>NC_089493.1:191474705-192674705 GCF_036850765.1 Saccopteryx bilineata | reverse complement strand
GCCTTTGCCCAAGCTGCTCCCCTGCCTGGCTCACCCTTCCCTTGGGCCAACTCCCCACCACCTGCCTCACCCCTTCTCCTTGGGCACTAGAATCATATCACTCTGTTTCATTTTCTCCTGAAGGATCTTTCTTTTTTTTTTTTTTTTTGTATTTTTCTGAAGCTGGAAACGGGGAGAGACAGTCAGACAGACTCCCGCACGCGCCTGACTGGGATCCACCCAGCACGCCCACCAGGGGCGATGCTCTGCCCACCAGGGGGCGATGCTCTGCCCCTCTAGGGGGTCGCTCTGCCGCAACCAGAGCCACTCTAGCGCCTGGGGCAGAGGCCAAGGAGCCATCCCCAGCGCCCGGGCCATCTTTGCTCCAATGGAGCCTTGGCTGTGGGAGGGGAAGAGAGAGACAGAGAGGAAGGAGGGGGGGGTGGAGAAGCAAATGGGTGCTTCTCCTATGTGCCCTGGCCGGGAATCGAACCCGGGTCCCCCGCACGCCAGGCTGACGCTCTACCGCTGAGCCAACCGGCCAGGGCCTGGAAGGATCTTTCTTATTTTTCCTATTTATTGTTTATTGTCTGTCCCCATATGTCTGGAGGTTCCCGAGGGCCCAGCCTTTGTCCTGCTCCCTCTCCCTGCTGTGTTCCCAGCTCGCGGTACAGAGCCCGGCACATAGTAGGTGAACAGTGCGTATGTATCGAGAGAAGGAAGGAAGGAGGGGAAGGAGAGAGGACGTGAAGAGATGAGGAGCGTTCACCGAGGGCAGTGGGGATGTCACCATGGAGGTGACAAGGGGGCGTGCCTATGGTGAATAGAGCTGAAGCGAGCATCAACTTTAATGTTTCTGTGCAGCAAAGGAGACAACAGGGTGGAAAGACAGCCTCCGGGATGGGAGGGAGTATTTGCAAATCAGATATTCGGTAAGAGCTCGGTCTCCCAAGTAGATCAGGAATTCCTACAACTCCATAGCAAGAAAACGAATAACCTGGTTTCACAGACATTTCTCCAGAGAGGACACACAGGTGGCCAACAAGTGAATGAAAAGATGCTCAATGTCACTAAACCATCAGGGAAATGCAAATCAAAACCGTAGTCCTGGTAGGACGATGACCAACACGCAGGCACGCGTGCGCGCGCGCGCGCGCGCGCGCACACACACACACACACACACGAGCGTTGGTGAGGATGTAGAAAAATGGAACCCCTGTACATTGTTGGAGGGAATGCAGAATGGTGCAGCCACTGTGGAAAACAGTATAGAGTTCCTCAGGAAATTAAAACCAGAACTAGCATGTGACCCAGCAATTCCACTTCTGGTTTTTTCCTCTTTTTATTGAATTGACTGGGGTAACTCTGGTTGGTTAACAAACTTGTATAGGTTTCAGGTGCAAGCTTGCTTTCAAAGTGGTCAGCATTCTTCTTTCCCAGGTGTTCCCTGGCCAGCAGTCGCTGCCCTTGCCCCATTCCCACAGACCCTGGGCCCGAGCATCTTGTTGGGGTGCTCTGGGAGCACCTCGTGATGGGATTAACCGGCCTGGGAACACAGGGGCACCTTAACTTCTAAGTTGGGTTTCTCACCTGCGCTGGGAAGGGGCACGACAAGGGCCTCTGCTGCCACCTACTGGGCATCTGGAGAAAGGGCTCTTGCCGTCACCCAAGGAGCCCCTCGGGATGTCTGGACATTTGTAAATATATGAATGCCAACAACAACAGAAATAACAGCCATGACTTGTTAAATGATTACACTCTGTCAGTCACTGTACCAGGTACTTTCCAGACATGACGTCCGAATATCCAGAGACCTTGAAATGCAGCTAGCATCATCATCCTCAGGTGTATACTTATACGGAGAGATGAGACTCGGAATGGTCACGGTCACACAGCTAGTGGAAAAGTTTGGATTCTAACCCAAAGTAAGGCCGAGCAGTGTCCTGGGAAAAGGCGGAGAGGAACAGAGAGGGTGGGCAGGAGAGGTGGGAGCGCGGAACGGGGCGCCACGCACAGAAGGCCTTCGTAAACTGCCCCCGGGGCCCTTCCTAGCCAGGGTCACTCACAATGACTCACGTTCGTTCGGGGCCCTCCGTGCTGTCCTGTGGCCTGGCTCTGAGGCTGTCCTCCCCAGGACATCCTCCCCAACATCGCAGCTGAGGAAACCAAGGCGCGGAGGAGAGCCCAGACCTGGCGTTCCGTTCCGGGGCGGGGCAGAGAGCCCTCAGGCCTGGCGCGGTGCTCCCGCGCCCACGTGATCAACCCAGAAAAGGGCAGGCAGACCTGTGCACAGGTTTCCATGGTTATGCTAACCTCTAATGTTCTGGAGGCCTGCAGGCCAGGTGAGGCAGCGCCGGCCGAATAGATTTCTGGTCCTGGGCTCCGAAACGATCTGCCACAGGTGGAGGGCCCTCCAATGGGACGCTTGTGGCTGACGCCGGGAAAGTCAGCGCTCCCATCCTGTCCCTGCCGCTTTCTAGCCCTGATATCTTGGGCAACTTCCTCCAGCTCCCTGAGCCTCAGTTTACCCTTCTGGAAAATGGGACTAAATCACAGTCCCTCCCCCTTTGGACTCAGTTGGGAATCCAGTGAAAACATGCACATAAAGCCGAGTGCCGAGTAAGCACTGGGTAAGTGGGGGTACCAAGGACCCCCACAGACACACGCCAGCCGGGCCTCCAGGCCTCCTGGAGGCTGAGGAGCTGTCCGGAGGCAGGGTAGGGAAAATAGTCCCTGGGCCAGGAAATGCCTGGGCCCAGGCTTCAGCTTGAGTCACAGGTCTAATGCTGGGAACCCTGCTTGCAGCCACCTCCAGAAATGCTTCGTGTCTGCCGGCTCCAGGGCCTCCTCTCGCCTGTGGGCCCCCAGCCCGGGGGTGGCAAGGGAAGGAGCCTACCACACCGCTGGGGCAGACGCAACCCTGTGACATGTACCCCAGGAATGAACGATGCTCAGAGGCGTTCACTTGTCCCCAGCCTTCAGAAGAGGGAACTGAGGGTGAGAAGGGGGGTGATCTGCCCAGCGTCACCCAGCTGCATGGGGTGGGACCCTGACTCGTCCCCGGCCTGTCCATCAGAGAAATATCAGTGGCTGGGCTCCCTCAGGCCTGGCTTCGGCCCCCCGCTGGCTCCGGCCTCAGATCAAAGGCCGAGCAGCAGCAGGAAGCCCTTCCCATCCCCGCTTCCCTGAACTAGGACACGCTCTGACGTCAACATGTCCACATTCCTGCCCTGCAGCCCCAGGGCGGGAGCACTGACTTCCTCCCTCCAGCGCTGGCATCACAAACAGGAAGCTGGGTCATGTGGGTGGGCCCCCCCCCCCCAGGCCTGGGGACAGGGGGTGGGAGTCCAATCCGGTGGGAGTCAGTTCCCAGCTGGTGCCTACCTGGCTCTGGCACCCAGGGAGGGCCAGGGGGTTCTACTTAATGCCCGCCCTCAGGGTCACGCTTGTCTTTAAGACACTTAAAAGAGGCCTTCAGTTTTGTCATTTCTTTTGGTCGTCACAAACGGTGGTGGCGCTCATCAATTAAGATCGATCTCACCGATCAGCAACAACACCGGCCATCCTGAGCTGGGCACTTAACTCCAGCTGCGAGCGCTACATGGGTCTTCTCATCTGATTCTCGTGAACAGTCCTCTTATCTTCCTGTAACAGATGAAGCAACCGAGGCAGGTTAAGTCAGTTGCCCAAAGTCCCACAGCTGTGCCTAGTGGGTGGGGATTTGGACCCAGAGCTGGGACGCAGGGCCCCGCTGAGCAAGGCCCCCCTACCCTCCCAGTCCCTGCTCTTGGCAAATCTGATCGTGTCTCTCCCGGGCTAAGCCCTCCATGGCTCCCCGTCACCCCGGCCGGCTTTTCTGTTTGAGACGTAATGAGCTGTTTCTGATTCCAGAAACCAATCTCGTTTTCTTTTTCATTATGACCACCTTTTATGTAAGAGGAATCTAAGGGCCAAAGAGGGGACAGAATTTGCATCAGGCCCCAGAACCAACGAGGGGCAGAGTCAGGAACCCTGGGCCTGAGGTTCCCAAATATGAGTTCAGAGCAAAGGGCAGGGGCCTCCTCCTCCTCCCTCCTCTGTCCTCCCCTCTCCCCTCCCCCTTCCCCCTCCTCCTCCTCCTTTCCCACCTCCTCCCCTCCTCCTCCTCCCTCCTCCTCCTCCCTCCTCCTCCTCCCTCCTCTTCCTCCTCCTCCCTCCTCCCTCCTCCCCTCTCCCCTCCTCCTCCTCCTTCCCATCCTCCTCCTCCTTCCCCTCCTCCTCCTCCTCCCTCCTCCTTCCCCTCCTCCTCCTCCTCCCTCCTCCTTCCCCTCCTCCTCCTCCTCCTCCCTCCTCCTCCTCCTCCCTCCTCCTCCTCCTCCCTCCTCCCTCCTCCCCTCCCCCTCCCCGTCCTCCTCCTCCTCCTCCCCCCTTCCCCTCCTCTTCCTCCCCTCTCCCCTCCCCCCTCCTTCCCCTCCTCCTCCCCCCTCCTCCTCCTCCCTCCTCCTCCTCCTCCTCCTCCTCCTCCTCCTCCTCCTCCTCCTCCTCCTCCTCCTCCTCTTCCTCTTCTTCTTCTTCTTCTTCTTCTTCTTCTTCTTCTTCTTCTGGCGAAGCCATATTACATCCCTATAAGTCCTTCAACTAAATAAAAGCACAAATTCTGCCAATTCTCAAACGAGGAACTTGAAGTTTGTAGTACAGTATACTTGAGCAATGATGGACCGCCCGCTTTATTGAAGCTGTATTTCTGGGCCTTTCCTCGAATTTTCAGCATAGCTTCTTGCTCCAGGTCTTGCTGCTCCACACACACCCAGCCGTTGGCCTAGAGTCATGAAGGGGCCCACTCTGCCCTGCCGACGGAAGGGCATCATCCCGGACTAATGAGAGTGTCGCTGACGGTACAAAACAGTCTCTCCTGGATCACTCGAGGTGAACCTCCATATTGGAGTCTGGCTGAGCTTCCAGATCTCGGTGGGTGTCCTGCTGTATCTCAGAGGGCCTGCACGGTCCCTGCAGTCACCGTGGGGATCACTAAGATAGTCTGCAAAGATGGCTGGATCTGGGGGGGGGGTACATGCCTGTGGTTGGGAAAGCGTGGATGTCTAACAAAGTGCCCTGGCCACCTTGCTGCCGCCGCCCTGGGGACCACACTTTGAGAATCCATGTGAGGATAAGGGACCAGTATTTGTTTTTCTTTCCCATTCAGATGTCCCTTTTCGGGCTGTTTCCTTCCAATGAATGTTTCTGAGCAAACACATCTAATTCCTCCCGAGGCTGCTGGGCTTCCAGTTCGCTCTGGGCAGCGAGGATTTTTGTCATCACTGAGAGTTCCTAGTGCCCTAGGGAAAACCGCACGGGGAGCAAGTCGTGGAACAAAACACGTCTCTGTCTTGAGCGGCCGGCGGAACCCCCGCGGGTTTAGCGCAGACCTGAGTCCGCACGGCGATTTCTCAGGTTACGGCGCCCTCTGGTGGTCAGCATGCAAAGACGAGGAAGACACGGAGTCTTGGTTCCAGAACCTGATAGCCCCCCTCTGCCAGGGATTTATTCATTCCTTGATTCATCTAAAATGTTTAGAAACATTTTTGCAGTGCCTGCTGAGTGCTCGCCACTAGGATACGCACCGGGGACCCATAGGGACCAAGGCAGTGATGATGACTGCTCCGGCCACGCTGTCTTCCAGGGAGGACAGAAGTTATCCACCTACTTATGTAGATGCATAAATTCAGCCCGTCTTGGAAATTCGTAGAGGAAAAACTCCAGGAGCATCAGACTGTGTGCCTGAGGGATTGGCCTGTGGCTAAGTCAGCCAAGATTCCTGGAATGAGAGCCTTGATTAGGAGTTAACTAGAGGGGGTGGATATCGTGGGGACTTTCAGGCAGAGGACACAGAATGTGCAAAGGCCCTGTGTGGGGAAGAAGCCTGCTGTGTGTGCAGGCTGGAGCTGAGCTGCGTGGGACAGGTGGGTGTGGGTGTGGGTGGGGGTGGGGGGCAGAGTGGGAGGAGGAAGACTAGGGAGGCGGGCAGGCTCAACTCTGCAGGGTCTTCCGAGCCTCGGGGTGTGGGGAGTAGGCTCCTATTTTTAAATTGATTTTAGAGAGAGAGGAAGGAAGAGAGAAAAACATTGACTTGTCATTCTGCTTATTTATACATTCCTTGGTTGATTCTTGTATGTGCCCTGACAGGGGATTGAACCTGTGTAACCTTGGCGTATCGGGACTACGCTCTAACCAACTGAACTACCCAGCCAGGGCAAGAGAGGGGGAGGTTTCTTACCTGTTTGGTGCATCAGGAAGGTGTCATGGTTGAGAATGTGGACTCCGGCCCCAGGCTGCCTGGGTCTGAATCCAGCTGGGTGACCTTGGGCAAGTTGCTTAAGCTCTCTGTGCCTCAGTTTCCTCACTTGGGTGTTTGAGGCGGTAACAGGTAGCTGAGCTCCCCTCCATAGGACTCCTGGGAGGAGTAAGTAAGTGAGTCTGCATAGTAATAATCCCCCTGGGTGGTGCGGGCTCTTGGGAGAGCCTCACGAGTGCTGGCCGGCGTTGTTACTGTTGTCGCTGTTGTTGGAGGGGTGGGTGGCAGGACAGGACTCCAGTGGCAGGGGGACTCAGCTCTGAGGAGGGAGGCGGGAAGGGACACGGAAGCAGGGAGGCCAGAGGGGCTGCCGCAGCCTCCTGAGAGGAGAGGGTGGCTACGTGGACCAGGGTGCGGGACCGGGACACGTTCTAAGGAGACCACATTCCGGATGAAATTAAGGAAGCAAATCATGGCTAATGAATTCGATATAAGGGTGAGAGACAGAGGGCCCAACGTGACCCCCAAGACCCGGGACTTCCTGTTACCGGAAAGGGGACCTGGCCCAGAGCGGGTCTGCCGAGGGGCCCGTCTGTCGTGTGAGGGTTCTTGACCTCGCGCAGGAATGATTTCGCAACAGGCGCCCAGGAGATTGGGAGAGGACGCTCATGAACCCTGCGGCGGCGGCGGTGAAATAAGGCAGGAGCTGGGATAGAAGGAAGGACAGGAGAGCCTGGGCGGACTGCTCTGGCTCCCTGGAAACGTGATAGGAAAGAAACCGCCGAGCGGAGCTGCTGTCTGCTCAGTGGGAAGCCAGAGAAAAGGGGGCTTTGGGGACAGGTTCAGGGGGCGAACTCCTCCAGGCCACCGCCCAGGAAATGCAAACTGACCCCGGAGCACCCTGAAGGGAGGATGGGGAGTGGCTGGTTAGGGCAGGGTCGCTGGAAAGGACCTCGGGGCGGGAGTTTCTGGATCCACCTGCACCTGGCTCAGGGCGGTGCCTGTCTGCCAGCCCTGGGCCCTCCTTCCTGAAAGAGGGCATCCTTTCTTTCTTTGTTTTTTTTTTTTTTTTTAAATATTTTATTTATTGATTTTTTAGAGAGAGAGGAGTGAGAGAGAGAGAGAGAGAGAGAGAGAAGGGGGAGGAGCAGGAAGCTTCGAATCCCATATGTGCCTTGACCGGGCAAGCCCAAGGTTTCGAACCGGTGACCTCAGTGTTCCAGGTTGACGCTTTATCCCACTGCGCCACCACAGGTCAGGCCTCTTTGTTTTTTTGTTTTTTTTAATTTAGAAAATTATATTTAGCAGGGTGACATTGATCAATAAGAGTACATAGGTTTCAGGTAAACATCTCTGTAGCATTGGAACCGTTGATTACGTTGTCTACCCATCACCCAAAGTCAAGTCACTTTCCGTCACTCTTCATTCCCTTCCCCCCACCCTTTCCCCCACATGCCCCTCCCCCTGGTAACCACTACTATATGATCCAGTGATCTCTCTACTGGGTATCTACCCCCTAAACTGGAAAACATTGGTACATAAAGACACATGCACCCCCATGTACATCGCAGCATTGTTCACAGTGGCCAAGACATGGAAACAACTAAAGTGTCCCCTGATAGAGGGTTGGAAGAAGAAGATGTGTGTGTGTGTGTATACACAAAACGGAATACTGCTCGGCCATAAGAAACGGTGACACAGTGTCATTTATGACGGCATGGGTGGACCTTGAGAACATTATACTGAGTGAAATAAGTAAACCAGAAAAAGCTAAGAACTGTATGATTTCACACATAGGTCGATATAAAACTGAGACTCATGGACATAGGAAAGTGGTCATCCTTGATCTCTCTCTTTCCCTCCCACCCAACCCTTCCCATCAGCACATTCTGTTAACTCAGCCCCCACAACGCACCCTCCCTCTGTGCGCTGTGTCTGTCGGCCCACACCCTCTGAGAGCAGACCACACCCACCTGTCCTGGACCACGGCCGGCCATTGCCCAGCGTGTCTCTCTGCTGGGCCTCTCCCCTACCCAGGGTTATTGTTCACAACCCTCTTCAAAGATGGACGGAGCACCTACCACGTGCCAGGTGTTAGGGATAAAAAGTGAATATGGTTGACCTGTCTCTGCCTCCAACTCACCTTCTAACAGGGCGAGAGAGGCAGTGGCCACACAAAACGTGCTATGAAGAAAACAGGCAGGATGCTGACACGGACAGAGATCTGCACGGCGTGGTCGTAAAGTGTATTTCCAAGACATTCAAGGCTTTGGGATGAGTCGTGTGGGAACTGTGAGGCTGGAATGCAGAACAGGTGAGGAGGCACGTGTGAGTGCGTGTGAGTGTGTGTGTGCGTGCGTGCGCTCTTGGAGTGTGCGTGGGGGACATGTGGAGATCTCAGTCCATAAACACAGGCATGCATGTAATGGGCTTATTTCCCCCGTAATTTATTCCCATTGGTGTACCCCACTCAGGGGGGGTTCCCTCCCTTTCCCCCAAGGCCATGGCCCAGTTCCAGGGGCTTGTGCCGGGCTGACATGTTGATGGGGAGTAGGTGTGGCACACGGAGCTGACCCTCAGTCCCGTCTGTCCGCATGGTGGCTCAGGATGGTCTGAGAGCATCCATCAGGCGTTCAGTCCCCGCATCCCATCCGCTTCCTGCCCCGCGGCGGCTTTCCTCTGAGTGTGGAGGGAGAGAGGTCCCGGGTCAGGAGGCCAGCGCAGGGGCCCGAGGAGACTCAGTGAATATTTTGACAAGTGCAAGCCTTCCATGTACAGAGAGGCGGTTCACCGGCTAGCACGCAGCAAGGTGCTGGGAACTCTGGGGGAGCAGGAGGGAAGCACAGCTGGGGTGGACCCCGCAGTCCTCTCTCTTTCATCCATGAAGAAGGGGGTGGCCTGAGACTGACGGTGGTACCGCTCTCTCCAGCACCGAGTGGGTTCTTTAAGGCCACCTGGGAGGGGGTGTCTCATAATTTCACCCGGATCATGCAGGGTGAGGTCTTCTGAGTGGGGCGATCACAAACCTATTCTGTCACCAGAGAAACCGAGGGTAACAAGTGCCAATGACTCCGCCGGGGGCCACACGGGTAACAGAGCCTGCACCTCACCCCCAGCCTGGGCACAGCGCCCTCCCCGCAGACAGTGGGGAACCGTACACAGAGAGCCCCTGGAGACACACTCTCCTGATTTACTCTGACTTACCGTCTGAGCATGAGCCAGGCAGGTTTGCAGTATCAGGAAAACCACAGCTCTGTGGGGAGGCTTAGCAGGTGAATCAGAGCGTCGGTGTTTTCTGTTTTATGGGAAGGAGGAGGGGGAAACAAAAGGGCTATTTACAAAGAAACATGCAAAAGTTCTCCTCAAGGGGGAGGCCACCATCCTCTCCAAACCAGGGCTCTTTCTTACGTGTGCGTGTGTGTGTGTGTGTGTGTGTGTGTGTGTGTGAGAGAGAGAGAGAGAGAGAGAGAGAGAGAGAGAGTTATTGGCCTGATGAGTCACCCAGGGTGGAGTGAAGCTGCCTCGGAGACTTTGCACCTACTGTTCCATCTGCCTGGCAAACACTCCTCCTCCTCTCCACACGGAGACCGTTCGTTCCTCAAGGGTTTCTTCCTCCTGGAAGCCTTCCCTGATTCCCTCAAGCCTAAGTCAGAGCTCCCACTCTCTCTTGGGCTTACCCCAGCCGCTCTGTTGTAGCATCTGCTCCCATGTTGGCCCCTCTCCCTGCAGGTGAGGTTGGTGAGGGCAGAGAGCGTGGTATTAGGTTCCTTTGCTAACTCCCTGAGCTCCACTCCGCCCATTCCCTGTATGCATTCATTGCTTGTTTCTTGTCTGTGCCCTGACTGAGGGTCGAACGCTCAACCTTGGTGTATGGGGACGATGCTCTAACCAACCGAGCCCCTCAGCCAGGATTCGGCCCACTCCCTTTAGGTCATCTCCTCTCGTCAGTTTTCTTCATGCCCACTGTCCGGACCCATCTTGTATTAAATAATGACAATAATGATGACAGCGATAGTTCCAAGATCTGGAGGTTGCAGCCCTAACCCCCGCCCTAACTGTATTTGGAGATGGTGCTTTTAGGGAAGTAATGAGGGGTAAGTGAGGTCACCAGGGTGGGGTCCTCATCCAAGAGAACTGGGGTCCTTATAAGAAGAGGGGGAGACATCAGAGCTCTCTCGCTTTGCACATACACACAGAAAGGCCCCTCCAGCTCACCGCGAGAAGGGAGGAGGCGGGAGGAGGCAAGGTCACCAGACATCACCCTGATGACGCCCTGATCTTAACACTTCTAGCCTCCAGACTGTGAGAAAATAAATGTCGTCTGTTTAAGGCCCAGACTGTGGTGTCCTGTTCAGGTCCCCCCCCCCACCCCACCCCCCCGCCGGCCCCCAACGGCCAAAGAGGTGGCTTCAGCAGTATTGCCGATTCTTGTCGATACGGGGTCGGCAAAAGTAGGTTCACAGCTGTGAGTACGCAAAACAGAGTTTATTCTTGTATTATTATTAATTAATTATTGCATTATTTTCCACATGAACAACCGTAAACTTACTTTTGCTAAACCCTGTATATGAGGGCTTCTTTTTTCTTTCCAATTAAAAAAATTCTGGTAACATACACATAGCATAAAAACTTACCACCCTAACCCAGTTCACGTGTCCAGTTCAGTGGCATGAAGTCCATCTACGTTACTCCTGCAACCACCACCACCATCCCGCTCCAGAACACTGCTCATCACCTCAACCAGAATCTCTGTCCCCAGTAAACACACGCTCCCCTCCCCCAGCCCCTGGACCCCCCATTCTACTCTCTGTATGAATCTGGCTCCTCTCGGAACCTTGTGTAAGAGGAATCACACAGTATTTGTCCTTTGTGACTGGCTATGTCACTTAGTATGTCTTGAGGGGTTTTTTTTTATTGCATTTCTCCCTGTTTGGTTTCTTTTTTTCTTTTTTCTTTTTTTTTTTTTTTTGTATTTTTCTGAAGCTGGAAACGGGGAGAGACAGTCAGACAGACTCCCGCATGCGCCCAACCGGGATCCACCCGGCACACCCACCAAGGGCGATGCTCTGCCCCTCCAGGGGGTCACTCTGTTGTGACCAGAGCCACTCTAGCGCCTGGGGCAGAGGCCAAGGAGCCATCCCCAGCACCCGGGCCATCTTTGCTCCAATGGAGCCTTGGCTGCGGGAGGGGAAGAGAGAGACAGAGAGGAAGGAGGGGGGGGCAGGGGTGGAGAAGCAAATGGGCGCTTCTCCTATGTGCCCTGGCCGGGAATCAAACCCGGGTCCCCCGCACGCCAGGCCGACGCTTTACCGCTGAGCCAACCGGCCAGGGCCTGTTTGGTTTCTTTTAATGTGCCTGACACACTAAGGGTCCCCTGCATGGGTTAAACTGAGCTGGTCACATGGGGGCCAGAGTTGGGGCACATGGACCATCCTCCCGGCATTGCAGGGTCCGGGGAAGGAGCCTGTCCTGGCCCAGTCTGCCTCCACCTCAGCCCACCCTCACTGTCACCCCGGCACGGCCTCCTCTGGCTTACCCGGATCCGCCAGACAGTCTTCAGGAGCCTGCCTTCCTGGGCCACCTGGCTATCTATCCAGCTGTTTCTTTCCGCTCAGGTCTTTGCTGCTTCCCACGAGCGCCACTAGAGGGTGACGGCGCTCCATCTTTTAGGAAAGAAACTACCTATCCCTTTCCAGGAGGCTCCTTGCCAGACAGAGCAGGCCCCCTTCTCTGGATCCCGGCCCTTCCAGCCTCACTGCTTACTAGCAAGAACGAGGACAAGGCAGTGCTCAGGGGATGAAGCCCTCACCCCACATCATGCGGCCTTTCTGCCTCCAGACCCCTGCCCGGGTTGGGCCACTGCCCTTCGCCCATCTGCGTGCAGCCTGTCCCAGCCAGAGGAGTGGTGGGGACCTCTGGGAGGAAGAGAGGCTGCTTATGGCAGAAGGAAAATGTCCCTGGGAACCTCGGCCTCTACCCCGGTTGCCTCCTCCAACACGCAGCCCTGCAGGCTTTGTGCTCTGGCAGCTCCCTTCTGCAGGCAGACCTCGGCCAGACCATGACTGCCCATGAGTGACCTCCTCCGGAGAGCCTCCGGGTTACTAGGGGTACTAGTACCAGAAGCCAGAACAACCCCAGGGTGGAAGCACAGACAGGCCGGGCAGGAGGGATGCCCCGGAGTGGATCTAGACAGCCTTGGACCCCTGGCAGGGGGACAGAGGCTTAAGGGAGCCAGGACTGCTCAGAATAGTGGAGAGGATCCTTCTTCATAGCGGAAACGACACCGGGGAAGGCAGGGACAGAGCTGCTGGCACCGGAAATGGGGGACGGGGTGGTATGTGGGGAAGGCCAGGGCCTGTCCTGGGTGGCAATGGGAGCCTTCTCCCAGACCCGGCTCTGTTCCTCCGTGGTGAGCGGAGCTCCCTGGGGGACACGGAGGTGGGCCCCGGGCTGTGGGGACAGCCAGGCCGCAGACAGTTCTCAGCCCAGCCTGGGCAAGGCCTGGCCCTTCCCACGCCCCTCCTGGAATGCAGGGCCGATCCTGGGAGCCGAGTAAAAGTGTGACGTCCCCTCCGGAGCCTGAGGTCAGTCCGCCTCCCAGGCCTGGGCCCGCATTCCTGACCGGGAGCCAACACAAGCAAGGGGCGAGGGGCCGGGGCCAGCGCAGAGGCCCCCAGCGCCGCCCGCCCGCTGTCCGCTGCTCGCGGCTCTCGCTCCTCTCGGGAAGAGGGTGTCTAATGCCAGAAATCCCACAGGGGGGTGGGGGGTGGAGAGGGCGCAGACACCGAGGTTCTGCCGTTTGGGGAGACGCTGTGCTGGTCACCTGTCGGTGCCGCTGCTGTACACGCAAGTTCCCCGGGACTCTTCTGAGGGATCAGAGAGCGTTGTAGTCTGATAGGATTTGTGAATCAAAGAACGTAGCCTTCGGCATAAACCGAAGACACGCTCCAAAGCGGGAAGGATAATGCAAGGGTTTTAGAGGTGAGAGCTGCCAGCTCATCAAAAGGAGGGGTTGCTAGGGAAACGAGACCATACACTGACATCATTCATTTTCCGACCGGTGGGGGCGGCTGGATGTTCAGGGGTCTGCTGACTCCGGGGTCAGCAAGCGGAGGTGTGAGGTGAGAACAGCGGGTAGTTCTGGCGGACCAGCAGCGAGAGTCACAGCATATGGCCTCCAGTAGGAGTTATAAGACGTGGTCAGCAAACGGGGCGGCTCACACGGCAGACCGACGCCTCAGTTTCTCTTGGAGTCTGCAAAATAACCTAGTAAAACAACTTCTGTCGTGAAGGTGAGTCGACAGGTGGGGTGTAAACTGCAAGTGGTCTCCTCCCGTGGGCAGGGTCAGCGACCAAGCTGCAGAGGGGTCCCTGTGTTCGGTCGCAAAGGTGATATTAGAATGCTCCACTAAGTGTCACGGGGCTGACTCACTGAGGCAGTACAAAGCCTAAGGGGAGGCCCGGGGGGGGGGCACTGAGGGGGCGGCCCTGGCCCAGCTGGGACGGGGGGTGGACGCAGCAGTCCTCTAACGCTGACAAAAACAGTGACCACCATTGCTGGGCACCTCCCCATGCCAGCCACTCCCTGATACCGTTCATCCTGGCACAGTCCACGAGGGGGCTGACACCCCTCTCACCCCGGAGACCGAGAAAACGGGGCTCAGAGAGGGTCAGTAACTTGCCCAAGAGCCCACAGCAGAGGCTAGACTCCGTCCCGTTGGAAACACCTGCACGGAGCTGCGCTGGGACCCCCTGGTGCAGAAAAGACCCACAGGCCCCCGCTGGGGGCAGGGGAGTGAGGCGCAGAGACGGGGCCTCCTCCCCTTGCACAGCTCCAGGGGGCAGCCACACAAAGTTTAGGCCCCTTGGAGAGGCCAAGCACCCCTCTTGCTGGGTTCACATGGACATGAACGCAGGTCTAGCCGGCTGACTCCTCAGCAGGCTCTCTGGACTGTTCTGATGGCCGACGCCTTCCCAGGCAGCTGGGGAGAGAGGCAGGATGAGGGAGGCGGAGGCAGAGAGAAGGGTTTAGACCTGGCAGGCCAGAGCCAGGAGGGGAGGGGCCGAGGAGAGGGGACCAGACTGCCCCAGGCAGGCACTCGGTGTTGATGCAGCTGCCCCCAGGCTTCTGGAAGCATCCCCTGGGTGCATTTAACAGCCAAGGTTGGAGCTCTGTTCCCATAGCAGATGCCTGGAATATTCATGTTTTTCGTATCCCTGTGTGGGAGCCAAAACCAGCTTCCACGAGCCAGGAGAGATGAGCCTGAAGGGAGAGGCCAAGATCCCCTCCCTGGATCTGGAGTCATAGATGCTGTGAGGCAAGGACACAAGTGGACGGCTTTTCTCTCCTTGTCCCTCTAGGTGCTGAGCCTGGTCTCATCCCTCTCCATCTTTCCCTTCCCTCCCTTCCTCTCTTCCCTCTCCTTTCTCTTTCTGCTGGTCCTCCTCCTTCCGGCAACGTACCTACAGACAAGCTGTGATGCCGAGAAAAGAGTCAGACCTGGTTCAAATTCTGGCTCCTCAGCTCGTGAGCTGTGTGACTCAGGACAGGTCACTGCCCTCTCTGAGCCTCTCTTCCTTTTCCTGCAAAATGAGGCAATAACACCTACCTCTGACGGGTTGTTTGCGGGGCCAATGAAATTACCAGTACCTCTGTTCCAGGCCCATTTGCCCTTGAAAACCACTGGGTCTAGGTCCTGGGAAGTAATTACAAAAAGAAAGAGAAGAAATCCTGTGTCTTTGAGAGGCCGTAGAGAGTGGATGAAGTTACTTCATGTCTGAATCTTGGTTTTCTGTCCTATAAAATGAAAGTAATGATGGGACCTACCTCAAAGAGCTGTTGTGAGGACTCAATGATGTAACGGATGCTCTCAGCACACAGTAAGTGCTCATTACACGACCTGTTATTATCACACTGCTCACAAAAATTGGGGGACCAGGGGACTTGTAGATACTCCAGAACTTTCAGCCTTTTTCTATAGTGCATTTGCACCAATGAAATAAAAGTTGGTTTTGCATCTCGTGCATAATCGAACAACTTCCTTCGATTTGCCGTTTGCTTTTCTGATGTTCTTGTTCAATAAAAAAAAAAAAATCAAATCAAATGCTTCTTATCACTTCATATTCATTTTGAAACATCCCCTAGTTTTTGTGAGCAGGGTATTACCTGTGAGCAGTATACTATACAAACATCTCCTGACCCAGGCCCTGGCCGGTTGGCTCAGCGGTAGAGCGTCGGCCTGGCGTGCAGGGGACCCGGGTTCGACTCCCGGCCAGGGCACATAGGAGAAGCACCCATTTGCTTCTCCATCCCCACCCCCTCCTTCCTCTCTGTCTCTCTCTTCCCCTCCCGCAGCCAAGGCTCCATTGGAGCAAAGATGGCCCGGGCGCTGGGGATGGCTCCTTGGCCTCTGCCCCAGGCACTAGAGCGGCTCTAGTCGTGGCAGAGCGACTCCCCGGAGGGGCAGAGCATCGCCCCCTGGTGGGCAGAGAGTCACCCCTGGTGGGCGTGCCGGGTGGATCCCGGTCGGGCGCATGCAGGAGTCTGTCTGACTGTCTCTCCCCGTTTCCAGCTTCAGAAAAAAAAAAAAGAAAGAAAAAGAAAGAAACATCCCCCGACCCCCGACCCAGTATAAGTGGGAAGACTCCGCCTCGGAGACATTGGGAGAAGGGTACGACATGTGCCTCTGAAAGATCTGCCTTTTCTGGATCGGGCAGACCTGGGGCCCAATCCGACTTCTACCTTGGAGGGACCCCGTTCCCCTCCCATGTGTACTGTGAGGACACAAACACCAGGGAACATGTGACAGTCTGGGTTTCTTCTGCTTGATAAATGCTGGTTCATTTCTCTTACCTCACCGCTTCCTCAAACCACATCACCCAGCCAGGCTGTTCCAGCAAGCCAGGAGCAACAGGCCTGGGCAGCCCCTTCACCTCCTTCCTTTCCCCCCACTCCTGAGACCCCCTGCAAGGCTCCATCCCAGGGCCCTGGGCCCTGAATTCAGCCTGGCTGGGAGGGAGGAAGCCCCACCAAACTGGCCTGCCTGGTCTGGCTTCTACTGGAAACTCGCAGGCCCGTATCTGCACCTTGACTAAATTTGGATCTCCAGCTCAGACAATCAGCCTGGGAATTCCTGACGAATTCCAGCAAGGGCCAGCGGTTCTCCTTGGTTTTTGCAGAATACGGAGATAACTTTTTTTTTTCAAGTAACAGTTTAAATTAAGAGCAACAACTGGTCCTCGTCGAAAATTTGGAAAACACGGGAGAAAGTCGCCAGTAACCATCACCGAGCCCTAGCAGACGTTTCACTTCTTTTCTGTTGGTCATTCATTCTGCTGGTCGTTCCACTGTACGGTCAGGTGTTTGGACTGTTGGGTTCCCCCACTCCTTTTTCCATTCAGGAGATTAGAGTGTATGTACAGATTCCTATCTTGGTTTTCCCACATATTTTAACATAAAGATGTCCCTGTGTTATGAAGTCTTTGCTGCGTGCCACTGTGCTTAGCAGAGCAGCAGCACGAACTCAGTGATGTTCACACCCATCCCCACCTAGATCAGGGGCTCTTACAGCGCTTGCTGTGCAGACGAGGAAACTGAGATGCAAAGAGGTTAAGTGTCTGGCTTCACAGCCCACGCTATTAACCGAGTCAATACCTGTATCACGGTTCACTCACCCTTCCTTAGAGAGATGCCTGCTGTTCTCGCTGGCCCTGCCCTCCTTCCTTGCTCCAACTTTTCCCAGGGCCTGGGATTGGCCACGCTCAGTTCCAGGGGCGGGCACTGCTATCGGGTGGAGCTGAGCGCGTATGGGTCTGACCAATCCGAGCCCTCTATCTCCCTGGCCTCGGTGATTGGTTCAGGACAGGGCACGTGGTCCAGGTTGGTCCACCTGGGGATTGCTGAAAGGCTGGTTATCTTGAGAACATGCCTGGGAACCCGCCACAACAGAGAGGAGAAGCCAAGTCCTGTTGCAGCATTTCAGATTCTGGATCCAGTTGCTCCTAAAGTGTGTTCTTGGGCTCTGCTACCGAACTTACTAGGTACCTGGGCTTTTTCATCCCCTTAAGCTATTGCGAGTTGGGTTTCTGTCACTTGTGACCAAGCATTCTGGTCATTGGACATCAAGGTTGCTTCTAGTTTTTTTTACCATTATAAATAATACTGCCATGAACATCTTTACGAGTAGAGCTCAATTTTTGATTAGAATTATTTTCTTGCAATGTTTCTGCAGAGTTACTTGGCCAAAGGACCAAACGCTGTCAGAGCTCTATAGACATTTTGCAAATCGTTTCCTCAAGGTTGGCAGTGACGCATATCCCACATCTCCACTCCCCATCGGTGTAGACAACTGTGATTTTAGAAACTGAGTTCTGGAGAGGGTTTCTTTTTTAACAAGCCAAAGTTGTATTTGTTTTTTTAAAACAGGAAACTTATGTTAATATAAAAGATAAAAACAGACAAAAACTGAAACACACAATACACAAAAGCACAACACAGAGGACCAGTGCAAACCCTTCCCAACCCTTCCCAAATTTTAAAACCTTTATTACAGTTCCCCAAAGATTAGACTGTATTGGAGAGGTCACAGTATTGAATCAGAAAAATAAGGAGATCAAGAGACATTGTTTAAAAGGTCTGTACACAGGGAGTGGGGGGTGGGGGGTGGAGGGAGGGATGGGGCGGACACTTCACCACTCCAACATCAAAAACATAATGCAGAAGAATTTCAGTGACTATCACAGATTTCTAGAACACTACAATTGTATGCTAGTCCCCTGCCCACTTCTGAACGTTGCTTTTTGAAAAGGATAAAAAGTGCACAGACACTTTCATAAGGCACAGACAGATTTTCGTACGAGTCATTTCATTCGGGACTTGGAGAAGACAGAGACTATTAAATACCGAGAAAGGCCAGGAGGCCCCGTGTTCCTAAGCCCGTGTCCCTCCTCCAGAACTGGGGCAGAGACGGGAGCCAGGGGGAGGTTTCTGCCGCTCTGTCTCCGAGACTTCACACGATCTCCTTCTCAACTGGAACTGACTAGGGCTTCTCCAGGGACTTGGGGACTGATTTCCAGGAACCAGTCCCCAGGCCCGAAAGCAGCAGAGCGCCATCTCTCCACGTCTCCCTGGCATGACCTGAGGGTGGTCATCAATCAGAAGGGACTCTGGGCATTCTGCCTGTGGCGGTTTGCCGGCTGCAAGGTACCTGGAGTTTCTAATGCAGAAGGACGTTTTTCAAAGCGCACACAAGGCTCTGGGTCCATGAAGCAGTTGTTGGGCATTCACCAAGATAGACTCCCAAGGCAACAGAATGGCCAACAAAGGATGTTGTTGGAATGGCCAAGGAAATCTGCCCCAAATGTCTGATTGCCCTCTTAATGTCTCTACCTCTGATATCAGCCCCAGGGCACTGTCCTCGCAGCTCCGTCCTCCAGCAGCCCACACCAGCTGGGCCTTCAGCAGATGTTTGTTGAATGACTTTATGTCCATGTCCATGTCCATGTCCATGTGTTTTGTTAAACCCGTGAATACTTATAACCTGATTTCTCATTTGTTCAGCAAAGCTTTAATGAATGCCTATGATGTGCAAGCACAGACCCAACACCAGAGGGATCAAATCAGAGTTCAGAAATCTCTCTCCCGCTCTGCCCCGTGAGCTCCCTTTGGGTTTTGTCCTTAGTCCTGGTTCCCAACCCTGTGTCCAAACACAGGCCGGTGCCAACCAGTGGGTGTTGAATGGCTGAAAAAAGTGAGGCTGCAGTTTGGGGAGCAGTTGCTAAATCCCAGACGACTCCGTTCCGGGAATGGCTTAGAAAAAGGAGCTTGTTTTGACTTGGAAAAGCCCAATTTCTCTGGTGAGTCAAAAATAGGCACAGGACCACAATAAGGGGCACCCTCTGATCTCCCCTGAGGGCCCAGCCTGATTGAAGGGGGACTTGTCATGAGGCTCGGGAAGGTGGTGGGACAAGGCTTTTGGAGGAAAAAAACTCAGGCAGTCTTGACCTTTCGGGAACTTGGGCTAAGCAGGGGACAACATGGGACTTAGCACCGCACACTCCTGGGTTCGAATCCCAGCCCTGCAACCTCCTGTTCTGAGATGCTACATCCCTTCTCTCCCAGGACCTCAGTTCTCTTACCTGCTAAATGGGGATAATCCCATTATTTCATTGATCCCAAGTAACAGCCCCTGCTACACACACACACACACACACACACACACACACACACACACACATTTTAACATCTCTGATTGGGATGAATTGTATAGCTGTGGCATCCTATAGTTAAAATTGGCAGTGTCTTCTCCTTAGTGGGACGTAAAATGGTGTTTTATCATCGGTGTTGTCTTAGACACAGCTCGGTATGGTAATAAGACCCACTGCACGAAATTAACACGTGGTGGCACTCCCCTTGCCCGGTGCCAAAGCACAGGACAAACAAAAGAGGTTCCCTTTCCTTTCTCCTGCCCCAGTCTCAAGACAAAACACGAGGGCAATGCAAGCGGCTCCTCTATAGCAACGGAGAAGTCAGTTTTTTAGAGCATCAGGAAATGTCTGGTTTTTAGAAGATAAACACCCCTTTAATTCCTCTTGGACACAGGGAGGCTATTTATAGCAACTGCAGAACAAGTCGAATGGCCACTGCCTCCTTTTGTCCCAGGTTAACAGGTTGCCAGGAGCATGGCCTGGACCACTCTGGGTCCAGGCCCAAGGTCACTGCTTTCCTGGTGGTGTCTGCACACAAGCCTGGCTGGAACCCCAATGGGGTAGCCAGGAAGGGCAAGTGGCAAGATACAGGAGCTGGCCCCTCTAGCCCACTGAGACCGCCACAGCTTGTGACTGTGGCTCAGGTTAGTCCGGGGGGGGCTGCTACAGGGAGAACCGCAGCCCCAGGGGGCGACAAGTCCTCTGATACAGAGCCTGCGCCCACGCCCAGCACAGAGGGGATGGGAGGCTCCCACCAACCAGAGTCAGTGGGGCCTTGTGCACTGCCCGGGTCCTAAAACTCTTGTCTGGGCCATGGTTGAGATTCCAGTAGATCCCCCAAAGACTCTGCTGCAAAATTAAAGTGCAGGCATGTTTCCCAAATTCACTAGGGAAAAAGGACCAATCAGAGGCTCTTTGCAGGGACAAGAGGAAGGTTTCTGCAGTTGAGATCAGAAAAGTGACCACTTCCAGACAGAGAAGCAGGTGGCCTAAGACCTGGAGCATCACAAGGGCGCCACCAACTGGTCCCACGGGACTTGACAGGATGGAGGAGTGGCGCAGCTGGGCTCTGAGCCCCCAGACACCCAGTGAACACCTGCTACACGCATGCCTGACCCTTCCCTGCCTCCCTCAGCGGATAAACAGGTTAGGAGTTGTAAGAACAATGGTACCTGCTCTTGCCACCTGTTACAGGCCTTTCAGAACCTTGTGCGGATCCTCCCAAGAGCTCTGGAGTGGGCAGGCCCTAGGGTTCCTCTTAGCCAGAGTGGGGACTGAGAGACAGGAAGGCCCAAGGATTTGCCTAAGGGCACAGCACAAGACAGGGCAGGCATGGGGCCCAGGACTGGAGCCAAGAAGGGAGGAGGGGGTGAGGGCAGGACCAGGGTCCCAGGTACTTGCCTAGCAGACAGTCCTGGGCAGGGGGACAGTCCCAATGTCAGCATTTTCAGTGAATATCTCAGTTACTAGTTAACACCCTAAGGATCAATGAACATCTTAGTGATCAGCAGGGGAAGAGAAGCTGATTCTCAGAACAAAGACTGCTTGCAGAGACCTGGCTCCCCCTTCTCCTTTCCTAGGAGGTCGCCCTGGCGATGGCCACAGGCACGGGGTCACAACAGGAAGTGCACAGAGCTGCCCCGCGCCCTGCGGTGGCCTTTCCAGCGCCAGGCGTGTCCCTGCCTCTGGGCCGCTTCCCCTCCCCAGGACGGATAACTGTTGCTTGTCTTCTTGGACGTGGTGGGCGGTAAGGACCCAAAGCATCTAGGGACGGAGTCAAGTGCAGTGTGCTTATTATTAGGCTAACTGGGGGGGGGGGGGGGGAGGGCTGAAAAGGCTTCTGTGGGCGACTCTGCCCAGAGCACTCCGATGGGTGCAGCACCCCATCAAAACCCTCTCCAGGATGGAGTTAGAAACCAAAGAAGCAAATTGTTCCTTTATGTTCTCCGCCCACCTAACTAACCCCCAAGGAACTGCTGCTGTGGAGCTGTAAACAATGAGCTATTTTTTCCTCCGCTTAGAAAATCCGAGTGTCCCTTTTCTATACCATCTGAGGGAGTTCTGTGCAGGTGCAGGCTTCGTACATTCAACACCAGCTGGCGTCACAGCCCCAGAAAGTGAACAGTTTCTAGTCTTGCTAATGTCCGGGCTCTGGATCGCACGTTCCTTAGTGTTCAATAACCTTTAGAGCCAGGACCCCTGGATAAATACCTATGCATTCTCTCTCTCATTCTTTCAAACGTGCCTTCTCCCTTCTCGGTCTCCCTCCCTCTTCTCACAGACACACACGCGCACACACAAACACACACACAACTCAACCCACCCCCAGCAAAAAGCATTGCACAGAGGACGCCATTTCCCAGCCAGGAGGTCACCAGAGGGACGGGCGGTCTGCCAGGCAGTTCCTGAGCTTGCTCTTGGGAAGGCCTTTTGGGGGCAAAGCACTTTTGAGCCGGAAGCAATCCTTGCCAAGGCTCACACCCCCAAGGCCTCATCTCCATGACTGTCACACCTTGACCACCACTGCAGAGTGACAGACGAGGTGGCCACTGCCCTTGGGCTCCCTGGTGGCTGTGGTGGTTGCCCGGCCCAGAGGGGCTTCAGAAAGGTGACCTTGCTCCGGCCCAGGCCCATTGGCGAGCCAGGCTACGGCCTATAGATCTTAATGACATCTTTTATGGGCCGCCGGCAGATGGGGCAGCAGGCCCGGGCCTGCCTCTTGAGCCGCAGGCCGCAGCTGTGACACAGGCACATATGTCCACAGGTGTAGATGACCGTGTCCACTTCGCCGTCAAAGCACACCGTGCACTCGCCATTCTTGCTGCCTGCTGGCTCCGGTGGGGGGAACACAGGGGACACCGGGGGGCTCAGCGGGGAGCTGGGGGCTGTCACTGCAGAGGAAAACAAGGCCAGACCTGAATAATGTGGTTCTCAGGGGGTGGGGTTCTGCTGGGGCAACCCCAAGAAGACAGAGCTTCTATGGCAGAATCTGTGGGGCAACAACTTTGGGAGACACCAATTTGGGGCTTTCTTCTGGATTTTGGCCCTCTTTCTAGCCCTCTACCCTCAAGCATCAAGCACCATTATTACCCCCTGGGGTGCGATAGTAGCTGTTTCTCCTCCCTCCAGCTGAATGCACAGCTGAGGAAGGAGAGGATGCAGGGGGAAGGATGGCCACCCTGCTTTGCCCTGAGTAGGCACTGACACAGCCATGGTGCCAGGCCAGCCCCTGCCCCTGCCCCTGCCCCCCAGCCCAGGGTCTGCTTTTCCTTACCCAGGGATGACTCGGAGGCCGAAGAGGACTGGTTGACACTGAAGGCCATATCGGAATCGCTATCGTCCTGGGAGCCACTGAGGGACCCTGATGGAGACGGGATTGCAGGGCTGGATTGCAGGGTGCCTGAGACCAAAGAGACTCCATTAGGTGGGCGCTGCTCTGCTAGTGCCTGGCTCTCTGCTGCTTTGCATCTGAGCCTCTTGGTCTGTCTGATGGGATGGCAAGAGCTACCTGGCAGGGTTCTGACGGAATTACACCTGCATGGTACACAGCTGTTCTTTGCCTGCCCAGCCATCATTCCCATTTATTTCTGGGAAACAGCCCTGGGATTTTGTTTCGCCCCACAGTCCAGGACAGGCCAATAAGAACTTCCAGCTCTTGGTTTCAATGGCAGTTTGGGGAAGGCCACGTAACCCAATGAAGGCCAGAGAGGCCTTCCTGAGAACTTGCACTCAAACTATTGGGAAAGAAGGGCTCATTCCATCGGGAGGAGAGTCTGGCACTGTGGGTCCTGCCTGAGTGCAGCCAATACAGAGGAAAGTGGACTCTGAGATGGAAAGGGATGACATCCTACCGACAGCTGTTTAACATCTATCTCACACACCAGTTGCTGTTGTTACTATTACTACTTGTTATTATGTAAGCTGTAGGCAGCAGGCACCTGCAGAAAGCACTACAAGCACCTCGTTTCATCCTCACAATCCCAAGATGCCGGTAATCACTCCCTTTCTGCACAGAAGGAAACTGAGGCTCAGAGAGGCTCTGATATGCCTGACATCGTCATGGCTGACCAGCTCAATGACTGGGGCAGTCATTAAATCTCTCTGTGTTTCAATTTTCTTATCTGTAGATAGGATAATGACATTGGTTTCATATCGTCATCAGGAGGATAGAATTGAATGAGGTAACATATGAAATGTTCACTGTTTCGTTATCTTTTGGACTTTACTTCTTGAACCATGAAAACGGAGCTGTGCTCTCTGGGCACCTTCTCTGACCACCCCCACCCCCTGCCAAGCGGGAGAGAAGTCCCCTCTGTCCCGCAAACACCACACCACGCAGCTCTCCATTCGGTCATCTGTGTCCTGACCTCTGTCCTGCCCCAGCCTGGAGCCCATGGCCTGGCTGCTCTGTGTCTCTTCAGGGCATGAGTGAAGGCGAGAATCATCTCAATATAGGATGGTTCAAGCCTCTGTCCCATTTTCTGTGGACGGTGTTGTCCTCATTTCTTCTTGTAAGTGTAATAATAGTAATTGCTTTTCCCCTTACACTTAATATGCATTACATATGTGAAAAACAATAAGTCCTATACTCATAGTAACGCAAATAAATATTCCACTGACCATTTGCAAGCTACACCAGGCCCTAGCACCAGCCGGTACTTAGGTTGATGAGGACAAAGTGTGGTCCAGAGAGCTGCTACCTGAGCATTCCTGGGGTATTTGTTGGAAAGACATCATCTTGGGGCCCAGATCTAGAGAATCGGAAACTCTAGGCGGAGGTGGCTGGTTCTGATGCGCGCTCAAGTTTGGGAACCACTGGCTGGGACGCAGCTGCTGATCCAGCCCCTGTGCGGTGCCCTGTGGTTCATCCAGCTGGGCCCCGCGCACGCGCAGTCGGGGGACTCACCAAGAAGGCGCAGCTGGCCGGCGACGCCGCCACGCACGGTGAAGAAGGCCCAGAGCGCCTGCGTGGTGTCCACGCACAGCAGCCGGCCGCGCGGGCGCCCGTTGACACCCAGGTGCACGTCGCCACCGGGCTGCAGCGTGAAGCTGAGCGCGTCGCCGCCGTTCTGCACCGGCCCGGCGCGCGCCACCACCCAGTACTCCTTGCGGTCGAGCAGCGCGTCGGGGTCGGAGGGCAGCTCGGCGGGCCGGAGCCCGCCCGGGTCGCACGACGTGATGCCGAAGGCCAGCACGCCGGGCGCCGCCATCCCCGGGCGGCCCACCTCCACGAAGAGGCTCTCCCCGGGCCGCAGCGGGCGCTCCGAGAAGACGAGCGTGCGGCCACCATCGGGCCGCGGCGCGCAGGCCACCTTGCGGTCGGCGGACAGACTCACGTCCGGCCCGCGCGTCACGTGGAAGCGCAGATCGGCTTCGAGCAGCGCGGGGGACGACGCAGGCCGCGGGCGCTCGCGGGGCCCGCACGGGATGGCGGAGGCCACGGTGTCGGCGGGCGGTGGACCTGGGGCGCGGCTCAGCGCCAGGTGGCCCAGCTTGGCCACCACCTGGTTGTTCTCCAGCTCGTTGTTGTCGAAGTTGGCGGCGTCGAGGCTGCTGGGCGGCGGGCAGGCGCTGAAGCGGGCCTGGCTCAGACGCGCGGGCGGCAGCGTATCGGCGAATGCGCTCTCTGCGCGGGGACAGGGGAAGGGCGGGTGAGGGCGCGGCCCCGGCCACCGGAGCCCCCTGCCCATCAGCAAGCTCTTCTGCCTACCCACTCGCACCTCCAGCAGCCCGCATCCTCACCACATCCCCTTCCATTCTTTATCTAGTTCATCTGTGAATTAAGAATCACGGATGCATGGAATTGGATTAAGCATAATCCAATCCAGTGTCAGTTTCTCTGACACTGTCTTAACTTTGGGATGGGCAGATGAGGCCCTTCCTCCCTTTCTTCCCTCCTCCTTCTCTTCCCATTTCTCTTTCTCCTTTATTTCTCCACCCCTCCTCCTTTTCTTCCCTCCTTTCCTCTTTCTCCCGCCTAGCTTTTTTCTCCCTTGTTCCCTCCTTTCTTTTGCTCTCCCTCCCTCCTTCTTTCCTCCTCCTCTCCTTGTGAGATTTTTATATTTTTGAAGATTTAAAGGGCATTTGAAAACCCTTTATTGTCTGCCTCCCCAACTAGAACCATAAACTCCAAGAAGAAAGGACCCATTTAAAAAGGCCCCTTTTTTGCTCTTTATTTGTGGTCTTCTTATGTGACAGGTGCTATTTAATGCTGCTCTCACGAGTTTAGTCCTCAGTCTGTGAGGTGAGTACTGTTATTGCTCGCCATTCAGCAAAGGGAGTTGAGGCACAGAGGGGTTAAAGAGTATGACCAAGGTCACACGGCAACTAAGGGGCAAAGCCAGGACAGGAACCCAGGCTGTCTGGCTCGAGAGTTCGGCTCTTCAATTACATGCTGACTCTGAGGGAAGGCAGAAGGGAGCGCAGTGCCTGGATGGTGGTGTTTAAAAACTGAATGTAAGTTTCTGTAAGAGACAGACTCATTCTAAAAACAAGAAAGTAAGAGAGCTTTCTCATGAAAATTTATCTTTGAGTAATTTTTAGTGATATGAAAAGATGTTCTTGATACTACATATTATAGTTAAGTAAAAAAACAAAAGTATCATTCAGGTAACAGACTGGTAGGTTAATAGTTGATTGTCTCCCCAGCTAGAATGTGAGTTCCTGGAGGGCAGGGTCTGCACCATTCTGTTAACCGCCATGTTCTCAAGGGCTTAGCAGAGTACCTGGCAAATAGCCCTCACTATTCTCTACACTGTTGGGTGAATAAATGAATGAATGAGGTCTCTAGCATAGAAACTCTCCCTCCTACATTATTTTGAAATAAATCCTAGAGATGCCATTTCATCTGAAATAATTTCAGTATGTCTCTCAAGATAAGGGCAGCAAACTTCTACCCGCCATGGGTTCTCACTGCCAGGATTTCAGCTTTAGTCGGTTCCTCCTCTGTTAGAGCCAGGGCCACACTTACCTGCCTGCCTCCTGGATGGACCTTGAGCCTATTAACAGTGGGCTTATTTCTGGTTGCCCAACAGTGTAGGTACTCAAGGATTAGGTCATAAATTTGATTGCTGAGTGAGTGGGTGTGTGAGTGAATGAATGGAGGAACAAATGAATAAATGTGTGAATGAATGAGCAAGTGGACAACGGAGTGGAAGAATGAGCAACGGAATGGACAAAAGGACCAGTGAATACGGGGATAACTGTGTGAAGGAGTAAGCACATGAACCTGGGCCAGACCATGGACTCTGGACGAACCCAGCTTTACAATTCAAAGTTATTTTTACGTCTCTGTGCCTCAGTTTCCTCAAACATAGAACAGGAATGGTGAGCTGTCCTGAGAAATAAATGCGTGTCAATTGCTAAGAACTATGCCCAGGAGAGTGAGCCTCTGCATTGTGCTAAAGAAATACACAGGCCTGCTTCCCAGAGAACCATTGCGTGGGTGGGAGGAAGCACCACCCCGCCCCTTTGCAGCAGGGACCCTGACCTACCGAGGAGCTGCACCTCGTCAGTGATGCCGTAGACATCGATGAGCGCCCAGAGCGGGCCGCCCACGGCCACGCCGCAGTGGAAGAGCACAGGCTCACCGTCATTGACACTGTAGAACACGCGGCCGTGGCGGTCCGCCCAGTAAGCCAGCACGGTGTCACGCAGTGCCAGGTTCTCAGGCAGTGCCTTGGCCCAGTAGCCGGGCCGCGTGACGAGGTCTGGGCAGGCGTACTTGGGGATGTCCTGTGGGCTCATCAGCGACGGGTCGTGCACGGTGAAGCCGAAGCGCAGTGCACCGCTCCAGCCTGGGCGCACGGCCACCAGGCGCAGCCGTACCTGTTCGTACAGCCGGATGGGCCGCTGCGTGAACGTGACCCCGTTGCAGAAGCTGTTGCGCCGCGTGGCCCGGCGCGAGTGGCCATCCAGCCGCACGTTCTTGCCCTTGGCCTGAGCATGGAAGCGCGGGGCTTCGCCCAGGACTGGGCGCCGCTCGGGGCCAGGCCCGCAGCACGGCCGGGTGCCCAGGAAACGGGTTGGAGGGCTCGAATCTGCGGGAAGAGAAGGGCAGGAGGGTTAGGGCCCCTCGGAACCGTGCAGCCCAGATTCGTCTTTTAATAATTATCTCCATTTTAAGTTCCATCTTAGTTAGACTGGTAATTGATAAACTTGAGACGGTTCCAGCCACTCCAATCAGCCCAACACTACCACAGCAAAGTCACTAAACCCACTTCACAAATGAGCAAACCAAGGCTGTGTGTGTGTGGTGAAGCTCTGTTCAGAGCTATTTCACTCCCAGATGGACTAATACCAGTGAGCTTGTCACACAGTAGCCAGGCTGGGGACAACTGACTGCTTCAACAAATCTAATCCTTCCAAATCTTCCTCCAAGGGCCTCGTCTGGGCTACAGTCTAGGCAAAGGCAACAGGGGCCTTGGACTTTAACTGCTTTTCTCTGCGCAACTGTTGTTCCAAAGCAAAGTGGAAAAGGCAATGGAAAGACTGAAGGGCCACAGAAAGAGTGCAGTCTGGAAGCCCAGCTCTAGGCCCTTCCTGATTATGGGATAGGTGGGACTTCTTGTCACTTCTCTAGCCTAGAACTTGCTTGTAAATGGGGACATTACTTAACTCACACAGCTGCTCAAGGATCATGTGGATGAAGGTTCTAGAATACTGCCTGACCCAAAGTATGTGCTTAACAGGCAACTAATAATATCCTGACACTGAGGTTCCAAGGAGACCCAAGCTAGAATTCTGTGACTTCCCATTCCCTTTCCCCACAGAAAAGGAAGGCATTCTTTCTAAGTCAGGTGGCTTTTCTAGAACACACCTTTCAGGATTCATTTCTAAGGGAACTTTGCCCCAAAGGACCTGGGATGCTCTCTTGGGATGCTCTCTTTGAAAGGATCAGGCTGCTGGCCATGAACCCAGGTGGCCTGGGATTGGGGCGAAGGCTTCCTCCTTCCCACCCTTCCTCCTCCGTCCCCGGGGCAGTTCCTAGGGGGCTCCGCAGCCTGGGGTGGCAGGGCGGGTAATTACTGCACAGCCTCTGCTGCTTGTTCACTATGTTTTCATGGCAAGTGCTCATTAATCGCAGGCAGCCCCTGGCTCACAATGGTCTGTAGTCCGTGGGAGAAGAACGGCACCCCAGGGAATGACAGGCAGGCCACTGCAGGGACACTCCTCCCACGCCCACTCACAGGGGGTTCACTGTGCTCTGGACACATCGGGGCGGGGTTCAGTTAAATTGAGGCTAATGGGAGCAAGGACAGGAAAACGAAGAGGACAGGCCATGACGAGGCAGGCACGCATGGCTTCCCCGCCCGAGGCCCAAGGGAAAGGTTCCAGAAGCTGAGAGACCTCTCCCCAAACAGACGCCACTGACCCACAGAAGACCAAATACAAGGAATAAAGCAAAGGTCCCCCATAAGAAAAGGAACTTAAGGGACATGAAACATTCATCCATTCGTTAAATATTTGGTGAGCACCTAGCGTGTGCCAGGCACCATGCCAGGCATTGGAAATACAGCAGTCTCCGAGACAGATAAGGTGCCCACTCGGTGGTGACGGACATTCCAGTCTGCCTTTGGGACGGGTGACTACAGGGCCCAGAGGAGGCCCTAGGCTCAACCAGGGGCTGAGGACAGAAGGTGATGCCCACAGAGCCAGATCTTAAGGGAGGAGAGGAAACATTTCCGGCTGAGGAAACACGAGGGGCAGAGAGGGGGAAGCTGGACTTGGTAGGGAGGGTAAATACCATGGTAGGTGTGGCAGAGGGTGTCTGAGATTGATTGGGTAGCCACTGCCCCACTGCAGGGGCTGAGAGACAAGATGGCCATTGACATCTCAGGGACCAGACGGGAAGGCCCTGATCGCCAGCCCGAGAGACTCAGACTGCACAGTGTTAGGGGACAGGGAGCCACGAAGGGCTTCCAGCAGAGCAGGCCAGCACTGCCTGCCAGGGAGGGGCCCCAAGGCAGGGAGGAGCAGGGACACGGAGCCAGGCTGCGGCCATCTCTAGAACCACTAGGGTAAGAGCAAGGGCCCACTGGAGAGCTATTACATTAGGGCGAAAACCAAACGAGTGAGGAAATGCCACCAGGTGAAAACCACCAGGTTGAAAACCACCAGGAAAGGCAGCCCAACGACTGCAGAGCCCACGTTCTCCACGCACACATGCTGTGGCCCTGTCCAAGCCACCAGCTTCTGGGCTGCAGCCTCCTCCCGGGTCCAACAGGCCAGATTCTCTCCAAGGTCCCCAGAGCTGGCAGACACTCCGGGAAACATTAAATATGACCACAGATCAAAGCCCTTCTGAGCACCAGAGACCGCAAGCCACCCTTATATGAGTATTTGGAACTCCCCTTCCGTCACTGTTGCTTCTCCGACCTTATCTCTCAATCAGTTCCTATACTAAACAACTTGGGAATTCTAAGCAGATGTTCCTTCAGAGTGGCCTTGTGACTTAAATGAATGCTGGGGTGGGGAGAAATACTGCTTTGTTACTATAAGGGGAAGTTTCCTGCAAAACCAACTATATGTTAGGATAAAATGCAGCCAAGTAACCAGCGAAGTTTACATATTTGTTTAATCTTGATTATATGATCCAACTTCCTTCAGGGAATGAGGGATAAACACTATTTTTTTTTTCGCCCCCTCTGAGGCCAGAGCCCTGATGTGAGTTAAAGAAAACCAGAGTGAAAAAAAGTTTCTAAGAAGATGTGTTATTTACACAAATTGAAAACGCTTAAAATAAAAGAACAATAAGCAACCTCCCAACCGTACACCAACATCTGCTTTCAGCTCAGCGCAGGGAAAGCGGCTCCCAGAAGGAACAGAAACACGTGCCCCGCAGAACGTCCTGGTTGGGAGATGTCGATGGAAAACGTGGACTTCAGCGTTGAAACGACTGCAGAAAACGACGCTAGCGGCGCTGTAGAAAGTTTGGAAAGAACAGAAATTCCCCCGCCCTCACCCGTGTCTCCCCACTTGGACAGCCTCACCCGCATGGCATTTTCATTGTCCCCGTGAGAGCGCAGGAAGATCCCAGCAGAAGTCCTGGCACATAGTAGATGTTCACTAAACGCTCATTGCCTTCCCCATGGGGAACATCGGCTCCGACTCCTGGTGAGCGCCCCCCCCCACCTCCATCTCTCTCTCATGCTTTTTATTGCCCGGGTTTAAATTCTGGAATATCTTAGCTGTATGATCTTGAGGTACATGCTTAACTTCTCTGGGTACCCCCCCCCACCCCCACCACCCAACCAGACCTAAACGGGTAAGAAACCAGATAACGGGCCAGAGTCACCTCCATGCTGCAAGATTGCCAAGGGCAAAGGAGACGAATTCGTCAGACACCTGGTACATGGCACATAGTAGGTGTTCACTAAACAGTTGGTCCCCTTTTTAAACGACCTCAGTAGAGAAAAGGTTTATTCCCTGGTCAGAGATGTCTACTTGTGGGTCTGGGGAATACATCCTGAAATGTTTCTCCCAGGGTGGGCCAGCAACCGTGGCCATGAAAGGCCTCTTAGAAACCCTGGGGCTGCTTTGCCTTGATGTCCAAGGACAGAGGCCTATTTTTAAGCCATCCCAGCAGTGGCCCAAATGCACACTATGCCGCCACCCAGCTGAAACCCACGCATGGCTCCAGCCCTGCCTTTCCTTTGCTCTAGAAAGAGCCCGAGGAAATGGCGTTGACCACCGGGAGGATGGCAGGAAGCAACAGCTCCTGCTCCTCCGGCCACCGAGCCGGTGGCTTCCAGCGTGCTGGGATTCAGCAGATGGCATTCCGGCTGAGACCTTGGGCGGATCCCGCTCCACAGGGAAAGGGGCACCGGCGGGAGCCCCGTGTACTCTGCGTCCTCCTCTCACAACTAGCCTTGGACGGAGCCCTTGCTGCATACCAGCACGGACTCTGCGTGTTGGGTACAGTCTTCAGGACAACTCTGCATGGTAGGCATCACCTCCTCCACTTTCCAGATGAAGAAACTGAGGCTCTGAGAGGTGGCAGCACTGGGCGGTGGCAGGGAGGCCGGGCTCGGGCCTGTATTCCACACCCACCCGTCCTCCAAGGCAGCCCTGTAAGGCTGGGGGGCCCGGGTCACAGACCTTGAAAGCTGTCCCCAAAATGTGCCCACACTCCACACGCACCATTTGGCGTGGGGCTTCCTGGACCCAGCTAACCTCCAGCTTTAGACTGCGGACCTCCAGTGAGAAGTCTCTGATTCAAGGGACATGTGCTCAAATCCACAATTCAAACCAGCACTGCGGGTGGTCGGAAGCTGCCTGGTGTGCGTGTGCGTGCATGCGTGTGTGGGGGGCGTGCGGGTTAGAGAAACGGCAAGACTGGTACCTGGGGGGGCTCCCCACAGCCCCCCCCCAGAGCAGGGCAGGGATATCGGTCTCCTCAGGCATTAGAGAGCACCTCTTCCATTGGCAGGTTTGAAAGTGGGTTAGAAATGGAGTCACCAACACTCCCTCACCTCTGCCACACGGGGCAGTGACATGCGCCCAGGGGACAGACACCAGCTTAATGGGACTTTGTTCTCTGTTTCAGAGGCCGGGTCAGCCGGCACCCGGCAGGGAAAGGGGCCAGCCAGCCCACGCTGGAAACCGCCATCCTGCTCCCATCCACCCCCCCTTTTCTTTGCAAACAAAATCCAGTCACCTCGGTACAGCCAGTGACACTCCTGTCAACAGCCGCAAGGAGACCCAGGCAGGAGACCAGAGGTCACACGACACAGCTTGTTGGGAGAAAAGACGGCTCCTTCAAGGCCAGAGTGGCAGCCCTCTTTGCTCAAGTGCGCCGAGTTCCCAGGGGGTGAGGTCACTCCAGCGCCCCCTCCCAGTGTGCTCAGTGGCATCGGGATTCCCAGGCCTGGCCAGACCCTCGGCTGGGCGCCTCCACTGAAGTCTCCTGATAAACAGACACAGGAAACTCCCACCTCCGAGGCGCCAGCAGCCGGGGTCAGGGCCCCGCCATGATGTGGGGTGGGGGTGGGGGGAACATGCCCTCATTCTTTCTCGAGTACATCACTTCCTCTTCTGACAGCTACGGAACATCCACTCCATTCCAGGGCCTGTGCGAGCTGCAGGGACACGGGTCACGATGGGTCACACACAGTCCCTGCCCCCTAGAGCAGGGGGGGCAATACAGACCCCGTGACTGCACAGGGTGGGCAGCGCCAAGGGCTGGGGCCAAGGGGATGCCTCTCAGGGAAGCTACGCTACAGATGGAGGAAGGAGTGGCTCGGAGGATGATAAAGGACGGGAACTGTGTTTCAGGCCGAGGGAACAGCACAGGCAAAGGCCTGGAGGTAAGGATGAGCTGAGTGCACTTGGGGAACTGCAAGGAATTCAGGGCAGAACAGAGGGAAAGGGTGGAGAGGGAGGCAGGGGCTGCATCACAAAGGATCTTAGCGGCAATACGGAGGAGGTTAGGGTCCTCAAGAAGGCTCCAGTGGTCATCGAAGTGTTTGGAGCAGAGAAGGAACCCTCGAGGATCCACCTCTCTGAAGAATGAACGTCAAGCCCCGGGTCTTTCCATGGAAACTGCCCCTTCCTCCCTCCCCTGCCCCTCAGAATGGCCCTGCACAGTGGTCCAGGTTTTGATCTCTGCTTCCAACCGCTGGCTCAGCCCTGCCCGTGGGCACCAGCTTCTCCTCCAGGAGCCCCTGGCAGCTCCCTGCAGATAAACTGGCAGCTTTCTCCTTCTCTTTGCGTTGAGGGCAGCCATGCCCCCAACCGGGGTGGTGCCTAGGAGCCCGGCTGCTTGTGGAGCCTCGGCCCCAGGGGAGCACCTGCTGGGCCCCTGCCTGGACTTTTTGGAACAATAGCTGGATTGCCCCCCGCTCTCCAGAGTCAAGAGCGGCACTGGAGCTGGAGAACGCTCCCTCGAGTGTCCCGGTTCTCACTCCTGGAGCTGAGGGGATGTCTCAGGCCCCAGCACTGGGCAGTGTTTGCTGGCCGGCCCCAGGGGGCCAGGGAGCCCACCTCTGCGGAACTCCTAGCAGCCCATTCCCTCACCGCCGTTCCTGCCAGGTGGCTGCCAGGTGAGGAAACCGAGACCCAGAGAGGCGGGTGTCCTTGCCAGCGGCCGCCCAGCCTGTGAAGGCAGCAAGCACCTGGCTCTGAATCTGGTGGTCCTGCCTGATCAAAAAGGATGAGTCCTTCCTTTTTTTTTTATGCCTCACTCCTCCCCAAGTTCTCTCGCTTACCCCCTGACCTGCAAAGAAAAAAAGCGAGACTACATACAAGTAGCTTAAGCCACCTTCTGGCTCAGGAGGTGAGCCGGGCCCTGGCTTGGTCTCGGGGAGGGGCAGGGGTGGGGGTGGCTGTCATCAATCAGCTTGTTTTGAGCAGCTCGAAGGCCTTGGTTTGGTGGAACTTGGGATGAACAATAAGCAAAGCATCTAAAAAAAGGAAAGTGGATGGCTGGTTATGGGGTGGGGGTGGGGGAATGGAGCCCCAATGTGCCTCATGTCCCTAAGGTCTGAGAAAGGGACTGGGAGTGGAGCACGCTCTGAGAGGCAGACCTCCCACGAGGCAAGGCAGGGACTGAAACCGGTCCTCCACCCACCAGACCTTCTGCGACCCTCCCGCAGACCCACTGCTAGTGAGGGAGGGAGGCTCAGAGAGGTGGGGAGAGCTGCCCAAGGTCACAGAGCCAAGAAGTGGTGGAGTGGAGTTGGCATTTGTACCCATAACAGCTTGGCTTACAGGGCTAGGAAGAAGAGGCTATGGCTGCTTCAGGCCAAGTGCGGCATTCACCCCTGCCGGGAAGAATGAGAGCACAGCTGCCCGGCACACGGTAGGCCCTCAAGTCATGCCCAATCCTTCCTGCCACATCTGGCTCAGGGTGCCTCTTCCACTCTGCGTCCTTCTCTGAAGACCCAGCTCTCTCTCTCTTCTCCCTCCCCCACCCCTCGCTGGCCCTCTGCCAAGTGCCTGAGCGCTCACGGGAACATCTGGGTGTGGAGTGAGGAGGCCTGCAAGAAGTCCGCACAGACTTTGGCCCCCTCACCTACGAGGTAAAGGGTCCGTGTTGGAAGTGCAAACTCTAGAGCTCCGATTAGAATCTCCATCCATATATCCTAAGCTCTGGCGATCTGGGTAGTGGCTCACTGGTGTTTCAATACAGCTCTATGGACCCATTGAACAGATGCGGACATTAAACCCGGAGAGGAAGGGGCTGGTCCAAGGTCATGGGGCAGGTAGGTCAACAGCTAGGTCAAGATTTAACCCAGATTTGAATCTACTGTGCATGTGTGCTCTTGCCCATTACAGGCACACCTTGGACCTCCTGCGGGCTCAGATCCAGACCACCGCAATAAAGCAAGGTGTGTCTGAATGCAGAATTGCATCCTTAGCCAACCGCAGGTACCCTAGTAATCTACCGCAGGGCAGGAGAGGTGTGACAGACGCGGCAAGACTCCGGGACCTGATTGGCCCTCTCCCTTCATCAATTTCGGGAGCACAGATGTGTTGCCTTCAGTAGCCATGTATGGACTCCTTGCCTTGTGTTGAGCTTAGACTTCTCACGGAATCTCCTATTTATTGCTCATCACAGCCCCGTGAGAAAGGGGCTATCATTTTCCTCATCCTGAAGGTGAGGAGATAGATGGAGGCTCCGAGAAGGGAAGTGGCTTGCCCAGGGTAACACAGCTTAGACACAGAACTGAAATTCGAAATTGAGACGGCCTCCAAACAGTGTTCTTTTCCGAAGCACCTCTTCTGCGGATTCCAGCCCAAGACCTCATCAGTAATTATCCTGTGACCCTGCACAAGGCTCTGGTCCTCAGAGTCCCCATCCACGAAATGGGAGGTGAGATGTGCTGATTCCGAGCAGTCTCTGGTCCTGGGAACAGAGCCCTTGGGTGACCTGTGTGCAGGGATGAAGTCTGTGCCATCTCCAGAGACATGGAAACCCCACTCTCCCGTCTCCTGCCCTCGAATCGCCGAACCTTGAAGGGGAGGGAAGCTCTCCTCTGGAGTGGAAAGTTACCCAGAAGACCAGGCTCTGGAGACACAGGGTATGTGTGTGCTCACCCATCTCATAAATCCATCATCCTTGAGGGAAGAGAAAAGAAAACAGGGGCCCAAGGGATATGATTGTGATATAAACAAGGCGTGATGTTGAGGATGTAAACAAAGCACACTTGTTAACAGCGATGGGCATCCTGCCAGTTCTAAGTACCAGACACCCCCACCCCACCATTTCCCCCAATGGCTTACTCATTAAAGAACTTTCCCCCCGACGCCCAGAGGTGAGGCTGTGCCGCCCTGAGCCTGACTATAAGGAAGAAGGGAGGAGAAGGAATGAGGGTGAGCTGGGACTGACATCCAAGGGTGGCTGTCCTAAACCCCACTCAGAAATACCTGTCGCCGGGCCTGCAGAAATGCTGAGGCTGGGAGGTTGCGGGGAGGGAACAGACCCAGGCAGGGGCAGGTGGCTTCTTTCTGTGCCTCAGTTTCTTGATCTATAAAATGGACCTAAAATGTCCCAACAATGCAGAACTGGCAGGAAGGTTAGAGAACTTGTGAAGGGCCCCGCAGGCAGGTGTTCAGCAGAGGAGCACTGGACAGCCCTCCCCATAAGACCTCAGGGTCAAAGGCAACCTCATGGACAATTCATCCCACAGCCGGGCGATGCCCTCGTTGCTTCTGCAATGTCCGCGTCGAGCCCCAGCCGGGGGACACAGCAGTGCCACTCTAGCACAGGGTGCTTCCTCCCCCTACCCTTCCACTCCCAGACCCAGCCTCCGCAGTTAGAAAGTCCTTCCTTTGACTAAGCTGAGCTTGGCCTCCAGAGGATGCCCACACACGGGCCTCATCTGCGTCGGGGCCCACGGTGTCCTTCCCCATCATGTCTGCTCGCTGGCCTCCGGGGTCTGCAGGCAGCTCCCAGCCTCCAGGGGCCCCCAGGCCCAGCTGCTGGGGACGCAGAGCTCCCCAGAGGATGACATGGCCCTGGCTCTGCTGTCCAGAAAGACCTCAGACATCAACTGTCCAGTCTGCTCTTTTTGTTTTAAATTTATTTTAAATGCTATTCCTGCTCAATACTAAGATATCTTCCAGGACAAATGTGAAACGCCCCTGACCCCGGTGGGCCCCCACCATGACCCAGCAGTCATCCGTCCCCCACCAACATCCCTTCCTTCTAGGCGGACGACTGGAGCGGTGTGCCCTTGGGAAGTTACTTTCCCTCTCTGTGCCCCTCTCTGTTTTCTTGAGAGTTATGCGGGAGGAAGCATAGTAGCTGCCTCCCAGGGATCGTCCTGGGGGTTAAATGCGGGTACCTGCTTGGAACCGTGTTTCGCACAGACTGGCTGAGTGACACAACTTAGTGGGTATCATTCTTCTTTTGTGCGTGTCTCCCTCAGGAGCACAGGGCTCAGCGGGCGCAGGGGACTTATGAGCCCGGCAAATACATAATCCTAACAGGTGCCTCGTGTGAACATTTACTATCTGTCAGACGCTCCGCATGCCTGAGAGGCAGCATCATTACCCCCTGTCTGCAGAAGAGGGAGTCGAAGCTCAGAGAGGGGTCAAGCTGCTTATCTGGCTAATGAAGGGGAGAACCAAGGCTCAGATGCAGAGACAGAGGAGCTCGGCCTGTCCCCTACTCTGCCGATAAGGACAGCACGGGGGCGGGGGGGACACGTGCTGCCCACCTGCAGGATGACAGAGGGCTCTCCCCTGGCCCGGAGCCCTTGCGGACGGACGGGTGAGTGCTGCCCGGGGCTCCGAGCTCAGGGAGAAGGGTGTGGACGCACCTAGTGGGGGCGAGGATGGGTGGCCGACCGTGGGCCAGTCTACCAGGCAGACGCGAGAGAAGCCCACGCCCTAGCCGGGCAGGAAGAGAGGGTCCACCCCTTCTCCAGGACAGGGGTCCCCGGGGCCACCTCCACCTTTTAAGCTACAGGTGAGGTGAGATGGGGGGACAGTCCTTTCTCCCGGGACAGCTTCGCTCTGGCCGCTGTGGACAGAAGTCATTCCGTTTCCCAGCACAGAGAGGATGAGGAGGGGGCACCTGCAGAAGGACTGCCCGAGGGGGGCAGGACTCAGGAGGAGGGTGCGGGGCAGTGCCCCCTGGTGACAGAGGGGGAGGGGGTTTGCAGCCGGACAGGCCTGGGGTCAAACTCCACTCTGCCACAGGCTGGCTGCCTGACCTAGGCCGATCTATCTCTGTACTCCCCTGAGCTCAGTTCCCCCATCTGGGAAATGGGAGACTACTTCTGGAAGGCCCTGATGGTTCAAACGGGATGAAAGAGATCAAGGGCCAAGCAGGCGGAAGCTCTGACCACTCTGCCCCACTGCCCAGGTGAGTATTTCTACCTTTCGAGGCTGCACTCGGGCCTCCTCCCTTTTCCCTCTCTGCTTTAAACTCTGAGCACACACCTGGCTTCTGGGCTTCTATTTTTAAGCCAGCATAGAACACCACTAAGTACAGAAGGCCCTTTGGTCCAAAAGAGGGCAGAGCCGACTCTCCTTGCCCGTGGGGAGATGAAACAGTGTGTTCTGAGCGGTCCCTGCAGCCCAGACCAGGGCAAATGCTACGTCCCTGCTGGCAAGTGCAGCACGTCATCCAGGCAGAGAGTGGCAGCTGGGAAATCTAAGCCCTCTGTCTGCGCTGGCCTGGCCTCCGACCCCACATGCCACCCCCCTTTGCAAGGGGCCCCCAGAATGCCACATATGGCCTGCTCTCCCACCCCTCAGGCCTTTGCACATCTAGCCCCTCTGCCTTGAAGAACCTTTCTTGGTCCCTTCTCATGGTTAACTTCTCTGCTTTCTGGTCTCAGCTAGACAGTGCCTCCTCCAGGAAGCCTTCTGGCATTCTCTACGTTCTCATGGTCCCCTGAAAGTCCCCTCTCTCCCAGTAACTGCTATAACGGCCTATCCCTGAAGTCACTCCCACTGGACCCTAAACCCAGGCTGTGACCCCAAGCCCAGCACAGAGCCCAGCCTGTAAGGCTGGTAGACAAATAAAAACTGGAAAATTCGACCTGCCAAGAAGATGCTCCTCATGAGACATCAGTCGTCCCAGAAAGAGCTCAAGGAACCCGCGGAGACTGCTGTCAGCACATGTGAAAGGGATACACCTCCCGGTCCAGCCCTCGGCTCCTGGTTCACGGTCACCTGGGCTTTCAAGGCAGGAAGTGAGGGCTCCTGCCAGCCAGCCCTGTCCAGGCACCCCAGGGGCAGGCCCAGGCCTCGTGCTGAAGACTGCCTGCTCCATGCCAGTTAATGCTCACCACTGCCCGCTGTGGGGGAGCCGCCTGCCCTCCTGGTCCACAGTGAGGAAACCGAGGCCCGGAGGGACGAACCCTGGTCGAAGTCACTCCACTGAGAAACGGCTGAGCTGAGGTTTGAACCCAGACATCCTGACTCCAAGATCCATGTTCTAGACCAGGACACCAGGCCTCTGGCCGCTGCTGACCAGTGAGTGGTCTTATCTTAGCCCCTAATCACTGCGACCCAGGGAGAGAAATGCATTTCACATAGCAACACACACATAACACCCCGACGTGTGCGCACGCACACCTGAAACAAGAGTTTAGGAAGTGAAAGTACTTACTACATGAATGCTCTCAATATTTTACTTTTTTAGTCTATTTTTTTTTAATTTTTATTTATTCATTTTAGAGAGGAGAGGGAGAGACACACACAGAGAGAGAAAGAGAGACAGAGAGAGAGAAGGAGGGGGAGGAGCTGGAAGCATCAACTCCCATATGTGCCTTGACCAGGCAAGCCCAGGGTTTTGAACCGGCGACCTCAGCATTTCCAGGTCGACGCTTTATCCACTGCGCCACCACAGGTCAGGCCTTTTTTAGTCTATTCTATGTTGTTACAGATTTTATTAAAAAGCTGTTCGCACATGACCCACAGTAGATAGATCAGTTGGTCTAGTGGCCAGGCCCTGTGTGGGGTATTGGACAGCAAGCCCTCCCTCTCCGAGGCACAGCGCTGCAGCACCTGTGCCCTCCAGCGGTCTCATCAACTGCTTGTCCCCGTCTACTAGAACAGTGGTCGGCAAACTCATGAGTCAGCAGAGCCAAACATCAACAGTACAACCATCGAAATTTCTTCTGAGAGCCAGATGTTTTAAACTTACACAATATAGGTAGGTACATTGTTATTAACTTAATTAGGGTACTCCGAAGCTGGCCTTTGCTAAATACTCAAGGGGCCAAAGAGCCGCATGTGGCTCGCGAGCTGTGGATTGCCGACCAAGGTACTAGAACATTCTATTCCTCTTCCACCAGCAGCCAGCTCCATGAGCGCTGCCCACGGCTGGCCACCTCATTCACAGCTGAACCTCCAGTGCCTGGCATACAACAGGTGCCCCACAGATGTCGGATAAATGAATGAAGATGCACACTCAAGGAAATCCAGCATCACCCCAGCCTGGGCCTGTGGCATTTAAGTGGGGATCAGGGTGACCTTAGGGGAGACAGAGCCAAGAAGGCCTTAAAGAGATGACGTTCAAGAAGGGAGGCAGTCATCCAGCTGAACTTTCCTTCAGATGTCACCTCCTCCAGGAAGCCTTCCCCTACTCCCTTAGCCCCATAGCTCTCTCCTTCCCTGCCGAGGAGAGGGAGAGTGGAGGGAGCAGAGGTGGGGGTGGGAAGAGGGCAAACAGAGGATGGCCCTCGTTCCTTCTGGTTCCAGATTCTCCGCGGGCACCTGCTCCCCTCGTCCTACACGCTGGTCAGACCCACTCCCTGTCCCTTACCTCCCCTGATGGACAAGACCACTCCACCCTTCCAGCCCCACCCGAGCCCCAGCATCCTCATGGGCTGCCTGTCACCAAGGGGCCTTGACTCATCAGGCTCCTGACAATGTGTTGACAACCTGGTGGGTCTCAGAGCTGCCGGAGGAAGCAATGTCACTTTGAGAGGCTCAGCTCAGGCCTCTTGGCTCAACCCGGTGGGAGGGAGGCAGAAGGGACAGGATGAGGCAGGCGAGCCCAGCCGGACCTTACACTGTGAGTGGGTCCAGGAGGAGAGGTGCGGAGAGAGGAGAGTGTTCCTGGTTGGGTCACCCACACAGCCGTTGCGATGGCTTATAAAGAGAATGACAAAGGCCTCTGTCTTCTCAAGAGCTGACAGGGTCCAGATCCAGGGGGGGAAAGCATCGCCCTCCCCCCCCCTGCTGCCAGGGAGCCGCAGACCTGACCCTTGGGGCCCCAGCACCCCCAGGCGACAGAGCATTTTCAGACCGTACGTCTAGATTAGGAAGGCTGCTTCCCTTCATACTCCAGAGAGAGTGCCTTTGTCTTTTACCTCTCCGAGCCTCCGTTTGCTGCCCTGTAAAATGGGGATAAACGGAGCCCCTCCAAAGGGTTGTTATGAGGATTTAAAATAGACAATCAGGGCTTGGCACAGAGCAGGCTCAACACAATTCCCTAGCTCCAAAGCTCCAGGGTGCCTGGTGATTGAGCGACCACTAAAAGGTGGCTGACTTGGTCAAGCACCGACCAACGTAAGGTAACGACTAACCAACCCAGCGGGCAGTTTGAATTCTGCCTCTTGTCCAACCGGAATTACAGTGAGCCCCAGAAGTGTGCTGAGGGAAGGTCTGAAACGTGAGAAGAAAAAAAGGAAAGAACTCTTCCTCAATCCTCCCTTCTTCTGCCCTCAGGGATTCTGCTCTCCCCTATCCTCGCTTGTTTACACTATTTTTTCCCTTACAAAACCCAGAATAAGGCTTTGCCACTGCCTAACTGTGTGAGTTGCGGCAAGTGCCTTAACCTCTCCGCGCCTCAGCCTCTTCGTGGGTGATACGGAGCCAGGCACCTTGCTCGGCAGGACTGCAACTAGAAAGAGAAGGGGTCATGCACACAGCAGGAGTTCAGCCAATGCCAGTTCCTGTGCTGAGCCCTGCCCACTTCTGTTCAGAGGGCGTTTATCTGAATTGCTGATGCCCTCTGCAGAGGGCTGCCAAGGAGCGTCCCACAACCAATCATAAAAAACATTCCCTTTCTTTGGCATTTCCTCATTGTACCCAACAGTATGCCAGGTGGATTGTGGGGTGTCCATAAATGTTATCTGAGCCATGGACTGAAAGTACTGCCTGTTGGGGGAAGAACGCAGGACTTTGGAGTTAAAGAAACCTGGAATTCAGTCTTGGTTCTGACAACTGCACCAGCCGTGTGAGCTGTGGTTTCCTTACCTGCAAGATGGAGATGCTAATCCCTACCTTGCAGGGCTGTGGCCAGAATTACATGCAATCATTCAGTCATTCAACAAATATTCACTGAACATCTACTATGTACTAGCCAGAGCTCCAGGTGCTGACTATACAGCAGTGAAAAAAATAGACAAAAATCCTCCCTCGTTAGATAAGAAACAGCTAACTATACACTCGGCGGGGCATATGGTGACCCAGACCAAGGAGAAACACAAAGCAGGGTGGAGGGAGAGGAGAGGGCTGGGAACAGGGGCCACGGCGGACCCGCATTAGAGCACAGACCTGAAGGAAGCACGGGGGAAGCCATATGGAGGTCTGGGGGAAGAAGGTTCCAGGCAGGGGGATCAGCAAGTGCAGGAGCCTTAAGAAGAAGCGTGCTTGGCATGCAAATGCAGCTACATATGCAGGAAGCCTGGCACAGAATCCAGGTGCTCGGCAAATGCCAGCTCTCTATTTCGAGTCCCATAGAAGAAACCCCACGCATGTGTCCTTTTCCTGAGAATGAAACACAAGGCTTTCTACAAGGCAAGGCTGAGCCAAGTGTTCTTTCAGCCTGAGATGCAGGCGCCAGAGCGCCCCTGCCAGGCCCAGCCCCAGCCCCAGCCCCAGGTGCTGGGCTGCGCAGCCAGCGATCCAAGATGATCAAGACCTGGCCTCTGTGCTCACGCAGCCCCCAAGGGTGAGTCCTGGAGACGGGCGGCCACAGTGCAATGTGCTCAGGCGAACAAGCAGAGACCTAAGAAGGGATCCGGGTAGCAGAGCAAAGAATAGGATTGGGTTTGGGGCGGACAGGAAGGGCTTCCTAGAGGAGGTGACCACTCTGCTGGATTTTTAAAGTTGGACTAGACAAGAAAGGATATTCCAGGTGTGAGGAGCATCACAGACTAAGCACAGAGGTATAAAAAAATGGCACGTTGCATGTGATAAACTAATCACAGGCAGGTCGTAAAACAATAAATGGGGCTTCATAGTCTTGGCAGCTGTCACCTGATGTGGCTCAGGAATTCCAGTTATGTCCCCTTCCTCAAACTCATGCAAGCTTCAGCCCCAGTAGAGAGCCGGAATTGTCCACACTTGGCTCCTGCAGCGGGTGAGCAACTTAACCCCAGGTTCCCAGGCCAGGGTGGCCCATTCCAGAGCCAGGGCCCAGTCGGATGGAGACTATAGAAAAATCTCCAGCTATATTTAGCTCACCTGGCGCTGTCTGTGCCTTTACCCACCCAAATCTGACCTACAGGTGGCAGAATGGCTTTTATGCTAGGATAGCATAAATATGTCCTGATTAAGGAACCCTAAAAAGGGGCCTGTGCCTCCACGCCATGTTTTTTTGGCTAGGAGATGCTGCTGTATTTGCCAACATCCCTGGACATGTCCTAACTGGGTAGGTGGGTTCTTCCTCACTGGGCAATAAGCCATGTCGGTAGGAGGTGGAGGCCACCCTCCGGTAAGTGGACCTGGGTTCGAATCCCAGCTCTGCCACAAACTTGTTGGTGACGTCACCTCTCTGTGAACTGGGAGGTTGAGTGCAGTGGCCCTAAAGCTGCCCAGAGACTAATAAAGCAGGAGTTGGTCCTCCACAAGCCAGGGAATTGGGCTGAGCTCCACCCATTTCAATCCCCTCCAGGGGAATTAACAATTACTAGTTGATAACACCTAGAAGGGCAGGCTATATGGGAGTGGTAGACCAGAGATGGGGTTCTATGTCCCTCTCCTCCTAAAACTCACACTCAATTTACCCACAGCTGACTGCTTCCCTACTGAGCTGTGCTTTTGTACTTTAAACACACACATCTCTCACCTTCTGCATCAAGGGTGCTACAGATGCCCAGCCTTCAACCAAAATAAAGACTTATTCTAAAGATCTGAGGGAATCGAGGAGGGCTGGCAGCCAGATTGGGGTCCCAATCCAGACTCTCCCTTTGCTAGTAGTGTGACATTGGGTGAGTCACTTCTCTGAGCCTCAATTTCTTCCAATTGGAATACACCTCTTTCCCAGGAAGCTTCTTTGCATATCCGCTTTGCAATCGCGCCAGGGTATGCAAAGTGCCCAGCACAGAGCCCTCATCCGTTCCTACAACTGCCAGGTTATTTTGTAGGAAGTCCTCCATTGCCTCCCCACTCCCACCCTCTGAATCCCCTTCCTCTGGCCCAGGCAGTTCTGCGGCGGTTTTAACTAGGGGGCGATGCGCTCTGCAGCGGCGAGTCCGAGGGGCTCGAGTCCCTAGCTGGGCGGACACCAGAGGGGGGCGCAGCCGGGGTGAGCGTGGGAACATGGCCAAACCCAGGCAGTTTGTGCCACGGGGGCGCTGGGCGGCTGTACACTGGGGTATCCCTGAGGGCACCCCTACTCTCATCAGCTGCAGTCTACACAACGGGCAGCTCTGGCCGTCGGAAGCCCTGGGGAGCCCGGCTCCAGTCACCCCTAGGGCGCCCCAAATCCCTCACCAGCGCCCTCAGGCAAGAACAAAGGCGAGGGGGCGCACGGCATCGCCCCAGCAGCCCCTTCGCTCCTCTGGCCAAAGCCAGGAGAACAAGAACGGGGGTCCCCAAGGTAACCAGGACGCGGTACCCGCCCTCCCGGAGCGCAAAGCCCAGCCGCCAGGCGCACGCGGATCCGGGGTCCAGGAGGCACTGGAGACTAGTTCTCTGGACGTGGTGGGCTCCAAAGAAGGGGTGGCTCTCCGGAAGTCACCCAGCGGGTCCCCCAGGGAAAGGAGAACCCTAGCGCCCGCCTCCCGGGCAGGGCTCCCCGGCGTACCTGGCAGGGTCCTGTGCACCGTGTTGCCCATCGCTGGTTCGGGGCGCGGCGGCGGCGGTAGCGGCGGCGCACTCGGGGCGCACGAATGCTAATTACGCGGTGGGCCAGGGACCCGGTCCGGGGTCGGGCCTCGGGGCATCGCGGCTGCACGGGCGAGCCCGCGAGCGGCAGCTGGGGCGGGAGCCGGGAGGGAGGCGGTGGTGGCAGGAGGAGAAGGCGGAGCCACCCGCGGGGGCCCGCCGGCTCCGCCCCCGCCTCCTGCCGCCTCCAACCGCGCAGGGAGGGGCGGGGCCGCGGCCGCCGCATCTTTTGAAAGTTTGCACAGGGTGGCGGGAGCAGAACCGCCGAGACTCCCGCCCTTGGCGTTCCCGCGCCCGGGGCACGAAGGCACGCAGGCAGCTGGGTGCCCTCTGGGTGCCAGGCTTGTCAGCCTGCACTCATTTAGTCCAGCGTTTTGAGAAGCCCTTCTGGGTGGCAGGCCCTCTTTCAGGCGCTGGAAGTCTTAGCCTCTGCGGAGCACTTAGGCAGGGTACGGGGTTGGGGAAAGGACAGACATATAAGCAGTGGGTCACCACCGACGATATACTAAAGGGCTTCGGGAAGACAGCCTAGCCAGGTGACGGGAGTGGGGTCACGTACCGACAATTAGGAGAAACTTGGGCGGTGTCCAAAGGTTAGGAGGAGGGACCCCCTATTCACGAATTCACTCACTCACTCATGAAAATATTTATTAAGCACATCTTACGTGCCAGGTGCTTTTCTGGGCACTGCAGATACCGAGAAAGCATTCTAGTGGTGAAGACGGAAATAACAAGCAATTAAGATCACATAAAGATCAAAGCCGGAAAGAAAATAAAACAAGATAAGAGTGATAGGGCGACTTTGGGGGATTCAGGAAGAAGCTGGGGGCACGTCAGCTCCCTCTGACGGACAAGAAGGCATCAGTCATGGGAGAGCTAGGGAGAGAGAGTGTCCCCGCTGAGGGAGTCCCAGGCATTCCTCTTTCATTCACGCACTTGACAGGTATTTTCTGAGTACCTCTCCTGTCTGTGCAGTAGCCCAGACCACACTCGCTGGGGAGTGAAGCCTGCTAGTCCCTGCCCTCACTGGGCCCCATTTCGCAGATCAAAACACAGGCCACCCAATTCCAAACCAGTTTTTTTTTCCAGCTTTACTTTCCACACTCTTGTATCCCTTAAAACCTTATGAACTATGTGTCATTACCTCCACTTCAGAGAGGCAGTAACCTCAAAGAGGTGCCCTAGCTTCCCCAGCTGGTAAGGAGCAAGGCTGGCCTGGAGCTGTGGGAACAAAGGGTGGGTCTCCCGGAGAGACACCCCTACCTCCACCCCACCCCACCCCAGCTTAGTTTATCCTATGTCTTCTTCGTGGAGTGCCTCACCCAGCCCCGAAGGTTCTCATTCTTCAAGATCAGCTCAAAGCCTCCACCGCTGGGAAAGCTTCTGAATCCTCCACCGGGCCCTGGCTCATCATATATGTCTGAACATAAGGTTGCCTTGTACTTGTGTTACTACCGTAGATTGAGGGTGTTCTATTAATTCTTTACTTTTTAAACACAACGTCCTGTTTGGGAAAGTACAGGAGTTCACTACGCCCTCAATCCAGGTGAGTTTGGGAGGCACACAGAGGTGAGCAGTGTTAGAGAAGGACGGGGAACTTTCACTCGTTCAGAAAGCAATGCCGGGCTGCGTCACCCGACACGTGGATCCAAAGAGGCTGTGTCTGAGCATCTTGGTCCCTGTGACTAGGACGTGCCCTGGAAAACTAAACAAGCTCCCCTTACAGACCCACAGCACCAGATGATGGTGACTCTGATGTCAAAGCCACCTGTAAAGAATCTGAACCAACTCATTTCTTGAAATTTGAGACAGGACAAAAGCCATCTTTCAAATTAATCATTTTCTGTTAAAAACAAAAAGATTTAAAACATATTTATGTTTCAGTAAAGACATAAATTAGGTATTGCAAGTTGGTGTCTAGTTCACCTCCAGCACTGAAAGTTTATATTATTCAACTTGACTGTGCATCTTCTCATTGGGGGAATAGGTCCTACCCTTAACCTTCATTGGGATTGCCTAATTCTTGGGCATTTACAGAAGTTGCTTTGCCCCCCCCCCCCCAGGTCCCTGCATACTTTGTCTTTTTCCTTCATGGCACCCTCCGGGCAGGTGCTGTCTGTCACCCTTCTCTGCTCTCTACAGGCGGGTGGGAAGCCTCCTGAGAGCCGGACCCAGGCTGTGTCCGTTTATGAATCCCCCAGTGCCCAGAACAGGGCTGGCACACACGGGTACTCGATACACATTCGAATAAACTGACTACAGGGATGAATTGCTCTGAACTGGGAGATGGAAGGAAAGAAGGAGGGGACAGGTAGGGAGGGAAGAAGAAAGGGGGAAGGAAAGAGTTCTAAAGGAACGAGTTTTAGTTGATAGTAGCCCTGGGCTCTGGTATGATCAACAGAGACAGGTGCCGGGAGGAAGGCAGACAAAGCACCCGAGCAGGGATGCATTAACAGAAGTATTGTCTGCAGAACAAAGGTCGGGCAGGTGGCTTTGGGAGAGAGGGAGATCCCTTGTCGCAATCGGAAGCGGCAATGGGGGCACACTGGGCCCGGACAGCAGCCTCCAGGCATAACCCCCCCTGGCTTTGACTTCTGTAGCCCCCCACCCTTCACCACATCCCACATCACACAGACTCTGCCACCCGTCCTTGGCACCGGGACTCACGCTCGGATTGCAGGGGCCCCTGGGTGGGGCTGACTCTTGACTGTGCAGTGTTGGTGCGGCCTCCCAGGGCAGCGTGCAGAGGGAGGGCCCTGGCCGGGCTCCCTGGCAGGGCTCCCCCGGGGCATGCCATGGCAGGCCCTGCCCGATGTAATCGCAGGCAGTCAGGTGCACCTCGGAATAAAGGCACACAGTGACCTGGGGGGGGTATGCTCGCTGCTGACACCTGGGTGAAGAGACCCCTTTGTTCAGGGAACCCAAGGGTGTTTGCTCAGACTCCTCCCTGTAACTCGAGAACCAAGAATCCAGGCGGCAGTCAAACCACAAAGCTCAGTCTTAAAATTGCTACAGGAAGGCCCTTCTTTTCAGCAAACCCTCGATTTCCAAACCCAGTGGATCTTCACCCTCAAAAGCAATACTTTTCAATTCCTGGCTACGAAGTGCCAACCACAGAGCGGGCGCCAGGCTGCGCCCTTTGAGCAATCTTGCTCACAGCCTAGCAGCGTGGTTATTAACACCATTCCCATTTTGCAGGGGAAGAAACCGTAGCGCAGAGGGAGGAAGGAACTGCCGTGTTCACAGGAGAAGGCAGAACTAAGAAGGTTCTCGAGTCTCTACAGACGAGGGCCAATATTGCTATCCCGGGTGTAGAAAGATAAGTGTCCTCTTCTTTTTCCCGTCTCTCCCCAACAACTTCTGGCCCCTACTTACTCTGTCGTCACTGGCCCCTTAACTGGGTGATATCTCAGCAGCGTTTATTCTGTGCCAGGCCCCGGGGGCAATGGGATGAGCAGCTACCCTTGTTGAGTCACCCATCATCGTCCAGCTGGTCCGAGAGAATCGGTCAGTCAAGGGAAGGTGGAAAGAGCTGGGGTCCCGGGCCAGCCGGGGGGTGGTGCCTGAGAGGGAGTCCCCTCCCTCCCCCAGGCCTGAGAGCTCATGCCGGTGGACTAGCTGTGGAGACCCACCTCCTGGGAGTGCTTTCCAGTTCAGAGACATTCCTCTTCCGTGGCCTCTTTTTTATCTTAGTGGGATCTTCTTTGTCGGTGTCACTGATGGAGAAACTGAAGCTCAGAGAGGTGAAGGATTTGCCCGTGGTTACACAGCTGGACGCGGTAGACTCAGGCCTGTCCTGGGGACCTGGGTCCCCATCTCTCTAACCCCTCGCCGGCAGAAGGAAGGGGCTTCTTAGGCCAAGAGGAGGGAGCCCATGAGAGGAGGCGTGGGTGTCTCAAAGAGACAGCAGGATCCCCCATCCTCCTGGGGTGGCTACCATCTAAAGACCTGAAGGCAGAGTGCCTGGGTTCGAATCCCAGCTCGGATGCTCACTGCCTATGACCTTGGGGTAGTCGTTTGACCCGTCTGAGTCTCAGCTTCTATATCTTTAAAATGAGGCAAATAATAGGATCTCTCTGAGCAGGTGGTGAAGATTGAATGAGCTGATAGGCCGGAAGAATTTATGCAAGTACCTGACGATGGCTCTCAAGAAACACGTGCCCTTGTGAATAGACGTGGTTGTAGGTTCTAACCCCTGCTTTTAAACGCCTTATATAGGCTTTTCTCTTCACATTCTCTGAGTCTAGAATCCACTTCTAAGAACCTGTCCTGAGAATGTAATCCCAGCTAGGTAGGGACTAAGCTAATGGATGCCCAGAGATGTTTGTCGCATACTAGAACACCAGGGTAAAGTAGCACACACCTCCTACCGTAAGGAAATGTTTCCTAAACAAGTGTCACCCAGGAGAACCTCACAGAGCTCTCGGGCTGCTGTTTCCCAAGACGTCAGAGTAACAGGAGAGAAGGCTCATGCTTGAATGCTAAGTGAGACAGGCTGCACACAGGACGGTACACCCGGAGCCATGTCACGCTTATAAAAACAAAACAGGCAAATACAAAGTGTACATAGAAGCGAGATGACAGAAGAGGCATCAAAATATGACCAAGGAGATCATCTCTAAATAAGAGCACTAGGGATGGTGTTTTCCTCCCCGTTTTCCTATCTGTTGGCAACTTCTAAATGTTTCATAACGAGCAGGTATGAAACTTTTCTAACGGGAAAGAACTCAATCATCTACTTTTCAAAAGTAGAGTTTCATCTGGGAGCTGACACGCTGCCTGATCTGTCCTGAGCGCGTTGGCATGGATGGGGTCGTCAAGGTTCTAGCAAGGAGTTGAATGCTATGGGGTGGGAGGGTGACCAGGAGTGTTGACTCCGTCAGTACTTATCAGGTCCCAGTTCTGAACCCACTTCTGAGTGTGCAGGGGAAGTGGGTGTGGAGGGAGGGCTTAGGGCACCTGCAGCTTGAAGTTCCTTTGATACCATGCCGGCCGGCTGGGGGCACCAAGAAGCATTCTGGAAACATTGCTGTCATTATGACTTTGCTATATCTAAATATTATTGGTACTGTCACTCACTTTGGTTTTATTTTAATTTTTTTATTGAATTTATGGGGGTGACATTGGTTAAAAATTTATATAGGTTTCAGGTATACAATTTGAGAATACATGTCTGTATATTGTATTGTGTGTCCACCACCCCAAGTCAAGTCTCCTTCCAACACCATTTATCCCCCCTTGACACTTTTCTATCTCTCCCCAGCCCCTATCACTCACTTTAAAAATGGCTTTACCTGGCCCTGGCCGGTTGGCTCAGCGGTAGAGTGTCGGCCTGGTGTGCAGGGGACCCGGGTTCGATTCCTGGCCAGGGCACATAGGAGAAGCGCCCATTTGCTTCTCCACCCCCCTCCTTCCTCTCTGTCTCTCTCTTCCCCTCCCGCAGCCAAGGCTCCATTGGAGCAAAGATGGCCCGGGCGCTGGGGATGGCTCCTTGGCCTCTGCCCCAGGCACTAGAGTGGCTCTGGTCGCAGCAGAGCGACGCCCCGGAGGGGCAGAGCATCGCCCCCTGGTGGGTAGAGCGTTGCCCCTGGTGGGCATGCCAGGTGGATCCCGGTCGGGCGCATGCAGGAGTCTGTCTGACTGTCTCTCCCCATTTCCAGCTTCAGAAAAATACAAAAAATAAAAATAAAAAATGGCTTTACCTAAAAAATGATAAAACATTATTGAGAGGAATTCAAAACCTAAATGGAAGGATATACCATATTCATGGATTGGAAGACTCAATATTTTTAAAGAAGTCAGTTCTCTGCAAACTGATTTATAGATTCAATGCATATAAACCTAATTAAATCTCTAACAGGTAGGTTTGTGTGTGTGTGTGTGTATGTGTGTGTATGTGTATGTGTGTGTGAGACTTGGAAAACAGATTGTAAAATCTATGTGAAAATACAAAGAGTGAAGGATAGCTATGTTTTGAAAGAGATTTTTTTATTTTAAGAACAAAGGAAAAGGATTTCCTCTACTGGATACCAATACCTATCGTAAAGCTCAGTAAGTAAGACTGTGGCATTGCTACAAGATGGACACATGGACCAATGAGATAGAAGAGGGATTGCACAAACAGATGGACACATGTTTTAGGACAAACATGACACTACATGGGGGAAAAAGACAATCTTTTCATTGACTACTAGTAGCTGGGCTAATCGAATAGCTATGTAGGGAAAAGAAAGAAAGAAAGAGAGAAAAAGAAAGAAAGAAAGAAAGAAAGAAAGAAAGAAAGAAAGAAAGAAAGAAAGAAAGACTTGATCCCTATCTCACACCATTTGCAACATCAATTTCAGGGGAATTATAGATCTAAATGTTAAAGGTAAAACTTCTAGAAAGTAACATAAAATGTCTTCATGACCTCAGAGTGGTAGAAAGATTCTTTAACAAGACACAGAAAATGGTGACCATAAAAAAAAAATCAATAAACTTCACTTCATTAAAATGTAACATTCTTTTTTATCAGATATATTGATAAGAAAGTTAAAAGACAAGCAGCACAGTGGGAAAAAACATATCATAAACATATAACCGACAAAGGACTTACTTATTTCCATAGGTACAAACTGATATAAAAATGACTAACAACTCGGCAAGTGGACAAAAAAATAGTTACTTCACAACAAGAATGTTCCAATGGCCCATAAATATATAAAATGGTACTAAATCTCATTAATAACCAGGGAAATGAAAATTTAAAGTCACAGTGAGGTAACCATGGCTCCCCAGCCAGATTGGCTAAAATTTTAAATATTGACAATACCAAGAATTGGCAAGAACGTGGAGCAGCAGAAACAGCGCCGGTGGGAGCACAGAGAGGTGCAACCACTCTGGAGAACAACCTGGCAGGGTCTTGTATAGGTAAACATACACCTACCCTGTGATCCAGCAACACCTCCCAGATATACACCCAAAGAAATGCATATGCATATGAGCCTAGGAAACTCCCTATGAATGTTCATCGCAGGTTTATTTGAAAACAGCTGAGAACTGAGACCAACCCCTAGGCCCATCACCAGTAGCATGGGTCGATAATTTGGAATATACTTATACATCTAATCCCACTGTGTAAGGAGAAGAAACAAAGCACAGCTGCACACGCCAACCCAGATGAGTTCCCAGCGCCACGCTCTGTGAAGGAAGCCAGGCACGAGCTGACCCGTACAACGGGACTGCATTTAAATGGTGTTCAAAACCAGGCAGGGGTCGTGAACACAACCATGCAGCAGAGCAAGAAATGGCCAGCGTAAAATGCAGAATAGTGGTCACCTTTGAACAGGATGGAGGGGTACTGATTGGGAGGGGCCCAGAGGGGATTTCTGGGGAACTAGAAATGTTCTATTTCTTGACCTGGGTGTTTGCTTTTTGATAAATTATTGAGCTGTTATTATGTTTTAGGGTTTTTTTCTTTTTTTTTTTTTAACAGAGAGAGAGTCAGAGAGAGGGATAGACAGGGACAGACAGACAGGAACGAAGAGATGAGAAGCATCAATCATTAGTTTTTCGTTGCGTGTTGCGACACCTTAGTTGTTCATTGATTGCTTTCTCATATGTGCCTTGACCGCAGGCCTTCAGCAGACCGAGTAACCCCTTGCTCGAGCCAGCGACCTTGAGTCCAAGCTGGTGAGCTTTTTGCTCAAACCAGATGAGCCTGCGCTCAAGCTGGCAACCTCGGGGTCTTGAACCTGGGTCCTCTGCATCCAAGTTCGACGACGCTCTATCCACTGCGCCACCGCCTGGTCAGGCATGTTTTAGTTTTGATGCAAGCTTTAGCCACACACAACTAGCTTCACTCTGTGTGTTATATTTTGCAATAGAACATTTCAAAGAAAAAATAAAAACTGCCAAGGCACCAAAGGGAAGACAATTGGAGAGAGTCCCTCTCCGTAGGGAGCACCTTGGGGCAGGAAAAGCAGGCTGGTGTCAGAACACAGAGGCACCGCAGCCTTATTTCACCCAGGTGTGCCTCACCCATCGTAGAAATATGTAGAATTCAGAGAGGTTAGATGCAGACATTCAAGTTAGTGGGTTTACCGATGGAAAAATAGACTCATATAGTTTCCCGACTGAAAGGCAGGCAGGCCTGGCTTTGCAGTTTGGCAGAGAGGGTTGGCTTTGCCGTTCAGTCTGCATGGTGGAGCTTTCGGGAAAATGAATGAACAGATACTCTATAGCTCCAAGGCGGTGATGAGGTTTTATTTAAAGCACTTGTTCTGTGTAGTGACGGTTCAAAATTACTTCTTTTACAACTGTTTACGTTTATGATGAAAACATTTAGATGCCAAACAGAAATGTTTGTGAGTCATCTGTAGTTTTCAAAAGTTTTTAGGGACTACATGAGCCCCAGATTTGAAGAGCCCTGTCTTCCCAAGTGTAATGAGTAGACGGTCAGGTGGAGAGAGACAGGGAGGGCCTCGGGGTGGAGGACTGCAGGCAAAGGCTGGGGTACCCGGCTGTGCTGGGAAGAACTTGGGGGGAGAGGGAGCGGGATACCTGGCCCGCAGGGAGCCCTGAAGAGGCACCCTGGGAGCCTGCAGGAGGGGAGCAGGGAGCAGGGAGCGGTTGGAGCTGGCAGAAGAAAAGGCAAGGGGCTGAGAGCCTTCTGAAGAACAGGTGGTTGAGCAGGTAGAGAGAAGGAAGCAAGAAAGGGGGCATCCCTGCCCGCCCCCCATTGTGTGTGGTCACAGCTCTTGAAAAGACCCAACCTCAAGGGTCAGACTCAGCTGGGCTTCCTATAATCCCACATCCCAGGCTGATGTGCCACCTGTAAAACGGGCCCATTGTGGATTCTGTAGGCAGTAGACGCCTCTCCCTCCCTCTGGCTCAGTTCTGGCCTTTGGTCAAGGGCAGGCAGGCTCTGAGGGCCCCTGTGCCCACCCAAGGGAAACCCCTGGGATGAAGGGCTCTGCTTCGATGCAGACCTCAGCCCAGAGGGTCTATGCTTCCAGCCTCTCAACTGCCTTCCCTGTGGGCAGTCCTGTCCCCATCTTCAAGGGGCAGAAGCCGCCACCTGGACCTGGCATCCCAGCACGAGGTGACACAGGGGAGTAGAGCCTATTTGGATTCCAGAGGCCCTGAGCGTGCCCTCATCCCCAGAGCCCCAGACCCTTTCTGAAGCAAAGCTTGTCCACGGCCAGGTCTCTGCGGATCTGCTCCGACCCTCAGCCCCAGGTGGGGGTCGGAAAGGCGGGGACGATATTTTAGGACCCATCACATGAAAACAGACCAAGGATCCCCCTATTTTTAGCAGCTGAGTTGCATGTACCTGTTTTCCCCACACTGGGAGCAAAAGCTCGGATAAACATCCGTTCACACCAGCCAAATAATTCCTTAAATAAAGCAGCTACATTTTGGCATCCCCTGTGCTTGAAATGTATGCTCCTTGGATTTTTAATATCACATGCAGTCTGCATAATTTTAACCCAAGTGTATTAGCCTTTGACTGCCTAATTACATGAGTCACTGTTTGGGGTGTCAGGATAACGGGAAGAGATGGGTGGGCTCAGAGGGTGTGAGGGGTCTCTGGGCTCCATCCTGTTGGTCTGCATGAGGGATCTGGGTTCTCCTGATTTCCCAGGGAAGAGACAGTAATCATAGTGAGGCCTACCAGCTACCGAGCTGGGCTTCCTGCATCTACTCCACTCACAGCAGCCAGAGTCCTCATTCTGTGGCACGTCCCTGGCTGAACCCTTCCCACGGTGTCCCCTCCAGGGGACAGAAGCCTACTTCCTGACCTGCTCATAAAGCCCTCCCTGACCTGTCTCCTGTGGACCTCTCCCACTCATCTCCCACCAGGCTGGCCTATGCTTACCATGGTCCTGGCCACACCAGCCTTCTCTGCTCTTTAAGCACACTGAGATTCACCTAGCCCCAGGGCCTTTGCACCTACTGATCACCCTGAAATGTTCTTTCCCTAGGTCTCCTAAGGGGCTCCATCTCATTACTCTGGTGTCAACTCAAGTGTCATCTCCTCAGGGAGGCTCCCTAGATCCTGATCACCCTGACAGGTTGTACTTTACCTTCCTGCCCCTATTCCCTCAGGCATGGGTAATCTCAACCTTTCCTTTTATTCGCTTCAAAGAGTTTCTGAAAACATATTAGTAATGTGATGTTTGTTGTCTTCCTACCAGAAGGTCAGCAACACGAGAACAGGAAGCTCATCTGCCTTGTTCACTCAATAAATATCTGTTAAACAAAGGAATGGACGACTTCTCAACCACCCTTAGCAATGCCACTGCTATTTTTCCTCTTTTACAGATGAAGACACAGACTCAAAGAAGTTAAGTGACTTGCCCAAGGTCATACAACCTGTATGTGGGGATCTTTCCCGGCCACATGAGCCCCACGGTGGTCTGGGCACAGCCCTGGGCACAGCCCTCCTTCCCCTTCTGTGAACGAACCAGAGGGGCATGCAGGGAAAGGCTGGGCAAAGCTCGCCTGACTAACCAGTGCAGGGGTGCCGGGCAGAGAGGACGGGCCTTTGATCGCAGCACACAGGCGGCGGGACAGGAGCTCCACCCACAGAGACAATTGTGTCATTCAGGCCCATGGCTCTGACAAGCGGCTCACCTGCGCCTGTTGTCAGGAAATCAGGTTATTAGAGGGCATGACGGTTGCCATAGAGCGTCCTGGAGTGAAGCGGAGACAAGAGGAGCCTTTTTAGAAATTTGCAAGCCCACTTCCAAAATCTTTGAGCAGCTCAGAAGGAGGGGAGCTCTCACACCTTCTGGGCTCCTACTGTGTGTTAAATGCCACACTAGGTGTTTTCCTTACGCTCATCAAACCCTCGCAGTGACCGTGGGAGGCACACTGTGTCGAAACTAACATGCCATCTATAGCGAAAGCACTCTGATGTCAGCCACGCCCGTGAACGAAAGTGCCCTGCAGAGCAGATGTAACCCAGAATGATCCTTGCCTTACAAACCGGGCCCTCAGGCTCAGAGAGGACCGTCTATGATCCAGGATGGGGGTCCCCCAAACTGCTTGGTCCAGGTCCCCACCGTCTCCACGGTGCTTGCGGCCTCCTAGCCTTTGTGCATACTTCCTGCTGCCCTTAGAGTCCCTGGTTTCATAGGTCTGGGTGAGACCCAAGAGTCTATGCACCCTCACCCCATGATTCTGTTGTGGGGGACTTTGCAACCCCTGCCCTAAGCTTCGGAGTCAGAGGTCACCTGGACCAGCAGGGTGGCCCCGAGAGGATCCCCGCCTGGGAAATGCACGGTCGGCGCCCTCCTGGTTGTGAAGTGGGGAGGCAATACCATAATCAACACACCTGTCCCTAAAGTTTATTAGTATAGTGCACAGTCCCATCCAGGTGACCGACCTGTTTGTCCCACTGGGTCAAAGCTCACCCCACCTGTCCCCTCATCTCTTTGACTTCTGCTTGGTGCTGGTTGAGAGCCAGCTCCCTGCTCCCCCAGCCATCTCGGAGTACCAGTGTCGATATGGATGGTGCAGGCATGGGATGTTCACCGGCTGCGTGTTTGCGAGGACTCTCAAGAGATAAAACCTTCATGCAAAAGAGGGACTCTCATGGTGGACCTCCAGGCATTGTAGCAAGCCGCTGGCTGGAGGCGCAGGCCCGACAGTGCTCATTGGTAAACTCCTAGCACCTAGTAAGTGACCTGTCAATGGTTTATGGAAAAACTAAAGGCCTGAACCTCACCCCGAGCTTTCCTACTTGCAGCCTTAGCTCATGTTCTTACAGCATCTCAGACATCACTTACCCAGAGCCTGAAGCTGGACAGGCAAGTAGGAGCCCAGCTGGTGAGAGCCCTCGGCCTGGGAGGTTTGGCCACTACCCAGGATAATTAGGAGCCATGGAGGGATTTGGAACAGGTGGCAATATCCATCCATCCACCCACCCAACCATCCATCCACCAATCCATTCATCCATCCATCCATCCATCCATCCACCCACCCACCCATCCATCCATCCATCCACCCACCCACCCACCCACCCACCCATCCACCCAGCCACCCATCCATTCATTCATCCATCCATCCATCCATCCATCCACCAATCCACCCGTCCACCCGTCCACTCATTCATTCATCCATCCATCCACCAATCCATCCATCTACCAATCCATCCATCTACCAATCCATCCATCCATCCATCCATCTACCCATCCATCCACCCATCCCACCCATCCACCGATCCATCCACCCATCCACCCATCCACTCACCCACCCACCCATCCACCCACACATCCATCCATTCACCCACTCACCCATCCCACCCATCCATTCAACCACCCATTCATCCATCTATCCATCCATCTACCATTCATCCATCCATCCATCCATCCATCCATCCATCCATCTATCCATCCATCCATCCCCCTAGTGTTTATGCAGCACCTCCTGGTGACTAAGGGGGGTGCAGCAGGTCAGGCACGGGCAGGCATGCAGTTCCTTCACATTCTCCCAGAAAGCACAAGTTTATTTCACAAAGGCTGGCAGGGCTGAAAGAATCTGCCTAGGAGAACATCTCTCTATTCTTGCTGCATCTCTTTGAGGCCAATGACCTTGGGCAACTGGATTCACTGCTTCAAATCTCAATTCCCACCTCTATAAAATGGGTATCAAAATAAAACCTGCCTTATAGGCTGCTGGAAAATTCCAAGGAGGAAACAGATATGTGGCCAGACTTGGAAAGTAAGTGGGCTGTGTTAGGGGTTGGCACTGTGTCAGGGGGCACGCTGGTAGAAAGAAGGGGTGCAGACAGAGCAGAGGGACATTTGAGAAGAAGGTTGATTTCCCTCAAGACCGTCCTGTGTGATTGCTGCCTTGCTGTCGCTGGTCCTTCTGCCCTCGGCCTGACCAAGGCATCACCTCCAAACTTAGACATAGACTTATGCGCACTAACACTCTCCCATGCAAAAACCGTTTCTCCCCACAGCACCTAGAGTCTCTTCCGCTCCATCTGAGCATGTCAGAGTTCTGCTCAAAACACGGGTTCCTGGCAGCTTGGGATCCAACCTCGGTTCTGGCCTGTGGTCCACAGAGCTTTGCAGGCCTCACCTGGGCTCCTCTTCTGACTTTATCTCCCGCCTCTTGGTTCCTCCCTGGGGACCTGCTCCTTCCAGGCACTGCTCTTCGTCCATTCTGTTCCCTGGGCCTGGAAGGCTTCCTACCCCTCCCCCCCTCCCCCTAGGCACATGCCTCAGGCCTCGGGGAAGCCTTGCCTATACCCTCTCCTCTCTCCCCTTGCTCTGAGCTCATGGATTCCCCTCACTTTTCTTTTGTGGTACCTTTCATGGGTACAAGTGTGCATTTATTTATGAGGTTATCTAGTCATTTCCTTTTTCCCTAGTCAGGGAGCTCACATAGACAGCCACCATAGCCATCTGTTAAACACTATATCCCTGGCTTCCGGCACAGGGCCAGCACACAGTAGGTGCTCAACAAACGCTGGCTGAATGAACAAAAGAAAGGATGACAGAAGCACAGAAGTCCTTAGGGAAGAAAGCCCTACTGCGTGTGCAGAGTGAGTCAAGCAGAGGGGTCTGGATGGGTGAGGTGTGAGGCAGGGTGGGGGCTCGGGGGAGACTGACATGGGCTCCCTGGGCAAGCTGTTTCCACAGAGGACTCATTCAACCCCTTGCAGCTCCAAGAGGAGGGGACTCCTACCCCATGTCTGAGTCAGAGAGGCCTGAACCCCCTTGCCTGGCCCACACAGAACTTGCTGTGCGACCTAGACAAGTCCCTTGGCCTCTCTGGGCCTCAGATCCCTCACCTGGGAAATAATCTGAGCTGCCCCTGTGCTGTTGAAGGATGAGGTGACAACCGGGGGCAGAGCGGCCGGCCCTGCTCCCGGCACTCAGTATGTGCTCAGTAAACATTCATTCCCTTCTCTTTGCAAGTGAGCGTGTAATTTAGATCGTCAGAGCGTGATTCTCATAGGATTTTTGTCTCTATGTTAGCTAGCAGGCTTGATAAACCACATGAACATCATGTCTTTTTTAAAAGCTGTGTTCACAGGAGGAGGAAGGGACAGGAAGACATTGCTTTGTGCATTTGATTTAGTGGGAAACGATGTTTGAGTTAGGAAATTCTTGTTTGGGGTCCAACCCCGCGAACTGACAAGAGGCAAGATGGGAACGGCCGCTGGAGCGGGGCCAGCTCGTGCAGCCCAGGGTGCGGGCGGCCCAGGGCGCCTGCTGCACCTACAGTTCCAACATGGGCCTCCCGTCTTTGCATTAACTGTGCCCTCCAGAAGCCTTTGTGCAAAAGGAGCTCTGAGGTCTGAATGGGCCCCGGGGGGACGGGGCAGGGGCAGGGGCAAACGGGGGGGTGGGGAGGACACTGTGTGTGTGTGTGTGGAGTGGGGGGACTTCGGGCTATACCTGTCAAGTGTAAACCTCCTCTACCTGAAAGAAGCTGATGGAAAAAGGGGGGAGGGACCCACACACAAAGACACAAGAGAGCGTTTGTTTTTCCACAGCTTGGGCGAGACCGTGAGTCAGCGGGCGGATCAGGAGGGGGAGGTTCCAGCTGGAGCGGCTCAAAGCAGCCCACGGTTCTCTCAGGGAGACTCATGGGGGCCAGCCTCGGAGCTGGGAGGCACCCTCTGTGTTCCTCCTACGCCACCAGCACGGCTCCGCTCCCCAGGAAGCGCCAACCCCCTCCTGCTACGCCATTCATGTCATGAAAAAGGGATCACCCGCTCTATGCCACCCAATGTAATGTGACATTCATTTGGCACCCGGTGTCTCGTTTAATCCTCACTTACAGCCCTAAGCAGAGGAGGATATGGTACCCTTTTTAATAGAGAAGGACATGGAGGCCCAGAGAGGTTAAGTCAGATGTCAAAGGCAGCACAGGGAGTTGGTGGTAAAGCCTGTGGGGTCTGTACAAACTTTATCCGGACTATTTGACAATAGCACCAAAATCTCTCAAAAATGTGCCTGCTTTAGACTCAGTTGCTACACTTTTAGAAACAGGAATATAACCCAGCAGGAGCCTCAACCACTCAGCTCTGGGCATGTCCTGGGCTCATTCTTCAGAAGGGTGAAAAACTAGAAGCCGTGTTTCAAACACAGGGAATTTGTTAAATAAACTCTAGCAGTGGAATACTATGCAGCCGTTAAAAATAACCTGTGGGTGCTGTTTACTGGTGTTGAAAACATTCACAAAGGGCAGAGCCAAGATTTCAACAGTCTGTGAAGTCCCTGGACTCTAATCCTGGCTCAGCTACTTATCATCTATGTGACCTTGGGCAACTGATGAACTCTCTGGGCCTGGGGCCTTTGTTTTAAAATAGGGCTAAATCAAGAACTATAAAGCAGTAAGAAGCAGATGAGTTAATATGTGTAAGCACTTAGGACAGCACCTGGCACGGCGCAAACAGCCTACAAGTATTGGATCAGCAGTGAGTTTGGAAATCGGGGGCCAGTATTTCTTCAAATATTTTATCTGTTCTCCATTCCCCTAATTACACAAATAGTCAGCCACTTGAAGCTGCCACTGCTCTATTTTTAAAATTCTCTTTTTTTCTTTGTGTTCCATTTTGGATAGTTTCTATGGCCATGCCCAAGTTCACTGTCATTAATCTCATCCAGGATGGTTTCTCACACATTGTAGTTTTCATCTCTAGGTGTCTGTGGTGTCTGTAACTTCTTAGACATATAGAATGCAGTTATAATCATTTCAGGGTCCTCGTCTGCTAATCCTAACATTCCTATCAATTCAGGGTCAGCTTTCATTGATTGATTTTTCTCCTTCTTCTGGGTCATATTCTCCTGCCTCTTTGCATGCCTGGGAATGTTTGGTTAGATGCCAGACATTGTAAATTTTACTTTGGTTGGGAACTGGATATTTTTGTATCCCTGTGTTCTAGGATGAAATTAAATTGCTTAGCAACAGTTTAATTTTTTTTTCAAGTCTTGCTTTTAGTAGCGCTTAGTGAATTTGCTCCTGGGGCAAAACCCTCTGCGTGTCCTACCTGATGCTGTGTGAGTCCTGAAGTTCTCTGGTTCGGCCAGAGGGCAGCCAGGTGCTGGCTCTGGCCCCATGTGACGCCGGGCGCTGCTCTGTCAAAGCCCTTTTAGTTCGTTCCCCATCTCGGGCCGTTTACCTGGGTGTGCGCACTGGTCAGTACTCAGCTGATAGTCAAGGGGGACCCTAGGAGTTTCCCTGGGGCTCTCTCTGTGCAGCTCTCTCCTGCCCAATACTCTCTTCTGGAAACATAGCCACTTTGGCCTCTCTGGGGATCTCTGCCTGGCTCCCGCCCCACCCCCACCCCGCGCGGTGGCCTGGGAACTCTCTCATGGCAGTGGTAAGCTCAGCCCCATTTGTTTCTGACACTCAGAATCTCTGTTCGCCCTTGACTCATGCCCGGTGTCTTGGAAACTTGTTATTTTCCATATTGTGTCTGGTTTTTGGTTGTGTTTCAGGCAGGAGGGTAAATCCAGATCCTCTTACTGCCTGGTAGTCAGGAGCAGAAGTCCCTGCGTTAGCGAGGCTAATGACTGTCCTTAACCCCCCGTGCTCTGTTGGCCTTTCCAGGGCCCAAGATCTATGGGAAGGTGATACACAGAGAGGTCAAGTGACCTGCCTGGGTTGCACAGCTAGTAAGGGGTAGAGCCAGGATTGGCACTAGGCTCTGCTGATACAAAGTCCCTTCTCCCTTCCCACTATTGGCTCTGGGCAGATGGCTGGCCTGAGCCAGGATTGGCTGAGAACCAGGGGTGACAAAAGGCCAGGCTTATGCTTCAAGCCCTGAGACTCACACTCACCTACTACAGGCTGGGCCTGGGGCTGAAGGCCCAGCCGAGGCAGGAAGAGGTCTTTGCAGGTTCTGGAGCCCAGGTGTGCTATCCTGCCCACTTGCTCCGTCCCTGAACCCTAGTGGTGTGTGTGTGTGGGGTCAGGAGTAGGGTCGTCCAGGCGTCAGCAGTTGGGGCGAGGCTGCCCAGTGCAGGTAACAGGCAGGGGGCGGGCAGTGGGAGGGGCTGTGTGACAGTTGCCTTGCCCTCACCTCTGGCACAGGACCCCTCTGGGCCCTGGGTGGCTGCAGGTTGGGATGAGAATGGGCCTCCTCATTCACCTGTGCATCGAAGGAGGAGTGGGCCAATCTAGAAGGCCCTTGTTGGTGCTTGTGTCGTGGTCTTAATGAGGTCATAGCAACCTTTCTTCCCTTGAATGCTACTACTCTTGCTACCCAAGGAGAAAATGGGGAAGAGAAGAAAAAATGAATTTCCAAAGACTGACAGTTATCACTTAGCTATGACCACCAGGCCAGGTGTCCCTGAAGTCTAAGAGGAAGGCGCATCCTCTCGTTAGAGATACGCGAGAATCTGCATCTGTAGACACACCTGGGCCACGGACCTCGTGCCCCTGCACATCGGTTTCCTCAGCTACTAAACACACATCGTTCCCCAGGACGGTTGCAATGATTAGATACAACAGCTCACGTCAGGGCGTCTGCCCTTTCCCGTGGTGTAAATATTCCCACCACGGCTAACTTAAAGCTCCTGGAACTTGAAGTCCGAAGTTTAAAGTCACGGAGTGAGCACAGCGTACCCCACCAATAATATCTGGCGAGGAATACATTCCCCAAAGTGAAATGGCTGTTAAAATATTTCCGGGAGGCTTTGGATGAGCAAATTGTCCTCCAGAAAGATGTTATCAGTTTGTGCTCCGCCCCCTGCCTGCCTGTCTCACCGGGCCCCGCCAACAATGGCTCTTATCACCCATCTGCATCTCACCCATCTGACAGAGAGGGTTAGAGTAAGCGCATTGCCGTTTTCATTTGCATTGTTTTGGCAAATAACTTTAAAAAAAAAATGTATACTCAACTGAAATTTTATTTGGCCAACTTTCAGAACACTTCATGAAGCCTCCAGGGACTGTCGGTGTCCAAGAGCAATCTGAGAATCTTAGCTCTAGCGCATGGCTTTACTGAATCCATGAGATCAAGTAGTAGATCTATTCACCCACCAAACAGCATCAAAGCTTTTCCCAGAAGGCGCCTTGCTGTGTTGCTCAACTTCACGTTGTCCCCGCCCCCGACACCACCACTCCCCTCCTGCCTTTGTCTCGGGCAAATACACCTGGAAATGTTGGAGCATTCGCTTAGCATGCTGTGGGAACCGATACCGACTAACCCCTGTGCTTAGGGAAGGTCAAGTTGGGCTTTATGAAGTATCAGAGGTGCTTTACAAATTAAAGGAGGCGTCCTGGAGTGGTCGCTGTGTGGCCTTGGGTGAATCATGTTACCTCTCTGAGCCTCAGTGCTCTCATCTACAAAGTGGGACTGGGGGCTGGGGTGGCAATAGAATAGCCCATGACAGAGTATGGTGAGAATTAAATGAATAAAGTATTTTAAGTGCTTAGCACAGGGCCTGGCACATAGTTGGTGTGCAAGGAGTTACAGTCATCATTGTTGTTATCACACTGTTAAAGTGCTTTTTAAAAAAATTTTATTAAGTGAGAGGCAGGGAGGCGGGGAGGCGGAGAAACAGATTCCAGCATGTGCCCCGACCAGGATCTACCAGGCAAGCCTCCTACAGGACAATGCTCTACCCATCTGAGGCAGCTGCTCCGATGCTTGGCAACTGAGCTATTTCAGCACCTGAGGCAAGGCCATGGAGCTATCCTCAGTGCCCAGGGCCAACGTGCTTGAACTATTCAAGCCATGGCTATGGCAGGAGAAGAAAGAGAGAGAGAAGGGGAGGGGTGGAGAAGCAGATGGTCACTTCTCCTATGTGCCCTAATTGGGACTCAAACCCTGGACTTCCACATGCTGGGCCAACGCTCTACCGCTGAGCCAACCAGCCAGGGCTTAAAGTGCTTTGTAAACCACAGTGTTCTATATGAACATACAATAGCTTCCTCTAGGCCCTCTGCTCTGATCAGGAAGTTCACCATAGACCTCACATGATGTCCAGCTCAAAAACCTTCTTTGGAGTGGATTGGACCCCCTTTGAATTCTTTGAACCTGGTGCCTGCATTTGACCAAACACAATGACTTCTCCCAGAGCAGAGCTGAAGTCTTCTTCAAGAGGCTTCTTCCACCAGGTCCTTTCTGGCTTTGATTGACTGAGGACAAAAGTATCCTAATGGGGCTCCTGCATCCTGTCTCTGCCATAGCCAATGTGTCCTGCCCAAGATGGCTTCTCGAGTCTGCCAGAACACGGCTTCTCATCCACCCACTGACCCACTCACCCATCCTCCTGCCATTCACCCAACACACTGATTGCTTATGTCCACACTCAGCCACCAGCCAGAATCCCAGAAATCAGGCACTTGCCAAGGAGTCTCATTTCAAGCCAATTAAAAAAGAAACACCAGGCCCTGGCCGGTTGGCTCAGTGGTAGAGCATCGGCCTGGCGTGCAGAAGTCCCGGGTTTGATTCCCGGCCAGGGCATACAGGAGAAGCGCCCATCTGCTTCTCCACCCCTCCCCCTCTCCTTCCTCTCTGTCTCTCTCTTCCTCTCCCACAGCGAGGCTCCATTGGAGCAAAGATGGCCCGGGCGCTGGGGATGGCTCCTTAGCCTCTGCCTCAGGCGCTAGAGTGGCTCTGGTCTCAGCAGAGCGACGCCCCGGAGGGGCAGAGCATCGCCCCATGGTGGGCAGAGCTTCGCCCCTGGTGGGCGTGCCGGGTGGATCCCGGTGGGGCGCATGCGGGAGTCTGTCTGACTGTCTCTCCCTGTTTCCAGCTTCAGAAAAATACAAAAAAAAAAAGAAAAAAAAGAAACACCAAACCTCCCTCCCCTGACCTTCCTAACGGACCCTGCCCCTCTCTCCGATTTTATCTGGTACCGCCTTCCTTTCCCTCTCACCGACCTTGTCCCAGCACCTCAGTCCGTTTGCAGTTCTTGGAGCGAATACCGCGAGCTATTTCCCCACCCAGGACCTCTGCCCACGCAGGTCCCTTGGCCTCGAGGGCTTCCCCCGCCTCTTTACCTGGCCAGTTCCTTCCTTCCCCTCAGTCTGTTTCCAGATGAAGTGGTGTTTCCCCCGAGGGAACCGGCACCGCGCCACCCCAACCGCAGTTACACGTTCCCTTCATTCAGGCTCCCCTCACAGGGCTTAGCGTGATATGAGATAGGATGCGTGTTTTCACGGAGTGTTTGTCTCTTCTGAAATACCATAAGTTCGTGAGGGTGGGTTCCTTTGGGCCGTGTTCACGGCAGTTTGGGGCTGGCGCGGAGCATCGTGCCCGGCCGCCTGCCCACCTCAGGCTACATTTGTTGAAATGAGCCAGGCGATATTTAGCCAAGGCTCCGTGACAGACGCAGTATTGAGTAAGGCTTGCTTAAAGGACAGATTGTCCACCTTCCTTTCCAGAGAGTCTGCAGTCTCTCCTGGAGGCAGCCAGGTGGCAGCCAGTTGGGAATGAATGAAGGCTCACCGTAGGAAGTCGGGCTGTAGACCTGAAGTGCATGTTGGCAGAAAAGCAGAGCCGTGTTTAGGGATGGGTTAGAACATGAGACCTCTCCTGTGTCCACTGCAAGAACGCTGGTCCCTACACAGTGCCCGCGCTCGGGACAACCGTTGGGAGGGGTTCTTCTCTTAGAAACCATGAGATGGATTAGAGCCGAGGCGCTGGCTTTTGATGGTCTGTATTCCCATCCTTGTTCCACCGGGGCGTGTAACCATGGGGCAGGTTGTGAGCTTTTATTCCTAACCCGCTAATGAGGATAATAATATAGTGCCTTCCTCGTACAGGTATATAAGGAATAGTAAACACCCACTAGACGCCAGCTGTCATTTACAATTCTCCTGGCTAACTCATTTGTTCACATGGCATGATCATTGTGATCTGACAACTTCCCCTTTCCACACGGACGGCTAGGAAAGCTCAACACTGGTCTTGCAACCCAACCAGAGCAAACGTCTAGGACATCGGTGCTTTCTAGTGAGTAGGCTTTATTCCCGACTCCATTCATGCCCCAACTTTGTCATTGGTTTCTTCACTCACCCTACTATTTATGTGAGCGGCTTGCTCTAACTTATGTGTCCTTGGAAACTGGCTTTCATCTTTCCAGTGAGAGAGCTGGTGTCTTGTATGAGAAGTGTCTGCTTGCATGTGGCTACTTTTGTCTCCTTTGTGAGATTGGGTGGTGGTGGCGGGGGGGGGGGGGTTCCCTGAGAGTGGAGACCACCTCTTCTCAATCCTCCCCTCCCCCGGCATACATTCTAAGCTGTGGGGGTGACTTGGTAAAATATTAGAAAGGCAAAGGACTCAGAGAGGGTCCCCTGCCTTAGCCACAGAGAGGACGCGCTGAACCGAGAGGTCTCTGCTCTCTCAAATGTCCGTGAACCTAAAAACAATTCCATGTGGGAAAGGTCAGGGACCAATGAATACATTTCCTGGGCTCGAATACCACAGAGAGCAGTGAGGATGGCCGGGAGGAGTGGACAAACGGGGTGGCGGCAGGGAGGGGGCCATCGGCGGTCCCAGAGCTGCCTCTGGCTGCTCTGTCCACGCTGATTCCCAGGAGTGGCCAAGTTCCCCAGACTAATGGGCTCTCTCACCAACCTCCGTGTCATCCCCTTCTTTCTGGGCACACAGATGACAGATTTTGTATTTTCTCATGAAAAAAAAATCAGACATTCGGGCAACTCTGCCCCCCAGTCCCACGTGGCAGCCACCGGTGCCCTCTTCTGAGGGGCACAAGTCCTTGAGTTGAGCTGGTCCCTGTTGCCTGGCCTGCCTCACATGCCCCCGACCTCTGCCCGTCCCTGTTGGGTCTGAGGTTGAGCCCTGGTCGACAGTGACGTTGGTATGATATTGGGACTTGGGCAGCCTTTCTGGCCTCCTTGGAGACCCTCTGCCACCCTGTGCCACCTCGCAGTCCTTGTCCTGTTAGGTATCCTTGTTGTCCCCATTTGTAAGTTGCAGTCCCCCTGTCACACCACGACCCTGCTAATACACCCGTCTCCCTCCCACCTTGTTCACCCAAATCCTTCCTGTCCTTCAGACTGGGGCTGTCTCCTCTCTGGGAGGCCTGCCAGGATCCCCGAGCCCCCTGGTTCACACACCCTCCTGTTGTTCTGTAATTGTTTATCCATAGACCTTGTATACACTAGGTGCAGGGGTCCCCAAACTTTTTACACAAGGGGCCAGTTCACTGTCCCTCAGACCATTGGAGGGCTGCCACATACAGTACCCCATTACACTGACCACCAAGGAAAGAGGTGCCCCTTCCAGAAGTGCGGTGGGGGCCGCATAAATGGCCTCAGGGGGCCGCATGTGGCCCGCAGGCCCGTAGTTTGGGGATGCCTGCCTAGGGCTTCAAAACACAGTATGAATGAATGAATGAATGAATGAATGAATGAATGAATGAAGTGAGTTAGGGAATGAAGCAAAGCATGAGTGAGTGGCTTGAAGTTGCCCGAGTCCATACTGGTTCACGTAGCAGAACTCTGAATGCAGGACTTAGGATCTTATGCTCCTATAATGTCCCTCTGGCCCAGCCCCTGGACCACCTGCTGTTCCCCTGACTGCCTTTCCAATGCCAGGCTTTGCCCATTGAGCCACTGTCACTCTAGCCATCTTCCCCAAGCTGACACCCAGAGGAGAAAGATGTCACGGCACTGGATGCTCACACACGCGCCTCCCTCCCTCCCGCACCACACCGTGGGCTGTCTTTGCTGAGAGGAGCAGCCCCGACTTCTTGTCTTCCCTCCCCCCCACCTCTCCCGATGCCCCCTTCCCCCCGCACCCCGTGCTCCCCTCCCCCAAGTCGCTCTCTATAATTGCTGTTCCAGGGAGCAGGAAGAATGTCGTAGATGGTGCATCTGTTTTTCTGGAAGACTGTGAAGCCACATTAAAATATGTGCTCTGTGGGCGTTTGGTAGGCTGGGGCCTCTCTCTCAGCTTAATAATTGGGGGGAAAGAGCTGAGGAAGGCAGAAACGGGAGGGACAGACCGCCAAGGGGCTCTCAGAAATAGACTGAACGCAGACGGTATACTCTAAAGAGATGTGGACAGAGAAAGAAACAGAGGTAGAGTAAAAACCAAGAGAGACAGAGAGATAGAGAGGGGGGGAGGGAGGGAGCAGGGAAGGTGGAGGGGACTGTGAGCCTGGCCATCGCCCCCGTTCCTCCGATTTTCAGCATTTTTCTAGCGGCCCTGGACAGAGATTTATGAGGGTTTATCCTAAGCATCTGCGGTGTGAGGCCAACAAGGCACACACTGCGGTTGTTTTCAGGAGCAGTGGCGAACTGTTCATGGAAACAGCCCTGCCCGGCTGGACCCCAATGGCCACTGGGCCAGGGCCTGCCTGTCCACCTCCCTGTCCCTTCCTGCTTTTAGTGTTCTCCACGGAGCCAGCAGGAGGCAGGAAAGTCCGTTTGTCCCTCCCCCACCTGCGACCCTTAGGGCTGGGAAGGGGGGTCTCTGTGTCACCAGGCTGGTCTGCCTCAGCTGCTTGAATTGGGGTTTTGTCACTTGTATTTCATATGATGGGTGTGGTCTAGGAGGGTTAGGCACAGACGTGAGGTTGAGACCTAGCTCCAAGTATGGGATCTTTGGTGGGTCACTTCTGACTCTGAGCCTCAGTTTCCCCACCTATGAGATGATGACAACCCCTGATAGACTGGGTTGTTGGGAGAGACCAGCATGTTTGGCACAAAGTATGGTCCCAGAATTGCTTGCTCTGGGACTCCAGCCCTTGGGGTACAGACCAGCCCTGCTTTGGGGTTCACAAGAAGAGCCCCTGAAATCCCACTCCGTGGGCCGGGGCACCTTGGCTGCTTGGACCTGAGGCAGGAGCTTCTCTGACTATGGTCCCTGGGGTGGTGGGCACCCCAGTCAGCTCTCGGACCCGTCTCTGGCAGGCCAGGCAGCCAAAAATAGTGGCATTGCTAGGTTTTTAACAGGAAATCCATTTCAGGCTCAGGGAGGAGGACTCCTTGACCTGTCCTTGTGGACAGCGATATTCCCATGAACTGATGTAGGCAGGCTGCAGCATCTGGGGACCTTAGGACCCTCCACACCGGCCCTCACCGCACCACACCCTCACCGAGGGCCAGGCCAGCCCAAGACAGCGGGACACAGGGCGGGCAGCGCACCTTTTTGTTTTTATCATGAAAGCAACACAGGTGGCAGAGCTTGACACGCTGCCATGTACAGTGGGCAGGACGTTTCCCTCGGTGTCCCGTCCCGGGCCGCTCCTTAGAGCATCCGTAGTGGACAGTGTGTTGGCAACACCTTTCCAGAGAGATTTAATACCTAGACAGGCAAACACACATAGGGCCTTTTTCTTAAACATATAGACTCGCACTAGACTCATTCTCCCACAAGCGTTATTGACATAGAATTTACACGTCCTAAAATCCAGCCACTGAGTGTATATGAGTCAGTGGAGTTTAGTGAACTCAGAATCGTGATACCATTGCCACGATCCACGGGACTGACCGCTGCGTGTCATGCTCTGATTCAATCCTCTTCATAACCCTGGGGGAAGGGGTCACCGAACCAGTCAGGGGCACAGCAAAGGGGAGATTGAAGGGTGGCCCCTGCCAACAGTGGGGAGCTGTCACCTCTGGAGACCTGGCAAGGCAAGGCAGGGGCGGGGCGCAAATCTGCGCTTCAGTCTTGCTATAGGACGCAGCTGCACACCCCTGCCCACCTACAGCGGAGAGCCAGGGAGATAAATACCCAGCCTTTCTGCCCCCTCTCTAAGCACCATCTGAGCCACCTATCAGCCACGCCAACCCGAAGTTAGAGGGTGCAGAGGTCTGGGCCGTATGCACTGGGGTCAGACTCTGCACTCAGAGCAGCCTGGGGTAGAGGGGGCAGACACAGACTTCCCAGGACAGGGACCATCCTGTCGTTATGGAGGAGGACACTGAGGTTGAGCGAAGCGATGTCCCCTGCCTGAGGTCGCTTGCCCAGAAGGCTGCAGCCCGGGGATCCCAGCCCGGCTCTGGCTGACAGCCCGGCACACCTGCTGGGAGTCCGTGGGCCAGTCACTCACCCTCTCTGAGCCTCTAGTCAGACCATAGTCTCCCCGCTGAGTCTCTGTCTCAAGATTTCTGGGAAAGGTAGAGGAGGTCATGAAACGAGAGCAAAGTTCCTGTGCTTGGGTTGGCATGGCAAAATGTGTTCAGTGCAATGCACCTGGCAACAGGGTGAGGGTGGTGACTGGGGGGGGGGGAAGCCAAGTGCCGGGGATCTAAGTCCCAGCCTTGCTTTCTGCAGGCAAAGGAAAGGAGGCCCAGAGAAGCTGCCACTTGCCCTAAGGTGGCACAGCAAATCAGAGACAGAGCTTGGGCTAGAACTCAGTAGGAAGCTCTCTCTTTGCCACCAAGGAGGCACCAGCCAGAGGCTAGGAGGTTTCTCATAGATACCTGCCCAGGGGACTGGGCAGGACCTGCTCAGACCCCTCCCCTGCCCTAAAATAAAGAAGTGCTCAGTGCAGCCCAAGAAAAGAAATAGTCTGAGTGTCCATCACGAGGGAGCAGTAAATGAGATACAGTCTTATAGGGGATGTTATGTAGGTATTAAAAGATGGAAACAGGTCTCTGACAGGAAAACGCCTCCAAGACATATTAAACTTAAAAAAAAAAAAAGAGGCAGGTTGATAATCTAACCGTTCCCCGTGCCCAGAGTGTCCTCTCCGCCTGACACCTGCATCTTCCCTTGCCCACGGAGGACCTGGCTACTGGAGAGCTTCAGAACCCAAGGGTTGCCCCAGCCTTGAACGCCGGTGCCAAAGCGGTCTCAGTGATGACTTTTCCTCGCAGTCACCTCCTGATGGGCTGCCCTCACCGTGGCTGAACGGTAGTAAATCCCACTTTCCAAACACGGGTGATGGCTGGGGCTCACACTCAGCCTCTGCACTGCCAGGCTCCTCTCCAGGGGCAGAGCCCTTAGACTCCATCTCCAGGCAGTGTGAATGGCTTCCGGATGTCTGTGTCCCCTGTGTCTCTGTCTGTCTGCAGATCCCAGCCTGGGGCTTATCTAACACCTGTCTCCTCCACAGACCACAAGCCCCCATGAGGGTGGGCTGTAGTAGGTGTTTAAATAACATCTGTGGCCCTGGCCGGTTGGCTCAGTGGTAGAGTGTCGGCCTGGCGTGCAGAAGTCCCGGGTTCGATTCCCGGCCAGGGCACACAGGAGAAGCGCCCATCTGCTTCTCCACCCCTCCCCCTCTCCTTCCTCTCTGTCTCTCTCTTCCCCTCCCGCAGCCGAGGCTCCATTGGAGCAAAGATGGCCCGGGCGCTGGGGATGGCTCCTTGGCCTCTGCCCCAGGCACTAGAGTGGCTCTGGTCTCAACAGAGCGATGCCCCGGAGGGGCAGATCATCGCCCCCTGGTGGGCGTGCCAGGTGGATCCCGGTCGGGCGCATGTGGGAGTCTGTCTGACTGTCTCTCCCCGTTTCCAGCTTCAGAGAAATACCAAAAAAAAATAATAATAAATAAATAAATAAATAAATAGATAGATAGATAACATCTGTGCTACTCCAAACCATGCCCCTGCCCCCAGCCACCTTCTGAGGCAGGTGGGTGTGGAGTCTTGGACCCATTTTACAGAGAGGAAAGGAGAGGCCTAGAGAAGTGAGGTGGGCCAGAGGTACAGCAGGGGCTGGCAGCTAGGCCTGAGCTCTGGAATCAGCAGATGCTTTCTTGGTGATGGCTTCACGATCTTGATCTTGCATTCCAGCCTGCTCGCTGGGCGGAGGTGGGGGGTGGGGGGAGGGCAGGCTTGCACACAGCCATTCTAAGAACGCTGGAAGGGAGAGGCCAGGCACGCCACGGTGAGGGGACAGGACAGTGAGCAGAGGCTGACGCCCTGGGGAACAACGCACCATGGGCCTTTGAAATGAAGTTTAAAAGAAGCCCTGATTTATAAATGGAAAAAATCCTAAGTTGTCCTGCTTTTCTTTCTGTAGTCGTGGGCGATTCCCAAGAGCCAGCCGGTGGGGGTTGCTGGCGACTTCAGAGGTTCTGTATTCTGTCCCCTTTCCCGAGCAGGGGCCTGGTCCCCTTCTCCTCCTTAGCCTCACCCTCAGCAGACAGGTGTCCCCTCCGGGTCCCAGGGTACGTTCTGCAGCAGCCTCCTCAGCGGCCCTTTCTGGAGTCTGCCCCTGGACACACTAGCGGCATTCAGGAATGAACGGAGGGTTCGAAGCAAGGATGGAGGAATAGGTGTTTCACACGCCCCCTTCTTGGAAGGTCTTCCCTGGTCACCCCAGTCCAATCGCCACGGCTCCCCCCCATCTTGGCAGCCCCGACCTCTGCTCCCATCCCTCCCCAGCCCCTCCCACAGACCTCTCAGACCTCTCTGCTCCTCACTGCTTCTCTCCCTCATCAGTGCTCAGGCTTCCTGAGGGCAGCGATCTCGGTACACTCCATTCACCGCTGGGTCCAGCACAAGCCTGGCCCAGAGTGGACACACGACAGTGAACGAATAAACCTGTCTGCCATTTAGTCCACCCTCCTGAGCTTCAGACAGCCATCCCCCCCCAGATGCCCACGGCCACCCCATTTTCCGGACTGTCTGCCTCCCTCCAGAGCTGATCTCCCACGCCCTCGCTGAGCAGGACACCAACTGCCACCCTCATCGCCTTCCTCCTCCTCCTCCTCCTCCTCCTCCTCCTCCTCCTCCTCCTCCTCCTCCTCCTCTCTGTCCCTCCCACTGGCCTCCTCGCTGGCCTCTCTCCCTCCAACCCGCCCTCAGCATCCTCCCTGCAGCCACAGTGCTCTTCCAAAGACGCAAACCTGACCTTGTCAGCGCTCTGATGCAAACATTCTCCCTGCCTGGAAGGAAGCCCGGTGCCTTCATGTCTTTGCAAAGCCCCTGCTCATCTGGCCCCCGCAGACCTCTGCGGCTGTCCGCACCCGAGCCTGCCCCTGACTTAGTTGGCTCCTGGCACTGCGCCCTGGTTCGTCTCACTGCTCACTGCTGAGCCTTTGCCCATGCTGGCCCCCTTCCCCGGGGTATCCAGCTCCTCCTCATCCTCAGGTCCAGACACTCCTGCTCCAGGAAGCTTTTCTCAACCCAGGGCTCAGTAAATATCTCCTGGAACCCCCAAGTTAACAGTCTATTCATTTCCCTCGTGGTAGCTCTGGGTGCTGTGGGGCAGGGACCAAAACTTTTCTGCCTCTTTCTGAAGCTGCTGACCCAACACAAGCCTGGCGCATCAAAGGGACTCGGGTCAGGGCTGTTGATCTGAATGGAGATGAAATAAACTGAACTGAGCCAAATGAGGCCCATCTATGTGACTGGCCCCACAAGAAAGCAAGAGAAAGTGGTTTTCCACCCTCATGTTGGCTCCTCCTGGCATCCAGACCTCTCGTATACAGATGGGGAAACTGAGGCCCAGAGACATTAAATGTCAGAGTTCAGACTTCTTCCTCAAACTTATTTCTCCCAGTACAGAACTTTCTTTTCTTTCCTTTTTTCTCTTTCTTTTTCTTTTTCTTTCTTTCTTTCTTTCTCCCTTTCCTTCCTTCCTTCCTTCCTTCCTTCCTTCCTTCCTTCCTTCCTTCCTTCCTTCCCTCCCCTCCCTTTCCCTTTTCTTTCTTTCTTTCTTTCTTTCTTTCTTTCTTTCTTTCTTTCTTTCTTTCTTTCTTTTCTTTCCTTCTTTCTCTCTCTTTTTCTTTCCCTTTCCTTTCTCTTTCCCTTCCTGTCTGTCTCTTTCTTTCTTTTTCTTTCTTTCTTCCTTCCTTCCTTCCTTCCTTCCTTCCTTCTTTCTTTTCTTTTCTTTTCTTTCTTTCTTTCTTCCTTTCCTTTCTTTTCTTTCTTTCCCCTCCCTCCCTCCCTCCCTCCCTCCCTCCCTCCCTCCCTCCCTCCCTCCCTCCCTCCCTCCCTCCCTCCCTTCCTTCCTTCCTTCCTTCCTTCCTTCCTTCCTTCCTTCCTTCCTTCCTTCCTTCCTTCCTTCCTTGACCAGCTGCTCCACCAAGCCTCCAGGCCTTGGGAAGATGCCGACGCAGCACGGGGGGAGGAAAGAAAAGCTCAGAGAGGTGAAGTGACTTACCCTGTATCACACAGTTAGGAGGTAGCAGAGCTGGGTTCAAAACCAAGACCCATGTGACCCCAGAGCCCCTCCTTGGGCTCTGAAATACTGCTCATATCAAGGGGTAGGAGGTTGACCTAAGTTATTACTATTTCTAGATTCTGCCTTCAGTCTGTTTCCTTCCCAGTCCAAGCCACATCCGGGGATGGCTAATGGAGTGACAGGCTACTCACCTGCTTGCCCACCTGTCAGCTTCTGCTGCCTGAAACCTGGGCTCACGCCACTTCAGAAGCCTCCTGGGTGTGCAAGAGGAAGGCGACTGTCGTCTGATGTCCCAGCCTGGCTAATTGAGGCCAGAGATCCTTTTTTCTTTTTCTTTCTTTCTTTCTTTCTTTCTTTCTTTCTTTCTTTCTTTCTTTCTTTTTCTTTTTTTTTAAAAAAAAACCTATAAAGGGATAAAGAGCTCTTCCAGACAACCCAATAGAAAATGGAGCAAAGAGCATGAATAGGCAAGTCACAAAATAAGACACACCAATGGCTAATAAAAGCATGAAGAGGCTTAATTGCACTGAAAGTTGTGTAAATGTAAATTAAAATTTCACTCGGGTGTCATTTTAAGCCCATCAAATCAGCAGAGATTACAACCTGAGTTTGCAAACTCAGAGCTGACAGGAGCCAGGCAGGCTCACAAACGGGGCGGGGGGAGGGCCCAGCAAGGCTCACAAGGACCCCACTGCTCCAGGGAGCAGACCTAGGCAGTGTCATTGTCCCCAGGAAGGGGCTGGGCAGCCAGATTCCCCGCTTGTCAATCACAGTCAGAAATCAGATTTTTGTTGTTGTTGTTAGCCAGAGCTGAAATTAAACCTAGTAAATTTCACTCCTGGAAATAGTTGGATGAATGCACAAAGATGCAGGTGTAAGAATATTCATAGCAGCACTAAGTATACTGATGAAAGACCAGAAGTAACTAAATGCCAAGCCGTAGGGCAACTGTTAAATAAAAATAGAATACATCCCCATGATGGGACCCTGGGAAGCCCCTAGAAAGGCTGAGGCGTCCCACTGGGCTAGGGTCAAGGCCATAGGTCTCCGTGGTAGATAAGAAAGAGAAGTTGCCATTTTAGTAACTGAACGTTTTAGATATTTATCCAAATCAGAACGGGCTCCATTCACAGAAAGCAGTTGCAAAACAAAACCACTCAAGCTGCATAATAGAGAAAGACCTTCAAAAGAAACAGTAAACACGTGGCCTTGTGACCAGGTGTACTCTGTAGACAGAGCATTCAGAACGAACAATTGCAAAGATGACTTTTGCCGGGCCATCCTCTAGCAATAAGGTAATGTGAACAGTTGTCCTTCTGAGAGGAAATCTGAATGAATCAGCTTCGTCAGGGGCCATGGTGGGGACATTGTAACAACAAGGACATTTTACCAGTATCGACTCTTCCAATCTGTGAACATGGCATGCCTTTCCATTTACCCATGTCTTCTATTCTAAGTATTTTATTCTTTTTGTTCTATTGCAAAGAGATTGTTTTCTTACTCTCCTTTTTGGATAGTTTGTTGTTTGTATATAGAAACACGACGGATTTCGGGAGGTTGGTTTTGAACTCTGCGAATTTATGAAATTTATTAGTCCTAACAGGGCTTTCTCCTTGAATCTTCAGGACTTTCTACATGAGTGATCATGTCATCAGCAAACAGAGATTACTTTATTTTTTTCCCCCTATTTGGATGCCTTTATTTATTTTTCTTGTCTAATTTCTCTGGCTAGGACTTCCAGTGCTGTGTTGAATAGATGTGGCGAGAGTGAGCGTTCTTGCCTTGTGCTGGATCTTAGAAGAAAAGACTTTTATTTTCCCTCATTGATTATAACACCAGCCGCGGGCTCTTAGCAATGCCCTCTGCCGTGTTGAGGAAAATTCCTGCTAGACTTATTTTGTTGAGAGTTTTCATCCTGAATGGCTGTTGAATTTTGTCAAATTATTTTCCTGCATCTATTGAAAGGATCATGTGGGGTTTTTTTTTTCCCTTTCACCCTGACAGAATGGCTATTATCAAAAGGACAAACAGCAAATGTTGGCAAGCACATGGAGAAAAGAACACCCTGTGCGCTGTTGGTGGGAATGTAAATTGGTACAGCTATTATGAAAAAAACAGTATGGAGGCTTCTAAAATATTAATGTAGCAATTTGAGTTTGATATACCAATTCCGCTTCTGGGTATTTATTTGAAGGAAATGAAAACAGTATCTCGAAGAGATATGGTGCTTACTCTCCCATGTTTATTGCAGCATTATTTACAGTAGCCAAGATATGGAAACAACCTACATATCCATCCATCAGTGGATAAATGGATAAAGAAAATGCGGTATATACTTATACAAATGGTATATTATTCAGATTATTATTATTCAGGTTATTATTTTGTTCTTCTTTTACAAGGGAGAGGAGGAAAGATAGAGAGACAGACTCCCATATGTGCCCCGACCAGGATCCACCTGGCAACCCTCTTTCTGGGGCTGATGCTCTGCCCATCTAGGGCCATGATCACAACCGAGCTATTTTTAGCTCCACAGAGCCATCCTCAGTGTCCAGGGTCAATGAGCTCGAACCAATCGAGCCATGGCTGTGGGAAGGGAAGAGAGAGAGAGAGAGAGAGAGAGAGAGAGAGAGAGAAGAGGGAGAGGGAGAAGTGGAGAAGCAGATGGTCGCTTCTCCTGTGTGCCCTGACCAGGAATCGAAACTGGGATATCCACATGCCAGGTCGACCCTCTGCCACTGAGCCAACCTGGCAGGGCCCAGATTATTTTTATTAATATTATTTTCAAAAAAGAAATCTTGCCCTTTGCAACATGGATGATCCTGGAGGATTTACTGCTAAGTGAAATAAACCGGACACAGAAGGACGAGTGCTGCATGATCTCACATGGATAATCCACGCGAGTGACGTTCATAGATGCAGAGGACAGCATGGTGGCTGCCACGGGCTACCGGGATGGGGAAATGGGGAGATGTTGGTCAAGGGGTACACAGTTTCAAGTACAGGTTTATAAGATAAATAAGTGCTGGAGATCTACTGTACGGCACAGTGAACATAGTTAGCATTACTGTACACTTGACATTTCCAAGAGCAGAACTTAAGTGTTCTCAACACACAAATAAAGATAAGTGTGTGAGGTGATGAACATGTCCCTAAGCTTGATTGTGGCGATCCTTTCACAGTGTATGTCTGTCAAAACATCAAGTAATCCACCTTGAATATATACAATTTTTATTTGCCAATTATACAGTGTGTCTGTAAAGTCATGGTGCACTTTTGACTGGTCACAGGAAAGCAACAAAAGATGATAGAAATGTGAAATCTGCACCAAATAAAAGGAAAACCCTCCCAGTTTCTGTGGGATGATGTGGCAGCATGTGCGCATGCGCAGATGATGACGTAACACCGTGTATACAGTGGAGCAGCCCACGGCCATGCCAGTCGAGATATGGACGATACAGAGGAAAGTTCAGTGTGCTCTGTGGCTCGCTAAATTCGAACCTGTGACCAAAGTGCAACGTGAATATCGGCGAGTTTATAACGAAGCACCACCACATAGGAATAACATTAGTCGGTGGGATAAGCAGTTGAAGGAAACCGGCAGTTTGGTGGAGAAACCCCATTCTGGTAGGCCATCAGTCAGTGACGAGTCTGTAGAGGCTATACTGGATAGCTACCTAAGGAGCCCTAAAAACTCTGTGCGTGAGCCCACATCGAACTGCACTGAATAGGTATGAAACTGGGAGGGTTTTCCTTTTATTTGGTGCAGATTTCACATTTCTATCGTCTTTTGTTGCTTTCCTGTGACCGGTCAAAAGTGCACCATGACTTTACGGACACACTGTACCTCAGTAAAGATGGAGGGAAAAAAAAACCCTCAAAAGGACCACACTGTCTGAACCAGCCACCGCATCTCCAGGATATACATGCAGCACCGTCACGGGACACAGTCGGTTCTTATCACTCGCAGCCGTGTGCTGAGCGAGCTCATCGTAGAGATGGAATTAGCGAATACTGAACCACAGCTCCTGAACATGGAACTCACGGCCAGCGGCGCGGGAACTCACACCTGAATGGAGCCCACCTCACACACAGCACAGCGCAGCCCTCCTGAGCTTCGGATCATTACCCCGCACTTCGGTGTTCTGGTGGGGGCCACTGCAAACAGCCAAGTCAATAACAAAAAGCACAAAAATGTAAAAAAAAAAAAGAAAAAGCATGGCAGTAAGTTAGACCACAAAACAGACACTTGTTCCCACAGTATGAGAGCCAAAACAAGAGGCAGGGTGTCACCTCGTTCATCCTCAGTGGGGGATGTGGGTGTCAGGTGACTCACATTTTTTTTTTTTCTGCTTTGCGAGTCTCTGAGAATGACTGCGGAAGCGCGCCGGGTGTTGGCTTTGAGGTTGCAAATACATCTCAGCGAGTAGGCGAATTCAAAAGTGCAGAATCTGACAATAATGAGGATCCACTCTGTGTCGAAAAGATGCCGATGACACATTGTGATAACAACACCACTGGCTGCGGCCTAAATGCTCATTAGTTAGGCCAACGTCTCTCAGCACTGTTGACATTTTGGGGACCCGTAATTCTTTGCTGTTGTGTGCATTGAAGGACGTTTAGTGGCATCCCTGACCTCTACCCAGCAGTGGCCAGTAGCATCTCTCTTCTCAAGCTGTGACAACCAAAAATGTCCCCAGACACTGTCGAATGGGAGCCTCTGGGTCAGATGAACTGAGAGGCAGCCACATGATGGAATACTGTGAGGCCTGGAAAAACGATGGTGTCTCTATCAGCGAGTTGTCAAGATTTCCGTGACAGTTTTGAGTAGAAAAAAGAAAATAGAAAAAAAAAAAAAAAAAAGACAGGTGCAACACTGATTGTCAAAGCTCATGTTCACATGTGCACGCGTGTTTGTATGCACACACGTGTAGAGGAGAGGAAGGACGAGAGGGGGACGGGGAACGCCGCTCCGCTTTCCTACCGGACGGGCAAGCTCGAAGCCAACACGGTCTCAAGCCTGAACTTCAGGGTCGACCCGGAGACACGCTTGAGGGCCATGGGCACTGGCAGCCCTGGACGCACAGCCCTGCCAAGGCGGGCACGGGCTCTGGAGTCGGGTCTTGCCACCTCCTGGCCCTCCTGGCAGCTGGCAGCCACCCCCCCCCCCCCGGCCCTGGCACCCAGCCCTCCCTGACCTTGACCTGCCCCCGTCCTCTCCCCCCATCCTTCGGCCCGCTGTCCACGGCATTGGAGTGAGTCCTTCCGGTTCCTCCTTATCTGGGACCCTGGCCCTCTGCTCAGCTCTGCCAACACTCTCCCCGAGGGACAGGACCCTGCTCCCTTAGCAGGCCCTAGCTGGAGTTACCCTCCATAGCGAAACGCCCTGGCCCCATGCCAGGCATGCTCCCTTGGCTCCCCAGCTGAGCCTTGTCCCCCCCGCTACAAGCCCTCATTCATCCGGACGGGTCCCCAGCACCAGAGCTCCTTGTCACCATCTTCCCACCACACCCGCCACCCCACCCCGGAACAGCATCGACAGCTGAGCTAGCTGCCCCACCTGTGCCCTCCAGTCTCCACATCTCCCACCGCCCTCCCTGCCCACCCCCCAAGACAGGGGTCCCCAAACTATAGCCCGCGGGCCGCATGCGGCCCCCTGAGGCCATTTATCCGGCCCCCACCGCACTTCCAGAAGAGGCACCTCTTTCATTGGTGGTCAGTGAGAGGAGCATCGTTCCCATTGAAATACTGGTCAGTTTGTTGATTTAAATTTACTTGTTCTTTATTTTAAATATTGTATTTGTTCCCGTTGTTTTTTTACTTTAAAATAAGATATGTGCAGTATGCATAGGGATTTGTTCATAGTTTTTTTTAGTCTGGCCCTCCAATGGTCTGAGGGACAGTGAACTGGCCCCCTGTGTAAAAAGTTTGGGGACCCCTGCCCCAAGACATGGGGGCTCTGGAGCTAAACAAGCCTGGACTCAAATCCTGCCCCGGGCACTTGTGACCCATGTGGCTTTGGGCCAGTGACTGTCTGTCCTCTCCCGAGCCTTCCTCGCTTCCTCGGTAAAATGGATTTCTCGCCAAATGACAAGGAAGGCGGGCTGAGCTGACGAGGGCAGAGCACGCAGGCCCTTGTGGGGAACCTCGTGAGATTTCCTCCATCACTGGGGGCGATGCCCAGTTCCGGAACGGGATGACGGTGGTGGTGGTTGCACAGCAGCGTGTGTGTGTGTCCTTACCGCCACTGAATTGCGCACTTTAAGAGGGTTAAATGGCATTTTTACGGTCTGTGTATTTTACCACAATCAATCCATCGGTGTGGCTTCCTCCCAGCCCCTGCTCTACGTGCTGGCTAGCCCAGGTTTAATCTTTGCAACGCCTTTGCCTCTTCTTCCAGATGCTTCTTAGAAAACGGCCCTGACCTTGAAGCTGACTAAGACATCTTGTTTTTTCCTCTTCCTGAAAGGCCCAGCTCCCCACCCCGCCACCCCCTCCGGCCTTCCAAGGGGGCGGGGAAGGGCCAGAGGGGGCACACGGACCGTCCTCCCCGCTTCACGTCCTGTGACTGCTGTTGGCAGCCCGGGAGTTTGGAAGGAACTCTTTGTCTCTCTGGGGTGGTGGTTGTTGGCAGCTAGGGGTCCTCCTGGGGGGCCTGCAGCTAAGCCTGGCCTCCTGCGCTGCCCCCAGCCTGGACCCTGCCCAGAGTCTCCTCTGTCCACAGCCCTTTAAGGCCACCTGCCTACGCCAAGTCCGCCATTCCTCCTCTCCCCACCCCCTGCTCCTCTTTTTCCCCGGGTTTCCACACCCAGCGGCGACACTGTCTCTTCAGCTGCCCAAACTGGAAACCCAGACCCCACAATTCCCCTTATGACCTCACTGCAGATACCCAGCACCCAGAACTCTCTGCCCACACACCTGGCACCCACACAGATGGCCTGTGTCCAGGTGGACTGGACCACTCGTGTGTGCGCATCCTTAGGCCTAGAGCAGGGGTCCCCAAACTACAGCCCGCGGGCCACATGCGGCCCCCTGAGGCCATTTATCCGGCCCCCGCCGCACTTCCGGAAGGGGCACCTCTTTCATTGGTGGTCAGTGAGAGGAGCATAGTTCCCATTGAAATACTGGTCAGTTGGTTGATTTAAATTTACTTGTTCTTTATTTTAAATATTGTATTTGTTCCCGTTTTGTTTTTTTTACTTTAAAATAAGATCTGTGCAGTGTGCATAGGGATTTGTTCATAGTTTTTTTTATAGTCTGGCCCTCCAACGGTCTAAGGGACAGTGAACTGGCCCCCTGTGTAAAAAGTTTGGGGACCCTTAGCCTACAGGGTGGACGAGGGCAGCTGTTTGTGGCGGGGCAGGACACTGCTTAGAACTTGGAAGTGCAGGCTGGTCCTCGACGACCTGGGGGGCAGATCCAGGGGTACAAGGAGAAGAGGGGCAGCAGCCTTCAGAAGAGATGGGGCGGGCCTGCTTCCAGCACCCAGAGGAAGGGCTGTGTCCACCGTTCCCAGCTGCCCAACCTTCCTGAGCAGGACGCAGGGCCTGGTCCCCGTCTCCCGGCCTCTGACGGGTGGCTTTCTGTCAGTTCCCAAGTGTTTAATCCTGTCTTTGCAGAACATTCATCACACCACTTATCTCAGTGCCTTCCTGTGGCAAGGAGCCAGGCTTCCCTCCAGCGAGGCGGAGGCTCAGCCTGGTGCTACCTGGGAGGTCCCCTGCCGAGAAGAGGAAGGGATGGCAGGAGCTGCCCCATGGGCCGCTGTCAGCCAGCGCTGACTGGACCACCCAAAGCACAGTTCTCGCCTCAGTTCCCTCTAAAAACCAAGGGGCCCATGATTGATCCCCCACGTCTCCTTGTACGACTGGTCAACCTGCTCCCTTTTTCTCCCTGCTCTCTCTGCCCCAGCAAGATGTTCCTGTTCATCCCCCACCCTGCAGCCAGGGCGAAGTTTCCAGAGCACAGGCTCTCTCCCTGCTGACACATTTTCAGGGGCTCCCTCCTGCTCTTTGGATAATGCCTAGGCTGCTAACAGGACACAGCCCCTGCTGACCTCTCCCTGCCCCCCGCCCCCTCGCCTGCCCGGAGCGCTACACTATGACAAACAGCACGTTTTCCCTGCCGGGGAGAGCTGGCCGGTGCTTCCACGCCCTTGCATGCACCATTGCCTCCACCGGCTTGTTCGCCTGGAAACTTGTCCCGCCCGTGTGCCCATCCAGCAAAACCTGCAAGGTGAATCTTCACAGCGCCCCTGACGTGGTAACGCCTGTGCTTCACGAAAGGAGGCAGCTTCGAGGGTTACCCACCATCAGGTGGACCTCAGTGCAAAACCCAGGCATACCTGATTGTTGGCTGTGTGATCTAAGACAGGGCACTTAACCTCTCTGGCACTATTTCTTCACTTTCTACAAAGCGGGGCCAATGAGATTGACCTCACCGGGTGGTCATGAGATTCACCTGGACATGAGACAGGCCCGAACTTGACCGGCTGTTGGAGCAGCCCCACAAGCTGTCAAGCTGTAGCGATGACCACATCAGTGTTCTTTTCTGCACCCAGAAGGAAACGCAGATAGTGGTTTCCTGGCTGTGACGTGGAAGATCTAATCTAAGGCATGAAAACAGTGATTAGAATGGACATGATGTGCTATCAGGTGAACTCCGCGGATCCCGATGCCTTGCAGAAAACAGTGACGCGGTTTTGATGGGGGGAAGAACATTTCGATGGTGGCATCCCGAAATGTTGGAAGAGTTACCTCTGTGTGGCGCAAACTTTTAATGATTTCATTTATTTGCTACTTACCTATATTTTCTATACATTTTTTCCCCCTATAATCAATATTGTGGGATAATTGTGTTCCCCTAAAAGATATATATGTTGCCTTTGCCAGGGGTTGTGAATGCAATCTTATTCGGGAATAGTTATCTTTTCAGATGTAATCAAGTTACGATGACTCCTACTCGATTAGAGTGGGCCCTCATCCTATGTCTGGCGCCCCTTATCGGAAGAGATGAGACACAGAGACACGCAGGGAAGATGCTACGTGGCAGAGGTCAGAGCAGCAGGGCCAAGGAGCTCTGAGGATGACCAGCCACACCATGAACTAAGAGCAGGGCGAGGAGAATCCGCCCCTAGAGCCGTCAGAGAGAGTGTGGCCCGGCTGACACCTTGACTTCCGACTTCTAGCCTCTAGAACAGGAGTCCCCAAACTTTTTACACAGGGGGCCAGTTCACTGTCCCTCAGACCGTTGGAGGGCCGGACTATAAAAAAAACTATGAACAAATCCCTATGCACACTGCACATATCTTATTTTAAAGTAAAAAAACAAAACGGGAACAAATACAATATTTAAAATAAAGAACAAGTAAATTTAAATCAACAAACTGACCAGCATTTCAATGGGAACTATGCTCCTCTCACTGACCACCAATGAAAGAGGTGCCCCTTCCGGAAGTGCGGTGGGGGCCCGATAAATGGCCTCAGGGGACTGCATGTGGCCCACAGGCCGTAGTATGGGGACCCTGCTCTAGAACTATAAGAGAATATGCTCCCTGTTATTAAGCCACCCAGTTTTTGGTCATTTGTTACAGTAGCTCTTGGACTTGTCTTTCCTGTGTATCAGAAAGGGCTGGAAGATTTTTTAAAAGGAGGAGGAGGAGAAGCTTGAAGTATGTCTGTCTCTCTGCTCAGTGCTCAGCCCAGATATGCAAACGGAATTGAACGGATAAATGTGTGTCCTTCCCCTTCTCTCTGCCCTGTCCCCGCCCTCCCTGGCCAGTCAGACGTGGTCAAGGAGCTTCTAGCTGGGCCAGTGTGCTCGACCCAGCCGCACCTGCAGGCTGACATGGTGTGAGTGGGTGGGGGGCTGGAGGAGCTGGAGGTCAACATCTCCACTGGCCTCACTGGGGTCCCTGTGTGACGCCATGCCCTCTGCACCATATCCTGTTCTGGTGACTAACCCACAGCTGTCATCGGTGAGCTCCGCATGCTGCACACAGCACAGCTCCCCCGAAACACAGGATAGACAGTGCCACGCTCCCCTAAAGGTTGTCGGCAGTGGCTCCCAACTCCTTGGCAGGGCATCCCAGGCCACTGTTCACTGTATTCCAGGCCATTTTCTGGGTGTATCCCCCAATCCCACCCAATGTCCAGTGAGTCCTGCAGCCCACTCCACCCACACTTGCACGCTGTCACGCCTCTGCTGTCCCCGTGTGCCCTCCCCGCCTTTTCTAAGCATCAGATGACCCTCCGGGGTTACGAAGGGCACAGCCTTGCTCAGCCCGCCTTCCAGGAAGAGGGAACAGAGCCGGGGTTTTCTGGGCTGTGTCCAGGCTTCTCCTGAGTGGGATGGGGACACGCTCTCCAGCAGGGGAAGAAACATCAGGTGTCTTCTGCTCCCCTGAGTGACCCCGCCAGCCTGGAAGAATCGCAGGAAGCGGCTCTGGGAGCCGCTAATTAGCTCTGGACGTCTTCCCTCAGGCCTAGCCGAGGATGGGGCGCCTCTGGGTCCCCCCTGATGAGGCACCTTGGCCTTTCTTCTGCCTTCCAAAGGCCTGCTCTCTTTCCCTTGTCCCCGGGGCGGGGACGCATGACGACAGGGCTCCAGGCGGGAGGGGAGGCCAGGCCAAGGAGGCTCCGTCGTCCTCGTCGGGGCTGTGGCTGCACACAGCGCCTCCGCTCGCATAAGCACCACATTTAGAGCTGGGTTTTCAGGACACCTCAGCTTGGTCAGGGGTGACCAGGAGCAGAGAATCCAGGCCAGATAACGAAAATGAGTAGGGAGGTGGGGAGCAGCGTGGGACACTGACCACTAAACCCCCCCCCTCCCAGGGAAATGTCCCCCACAAAGGTGCTGCCCTCGCTGTCTCTCTGCCCCCCCACCCCCGGCCCACCTGCACTGTTTCTCGGATGTGCTTCGGAGATCTGCTCCCTCTGCCTGCCCTTTGGGGACTCCACACGGCAGCCCCTGTTCTCAGACCTTACTGGACCCCAAGGCCCAGCCAACCAACCCAGTCTCTTCGAACTCGGGAGCAGGAAGTACCGCCAGCAGCAGACGCACGCCCCCATGGGTCTGAAGTCTCCTGGGTTTTTTTGTTTGTTTTTTTGTGTGTGTTTTTTTTAATTTTTTTTTATTCATTTTAGAGAGGAGAAGGAGAGACAGAGAGACAGAGAGAGAGAAGGGGAGAGGAGCTAGAAGCATCAACTCCCATATGTGCCTTGACCAGGCAAGCCCAGGGTTTCGAACCGGCGACCTCAGCATTTCCAGGTCGACGCTTTATCCACTGCGCCACCACAGGTCAGGCCGGGTCTGAAGTCTCTACGTGGGTTTTCTCATTTAATTCTCAGAATAACCCTACAAAGTAGGGGTTATTGTTATTCTCATCATAGAAGGGATAGAAGCTCAGCGTGATTAAGTCACTTGCCTGGGATCACTCAGCACGTGGTGAGCAGGGAAGTCAGAACTTGAACCCAGGCAGCCCGGCTCCAAGGCTGCAAAATGACTAGTCCACTCAGCTTCTGGATTGCTTCTTCTGGGTCAAGTGTCTCTCTCTACCTGGCCTGAGCGGCGATGGCCACAGGATGGGACGGGTCACACAGAGTGACAGGGCTGTGGAAGGAGGAGGGGACAGGGCTCTCCCTGGAACAGAAGTGCCTCCAGGTTAGGGGTTTTCATCTGTTTTGTGCTCTGACATTTCAGGTGCCTAGAAACAGCACCTGGCACGCGGCAGGCACGCAGTAGGCACGCAGCAGGCACGCAGTAGGCACGCAGCAGACACGCGGCAGGCACGCAATAGGCACGCAGGGACTGTTGGCTGAATGAATGAACCCCAACATCCGGACCTGACCTTGCCCCATGAAGAAGTGGAGTCACAGGTACCCTTATTAAGGCTATGTATGACCATGTCACCCATTCGAAAGAAAGAGATCCTTCCTCTGCAGGGGACCTCCGTGTCGAGGGTTCAATCCAGGAACGTCCGCTGGGCCTGGAAGCTCTGCTCAAGGCTATTGCGGCAGGATCTTAAACAGCCATCAAGGCAACAGGCTCTGTGCTCAATATGGCAACTGGACTGTCAGGGTTAAACAAGAATTAGGCCCGTGTTTCTTCTCAGGGTCTCCAGCCGCCTCGTAAGCCCGTGACTTGCATGCGTTTCTTCCCTGAGTTATTTGACCATGCAACCTCCTCTCCCGAAAGCATCTCATGGGGCTAGCGGGATGAGCCATATGCTAGGAGAAATGAAATTTCAATCAATTTTGCTGTGCTGAGTTCATCTGAACCATTCGTAAGTCCCTTTGGTGTGCACGTGCGCGGGGACACAGTCTCCCGTTCTCCCCTGTTCCTCTGGGGGGAGAAGGGCTTCCTGCTCAATTGCCCACCCTCATTAACCCCGCTCACTCATTGGAAACCTCCCCCTCACCCCCCCCCCCCCAGAGCCATTGTGGCTCCAGCCACTCCCACCCCCACCCTCCCCCGTTGGTCTGAGTAAATGCAGTTTCTCCTTCCACACTTGAGTTGTCTGCTCTCACCTTCTCTCACGTTGTGGCTTAAAATCCAATTACGTTTCCCTCTCCAGGTTCTAGGCAGAATATTAAGCTCAAAAACAATTGCAGGAGATTGCATTCATTATTTTTATTTCATTGGGCGAATATGGAGGTGGGGACCTTAGACTAGGCTATGTAAATGAACGACGATTAGACAGCCTCTTGTCAGTTAATGGGTTTCTCCCGAGTGCCAGGGAGGTGGCTTGGTGCTCCAGGTAGGTGGCTCGGTGCTCCAGGTAGGGGGTTCGGTGCTCCAGGTAGGTGGCTCTATGCTCTAGGTAGGTGGCTCGGTGCTCCAGGTAGGTGGCTCTGTGCTCCAGGTAGGGGGTTTGGTGCTCCAGGTAGGTGGCTTGGTGCTCCAGGTAGGTGGCTCGGTGCTCCAGGGAGGTGGCTCTGTGCTCCAGGTAGGTGGCTCTGTGCTCCAGGTAGGTGGCTTGGTGCTCCAGGTAGGGGGTTTGGTGCTCCAGGTAGGGGGTTTGGTGCTCCAGGTAGGTGGCTCTATGCTCCAGGTAGGAGGCTCTGTGCTCCAGGTAGGTGGCTCGGTGCTCCAGGGAGGTGGCTCTGTGCTCCAGGTAGGTGGCTCTGTGCTCCAGGTAGGTGGCTCGGTGCTCCAGGTAGGGGGTTCGGTGCTCCAGGTAGGTGGCTCTATGCTCTAGGTAGGTGGCTCTGTGCTCCAGGTAGGGGGTTTGGTGCTCCAGGTAGGTGGCTTGGTGCTCCAGGTAGGTGGCTCGGTGCTCCAGGGAGGTGGCTCTGTGCTCCAGGTAGGTGGCTCTGTGCTCCAGGTAGGTGGCTTGGTGCTCCAGGTAGGGGGTTTGGTGCTCCAGGTAGGGGGTTTGGTGCTCCAGGTAGGTGGCTCTATGCTCCAGGTAGGAGGCTCTGTGCTCCAGGTAGGTGCCTCGGTGCTCCAGGTAGGTGGCTCTGTGCTCCAGGTAGGAGGCTCTGTGCTCCAGGTAGGTGGCTCTGTGCTCCAGGTAGGTGGCTCTGTGCTGCAGGTAGGGGGTTCGGTGCCCGGAGATTTCTATCCTCAGAGCCCTTTTCTGGGATCCTCTCAGCAGTCCAACACATGGTATTATCTTCCAAAACCTCCCAGGGTGTGATCTTGGGCTTGGCTATTTTGGGGTTCCTTTTTTTCTTTTCTTTTTTTCTGAAGGGGACATCTTATTGTAAAGAATTGAACGTTATTAAACGTTGTGTCTTTGCGCTTATTCGTTGTCTGTGCCAAGCAGCTGTCTGTGCCAAGCAAAAATAACAAAGGTCTGAGTGTCCCGGCCACTCGAGTGTCCTGGCTTGGATGTCTGGTCTTCGTCTCTCCAGGGCCCCCCTTTCCTCCCTGCCCAGCAGGGTACTGCACTGTGCCGGTCAGTCTGGACCTCATCAAAGGCCCTTCGTGTCCTTTGCCTTGCAGCTGGGTTACCCAATGGGCAGCGCTGGCAGGGGGCAGGAGAGCGAAGTCAGGGACTGATGGCCTTGGGTCCCTCCTGGCTGAGGGTGACAGTGCCCCTCCTGTGGCCCTCTCCACACAACCTCTGAGCTTGTCGGCTCAGTTGCTTCCTCCCCTCGGCCCGAAGGTCCAGACCCTGTGGTTTCCGGCGTTTTGGCGGCACCTTGGCAAACAAGGACAACGTTAACTCTGCTTTGGAGACCCAGTTTCCTGGTCCCACCTGCGTCCTGGGGGCTGCACAGACAGGGTCACTCGCCCCTCTCCCCGGGATGGGTGTGCTGCTCAGTTCTTTGGGTGTGGTTCTGTGATGCCAATCTGGGAGAACTGGGGGGGGGGAGGGACTCGGAGGCCCTGAGGGGCCTAGAGGGGACAGGTGAGAGAGGAAAAGAGGGGTTCGAGAAAAGCTGTGACACACTAGGAACCCCTCTACAGTGTTTGAGAAACACGAGGCAAGAAGTTCAGCTACTCTAAGCATCCTGTCTGAGCTACACGGGGCCCCCGGCCTCTCCGGTGGGCCTGGACCCTGTGGGACAGCTCCAGGTCGAAAACCCCAGGCTTAGCTTACCTTCCGATTTCCCAGAGGGACTCTCTACACCCTGGCATCTATCCATCTGCTGCTACCGGAATAGAACCCCACCTCCGCCAAACTGAACCTGACCCTCTGAAGTGGACGTGAGCCAGGGTTGTCTCAGCAGAGAAAGGGCCGTTCTCAGATCATCACAACGGCGGCCAGGTCTGCCCGGGGGTCCGAGGCCCGGGGCCCTGGGCTGCCCATCTCTCACACACTCCCATGGCGAGCCCCTTCTGCTGAGGAGAAAACTGAAGCCCAGGGAGGTGGGGAAGTTGCTGGAAGGCACACCGCTGTAAGAGCTGAGGCTGGATTTGAACCCCCGTCTGCCTGGCTCTTGATCACGTGCTTTGCAGCAAATGAGGCTAACCAAGCAGGGACACAGGGACTCCCACAATGCACGGGATACCGTCAGGGGTTGGCAGGCAGTGTCCCTTGGTGAGCCCAAATCAAAAGAGAGAGGTGGGGAAGTCCCCTGGGGGCCAAGGGTGGACAGGGCCAGAATGGCCCGTGGCCCACAGAATGGGTGCAGACCCAGCCTGGGAGAGGGCTGGATGGACAGGCCCAGGCTCAGCTCTGGGTCAGAGAGCAGCAGCCCTTACTCTCCCTGTCCACCTGCCCGCCCTCCCTCCATCTCTTGTTTTCTGCCTTTATTTTCTCCCTCTCCACCTCCTTCTTGGAAACTTCTCTTCAGGGGCCTTGCAGAGCCCCAGTCCTCCCTCCGGGGCACATCCCAAAGCCCCGTCAGACACCCATCGGAGGGTTGGCTCCCAGGCCCCCTTTAGTGAGTCTGGGGCTGTGGGGGTGGGCCGAGGCCCTGGGGGCCCCTCCCAGGTGCTTGGTGGCACAGCCACAAAGGCCTCCTTCCAGCAGGGCCAGAAAAAGCAGGGCTCTCAATCCCCCACAGACTAAACCTAGCAACAGTCAGGGTTCCTATGGCAACCCAAGATTTATTTTTAGTCCTACTTTAACATTAACATGATGTGAGGGGATCTGAGACTTACATTACTCTCTTTTAAACAGTACCCAAAAGAAAAGGAATGAGAGAGAGAGAGAGAGAGAGAGAGAGAGAGAGAGAGAGAAAAGGAGCGGTGTTAGGTTCGTTTGCAGGGACTCATCTCGGGGAGAGTCAGCGGCTGGTTGTCAGCCAGGTCTGCCTAATGGTTAGGCCCTAACCCGGTGGAAACAGCTGCAGCTCTTCCCTCCGCGGCTTCCCGGCCCGCGCCGGGGCACATGAACATAAAGCATCCCCGTCAATCTGTGAGCCTCCCACTTAACAAACAAGGGGAAACCAGAAAAAGCGTCATCAGGCAGGCTAAGCAACCGTGTGGCGTGGGATGCCAGCCCCCCCCCCCCCGGGGATTCCAGCCAGATCCTCGGGAACTCAGGAGGAAGGAAGGGCTGGGCGTCTTCCCCCACCGGGAGGATGGAGGACGGAGGACGCAGCAGTCCCCAAGGAGAAGGCAGGGCTTGGGTGGGCGGAGAACTGGGTGGGTTCAGATGGAGGCCATGGTGAAGCTACAGGATGCTGGCCGGGAAGGCTTGGGCTCAGACCCTGCTCGGTGTCTAGCCCGAGGCCGGGCATCAGGGCCACGGAGGTTCTGAGTCTGGTCCTGCCTCAAGGATCCCCTAGGAGGGGCCGGCTCAGTGTGGACAGTGCTGTCCGGGGCAAGGGGTGCACAGCAATGGAGGGACACCTGAGCAGGTTCTAGAAGAAAGAACTGGAGATGAAGAGTTGCACAGAGCAGGGAAGGCTTTACTAGGCGTCCAGCTGAATAGCTTGGGCTCCTCTCCTATAAAATTATCCTGTGCTGGTTGTTTTTTTCTGTCCAGTCAGGGCTCCTATTGCTCTGATCATCATCAGTGCCCCCATGGCCATAGATCTGGCCACTAAAATTACTCCATCCATCCCAGGCCAGCGGGATTGGCCAAGGAATGGGCACATGACCCAAGCATGGCCAATCAGAGTCCTTCCCTGGGACTGAGCTACAGTCACCAGGAGGAAGCAACTCTCCCTCCCCGGGTGGCTGAGCAGAGGCTTCTGAGAACCTCAGCCCTGGCTTCCTGGAGATGGCACAGCAGCAGGACGAGAAAACAGGCTGATGGGCCAAGAGAGGAAGAAACAGAGCTCATTGGCCAACACCCACACTGCCTCCTCCAGTGCCGGGCCCTTTGACACTAGCCTCTTCAGCTTTCCCTTAAGCCCGTTGGAGTTGGCTTCTGTCTCTTATGATTAAGCTAACCTGATTAATTCCTCTGGCTACGGTGATTTTGCTAATACAAAGGGACAAAAGCACCTTGTAGAGAGAGAAAGAAAGGAAAGATGTGGCTTGTGCCTGCTTACGTATCAGGCATGGGTGATCTTTTTCATAACCACCTTGGAAATTGCATATTAGTATTACCTCCAAGGAGCCTGGGGCACAGAGAGACAAAGTAACTTGCCCAAGGGCACACAGCCAGCAAGTGCCAAGCTGCACTGGCATCCAGGTCTTTCTGACTCCATGTGGAGCTACACCATCTTTTCCTCCTACCCTGGACCAATGGCCCCAGGGTCAGTGGTCTGAATATAGCCTGTGATTACCAAACCACGGACAGCCCGGGCTCTGAATCCCAGACTTCCCGAATCGGAAGTCAGTCTATACAGCATTCCTTCTGACCGCCTACAAGCTCCACACCCCCCTAACCCACACCCACACCCCTGAAGCCACAGCTGTTCTGCAAACACGCCACGAGCTTGCCCTCCCTTTGCGTATGCTGTTCCTTCTGCCTGGAGCGCCCAACCCTCTTTGTCCACGGATTCAACTGACCTCTTCCCTTTCTCACCTCAGTTTTCCAAGACTCCCAACATGCCCCACCCCAACACACACAGGCCTTGTCCTTAACCTAGGCCGAATCCCTGGCTCCTTGCTCTGGTCAAGGATGTCGACCCTCAAGGGCCATAGAGGGGCCGAGGCGGTGATGACGCTTCCCATCCCCCTTCCTGGACACGCTCTTAGAACCTCAGCGTCCCCATGCTGCCTAGGCACTTGGCCACAGTGAAAGATGATATGACACAGCCATTCACTTCTTTGCCTTTAAAGGAAATGCCCGGTAAAGAGCCCTTCTGCTCTGATTGAGCACAAATGTGGGATTTTAGGAACTCGAAGGGGGATGTCTTCAGGTCAGGGTGCCTGTGAGAAGTCCCCCCCATCACTGCCTACGCTAACAGCCCACCCTTGCATGGACACAGCTAGCCCGCCCCCAGCCCGAGGAGAGGAAGGGGGCCTGGCCCCTTGACTAGCTCTAGCTGTTTGGAGGGGACAGGTGGGATGGGGCAGAGGAGGGGGCAGGAGAGAAAGCCGATCTCTGACCCGGGGGAGGGGGGGGTGTTTCCAGCAGGGCTTAGGCGGCTGTCACACACCCGCCCCCAATAGTTCCCTGAGCAAGGAGATTTTCAGCCAAAAACAGGGGGACTTTTCCATCTGGACAGTGTCAGGTTCTTGTCTAATTCGGGCTCAACGTAAATGACGTGGAGTGGGAGTGGGAGCCTGGATGATGAATCGGGAGCTGGGGGAGGGCTCGTCGCAGCCCCAGCCTTCCCCTCCCCCCCCCCACCCCTGAGCAGCACCCCCTCCCCCATGCTGAGTCGCAGAGCCCATCTGTTAAGTGAGTCTTTGGAGCAGACATTCCCTGGGGAAGGTTCCTCCCAGCTCTGCCCATTAGACCACCCGTGCTATGAAGAGGGTGACCTCACCGTGGGGAGGAGGGTATAGAAGGGGGCTGTCTTTTAAATTCCTGACCACAGGAACCCAGAAATCTGAGTCTTTCATGAAGACTGGAACATAGAGGTTTGATAGGCCCCTTAGAGAAAACTACCAAACCAACAAACAAGGATCTTAGGGACCCCGTGGTCCTGTGTTCAAATTCCTGCTCCAGCACCCGGATGTTCAGTGACTGACTCAGGTCTGAATCTTACTGTCCATTTTCTCTCCCAAGATGGGCCTGTGTCCTCCTATGGTCAGGGCCACACCGTGACTTTTTTTCTTCACGGCCCCTTATTCTATAAAAATGTATTCAAAATTATGTTTTATGACTGCATTGGTATAAAGATGAATGTACCCAGAGTAGCTTGTATATATAGGATTTTAATCTTTTTTTTTTTTTTTTGTATTTTTCTGAAGCTGGAAACGAGACAGTCAGACAGACTCCCACATGCGCCCGACCGGGATCCACCCGGCACGCCCACCAGGGGCGATGCTCCGCCCACCAGGGGGCGATGCTCTGCCCCTCCGGGGCGTTGCTCTGCCGCAACCAGAGCCACTCTAGCGCCTGGGGCAGAGGCCATCTTCGCTCCAATGGAGCCTTGGCTACGGGAGGGGAAGAGAGAGACAAAGAGGAAGGAGGGAGGGGGTGGAGAAGCAAATGGGCGCCTCTGCTATGCGCCCTGGCTGGGAATCGAACCCGGGTCCCCCGCACACCAGGCCGACGCTCCACCGCTGAACCAACCGGCCAGGGCCGCTTGTATATATAGGATTTTATAAGAAATGAGAACATTTTCATGGGCCCCTAACGACCTAGTGGGCCCCGGGCACTGTACCTAGGTGTCTAGGATGTCAGCCCTGGGTCCTGTGATGTTTCTAACATGCAGTTGTGAAGCTTCACATCAGCTGTTGAACCAAGATGAACACACCTGAGAGAGCCCCTCTCCTGAGTTTTCTGGGGAAGCTCTGTTGACACCAGCACTTCCCAAGCAGGACAGGGTGTGAATGGAGCTGGATGAGGTCAGGCATGGCAGGGACCTGCTGATTTTCAGCCCCATTAGATCCAAGAAGACAGGCAGTTTGTATTCTCGAGAACCAGGCATCTGGCTCAGGCACAAACGGAGATGAGTCCAGAACCCAGGGCCCGGCAGGTGCCGGGGTGACACCAGCTCTCGTTTGTCAACAACCTTCCCTGTGCCACACCAAGTGCCCCGTGTGCATGACCTCATTCAGTGATTGTTTCCCCGGCTTCCAGATGGGGAAACAGAGGCTCAGAAAACGCTCACTGTCTCATTCCAACGCTCTCTCCCTGGCTTCTCCTTTAGTCCAACAAGTCTGGACACATCCTGGCATTCCTACCTCTAGGACTTTGCACATGCCATTCCCTCTGCCAGGAATTCCCTCATTCGTCCCTTCCATTCCCTGCTTTCAGGCCAAGGTCGAGTCCCGCCGTCTCCAGGAAGCCTTCCCTGATTGTTTTGGCTCCTTATGATCATGGTGTCCTTCAAACCCCCTGGCCACTTGCCATCTGTATACTCATTTAATCCAACACAAATGTTTACCACATACCCAGTCACAGACTGAACTGGAAGGAGCTCCCCCAGCCCCCCACCACTGGGGGAGACGGACATCTCTTCTACCGACTGTGATAATGCAGAGATCCGGGATTCAGGGGATGGCACCCTGATGCTTGGGGGCTAACAGGAAAGAGTCCCCACCCCTCGGGGGGGGGGGGCGGACATGTGACCTGGGTATGGGGGATTAACTGTCATTCAGTGCCTGGAGGAAAGGAAAGATGAGGGACCACCGAAGCAAAGGCCCAGGGGGGAAAACGGCAGAGCTCTCTGTGAAGTCACACTGGCCTTGTGTCTGTCCCTCAGACCCCCGAGCGCCCCCCTGCCTCAGTCCCCTACACTGTCGTTCCCTGCCCAGAATGCCTTTCCTCCAGAGCCCCTCATGGCTGGAGTCCTCTCACCATCCATCCCCCCTCAGAGAGGCCTTCCTGACCACCCCCTACAGCACCTCTCTGCCTCGCCTCTGGAAGCATATTCATGAACTTGCAGGTTTACAGTCTGTAACTCCATGGTGGGGGCAGGGGCCGTTCTGTGCTGCCTGAGCACATAGTAGGTGCTCAATAAATGTTTGCGAATGAAGGGATGGGGGGGGATGGTGGCAGGGAGGAAAGGAAGGTGGGGAGGAGGGAGGGAGGAGGGAAGGAATGGGATTGAAAGTGGTGTATCAGAAAAGACCCAGAAGGAAACCTAAGGTCCCCTGAAGCTGGGCAGTGTGAGGCTGTTTCCAAAGGGACGGGCGGGGCAGGATGCAGGAGATCAACACGGCTTAGTGCTGGTCAGGGGGCGAGGGGGGGCGCAGGTAGACTGGAGGGGTCTGAGGACAGGGTGACTGCTGCAGAGGGCCGCCCGGTGGGGGCTCCGCAGGGAGGCAGATCTGTGCACCGGACCCAGCTGGAAGCCACGGTGGAGGGAGCTACTGAGGGCTTCCCTGCAGGTGCACCTCCTGGGGCCAGCTGGGGGAGGGGGACCCAGAGTGGCAAAGGGAGTGTGGAGGGCAAGGAGGCACAGCCATAGCGATCACAGCTTACCCCCCGCCCCCCGCCAGGCCCTGCTCCAATTTCCAGCCAAAACCCAGCTCAGGGCTACACTGGGATCAGGGACCCCACCTTCCCTGCCCGTCAAGCTTTGGATCCTTGGGAGGAAATGGTTGATTCGCCAGGTCCTATCTCGTTCCAGCATTGTTAGGGTGTCACTGAGTGTCATCTGAAAATAGCAACAGCGCCTGGCCTGCCATGGAAACGCCGTTGCCTCCCCGGTGCTGTGCGGGCGGCCTCATCCGACCGCCCAGAAAGAGCGTGCTCCGTGTTTCCGGAGAGCTCCCGTGCCCGCGCCGGGTGGAGCTCACTACCCACGTGTCCCAGCTCTAGGAGGCCCCGGGAAGCTGAGGGTCAGGACTGTGGTAACTCGCTCAGGATCCCAGGCCCGTCCGCGTGGTGAGGCTGGTATTTGAATCTGACACCAGAAGCAGGTTCTGCCAGTTCTCAAAGGAGGAAGTGGCCAGGAAGCCAATGTAATCGAGAGCAGTTACATTCACCTCCACCCCTTCTGTCCACCCAGCCAATCAAATAATTGAGTATAAAAAGAGCCAACATTTCGCCCTGGCCAGTTGGCTCAGCGGTAGAGCATCGGCCTAGCGTGCAGAGGACCTGGGTTCGATTCCCGGCCAGGGCACACAGGAGAAGCGCCCATTTGCTTCTCCACCCCTCCGCCACGCCTTCCTCTCTGTCTCTCTCTTCCTCTCCCACAGCCGAGGCTCCATTGGAGCAAAGATGGCCCGGGCGCTGGGGATGGCTCCTTGGCCTCTGCCCCAGGCGCTAGAGTGGTTCAGGTCGCAACATGGTGCCGCCCAGGATGGGCAGAGCATCGCCCCCTGGTGGGCAGAGCGTTGCCCCATGGTGGGCGTGCCGGGTGGATCCTGGTCGGGCGCATGCGGGAGTCTGTCTGACTGTCTCTCCCTGTTTCCAGCTTCAGAAAAATGCAAAAAAAAAAAAAAAAAAAAAAAAAAAAAAAAAAAAAAAGCCGACATTTCTTGAGTGGCTACCATGAGCCCAGCTCTGTGCTAACACATTATCTCAGTTCATCTCTATAGCATTGGAAAATAAGGACAATTCTTACCTCCGTTTTATCGGTCATGAAACGGAGGTTCAGAGAGGTTAAACAAGTGGCCCAAAGCCACACAGCGATGAAGGGATAAGACCAGGACTTGAAGGCCAGAGCTCCTCACGCTCAGCAGCCAGGCCTCGTGCCAGACAGACCTGATCCATGTCTAGGCCCGGCCTTTGCGGTGCTCCTGAGGTCAATCTGGCGGCCTTTCTCTTAGAAAGGTTCCAGAAAACTCTAGCTTGGTCACCCCTCTCTATACACCTTCCACAGATACAAAGTCAGATGTTCACAGAGAGCAGGAGGGTCCTGGCCCAGCTCTGCTGGCCTGCTTGTCATACGGAGCTCGTGTGACGGGCAGCTCATCTGACCTCTCTGCGGACGTGTCCTTGGACTCCAACGGGGACAGGAGTGCCTCCCGGCGATGGTGCTGCAGAGAGGTGCCCAGACTTCCTGAGGGCTCCTGTCAATAGCAGACAACAGACAGTCCGGCACGATTCCTTTCCTTCCTGGACGGCAGGGGCTGAACTGTGTCCCCCCAGAATTCATAGGTTGGGGGGGGGTCTTAACCCTCACTACCTCTAAGTGTGGCCTTATTTGGAGAAAGGTCTTTGCAGAAGTAATCAAGTGAAAACGAGGTCATTAGGGTGGGCTGTAATCCAGCATGACCGGTGTCTTTATAGAAAGGGGAAATCTGGACACAGAGACAGACACAGAGGAGACACACACACACACACACACACACACACACACACACACACGGAAGGTGGACACCGTGTGAATGAAGATGGAGACAGAGGCCGGGTGACACCGCTACAAGCCGAGAAACAGCAGAGAGTGCCGGCAGCCCACCAGAACCGAGGGGCGAGGCCTGGACCGGGCTCGACCTTGCAGGCCACAGAGGGAGCCAACCCTGCTGACCCCCCCGATCTCAGACCTCCAGCCTCCAGACTGTGGGACAACACATTGCTGTGGTTGAAAGCCTCAGCTTGTGGGTCTCCGTGGCGGCAGGCCTAGCCAGCGGCTCCACCAGCCTTCCCCCGTCCCTGGGAGGGACAGGCCTTGTTTGCCAGGGTTCTGGGTCTCCCCGCCCTGAGGAGATGTGCTGTGTCTTCAGCCCGGCTCCATCATCATTACTGTTCTTGTCATTGTTATGATTATTACTCACCCAGGTGGCAGAGACAGACAGATGGAGAAGGCCAGGATCACACACCTGGGTTCGAATCCCAGCTCTGTGTGACTCTGGACAAGTGACCCCAGCTCTCTGAGCCTGTGTACTCCCCCCTGTGTACAGCAGGGACAAAACCCCTCACCTCCAAAGCAGAGGAAGAATTGGATGAGGGAACGTGTAGGAGGCTACCTGATAGCCGGTTGGGATTCAACACAACAGAGAGTGTGCCCCACTGCCGAGCGGGTTCCCGACATTCACGGAACAATATCTCAAATGTAACAATGTAGCCCTGGCCGGTTGGCTCAGCAGTAGAACGTCGGCCTGGCGTGTGGGGGAACCGGGTTCGATTCCCGGCCAGGGCACATAGGAGAAGCGCCCATTTGCTTCTCCACCCCCCCCCCTTCCTCTCTGTCTCTCTCTTCCCCTCCCGCAGCCAAGGCTCCATTGGAGCAAAGCTGGCCCGGGCGCTGGGGATGGCTCCTTGGCCTCTGCCCCAGGCGCTAGAGTGGCTCTGGTCGCGGCAGAGCGACACCCCGGAGGGGCAGAGCATTGCCCCCTGGTGGGCAGAGCGTCGCCCCTGGTGGGCGTGCCAGGTGGATCCCGGTCGGGCACATGCGGGAGTCTGTCTGACTGTCTCTCCCCGTTTCCAGCTTCAGAAAAAGACAAAAAAAAAAATGTAACAATGTGCTGAGAGGCCCTGGCACCTAGCAGGTGCTCAGTCAGTGTGGGAACCTGAACAGACAAGCCACATGTTTGTCTAAGTCATGTGTTTGTGTCGCACGTGCACGCGTGTATCTAGATGATGCCATCCATGGGCCCAGTTCCTGTTGGGTCACCTGCCAGTGTGGCAGATGACGTTTTTTGCTCAGGCGATGGCTTAGGGAAGGGATCCAGCTTACCTCTTGGGTGTAGCGTGGCCTCTCCCAGGCCCTGTCTTTCAAGGGCACGACCTCCCTGCCAGCAGCAGCTCCAAAACAAACCTCGAAGGGACTACCTGCCAGCTGACCTTGAGCAAACAGGTCAGCCCAGCACGGTCGGCAGAGCTGGGACCAGAGCCACAGCACTACCCAACCTCACGGCCAACTGGTGAGAGAGAATAAATGACTCTTGTTTTAAGCCACGAAGCCTTGGGGTGTTTGTTAGGCAGCATCATCACAGCAATAGATAACTAATACAACAGCGTGATGGCTCCCCTCCTGGGAATCAGCCTTCAGCAACGCGCACCCAGCAACAAAGAGGCGAGGACAGTGACGGTCACTGCCCCATTGTTCATAGCAGCAGAACACCACCACCAAATCAAATATCCAGCAGTAAGGGAATTCATTTATAAACTATGAGTCACCCATACAATGGAATCCAAAGCAACTAACCAGAGCAGGACAGACGCACGGGTGGTGACCTCACACGGTCTCTAGGACAGTTTTATGACTAGAAAAAGCAAGCCGAAGAATGATTTGCAGAGAATTATATCATTGGTGTAAGAACACAAATAAAAATAGATGCTGGATATCTTCTAGGAGAATCTGTCTGCAGATATAAAGACCTCTGAGAGGGGTAGGGAAGGAGCCCTTGGTTCAGTCAAAGCTGTCTCAAGTCTCACATAAAATGTATTAATATTCTTATCATGTGAATTTATGTATATTACTCATGTAATGAATAATTCAAGCTTAAAAAGTTAGGTGGGTAGACATAGGGATGATGGTACGTGTTCCTCTAATCCCATCCCAAATGTCCAACATCTTTTCATGAGAAGGTCATGGGCCTGATTCGGGACTCCCTACATTTCATTTTCAAAATCCCATGCAAGATGTAAGCCTGTGAAAAAGGTGCTTCACATTATTAATCACCAAAGAAATACAAATGTGAAACCACGATAAGATGCCACTGCTACCACCCAAATGGTTAAAATTTAAAAGGTTGCCAATATCAAGTGTTGACGAGGAAACAGAACAACTGGAACTCTGAAACATAGCTGATGGGAATGTAAAGCGTTGCAACTGTTTTTGGGAAAAGGTCTGGAAGTTTCTTTATAAAACTAAATGTATGCTTACCATATGACCCGGCATCTCTAGCCCCTGGTGTATGCTCCAGAGAAATAGAAATATGTGCTCACCTCAAGACTCCTACAACAACATTCATAGTGTCTACATTTATAAAATTCCCAACTGGAAGCAATGTAAAGTATTTAACAATAAGTGAATGGGTAGATAAATTGTGTCATATCCACGTAATGCAACACAGCTCAGAGGGAAGGGACCAATGACCCATGTCACAAAGTAGACAAGTCTCAGAACCGCTGTGTGTGTGAAGTAGGTTAAGCTGGAGGACTTGATTTCTGTGAAACTTCAGAAAAGGTGATACTAACATACAGTGGCAGAGGGGGATCAGTGATTCCTTGCAGCAGAAGGGGGGGGTATTAACAGACAAGGGGGCAGGAGGCAGCTCTATCCAGAGAAGGAAATGTTCTATATCCTGATGGGGTTGGTGGTTTTATGAATCTATGCAATCTAATTGAACCGCACTCTTGAAACGTCTACATTGTATCGTGTGGAGGTTATTTCCCAACAGTGCGGAGAGCATGTGAAAGATTTAACCTGTCTGTCCCATCGCGGCAGCCTCCTTCCCGGGGAGAAAAACAGCACCCAGCACTTTGTTCCCTTCTTTCTCAGGCTCCCGGGCCAGTCTCCCAAGACAATGAGTAATTAGCCGCGCAGGAGTCTTGGATACAGAGCCAAAAACAACAGTAGTGTCACATCAAATGCCAAGACATCTCCAGCTAAGAGCTGAGCCCGCTCCCCCACCCCCACACAGCCGCCTCGGAAAACAGCCTGTGGGGCGGAGCACAGCCAGGCTGCCTCACTCACCCTGGCTGGCCATGGGGGGGGGGGGGGCTCTGCCACCACCACTGAAGGCTTTCAGGAGGTCTCAGTTCTGCGGGGGCTCACACGGCTAACCGCCCCACCCTGTGCACCAGGCACAGTGCTAGGCCCTTTCCATATTCTTCTTCATTTTCTCCTCCTGCCATGCCCAGTTTACAGATGAGAAAACCGAGGTTTTGAGAAAAGCATGGTCACAGGGCAGGAATCTTGTGCTGCTTGACTCCCCCAACACACACATACCTAGGGTCCTCTGTTAGGGAGAGTCCTCCCCCCCCACCCCCGTCTGTCTCATCCCACAGTCTCTAAGCTCCCTCTCTTCAGGCCTTGCCTGTCCCCTGCTGCCCCCACCTTTCCCAGTGAACAGAGGGTGACCAGGCTGGGCTGGGCTCCAAGTCCTCCGGGGCCGGCCGGTCCCCTGCAGCAGCCTGGCTCTCTCACACAAATAGCCCTCCCGAAAGAGGCCCGGGAGGAGGAAGGGACGGATGTGGGGGCTTTCTGGCCGCAGGGAGGGTGGCGTTAAGAGGAGGGTGCCCCGTGGCTCTGGCGTGGCATCCTGCCCTTCTCCGAGGCCGCGGTGTGGAGTCCAGACCTGAGCGTGGCAGGGTGCGGGGCTGTGTGCGGTCTGCGAGGGTCGGGCCTCCCGCATGGGGGGTGGGGGCCGCTGGGGCCGTAGCCTCCCGCGAGCCTTCTCGAGTCTGTCCCCCTATGCCAGGGGTCTCCAAACTATGGCCCGCGGGCCACATGCGGCCCCCTGAGGCCATTTATCCGGCCCGCCGCACTTCCGGAAGGGGCACCTCTTTCATTGGTGGTCAGTGAGAGGAGCATAGTTCCCATTGAAATACTAGTCAGTTTGTTGATTTAAATTTACTTGTTCTTTATTTTAAATATTGTATTTGTTCCCATTTTGTTTTTTACTTTAAAATAAGATATGTGCAGTGTGCATAGGGATTTGTTCATAGTTTTTTTTTATATAGTCTGGCCCTCCAACGGTCTGAGGGACAGTGAACTGGCCCCCTGTGTAAAAAGTTTGGGGACCCCTGCCCTATGCCTTGCTCACAACTCATCCACTCAAACTCAAGCCCAAGGTTCTCCGCAGAGCCTTCAAGGCCCTGCACGTTCTGGGCCAGACTCCCCGACGGATGAGACCAGAACTATCCCTCGGGGAGCCCCTAGATGAAGTGTGGCTGCGGATGTGTTATCTGGAGGCAGAAGACCTGGTGGGTAACCGCCTGACGCAGGAATCCTGAACAGTCTCCTCAGTGTCCTTAGGCAACTCACTCAACGCCCTGATCCCGGTTTGGGGCCCAATAATAGGACCCTTCCTAGGAGGACTGCATACTCAGGACGATCACAAGGGCCTTTCTGAGGTCACACTGGTCCTTCTGCCTGAAATAACTTTCCACCTGTCAAGTGCCTCTTCACCCCAATAAGGCTCAATCGAGTGTTTTCTTTCTGGAAAAAGCCGCCAGACGCCAGGCCACGGGCTCATGCCCGGCTCTGTGCCCTCGGCCCTCCCAGCGCTGTCTGGGCTTCAGGGCATGTGGTGGATAGGGACCCACCCCTACCTACCCCGTTGGGCTGCTCTGAGGTTTCAGTGCATCAATGCTAACTGGGTACTTAGAACAGCCCTGGCACCCAGTGAGGTCTCCTTGTCGTTGCTACAGTAACTTTCATCCTGGGTTAAAGTTGTCAGCCCTTCCCCCTAGCCTGCCAAGCTCTCTTAGGGCAGGGGGGGAGCTCTCATCCCGTCTGCATGCCTGGGTGTCATCTGCCACTCTGCAGGTGTCCTCACTTGGGGGATGAGAGGCGCGCCTTTGGGTCGGGGATAAGGGGCACTAGCGGTCCTCGAGGGTTCATGATTTAGACCACATCAGTTTGTGTGTCAACTTAACCCAGGCTTGGCGTCGGCCTATCAGACTCTGGGGGACGAGAAGACCAGACCACGATCCTGAAAACACACCCCAACCCAGACTGTTCCTATTTCCAGGACACACACGGGACAGGCTGGGATAAATACTGCTGGTTTATCACAGGAAGGTTCGTCTCGGCTGGGGGAGAGCGAGCATACATGCGCATGCAGCTGGCTGATTTATGGTGACCTGAGCCAAGCGCCGGACAGAGTGAGGCCATTTATCTACTTGGTTGGAGGAGAGGTCAAGAGAGAGAAGTCAGAGATTAAGCTAAACATGTGACTTGAGTGGAGACAGGAGTTCAGTGTCTTAGTTAACTCCTGGGGTGTCTTCACTCCACATGCCATTAGGAAATGCCGTTTGAGCCCCTTGGTGAATAGAAGGCTGGGGAAGGCTGGACTCCTCCTTGGGGGGAGGCGGGGCAGCCCCGGACTAGAGACATTCTCAGCTTCCTGGGGTTGCCAAAAGGAAGCAGAACCAGAGAGCCTAAGGGGCTGGGAAGAAGAAACCATAATGGAAGAAGACCTACCGTCAAGATGGAACCACAGCCCAATCCTGATCACCACTCCTGCCCTGGTCAGATGACTGTCATAGCTCACTTGAATACAGCATTCAGAGCGGTCTTCCTGCCTCCACCCCGTCTTTCCCAGAATAAAATCCAAAATGCAGTAAAATGCCACCGAAACCTACTCCGTGATAACTCCAGACTCTTTTTAACCTTTCAATGCCGTTCAATAACAAAATCGAGTACTTTATGTGCCTGAATAAAATACCCGTATCCCATTCACAGCATTATGGCCAGGTTTAACTGGGGCACCCATTTACCCCGCTTCGCCTCTCTGGTCTTTTCTCTCCCCATCACTCGCCAGTGACACTGGCATTCTTGGTTGGTTTTTTCCATTCTTTGTTTTCTCCTAACATGCCAAACACACTTGCACCCCAGGGCCTTTGCATTTGCTGTTTCTCCCACATGAGGAGGCTCCTCCAGATAGATAGGCTTGCTTCCTGCTCTTCCTTAAGTCTCTGCTCAAATATATTTTCAACAAGGACTTCCTGGAGCAGCCTAGTTAGACTAGTACCCTCCCCTCCCCCCCAAAAAAAACCCCTTCAAACTCTAGATTCCTTTCCCTGCTTTATTTGTCTCCAAAATAATTAATGCCACTGTATCTATGTGCTTGTTTATTCATTTATTGTTAGACCTGTTTGGGATTCATAGCTATATTCCCAGTGTGTGAGCCAACATGTGGCATATTGCAAGCATTCGATAAATATCTCACTCAGTGAATGACTAATGATAACTGATATTTCAGGGCGGCTTAATATGTGCCTAGATAAGATATGAAGATACATATAATTTTATTTAACGCCTCAATAATACCACGGTGTAGATACTGTCTTCAGGCTCAGAGAGGTGCAAGGGCTTGCCCACGGTCACACAGCTGGTGCCAGAGCCTGTGCCTTCAGCCACCATCCAAGAACGGATCTGGCCATAGATTTGTTTTGAGAAGAACTAATCCCACCCCAGCCCAGAGCATACTGGGGACAAGGGACCTTGATCTGAGAAGACCTCCAAAAACCAAAGTTTAGAAATACATTTCTTTGGAAGTGAAATGACTTGGGTGATTGAAAAGGAAATGACATATCAGAAGCACAGACCACCTGAAACAATCATGACTGCTTCCAGAGAACTGCTGCGGGCCGGCCGTCAGCTAAGAGCTTCATAGACATGACCCTGTTTAATCCCCCCCAGTCCCCGTGACCAGCGCGTCCTGTTATTAGCGCCATGTTCCAGTTGAGAGGATACACGACTCAGAGAGGTTAAGTAATTTACAGAGGTTGCTAAGTTATTGAGCGGCGTGTCTGTCTCATTCTACAGCCCGGGTCATCTCCTCTTTAACCTGCTTCTTTTAATCCCTCGTTCCCTTAGACGTAAAGTCAGAAGCTCCCAAATTGTTCCATGCACTTGGCAAGGGGTGGGGGAGGCAGAGTTGGGCTTATCTTTTTATTCTCAGCATGATGCCTACCTAGCATGAGGGTGCTCAGTAAGGATCTGCTGGCTGGCTAAACGGCTGGCTGGCTGGCTGAATGAATGAATGAATGAATGGGAGAGTGGTTTCCAGCTAGATACAACAGCTTGATCTAAACCCAGACCAATGTCTCTGCTCCTTCAGAAGCCCCTTTGGGGGATTTTTTTTTTTTTTTTTAGAGAGAGAGGAGTGAGAGAGAAAGAAAGAGAGAGAGAGAGAGAGAGAGAAGGGGGAGGAGCTGGAAGCATCAACTCCTATATGTGCCTTGACCAGGCAAGCCCAAGGTTTCGAACCGGCAACCTCAGTGTTCCAGGTCGATGCTTTATCCCACTGCGCCACCACAGGTCAGGCCCTTTGGGGGATTCTTTAAATCTTCAGATTCCCAGATCCCTCGGCAGCCCCTGAAGTCAGAAGAACGGCAGCCCAGGACACCGCGTTTTAAACACATTTTCTGGGAGATTCTGATCGTCACCAAAGCTTTGAGAGCCACAGCTGGAAGGTGAGCCCCGACCTCTCCTTTGAGCTGAGGCCCCTCTCACACGGAGGCCCTGGACTCTCCCAACGGGCACCTCTCCACCCGCTGCAGGAACAGAGGCCAGCTGGAGGCGGCCCAGGGAAAAGCAAGCGAGATTTCCACGGATGAGGAAGATGACTTATTAGGAAAGATGGAAGGGACCGTGGGCAGTGTTTGCATGAGGGAAAGCAGGAGCCACTCATAAATCCTGGGGGACAGCCTGCGGCCGGGTTGAGAGGCATCATACATCCCGGGTGCAGGCATTATGAGCCTAATGGGGGCAGGGATTACACATGGGGAACTCGATCTCTGTGCCAGGGGGACATTTATAACGGACGGCTTAAACTGCTAGCCCATTACGATTTTGCAACACGATGCATCCTCTCTGGGCCTTGGAGGCCCTTGGAGAATGTCTCATCGTCCGGAGTGTAGTTAAGCTTTTTAAAAGCTTTTCTTAAAGCGCTGGATTCCTTTGTTCAGATGAAGTCAGAAAGGTAATGCTAGCCGTTAAGACAAATAAAGATAGAGTCGCTCCATCTGCCCATTCCTAAGGGCATCTCCACAGAGCCCCGCGCTCCCAGGAACCCAGCCCAAAAACCGCAGACCTGAGCCACAGTCCTCTCGCTCTGCGCAAGGAAGAGAGGAAGACCCTGAAGAGAGAAGGGACTTGCCTAAGGGCACTCGGCAAGGTGGGTCCAGGCTGCTGGAGACGCAGGTAGGGAAAGACAAGTGTCCTATCCTAGGGGTGCTCTTCAGCGGAGACAATAACAACAACAGCACTAATAAGTGACACGCACTGAGTGTTTCTCTGTGCAGGTGCCTGCCTTCCTTCAGTTACTGGCACGATCTTCTTCCCTCCTTCCCACGGCCTCGGGATGTGCTACGAGGACTCGCGTTTTATAGGTGAGGAAGCAAGACGCAGAGAGCTCGGACGCTGTAACCCAGACCACGCGGCCAGTAAGAAGTGCAGGTGGAACTTGAAGCAGGGCCGTGGGCCTGCAGAACGTGCTCCTTCACCTCCCCCTCCCCCCAGGCTGCGGCTCCCAAGCGCTCCAGGGTCTCAGCTAAGCCAGCCGGAGCCGCTTTCTGGTCTCTTCCGCAGCTTTCTCCCGAGGGAAGCCAGCCTGTCCTTTTTCAAAGCACAGGTCTGATCTGAGCTCCTCTCCTGCTCAGTCGCTTTCAATGGCTCCCACTGGCCCACTTCTCTCTGGACTCCAGCCCCAGGACTCTTCCCAGCCTCCCTGCCTTTGCATATATACACCCCATGACCTCCGAACTTTGCTGACCTGCATTTCGTGCATACAAATTTTTCAGCACCCTCCCAATATCTGTACGCTTCTTTTTTTTTTTCTGAAGTTGGAAACGGGGAGGCAGTCAGACAGACTCCCACATGCGCCCAACCGGGATCCACCCAGCATGCTCACCAGGGGGCGATGCTCTGCCCATCTGGGGCATCGCTCTGCCGCAACCAGAGCCATTCTAGTGCCTGAGGCAGAGGCCATGGAGCCATCCTCAGTGTCTGGGCCAACTTTGCTCCAATGGAGCCTCGGCTGTGGGAGGGGAAGAGAGAGACAGAGAGGAAGGAGAGGGGGAGGGGTGGAGAAGCAGATGGGCGCTTCTCCTGTGTGCCCTGGCCAGGAATCGAACCCAGGACTCCTGCACACCAGGCTGACGCTCTACCATTGAGCCAACTGGCCAGGGCCTGTACACTTCTAAATTTAGAAATTATTAGCATACCACTGTGCTGACCTATGGTATGGATAAAATAAATAGGGGTTTTAGTTTTTTTCTTGCACTCCAAGGAACTTCCTCGCACACACCCTGGGGTGCCCGCAGTCACACCGGAGCCCACACCAGGGCTGCTTAACAGCCAAACTGCTCCACCCCAGAGCTTCCAATTCAGTCGGTGCTACGGGCTGAATTGAGTCCTCTCAAAATTCAAATGTGAAGGCCTAACCCCCAGTGCCTCAGAATGTGGCTTTATTTGGAGACAGGGCCTTTATACAGAAAATTAAGTTAAAGTGATTTCAATAATCCAATCTGACTGGTGTTTTTTAAAAAAAAGAAATGAGGACACGAGACAGTGAGAGTGACACCAGACACACAGCAGAAGGAAGACCTCGCTGAGGACGCAGCAATCAGAGGGCCGTAGGCAAGTTCCGGAAAGAGGCCTCAGGGAAGAACAACCCTGCGGACACCTTGATCTCGGACTTCCCGCCTCCGGAGTTGGGGGACAGTACACGTCCGTTATTTAAACTGCCCGGCCTGTGGTGTTTTGTGAGGGCAGGCGAAGCAGTCTGAGTCGGCAGGCCTGGCGTCTGGCATTTCTGACAAGCCTCCAGGTGGTACTGCTGCCACGGGCGGGCGCAGGGACCACACTCTCTGAGAACTGCACTCTCAGCTCTGAGTGATGGGGAAGGGCAAAGGGAAGGAGTGGCCAGAGAAGGAGGGAGGATGGGAAGGGTGTGTGGGGGAAACTGCTGGCCAAGACCACTGCCCTGGCATTTCCTGGGCTCCGGCGGGTAGGAGCCCTGGAGCAGGTCAATGCGTTCTGAGCTGTTACTCACTCACCCTGCCCTTGGCTGGGGACACTGGGAAGGAACAGTTAGGGCTGGGAGTCTCCTCAGACTCACCAGATCTCCCAGCTGGGGACCCTGGGGCCCTCCTCGTGAGGAGGCCCAGCCCCTTGTCAGACAGCTAGCAGTCTGGGGCAAGCAGAGGGCAAGCCAAGCCATAAATGGATGAGGTCCCGGCTCACTGGAGATGGCCCTGGCTGCAGCATGTACCCCCCTCCCCCCGTCTTAGCATAAACCCTGGAATGGGAAGCCCAGCTCTGCATACTTCCTTTGGGAGAGGAGCTGAAAGATGAGACCATTCCTATGGGTCATTAACTTTTTCTGAGCCTCAGTTTCCTCATCAATGAAATGGCTTAATAATATCTACCCCCCCCCAAAAAAAAAATGGTGGTCAGGATTAAATAATAAAAATAGCCTGACCAGGTGGTGGCACAGTGGATAGAGCATCAGACAAGGATGCGGAGGACTCAGGTTTGAGACCCTGAGGTCGCCAGCTTGACCACAGGCTCATCTGGTTTGAGCAAGGCTCACCAGCTTGAGCCTAAGGTCGCTGGCTTGAGCAAGGAGTCACTTGCTCTGCTGTAGCCCCTTGTCAAGGCACATATGAGAAAGCAATCAATGAACAACTAAGGTGCCGCAACAAAGAATTGATGCTTCTCATCTCTTTCCCTTCCTGTCTGTCTGTCCCTATCTGTCCCTCTCTCTGTCTCTGTCATAAAAATGATAACTAGTTAGCTTTTTATCCTGTTTATTGACTGAGATTCAATTTCATTTCATCATTATAATAACCAAGGGCAAGTACCAGTCCCATTGTATAAATGTGGAAACTGACGCTCAGAGAAGTTAAATAAGTTATCCAAGGATTGATGGCCAGACAGTGGGACAGCCAGGATTCAGCCCTAAATGCAGAGCCCACACTCAAGCACTTATAACTTTCCCCTCAGATGACAGTTTCGGACTGGGCCCTGGCTGTTCCATTGGCTTAGCTCAGATCCCTGCAACCCAAGTTAATCCCTCTGTCAATCATGGAAGAAGAGTCAAGAACAGGGGTTCCCAAACTTTTTACACAGGGGGCCAGTTCACTGTCCCTCAGACCATTGGAGGGCCGGACTATAAAAAAACTATGAACAAATCCCTATGCACACTGCACATATCTTATTTTAAAGTAAAAAAACAAAATGGGAACAAATACAATATTTAAAATAAAGAACAAGTAAATTTAAATCAACAAACTGACTGGTATTTCAATGGGAACTATGGGCCTGCTTTTGGCTAATGAGATGGTCAATGTGCTCCTCTCACTGACCACCAATGAAAGAGATGCCCCTTCCGGAAGTGTGGCGGGGGCTGGATAAATGGCCTCAGGGGGCCGCATGCGGCCCACGGGCCATAGTTTGGGGACCCCTGGTCAAGAAGGTGACATTATGTTCCAGGCCCTGCCCTGCTCCAGGTACTTTCTTCCCCTCTCCAGGTAGGAGGCCCTCAAGACTGGAGACCGCACATTGTTCTTGGCCTGACCTCCAGTTTGCTCAATAAATGACCACCGGTTGTCTATCCCCACAACAACCCTATGAACACTATTACATGCCCACTTGACAGACGTGGAAGTTGAGGCTCTGGGAAGCTGGGTTGAGAGGTTGCCCCAATTCCCCCAGCTGTAAGAAATGGTGGTTCTGAAACTGGCTCCCAGATCTGTTGATGCCCAATCCCTTGCTGGTACTATGTCCCACTCCTCTCTTGGGCCTGTCATTCGAATTCACTCAGGTCCCTTCTTTGGTACAGAAAGCTCTGCCCAAGAGGGAAGACGTCTCTTTTTCTTCCACTAACTCTCTGAGCGAGCTTGTTGGGTGTTATCTTAGTGGGTTAAATAGTGAAGCAAGGAAAAGACCTTTGCCCAACTGTCTGTGACAATCAGGCTTTGCCCAAATGGGAAAGTGAGATAAAGGAGAAGAAAGAGAGAGGAAGAGGGAGAAAACAGATCACAGTGACACCATTTTGACTGGTTGAACTCGCCTGACCCTTCAAGGCACAGTTCGAATTCTGTCTCGTCCGGGAAGCCCTTTCTTCTGCTCAGCCTCGCCAGCCACGCCCTCCTCCGGGTTGGTCATTTCCCAGGGTGCATCTGGTCTCCCCCATTCGATCAGACAAGCCAAGACGGTTTGGGTTGAAAGTGACAGAAATGGACTCAGGCTAGCTTCAGCAGAAGCAGGCGTTTATTGACTCCCAAGACGGCAAAGCCCAAGGGGCTGGCCTCAGGGGCTCAACCATGTCCTCTGAACCGCATCTGGGGCTCTGCTGTCCACTGTGTTGGCTCTGGCGTCAGCAGGCCCACTCCACAGAGGCAAGATGACCACTAGCCCCCAGCGCCCACCCTGTCCCCCCCAAGCAGACAGGGCGCCCCTCTTCTCCGGGACCCCTCCAGGACCCTTCCTGAGGCCTTGCTTGTCTCTGGACACTCTTGAACCAGCCGCCAGGAGGTGGGCACTCTGAGTGGCCAAACCTGGGTCACATGCGCAAAGGAAGGGAACTTCCCCAAAGGAAAATGGAGGCGCTATTGCCCGAGGAAGAGAGCAGAGGCTGGGTGTGAAGAAACAGAAAGACACTCCAGGGCCTTTATCCGGCTTCCTCCCTCGTCCTTGCTGTGTGACCCCGAGCAAGCCACACGTGTCCCCTCCTGATTCTCCATTTCCTCACTTCCAGAATGGGGGCGATACCCTGACTCTGAGGAATGTCTGAGAGGATTTAATAAGTTCAGGTACATAAAGAGCCTCTCACAGGGCACATGGGAGACACTAAGCTTTGGTCGCCCCTTCCGCCTCTGCACACCACATACCCAGGCAGGAAAACCCCACGGCCAGAACTCTGATGCCCTTTAAACACTTAGCTGCGGATTTAATTAAATGCTCCCTCCTTGCAAGCAGCCCTGCACGTGTGAACCGTTCCATCTGTTTTTCCCCTGAGGAATCTTTCACGGGGTTATGAAGCTCTCAGCGGAGGCCCCCGGAGACAGGTGATTGCTATGATTGTTTATTGAACACGTGCTCACTGAGCCCGTTAGGACCTGTTCTAGGCACTAGGGATATGGCAGAGAATAAGGCAGACCTGCCCCCATGTGTGTGTGTGTGTGGGGGGGGGGGCTCATGATCACACGCAGATGTGCGAGATCTCCTTTAATCCTCCCCGAGATTGAGTTAAATGTCACCTCATTGCCTCCTTCCAACGTTACTGTGCTCATTTCACAGATGAGAAGACTGAGGTTCAGGGAAGCGAAGCCCCATCAGGCAGGCTGACCACTTAGCAAACAAGTGGCAGAAACGAGAAATTGCCTCGCGATCCCTTCCCGGACGGGCGAAGTCTGAGTCAGAACTCAATGAAGGTTAATTACAGTGTCAGCACCTATAAAAATCAAACGGGCCATCTTCCAGGAAGCTAGAGGAGAGACAGAAAAAAAAAGACAGCTGTGTGCAAAGTCAACCCGGAGGCTGGATGAGCTGTGTCCAGCCCATACATGGAAATCCACATCCACCGGGACCAGCGGCCGGCCGGGCGGGAGGCAGCTGTGGGGCCCCCTGCGGAGCCCCGAGTGTCGGGAGGCACTGAGCCGTCCCAACCACAACCTGCAGGCTGAGAGCCACAAGCAGCGTTGACACAGTGGCTGAGCTGCCACCAGGCCCAAACCTGCACTTTGGGACAGGCCTGGAGTCCACAGAGGAGGCCCTCATCCCTTACTCAATCCACCAGCAGCCACCGGCCGGGTCAACAAGTAAGGGGGAAGCCACGCCACTCCCTTAGCTGCAATCCCTGAGCAGGCTATGAAGGCCCAACAGGAGCTCACCTGGCTCATGTCCCAGGCAGATTAGCCATCAGCAGTGACTTTGGAAGCCCGCCAAGCTGGTTTCCCAGTTGCCCGACTTCACCTCTGAGCCTCGGCGTTCTCATCTGTACAGTGGGGGTGTCTAATCCCTACCTTACAGAGTGAGGAGTGAACTAGGTGACGACGCAGCCACTGTGCACACATGATCCCACACAATTCCTGCAGTCAGTGATTCGGTACCCATGGGGAGACGGGCTCTGAAAAGGTGAATCCCATGCCCCAAATCACACAGCCAGCCAGCCAGCGGTGTACAGATCTGTCTGACTCCACAGCAAGGCTCTGGCCACCTTCCCCAACACACAGTAGGTCCTTGCGACCTATCAGGTGCCCGCGCTGTGCGCTCCTATGCCAGCCACTTCCGGTTTCGCCCTGCCTGTGACCTGCTGGGGTGTGAGCTCCAAGAGCGCTGGCTGCGTCTGCTCCCGGAATGCTCTAGAAGACTCGGGAATTCAAATATACTTGTGAAATCCAAACAGATGCCTTTATTAATGGCCCACAATCAGGCAGGGCCTATTAGCTGAACAAACATACAACAACGGCCTTCCTCCCGTGCAGGAGAAACAAAAGGCTCTTTTTTCACTGCCAGAGGCTGGGTGGCAGCCCTAGGCTCCGGGGAGAAGACAGGTATTCGTGGTGGACAGCCACAGCTCACACATCTGTTCAAGACACAGGATCCGGCCGGAGAAGTTCTCATCGCACCCCCTTACCCTACCCCGTGCACGCCCTCTCTGTAGCCACAAACATGCTTTGTTGGCTCACCTTGCTCAGAGGTCAGGGCTTTAGCGGGCCAACAGGTGCAGCAGTCTCGCAGCTGGCAGGGCCCAGAGAGTGCAGGTACCAGAGTTCAAAGGAGGGATTTCCTTCCCAAATTTGCCATCAGCCCCAAAGACCAGAGCCCTCACCTCCCGTGCATGGGCAAGGGACTTGCGTTAAGTGCTAGAATGGTGACAGAGAAAGAGCTGACCTGGACCAAGCTTCCAAGGGTCACAGTGAGTGGTGTGCTGCCTCAGTTTCCCTAGAGCGATCAGCCTTGGGGATGCAAAAGGTTTGAAAATACCAGGCCTTGAGCAAGCTCAAGGTTTCCCAGCCACTTGATGTCTATCCCCCCACCTTGGTGGTTCCTGGCAAACACCCTGAGACCAGCTCCGTTTGGAAGGGGCATCTGTTCTCAGAATGATTTGGAAATAATGGCACCCAGCTGCCTAGGCCGAACAGGTAAGAATTTAACTAGCCAGTCTCCAGCGTAACCCTTGAAGTTCCCCTGGTCTTTCTCTAGACCTGGGTTCAAATCCCAGCTTGGCCTTTTCTTCCCGGATGACCTTGGGCAGCTCAGTTCTCTTTGCTGAGCCTCCCCGTCTCCTTCTACAGAATGAGGATGGTGACAGTGGTAGCTCAATGGGGTGGGGACACCAGACAGAATATGTGCTGAGGGCCAAGCCCAGGCCTGGAGCAGGACCAGCTCTTTAAGGTGACTCCCCTGAGCCCTCCTGGGTGAAAAGGACACCCTTGTCCCAGGCGGACAGGAAGGACCTGAGATGGAGACCCTCATATTTATATCTCCAGCCTGGACCTCTCCCCTGAAAATGACCCGTCTATCCGATCATCCCCTGGACATTCCTGCTTGGTTGTTTAATAAGCAACTCACACTTGATACACACTAGGCTGAACTCTCAGTTTCACCATACCCCTACCCCTGCCTGCTCCTCCCACGCCCTGCCCCATCCCGTCTGGGTCAATGGCACCCAGACTCCCACTCAGGCCGACACTCGAGACCACCCCACAATCCGGCCACTTTCCCCACCCTCTTCCCGTCGACCACCCAGGTCCAGCGCCCACTGTCTTTCTGGGGAATGATTGACACACTTTGGATGGTTCTTTCTGCTCCCTCCTGACACCCTCTCTGGTTTCTCCTCCGCAGAGGGGCCGGAGGTGAGACGAGGTCACCAGGGTGGAGTCCTGAGCCCTTAGGGTTGGTGTCCTTACAAGAGACACCAGAGAGTTCACGCTGTCTCTCCACGTGGGCACAGCGGGCAGGCAGCCACCTCCGAGCCAGGAAGCGGGCTCTCCCCAGAAACGTCGGACCTTGGACTGCTGCTCCCTGCCTCCAGGACTGTGAGAAAACCCATTTCTGTCCTTAACGCCACCAGCCTGTGGTACTCGGTTATGGCGGCCCCAGCGGACTGACACGGTGCTCAGTACATTTTAACTGTGGCATCCAGATCTGGGTGCGTGCGCATGTCTTTAAGAAGAGGATTTGAATGTCACAACACCTGCTGGTTGGCCTCCTCCCCCTCGGTGCCCCTTGTTTTCCTGCTCGGCCCGGGGGCCCCAGTGGGCAGCTCAGCACTGGGCTGGGCTGAGTCCAGGTGTGACCTAGGGCAGGCTGAGTTACACCAGTGGTCACTCTCCAGCCCCCACAGTCCCCACCTAGCCCTCCCAGGGCTGTGTGCTGGGGAAGGGGAGGGCTGGCTGGACCACTGAGGCCTTCCCTACCTTGCAGCCACTGGCAGCTCCCGGCCTTCAGCCCACTCCGCAGGGACAGTGTCTGAAAACCCACGCGTGGCCTCTGGAGACAGGTCCTCTGGAGACGTGCTCTGTCCATGGCGGCCCTGGTCAGGGCAGCCAGAGCTGGGGCCGCCCCCTGGGCCTGGGAGCCCGAGGGCGCAGGGCAGGCTCTGAGGGCTTCACCAGCCCCCGAACGCCCACCCAGGGCAGAGAGCGGGGAGTGAGGAAATCCAAGCGGGTAACCAGAGTGGCTGCCAATGCCCAGGGGACAGACTCGCCCCTCAGCCACCTGGCCCACGGAGCCCAGCTGCCGCGCTCACCGTCCCGCCACAGAGTACAGGCGGGTGGCAGTGGGCCTGCGGGCGCCAGCCGGCCTGTGGCCTCTCCAAGTGCGGCGGGCAGTTCGGGGTGCAGAGAACAAAGCTCGCCCCCAACCAGCATAGTTATTGACCACACCCCGGGTCAGGAGGTGACCCCTTGGCCCGGCTGTGCCTTGCTTCCCCCCCCCCCTGTGAGGTAGGGAGAGAAGCCCTTCAGCACCTCATTGCACTCATCCTCGTCCTGCACCCTGGGGAGAGCACCCCAACTCCGGGTACGGAGCACCCCTGGAGGCAAGGGGCGAGACGGCAGACAGTGAGGGCCAGCAGAGGGACAGGTGTGGACTAGTGAGCTGCGACCCCGATGAAGGCCCCATCTCTGTGCAGGTCGGCTGAGACACAAAAAGGTTAGATTGGATTCACCTGTAAGCTCTCCGGCCTGAAGGTGATACTGGACACCTGCTGGCAGCTCACAGCTCAATGGCCACAACTAGTCACGTGGCCCTGTCCAATCACAGGGAGGCCAGAACCCGCAGTCCTACTGTGCGCACAGAGGCAGTGAGCCACACAGCCAGACCACCCCAGTATTATCCCCACTCCACAGAAAAGGAAACCCAAGGTCCCAGCTAGGGAGGAACGGAGCTCGGAGTCAATGCCACTTGGAGCCTGTTCTGCCTGGACAACACCAGCCCCTGAGACTTTGGTAGTGATGGCAGTTGTGCAGCAGAGCTTATACAACTATATACGTGTATCAAAACTCATCAAGTGGTGCAATTAAAAAGGGTGCATTTTACTTTGTATAAATTAGGCTCCAATTGGCCCTGGCCGGTTAGCTCAGTGGTAGAGCGTCGGCCTGGCGTGCAGAAGTCCTGGGTTCGATTCCCAGCCAGGGCACACAGGAGAAGCGCCCATCTGCTTCTCCACCCCTCCCCCTCTCCTTCCTCTCTGTCTCTCTCTTCCCCTCCCGCAGCCATGGCTCCACTAGAGCAAAGATGGCCCGGGCGCTGGGGATGGCTCCTCGGCCTCTGCCCCAGGCGCTAGAGTGGCTCTGGTCGCAACAGAGCTACGCCCCGGAGGGGCAGAGCATCACCTCCTGGTGGGCAGAGCGTCGCCCCCTGGTGGGTGTGCCGGGTGGATCCCGGTCGAGCGCATGCGGGAGTCTGTCTGACTGTCTCTCCCCGTTTCCAGCTTCAGAAATACAGAAAAAAAAAGAATCTTCCAGCCATGGAGCGTCTGCCCTCCTGTAATGCATGCGTGTTTAAGCCGGTGGGGGCCACAGACCATAGATTTGCTGTTTTTCGTGGGCTGAAGTCCTTCTAGCTTTTGTCTGCTCTTGTTTGCTCTCTGGCATCTTTGAACAGTTGTTTTAAAATTTTGTTCAGAGTCTCTGCAATTGCCATCTGCGGAAGGATTCGGCTGGTAGAAGCTACCCCAGCAGGACCAGCGCCGGCTCCGCAGTGAGACAGGAACATCTCTGGTGAGAAAACGGTGATGACTTGGCAGACATCTGGCAACTAAACCCGACAACAGGCATATATGATCCAGGAGGACTTGTATTGTTCAGATAGTCTTGTGTCTCACAACAGGTGGGAATCTTGATTACATCCCGCGTTGTCAGAAATAGAAGATAATGAGTGTGCTCCGCTTTTTTAATACAAATATTTATTTATTTCGTCTTTCACTCAGCAAACATGAGCTGGGGCTGGGCCAGTTCCTCCTTTGAAGAGCAGGAAGGAAAGGACTGTTAGAGAAGGGGGCATAGACAGTTTCTCCTTCCTCCCGTGGTCTCTCTCTCTGGACATCGAATGGTGCTTTTTCACGTGCTGTTTGGTGTCCTTCTAAGTAGAGAAGCACACAAATTTTAAATGATTAGCGTGAACTTCCTGTTCATCTTTCTATTGTGTGACTCCAGTTTTAAATGTATGTGCCAGGGCATTTAAGGCATAAACAGAATCACTGCAATGGCATAATTTGTATCTTGTGGCTCATCCCAGGAGGGTGCCTAGAGCGAGCCACAGAGATAAACAGTTCAGACACAGGAAGGTGAAAGGAGAAAGAGAGGGTTCTGAGCCTCCCCTGCCCAACTCCTACCGCCCTTCTCACCCTCTGCTCCCTCTGGCCCTGAGCCAGCTGCAGGAGTGCCCTGGGATCAGGGCTACCAGCAAGTACAGGAACTCACCGGCGCCTGCATTCTTATTTGGGTCTAATGAATGCGGGGTTTCCCCTTCTGCCAGTCACTGGGCTGACACCACATGGCAGGGTCTGGGGACATTTAGCCAGACATCTCTCTTTCCCTCAGTCCGCTGCCCCACCGCACAGCAGATGGACAATCCCTGAGGATCTTTGAAATGCACTTGGAACCTAGCTAGCTCAGGCTAGACCTCGTTGAGGAACAGGCTACTGTTGTGCGTAACCCAGGGTGGGGACTATGCCCACTGCAAGATACTACCAAGAGGGCAGCAGCGATCAGGGGGAAGGTGTGGGACGGGAAGGCCAGGCAGTGTCCTGAAGTGCCCTGGGCATGACGGGTCTGAGGAGTAAGTGTCCAAGAACCTCTCCCGAGAAAGCAGTGAAAGGTGGAATGGCACATGAGCTGAGACCCCATTGTCGCCCCCCGCCCCCATACTTCCCTTACAGAGCACAAACTCAAAGATAAAATCAATACGAATTTCAAGATGGCGACCATGGAGCATTAAACCTCAAGGACAGGGCCCTTCTGAGCAGAGTCAAGTGGGACTGTGATGGCCGCAGGCAAGAACCTCAGAGTAAGATGTCCCTGACCTTGGGAAGCTCCAGCCTGGAGCTGACCTCCGCTTGGTAGACAGGACTCATAGGAGTGGGCTGGGGACTTCCAGCCCAGCCTCAGGGGTCGAGGGAGGCCTTCGAGAAAAATGGCACTTAGGCTGAGAGCTGGACGATGAGGTGGCCAGGTGAAGAGGTGCAGGAAGAACGTGTCAAGAGGAGAATTGGGCGTGCCGGAGCCGGAGGCTGGCGCGAGCCTGGCATGCTGGAGGTACGGAAAGAACGCATCATTATTCAGAGTGACAGGCACCGCGCCATCCCACGGAGGAGTCCAGACTGCTTTTTTACTGTAATCTCAGTCTCCTATTTATTACTGTGACATGAAATGCAGCTGCCTTATGGCCCACGTGGGACACTGTCTGGTGGGCGGTTATTAGGGAAAGTACAAGCAGTGCCTGCCTCTCCCCAGGGTCATTTATAGCGTGGTCTCCCGGTAAACAGAACACTTGGTCTCTTCCACAAAGGGGCTCTGCTTGCCAGGTTCAGTCAAGGGCACTGCTGGCCACCGGACGCCAAGTTAGGGCGGGTATTCCACGCTCCCCCCCCCCAACTCTTCCCATGCGTTGGGCACATTGGCTCTCCCCGGGCCCACGTCTGCAGCCTGGCCATGCAGCTCAAGACCACTGTCATGGCAGGTCCACATTTCCTTCTCGCCTGAATCATCAGCCCCACCCTCCCAATTCAGAAGTAAAACCTCTTTCCAGAAGCACCTTTTCAAAGCCCAGAGCTCACTCTGATTGGGCTAGCTTGGGTCACATGCCCATATCTGAGCCAATCGCTGTGGGAGGCAGGTCAGTTAATATTGACTGGCAGGTCAGGAGCAGGGGACGGGTGCCATTGCTGTTCATTCCCAGCCACAGGGCTGGTGTAGTAGATAAAACATCCTCTGGGACTAAGCCAGACCTGGGTTTTAGTTCTGACTTCTCTATTGTCACTGGGTCTGTGGGCCACGCCTCCTTGAGCCTCAGGCCCCTCTTTATAAAAATTCAAACAAGAATATATGGCTCAGGCCCTGTAGCTCAGTTAGAGAATGTCATGCCCATATGCCAAGGTATGGGTCCAATTCCCAGTCATGGCACATATAAGAATCAACTAATGAGACCTAACCAGGTGGTGGTGCAATGGATAGAGCATTGGACTGGGATGCGGAGGACCCAGGTTCAAGACCCTGAGGTCGCCAGCTTGAGCGCGGGTTCATCTGGTTTGAGCAAGGCTCACCAGTTTGAGCCCAAGGTCACTGGCTCGAACAAAGGGTCACTCAGTCTGTTGTAGCCCCCCGGGTCAAGGTACATATGAGAAAGCAATCAATGAACAACTAAGATGCCGCAATGAAGAATTGATGCTTCTCATCTCTCTCCCTTCCTGCCTGTCCCTCTCTCTGACTCTCTCTGTCACAAAATAAATAAATAAAATTAAAAAGAATCAACTAATGAGTACATAAATAAGTGAAACAACAAATCAACCTCTCTCTCTCCCTCTCCCTTTTCCTCTCTCTAAAAGTCAATAAAAATAAGTAAGTAAAAAAAGGAGAGCAAGTGGTGAGGATTAAATACATCTAATGTGTCTGGAATGTGGTAAGTGTTCGAGAAATGCTGCTTAGCAGCTGCACGAACGGTGCTGTGCACCCACACAAGTATACAGCCTTTGAAAACGCCGGTTCATGTTTCCGGAATGTTCTTCTCTTACTGGCACATTGTCTTGAACCCTGTTTTCCACCCCTCAGCCCTAAGTGGCTGCCTCCTCTGTGTGCCATTGAATAGCAAAGGCCCAAGTTCAAATCTGTTTAACTTCTTTGAGCTCCAATGTTTCACTTGCAAAATGGGCATAGCCATACCCATCTCACAGGGTGGTCAGGAGAGTTAAGCGAGATCATTCAGGCAAAGCCCCCCCCCCGGGGCACATTGGTGCTCAGTCAAGGTCAGTCTTGACCTGTGGTGGCACAGTGGATAAAGCGTCGACCTGGAAATGCTGAGGTCGCGGGTTCGAAACCCTGGGCTTGCCTGGTCAAGGCACATACGGGAGTTGATGCTTCCAGCTCCTCCCCCCGTCTCTGTCTCTCTCTCCCTCTCTCTCTCCTCTCTAAAATGAATAAATAAAATAAAAAATTAAGGTCAGTCTTTCTGTTTGACGCCTCCCACCACGTTGTAGTCGTCTCTCCTGTGCAGGTTTCTTACACTAGAATAGGAACTTAGAGACGGTGAGGGTGTTCCTGCGCTCACCTTCGCTCCACTTTCAGACATGACCCGACCCCCAACACCCATCCGGAGCCCGGCTTCAGATGGGCGCCCTGGAAATGTACAGAGGGTGTGTGGATGACAGCCAGTGCCAGTGGCAGGAAAGCCGCCGCCTGCCTTCTGTGTCCCTTTCCATTCACCCCCTTTCTCACTCGCCAGCTGCTGCGACTGATTGTTCTGGGGTTGGATAGACATGGCAGGAAGAACAGTGTCCCTTCATTTCTGGGAGCCCACGTGCTCCTCCTAAAAGCCCCCCTTTCTCTATAAAAGTCCGTTTCTGTGGCTTCCAGTCAAGACCCCCGGCTTTACAACCATTCGTTTGATTTGGACCTTAGGGGTTACAAAGAAAAACAACAGCTAGTATTTACTGAGACTTTTCTGTGTGTTTGGCACTGTGGGGCAATCAGAGCCACTTTCTTGTTTATTCCTCACAACGACTAGAGCTAGATATCTTGACTCGCACCATGTTGCATGCAGCAAGGTGAAAGAATTTGATCAGACAGCTAAGAGGTGGTAGGACCAAGACTTGAACTACAGTCATCCAGTAAGAGATCTTTCCTTTAATGAATAAAATACACTCTTCTGCCTGGTAACATATGAAATAGGCACTTAAACTGCAAGGTGCATCCTGATTTCAGAAACATAAACTCCCACACCATGCTAACATGCAGTACCTACATCCTAAAGCCTTTCTCGCCGAGAACTTGCTGGTGAGGTACATCTGGCAATAAGGGTTTTCACCCAGGCTTTCCCCTGCTCCTTCCACCTCCGGACCAACACTCAGGCGGTACCCGGTAGCCCTGCGTGGCGTGTCACCCCTCCTGTTTTTAGGACTCTGTGACTGTGAACTATGTCTTTCATGATAATCATGTTCGTGTCTGCATGTCTTCCTAGGCCTGGTGAAGACAAATCCTGGCTGCATTTTCAGATAGTAGGCCTGGGTTCAAATCCCAGCCTTGCTGCTCACGTGCCGTGGGACCTGGACCAATCATTTTCTCTTTCTGAGCCTCAGTTATGGCATTGAGAAAAACAGGGATGAGACTAATAATAACTGCTTTATGGGGCTGTTTAGAGGAGTAATGTAAACCCCACACCAAAGAAAACCCACACACTCTAAATGCGAACCCACTCTGTCCGTAGGAGCTATTATTAGGGTAGTTCTCACTAAGGGTGGCTTTAGGTCAAGGTCATAGATAGAGACCACCCTAATGGGAACAGGTTCCCGAGTCCTTAAAAATCAGGGAGCATTAAAAAAAAAATCAGGGAGCATAGCGAAAGGGAGACCAAGGAACATTTCCAACCAAATAGAGAGAACCACAGTAGGGGGGGGGGAGGCTGATCTGTTTGCCAGTTCCCCTCCCCCACCCGGGCCTGCCTGCAGACGCCACAAGGAGAGGGAGGTTCAGGGACAGGAGACAAAATCAGGCTGCAGCAGGGTTACATCAAACCCTAGCATTCAGCTGCCAACGAGAAACTTCCACACTCAGCTCTGAGCACTCCTGGCTATTCTCTTGTGGTGCTTACAAAAAAAAAAAATCCTTTCTCAGGTTAAGACTGTTAATAACATCCCGAGTGCCTGAAGGGCAGAGAGATGGGCCCTCCTGCGCCCCGTTAGACGCTGTGTAAATGAATGTTCCTTTTCAAGTGGCAATCCGGCGCTGAGTGCCACGAGTCCTAAAAGGGCATGTTCTTCTCTGGTCGGCAGCTCCGCTCTCAGAATTTATCTTAAGGATTTACTCAGACAAGCAGATTAAGACATATATACAATGATATTCATCATACTAGTGTTTATAATAGCCAGATACTGGAAATGATCTAAATATCCATCCATAAGGGATTGTCTAAATAAAGTGTTACATCCCTACTATGGAATGCCATGCAGGCTTCTCGAAAGGATGCTGCAAACCCACATCTGTTGACCGTGGAAAGATGCCCACGGGATGTTGCTGAGTGCAAGGAGGGGTGAAGAATAGTACATATAATAGCAAAGGTGGGTGTCTGTCAGATTATACACTTCTATAAATCTACACATGAATGTGCAGAGAGAGAAATTTGCAGGAAAGACTACCAAAATGTAGACTGCAGTTGTCTCTGGGTAGTGATATTTGTGTGTGTGTGTGGTGGGGGGGGGGGGTTCTTTCTTCTTTGTACTTTTGTACAAGACATACGCCATTTTATTCAGCAAAATTCCTCTAATGGGGCCCTGGCCGGTTGGCTCAGCGGTAGAGCGTCGGCCTGGCGTGCGGGGGACCCGGGTTCGATTCCCAGCCAGGGCACATAGGAGAAGCGCCCATTTGCTTCTCCACCCCCTCCCCCTGTCCTCTCTGTCTCTCTCTTACCCTCCCGCAGCCAAGGCTCCATTGGAGCAAAGATGGCCCGGGCGCTGGGGATGGCTCCTTGGCCTCTGCCCCAGGCGCTAGAGTGGCTCTGGTCGCGGACGCCCTGGAGGGGCAGAGCATCGCCCCCTGGTGGGCAGAGCGTCGCCCCTGGTGGGCGTGCCGGGTGGGTCCCGGTCGGGCGCATGCGGGAGTCTGTCTGACTGTCTCTCCCCATTTCCAGCTTCAGAAAAAAAAAAAAAAAAATTCCTCGAATGGGATTTTTTAACCTCAGCACTGGAGAATTCTTTATGGTGCCGGAAAGTTTTTTGATATGCAGGACTCTCCTGTGCATCGTAGGATATTTAGCAACGTCCTGACCTCTACTTGCCAGCTGCCAGTAACAAGACCCCTGCCTACTCCCCACTGTGCCCACCAAAAATGTCTCCAGACATTGCCAAATGTCCCCTGGGAGGCGGGACCATGCCTGTTTGAGAACCATTGTCGTGGAGGAAGAAGAAGGCAGGCTAGATGGCAGGGCTGTTCCCAGGGGTTGACTTGGAATGGGAGGCCGGGAGACACTGCCCAACCTCCCAGCTCTTACCCTTCAAGTCGTCTGTGCGGAGTTCAAAACCCTGAGCGAGGCCAAACCAAGATGGCGGGCTCAACACGGGAACAGGGACTTGGGACCAGTCGGAACTCGGCAGGGAGCTGGCAACGTCGGGAGAGCTCTAAACTCACACAGCCTGTGAACCTGAGGTTCTGGGCCCGCGACGCCGGGGGGCTGCTGACGTCCAGTCTGAACGGCTCCCGAGGGCCGCGTGAGTGCTTAGTTGTCACATGTGAATCGTGTCTCTGTCTGAAACAGGTTGGTCTGGAGTGTGTCGGGGCTTTGTGCCCGCGGCGGACCTCTGACTGATAGAAATCACTGACACTCATTGAGATGGGAGCCGTGTGCCAGGCACCGCTCATCGGAAACCTATTGGTGTCACACACGTAATCCTCACAGCGACCCTGTGAAGCGAGTCGTGTCCGTCCCCGTGTTACCGATGGGGGAAACTGAGGCGCAGAACAGTAAAGTTAGTCACCCGAGGCCCCCTACTTAGTGCATGTCAAAACTGTTGTGGGGCTCAATCAGTCTTCAGAACCTGTGGTGTTAGCCTCCCCACTATGCTGCCCCTGAAGAATACTGGGGGGGGGAGCTACTGGGACCCCACAGCAGGAGTGACAACATCATTGCCCACTCGGCCGAGCTGCCTCTGTAATGAGAACACAGGGCCCTGCATGTGCCAACGCAACAGAAGGAGTTTCTCATTCACTGAGTTTATTCCTCAAACAGCCACAGGGGACAAGGACAGACAAGCACTATCAGTACCACCCTCATTTTACAGACGGGGAGACTGAGGCTGGATTCACTGTTTTGTCCTTCGTGCTGACTCCGTGGCTCTTTGATCCCTATGTCACAATGCGTCATGCCTCTGCTGTCCCACCTAATGGCAAGGGCTGGGCCTGGCTCTCCTCTCTCCCTGGGTGTCCAGCACCGGATGAGGACCATGCACCTGTGCTCATCACTTTGTCGTCTGCCTGGCACCTGAGCCCGCCTCTATCTATGGAAGCCAAAAGACCCAGATGTGTGTTTCCACCCCTCACAGTTCTACCAGCCTGTCACATGACCCCACCTGGAACACAAGTCTGATGAGGCACAGAAGGCCTTCAGACTTCATTTCATGACCAGGGTGGTGGCACCTGGGATTTTGAGTGCTGGGTGGCCATGGCTTGGAGTTGGGAGTCCAGCAGTCCAGTGACCTGTGACTAATCAGCCCACGTCCTTGGGACAACCTTCCTGTGCCATTCTGCGGTCTGCCTACCCGAATCCTTACAATAAACCCCTTTTTATGCTTAGGTAAGCCAAGATTTATTTATTTCTGTTGTTTGCAACAAAAAATCCTCATGTGGACAATATGAGGAAGAGAGGAAGGGAGGGAATTCTTGCTTCATCTTCCCCGTACAAGAATCACTAGGTCAGCCTGACCAGGCAGTGGCGCAGTGGATAGAGCATCGGACTGGGATGCAGAGGACCCAGGTTTGAGACTCCGAGGTCGGCAGCTTGAGCCTGGGCTCATCTGGTTTGAGCAAAGCTCACCAGCTTGGACCCAAGGTCGCTGGCTTGAGCAAGAGGTTACTCGGTCTGCTGTAGCCCCGCAGTCAAGGCACATATGAGAAAGCAATCAATGAACAACTAAGGTGTCGCAACAAAAAACTGATGATTGATGCTTCTCATCTCTCTCCATTCCTGTCTGTCTGTCCCTATCTATTCCTCTCTCCGACTCTTTCTCTGTCTCTATAAAAAAAAAAAAAAAGTATCACGAGGTCAAGTAAAATGTCCCCAAGTAAAATGTCCCCAGCTAGCACCACTCTTGCCGCTTGCAGCGTCAGGAGGTGGCCGGCAGATGGTCTGAGAGGAAGCACTTGCTTGCGCGGTTCCCTAACCAGCAGCAGATGTGGTCCTACCGCAACCCCACTCCAAGTTGACTTAATTGTAAGTCGTTTCATACTAATTGTCCCTGCAGCTCAGGTATTAATGGGGGGGCGCCTTTGTTTCAGGCACTCGAGGGGAAACTGTCCTGACCGCTTTTAGTTCCACAGCCTATAGATTCCATGGCCCCAAGCTCACAATGAGTCGGCCAGCTGGGAGTAAGGGTCATGTGACACTGGACATGGCCACCCTAGCCACAGGATGGCCCAACAAGGTCCCCGGCACTGACATATTGGGGCCAGACTCATCACCCTGTCCCTAGGGACGTTGCCTGCCCTTAGCCAGGAGTGGTCAAGGAAGCCTCAAATTGTGGGCGGTTGTTCAGGCTCGCCCTGGCCTCAGAAGTGTCCCTCCTTGCCCTGGTCCCTCATTACCATGGGCAGAGCCTTGACCCATCCAGATATAGAACTCAGCATCCAACTGGAAAAGCTGAGACTTCACCCCCTAGCCTGGGCAGCTCAGCGTGGAGGGCTAGCTGATGCAAGTCTGCCGGGGGGGGGGGGAGGCGGGGGTCCCCCCAGCTGGCTTACAAAGCACAGGGGGGGCTTTTCCAGTTGACAGGCTGAGAGGGGGGGTTTAGGCGAGGGAACGACTTGTGGAGCACAGCAGAGCAGGGTTCGTCCTCTTTCTTGCTCCGTCTAGGGGAGGGGAACGCATTCCTTACCTGCCTTTTTCATCCAAGTGCTGAAGTAGCATCCTTGTTATAATGAAGTAGGTCACATTACCAGTCCCCAAAAAAGGAAACTGCTACCTCCATTGTGACAGGGTGTGAAACAGCCACCTCTGCCGCCTCCCCCCACGTGCCTCCTGGAGTCCACACTCCCTGGGGGTCTGCTCTGCCCAAAGCAGCTCTCCTCTTCCTGCCAGAGGCGTGAGCCGCAGAGGAGGCAGCATCTGGGGTCCCCTGAGCTCGCCCTAGATCGGGGACAGGGTGTAGCAGAAAGATCACGCAGTTGGCCTGGGCGACCCGGCCCTCCCTCTGTCCCCAACTGGGAGGTGGCTTTTCCCAGAAGAAGGCTCAGGCAGGCAACCTGACAAAGAAGTGTTATTGCACATTCCGCCTTGCACGCACGGCCTTCCTTCGGGGGCTGCAGAGACTCGGAGGATGAAAGGAAGCCCGAGCCTGGCATCCTGTCCTAGGAGGACGTGGGCTCCGTGCTGCCTGCCCCTGCTTCCTGGAGCTGTCATGGAAATTACTGGGCTGTGGCAGGAGCAGGCCGCCATGCGTTAGAGGCAGGTGATGGATGCCAGGTTCTCCAGGGAAGTGCTCAGTGCCGTGGAAATGGCGTGGATTCGGAGACAGACTGGTGCAGCGGGCAGAGCTGTCTAAATGGCTCCACAATCTTGTCCTGTGTTGTCCGAGCAATGGGCTATCTAAGGGCAGCCTGCTCCCACAAGCCAGGGGCTCCCTCTTCCCACTACCGCCGAGAGGTGCTATAACATCCCACTGGCCTCAAAGGCTCCAGGGTCCCAGGGGCTGGCAGTCAGCATCCAAGACAACCCTGTAAACATCAGGCCCCGAGTCCCTCTGCCTGGTTCCAAGTAGCCCACACTCCCCCACTGACCTGGGCATCTCTCGTATTTGTCCTCTCTCCTAGCTTCTCATGGCTGCCAGCAGTCCTTGGCATTCCATAGATTGTAGCCGCATCACTCCAACCTCTGCCTCCATTTTTCTCCTCATCTACTCTGTGGTTCTGTCTCCTCTGCGTATCTCTTATCAATAGGACAGACACGTCATTGGACTGAGGACCGCTAGATAATCCAGATCTCAGCTCAAGATACTTAATTATGTTGGCTTTTGCCAAATAAGGTCACATTCACAGGTTCCGGGGATTAGGCCATGGGCATATCTTCTGGGGGCCCACCACTCAACCCACTACAGCCCTTTCCAAATTCTCCCGACAATGTGGTGGGTATTATTATTTTATTATACCACTAGACGGAGATGGGGCGAAAGACCTGTTGTGTGCCAGGTATTTTCACATTCATTTTCTTAACTCTTCACCTAACATCTCACCAAGCTAAGTATTCTAAGTTCCTCTTTCCAGATGAGGCTATAGAGGCTCAGAGATGTTAAGTAACTTGCCCAAAGCCACACAGCTAGGAAGTAACACGGTGGAACTGGACTTCTGGTCTGTCTGTGTCATGCAAAGGATCCTTGATGAGTCTACCCCAATCACACACCCGAGCTTCAGACGAAGTCTACGGTGTCACATGGGATGGGTTAAGAAAAATGCTTTATTGGAGAAAGGGGGCGCTCACATGCGCAAACAGTCCAGGAGAAGCGAGAAGGCAGGGAGCCCCCAAACCTTTCACCAGCCCCCAGAGAGGAGTGCCAGGACCAGGGGCTTCTATGGTGCTGGGTATACAGTGGCAGCCAAAACAGGCCAAAGCCCTGCCCTCCCAGGGCCTGCAAGACGCTACGTGTAACGTAAGGGCAGGTGGCACCATGAGGAAGAGCCCAGCAAGATAGGGGGGCTTGGTAGGTAGGGCGCACCTGGGGAGATGTGTCTGAGGATAGAGGGGAGGATGCTGGAGTGGATGGGGCAGCGGGCGGGCCAGCGAGCTGTGGGACAGTCAGGCAGCGGCCGTGTCCTAGAGACCTGGCGGGGAGCGTGCGTTTTCTCCGGGTGCAGGGTACAGCCAATGAGAGCCCGAGAGAGAAGAGGTCTCACTCGCTTTTAAAAAGCTCGCTGTGGGAGGGGATAGAAGACAGGCTCCAGCGGGGGGCATGCCACAAGATCACTGGACTCGACTTCTTTAAAAGGCCAAGGTCATGACAGACGAAGACAGACCAAGAACATTCCAAGTTCAAGGCGACTAACGGGGCGTGACCACGGAACGCAATGCATGCTCCAGCCTTCTCTTTTGAGACACCAGGCAGACGTGAGTCGGGTCTATGGACGGGCTAACAGCTAACAGTGCTGGGTTGGTAGTATTTGGCCACCGCCCTGCGTGATGTGAGAGGGAGCCCCATTTATAGGAAATAACCCCTGGAATATTTTTAGGGGTGAAGGGGCATCGTGTCTGCAACTTACTTTCAATTTTTTTTTTTTTTTTTTTTTTTTTTAGAAAAGACGTGTATATGTGTGTATGTGACAAGAATGAACAGTAAGTGTAGAGAACTGAAGAGCCTGTGGAAAATCCTGTATTGTTCCTACGATTTTTCTGTAAGTCTAGGATTTATGTCAAAACACAAAGAAAGGCCCTGGCCGGTTGGCTCAGCGGTAGAGCGTCGGCCTGGCATGAGGGAGACCCGGGTTCAATTCCCGGCCAGGGCACACAGGAGAAGCGCCCATCTGCTTCTCCACCCCCCCCCTCCTTCCTCTCTGTCTCTCTCTTCCCCTCCCACAGCCAAAGCTCCATTGGAGCAAAAGATGGCCCGGGCGCTAGGGATGGCTCCTTGGCCTCTGCCCCAGGCGCTAGAGTGGCTCTGGTCACGGCAGAGCGACGCCCCGGAGGGGCAGAGCATCGCCCCATGGTGGGCAGAGCGTCGCCCCTGGTGGGCGTGCCGGGTGGATCCCGGTCAGGCGCATGCGGGAGTCTGTCTAACTGTCTCTCCCCATTTCCAGCTTCAGAAAAATACAAAAAAAAAACCAAACAAACACAAAGAAAAAAGGGAGCTGCTGTGTGGAGAGCGGGCTGTAGGAAGTCACAGGGAGAGGCTGCTCAGCAGAGCAGAGGAGAGAAAGGTGGTGGACAGGACCGTGGAGGTGGCCGTGGAGGTGGGGGCTGGGGGCAGGGAGATTTGAAGACAGAAGCAACAGGACTCGGGGGCTGAGGGAGAAAGACTAATCAAGACCTTTCAGCTGAATGGGGGCTCTTTCCCAGGATGGGAAAGGCTGGGGTTTGGGAGCCAGCTTAGGAGGAATATCAATAATCCTCAATCAACACAAGCACGGGCACCATAGCTTCAAATGCCACCTACAGAGGCGGCGTCCTGGCAATGGGTTTAATGTCGTGGAAGTGGACAAGCCCATTCAGAGAATCAGCGGAGGGAAAAGAGGAGGCGACAGGTACCTCTGAACTTAGAAGTTGCTTGAGAGAGAGAAAGGAGTTTCACTGAGCCCGAGGGAGTGAGTGATTTGCAATGACCTTTCATCGGTGGCTTCCTGTGTGTCAGGCACTGTGCAAGGCAGTTTAGACCATTATCTTATCTTCTTCTCTCAATAGCCTGTGAGATCCCCATTAAAGCAAGAAGCAACCAAGGCTCAGAGAGGTGAAGTGATCTGCCCAAGGTCACACAGCCAGGAACCCAGTCTATCTCTCCTGAGAGATCCTGCCTGGGAGTTTCTGTTTTCTGTCATGTCTTGCCCTTCTCCCCACAGGACTGAGGGCCACATATGTTTTTTTTTCCTGACAGCTGTGAGGCTGTCTCCAAGGGAGGAAGCGTTCTGTGGCCAATCCAGCCCCTTCCAGGAAAGAGCCCCTGAATTGCAGGATTCCACCCACCCTTGCTTCTCTGACATGCAAAATTAGATCTGGCCACTCCCAGAGAAAGCCATTTGGCTCCCGTGTTCTCGTGTTCTCCGTTTCTCCTTGTCTGGAAACAGCTCCCAAGAGGGTGGGGCTCGTCGGCATCTCCTGCCCTGATCCACTCCCTGGATGGGTGCCCGCTCCCGCTCCCTGTATTTATCGCTATTGTTAACAGAAATCAATAGTAATCGCTATGAGTCATCGAGACCGGGTGCCAGGCTCTTATTGTGGCCGATTTCCTTGGGGCCTGGTGAGGTTGACATTTCCAGCCTCATTTTCAATACAGGGAATCTGAGGCTCAGAAAGCTTAAGGGACTATGCCCAAGGTCACAGTGCCGGGAGTGGCTAAGCCAGGATCTGGCTCACCAGTGCATCCCAGTGCTGGGCACAGGGCTGCCCCACCAGCGCCCAATCACAAGGACTATCTGGATGGACTCACACCGCCACCCCCACCACAGGTCTGACCACAAACCTTCGTCCTGCCTCCCCGCGCTTCAGGGGTCAGGAACATAGGCCAAGCTAAAAGGCACTGAAGGTTTTGCTCCCTGGGCCCCAGCACCTGCTGTTAAGCACGGGGTTTCCAACATCCATCCCTCTGCCTGTTCTCTGTTCCAGCCTCACCCCACCACACCCAGCCTAGCCCAAGCCGAGCAATGGCCCGGAAAACCCTCTAATCTTGATCCCACCGAGGGTCTGCTCGTCCTCTGGGCAGTGCAGGGAAGGAGGGGAGAAGTAGGAAGCAGGGGCCGCTGGGGTGGGTGGGTGGGTGGGTGCGGCTGGGTGCAGCTGGGCCGGAGAACAAAGAGAACTAACTGCTTCCCAGAGAGATAGAAGACTTAGCTCTCTTGCTGCTCTAGGCCTGGACACATCCCTCTGCGCTGTGCGGTCTAGAAAAACGGGTCAGTTACGTTCAACTCAACCGAGTGTCCGCTGCATTCGTCAGGGCCGACTGCTATGACAAACAGCCCCTCGTCTAGGCTGGCTTAGCACTAGAAAGGGTGTTTGAGATTTTGGGGTTTTTTTGTTGTGCGTTTTTGCACGTCTGGGAATTACTTTGAAAACTCCAGCAAACTATTTTAAAAGTAGGGTGTGGGAGGGTGGTAGGGGAAGAAGACAGAAAATGTTGATCATCTTGAAGCTGAGTGATGAAAGGAAAAAGTGAATTATTATACTCTGCTCTCCACTTCTTTTGTATATTTGCGATATTTACATATGTTTATTTCTCACTCATCTAAAGTCCAGTGAGCATGCTCCTGATCCCTGGCTCTCCTGAATGGCTTTTCTTCAGTGGTTCTTCCAGGACACAGGCCCCTTCCTTCTTGTGGCTCCTCTGCCATCTTGTGGTCTCAAGGTCGTCTGGGAGTCATCCAAACAGCATACTGGGAGAAGAAAAAGAAGATGCCCTTGCCACTGTTTAACACCTAATCCTGAAAGTGCCAAACATCACATTGCATTGGTGAGAACAAGTCACATGACCAGTAAGGGGTTCTGGGAAATGTAGTTCCCAGCTGGGCAGGTGCTTTCCGGCACCACCACCATATAATGTATAATGTACCTTATACACGTCTCACCCAGTGTATAAGGTATGCCTATATCTAGGGTGATGGCTAAGGGGATGGCGAGGCCTCCTGTGAGGAGATAGAAAGGGAATCTGAAGGGGGTTGTAGGGAAGAAATTGGGAGTTTTTCTGCAAGGTTTCCAAAACGGTCTTGGCTCCTAGAGGAGAGAAAGTGATGGGAAAGGAGGCACCCAGTCACCAGAGCGCCCTGAGCATTGTTGTTCGGCACACTGGTGCCCCCATCACGATACTCACCCTCCACATCCAGAGTGGCAAAGGATTTGTTCCACAAAATGTTACCACCGGGAGAAAATGAGTTCAGTGTACAGGGGCTATCTCTGAACTATTTCCTAAAGCTAGATTGAAGCTATAATCATCTCAAGAAAAGTTTCAATAAAAAAAGGAGTGGCATAAGAGCAGGGGTCCCCAAACTTTTTACACAGGAGGCCAGTTCACTGTCCCTCAGACTGTTGGAGGGCCGGACTATTAAAAAAACTATGAACAAATCCCTATGCACACTGCACATATTTTAAAGTAAAAAAACAAAACGGGAACAAATACAATATTTAAAATAAAGAACAAGTAAATTTAAATCAACAAACTGACCAGTATTTCAATGGGAACCATGGGTTTGCTTTCGGCTAATGAGATGGTCAATGTCCAATTCCATATTTGTCACTGCCAGCCGTAACAAGTGATATGACACACTTCTGGAGCCGTGAGGCATCCGTTCCACGTCACTGGAAGTAGTACTGTACGTGAGCGACGCTGCACTTTGCGGTGCCGCCACATACAGTGCTCCTCTCACTGACCACCAATGAAAGAGATGCCCCTTCCAGAAGTGCGGTGGGGGCCGGATAAATGGCCTCAGGGGGCCGCATGTGGCCCACGGGCCGCAGTTTGGGGACCCCTGCATAAGAGAGACCCTAGAGGACCCCAAGGCGCTGAAAGATGCCCCTGTCTCCAGCCTCTGTCCCTCTTCCAGATCCCCAGAGTGGTTGCTCCGAAGTCCAGACCTGCACAGCTTCCCTGCTGCCCTGCTTAACCCTCTGAGGCCTATAAATACAATGGCGTCCAGGCTTTGTCCCAATGCAACACGGTCTGACTTCTTCCCAAACCGTCTCTCCATCCTGTCTTTTCCCTCCCCACCCCCCGCAACCCCCTGACATACATACAACCTCAGTCACTCTGGGCCATTCGCTGTTGTCCAAACTCACTGTGCTTTCTTTCCCCTTGGTCCTCACCGTATGCTGATTCTTTAAGCCTCGCCTCACAGCGGATGAATGACCTCACACATGGCCAACTCTTAGACACGTTGCAAGACCTGTGACCCTGCAGTTGTCACTTTCTCAGGGCTCTGGGCTCTGACTGCTTTCTGTTCTTCCTCAGACAGCATTCAGTTGTCTATGTTAGTCTGTGGACTGGGAGCTCCTTGAGCGCTGACACCATAACTCATTCGTTTTGATGTTCCTAGTTCCCACCGTAAGGCCTGGCAAGGACTAGTTCTCACTAAAATGTGAGTGATTGGCTAAAGGGAGATGTGAATGAATAAGTGAGGGTATGGGGGAAGATAATGCTGTGACCTCTGCCTGGCTAGGAGGGTGGTTTTCAAGTTTAAAACATCTTTGAAATGGGCTTAGGGGGTCACTCTCATGCTACTATTACTTCTGTCCTGACCCACCCCCTTTCTGGGGAAACACTCCAAAGGTTCACAGTGAAGAGACAACCAGCTCCCATTTTTGAGTACTTACTGTGTGCTTTGCATTTTACAGATATTTTCTAATTTAATCCAATCTACAGTGTTTTAGAGCAGGGGTCCCCAAACTACAGCCCGCGGGCCACATGCGGCCCCCTGAAGCCATTTATCCGGCCCCTGCCACACTTCTGGAAGGGGTACCTCTTTCATTGGTGGTCAGTGAGAGGAGCATAGTTCCCATTGAAATACTGGTCAGTTTGTTGATTTAAATTTACTTGTTCTTTATTTTAAATATTGTATTTGTTCCCGTTTTGTTTTTTTTACTTTAAAATAAGATATGTGCAGTGTGCACAGGGATTTGTTCATAGTTTTTTTTTATAGTCCGGCCCTCCAACGGTCTGAGGGACAGTGAACTGGCCCCCTGTGTAAAAAGTTTGGGGACCCCTGTTCTAGAGGAACCTCTCCCTGCTCCTCGGCCTTGCAGTCAAACCAGCAATGTCCTCAGGCTCCACGCCCTCATCCTGCCAGCCCAGCATCTGCCTCTACGTCCCCTGTGCCTTCCCGCCCCCTGTGTGAATGCCCTGAAAGCGCCCTGGGCCACTGTCCAGGCACCTAGAGCTCTGAGCCCTGCTTTTCTCAGTCTTACCCTCCAGACTGTCCGCCCAGCAGCCTTTTCCTCCCCCACTCGCTTCCCCCAGGGGCTTCCCAGCCCCACAGGCCACAGCGGATGGATGACATCATCTGTGCTCTGGCCCTCGCTGGGCCCAGTGATCGGGCTATAAGTGGAAACGCCTGACACTTTCCCACAGGAAAACGCCCCTCCCTCACTCCTGACTCCACACTGCTCCTGGGGACGTTGGCCGAATCCACGGGCTCCCCATGAGCACACCATCTTGGTACCTCTTTTTATCCACGGCAGACCTTCTCGGCTTCACTTCCAACACGGGATCAGGAGACCCTGCCGTTCGGGGACCTGATCAACCTGAAGTCACATACTGCTCCTCATCTCTCCCTTCTCCTGTGTGATCTTGGGCAAGGAGCTTCAGGGCTCTGTGTTGGTCAAATAAGTTTGTAAATATGATATATAGGTTTGCTTGCTTATAGTTTGCATTGGGTGTGGGGGACAGGCTGTAAGCAGGTAGGGTCATTATACCTACCCTCAGGCTTAGTTTTAAGACTAAGCCTTTCCCACCCTAAGTGACTTTGTATCAGAGACTTCCTTGTTTGTATATTGGATTAAAGGTTTGGATTTCTACACTATAAAATGGGGCAGAGCAGGAGCTTGCTCTCTCTCGGTTCCTGAGATTAGCATTAGAGGGGAGAGCAGGGAAAGGCCACGTGGAGGAGAGGAGAAGCAGCCATGATGGTCGAGTGCTGAAGGAGAAGCCAGTTAGTGCACAGTTTGTGCAGAGAGAAGGAGATGGAGAACAGAGGTGAATAAGGCTGGTGAGGTAGAAACCTTTGATTCTAGGAAACTCGGATAAGTCAGTGGCTTTGGGAGCCCTGAATGGAAAGGGAAGTGTTTTCCCACTGAGCGTATTTCTTGCCTGCCGGGTGCAAGCTAGGATTTAAAGGTAATGGCCCACCAGTTCTTGGCTCCGTTGTTTCAGTACCATCTGTCCGAATCAAATGCGAACCTGCACAGGCCAAGCGGCTGTGATGGTGGCCGTGGATACTGGCTTTACACTCTGGGATCCCACTGTCTCGCTTTTTAAGTGGGGAATAATAACAGACATCAGCTCAGTACATCCTCTTAACAGTCTTCTGAGGTATAAGTGTGGTCCCCATCTTACAGATGAGTAACCAGGCACAGGGTTAGACATTCGCCCAAGATCACAGCTGAGGAAATGGTGAAGCCAGGGCCTGGATTATAGCCCCTGTCATCAGGACAGCTCTGAACTGCCACGGAGCCGCCCAGGGAAGCGGGCAAGGCTTCCTGCAGCCCAGACCCGGGGGTGGGGCAGGGCGGAGTGGGGTGTCAGGGGACACCCAGCTCCCAGAACTGGCTTGGCACTTTGCCAGCAGTGGGGCAAAGAGTAAGTTTATTTCTCAGGACTCAGCTCCCTCGGCTATAAAATGACGTTGACAGTCCTCACCCCAGAGCCATCACGGGGATCACAGGCGGTCACACTTCGGCCGTGCCTGCATTACAAGGCCGGTTTTCAGCACCCCCGCGTCTCCTGCGCATTATTTACTATTTTTGTTTCCTTTAAATGGACCATGATTTAATATTCAGCTATATTTATTGAAAATATATCAAGACTAACTTCCTCCCACCTCCTTAAAAAGAAAACCAGGCCCGTTTGCCATAAATAGAAGGTGTTTATACAGCGAATCTTGCCACCGAGCGGGAAAGTGTTAAAAGCATGAAAGACCCACTTTCTCTGCTCGGCCTCAGGCACACTCCTCAGCCCTTCGGGACCCTGGGTTGGGTTACCTATGGCCAGGTCAGGGCACCCTGTTACCTCCTGTAGGCATATATATAAGGATGTCCTGGGCCGTGTGCAGTGGGTGCTCAGAATCCTGAGCGCCTCCTCCGGCCCCACGGGCCCGGAACAGACATCCCAACTGGAAGAAACTGGCCTTCCTCCTCCCAGGGGCAAAGCAGCCACAATTCCACTCCGATTCCCCTACCAGCATCCCTGACTGCTTAGAAAGAGGCCTGAGGTAACTGCTGGCCGTGACTAAACCTGGCGTGTGCCGGGTCATGTTGCCCCTGGCAACCACCACTGAGCCTTCTGACACCACTGAGAGCTGAGTGGCTGCTTTGAGTACCAGAAACCTACTGTGCTCTAAGACCTCCATGGCTCCCTATTCCCCAGAGGAGCATGTCCACCTCCTCTCTCCTACACTCTCATCATTCTCAGGGTGTCTTCTCTGCCACATTCCCCTGAATCGGGACACCCCCCACCCCAGCTCTCCTAGAGGCTGAATGACACTGGGCAAGGCACTCACCCTCCCTGAGGACCAGAGCCTTGGGAGGGCATGAAGCTCCATTTCACTGACTTGTCTTGGGATCCCAACCAGAGAGTGCGCTTTGGAATGGGCCCCTCGGGCAGCACAGCGGCTCCCGCTCAGACATCCTAGCCTGCACTCGCTCAGTCCACACTAGTTTCCCCAGTGCACGCCTTCTCCCTGCCAAAGGGCTCTCGCCGCTCTGCCCCCACTGCTGCGCAACTGTTCCTCCAACTACAGGCCCAGTGACCTCCTTCATGCTCGGTTGTCTGTTTATTTTTATTATTTTTTTAATGATTTTGTTTGTTGATTTTAGAGAAAGGCAGGGGGGGAGGAGTGGAAAGCATGAACTCGTTGTTGCTTCCGGTATGTGCCTCGAGCCCAAGGATTTGAACCAGCGACTTCGGCATTCTAGGTCAAAGCTCTGTTCACTGTGTCACCACAGGTCAGGCCCAGCTGTCAGTTTAGAATCGCCTCCTCCAGGAAGCCTTCCCTGACTTCAGACCGGCTCAGGATCCCTGTCACTGCCCTCTCAGAGCACCTCTCAGATGATTTGAGCTATAGTCCCACTCCTAGGCTCCATGTGTTCAGAAACTGTGTCCTTTGTATTGTCTCTGCAGCCCCAGCACTTTGTACAGAGTCCAGCATAGGGCAGGGGCAGAAGAATGGATGCCCTTCTCCTTCCTCTTCCCTAAGATGTCCATCCCATCTGGCACCATTTACAGGGTTTTCTTCTCTCAAAATGACAACACACCCACTGGAAAATGGAAAGGTAATCTTTCAATCTCAGATTTTAACAAGATTTTTTTCCCTAAATAATGCAATTTGTTTTTCTTATATTTTACTTTAATTTTCTTCATTGTATTACTTCTTTTCATTGTACATATGTATTGCCTGCATTGCTAAACGAAGTCCGTTTTTAATGCAAACAATAAATAATCATTTTTAGTCAAAATAGAAATTTTGAATAACAGAACAACACAAAGAAGAAAATTAAAGTCACCTGTTTTCCCATGACTCAGAAATTATTAGCGTAAAAATGTATTTCCTTCCAGCCTTTTTTCTACGCAGATGTCTGTGCTTTAAGATTGTCTTGAGTTTTATGTCCTGGTTCACCTTTTATTCCGAAGGCCGCCATCTTAAATTATTTTAAAAAGACGTATGATCTGCACCCTTATGATTATAAGAATGTCATATACCAGTGTATACACATGCATACACACCATTACATATGTGCCCATATCCATACGCATATATAGTTATATGTTTATGCAGGGAGTCCTCGGGTTACGACAGTCTCGACATATGACGTTTTGAGTTTATGAGGCTCATTCCCATAAAAACTTAGTACAGGTAGAATCATCTCCAGTGTCTCCTGTGTGCTCCTTAGGCAATCCTGACTCACCTGACTCAGTGTCTCCAGCACCTTCTGCAGGTTCTCCTGCCTCTCCAGCTTCTTCCTCCCAACAGGTCACTCTCTCCCACTTTGCAATGTCCCTTCCAGTGTGCAAGCACAGGTAAGGAATTTATTTTTACACTCATTTTTTGTCATTTGTTCTGTTACTACAGTACAGTATATTTATGTCCTTTTCCTTTTTCTGTGGTTTTGTTGTGCTTTTATGTTCTAGATCAGGGGTCTCAAATTCAACTCAGCATGTGGGCCGCAGAGCAAGATCACAGCGTTCGGCGGGCCGCACTAGGTCTACAAAAGGCAACTGTTACGCAACACTTTTCTCACTGCAGTTGAAAACAAAAAAAAATCAGTACAACAAGCACAATGGTACATGCAGTTTACTCAGTGTCACAAAACGACCAGAAACTGTAATTCGCATCACAACTGCTGTTAACTAAGCTAATATCTAGCTAGGATGCTAGAGAAATGAAAAATACAAGTAGGCCCTAGGCTTACTTAATTTTATCCAAAATATTTTGAACTTCGTGGATTAGTCTGCGGGTTGCACAAAATTGTTCGGCTGGCCGCATGCGGCCCGCGGGTCGGAGTTTGAGACCCCTGTTCTAGATTATAATTTTATAACTGTGTTAGTATAGGTACGTGACTTAGGCTAGGGTGTGTTTCGACTTCCATCAAAATTCTGGTACGTCACTGTCATAGGAACGAAACTGTGTCACAACTCGAGGACCCCCAGGATATCTCGATGTTTGCTAGGCACTTGTACACACATATAAACACTCAGGTATATTTATTTTATTTGTTCTCATTATCAAGAAATATGAATATCTCTTTAATGCGTATGATGAAATGACATATTACGAATACTACAAATCTGAAACCTTAAATAGTAATGTCAGGAAGTTACTGATTCCTGGATGATGTATGAATCACAGAGTGAGTGCATTAATATATTTAGGTCAAGGGAGTTCACCGTGTCTTTAACTTCATGCTCTTAATTTCATTACATAAAATAATTGAAGGCTACATTTTCCAAACTTCTTTGAAAAAAAACCCACGAAACAAAACACATATGTTGGTCTCTCTCTGAGTGTCCTACTGTCCTGTAAGTACTGTGACCCACATCTTCCTAGTTCGTTCTCCTGGCTGACCCCGCCCTATAGCTGACCATTTTCCTTATGTGGTTTTTAGTTTTTTACTGTAAGCTCATCTCGTCCCAGGGCTGTGATTTCTGTGGGCGTCTCGTGTGCCCCAGGGCTGGAGTAACGTCTTCGGAAACCAGTTCTCCATTCGCTGCCTCTGGAGCAATTGAGTTTTTACCTAGACAGATTTTTACCATGTTTCCTTGGTTTGGGCTTCCTGTCCTAGTCTCCACTCATTCCCATGGTCCAGGCCTGAGATTTCAAACTCCCTAAGCATGCTTTTTCATTTCTACCCGGAGCCTGAAGCTGAGACCGTATTTGGAGTGAGGTTTCCCTAGCCCCCCTCCCCTCCACGGAGGGCTGGGGCGGTCAGGACAGGCGAGGTTATTTTGTGGCAATAAACAAACCCAAACCCTCCCGTGGCTTAAGACGACGTCTGAGGTTTATGTCTTACTTTCTCTCCACGTCTATCAGGCGACAGTGTCCTCTTTCAGGGACCCAGGTTGATGCAGCAGAGTCTCTCCCTTCCACATCCCAGTCTGGAAATGGGTGCAGACATTCCCGTGCTCCGGAAATATTTTAGTGAACGGTACAGGGCCGTCACTGCAAAGGAAACGCCTTGCTGAGGTCCCTACTTCGTCAAGACCGATCAGTCCCCACCTGCCTGCAGGCCAACTGCATGGCAGGCCACGTCTCCTGCCCCAGTGGAGATTCTCCTTCATTTAATAAGTTTAGCACGGCGTTTCAAAGAATTTTGTTTAACATCATCCAGCACTTCTAGATGTTTCTATGGGTTGCAGTGAGAAAGGAGGCATCGGCTCAGCTCACCACGTTGTCGGAATCAGAAACATTGATACTCTTTCTTCAAGACTGGAGCCTGACCAGGAGGTGGCGCAGTGGATAGAGCATTGGACTGGGATGCGGAGGACCCAGGTTCAAGACCCCGAGGTCGCCAGTTTGAGGCGGGCTCATCTGGTTTGAGCAAAGCTCACCAGCTTGGACCCAAACTCGCTGGCTTGAGCAAGAAGTTACTCAGTCTGCTGAAGGCCCGCGGTCAAGGCACATATGAGAAATCAATCAATGAACAATTAAGGAACCGCAAGGAAGAATTGATGTTTCTCATCTCTCTCCGTTCCTGTCTGTCTGTCCCTATCTATCCCTCTCTCTGACTCTGTCTCTGTATAAAAAAAAATAAAATAAAAGTGCTGTTTTGTAACCCTTTTCCATTTCACAGGAGATGAGAATCATTTTCCCACGACCTTATATATTCTTTAGGAGCCTCACAGTTAATTGCTATGCATTTAAAAACTAGAAATGGCCCACTCATAGAACCAGTCCCCTCTTACTGGACACATAGGTTAATGCTGGTTTTTCCCTTTTGATGTTAGGGATGCAGCGAACAACCTTATATGCAGGGGTGACCTTCAAACTGTGTAACAACTAGAGTGGTTTGGATGCGGCTTCAACCAGTTCGGACAGGCAGTGGTCACAAACGGCTCTTTGGCAGAGCCTAGACCGTGTGTCCCCACTGCGTGAACATTCCTCTTTGCACAGGTCCTGTGATTTCCCCTGGAGACGTGGGAATTTCTGGGTGGCCCAAAGGATAAGAGAACATTTGAAGACTTTTGACACCTACTTCTAAATGGCTCCCGGTTGGTCCTCAGAGCTGCCCACGTAGCAGTGAGTCAGGAAAGCGCTGGGATGGAATTTCTCACCAGAAACTCCCTGGTCAGCAGGGCTTGTGGTTCCCTGATAATGCTGATAATGCTAATGGCTAATGGGGTGTCGAGGGAAGGAAGCTGGAGATTGGAGCTTCCGGCGCTCTGCCTGAGCAGGGAGGGGTTGTGGGGCCCGTGGTCCGGTTGGGGGGTGTTGGGGAGAGGTGTCCCAGCAGCAGATGTGTCAGGGTTCTCAAAGACCGGCCCTGGGTTAAAAAGCATCATCTCTCACGTCTGGGCTCAAGTCGGCTCCACTTCCCACTATGTGACTTTGAGTCAGTCCGTGCCCATTGAGCCTCAGTTTCCCGTCTGTAACATAGGGATGCCTCCTCCCGGAGTTGCCGTGAAGCACACATTAAACTAGATAATATGCAGGTCCCCCAGGCCGGGCACTGGCAGCCACTCTGAAGCAACGGTAGGGGTGAGGTGGAGGATGGGGGCAGCAGCTCTCATGGTGGTAAAGACAGACTTACGAACTCCTAATCTTCTTCTGCAGGCTGAGTGTTTCTGGTTCTTTCATGGTGCCCGGGAGGAGACCACGAGGTGGGCAGTATGAATCTGCCCTCTTGGGGCCACAACAGCTAGTATTCTTCCATAAGGATCTGTTCTTACGGTGGCTTTCAAGGCCCCCTACATACTGGCCCTCACTCCCCCTCTGACCCTGTCATCTACCATCCTCCCCCACACACACTCATACACACACCTACAACACCAGCCATCATGTAATGTTTTGAACACATCAAGTATCTGCCAGCCTCAGGGCCTTTGCACTTGCTGCTCTCCCCACCAGGAATGCTTTTCTGGATCTTTCTAGGATTCACCTCCTCAGAAAGACCTTCCTGGTCACCCATCTAAAAGGGCAGCTTGTCCCCAAACACCACCTTGCCTGTCATTCCCTCTCCTCTCAACTTTGTTTTACTTCATAGCAAGTTTCCTTACTCAAAACTATTCCACACATTTTTTTTAAAGATTTTATTTATTTATTTTAGACAGAGGGGAGAGAGAGAGAGAGAGAAGTGGGGAGGAGCAGGAAGCATCAACTTCCATATATGCCTTGACCAGGTAAGCCCAGGGTATCAAACCGGCAACCTCAGCATTCCAGGTTGACACTTTATCCACTGCACTACCACAGGTCAGGCTCACACATTTTTTTATTGATTGTTTCTTGCATGTTACCCCACAAATAAAATATCAGCCCCATGGGACAGAGACTTTGCTTTGTTTGTTACTGTACCCCCAACACCCAACATGGTAGATGCTCAGCAAATATTGATCCCCTTTCATAGAAGTGATTTCCTTTCATTCATTCCCATTATGGTCATTTCATAGCAGTGTGACCTCAGACAAGCCACCTCTCTCTGCCCCTCGGTTTTCTCATCCATACAATGGGGCTAATCATCCATTTTACCCAGCCCAGTGGATGGCCACAACACAGGTTGTGGGAAGGCCTGGTACTCAGCAGACCTGCTACTGCTTGTCCCTCCCAATGCAAACCCTCTAGGAATGGGTGACACTTGTCGCCTCAGAGCACCTTAGCTTAGCTCAGGGGTCCCCAAACTTTTTACATAGGGGGCCAGTTTACTGTCCCTCAGACTGTTGGAGGGCCAGACAATAAAAAAAAAACTATGAACAAATCCCTTTTCACACTGCACATATCTTATTTTAAAGTAAAAAAAAAAAAAACGAGAACAAATACAATATTTAAAATAAAGAACAAGTAAATTTAAATCAACAAACTGGCCAGTATTTCAATGGGAACTATGGGCCTGCTTTTGGCTAATGAGCTGGTCAATGTCCAGTTCCGTATTTGTCACTGCTAGCTGTAACAAGTGATAAGACGTGCTTCCAGAGCTGTGAAGCGTGTGTCCCGTGTCACCAGAAGTAGTACTGTACGTGAGCGACGCTGCGCTTTGCGGTGGTCTCACTGACCACCAATGAAAGAGGTGCCCCTTCTGGAATGTGGCGGGGAGCCGGATAAATGGCCTCAGGGGGCCGCATGTGGCCCGTAGTTTGGGGACCCCTGGCTTAGCTGATCCCAGGCTGGGGAGGGGCTTCTTACCCCATCACTCCACCCTGCTCCCCAGCTGGGCTTTCTGCATGGGTTCCTTCAGGCCCCATGAGTAATTGATGAAGCGTGGGTCCCTTCTGGAGCTTCTCTTAGTCCCTGGGGGAAAAGAAGTCTTCCTCCATCACTGTTTTGATCCCCCGTCTTGGCCTCCCGCTCTGCCATGAGTCACCCAGTCTTAATCTTGCAGCTCATCTCCAAGGGCAGCCTTGGGCCTCCCGCAGAGCCCCAGAGGCAGGGCTGGGAGGAGCTGTCCCAGAGTGTGGGTGGCCAGTGGGCAGACCGGGCCCCAGGAGTGGTGTGCCCAAGCTGGCCTAGATCATTCTAGAAGCAATTCCAGCTCACCTGCAGATGTCAAGCAGAACCCACATTCTTCCCCAGGAGGAAGCCCAGAGACTAAGCCTAGAGACACCCCGAGGGATGGTCCATCTGTGACCCCACCGGCAACCATGCCCATTTATTGGGCACTGGCCATGGGCAGACAGTCTGCTGGGCATTTCCCACATCTTATCTCATTCTTTTCTCATGATCTGCCGGAGAAGTAGGGGAGGTTGGCCTCATTAGACAGCTCAGGAGGCAACAGAGAGGTGAAATAACTTGCCCAAGGTCACACAGCCAGCACACAGCAGATCTATCTAGCTCTTCAACATTCTTTCTATGACACCAGAGAGAAAATACCAAAACTTCGGGGAAAGTTCACGGGACTGTCCACTGGGGAGTAACCGGAAGTCTATCATCAGGCCAAGGCCTGGGGCCACATCAGACAGGAAAGGGCCCAGCCTCCTCTCCACGTACCACCGCCCAGCCCACCAGGACAATGAAAAGACATCCCAGGGGTGGGCCTTACGGCACCCACCTGGCTCACCTCCACTTAGGAGCATTTACCCACTGCCTGTACCCCCTCGGGTCCCTCTACCTCTAATCCCCACTGGGGGGGTGCACCCCTCAGCCTTGCCTCCAGGGCTCGGGAATTTCCTGGAAGCCTGAGACATCATGAGAACGAGCTTCTTCTCACGGCCTCTGGGCAAAGGGAGTTGAGTGGGTGTCTTTTCATTAGCATTTTCTTCTCTTTTTTTCTTTTGTATCCTGCAAAATTCAGCTCACGGTGGGGGAAGGGAGATGAGACTCCAGAGAGGAGAGGTCAAGGTTTTATTAGGTCTCATTCCAAAAAGAGAAATGTTTTTTTTTGGACAAATCCAACCCCAGGGTCAAAGAAGCCTTGCCTAATGTTTTTAAAAATATTTTTTATTCTGCGTTTTAATTACCCAAGTAGTATATGGAACAATATTCACCTAACACTTCAAGCAATCCTAATGCAGTTGACGTTCTGGCCACTCTCCTCCCCGTTTAGCTAGTTCCCTTTGGGAGACGACCATCTTACCTGACTTAATGAACATTATGGGTTTTGCACAACCTGTGGTTTTAAACGTTTTCTCTGCCTTGTGAAGATGCCCCGCTGGGGGTCCCCCTGTTTCCTCTGGTTTCCTCTTTGACCTTGGCTTTCCTGGGGTCTGTCTGAGAGTCAGCCGAGGCGAGGGTTCCCCTCCTCACCCAGGCGCTCGGCGGCTTCGGCTCCTCCGACAAGCCTATGACAAGAGAACACACGGCACCCCCGGAGCTCCCGCAACTGCCTTAAAATAGTAGCTCTGTGTCACTCCCATGAAGCCGTCATGCTTGGTTTTGTCTGGAACTGTCTGGAAATGGAAACAATGGGCCCAGAACGCTGTTTCCAACTCTCAGGAACTAGGGGCCTCACACCAGGGGACAAATCCTTTGCACCAAATGTCCCTTGTGATCAGTGCAGAGGAGGGGTTGCTCAGGCAAAAGAGAGAGGCCTGACTACATGCTCCTGCCTCCAGCAAGCTCCCTCCCTTGTTCCGACTGCCCCCTCACAAGAGCTGCCCTCCCAAGGTGCCAAGTGAAGTCTACCTCTGCACGGCTCCATTCTCCACAAAGTAACACCTGACTTTTTTTTTTTTTTTAAGTGAAAGGAGGGGAGATAGTGAGACAGACTCCTGCACACACCCTGACCGGGATCCACCTGGCAACCCCATCTGGGGCCAATGCTTGAATCAACTGAGCTATTTTTAGCACCTGAGACTATCAAGTTTGGACCAACTGAGCTATCCTCAGTGTTTGGGCTGACACTGGAACCAATTGAGCCACTGGCTGTGGGAGGGGAAGAGAGAAAAAAAGAGAAAAACAGAGGGAAAGAGAAGCAGATGGTCACTTTTCCTATGTTCCCTGACTGGGAATCAAACTAGAGACATCCATATGCCAAGCCAACACTCTATCCACTGAGCCACTGGCCAAGGCCTCTTTTTTTAGATTTTATTTATTGATTTTATAGGAGAGGAGTTTGGAGTGAAAAGTATCAACTCAGAGTTGCTTCACTTTAGTTGTTCAATGATTGCTTGTTGTATGTGCCTTGACTGGGAAAGCCTAGGGTTTCAAACCAGCAACCTAAGCATTCCAGGTCTATGGTTTATCCACTGTACCACTATAGGTCAGACAACACCTGACATAGTCTAAGTATTTCACATCCATAAATTCATTTATGACACTGAAACCCTATGAGGTAGGTTCTACTATTATCCCCATTTGGCAGATGGGGAGACTGAGGTAAGTAGATGAGGACAGCTATTGCCAGGCCCAGGCAGCTTGTTCTCCAAACTACAGCAGTATAGACTCCCCATGGCCACCCCTTTGGAGGGGATGGAAGAAATTTTTATATTGAGAGTGGTACTCACAAGAGGACTTATTCCACAAGACCATGGGACCTTTGCACCTCAGGACCTTTGTACATGCTGCTTCCTGTGCCTGGAGTATTTCTCCCATCCTACCCACCCTTCTACCTACTCCCCTGATGCCTAGTTCCTCCCATGACTAACCTCCTTTTATCTTCTATGTGAAGAGTCAGAGTCACTCACTCATTTCATTTATTCTTTCATTCACAAAATGCACATGCCAGCTATGTGCCAGGCACAATGTTATCAAGAAGACAGACACAGCATCTGCTCTTGTGAGGCTTATAGACCAGAGCTGGGCAGAAAATGGTCAGTCAAGGGACTGGCACATAGTAGGTGCTCAGCAAACAAAAGGCAGGCTTGGAGGGGGCGACCGTTAGGTGCAGCTAAGGACACGGAAGTGAGAGGGCTGTGTACCTGGGAGTGCACTGCGCTGGCAAGGACACTGTCTGCCGCCCCCTAGCCGCCCCCATGCTTCTGCTGCCCTCTTGCCGAGATGGTGAGAACAGAAACTGCCTTCCCCTTCCTGAGTCATTTCACAGAAAAATTACTTCCAAACTTCCCAGCACCCAGAGGGGCCCAGGCTGCTCAGAGTTCTCCACACTTCAGTTGCCATGGCAGCCAAGTGGAATTCACCCGCCCCAGCATCCTATTAATTTCATTCATTCTCTCCGTGTTTTCTGAGACTGTTTTGTGCCAAGGCCCGTGCCAGCCCTGGACACACAGAGGAAATGAGACACCCCCGGGTCCAGGGAGCCTGATTGGAAGGAGCCTTGAAGGAGAAGACTGGCAACTGGACTGCACACTCACACATTGTTCACACACTCACACATCTAGACCTCACACCTGCACACTCTAGATCCCTGACCCTGGGCAAGGAAAAAACCAAGGCATTCACAAGCTTGTCGGGGGAGGAAACACACACAGCATCACTTCTGCCCTACCTATGCTATTGGTCACATGGACCGACCAATACAACGTAAGAGGGAACCACCCAAGGTGTGAAGGCCAGCAGGTGGGATCACTGGGATCATTTCAGAGGCCAACTCCACACGAAGTCATCGCCTTTTCTCCTCCTTTGCTAAGAAAACCCGTTTCAATCAGATGATCCCTCACTAACTCCAACAAGAGAAACTGATCCGGTAATCCCATATTCCTTACCTGGAATTGTCTTAGAATGTACCAATGACCCAATCGTAGCTTAGGAAACCTCAGGGGCTCTTGAGAAAGTACCAATTCTGGGGATGTCCTACCTCCAGACTGCTGCTTGTTCTCATTGCTTCCACTGCTTTTAGCTGAGTATTCTGTTGCATTCTTCCAAAAATACAACAATAGAAACAGGCACTGTATCAAGCATTGGGAAATCAGGGCAGGCTTCTGGGAGGAAGTGCTTTGAAATTGTCCCTCAGTGATTGATCAGGAGTCCACCAGGTCAGCCAGAGGGAGAAAGCATTGTGAACAGTAGGAAGAGCACGGCAGAAGCCCGGAGGTCTAAGAGAACAGGATCCCTTGGTTCCCTGACCACGAGGCGCGTGAGAGTAAGTGGCAGAAGCAAGGGGCAAAGGAGGGTGAACAAGGCCTGGGTCCCAGGAGCCCAACCACCCCGGCTAACATGGCATAGCCGGCCTGTATCCAGCGGGCGGTGGGAGCCACAGGGAGGGGTGCGGCTGCGTCTCACCAGCACCCCTCTGGAGGCCGTGTGGAGGGTGCGGGGGAGGCGGTGCGCAGGATGAAAGTCCCATCCTGACCAGAAGCGGGGCTCACTGTGGATGGGTGGGCACCAGGTCGACGTCGAGAGGCCTGGCTGGATACCGTAGCCCCCACCACTGAGAGCTCAGAGAGGGATTTCCCTCTAGAACAGGAGTCTCAAACTCGCGGCCCGCCGAACAATTTTGTGCGGCCCGCAGACTAATCCACGAAGTTCAAAATATTTTGGATAAAATTAAGTAAGCCTAGGGGCCTACTTGTATTTTTCATTTCTCTAGCATCCTATTAGCTTAGTTAACAGCAGTTGTGATGCGAACTACAGTTTCTGGTCGTTTTGTGACACTGAAAAGTGTTACATAACAGTTGCCTTTTGTAGACCTAGTGCGGCCCACCGAACGGCTGTGATCTTGCTCTGCGGCCCACATGCTGAGTTGAGTTTGAGACCCCTGCTCTAGAAGGTGGCAAGGCTGGACACACTCCTCGCTCTAAAGTCAGGCCACTGCACTAACTTTCTCATTACACTAAAAGTAAACTCCCCGTTCCTCCCCAGGCCTCACAGCCCCAAGGTGATCTGGCCTTGGCCCACCGATGCTCCTGACTTCAGCTCCTCCTTGCCCAGCGTGCTGTGATCACACCAGCCCTGCGTGGAACCGCCGTAAATGATGAGCGACTTGCTGAGGCTGCAGCTGAATCCTCCCCTTGCACCTTCCGCACCCATGAGGGCTCACGGAGCAGAAGGTGGATGAATGGGCTGAGCTCACATCTCCGACTATGCACCTTCAAGCTCAGCAGAGGGTGCAGCTGAATCCTCCCCTTGCACCTTCCGCACCCATGAGGGCTCACGGAGCAGAAGGTGGATGAATGGGCCGAGCTCACATCTCCGACTATGCACCTTCGAGCTCAGCACTGCCACCAGCCGACTTCCCTTGCACATGGAGTATGTGGCGGGGCAGGGAGCCTTGAATGGGGGTGTCAGTCCCCATCAGAGGGAGCTAGCATGATGGGTTGCCTGACCCCTCATTTCAGATGAGGAAGCAATTGATGGAGAAACAAATTAGAATCTGACAGGTTTGCCTTGCATCCAGGACCCTGTCAGTCCACCCAGGGATGCTTTTAAGAGAGGTGACAAAGCCCTCTGGTGGCAAGTTAGCTTGCTGTTAGAGGAAGCCCTCCCCAGCACATGGGGAATAAGAAAGCAGAGACTGCCCCCATCTGGCAGGACTCAGGAACAAAGGACTCTCAATTAAAGAGTCCTGAGCCCCAACAGCCCCCAGCCCCAAAGCCCCAAAGCCCCAGGCTGACACACTAGCTACTAAAGCTACTTTTCAATGGCCACCTGCTATGTACCAGGTCTTTCTATAGACCATCTCATTGAATCCTCACCATAACTCTGCAGAGGCCCATTCTACAGAAGGGAACGTGAGACTCTCAGAGGTTTGCTGGTCTGACCGAGGTCACTCAGTTAGCAGAACCAGGGTCAAACCCAGACTGAAGAGTCCTAAAGCCCAGGACTTCAACTTTTCACATTAGCTTGGGCTTGTCATGAATGACCTTTATTATGCTGAGGTATATTCCTTATATGCCCAATTTGTTGAGAGTTTTTGTCATGAAAGGATGTTGAATTTTGTCAAATGTTGTTTCTGTATCTGTTGAGATGCTCCTATGACTTTTATCTTTCATTCAATTAAAGTGATGTATCACATTTATTCATTTGAATATGTTGAATCATTCTTGCATCTCTGAGACAACTCTCACTTAATCATGGTGTATGATCCATAATGTGCTGTTGAATTCGGTTTGCTAGTTAGTATTTTGTTCAGATTTTTTTTTCAACTGTATTTATCAGGGACATTGGCCTGTGGTTTTCTGTCCTTGTAGTGTCTTTATCTGGCTTTGGTATCAAGGTAATGCTAGCCTTACAAAATGGGTTTGGGAGTGTTCCATCTACATCAATATTTTTGGAAGAATTTGAGAAGGATTGGTGTGTTAGTTCTACATTAAATGTTTGGTATAATTCACCAGTGCAACCATCTGGTCCTGTACTTTACTTGCTAGGAGCTTTTTAAATTACATTTCAATCTTCTTATTCATCGTTAGTCTGATCACATTTTCTGTTTCTCCATTATTCAGTGTTAGTATGTTGTATGATTCTAAAAATATAGCCATTTCTTCTAGGTTGTCCAATTTGTTGGTATACAATTACTGTATACAATTACACAGTGGTCTTTTTTAATACTTTGTATATTTGTGTTGTTAATTGTAATGTCTCCTCTTTCATTTATAATTTTATTTGAGTCCTCTCTCTTTTTTTCTTGTTAGTCTAGCTAAAGATTTGTTGATTTTGTTTACCTTTTCAAGGAAACAACTCTTCATTTTGTTCATCTTTCCACTGTCTTTTTGTTCTCTATTTCATTAATATTTGCTCTAATCATGTTATTTTCTTCCCTCTGCTAACTTTGGGCTTAGTTTGTTCTTCTTCTTCTAGTTCCTTGAGGTGTAATGTTAGGTTGTTTACTTAATGTACACATTCATTGCTATCATCTATCCTCTTAGAACAGCTTATGCTGCATTCCATACATTTTGGTATGTCAGGTTTCCATTTTCATTTGTCTCAAGATATTTTTTTTAATTTCCTTTTGATTTCTTCTTTGATCCATTGCTTGTTCATTGACATGCCACTTAATTTCTGTGTATCTGAGAATTTTTCACCTTTCTTCCTGTTATTGATTTCTAATTTCATACTATTATGGTTGGAAAACATACTTCATATAATTTCTACCTTTCTGAATTTGTTGAAACGTGTTTGGTGGCCTGGTGTATAATCTATCTTAGAAAATGTTCTGTGTGTGCTTAAGAAAAATGTGTATTCTACTGCTTTTGGATGGAATGCTCTGCATATACCTGCTAGGTTCATTTGGTGTACAGTGTTGATCAAATCTACCATTTCCTTATTTTTTTTATTACTTATTGATGATTTTAGAGAGACAGAGAAAGGAAGGGAGAGAGAAGCATTCATTTGTTGTTCCACTTAGTTATGCATTCATTGGTTGCTTCCTGTATGTGTCCTGACCAGGGATCAAACTCACAATCTTGGTGTTTCAAGATGATGTTCTAACCAATAGGGCTAACCAGCCAGGGCCAGCACTCTTTCTTTACTGATGCTCCAACTGGATGACCTGTCCATATGGAGACTGGAATAATAAAGTCTCAAACTATTATTGTGTTGCTGTTTATTTCTCCTTTAGTTCTGTTAGTATTTGCTCTACATATTTAGGTTTTCCAGAAATTGCCTTTCTTATGTGAAAAGAATTATACATTATTTAATACATATTTCATATATGTAGATGTGTGCATGTATAGTCTATATATATTTAATATATACACATTTATACATAAAATATATAGACTATTATATATGATGGCTTATATATTAACTAGTTATATGTATATAGAAATATATTGACTACATATAGTCACATATATAAATACAAATGTATATATATGTATATACAGTATAGAGTATATCTAGTGTACTATATAGTGTACATATGCATATTATATATAGTATATATATGTATATTACATATTATGTATATTATACTTTTATATAATAAAATATTATTTCTAGAAGAATATATGTGATACTGGTAACTGTTGTTGCCTTTGGAAAGAGACAAACTGAGTACTGGGGACAAGGGAGGGCACTTACATTCACATTATATACTTTTTGTACAACTTGAATTTTGTATCATGCATTTCCTATGCAAAAAAAATATATTTTTTAAAAATGTAAGGGATACCTCTGCTGCCCTAGAATGTCAGGAGGTAGAAGCAGAGTTACGTGCTCCCACTTTCAAAAAAATTATGGAAAGAAGAAAATAGACAAAAGAATTTGCTCAAACCATGAAGTGACCAGCAAAGCCCACCATGGTGCACAGAAGGCCCCAATGGCTGGGTCTGTGAGCAGTGGGTTTAGGCTCATTCCTGAAGCCCAGTCCGCCCAGCGCAGGGCCACCTGCCTCCCCTTTGTGAGTGCCACACTTGGGATCACAGGCACGGCAGGCACACGACCTCCCAGGAACAGCACCGGCAGAGAATATAAGCCTTGCTGCGAGCCAGCCAAAGGTTGATCCCTCGGCACGCCCGTCCCAGGCTGATGCCCAGAATGTCCTCGGAGGCGTATTTACACCAGTCTGCCTAAGCAACTGGAGGCCCAGCCAGCCCTGGTTCCCTGCTATTTCGTTCTTCCGGTCCCGTCTCGTTCGGCTCGTAGCCATCCATCTTTCAACTCTCCTGCCATTTGTTCCAGTGCTTCCCGTGCTAGCTGGCTTTTAAATACAACTCAATTATTAATCTCTGTCTAATTGAATTGCTCCCTCTTTTTCTTCATAAAACATTCATTCCTCCACACACACGCACACCCATTTTCCATCTTATTTCTACTTTTTGCTCAGAATCATGGTGTTCTAAGCCCAATTCTACTCTTTTCCTTCCTCATCTGTTCGATTGAAAGCAACAAATATTGATCGCCCTTCCGTATAGTACTTCCCAGTTTACCCCGGTGCCATTTAATGCAGCCATATGTAAAGCTTCTATCTTCCTGAATTCATTTCCCTTATAATTAAGTTCATAATAAAGGCCCGTTGCCACAGTCAGAGTCAGCCTGCTCCACTCCCAGATGGCTCTTCTACCCTGGCCTTTGTCCCCAAGTCCTCTGTACCTCTCAGTGCCTACAGGAACCGCTGCCACCTGTCCTAACCCTGCTGAGAAAAGTAGGTGGGTCTAGGGACACCAGACACTGGGAAACTGGGGCACCCTGCACCCTGGACCATGACACAAGAATGTCAACAGCTCCTTAACCACAATCAGAAAACATTTATTGATTTCCTCCTGGGTCCAAAATCTATTTAGGAGAATGGCTTTTGTTTTCTGGGGGTTTTTTTTTTTTCCAGACTGTGAGAAAGCACTTGCAAATCATCTATATGAGAAGGGACTTATATCTAGAATATATCAAGAAACCCTAAAATGCAACAACAAAAAGAACAACAAACCAATTTTGAAATGAGCAAAGGACCTGAATAAACACACACACACACACACATACACAGTCGACAAACATATGAAAGGGTGCTCAACATCGTTCATCATTAGGGAAATGCAAATCAAATCCACAATAAGACACCACAACACATTCTCTACATGATCATAATTTTTTAAGTGCAAAATGATAGATGTTAGCAAGGACGTGGAGAAAGATGGCTGATCACAATGCAAAATGGTGCAGACATTGGGGAAAACAGTTCAGCGGCTGCTTAATAGCTTAAACATAGAATTACCAGATGACCCAGCAATTCCACTCCTGGGTATATAGCCAACAGAATTAAAAACAAATGTTCAAGCAAAAACTTATACTCCTGTGTTCATAGCAGTACTATTCATAATAGCCAAAAGATGGAAACTACCCAAATGTCCATCAACTGACAAATATTTAAACATTCATTGTGGTATATCCATACAATTGGAATATCAGTAACACCTCTCAGAACAGCTAAAATTTTAAATAGTGGCAATAAAATGCTGGGGGAAGGTGAAGAGAAATTGGATATCTGATTCATTTCTGGTGAAAATGGAAAATGATATAGCAGCCACTCTGGAAAATAGTTGGCAGTTTCTTAAATAGGTGCAATACTTATCAGACTCTAAAGGTATTTCAATATCCTTGACCTGAAAGTTTCTAGTGGAAAATGAGACTGCAGATGTAGTTAGAAACCTGGGGGTTCCAAGCAGAAACTTCCCAAAGACCTTCGCTCCCAGAGGGAAATGAATAGAAAGGAGGAAAGTGAGCTCTGGAAATTTGCTCCGAGGAGAGAGAGGGAGGCAGCTGGCTGTGGCTGCCTCCTTTCTGGCTCTGACCTGAGCTGGCTACCTGCACCTGGGACACCAAAGGAGCCAGACTCATTAGGGGACAAGCAGGAAGCAACCTGACTGCCTCCCACCACTATCTTCAAAAACACTGCCGGGTCTCTGTCCCCATGTTCCAGCCGTATCTCTGGAAGATCTGTAGCTATTTCTCGTAGGGTCTCCCTCTCCTACGGAGACCCTTTTCTCCCCAGTCCCTGGCATTCGGCTCTTTATGACTCCCCTTGGACTCCTGCTCTGAAGGTCGACATCTCCCCCTCTATCCAGCGGGAGGGACTCAGAGGCTTTTGTCCTTGGGCAAGGGGCTTTCAGATGGCTTTAGCCCAGCTCCCTTCCCAGTGTGTGTTGTGCCTGGTTCTGGAAGTAGAAGCCATTGTCTCCTGTGCTCTCTGGCTTGGTTCTGCCTTGTGAGCTGCTCCAACCAGCTGTAGCCATTGGCATTTTCTAGAACAGAGTCAGGGTTCAGTGACTCTGGGCCCCAACTATTCCAGGGGGCTCAGGCCATGTTCTCCAGAGGACTCCTCCTCCCTCCAGGGTCAGCAGCTCAGCAAACATGAGGTTGTTGAAAGGCAATGAAAGAGATAATAGTCTCCCCGCGGTTGACAGCCCACTCTCTACAAGCATTTGTCTCGAAGGCTACCCCCTTCCTTGATTTAGGGGTGAGGAGAGAATTAGGAAAAGAAAAGGGAAACGTAACACCCAAACAACTCTCTTTAAAGAAGTCCTCACTTCTTTAAAGTGTGACCTGGGGTGATGATGAACTAAGGGGTCACTAACCCCCTTTTATTGGCATATTTATTGGATCATGTCACTCTCCTTAAAAATACTCCAAAGGCTTCCCAGGTACCCTTGGATAAAATTCAAAATGTTTAACATGCTGTCGACCCCAAGAAAGAAGAGACCCCATAAGAAGGGTTCCTGGTGGCTGAGTTCACATGTATAAATTGACCCTAGAAGCCATTGATAAATAAGGGCCGCTCACTCAAGCGGCACTTCAGGAATAAGCGCGCACTAACCTACCTACTGCCCGCACTGAACTTCCTGTCTGCATGCTGAGCCAACCCTTATAAAGGAGATCAGGAATCCTGTTTCAACCAATAGAGCTGAGACTTTCCAATCAGAGCTGCATTCTAGCTCTATCCTCATTAGCATCTTCCCTGACCAATCAGCACAGTTTTGCTCCAACCAATCAGAACAGTGCTTCTTGGACCAATCAAACTGTGAGAACAGACCAATCAGGGGCCAGGAGAAGGAATTCCCTCTATATAAGCGGCTCCCGGGTTTGGAGTGGGTGTTCTTTCCCTTTCCACGGAAGACTGGGAAGGGCTGGCTGGTGGCACCGCAGCTGAGCCGATCTGACGGGAGCAGAGCCACTCAGAGCATAGCCCACTGGACTGAAGCAGAGCCAAGCTGCCTTGCAGGAGAGAGTCCTCGAGGGTCCTCGCCTGAAGGCCACCTCGCTGAGGCCTCCTTGCCTGCTGGAAGACTGCCTCACAGCTAGACTGTGTCACAGCTGAATTTTGGGGGACTCCTTTTGGTGGTGAATTGGCGCCAAGGACCATAGTTGACACAACCCACTCCTACGACCTCGCCTGCCATAGCTTATGTTACTCTCCTCTGCAACAGACTTCTCGCCATTCCTTGAATGTGCCAGCTCTGGCCCGTCGCAGTGACGTTCCTTGGCCTGCCACGCCATGGCATGGTCAGGTAAGTGCCACTTATCTGTCTGTCTCCGCTTAAACGGGACGTCTTCAGACAGCCAGCAGACTGGACCCGATGCTACTCGTTCATGCACAAGTCGCAGTTATGATCCCTTATGTTGCCATACGTTCACGGGAAGCCATGGACGCCATAGGGTCAACTCTGTAGGAAGGCCGTTTCCGCTCAAATCCTGGTTTTGCCACTTACCAGCTAAAACTCTCTGTCCTTCAGTTTCCTCTGCAAAATAGGAACAAACGTCGTACCTACCCCATAGGGCTGTTGTAAGGATTGACTTGGTGTATGCAGTGTTTCCAAGCGCCTGGCCCAGAGTGAATCCAATCTAATGCTTGTGTAAATAAGCAAGGAAATAAAAATACAATTGTGCATTAATGGTAGGTTATACAGTAAGATAAATTTTTAAAAAGCTAGAAACATATATATATATATATATATATATATATATATATTTTTTTTTTTTTTTTGGTATTTTTCTGAAGCTGGAAACGGGGAGAGACAGTCAGACAGACTCCCGCATGCGCCCGACCGGGATCCACCGGCACGCCCACCAGGGGCCACGCTCTGCCCACCAGGGGGCGATGCTCTGCCCCTCCGGGGCGTCGCTCTGCCGCGACCAGAGCCTCTCTAGCGCCTGGGGCAGAGGCCAAGGAGCCATCCCCAGCGCCCGGGCATCTTTGCTCCAATGGAGCCTTGGCTGCGGGAAGGGAAGAGAGAGAGAGAGAGAGGAAGGAGGGGGGGGGGTGGAGAAGCCAATGGGCGCTTCTCCTATGGCTCCGGCCGGGAATCGAACCCGGGTCCCCCGCACGCCAGGCCGATGCTCCACCGCTGAGCCAACCGGCCAGGGCCTAGAAATATTTTAAATGTCCCCAAAAGCATCAAAGATCTAACATTATACATGTCCCCACACTCGGGTGAGTAGAGGAGGCAGGGCCAGTTTTACCCTGGAGGCATTTGTCAGGCTGAGCAATTGAGGGGCTGCATTGCCCTTTACTCAGCCTCAAGATGGTAGGTGGGCACAGTTTGGAATCAGGGTATGCCAAGGGCCGGAGCTTAGTAACCCCCCTTTGGTGTGGGACTCCGAGAGGCTGCCTTCTAGAATCAGCGTGAATCAGAAGGACGCCGGCTATGAAATAAACAGCAATCTTTCTTTGCAGCAGCAAGCCTGGAACTCGGGCTAAATGACCCCAATGCCCTATATCAGCGGTTCTCAACCTGTGGGTCGCGACCCCAGCGGGAGTCAAACGACCAAAACACAGGGGTTGCCTAGCCATCGGAAAATACATATTTTATTTAAAAATGTATTGTATAATAAATATGTATTTTCCGATGGCTTTAGGCGACCCCTGTGTTTTGGTCGTTCAACCCCCGCCGGGGTCGCGACCCACAGGTTGAGAACCGTTGCCCTATATGAAGAAAGCTAGTGTCATACAGTATGTCCATAAAGTCATGGTGCACTTTTGACTGGTCACAGGAAAGCAACAAAAGACGATAGAAATGTGAAATCTGCACCAAATAAAAGGAAAACCCTCCCAGTTTCTGTAGGATGATGTGGCAGCATGTGGGCATGCGCAGATGATGACATAACACCATGTATACAGCGGAGCAGCCCACGGCCATGCCAGTCAAGATGTGGACGGTACAGAGGAAAGTTCAGTGTGTTCTGTGGCTCGCTAAATTCAAATCCGTGACCAAAGTGCAACATGAATGTCAGCGCGTTTATAAGAAGCGCCACCAGATAGGAATAACATTACTCGGTGGGATAAGCAGTTGAAGGAAACGGGCAGTTTGGTGGAGAAACCCCGTTCTGGTAGGCCATTAGTCAGTGACGAGTCTGTAGAGGCTATACGGATGGCTACCTAAGGAGCCCTAAAAAATCTGTGCCTGAGCCCACATCGAACTGCACTGAATAGGTATGAAACTGGGAGGGTTTTCCATCTATTTGGTGCAGATTTCACATTTCTATCGTCTTTTGTTGCTTTCCTGTGACCGGTCAAAAGTGCACCATGACTTTACGGACACACTGTACAGTATTTTTTTTATTAAAACCTGGGTGTATTATGGAATCTATGCCAATTTTGCATCCATGTAGAGGAGAAATGAGAGCTCCAGCGGGCACGGGTGGGGGCTTGCCCACACCTCGTCCCCTTTACATGCCGGCTCTCACCACCCCGCCCCAGGCAGCGCCACATTTCTCTGCAAGCACAAAACCCTCCTCCCACCCCACGTAGGCCAGCAGGCCAGGGGACGAGCCACCTCTGGTGGCAGCCCTCAGTCACTAGCACCAGAGTTGGAGTTTCAGTGCTCTTGGAGGTGGGTGGTAGAAAGGTAGATGGCTCAGGTGTGTGTGCTCTGAGGTGTGTAAACTCAGAGCCGTGTATCATTGAGGTGTGCAGGCTCTGAGGTAGGTGTGCTCTGGAGGCCTGAACCGGCCGCCCCATCTCATGCTGCTCTGCACCCCTCCCTGCTGGTGGGCACTAGCTTCCTCTCGCTTGTCATTGGTCAGTGCACCGAGAGCGCGCCCCTCCCCTCGCTAGACCTTTCTCCACGCAGGTTCCCCCTGCCCACACACCCTCCCTCACTCCCTCTTTTCCCTGCTCAGCTGCTACCTCACCTGAGACGCTGCCTTCTCCTGGAGGCCTGGCCTGAACCGGCCCCTGTACCACGACTCTACAGGCACACTGTATTAGGCCTCAAGCTATTTCTGAAAATACTTTCTCAAATAAATAGTTCAGGGGAGAAAAATCAAAGATATGAGGAGACAAGACTAAATGAACTAGAAACAGCAGAAACAACAGACCACAGAAATACACCTCCTAAATTCCAGATGTTTGAATTCTCAGACATAGGCCACGAAATACTGTATTTTATCAGCTCCAAAATGCCATTTATTGTAAAGGATGACATTATCTGGTTCCCTGCTAAGTTAGGCTGCCAGTAGGTCACATTAGCCTCTCATTCCATTGAAATACATTTCAATTCTTCCTGCTTTCAGTTGCATTGCTTGGTGAATGATGGGCGACCCTTCACGTGATTTCAGTATCAAAATGTAATATAGGGCTTCCAGACAAGACACAATAACAGAGATCAGATTGACCCTCCCATCTGCAACAACTGAAAAATGGGACAAAAGGTATGAGAATGGCAGTCAAGGTAATGAACACACACAACAAAGGACAATGATTTCTTGGGGACAAGAAACAAATGAGAGGAGCGCTACAGTGCCCTGACCCCCGTTCAGGGAGGACGATCCCTGGCCGCCTCCCCGCATTGCAGAAAAGAAGCTGGGAGTGGAGTAGAAGCCAAGACAGCGAGTGTGCGCAGGGTGAAGTGCGGGAGAGGAGAAGGACTCGGAGAGAAGTCCGGAGATCTGCAGAGGCTCTGCTCTGAGCACTCAGTTGGGTGTTATCAGAACGTGCACACTAAGAAACTACCCAAGGCCAGGGGGAGAATCACTTTCAAAAACGAGAGGGAAACGGGCACAGAGCTCACGCAGGACTGGGAAGAGCGCCCATTTCCAGCAGCAAGACTGGAAAACCTCATAACTCACAGAGCTTCATTTGCATTTCTAAGAAGGATCTTGCCTCAGTCGCAAGAAAAAATTAACCCCAGATTGTATACAGCGTGGAACTGCCTAAGACAGGGGTCCCCAAACTTTTTACACAGGGGGCCAGTTCACTGTCCCTCAGACCGTTGGAGGGCTGGACTATAAAAAAAACTGTGAACAAATCCCTATGCACACTGCACATATCTTATTTTAAAGTAAAAAAACAAAACGGGAACAAATACAATATTTAAAATAAAAAACAAGTAAATTTAAATCAAGAAACTGACCAGTATTTCAATGGGAACTATGTTCCTCTCACTGACCACCAATGAAAGAGGTGCCCCTTCCAGAAGTGCAGCGGGGGCCAGATAAATGGCCTTAGGGGGCCGCATGTGGCCCGTGGGCCGTAGTTTGGGGACCCCTGGCCTAAGACACATAAAGACAAGATCTGAATGCACCAAACTGTTTCCAAGTAGCATATCTCTATCCCAGAACAAGGCTCAAAAACATCTAAGTGAATTTAATAACATCCAGCGCCCAGCAAGGTAAAATTCATCATATCCTCAGCATCCCCACTGCTGGGCCACCACTGTCTCTCATCTGGATGATGACAGTGACCTCCTCGTAGGTCTCCTTTTCTCCTTGCTTCTAACAGTGAGGACAGGCCAGGTTATGATGCAGGAACAAGTAGCACCAAAAAGCCTAGTCGCTTGACCAGCAATGGTTCTGCCCCATACTTGCCTTCAACACAGGCCTGGAGAGGGCCTCTGCTCATCTCTCCCGGTCCATTTGGCCTGAGGTGACAAAATGTTGTCGACCAGGTAGCTGACCAATAACAGAAATGTATTTTCTCACAGCTCTAGAGGCCAGAAAGTTTAAGATCAGCGTGCCAGCATGGTCAGGAGACTTCTCATCGTGTCCTCACCTGGTGGAAGGGGACAAGGCAGCTCTCTGGAGCCTCTTTTATTGGGGCACTTAATGCCATTTGTGAGGGCTCTGCCCTCAGGACCCCACCACCTTCAAAGGTCCATCACCTTCCTAATACCATCACTTTGGGTGTTCCGTTTCAACATAGGAATTGGAGTGGGAGCAGGGGTGGGTGGGGTTGGGGGTGGGGCACACATTTAGACCGTAGTCTTCTCACGACCCAGGCCAACAAAACAGCTACCATCTGGTGCACGGCCAGGCACAGAGAGGAGGCCAAATTGCCCTTTGGCCCTTCTGCGGAAGTGGAACACGTTACTCCGGATCACAGTTCAATAGCCAAGCAAGTCACATGGCCCACTGTGAACTCCAGGGGGTAGAAGGCTGCAAGCCAGGCATATGTCCAGGGGAGCTCAAAATGTCTCCCGTCTAGAAAACAGGGCGATGTCTGTAAAACATGCATCAGGTCACACCGCCCCTGTTCATTTTCCCAGGGTCAAGCCAGAGCTTCCATGCGGCCTACGAGGAGGCTCCGTGGGACCTGTGCCCAGCGCCTCTCTGGCCCACCTAGCCTGCTTCTGTTCCCTTTCCCCCTCCGGCCATGCTGACCTCCTTTCTGTTTTCAGACACTTTGGCCATACGCCCACCTCTGCACTGCTGTCCCTCCTGCAGGGTTCTTCCTTCAGGCGCCCGTGGCTCCCTGCCTCCCCTCCTTCAAGCCTCTGCTCAAAGACACCTCCTCAATGAAGCCCACCAGCTCCATCCTATTTAAAACCACCTCCCGCCCCCCGCCCCTCCAGCCTCCCCATCCCCATTAGCTTGTGTTACTTTTATCTTGTTCATAACACTTTCTGCCTTCCAATGTGCTATACAATTTCCTTATTTCCCACGTATACTGCTTATTGTCTTCCCGGCTAGAATGTGAGAAGCACAAAGAACAGGATCTTCGCCTGTTTTGTTCACTGCTGTATCCCAAGCGCCTCATACGGTGCTTGGCACATATTAGTCACTCAATAAACACTTATTTGTACAAGTGATCAATACTTGTCTAAATAAATACTAGTGAACACACAGTGACTCCCTGAGCTTACCTGACCTTTGGGGTCATGCTCTGATACTTTATCTGAGTAGGCAAGAAGGCTGAATCATAAACATTCGTCTCCAACAGAACAAACTTACAGGATAATTAAGCAGTTAGACTGGCCTGGGAATGTGGGTAGTGGGAAGCCGGGGAGATGATGGAACAGTCATTGTCACTCCTTGGGGGAGGAGTTGGGGGAGTGCATTGGGGGCAGCCGGGTGGGTTCGCCACCTTGTGGTTTATTGAGGAAATGCACCAAATCTTGACAAGTCGGAGGCTCAACCATGGGTGTGGTCTACCTTTTAACACACTTAGTCTTTCTGCAAGTCTCTCCAGGCTTTTGTGAACGAGATGGGGGTCACCAGGCGTGGCCCTCTCAGAGTCCTGTGGAGGATGTGCCCGTGGACCTGAAACGTAACCCAAATGTTTTTGTGACCAACGTGATCTTTCATGCATTCACAGATCCACCCATTCAACCACACGTTCTTCAGCACACGTTTGCCCAGCAGTTACAAGGGGGTCTGACCTTCTGAGAAGGAAGAGGCCCTGCCCTTGGATGGCTGGAGAAACAAGTATCCAATTACTCAACACCTGTTTACTGAGAGCCCGTGGGCACTGAGCGGGCATTGGCCGGTGGTAACTACTTAGACAGACTGGACTGCCCCCCGGTGGATCTGACATTCTAGTTGACAAATAAGAGGACAAGCACAGTGACACATGTTGTGAAGAAACACACATGGGAGAGAGTTGAGGGGGCTACTTTAGAGAAGCCCCTAGAAGAGATGACATTTAAACTAAGGCCTTGAAATACAGGAACGGGCCAGTTGAGAGAATAGCATTCCAGGGAGAGGAATCAGCATTGCTAAGTGGTGAGTGTTCTAGAGATGGAGAGAAGGCCAGAGTGGCTGGAGGGGAGTATGCCTGGGGAGGAGCAAAAGATGAGGTCAAGATGTCCGCGGAGGCCAAATCCTGCTGGGCCTTGAGGGCTGTGGAGAGGTGGCCCTTACAGAGATGACCTAGCCTGCCTTTTCTAAAGACCCACCTGGCTGGCGATCGGGAGTGGCTCTAGAGGGTGGCTGAGTCCGTTTGGGCTGCTGGAACAGAATGTTACAGACTGGCAGGCTTATAAATGCTGGAAATGTATTCTTCACAGTTCTGGAGGCTAGGAAGTCCATGATCAAGGTTCGGGCATTCTTAGAATGCGTGAGAACCCACGTCCTGGTTCATAAATGATCATCTTCTCACTGTATCCACAGGTGGTGGCAGGGCAAAGGAGTATCTGTTATAAGAGCACTCATCCTACTCATGAGTCTCCACCCTCATGACCTCATCACACACACACCCCAGAGACCCCCTTTCAAACACCATCACATCGGGGTATGAAATCTGGGGGAAACACAAACCGTTCCGTCTATAGCAGAGGAGCGCCTGCTTACTGCTTACGGAGGGGAGTGAATACAGACACTTAGAAGACGGCATTCCTGTTCTTAAGGGGGTTCTTGTTTCAGTGAAAAGAACATGACTCAGGCCTGACCTGTGGTGGCGCAGTGGCTAACGTGTCGACCTGGAATGCTGAGGTCGCCGGTTCGAAACCCTGAACTTGCCCAGTCAAGGCACATACAGCCAGGAAGCAATGAACAACTAAAGTGAAACAACTATGAGTTGATATGAGTTCTCGCTCCATGCCCCTCTTTCTCTCCTCTGTATAAAATCAATAAATAAAATCCTTTTAAAAAAAAAAACACATGGCTCAGGCAGCCCATTCCATCTGAGTTCACTCCCAGCCTCACTGCTCTTGTGCCGCAATGCTGGGCAATGTCTCCAACCTTCGGTTTTCTCACTTGCAAATGGGAAACAATAATATCCACACTGGTGATCTGTTGGGCAACTTAGAGAAATGAGTATTAAAAGTCTGGTGCTGCGCATGGTAGGTAACTCAAAAAAATGTCATGTTAGAACACACACACATCCCTTTACAATGTAGGAAAAGGCACATACGCAGAGTTTATAAACACAAAGCAGACGGAGGTGAAAACAGCGTCGTGGAGGCCGGGAATGCCAGCCTAAAGCTCGTGGCCGTCTGTGAGCGGCGGGAGCCAGGGAGGGCTTCTGAGCAGCGGAGGGTCGTGAACAGAGCTTCCTTTTAGGAGGAAGGTAATGTTGGCAGCCAGGAAACGGGAGAAGATGGACGAAAGGAAATTGTGATCCCCTTCTTCCTGCCCCGGAGAGGGACCTTCTCTCAACCTCCTACCCAGCCCCTAAGCCCCGGCTTGCAGCCTGAGTACCTGGAGCTTTCCTTTAAGACCTGCTTCCTTCATAGCCCTGATCTATTTCACAGGACCTTGTGCGCCTGGCCACTAAGCATTTCCAGGTTTGCCCGTGTTAATGATGAGCATCTAGTCAAGCCAGCCAATCAGACAGCCGTCCTGGAGGGAGAGCGGCTCTTTCCAAATCCCCTGCCTCGGCCCTGGAAGGAAGCCTGATTCCTTCAAGAGGCCGTTGGTGGAGAGAGGCCGAAAAGGAGCAGGCCTCGGCTCGCTGGGCTTGGCTGTCATCCTGGGAACGTGGGGCTGGGGAGAAGTGCCGTATGCCAGCCCGGCCGGCCGACACCAGGAATCACACAAAGACCAGAACCTGATTCGGGCTGATGGGTTTGGTGCCCCTCGAAGGGGTAGCGCTCCTCCTAACTAAACCTGCCATGTGGAATTCTGCGCTTTGTCAGCTCCAGCATCGATTTCCTACGGTCTGCAGCTCTCAAGCTTGCCCAGCACACTTCCAGGACGGGAATTTAGAGAAATAAATCAGCTAAGGCAGCAGACTACCCTCCTTCCCGTCGTCTCCACTCCCCAGGCGGACAGTGCCAGTGTTCCCAGGAGGACTGTGCAGACAGTGCGACTTGGCTTCACTCGTGCCGAAGTCTCCTGGGGAATAGGTAGGGACAGGCGTCAGCCCCGGCCCCAGAGGGGTGATGATCACCCGCGAGGACTTAGGTTAGAGTTACGGAAATGGAGAGGGGTCCGTTCATCTCACGAGCATTGCCCTGGGGCCTCTCCACGCTCCTCTATGCCGGATGTGGGGTTTGAAGAGAAATAAGACCCCTTCTAGCTCCTTGGGGAGCTCAGAGCCTGGCAGAGGAGTCAACTCAATAACAAGTTACGGCGATAGCCAGGGGAAAAAGCAATTACATATCTGGGACGCAGGGCTTCCTGGAGGAAGAGACATCCAGGCTGGGCTTGGAGAGCTGATTAAAAGGTCACTGGCCAGCGAAGGGGGGAAGTGAGCTTAGGCCAAGGCGTGTAGTTAGGGGGGAGAACAGAAGGTGTTTTTTCCTGGCGATCTCAAGTTGTTTCTGTCACTGGGACATGAGGGAAGTGGAGGCAACTGTTAGATGAGGCTGCACACACAGTCGAGGGCTGAAAAGAAGGTCAGGACCAGGAAGGAATGGATGGATATGTTTCGAGACAGTGTTAGAATTGAAATGAGGTCTGGGGTTTGAATGCAGTTAAAGAAAACGTCTCACTGTACCAGATTGGTTCATAGCAAAATATCAAAGATGCATGTGATTTACACGTATTACCTCACTTAGACCTCAGATCAAGCCCAAGAGGCCAGGGCTAGATAGACATCTATCATCTTACAGAGTCGGGGAGATGGAGGTACAGATCGGTCAGTGACTCGGGCAAGGTCACACACTTGGGAGGTGGCAGTTGTTGGGGTGAGGAGCGTGGGGGGACAGGGAGTTAGTTTTTCATAGGTACAGAGTTTTAGTTTGGGAAGATCAAAAAGTTCTGGAGATGGACAGTGGTGGCGGTTGCACAACAATTTGAATGTACTCAAGGCCACCGAACGGTACAGTGAAGAATGGTTAAAATGGTAAATTTGACGTCGTGTATTTTGCCACGATTTAAACGGGAAGATGATGGAAGGGCATGGAAATGGGTAGGTATTGCATCCTGAGCTGCGGGCAGGAGGGGAGGGAAGTGTGTCCTCCCGGGCCAGGCCTGCAAACAGCACAGGAGGTGAGCCCGCTCAGGGGGCTGAGGACCTGCTGTGCTTCTCAGTGTGCTTCTGGGAGGGGGGTGGGGGAGGCGGTCTCATCGCCGCCTTTCGGGGAAAACCAAGAAAGCTGGCTCCTTCACTAATTTCCTCTAGCGTCTGCTGTCTGCGGTTCTGCCTTATTAGAACCGCTCGGCTGGCGCAGAGGGTGAGGTCAAAGGGACGGAGAAGCCAGGCCTTAATCATGCCGGACAGTTCTAATCCTTTGACTTACAATTGTGCTTCCGAAGAATGTGCCTTCCAGGATCCTATTGGTGAGGGTCCTGGCACGAAACCGGATGCCACACTCAAACTGGGTCGCCCAGGAAAGTTCACTAAGGGTCTGTTGACAAAGTGTAGACGGGGCTTGGGGAACCAAAGTGGGGAGGATGGTGTCATGCCCAGAGGGCTGTGACTCCCTTAGTGGGAAGAGCGGATGCCAGAGGGCTGTGACTCCCTTAGTGGGGAGAGCAGATGAGGGAACCCTGGAGGAGCCAGCATGGGGAAGGTGCCTTTGGTGAGGACAAGCGTGCAGGGAGGGAGCTTGGGAAACGAGTACCCAGACATCTCTCCTCCTGCCCTCAATCTCCTGCCAGGGCTCCCGTTTGCCAAGCCCAGCAGGAAGTTCGAGGACAGAGAGCCTGTCAGTGAAATCCCTACAGGCCAGCCTTGGGACCAGAGCAGAGCGGCAAGACCTGGCGAAGAAGTCGGAGGAGCAAGTGGAGGGACTGATCCTTTTATTTATTATTTATTTACTTTAGATTCTGTCTATTAGTTGTTTTTTTAATTTTTTATTTATTTACTTTTTTAGATTTTATTTATTCATTTTTATTAGAGAGAGAGAGGGGAGAGAGAGAGAGGGAGAGATAGAGAGAGAACAGGGGGAGGAGCAGGAAGCATCAACTCTCATATGTGCCTTGACCAGGCAAGCCCAGGGTTTTGAACCGGCGACCTCAGCATTCCAGGTCGATGCTTTATCCACTGCGCCACCACAGGTCAGGCAATGTCTATTAGTTTTAGAGAGAGGAGAGAGAGAAAAGTGGGGAAAGAGCAGAAAGTATCAACTCATAGTAGTGGTTGCTTCTCGTATGTGCCTTGACCGGGCAAGCCCGGGGCTTCAAATCAGCGACCTCAGTGTTCCAGGTCCAAGCCTTAGTATCCACACTGTGCCACCACAGGTCATGCGAGGGGCTGACCCAAAGTGCATCAGCACCAAACTATCCAGCGGCCTAGCCCCTCTTCTGGATCACCCTCACCTTCTTCCAAAGGCTGACCTTGGACCCAGAGCCAGAAGGAGCCCTGGGCTCTTCCAGGCCTGGAGGGGGGCTGTGGGGTTTATCAGAAAGTGCCCTGCGTAGTGGTATGAGAGCATGGGTCAGGGCCCCAAACCTCCGCCCGTGTCATCATATGGACATTCATTCAGTGGTTTGTTCAGCTAACGTCCCCTGAAAGTGACTCAGTGCCACACGGGGACCAGGAGGCACTGGATGAAGTGTGGAGTGGGCCCAGCCACCACCCTCGGCTGCCACTTTGAGAAATATCTCCACCAGTTCCGGGAATCTGGAGGCTGCTCTCAGTCACCTCTATGAAATGGGTGGGTCAGCCGTCTTTTCCTCCAAGAGTTGCCCGGATGACGCAGAGAAGGTTTTTGAAAAGAGGAAGGCACTGCACCTGGCAGGGGGGAAGTGCTCCATGTCTGGGAATCAGTGGGCTTGTTAGCAAGCACCCACTGGCCCTCATTCACTCGCCACCCTATTACCCTGCTTTGCGGCAATTGTTGCAGTTATATTGCACTTGGATTTGTTGCAGGTTTTTTTTCCCTTTTCTCCCTTCCCTCTCTCTCAGACTGTAAGCCCAGCAGGAGCCACCGGCCCCCTGCTTCTTCCTGAGTCCCTAGGGCTTGGAGCTGAGTTTCAACATTTATGCATTGCTAGTGGCCTCACATTCACTTAATCTTGAGGACAGCCCTGGTTGGTAGGCAGTACCAGTAATGAGCCCAGAGAGGGTAAGCAATCCGTCCAAGGTCACAGAGCTGGAATTTGAATCGGAGAATCGGCGCTCAGATCCGACGCTGGAGCGAGTCGAATGTCGGAATGAATCGAGGAGTCAAGGGGCGAACAGGCGGCGGTTGCGCGCCCATCCCCTCCCCCGTGGCGGTGGCTAGGCGCAGGGACAAAGGCCCGGCAGAGGCCGGACGTGGGCCAGCCGGACCCGTGGCGGCGGCGGCGGGGTGGGGGCCGGGCCCCTTTAAGTGGGACTGGCCGGCAGCGCGGGGGGCGGGCCGGGGGGCGGGAGGCGCGGCGGGCCAGGCCGGGCCGAGGGCGCGCGGAGCGAAGGGCGGCGGCGGCGGTGGTGCCTTCTCGTGCTCGGCTGGGGCTCCAGATCGCGTCGGCCCCCGGCTCCTGACCCGCGGCGGCGCATCCCCCGCGGCCCCGGCACCCCGCGTCGCCCGCACCCGCGCTCGGCCCCGTGGAGGAGCGGCCATGTCGCCGCGGCGCAGCATTGTGGAGGTGAAGGTGCTGGACGTGCAGAAGCGGCGGGTGCCCAACAAGCATTATGTGAGTGCCGCGCGGCCCCACGCCCCCTCGAGCCCGAGCCCGCCGGGGGCGACTTGGAGCCCCCCGGCTCTGAAAACTTCTGCCTGCTGCTCTTTCCCCCCGACCTCCCTCCGCCGCCCCCTCCGCCCTGCCGCTGCGCCGCCTGGGTCTCTCCCGGCCCCTCCCCTCCCCCTCCTCTCTTTTGCCGGGTTCTCGTCCTCTTTCTCATCCTCCCTCTTCGCCCCGCACGCGCTGCTGTGCGGGTGCTCCTACCCTTTCCGTCTCCCCCTTGTCGTCGCCCCCCCCCCCCACTCTGTCCTGCCCATCCGTGGAAAAGTCTGGCTGGAGCCAGTGTGGGGAAGACAGAGCGACAGAAAGAGAGAGGAGCGCCTGTTCTCAGGTCGCCCTCCCGGCCTCTCCTTGTCCCCAGGCACTCAGACCCGCAGTGACCAGCCACAGGTAGCCAGCCCCCCGAGGGGGGGGGCAGCCAACTTTGGCTCCGTACTTCTAGAGGAGCCGGCCAGGCTGAGCAGTGGAGGCGATCTCTGAGAATGAGCCCTTTGAGTGCCTGCACCTTCAAAAACGGTTTTAAAAAGAAAAAGGCCCTGCCCCCTCTCTCCAATAACTTCTGTTTTAAAATGTGCCAAAGTTTTCTCCTGGCATCGCCGTCTGGAAAATGGGACTCTTGTTTAGAGCTGGTGAGGACTTGAGAAAATGGGCCAGGAGCTTGATTTTGCGGATGGGAAGGCTGAGGTGCAAAGAGACTGCAGGTTCTAGGAGCTGGAGCTGGATTCATGGGTTCGCCTGCCTCTGGAAGGTGTGCCTGAGGCCCACAGTGACCCACAGGTGGGAAATGGCTTTCACAGCCGCCCAGGAGCTGAATCTGGGGGGTTCAAGGGGCCCTGGGACCACCTCAGAGGTACGGGGTAGGGAGTTCATGGGTCTGTGGGGCGATGGGCCCAGGTGAAGCCTTGGGTTGGCCTCCCTACTGGAGGAAAGGGGACCGTGGTGTCTCTGGTGGCGAGAAGTGGGCAGTGGCAGCACCTAGCTGCAGAGAAGTTCACCAGGAAGGAAAAAAGAGCAAGAGGGAGGAAAAAAATCCTAACAAAGAAGAGTAGAACAATGAATAGCAAAGGGCGTTGGCTGGCTAAATTCAGCTCCTTGGCCTCCCTGCAAGTCTGTCTTGGGATCTGTTTTTTTGAAGAGACTCATTCTTACAAAGCAGATCGACATGAGTAGCCTATAAAATTCTGCGAGGAGATAGCTGGAATTCACTCCGCACTCTACGAGAAAGGCTGTGCTGTGTGAGTCTGTATTGTTATTGGCTGGGCAGCTAGTTATTCTGCCCGTAGCCAGGCGGTGGGAAGCTATTTCCTGAACCTGTGGCATCTTTAAACAGAGTGAAGTTTTCCTTAACTCCAGAACTGAGCTAAATTGTCTTTTTTTTTTTCCTTCTTCTTTTTTTTTTTTTTTTTTTTTTTGGGTGAACTGTTTCAAATACTGCCAACTCTTGGTTTCTTGTTTGAGCCTGTTGAGTATGTAACTGAATTGCCTCTTTGGTATGAGACAGTTTCACCAACATGGCAACAGGACGAAGTCTGAAATGCTCCATGCTGCCTCCCACCCACCAGATCTGTGAGCTGGCAAAACCAGCATAGAGACAGCCACCAAGAACTGGCACCATCGTCCGCTCGCTCTCTCCTGTCCTCTCCCGTCACTCACATTTCAGGCAGAGGTTCTAGAGCCCACTTGACAGATGAGGAAACTGAGGCTCAGAAAGGTGAGGTCCTAGGCCTGAGGTCACGGCCAGGGGCAGAGAAGAGGTATAAATTCAAGTCTGTTGAACCCCAGAAGGGGTGTGCCACCAGGCCACACCACTTCCCAGATCCCGGAGCCTCAGAGTTTCCTTAAGCAACGGCCACTAAAAATCCGGGAAGTCTGCCATCATGGGTGACCACCCTGTGGCTTCCATTCTCTGCTGAGTCAGATCCCTTTCTGCCAGTTTTTTTTTTTTTCGACGGTTCTGCAGCTTTGAGAGGCATCTTTCTAGGCTTTCCACCACTTTTTAGGAGCCTCTTAAGATAAGTCTCTAAACGTTCATATACGGATTTGGGTTCAAATCTTGGCCTCTCAACTTGCTGGCTGTGTGGCCTCTCAGAGCCTCAGCTGCCTCATCTGCAAGCTGGGGTGAGGGTTCCCACTCGTTAGGGGGGGGGACCCTGTGACTCGCAGGGTTGGCTTTCCAGAACTGTTAAACCTCTGCCTCCCTGCCCCGTGGTGTCTGTGTTACTCTGATTGGGAACATGCAGAAGTCACATGGGGAGGGGTTTCACCAAGAACTTGTTTTTCTGCATGTGGGTTTCATCACTCTTGTGATTCAAGGTGGCCCCTCTCTCTTCTTTCCAGCCTTCTGCGTTTGTGAGGTGAAATGGGGCGACGGGTTGAATGGAAACTTGAGTCACCCCCAGGAATGGAGCAAATTTAATGCCGTGATGGGCAGGGGATATGGACCCACTAGAAAGTGCCAGCAGCCCCCATTCTTGTCCTGAAGCCGTACCCACCCCACCACACTGGAAGGAGTGGGTGTGGAGGCAGCCATGGGCGTGGGTCTGGACTCTCATCCCGTTTTGGTATCCTCCTTTCTAAACCTGGCCCAGCCACCTGGCGAAGAGAGTGTGAGCCGGGGAGTCAGACAGTCCTAGGCTGTGCTGCTTCCTGCGGCGTGGCCTTGGGCTGGTGGATTTATCTCTCAGCTCCATCTTTGATAGTCTGCAAATTGTGAACATGGCCTCTGGGGCATTTCCCAGCCTCAGCACTGCCAACGTTTGGGGCCGGCTCCCTCTCTGTTGCGGCGGCCGTGCTGTGCATTGCAGGGCGCTCAGCAGCATCTCTGGCTCTCATCCACTTGATGCCAGGAGCATTCCCTGCCCCAACTGTGACATCCAAAACTGTGTCTAGACATGGTCCCCAGGGAGTCAAAATCACACACATCCCTACCTCTGCCGCTGAATTAGCATGTATCAATCAGTTAAGGAGAGTTCCAGTCACCAAGGCTGGAAAGAAGAGAGAGGGGCCACCTTGAATCACAAGAGTGATGAAACCCACATGCAGAAAAACAAGTTCTTGGTGAAACCCCTCCCCATGTGACTTCTGCATGTTCCCAATCAGAGTAACACAGACACCACGGGGCAGGGAGGCAGAGGTTTAACAGTTCTGGAAAGCCAACCCTGCGAGTCACAGGGTCCCCCCCCCCACAAATAAGCAATGTCCTGCCTTTACTGTTTATCATTCCCATGCACTTTTTAAAAATAGACTGTTACATAGGATCCTTTTCGTTAACAGCTTTATTGAGGTATAACTTCCATACTGTAAAATTCATCCATGGTGAGTGTATAGCTTGTTGACTTTTTTAGTAACTTTGTAGAGCTGTGCAGTTGTCACCGCAGTTAAGTTTTATAACATTTCCGTCACCCCCTCACAAAAAAAAAAAGATCCCTTGTGCCTGTTTGTGATCAGTCCCCTCCCCACCCTTGCCCTATGTACCGTTGAATGTTTTTACCTTTTTAACACTCCCCCAAATCTTGCAGTGACTGTTTTAAAGCTACACGAAAGCATTACACTTTTCAGATCTATGTTGCTGCTGTGAGATCTATGTTGTTCCTTTTAACAGCTGTTTACTATTCCACTTATGAGCATACTGCTGTTTGTTTGAGCTTCTCTTTGGGTGTTTTCCGTGGTTCACTTGCGTGGAGCTGCTTCCGGGCACATTTGCCCAGAGTGGGATTGCCAGTCTTGGCATTTGCATTTTTACCTTTTCCATCCCCAGGAACCGTATCTGTGGGTCCCTTGCTCTGTGTTCTTGCTAACACTCCGAACTGTCGGACTTCTTAGTTTCTGCCAGTCTAGGGGGTGAGAATAGTATCCCATGGCAGTGTTTCTATTTTACACCTTTCTGGGCCATCGGAGTTTCCTCTTCTGTGAGTTGCCTATTGTATTGTTTGCCCCCTTTTGAGGATATTGGGTTATTTGCCTTCTATTAATTGATACAGTGTATTTATACAATCAGGACCCTGATCCTTCAGGTTGTTCCATTAGCATTCCCTTTTCCCCTTGTGATGGGAGGCTCAGAGAGGTGGGGGCACTGCCTGAGGTCACAAGGTAAGAAATGGCAGTGTGAGACTTGAGCTAGATGCCTTTGTGTCTGGGAGAGGCAGCCTTGGGATCCTACCCCTGAGCCAAGGGACCTTCAGTGGGTCACTTAGCTTCTGGGCTCTAGTTTCTCCCTCCTGGCCCTCCCTTCATCCCCCTGTTCCCTGTTCCTGGTTGGGCGAAGCGCAAGCCATCCCTCAGTCACTCTCGCTCCAGGGGAGCTCTGAGTTGATTTTGCCCCTAGAGTGATGAGTCTGTAGACCCTGTATCGCCACCTTGCTCTGAGAGCCTGAGGGTCACTATTCAGAGCAATTGAGATTTGCAGGGTAGCTCACACCTTGTTAGGCATTACTGGTGTTCCTTGTCTATGGGGAGGCCTCTGGCTGGCGAGCTCAGTGGTCTGGAACAGACTGTGAATCCACTGCCCACATTAGCTGCATTCTGTTGCCAACCACCAGCTGCCTGTCCCCAGCCATCCCTGGCACCTTTTACAGAAACATGCAGGGCAGGGCAGCAGACTTCAGTGGAAAGAACTTGGGCGTTAGAGGCAAACATGTCTTGGGCACTCAACCCTCAGGCTGAGTTTCCGCATCTGTAACGTGAGTCCGGTTGTCCTTCTAAGACGACGGCCTACTGCTTTGCTGATAGCTGCCCTCAGCCTGTGCTCCATCCCTCCGGTGGGGGGACGGGTGCCAGCTACTAGCCCAGTTCTTAGGACCAACCGTGACGTTCAGGATGGAAAGACCTGGCCTTGAGTCCTCGTCAGGCACTCCTGAGCGGAGTGACCGTGCTCCCTGAGGGTCTGGGAAGTGGAAGTAGTCCTAGTGCTGACCCACAGGCCGAGGGCACTTGGGAGGATTAGCTCGTGTCACACAATCCTGAATGTGGCGCCTCCTGTGTAAAAGGCCCTCAGCAGCCGTACTCATGAAAAGTAGTATTAATGATAACAACAGCCACGATCCAAATCTATGCCCCTTGCCTGCCAGCCGCCCTGGGGGCATGCTACCGGTTTCCCATGGTCCTTCATTCAGGTGGCATTATGGAGTGCCTGCCCCAAGCTGGACACCTGCTGCTGCAGACAGGCTCGGGAGCCAGGCGAGCCCGTCTACCTGTTCTCCAGGTATATGTTCTTGTTCTGCGCTCTGTGTCACAGAGACTGTGCCCTCAGGAGGGAGGAAGCCCTGAGGGTAGGGTTTCTGTTAAAAAAAAACAACACACGGTTCTATTGCTTTTTTGTGGTTGAAAAGCAGTGAACCTCATCAGCCGTGCGGCCCCCACCCCCATCCTGATCCCCTGTCCCGTGGGTGCAAGGAGCCGGGTCCTTGACGGCTCGTCCTCAGGTGAGCGTCAGTAGACGCTTCAGCCTCCTTCTCTTACACTCTGGGCTCCTGCAGGTGTCCTCGTCAGGAAAGGGCAGGCCTTTCCTGCCATGTCATCAGATTACTTCAATGTCACTTTGGTTCAAACTTGAACCTGTGCCATCCCGTGCTTCTGGTGAGCAGGGAAAGGGCGCCCGACAGCCTGCGTTCAGATCCCCGCTTTGATGCCCACCCACACAGCGCCCTCAGACAAACCACTCACCTCTCTGTGCCTCAGTTCCCTCGTCTGTAAAATGGGAATCATAACAGTTCCAATTTCATAGGGCTGATGCGAGGATTAAATGGCCCTGGCCATACAGTAAGGGCTCGATAACTGAGCTATTCTAACGTAGTATCCACATATAGTGTATGTTGCACACTAATGTTGTGTACAAACATGGTATAATGTATGACAACGGCAAGCAGTTGGTAACCACTTCAACGCCCATCAGTAGAGAACAAGATAAACGTACTATATACTAACTAGATCCACACGCTAGAATGCCGTGAGATGGTAAAAATGTATTCCGTCTTCTGTCATGGGGATAGTAAACAGTAAGAGCTGGTTGCAAAACCAGCAGGCTCGGGCTCAATCCCACCTGATTACAAACTACGGATGAAAATATCTGTATCTGTGAGTGCAGAAATAGAGTTGATGCAATATATATGCCACTTGGTTTTATTTGTTATTTATTTTTGCTTGTCTGTGCGTTTCTCTTGTTTTCCGAACGTTCCGCAGTGAACACATATTCCTGGTTTTAGTAAAAATAAAAACCCCAGCAAGTGCTCGTTTGAAACAAGAAGCAGCGCCAGGCTGTGGTGGCTCCGGCCCGGTCCCACATCCTGCCACCCGGGCTGCCCTGGCATGGCTGGCGCGGCAGACTCCCCTGAGCCTGTCCTCCGAGGTGGGCGCCGGCCTCCCGGGCGCCGCCCACACCCCGGCCTCAGAGGGAGGTCTCTGGGTACGGCTTTCCAGACTGAGAGCCCAAGAAGTGGGAAGAGATGAGTTTAAAATACCACGAGGGAAGGCCAGAGCAGCTGCTTTTCTAGTTAAAATGCGCCTCGCTCAGCGGGCCCCGGCCCGCGTCCCGGAGTCTTGCAGCGCGGGAGGGTTGGAAGGAATTGTAGGCCTGAGTTCAGTGCCGTGCACGCCAAGGTGACAGGAGCACCGGAAAGGTCGTCCAGGGGAGAGCTGTGCCCCACACCCTGCCTCCCTGGGCATTTCATATGTCCGCTGGTCGCCCGCCTGGGAGTCAGCCATCAGCACAGTCATCACCCTGCCAGGAAGGACCGGGGCGACCGCACCAGTCACTGGACTTGTCCTGGACACTCATATCCTGGCTGCAGGCGGTGCACGCTTTCACCCTCGGAGAAGAAGCTGTGGTCGGGGGATCAGCGTCGCTTTGCATGACTCAGTTTTCTCCTTCCCCTTGGAGTTGAGGGCCAGCTGCGGCCACTGCAGCTGCAGGAAAGGGAGCTGCCCGCTGAGCATCCTGTCTTTCGGGGGGGGGGGGCAGCAGTGAGTCGTGAGCGCCCACCTTGGCCGAAGCTGATTGAGGAGGCCATGAGGCCACGGGGTGGCAAGCCTGACCTCTGCACTCGGAGGCCGGGCTCTGGCCTGATTTCATCATCTGCTCGTGCTGGCACGGAGCCTTCTCTGGGAAGTGGGTGGCTTTCGTGGGGACATTAAGTGAGCTTTTGTGCGGAGTGCCTGAGGCATGGTGCTGCTGGGAGGGTTGTTGGAGCTTTCTGGCCTGGGGTGATGCTCAGACGCAGGGGCCCTGTGCTGGGGTCAGCCAGACCCTGGGTGAAGCTGGCGTCCCCGCGCACCCGTCGTGACATGGGAGCTGGCTGGAGTGATAGACCCAGGAGGCTCAGTGTTTCCCGCAGCGGGCCAGTGGGCGGGGCTGGTGTGGCTCACTCCTCCGGGACCCCACCTCTGCCAGGAGCCCACGGGCCCAAGCTTTGCCACAAGCCATCTGCCCTCCACCCTGTTGCCCGAACTACACGGTGTTCTCTCCCCACACTTGCTGGCCCAGATGCAAGCCTGTGGGCAGGGAGCCCAGGCCCAGGGCCTTCTCGACCAAGTGCAGGGAGAAGGGACTGATGTGCCCTCCTGTGCGTGTGGCCAGAGCTCTCCCACCTGCTTCAGCAGCCCGTCTCAGGCCCCCCAGGGAGCGGGGGTGCCAGATTTACCAAATGAAAATGCTAGAAGCCCAGTTAAATTTGAATTTCAGATAAACATGCAATATTAGGGACATACTTAATACTAAAAAATATATATTATTTATTGTCTATTTGAAATTCAGATCTTTACTGGGCATCCTGTACTGCCAGAACCACCAGTTTCAAAAAAAACAACAACCAAGAAACCTTTGTACTTTTTTTTGTTTTGTTTTTGTATTTTTCCAAAGTGAGAAACAGGGAGAGGCCAGTCAGACAAACTCCCGCATACACCCCACCGGGATCCACTAGGCAAGCCCACCAGGGGGTGATGCTCTGCCCATCTGGGGCATTGCCCAGAGCCATTCTAGTGCCTGAGGCGGAGGCCGTGGAGCCATCCTCAACACGCAGGCCAACTTTGCTCCAATGGAGCCTTGGCTGTGGGAGGAGAAGAAAGAGATAGAGAGAAAGGAGGGGGGGAAGGGTGAAGCAGATGGGCCCTTCTCCTGTGTGCCCTGGCCGGGAATCAAACCTGGGACTTCCACACGCCGGGCTGATGCTCTACCACTGAGCCAACCAGCCCGGGGCCCTGAGTAGCTATTCTTTTTTTTTTTTTTTTTACAGAGACAGAGAGTCAGAGAGGGATAGATAGGGACAGACAGTCAGAAACGGAGAGAGATGAGAAGCATCAATCATCAGTTTTTCGTTGTAACACCTTAGTTGTACATTGATTGCTTTCTCATATGTGCCTTGACCATGGACCTTCAGCAGACCGAGTAACCCCTTCCTCAAACCAGCGACCTTGGGTCCAAGCTGGTGAGCTTTTTGCTCATTTGAGCCTGCGCTCTAGCTGGCGACCTCGGGGTCTCGAACCTGGGTCCTCCGCATCCCAGTCTGACGTTCTATCCACTGTGCCACCGCCTGGTCAGGCCTGAGTAGCTATTCTTTATCTAAGTGTTATTATGTGCTCAAGGCCTTTCCTGCATATGTCACTGAATCCACTTAGCAGCTGTGAGATAAGGAATTTGAGTCAGGATTCTTGAGTTGCAAGTGACAGAAACGGACCTGGCTAACTCAAGCCATAGTAGGGAATGTATTGGAAAGACGGCTGTGACGGAATCCAGGGGAAACTCAGCCCCCAGTCGCAGAGAGGGCCTGAAGCAGCTGGCGCCATGTAGGAAGTAGGAAGTGCCAGGAACATCGGGACATCACCAGAGAGGCAGGCGGCTGCCCCATTCCTCTGTCCTCATGGCCACTCACAGAAGAGTCCAGTTCGAGGAAGAGTGAATCTGCATGGCCCAGCCAGATCAACTGGCCATTCAGAATATTCTGATGGACAGTCCAAGGAGAGAAGGGCAGTCCTTGCAGGAGATTCAGGGCGCTGTTGCTGGAGGCAGAGGGACTTAGCCTGGGCGGGCGGAAGCAATAGATGTCTGCTACCTGGGCCCAGCTCCTAGCCTGTCTCACAGAGGTGGAGGCCGAGGCTTAGAAAGGCGAAGTGATTGGCCCAGGGTCGCAGTCGGCTCTGCTGCCTGTCATTGACTAGAAATAGGGTGTAGTCCGCTCACTCCAAGACCAGAAGGGAAACGTTGCCTTAAAGCACATAGGGATCACATTTTCTATTCTGCTTAATTAAGCAGAATTGCACAGACCCCCTGCTTACTGCTCTGGCAAACAAAGCTCGAAACCCACGCGGAGGCGTCACTGTTTCCTCCTCCCCAGCCAAGGTGTGAATCAGCAGCCTGTGGCTTCGGGCCACTTTTGGCTGCCAGTCAATCTCACAGCTGTGGGGTTTTTTTTTGTCTGCGCTTGGCCAGGCCTGGCCCCGAGCAGGAGGGAGGCTGGGATGACCAGGAAGCCTTTGTCCTCGTAGAGGTCACCATCTGGAACATGTCACCACAGCCTAAGAGCCGTGACAGGGCTTAGCATGGGGCTGTGGGGACAAGGCAGGGGTCTGAGGTCCATTCCCTGTTGGGACAGAGAGGTGTGTCTTGACCTGGGGTCAGAAGGGAGTGGGTATTCTGGGACAGGGAAAGCTGATTAGCAAAGGTCTTCCGAATACGGGTAGAATTTAAGAGGGTCCTTGAACCAGGAAGGGGGGGCGAGTGTATCTCGATTCTAACCTCGCAACAGTCGCTTAGCATTGCCCTCATTATAAATGAAGCCAGCAACCTTCCGTGATATTAGTGAATCTGTGACGTTGTCACCAGCAGAAAATCACCGATATTCCTGGTCATTTATGTTCGTCACTACTTCCGAATTGCAGTGTTCCTTGACGCGCTGAGAGACTTTGTTATTTATTGCAGTATAACAAAGGGGCACCTATATTTGTCATTTTATTCCTTGAAACATTTTAATTATAAGTTCGTATAACTTGTTTCATTTAGAATCCTGTGGGCTTTTATTTTTTTCCTTTTTGAATCATTCCAGGGGAGTGTCCACGGGTTCATCAGCTGGCCAGAGGGTCTGTGGTGGAGCGAAAAAGAGGAGACTTCCAAGTAGAAGTTTCCAGAATTTGGGCTTGGAGGCCAGGTGGCAGATGGGTTCGACCTGGCTCTGCCAGTCACCAGCTGAGTGTGTGACCTTGAATAAGTGACTTAATGTCTCTGGGCCTCAGTTTCTTCATCTGTAACAGGAAGGTGAGAATAGTGCCCATTGTGGGTTATTCCATGGAAACGGCTTAGAGCGGCATCTGGGGCGTGAAAGTGCTGAGTCGGTAGTTACCTGGCAGTGTCACCTTCACTGCCGTATCCTCACCATTACCTGATGAGTGAAGTCCGTTTTTAAGAGGCAGCCCTGGGTGGTGTGACACGGGGAGTCCGGAATGACCACACGTTGAGGAACGGACTCCCCACGGACTGGCCCAGGGGGCACCCCTTAGATTTAAAGTGGTTTTCCCTGAAGATGTATATATTTGGATATTCAGCAGTGCGGTCATTAAAACAATGTCGAAAACAGCCTCAGTGTTTCTCATTGGAGGGAGGCCTGACTAAATAAATGGTATCTAGCCTTCCGGTGGACTCTTGAGGAGCCTTTAAAAATGGTTTGTTCAAATGATTTTTAATGAAACGAGGACAGGCTCACCCTAGTCTACAAGTGGAAAAAGACAAATCGTATATACAATGTGATCTTTTTTTTTTTTTTTTCATTTTTCTGAAGCTGGAAACAGGGAGAGACAGCCAGACAGACTCCCGCATGCGCCCGACCGGGATCCACCTGGCACGCCCACCAGGGGCGACGCTCTGCCCACCAGGGGGCGATGCTCTGCCCATCCTGGGCGTCGCCATATTGCGACCAGAGCCACTCTAGCGCCTGGGGCAGAGGCCACAGAGCCATCCCCAGCGCCCGGGCCATCTTTGCTCCAATGGAGCCTTGGCTGTGGGAGGGGAAGAGAGAGACAGAGAGGAAAGCGCGGCGGAGGGGTGGAGAAGCAAATGGGCGCTTCTCCTGTGTGCCCTGGCCGGGAATCGAACCCGGGTCCTCCGCACGCTAGGCCGACGCTCTACCGCTGAGCCAACCGGCCAGGGCCTACAATTTGATCTTAATCTCGAGAAATAGTTGAATGCAGTGTAGAAAAGGGGTCCGGGAAGAGCCACGCCCCAAAGCGACTTCTCGGGCAGTGGCAACGTGGATAGTGGTTAAGACCTTGGACTGCTTATTACCAGCCGGATTTAACTCCCGGTGTGACCTCCGTGGACGTTGCTTTCCTCCACAGTAGGATGGAAACAGGGCAGTCAGCTGGGAACAATTACGCTGTTTTAAATTATATTGTATTGTGTATTACCCTGGGGTTTTTGAGGGGAGGGACAGTGTAGGATGGTGGATGGAGTCCGGAAAGCTTCCTGGAGGGAGGGAGGGCGGGAGGGAGGGAGGAGGGGGGAGGGCCTCTGCTTCCCTTGCTCCCTTTTCTTCTATCTCAAGGGTTTGTGTGTGGAGCACGAGAAGGCAACAGAAAAGTCCACACAAGGGGCTCAAACTGAGGCTGGGAGGAGTCGCCCCTGCCAGGTTATGGGTGCAGGCATGGGTGGCCTGGGGCACCCACACCACACTACCTGCTTCTCAGGAACCACATATGATTTCATGCAGGAAAGGGGGCTCTGTGGTTGTAGGGGGTTTGGGACCCACCTATGCAGCCCCCCTACTTCGTCTGGTGCAGGACTCCCTTACTCCCCTAAGGACACCCCTAAGAGGTAGCTGTCCCTCTGTATTCTCACCTAGTTCTTTTCTCTTTCTTCATGTCCCCAAGCCCAAAGGGACAGGAAGGCAAGGCTGGACTTAGGGAGAGGGGGCAGTTGTTTAGGGAGTATCCAAGACTATCTTTTTTTTTTTTTTTTTTTTTTTTCTGAAGCTGAAAACGGGGAGAGACAGTCAGACAGACTCCCGCATGCGCCCGACCGGGATCCACCCGGCACGCCCACCAGGGGCGAGGCTCTGCCCCTCTGGGGCATCGCTCCGCTGCAACCAGAGCCACTCCATCGCCTGGAGCAGAGGCCAAGGAGCCATCCCCAGCGCCCCGGCCATCCTTTGCTCCAATGGAGCCCCGGCTGCGGGAGGGGAAGAGAGAGACAGAGAGGAAGGAGAGGGGGAGGGGTGGAGAAGCAAATGGGCGCCTCTCCTATGTGCCCTGGCCGGGAATCAAACCCGGGTCCCCCACATGCCAGGCCGATGCTCTACCGCTGAGCCAACCGGCCAGGGCTCCAAGACTATCTTAGTTGGCCTCTTTCTGTCTGTCACCCAACTAGGACACCATCTTGGATGCTGAGGCTTGCAGGGGACCAACCCCATTGCGGCACCTGTACACTGGGTCTAATTGTCCCTGGACTTGTCTCCTTCTCTCCCGCCAGGCCCTGAGGCCCTCACTGCCCAGGGCTCGACCCAGAACAGGTGCCAAGTGTGTTCCTGGTATGAAGCCATGACTGCCTGGACCCTTCTGGTCCCGAGGCCCTGTGATTCTGGGGTGATCACTACTGACATCCTTTTGCTGAGACAGAATCAGATTCCTCACGATGACCTCCTGCTGGCTGGCCCCAGACTGAGCACTGTGTCATAGTGGTTAAGACAGGCTTTGAAGGCAGCCGGACCTGAGTGCAAATCCTGGCTTTGTCACTTCCTAGTGTTGCAATTTGGGGTGGGTTACCTAACCACTCAGAACCTCGGTATCTTTTTCATCTAAGAATGGAGGAATATCCCAGTATGTGAAACATAGTAAACACTCAAGAGAAAAGTAACTAATTCTTAGTCCGGGCCAGTGGACACAGATGGAATCCTCTAAGCCCCTGGGGTGGCGCTATTAGGTTGAACCATAGGAAAGCATCGATTTTTTACTTACTCAAATGGCAGTTTCACTTGGTTCTTCCTGATGATCTGGGTTTGATTTGGGCCTAAGGAACCACTCTGCTTCATGGAAGGGGGTGAAGGGCCACCACTATACTAGGCATCTTATGGATATTATTCCATTTATACTTTACAACAACCCTGAGAGACAGGTAATACTATTATTAGCATCCCCATTTTACAGCTGGGAAACCGAGGCTCCTAAGTACCTTGCTCGAGGAAGCAAAGTAGCCAGGATTAGAACTCAGCTCTCCAACTCAGAGTCCGTGTTGTTTGCCTTGTTGCTCTCTCGAAAGTGGACTGCCTGTTCCATGGGGCGTGGCCACGCCTTGTGTCAGAGAGAGCTCCCAGCATTCCCTTGGGCCCCTTGGGCCTGGAGACTGTGGACTGAGGTTCCCAGAGACACTGTCTGTGGGACCCACATTTCTGGACCTGGTTTAGACAGTCTCAGCCGCTGCAGTGTCTGTGGCTTTCGTTGGGGGACTGGAAGGTGACAGAAAGGACTTGTGTCAATTCTCCTTCCGAATTTGGGGGGTATTCTTCTCAAGCCCTCCTGTTGACTTGTTGAATCCAGGTCTAAGCATCCAAGCCCTGGATCCAGGCACAGAGCCCCCCCAGTCCAGCTCGAGCCCACAGCCCCACTGAGGCAGAACCAGAATGACCTCTAGGGGCAGGAGGCCAGGCAGGGAGCTGCTGCAGAAACCGCGGCTGGCGATCGCATCAGCCTGAACTAAACCAGGCCACAGCTTCTCCGACTCAGTTTCCCCATCTGTAAAATGGGGGTGACAATAGCACCTGTTCCACGAGGGTATACAGATCATTGGAATGGGCCTGGCCAGGTCCTGGGGAAGTCCTCATTTAATGTGCGTCCACGTGGTTTTGCCGTTTTTCACTTTGTTGAAAGGGAGCCACTAGGAGACTGACTGTAAGGAGTGCGGGAGTCAGCTCGGGGCCGTGTTTTCGGAATATCCCTGTGAGTCTGAGCAGAGGAGCAGGAGGGGCCTCCAGCATTTAAAATGCAGTGGCCTGCCCTGGCCAGTTGGCTCAGTGGTAGAGCGTCGGCCTGGTGTGCAGAAGTCCCGGGTTCGATTCCCGGCCAGGGCACATAGGAGAAGCGCCCATCTGCTTCTCCATCCCCCCCCCTTCCTCTCTGTCTCTCTCTTCCCCTCCTGCAGCGAGGCTCCACTGGAGCAAAGATGGCCCGGGCGCTGGGGATGGCTCCTTGGCCTCTGCCCCAGGCGCTGGAGTGGCTCTGGTTGCAAAAGAGCGACGCCCAAGAGGGGCAGAGCATCGACCCCTGGTGGGCAGAGCGTCACCCCCTGGTGGGCGTGCTGGGTGGATCCCGGTCTGGCGCATGCAGGAGTCTGTCTGACTGTCTCTCCCCGTTTCCAGCTTCAGAAAAATACAAATAAATAAATAAATAAATAAAATGCAGTGGCCTGGGCCTGAGCAGAGGCGTGTGGCCAGAGGAGGGGTGGGGAGGAGGGAGCAGGAGGGTTCGGAGGCCCCCCGGATGAGAGCCAGCGGCTGGGACGCCTTGCTCTGTCCTCTCCCCTCCCCCCACCCGGCCACCCTGGCCCAAACCTCCTCTCCAGAGCCCCCTCCAACTTGGAGGTCCCACCCAAGCCCATCGGACCTCCCTGTCTTAAATGGTGCCAGGCTTTTGGAGTCTTCTGACTCCTCGCTGGGAGGCCTCACTTTATTGTCTGTTTAAACTCAGCTCTGCCGTGCTCGCGATCCAGGGGCAGTGAACACAACTACTCATGATCCACACAACTTGTTTGTTTTCTTAGTTAGGAATGGGCATTCTGGAGTCAAACAAACCTGGGTTCAAATTCTGGCATCTTCCTTACCTAGCTGTGTGGCTTGGGGTCAGTGGCTTAACCCCTCTGAACGTCAGCCTTCTCCGCAGCGCAGAGGGGTGGATGAGAAGGTGCACTGCACAGGGTTTCTGGCGAGCAGAGCGCCGGGATTTAGCGAGTGTCAGTGCTCGTCGTGCAGTGCTGGCCCTCAGCTGGAGAATCCTGATCACCCCTTGAGCTCCGGAGCAGCCTTGCTTTCCTGGGAAGCCTCTCCCAGAACGAGGCCTCATCTCTTCTGTGCTCTCGCAGCAGTTATGACATGCTCCTTGGGGGGAGGGGGGGGCCTGTGGCCTGTGAGAGAACTCTAATGTCTTCTCTCTTCGGTACCTACTATGCACCAGGCACTGTGCTGGGCCCTGTAGGTGAAAACCGAGACCCACATGACCACACGTCCTGGGCTTTTCCCACTGCGTCACAGCCTCGGTTAGATTTTGGCTGTTATGTGCTGGCTGTGTGGCCTTGGGTGAGCCAGCTACTCTCTCTGGGTCTCCAGATCCTGTGATATAACATAAGTGAAGTCCTTAGCATAGTTCCCAAGCAGCCCCATCGATATGGCCCCTGTGAATTCTTTCTTACTACTTGGGCAGCTTTAGCCTTCCCGCCTGTGCGCCTTGCACACAGTGGGCGCTCTTGCTGGCTGCCCAGCTCTCTCTAGGCAGCCCTGTTAGCACGTCCGGAAAGCGCTCTGCTCTGCTTCCTACATTGCCCCGGGCTCCTCCGAGGCCTGGCAGCCTTGGGGATCTCCACAAGCCCTAAGTGCCTGCGCTGGAGGCTTTCCTAGAAAGCCAGCCTGCAGGTTGGTGTCCGCCGAGCCCGGGCTCCAGCTGCCAGCACCTCTGCTTGCCATTGGAAAGTTCCCTGTGCTGCTTTGGGCCAGATGTGTGTGAGGACGTGAGTTGGCAGGCAGAGGTCCCGGCTGGAGCTACACATCCAGACCAGCGCGTGTTTTCCACCAGTTCCGTGTCTGGAAGAACGGGGATGCTCAGCCAGCCCGCCCTGAAAGTGGCTCCTGCCCCCTTCCCTCTGGATCAGACTGTAGCAGCGACGGAAAGACAGGCTCCCAGGGTGGGCAGCCCCGTACGTGTGGGCACACAGGCAGGGGGCAGTTGATGGGGATTCACAGCGTGACATTCCCTGACTTTGCCTATTAATACAGCTTGCCTCGAAAGATTGGAGTGGGCCCAGGGGAGACAGACTCTGTGACTCTCCTCTGTGACGGGGCTCCCAGGGGTGGCACTGCCAGCTGCCTGCAGTGAGACAGTATGCCAGTCACTTGTTGTGCACTGGCTCGCTGAATCCTCAGCCAACGCTAGAGGGTAGGTACTGTCGTTCGCCCCATTGTACAGATGAGAAGACGGAGGCTCGGGGCCGTGAAGTGACCTGCAGGGTCACACAGCAGCTTCAAGCTGTGGAGCCCAGACGCCCAGCTACTCCAGCGCATTGCCTGTCTTTCCCCCCCCCCCCAAATGACATTAAAGAGTAATTTTTTTGTGTTTTTTTATTTTTTTATTTTTAATGTCCATGCATGCAGGAAAATTGCCTCCTTCGGTTTAGCGTGCTGTGAGTTGTTTTCCACGCGTAGGCTCTTGTAACCACCTGTGCAGACGGGGTGCAGAACAAGTGCATCACCCCCAAAGGATTCCCTCGGGCTGGCCTGGCTCTCCGCGTCCTGGGCTGGGGCTTCCACTGGCAGCTGGAGTCGCTCCCGTGCTGTTCTTTCTCCGCCTGTTCCGAGAAGCCCTGGGATGCACCGCGGACTTGTAGGCTTCCAGGGTTGGGCCCCCTGCCCGCATTCTCCTCGGTCACAAAGCAGGTTCTGTCTCTGGTACCCTGGGCCTCTGAGCGGTTCATTCAGCCTTGTCAAGAGCATTGTTCCTCTCCTGACACCGAGGGAGACTTGAGTGAGGTCACCTTGACTTCTGACTGTGTGGCCCCGTCTTGGCTTTGTGCCTGTCTGCCTGTTCGGTTTTCACCAGACATTTCCTGAGAGCTCAGTGTCACCGGGGACTGGGAGGACAGTGGCAATCTGGACAGACCTCGTTCCTGCCCCTTGAAGGCTCCCCGCGGAGTGGGCGTGGCAGTCACCCAAGGAGAAGAGCACAGCAGAAGAATACGTGCTGGGAGGAACGTGCAGGAGGGAACAGACACTGACCTCTGAGAAATGAGGAATCGGTGAGCTGGTGAGCTGGAGAAGGGAGAGGCGTGCCCGCCCTAGGCAGTGGTCCATACCTGGCCTGGGTGACAGGGGAGAGCCTGGCCAGGCTGGAGGAGGAAGAGGCCCCCTGAACCCCAGAACGTGCCTTTGTGTCTTCCTGACGAGGCTGCAAGCTTCAGGTGGGGGAGGGGGGTGGGGGGAGAGCTTCTGTCTTCCTCCTTCACAGCCGTATCCTCAGCCCTCAGAAGGGAACCTGGCTCATTGTACACACTCGGCCTGTATTTGCTGAATGAATGACTGAACTGAAATGTTTCAGGGGAGCACTGAGACACAGATTTTCACCTTAGAGAGAGCTCTCCCCCCCCCACCCCGCACCTCCCAGCCTGGCACCCTTCCTGCACGCAGGTCTGTCAGAGACCCTCAGCTCCGCCACCCCCCTGCACAGTCACCATGTGCCCCAGGGACAAGGACCCGAGGGAACCTCACTCTAAGCCGGAGCATCTCATCCACACCACAACCACTTGTGTTTGGGCCCCATTCTAGGCATTCACTTAATTGAAAAGATTGAAAGAAAAGAAAAAGAAAAACGGGCAGCTGGCCACCGTGCCAGTGTGTCACTTGCTGTGGCGCCTGAACTTGGCAACTCCGGAGGCTGACGCGGGGACAGGAAAGCTCTGGCGTGGACCCAAGGCGCCCAGAGGAGAAGGAGTTGGGACCTCCGAGGCTGAAGGGGTGGGATGGAATCTGGTGTCGCCCACTTCCCAGCCACACCACAACGTCAGGCCTGGCGTCACCCCTGTGCTTGGGGTTCCTCCTCCCTACCCGGAGGGGTTCCCACCCTGCTGGTAGGCCTTTCATGAGGATTGCCCACTGTCTTCCTAAAGCACCCTGCCCAGGGCCGGCGTCGCGGCACGCCCCCCAGCATGGGTGCTGGTTCCGTCTTGGGCCCTCGGTCAGCTCGGGGCAGCCCCACTCTGACATCCGGCGATCCCCTCCTGGGTCTCAGAGGCACAGAGTGCTACTTGGCAGCATCTCTCCGGGAATAACCGAGAGATAAACACGTGCTCTTCATTCGGCACTCCCCGCGGCGGTGCCACTCTGTGGTGTTGGGGACTCAAACGAAGCACGGTGTTGTGATTCCAAAAGGAGGTTGGGAGGGCTGACTACGTAGGCCAGATGTTGGGCCGACAGCTGGGGCGATCGGAACCAGAGGGAGCTCGTGGGCTCCATGGGGAGCCGCAGAACCATGTTCCCCATCAGTGAAGTCTGCGGAGCCCATCCAACCACCAGCGCTCTCAGCTCCGTCCCTCCCTGCCACCCTCCTTCCTTCCTTCACCGCTCTCCCCTCCCACCTCCCTGCTCTTTCTCTTCCTCCCCGCCTCCCGCCCCCTCAGTCGGGCTCCCGCCTCCGCCTCCGGTGGGGAGCAGCTTATTGCCAGAGAGGTGCTCTGGAGCCCAGCCAGCCTTTCCCAGGCTGCTCCCAGAATCCAGCAGCCCGGAAACCCAACCACTGTAGGAACCCTGTCGGGCCCAGACAGGATCGCACCCATCTTTTCACATCCCTATTTTTAAACTGAGGTCTCTAGACTCCCAGGCACCCTCGGACATATTCCTGGGAGCCTTCTCTGCAGGAAGTGGGTGCATCTGGATCTTGGAGCTAACGCGGCTGCTGACTTCAGGGCTGCGTGTGCTTCGGTATTTACACGGCACTTTGGCTGCGGAGTGACACAGCTCTCCTTGTCCTGGGCGCAGGCCTTGCTGCAGGGACCATGTGGCCCCTGAGCGGAAGCTGCTGCCCCTTAGCACGCTGCCTGACGGACAGTTTTCCTCCCTCCACCTCGAAAGGGCTCCGCTGTTTCTCAGGTCTGGTTCCAGCCCTCCTCCCTGCTTGCTGCGCAGCCTCCCTGACCTCCTAATTCCCACTGTAAAATAAGCAATGGTGTAGAACAGGGTTTTCACAAGCCCCCTGCTGTTGGCTTGTGCCAGCCAAGGAGGACTGTGGGCAGTGGAGGAACCCAGGCCCTGTCCAAAGACTCCGCTGATGGCTGCCTATGGCAGTAGGGACCCACGAGGCCTGGTGACGGGACCTGTGGCTGCTGGGTGACATCCTTTTCCGCATACAGAAGAGCTGAAAGCGTTGCTGCGCAGGGGACACCAGGGACGAGAGCCTAGGCACCTCCCTCCTCACCAGGGCCCTGGGGCTCTTGCAGGCCAGTTTGACTGCCAGCCTCATCGCTCCTAGGAACTCTCCACATTTAAAGTCATCTGGGCAGGTCATTGTTCAGGAGACCCAGAGGGGCAGGAGGATCTTGCCAGGAAATTTGGACACTGTCGTGGAAGTGGAAAGAGTCCACAGCAGAGAGTGCAGCTCTGAGCAAGTCACTGCACCTCTCGACCCCTCTGTTTCCCTGCTTGTAAAACGGAGGGGTTGATCTAGGTCTGGGATGCCAGGTGTTCAGCGTACACCCTGCCATTCTGGTGCAGGTGGCAGACATTGCTAATGGATCACAGAGCTCGTCTTACTGATGCACTCTTTCTCACAGCTCCAGCCCCGTCTGCCACACTGGTATCCTCTCTAGATGTTTTCTTCTCTCTCCCAGGTCATTCCAGGCCACCACCCCACCCCCAGCACTGTAGAGCCAGGAGCGGGCTTACCACTTGGGACATGCTGTGGTCTCATTAGCCTGTAAACAGCAGAACTCCAGCTGGAGTGCGAACAGCAGGGAATCCCGCTGAAGCAGTGCTGTCCTCATGCCCGAGCCTGCTCTCAGCGCCTTTACAATGTGCGACCTATCTGCGAACCTCCTGTACTGTGTAATCTCAATTCAGGACTTTTCTTCAAATGGATTCACTCTCTTTACTTAAGTTATTTTTCAAGGGAAATGTTAGCTGTCTACCAGCAATAGCACTTGCCAGAGACAGAAGGGAACTAAATACAAAGGAGAAAGAAAATGTGTTAAAGCTCTTCCCAGCTAATGCCTCCTGACCATCCAGAGTACGATTGATTTGTTTTAAAAATGTGTAAGGCAACATTTAAAAAAGGCAAATGTAGCCCTGGCTGGTTGACGCAGTGGTAGAGCGTTGGCCTGGCATGAGGAAGTCCCGGGTTCGATTCCCGACCAGGGCACACAGGAGAAGCGCCCATCTGCTTCTCTACCCCTCCCCTTCTCCTTCCTCTCTGTCTCTCTCTTCCCCTCCCATAGCCAAGGCTCCATTGGAGCAAAGTTGGCCCGGGCGCTGAGGATGGCTCTGTGGCCTCTGCCTCAGGCGCTAGAATGGCTCTGATTGCGGCAGAGTGACGCCCCAGATGGGCAGAGCATCGCCTCCTGGTGGGCGTGCTGGGTGGATCCCGGTTGGTCGCATGCAGGAGTCTGTCTGACTGTCTCCCCGTTTCCAACCTCAGAAAAATACAAAAAAGGCAAATGTATGTTCTTCTTGTTTCTATAAATTGATCAAACAAACATGATTTTAAGTTAATAAAACTAGAACTGAAACTAATTTTATTTTGAGGGAAAAAAGACTCACTCCCGGGGGTCAGCAAGCATGAAAAGTACTCACTATTCAAAGGGTTAAGAAAAGAGACCAGCAAGTGGCAGAGAGAGTGTTGAGAGGCCATGCTTGCCACCTTTCTGAGGATGTGAAGGGAATGGCAGAAGGTAGTCTCACGGTGGGACTCCCTGCATTTTCGTGCTGACTCCCTGTGTCACCTGAAACCAGCTCCCATCTCCTCAGCTTCTGCATTCCTGGAGACACGGTGATTAAAGGGAGATCATCATCTTGAGAAGCCCTGGGACCAGACCCGCACTCCCAGTTCCCATCCCTCCCCCCAAAGTCAAACCTCTGGCCCCCGCAACTCAGACCAAAATGGCATCACGTTGTTGTGTGACCAGCGCAGCAGCCCAGCCCTGCAAATCACCACCCCCCGGGAGTTTCAGCAGCTCCCCCGCCCACCCTGGAAACCCCACCAAATAGATTTGCAAAGCGAAGTCACGTTGGAGAGGATTCCCCCGAGCCTCCGAGATTTTATTCACAGGCCAAAACACCTTCTCATGTTTTCAAGTTCATACAATGAAGGCATATGAGATCACAGCGCTTCAGGGGTGGGGCGGCCACTGTGTCCTATACTCCTGCCCTGGGGACGGTGTATCCATGGAGTTCTGGGGCCCAGCCCAGAGCCGCGGCCATGGGCAGAGGTCTGGGCCAGTGGGCCTCCAGCACAGGACATACCCCTTAATCGGGGCTGTTGGGGGAGTGCCTGAGTCCCTGGCCCATTTCTGGCCCGCCATGTAGCTTTGCCCAGGCCTGACTCTGGGTGTTTTTCAAGGGCCTCTAAGCTTTGTTCTAGTTTAAATCTTTATTCGTGGATGAACTGACCCCTTGACTGCTGCCACTTGGAAATGGGACCTCAATTCTTGTGCTTAAAGGGGGCCCTCTGGGCACTGGTAGCCCCCACACCACTGGGCTCAGTTGGTTTTGCCAAGGGAGCTGAGAATGAAGGGGTTAGGATGCGTTCATTGAACATTCTCCTGCAGTCTGGCCATGTGCAGAGAGTCTGACCAAGATAGATTCCATCTCTAGAGCTTTCAAAATAAATCTCATGCAGTCTTTACAGCCACGCGTGAGGTAGAAAGGACGAGAATCCCCGTTTTCCGGAAAACCCAGAAGCTCAAAGAGACAGAAGATTTACCCGAACTGAGAACGAAGTCAGGGCCCCTTCCTCCCAGCCCCACACTCCCACCCACGCCATCAGCTGTAACGACACCTAGTAGGTGGTCCATGACCTGGAAGGACATTACAGAGGGATGATCCCACAAATGAATGGCGTAGGGAGAGAAGATGGCCTAGGGTTCAAGGCCACAGACATATTTCTCCCTGCCCTCCTAGGAAAGTGGCATCTTTTTTTTTCCTGATTATAAAAGAACATACAGCCCTACCAAGATAGCTCAGTTGCATCATCCTGAAGCGCAGAGGTTGCTGGTTCAATCCCCAGTCAGGGCACCTACAGGAACAGATCAATGCTCCTGTCCCTCTCTCTCTTTCCTCTCTCTAAAATCGATAAAATGAACATTTTTTTTAATTTTTTTTTTCAGAGAGAGAGGGATAGACAGGGACAGACAGATAGGAACAGAGAGAGATGAGAAGCATCAATCTTTAGTTTTTCATTGTGCATTGCAACACCTTAGTTGTTCATTGATTGCTTTCTCATATGTGCCTTGACCGCGGGCCTTCAGCAGACCGAGTAACCCCTTGCTCAAGCCAGCGACCTTGGGTTCAAGCTGGTGGGCTTTTTGCTCAAACCAGATGAGCCCGCGCTCAAGCCGGCGACCTCGGGGTCTCGAACCTGGGTCCTCTGCATCCCAGTCCAATGCTCTATCCACTGCGCCACCGCCTAGTCAGGCAAAATGAACATTTTTTTTTAAAAAAAAGAGAAAATACATTGTAGAAAATCTGGAAAATACCAGAAAGCCTCAAGAACAAATTTTTTTAAATATTTCAGTGGTTTATATATACAATATACAGTCTGGTCAGTCTATTACATATACATTCTGTATTTGGGAACTGGCCTGTTTGCTAAAATCTATTTTTTTTTTTTTCCATTTTTCTGAAGCTGGAAACAGGGAGAGACAGTCAGACAGACTCCCGCATGCGCCCGACTGGGATCCACCCGGCACGCCCACCATGGGGCAACGCTCTGCCCACCAGGGGGCGATGCTCTGCCCATCCTGGGCGTCGCCATGTTGCGACCAGAGCCACTCTAGCGCCTGAGGCAGAGGCCACAGAGCCATCCCCAGCGCCCGGGCCATCTTTGCTCCAATGGAGCCTCGGCTGCGGGAGGGGAAGAGAGAGACAGAAAGGAAGGTGCGGCGGAGGGGTGGAGAAGCAAATGGGCGCTTCTCCTGTGTGCCCTGGCCGGGAATCGAACCCGGGTCCTCCGCACGCTAGGCCGACGCTCTACCGCTGAGCCAACCGGCCAGGGCCCTAAAATCTATTTTTAATCCAATATCCCTACTCATAGCTCTTCCAGAAGTCACTCGCAGACGTGGCATGTGCCTAAAAGCAAAACGGGTGTGTCATCCAATGTGCGGGTGTGCCCACGCTGAGACCGAGCAAGGGGACACTTTGCCTTCCTGTTGTAGCTCTTATGCTCTGAACAAGTGTCTTTTCATACTCTCTTTAGTGCCTCATTTTCCTTTCCATTTTTGCGCTTTTTGTTGGTCGTTTCACTGTTTAAAATTGCCCCCAGACGTAGCACTGAAGGGCTGTCCGTCCGGAAGCTCAGGAGGGCTGGGCTGTGCCTCGTGGAGAACACCCGTGTGTTAGACGAGTTCCATTCAGGCGTGAGTTAGAGCGCCGCTGGCCAGGCTTGTAACGTTAATGAATTAACAAACATTAAGTAAGGTGTCTTGAGACAGGAACACACAAGACTGTATTAATCGGTTGACAGTAATGTGACCAGAAGCTCGCAGGAGCAGTGGTCCAGTATTCATTCGCTAAGCCAGTGTTCTCTGTGACTGTATAGAACATAACTATACACATACTTACACTTACATACAATGTGTGTCTTTTTTTTTTTTTTTTTTGAGATTGAGATTACATTGTATCAGCCTGTCCTTTTTACCTGCCCTAGTGTTTGTACTTTCCCCTATGTCAGAAAATTCTGGTAGTTAGACAGAAACCCTCTTCACGCGGAAAGGGGAATTACCGGGAAGGAGGGCCCGAGCCCCTGTTGGGTGTCATAGAAGCCGTGGGTGGGTGGGTGGGTGGGTGGGTCGGCGGGCGGGCTCTGGAAGCCGGAACTGGAGGGGGGTTCCCAGGAGCCGTGCAGGCCTCTCCCTTCCTCTCCACAGACCACCCGTCTGTGACAGTGTGCAGGTGGCTCCAGCTGCAGCCATCCGCCTGGATGGAGCCAGCATGCTCGGGTCTGATTCCAGATTCCTGAGCCAGAACCTGATTGGCCTGGCCGGGGGTCAGGCAGCCGCCCCCAGCCTGTCAGCGGTGGCCGTGGACCAGGCAGGATGAGGGGCCCACCGACGGACTCTCAGCATCTTCTGGAGGCCTTTTTTTTCTTTTCTTTTCTGTCTTCTAAAAGCAGTGTAAGTTGAAGAAAGTTGCTTTTGGAGGACTGAGGACAGGGGTCACTGGCCCAGGCCACAGGACACCTAACACTGTCCGTGAGCAGATGCGGTTCTCTGTCCTCTGTGGCAGCTCCCAGCCAGGTTGGACCGACCTGTCAAACTCTTGGGGACAAGCTTCAAGCAGGCTCAGGGTTGTGGTGACCCGGCATTTGGACCAGACACAGAGCAGCCCTGGGGGTGGGAGGTGAGCGGGCCTCCCCATAAACATTCATGGGTAGGGGATAGGGCCCTGACTCATCCGGCAGCTAGAGAACTGTGCCCCAGGCTCAGAGGAACTGAGCCTGCATACCTAGCGCTGTGGAGGGCAGTCCCTCTGCACCCCCACGGACCAGACTGGAGAAGACAATGGAAGAGGCAGCGCCCTGGGGAGATGGAGGTGGTGGGGAAACGGGAGGCTCATCTGCAGAGGCCATGAACAGAGAAGGTCCCCTCAGCTTTCTGTCCCGGTGTTTAGCTCACAGTGATGATGTAATGATAGTGTCTCTTTATAGAACATTTACTGTATTTTCGCCTGTATAAGATGCTCTCATATATAAGACATACCTTAATCTGGGGGCCCGAAATTTGAAATAAAGACAAAAAGCGCAAAAAAGCGGGAGATGCAAGTAAAAAATATCTACAGCAATGAGTGCAAAAACAAGCGCAAAAAAGCAAGAAATGCAAGTAAAAAAACTATAACCGCTATGTAAGACGCACCCAGTTTTTAGACCCCAAATTCTTTGGAAAAGGGTGTGTCGTATACACGGGGGAATACAGTATCCTGTGCCAGACACCGTGCTGAGCCCTCTCCATGCATGTTCCCATTTAATCGTCACCCCAACTCTGAGGCTAATACTGCTCCGTTCCCCGTTTTCCACGGAGGAGGGAGCTGTGTTGCAAAGAGGTTAATTTAAGCCGTATTCCCAAGACCAGGCAGCTAGCTGAGATGGAAGCAGAACCCAGGCCATCTTAACCCCCAGCTGCTGGGACAGGGGCCTGATGCCCTGGTCCAGCGAGGCAGGCAAGGGTCCAGGTGGCCTCTTCACTTCGTCGTAGCTTGTGACCCTAGGCAAGTCACTGCACTGATAAGTCTCTGTCCATCACTAAGGAAACTAAGGAAACGTGAGACGTGTTAGCCTGGCACGCATGCTTGGGATTCGGAAGAAACCAAGGCCCAGCCATCTGCCCACCTCTACCCCGGGCACCCTGGTGTGGCTCCACCCCACCCCACAACCCACCGCTTGCCACCAGGTCATCCCCTCGAGGGCTTGGAGGAAGTGAAGAAAACCAGGACGTCTGACCCTGGTGACACAGCCCTAATGGGAACCCCAGACCTGGGAATTCTGGACTCTGTAAGTCACACGGGCCCTGCCGCTGAGGTTGTGTAAGAAGTGGTTTCCGTGGCGGCTGATTCCTGTTCAGAGCCTCCTGGGGTGGGCAAAAAGGCCAGCCTCCGTGGCCCTCGGACACCAGTGTGGCCTCCGCACTTCCTCGTTCCCAGGGGGAGGCGGTCCCCAGCAGCTCCCCAGCAGCTCCCCGAGACTCGCGGTTCTGGCCAGAGATGGGGGTTGTGATGAAACAGGACAGCGGCCAGAGGGGACAGGCAAGAGGGTGGGACAACCTGAGAGACACTGCCTGGCTCCATTCCCACAGACCTCAGACCTGCCTCATCTTCCCAAACTGACACTCCATAGCTGTAAAAAAAAACAACTCCCCACCCCCCCAGCCCCAGCCCCTGGCACCTGCCGCTCTACCTCCCGTCTCTGTGAATCTGACTGCTCAGGGTATCAAACTCGTATAAACGGAATCGGGTAGTATCTGTCTTTTTGTGACTGGCTTACTCACTCAGCATAACGTCCTCGAGGCTCAGTGGTGGCGTAGCAGGTGTCACAGTGCCCTTGCTTTAGAAGGCTGAGTAATGTTCCATTGTATGGATAGACCCCATCCTGCTTATTCACTCATCCATCCGTGGACACTTGGGCTGTTTCCGCCGTTTGGCCGTGCGCACAAGGCTGCCGTGAAGAAGTCTGCGTTGAATTCCTCCACACCAGGCCACCGAGCATGGACTTGGTTTGAGATATTATTACCTGACAGCCAGGAATGGATGCGATAGGGTTGCTCTGGTTACGGGTAACAATAATGAAACTCAGACTGGCTTAAACAAAAAAGGGAAGGTTTTGGCTTGTGTCATGACGTGTCCGGGATGCTGGGTTCGGGGTCCAGCTGATGTCACAGGACTCGGCCACTCCGTCCCTCTTTGCTCTGCTTGCTGCTGTGTGCAGATGCTTCCCCCGTAGGAACTGCTAGTGTGGCCCTCTCCCAGCAGCCGCGGCGGTGGGAAGAGGGTCTCTTTCTGGATCACGCCATCCAGAGTTCCAGAACTGAGTCTCATCGGCCCATCCCTGAACCATGGTGTGGCCAGGGGCCGGCCCTGCTCCCGCTGGCCAGCCCTGGGACACGTGCCCACCCCCTCTCACAAGGATAAAAGGAGGGAGAGGGGTGACGCTTCACAGAAATCGGGGTGCTACTGCCAGGAGAAGGAGAACGGGGGTCACCAGATAAGCGGGAACCTCAGATGGCTGCTCTCAGGATGACACATGCCGCAGCGCCCCACAAGGACGGCAGGCACTGGGCCAGGGCCCCAGGTCCATTAGTCACTGCAGGGCGTCCTCGGGGGAGAACACTGTCCCCGGTTTAGAGGGAGGGACACTGCGTCCAGAGAGCTCTGTACCTTGTGAGTCTTGCCCAGAAGCGGAGCTGGCATTGGATCCCAGCACGCGGGCTCCTTCACCAGCCCCCAAACACTGGGCAGAGCCAGAACCCTGTGCTGGGACAGTTCTCATTTAAAAAATTAGGTCTTGTGCCTCAAAGTGCGGACATCGACTTGTGTTCAGAGGTCGATTCCAATAAACCAATTAGGCCTGCTGCAGAGCCCTTCTCCTATATATGCAGGACTTTTAAAAAGTGTAAACAAGAGAACGAGAGTGAATTGTGTAAGAATTTTTTTTTCCACTTATGGATGTATGCTTTTTGTTGGTTTTAAGAAAAAATTAGTCCTGGCAGGATAGCTCCTTTGGTTAGAGCATTGCCCCAAAGCACAGAGGCGGTGAGCTTGATCCCCGGTCAGGGCACAGACAGGAACAGATTGATGTTCCTGTCTTCCCCTCCCCTCTCTCTCCCTTCCTCTTTCTCTAAAAATCTATAAAATACACATAAAAAAAAAAAAGAAAAAAAATTTGAATCTGTGATGATTTTTCTTTTTTTTCTTGTGTTTTAATTCACACTGGCATTGTTCTTGACAGACGGTCATCGAAACTTAGCTGAAATATCCCCCCAAGTCACGGGGACCTTTGATGTTATTTTCTGGGCCTCTTTAGAGTTTGGAAACAAAAGTCCCAGGGCTGGCTCTGATTGGCTCAATGCAGGTCATGTGCTCACTCTTCAACTATCTACCATGGATAATGAATAGTACCCACCTCTGTATCTAATGGAACTGTGCTCGTGTAGGAAGGGAGGTTCCCAGAAGAACATCAACGTGCTCCAGTTGGAAGAAGGCTTAATTCATACTGGGCAAAAGATAACAGAGGTCTACGGCCGACATGTTATTTATCTTCATTTTATGTTTGTGCTGCCTCTCCCACTAACCCTCAGCTCCCGGAAGGCAGGGGCCCTGCCTGTGTACCCCCATGGCCTCTAACAACACAGGGCCCCTCATGTTTAAACAGCATTTCTCTGTTTCCAAAGAGCTTTTACGTATATATGGGGCGAGACAAAAGTTTGTATGGAAAATAATACTATAATTAATAAGTAATGATGCAAAACGTAAACTCCGGCCCTGGCCGGTTGGCTCAGTGGTAGAGCGTCGGCCTGGCGTGCGGGGGACCCGGGTTCGATTCGCGGCCAGGGCACATAGGAGAAGCACCCATTTGCTTCTCCACCCCCCCCTCCTTCCTCTCTGTCTCTCTCTTCCCCTCCCGCAGCCAAGGCTCCATTGGAGCAAAGATGGCCCGGGCACTGGGGATGGCTCCTTGGCCTCTGCCCCAGGCGCTAGAGTGGCTCTGGTCACGTCAGAGCGACACCCCGGAGGGGCAGAGCATCATCCCCTGGTGGGCAGAGCATTGCCTCTGGTGGGTGTGCCGGGTGGATCCCGGTCGGGCGCATGCGGGAGTCTGTCTGATTGTCTCTCCCCGTTTCCAGCTTCAGAAAAATACAAAAAAAAAACCCACAAAAAACGTAAACTCCATTTCACGCACTCACAACTGCAAGCTTACTTTTGCCTCACCTGTATTTTGTAATTGTCCTAACTGCCCTGTGGCGACAGATAATTTATGGAAAGCCAGGAATGGGTTATGGGTGTGCTACTCGTAGCCGTTGAGTGTCCAGGTGGCGTCCAGGGCCACCGGCATCCCCAGCAAGGTGCCTCTGACCTCCTCCTGCTGCCGTCCCAGTTTGCCCGAAGTCACCAGCGCTGCGTTATTTTCTGTGTGTGCCCTGACGAGCGAGAAAGGTTGGATCGTGCCCTTCTCGGTCTGATCAGATCCGCACGCTATCACACTAAGCAGATGCTGGTGGACGGATTCGCAGATGGAGAAACTGACACCCAGAGGGAGAAAATGATTGACCCAGACCCTAATGAATTGGAGGAAACAGTGCAATGGCTTAGCTTATGAAGAACGTAAGGAGGCTAAGAGCCGCAGGTCCCTGGGGCGTCTGCCAGAGAAGCCCACGTTTCAAGAATGACTCTGGTGAGATAGCTGGGCCCGTGGGTCTCTGAATTGAGTGGGGAACGAGAAATCCTTACACTGCTGAAAATAACAGCACCCCCTGAGGGGAGCAGGGTGCTCATGCTTTCCCATACTTGATTTCATTCAGCCCTTTGCACAGCTCTTAGAGGTGGAGGTTACTATACCTACTTTATGGAGGAAGAAGCTGAGCGTCAGAGTGAGCAAACAGTAACGGTTCCAGGGGTCGTCAAACTTTTTATAAAAACCGCCCACTTTTGCAGTGCTGGTAGACCTGGTCCCTACCGCCCACTAGTGGGCGTTCCAGCTTTCATGATGGGCCAATCGCCGCGCTGTTTGGTTGCACGGTAGAGACCAGTAGCAGAGCTGAGATTCAAACCCGGGTCTTTCTGACTCTGAACCTTGTGCTTTGCTCCCTGAGTCCTGGAGAAGGAAAGGACCCCGCCGGTGCTCACACCCGTCTCCTCTGTCCTCTCCGCAGGTCTACATCATCCGGGTCACGTGGTCGAGCGGCTCCACCGAGGCCATCTACCGGCGCTACAGCAAGTTCTTTGACCTCCAGGTAAGGGCGTGTGGCCTCCTGTGTGAGCGCGGGGAGGGAAAGAGTTTTCATTGGACTGACTTTCCATTTTGACTCAGACCCTCACCCACAGTGGACAGGCAGCGTTCTTTTTATTTCCTGGAACTAAAAATGACGTCGCGTGCTCGATTGAGCAGCCCGTGTACTGACGTGAGAACAGTACAGGGAAGATGAGCACAGCTCCCACACAGGGATGACATGCTCATTTGTGGAGCATTCCATGTTTCAAAAAAAAAAGATGGCCATCACTTTTGGGACATAAGTAATGTGCTTTTTATTGCTTTATTCTTTGATCGTCAATACTTTTCAAATGAAAGAAGGGCTACCTGTTGACTGCTCTCAAGTGGACATCTGGATGGCTTTGGAGTGCAGACCTTAAACTTGTGTTTTATTTAAGGACACAAATGTGTCCAGTTGTGTGTGGTGAATGAATGAATGAATGACTTTAAAAATGAATGAACTAACCACCATGGGTGCCACCAGTCTCGTAGGGCATCCAGAAAATGTGGACAGCTCAGTATAAGCCCACTGCCCACTGGGATGAAACAACTAGAAGTAGCTTTGTCTTGATGTCACTAAAGGCTAGCAACTCAAAGCAAGTGTGTCTGTATGAGAAGTCACCGTGCTCAACCTGACATAATGACATCTCAGGAGGAGATGGGAACTTGCCTGGCTTCCTGAACCAATGGTTCCTCCCGGCTATGTAGTGAGGGACCTGTCCCAGGCTGACTTTCTTTCTTTCTTCAGTGTGCCAATTAGGATGCTTCAGTTGCAGATGACAGAAACCCCCATTCAGACTGGCTTAAGTAAATGGGGTTTAAATGTCTGAGGAGAAGGAACCTTGTGGGCTTCAGGCACGGCTTGATCCAGGGTTTCCTACCCTGTCTTTTCACCCAGCTCCTTCCGCTCATTCTGCATTTCTACTTCCAGTAGTGCTGGCTTTGTCCTCAATTCCCACGTGGTTGCAAAATACTCTGGGCACACAGTCAGCAGGAAAGACGGAAAGGTCACTCCTCAGAAGTTCCAGCAAACACGGGGTTGTGTTTCATAGGCCCATCTCTAAGCCTGTCAAGATGATTGAGGCATGAAATGACCAATGAGCTTACCCGAGTCCCTGCTCTGCCCTGGAGTCAGGAGCTGGGGACTGAGACCTGAAGAGAACAGCTGGGATCATATGTAAAGTAGGCACTGCTGGGCCATCAGAAGACAGCCTTTATCCAAGCACCAGCCCGTCTCCTTGCCTCACATGTTCTCTCTGAAGGTTGGGTGATACTAACCACAGGGATTCTTGGTTGTACAGACCTAATCTGTTCCTGAAGATGTTTCAGAGCCTGGGTTCCATTATTTTCAAGGGGCAGGGGAGATAAGAATGTGCTCCTAACCAGTGTCCTGATTTCACCAAAACAACCTCCAAAGCCTAGGAACTGCCAAGAGTCATTGTGTAACATGAAGCAATTGAGGCACCAGTTAAGAAAGTATTAACATTGCAATGGAGGTAGCGATGTTTTTTGGTCACTATGTAACAACATCAAACAGGATCACGTACAAATTATGTGTTTCTTCTGGTCTGCAGCACACATGCACTGAATGCAAATATACAAGGAGCCTGTATGTTAAAGATGGTCAGGTACCATCTCAAATGGACTTGGCAGGAGCAGACACGGGGCAGGGAAGGTGGGAGCCCTGCGGGAACGGAAAGGCAGAGGATAGCGGTGATGCCTGCGGCCATGAGCGGGAGGCACAGTCCTGCATGGGACGGCCGAGATCCGCACCCTCCTCCCCAGACCGAGGGTGTTTTTGCAGATCCAATATAGCAGGTATTCAGAGAGTGAAAGTTGGGTAAACCGTTTGCAAGTTGTTAGACTGACTCTTCATGCCCTGAGGGTCTGCATAGAGAAGGCTACCTGTATTTTGCTTTCAGAGGCCTTTTGCATGTGTGACATGTCCAAGAAAGGACACAGGGCAGAGAACATGGGCTATGATTGCTCTATTAGGGATTACTGACCTCCACAGGCAGATACCCACTCAGCTGGCTCAGGCAGGAAGAGAGGCGCGGGGGTGTGCTGATGGGAAGAGTCAGGTATGCCCATGGAACCCAGAACAGGAAACGGAGCCGGCCCCGCAGGAGCTCAGAACTGGCAGCAGAATGACCCGGCAGAGGCCCGGCAGCTCCCTGGCCGGGTATCATGGTGGCCACAGGCTCTGTCGTCAAGCCTGGTTCCTTTTCCCAGCAGCCTCTCTATACCAGCTTCCGCCACTTGCCTGTCGGCCCACATCCCCCCTCAAACAGCACTTCGGTCCCCACGTGGAAGTGTCCTTCCCTGTTGTCAACTCAGTGTGGTTTCTGGGTGCTGATGCTGGTCTCCGGCCTTGAGAACCTCACATCAGAGTCCCGCCCCGAGCTGACAGCGTGTGTGGTCCTGGGCCTCACATCTTGACTTCTGGGGTTACACAGACCTGGGTTCAAATCTCAGCTTTCTGCTTCTACAGGTTTCAGCTTGGTGTTGCCTTGTATGCTTCTGAGCCTCAGTTTCCCCATCTGCATGTTTAGAATGAAAGGACTGTCCTTGTGCATCTAGTATGACAGAGATTAGCTGTTATCTGCTGTCCCTCTGCTCAGAATGGACTTGGCCGAGGTGACATTGTTTGGGAATGTTTGGCCAGGGTACGATCACGGGGCTCCCTGGCCCAAAGCCTATGCTCTCTCCACTCTCCTGTTCTGACTCAACTTTCTTATTTCTACCAGAACTTAAAAGGGAGGTTTTCTGCCCCGCTCAGCATAATTGGTAATAAGTGGAGTTTTGCTGTAACATAAATAGCTACCTCAGAACTGCCCTGAAACAAAGTTGTCTAAACATGGGACTTCGGCCCCCTTTAAGGAGTCCCAGACGGGATCCTGGGATGGGAAAGGCATGGAATTCAGAGGGTCCTGCTCTCCTGGAAGTGGCCTGCCTTCCACCCCCACCCCCAGCTCGGAGGGGGAAGCTGGAAGAAGTTAGGGCAGGGCCCAGAGTCAGCTGTTCCCAGGCAAGGAGGCCAGCCCGTGTGGGGCTGCAACACCCTGAAGTTAGATGATTTCATGATTCCACCCTCCCCTCCCTGCTGTCTGGCGAGCAGCCTTGGTTTTTTTGTGTTTTTTTTTCAGAAGTAACTTGGCTCAGAGAGTGTTGGGAGGGCCGAGGTTTTGTGGAGGAACAGCAAGGCCCGTGTGGTGTAATGGAAAAAAGTCAGGAGACTTGGGGCCCAGCCACCTGCGCTGTGTGGCCTTGGGCGCACCCCTTAACCCCTCTGTACCTGGTTATCCTCATCAGTGATGGGGATGACGACAATAGAAACATCTGGCAATCCTGGAGCACTGACCGACTGCTCAGAGTCTAGATGGAGTGACTCACTTAATCCTCCCATCGAGCTTATCAAATTGTGCCGGGCCCAGAGAGGCTGTGTGGGTCGCCCTAGGTCACACAGCTAGTAAGCACCAGAACTTGGATTTGAAGCAGGGCAGATGACACCCGAGTCCCAAGTCTTCGCCACTTTGCTGTCCAGGGCTCCTCTCTGTTAAATGGCTACTTCACAAGGTTCCTGTGGAGTTGAAAGCAACGATGTGTGTTGGGAAGAGGCAAACCCATGGAGACAGAAAGCAGAGGAGTGGTTGCCAAGAGCTGGGGGGTGGGGGGAGTGGAAGAGACGAATGGATACTTGGTATCTCCTTAGGGTGGTGAAAACGTTCTAGAATTAATTAGTGGGGATGGTTGTGCAACCTTATGAATCAACTAGCAACCACTGACGGTGTCTACTTTAAAAGGGTGAATTTTATGGTATGTGAAATATATCTGAAAAAATTTTTTTTAAAGTGATGACGTGAGCGAGAGCAGTTTCTGGGCTGTCGCGCCCTGAGCAAATGTCAGCTGTTGGGATGATCAGGAATTGGCATAGTTTGGAGCAGGAGAGGGTGCCAGTTTAATAGACTGGGTTAGCTCCTGGGCTCTGATCCAAATGCTGCCAGCTTCTGGCTGTGTGAGGTCTTGTTTTAGTCAGAGCTGTTTTGGTTGCAGAGGACAGAAACCCAGTCAAGACGGCTTATTCAAAAAGAACATTGATTAGCTAAATGGAACTGAGAAGGCCAAGGGTCCTTGGCTTCAGGTGTGGCTGGATCTGGGGACCACCGTGTCAATTGGACCCACTTTTCTGTACTTGACTTTCTTCATGTCTAGGCAGGATGTTGCCTGGTGTCGTGGCGGCCACGGGTTCAAACTGTATCCAGCAGGTCCGCTCAGTGACTTCGAGGAGAAGAGAACACTCCAACCGTTTAAGCAAAGGTCACATTGGTTCATCTTGGGTGGATGGCCAGCCAGTCAGGGCCGACCCAGGGCTGCAGTGAAATGAGCATCACGCTACTGTGTGTTGAGTCACAGAAGGTTCCCCAGAAGATATCAGAGAACTGCTTTCAAAGAAGGGGAAGTAGCCTGTAGGTGACAGGACACAATAAATGTCCCCTCTGGTAAAGGCAGGACATTCAGGCAGAGGGAGCAGTCCACAGAGAGGCCACCTTGGGTAAGACAGGAACGTGACTTCTCCCCTTGGCGGGGAAAAAGGACTTAGTCACTAGCAAGAATGTCCCCTTTATGACCATTCACCTCCTGATGTGATTTCCCGATTCTCTTATCTTAGAACAGCTGGACCCTGATAGGCCCGTCACTGCTGGGTGACATCTGGCCACGTGTAGGTGTAGGCAGTAGGGCCCTGGGCTTGGAATGAGGAGCCCTGGTTTGAGGTCCCAGCTGTCTCTCTTACCAGCTGTGTGGCCTTGGGCCAGCCTCTCTGCCCCTCCCTTTCTGCCCCTGGTTCATTGTGTCCACAAGCAGAGGATTCTGGCTGCCGCTATACCCAGCACTCTCCTCAGGGACCTGTGGTGTTCAGAAAGGGACTTCCGTGCCAGCCAGGGAGCTCAGGCAGGGCTGGCTTCCTGAAGGAGGTAACATTTAAGCAGGGTCTTAACAATGAATAAAGCGTTGACCCACAGACAGGATGAGGGAGGACATCCCACATACAGCAGTGGTAACCAACCCCCAGGCCGCGGACCGATACCGGTCCGTGGGCCATTTGGTACCGGTCCACAGAGAAAGAATAAATAACTTATATTATTTCCGTTTTATTTATATTTAAGTCTGAACGATGTTTTATTTTTTTAAAATGACCAGATTCCCTCTGTTACATCTGTCTAAGACTCACTCTTGACGCTTGTCTTGGTCATGTGATATATTTATCTGTCCCACTGTAAAGACTGGTCCGTGAAAATATTTTCTGACATTAAACCGGTCCGTGGCCCAAAAAAAGGTTGGGGACCACTGGCGTAGAGGTCACCAGGTGCGCAAAGGTGCCAGTGTGTGAGGGAGCAGGACTTGTAGCTGGGCCACTCTGCCCAGCGGGGAGCTCGTGGGAGATGCACCAGCCCCACATGTCCCATAAGCAGGAAGACTGCACGCTGTGGGGACCCAGAAAGGGCTGCTTCTTGCGGGAGGAGCTGTTTCATGAACGCGTCAACTCACAGAGCTGACAGCGCGCTAGAGGCTGCATCTTGAGCTGTGCCATCATCTCTCCCCGGGGAAGGGGACTCAGATCTGGAGGCAGGACAGGTTGTCCCAAGTCACACCGCAGATATCCTGTGTTTCCCGTTTCGGTGGATCTAGGACTGACCTGTCTCCCTGAAGAGAGGTCAACAGCCCACGTGCACTTACGAGCTTTGGAGACTGTCCGGGAGCCCCCGTGTTCCATCACAGAAGCCAAAGGGAAGGGAACGCGGTCTCCCCTCTTTTCTGGGTGCAGGTGTTGGGGTGGCAGAACTGAAGAGTCCTTACTCGCGCTCGGTTTCCAGCGAGACCTCAGCCACCACCTGCTAGGATTGCACCAACCATATTTATCCAAATGCAACCGTATTTATCCAAACACTGCCTTTACCGAAACCTCAGATACACTTGTCTCCCCCAGATGTGAGCTTATGAAATCGGGCTGTGCCTCTCACATGTTGCACACACTCCATGAGATGCTTTTTCCCTTCCATCGGAAAAACTGTTGCCATGGCAACAATGTGTCGCTGAAGAAATACGATAGTGGCCTTTTCCCACAGTTGGCTCTTCTTTATTTGTAAAATAGGAAGAGGCAGTACTGTGTTGGTCAGTTTTGTCTGAATCCAACCCAGGTCCTGTTGGCTGCCACCTGGAATGTAATTTCTCCTCTCCTGGACAATGGCTGGCTGAATCAGTTAACCATTTTTTTCTTCATTCATTTGTTTATTCAGTGATTCATTCATTCTTTGCAGAAATATCTGCCACGTGCCTATGACATAACAACGAGGAGTGGTGAAGGGGGTCAGGATGAGGACACGCTGCCCCGGGCTGGGGAGGGGCAGTAAGGATGAGAAGTGGGCAGACCAGAGGGGCTTGGGCATGTCCACCGGGACCCCAGGTCACGCCGACGTTCAGGCAGATCAGCTCATCAGGGGGACAGCATTGCCGAAGATAACCCACCACGTGTGTAGCACAGGCCCAGGTGCGTCACCACGTCCTGCTCTGAGGACCACGTGGCTTCCCGTCAGCCAGCAGCTGCATGTGACAGTCACCCCGGCCTTTCTTCACAGCCTGCCCTGGCTATTCTGGGACATGGGGCTCTGGTGAGACTGAGGGAGTCCAAGTCCAGGCCTCCGCTAACACGAACCACGTGTGAGCCTCCACGCCAGCTTCCACGGTATTTTCCTTGGCCGGCGCGTCTCCCTTCCCTCCACCACAAGCCGGGGTCCTGAAAACTGCTGATGGAGAGTTCTCTCATTCCCGCGGAGGCTTGTGATGCGGCCGTTTGACGTGGCACCCTCTCCCTTCCTAACCCCGCCCCGCCACCCCCGCACGGCTCTCTTTCCTCCTCGGTTCCGGTCCTCCCCACCCTGAACACCACCTCCTTTTATTTCTGGGGGCAGGGGCGTGGTTGTCTGGTTTCCAAGAATAATGAATCTGGTTGGGCTTTGCGGGGTATTCCTCTAGTCCTGCTGCTGCAGACAGCCTGGGTCGGGGTCTCCCTTGGAGGGTCCGTCCGGAATGCTTTCTGTTTCAAAGTCTGTGGTGGCCACATGTGACAGTTCCCTGGATAGAAGCAGCTGGTGGCCGGTGAACCTGGACACATTACAACCAACAGCAAAATAGCTCCCCAGTCCCTGAGTATAGCAGGTACCATTGGTCAGATGATAAAGAAAGTGACGTAAAACCCGGTCCGGCCAAGAGAGGAGGCCAAGTCTTAGGGTCCAGCCCTGTCCTGTTCAGGTGCTTCCCGCGAGTCACGTGAGGCTATTTAGATGTAGATTTAAATGAATTAAAATGAAATAAAATTAAAAGTTGAGTTTCTCAGTCACATAAGTCACGGGGCTCCCGTCGGGGACAGCACAGATATAAAACATTTCCGTCAGGGCCGAAAGTTCTATTGGACAGCCCAGTGCTGGCCACTGAGGGTACTTGGATAGTCTGAGTTTTGCTGACCTTAAAACACGGCCTCAGGATGGAACGGTAGTCAGTCTTCAAAAGGAAGGACAGGCCCTGGCCGGTTGGCTCAGTGGTAGAGCGTCGGCCTGGCGTGCAGAAGTCCCGGGTTCGATTCCTGGCCAGGGCACACAGGAGAAGCGCCCATCTGCTTCTCCACCCCTCCCCCTCTCCTTCCTCTCTGTCTCTCTCTCCCCCTCCCGCAGCCGAGGCTCCATTGGAGCGAAGATGGCCCGGGCGCTGGGGATGGCTCCTTGGCCTCTGCCCCAGGTGCTAGAGTGGCTCTAGTCGCAACAGGGCGACGCCCGGAAGGGCAGAGCATCGCCCCTTGGTGGGCAGAGCTTCGCCCCTGGTGGGCGTGCCAGGTGGATCCCGGTCGAGCACATGCGGGAGTCTGTCTGACTGTCTCTCCCCATCTCCAGCTTCAGAAAAATACAAAAAAAAAAAAAAAAAAAAAAAGGGAAGGACATTCTAACAACACATGATACATACAACAGGAATGAACCGTGTAGACCTGCTAAGTGAAATAAGCCAGCCACCAAGAACAAATACTGTATGATTCCACTTCCCTGCGATACCTAGATTAGTCAGCCATTTTTGTCGAGTCAGGAAGTAGGATGGTGGTTGCCCAGGGCTGAGAAGGGGAATGAGGTGTTGTTGTTTCATGGAGGTAGAGTGTCAGTTTAGGGTGACAAAGAGGTTCTGGAGATGGATGGTGGTGATGGTTGCACAACAATATGAATGTACTTAGTGCCACTTATGTGTTCACTTAAAGTGGTTGAGATAATCAATTTTATATTATGTATAGTTAACACAATTAAAAAACCACACACACACTCTCACAAACTAATAAAAATTATTCCCCAATAATTTTCCAAATAAGATACTCGTTATGGGCAGAGTACAAGGATGGTGGATTTCGTGTAGAGCACTAGGATGTCCCCAAAGAGTTCACACTCAGCACTCATTTGCACAACCACCCTGCCTGGCAGGCTGTGCTCCTCATTCTGCAGCTGGTAAGTCAGACTCGAGGGGCAAGACGTCTGGCTGAGGACACACAGCTGGCACAAGGAGGCTTCGGGATCAAACTCACCGCTGTCTAGCCCCCACGGGTCAAATATCTGTGGTTAGACTATGCAGCATTAAACCCAGGTCTGCTGCCTCAAATTAATAAATAACACTTCTGCATTTTGGGCCATGCTTCTCTGGGTAGAAGTAAGTCAGGACAAAGCACAAGAGTAACTCCCTAAGGGAGCATGGTGAGGACCACAGAGAGGACTGAATGACAGCCTTAGCGTGTACATCGAGGAGGCCCAACAGGAACCCACCAGAAGTCCCTTCTGTGGTGTCCCAACGTTGTCATGAATAAAGTTGAGAAGGGGAAAAGAAGATAGCTTTAGACAAAACCCGTGAGTCCTTAAGACACTTGATAGCCGAGACTAGGATTCCACTTCCTCTGTAGGATTCCATTTCTGCTTTTCAGTAGGAAGTGCGCTGTCGGCCTGTGGAGGGGGGAGGGAACTTTCCTCACTGCGGGCTGATGAGCTGATTTCCCTGTGCAGGGGCGCTTCCGAAACTGCTGGAGAGAGGGACCCTAGGGAAGGAGAATGGCATTTAGATTGAGGTGTGTGAACTGCTTCGACCACCACTTTGCAGTGTGACCTGAGCCAGTTTGCTGTCCCTTTCTGCTCCCGTTCCCTCACCTGTGACATGGGGTTCGTGCCTCTGTTTCACAGGGTTATTGTGAAGGTCAGATACAATCACGTGTATGAGAACTGTCGACTGCCAAACAAAGGTTCATAGTCGTTACCCGTTCTTATTTAAGATGAGTAATATGAAGCTTATTAAATCAGGGGTACTGGGCAAACGTCTCCTGAAGCTGCTCCCCCCACCCTCCCCCGAATTTCACTCGGTTGTATTCTTTGCTTCTATCAGTTTTTATTGCGTGCCTGCCGTGTGCCGGTTCTGAAAGGGAACCAGCGTGTCCCAGCGAGGCCGCTGCGGCCTCAGCAGATGCTGAATGACGTGGACCAAGCACTTCCTCACCCCCCCCCAGTACAGAGCAGGGACCGTGGGAACCCACAAATAAATCCACAGCCTTGGATAGTCTGAGTTTTGCTGAGCCTGACCCTCCCTACCCGGGGGTGTCGCATCACAGTACTGGGGAGGCAGGCAGCTCCAGCCTGGGTGAACGGCCCTGTTTCCCGAGGGCTGCGGAGCAGTCCTGTTACACTGTCCCCGTGGCATCTCAGAGGTGGGTGACGTCTCCGCGGAGGAGCGCATGAGCTTTGGACTCTGGCCCCGTCTCCTGCTGGCCACAGGCTCACCGAACGAACGTGTCTCCACCTCCCAGATAGTCAGGTCCACCCTGAAGGAGTATGGGGAAGCTTGGGTGAGAGGATGTGTCTAAAGAATCTGGTCCACGCTTGGCACATGTGCACGTCTCTCTTCTCCCCTGCTTCCGGTCTTCTCCTCCCCCCGCCTCCCACGCCCACCCCGCAGCTGTGCGTATTTTTCCCGGGCTGTTCGAAGCTTCTGTCCCTCTGCTTGAATCCTGGGCCCATGGGCTGGTCAGGATGGGTCAGGATGTGCTGCTATGACATGTGGCCTCAGTATTCAACGAGGGTTTATTTCTCACTCGGGCTGCATGTCCATCAGAGGTTGTCAGGGACCCGGGACCCTCACTCCAGGTCCCTCACTTGTCAAAGAAGCCACTCTCGGGAGTGTGGCCTGTCTCCATGGCAGAAGGAAGTGGAGAGCGGTGAGTCACGCACCACTCATAACTCTTCCACGCCGAGTGACGCATGTCTCTTCTGCTCACATTTCATTGACCACATCCCACTTCAAGGGGATTAGAGAGGTCCAAATCCACCATGTGCTCCAGGGAAGGACCAGAAATCTAATGACAGCATTCATGATTCCACAACCCAGCTTTAATCTATAAAGTAACCCTGCCCGTCAGTGTCGTTATGACCAACTTAAAGATGAGGCTCAAGGTATGTCCCTTCCCTATGACCGCAAGTAGCAGATCTTTTGTGATTTGGTATATTAAATCAGATAGTTCACATTCATTCCTTGAAAGATCAGAGAGGCACTCACGTCACTATTAAAGGTTTTCGTTTGGGGTACTCCGTGTCCGTACCTCCTCTGTCCCCACGGCAGCCTCCACCTCCCTCTCACGGTGCTCCTCACACCACCCGGCAATGGTCAGTTTCCTTTTCAGCCTCCACTCTCTAGACCAGGGGTCCCCAAACTACGGCCTGCGGGCCACATGCGGCCCCCTGAGGCCATTTATCCGGCCCCCACCGCACTTCCGGAAGGGGCACCTCTTTCATTGGTGGTGAGTGAGAGGAGCACATTGACCATTTCATTAGCCAAAAGCAGGCCCGTAGTTCCCATTGAAATACTGGTCAGTTTGTTGATTTAAATTTACTTGTTCTTTATTTTAAATATTGTATTTGTTCTCATTTTGTTTTTTTACTTTAAAATAAGATATGTGCAGTGGGCATAGGGATTTGTTCATAGTTTTTTTTATAGTCTGGCCCTCCAACAGTCTGAGGGACAGTGAACTGGCCCCCTGTGTAAAAAGTTTGGGGACCCCTGCTCTAGACTGTGCGTCTGTCATCGCCAAACACTGTGGGCCGGGACCGAGCCAGGCGCGGAGCTCTCTGTTGAGCCAACCTGGGGAACGCTTAGTGGGGCGGGGGAGCGTAATGATCGAATCTCAGGGGTTTGCTCCTCAACAGCACCTGGCAGTTCTTAGGAAACAGGATGACCCGCCCTCCGTGGAATCCTGGTGGCCCCGGAGACATTGTCACATTGCAGTTCCTGTGGCTGGAGGCCTCTGGAAAAACCTACAATGATCTCTTCCCAGCTCTGGGCCTTCAGGTATCTGGCAGCTGTGGACAGAAAGAATTGTTTCTGTCCTGGCCAAATCCTAGGTCCCATTGACATGGCTTCCCCCATTGGGTTGGGTTTCTGAAAAGCTTGACAAAGTGAGCTTCTGTGGACCAGGTCACATATTACAGGTAATTCCTTCACAGGTCAGAGGTCCACTTATCATGACCTTTGGTCTTCTCCCCCCTTACAGATGCAGATGTTGGACAAATTTCCCATGGAAGGAGGGCAGAAGGACCCCAAACAGCGGATCATTCCCTTCCTGCCAGGTAGGGGGCACGCGCTCTGTGACGGGTCCTGTGCGGGAGCCGGTGTGGCTAGGGATCCGAGCTCGTCCTGTTTGGTTCACTGACCCAGTGACCAGAGCCTCAGTCAGTTATGGAAATCAGTGACTAAGGAGAGTCTATGCCTTGGGGTTGCAGATGCTGCATCATTTATTAGCTAAGACAAGACACTTCACCTCTGGGAGCCTCAGTTTCTCCTACCTCTAACACGGGCATAATTCAGCCCATAAACTTTTCTACTGAGTGGCAGCTAGGATAGCGACCATGCCCGTTTTCTGTTGCTGTGTAATGAATTGCCACCAATTTAGCGGCTTGAAAAATCACCTATTTATTACCTCACAGTTCTCTTGGTCAGAAGTTCCAGTGGGCTTGGCTGGGTACTCCTGTTTAAGGTCTCACAAAGTCTGGACTGGGCTGGGCTCTGAGCTTACCTGGAAGATAAGAGTTGGGGAAGAATTCAGTTCCTTGCCCCTCTGGAACCGAGATGCCTGTTTCCTCGCTGACCGTCTGCCAGGCTCCCGGCTTCTGGGGGCGGCAGCCCCTCCTACCTTCAGGCCAGCGGTGAGGCATTGAGTCTTTCTCGTGCTTTACAAGTCTCTGACTGTCCCTTCTGTGACCCGTCGGGAGAAAGCCGTTTGCTTTGAAGGACTCTTGTGATTACGCTGCCCTGCACCGCCACCGGCGAATGCAGGATAATTCCCTCTCTCAAAGTGAACCAGGCGTGTCGTGTAACAGGGTTCCAGCAGAGAGATCCCATCACAGTCCCAGGCTCAGGGGCTGGGAAGGGGAGGGTGTCTTTGGAGGGCCAGTTTACAAATTCCACCTGGTTGCCTACCCTGGACCTTCTGAGCGCCAGGCACCATGCCAGGCACTGGGGAAGAGATCATGTAGTAATGGCCCCTGCTCTTCGGGGTGTTCATATACCTCCCTCCTCCCCTCTCCCCCCCAAATTTCCTACCAAAGGAATAGCTTCAGGCCTCAGCTCAAAATTTGGGCTGCCCAAACCCGTGCTATTGTCTCAGTAGCTCCCGTTGGTTGGAGTTGACCCTGTGCCAGTGGCTGAGCTAAGTGCTTTATATTCATTGCCCCACTAAGTCCCCAGAGCCGCCTTGCAAGGTAGGGGCGGCTGTGCCCGTCTCAACAGTTGCAGACACCGAAGCGCAGAAAAATGAGAATGGCTTGTACAAATAAATGGCAGAGCCGGGATTCAGACACGGGTCTAGTTGGCTCCAGAACTTGGGCCCGCAGTCTAGAGGCCTGAGTTCAGTTCCCAGTGCTTCTCATCCACTCTGTCACCTTGGGTGAATTACCTCAGCACGCTGAGCTTCATTGCTTCTTTGCAAATTGGCGCTAATAACGGTGCCTGAGTCACAGGGTCGCTAGGAGGGTCAGGCGAGCGCCCGGCACCGCACTAGCGGCAACCCAGCGCTGCCCGGGACGTCTGTGTACTGAGATAATCGGCAAACTGACGATCACCCTGAACCACAGGTCCTCGGAGCTGGGAGGGCCTTCAGATCTTTTTCACGTTGCATAAGAAGGAGCAAACCCAGCAGTAGTTGGGGGGGGAGATCTCCCCGGGTCCCACGGGAGCTCAGGCTCCTCACACCCTCTCCAGGGTTCTGCCGTTGGCACCCGAGTGGGTTCTTCCAGATGCCATCATTGCTGGGCGGGTGCAGAGGCAGGCTGGATGTGTCTGCCAGGCCCCCATCTGCTCGGAGGATCATCCGCCTGAAAAGAGCTAATGTTTTGAGTTCTTCCATGGGGAAAGTGTGCAATCGCACTGGAATTTTCTTCCCTCTTGGAGAACAGCGGGAGTGCCAGCAGCAGCCGCCAGATGTCAGCGCTCCAGAGCACGTGCTCTGGAGTCGAACAGACCAGCCCCGTGACCTCAAGTGGACGGCGTCCACCCTGCCCCCCCCAGCCGCACCCCCCTCCCTGCTGAGCCTCAGCTTCCACATCTGTGCAGTGGGGCGGGATCCCGCCTTCACAAGCTCCTCTCCCGGAGACATCGTGGGTTCTCAGGAAAGGCAGGAACAGGGTCCCGTGACGTCCCCGGGGAATTTTCTTGGTGTTTTAGATCATGAGGTCGTACCTCACACGGTCAGTCCGAGTATTCAAATTGACCTGGGCTCCACGTGTAGGTTTTTCTCCAAGGAAGAAGGCAGGGAAAGTCTTGACTGGGCGAAAGGCAAACCCAGCTCTGGAAACACTTCCCAGGACGGGAAAGAACTTGAGCCGACCCTCTCCCAAGCCCCTGAAGGCTTTCGTGGTTACGTAATTCTTTTCCACCCACGGATTCATGAAAATGCTGTTGTCAAGGACTCAGCCCAGTTTCCCGGCCCAGGACACCCACTGTGGCTCGGATAGCCCCCTTGGGCCCCGGACGCCTGGAGTGTCCCTTCTCCGGCCACCCCTTAGCTTTTCCTTGAGGTCTAGGCCGAGGTCAGGGACCCGTGGGAGGAACGTCCCCTCTCCTAGGGGTCCCTTTTCTGTCACGAGGGCCAATGGCCACACGTCAGGCAGAACAAAAGCGGGTCTAATGCGCGCACAAAGGCCGGGGGAGGGGAGAGCCGCCCTGTGCAATTTTCCACCCCAGTCAGAACTAGGGGAGCCAACTTGGCAGAGGACGCAGCTTGAAAATTAAAAATTACAGTTTGGCCTTCCTCCACAGTGGAAAACAAAAGCCGGCCGTTCCCACCGAAGGCTGTTCTCCGCTCCGAGGACCCTTTCCACCCCAGGCAGGCTGGCGGCGGCGAGGGCTGGGCTGGGCGCAGGCTCGCTCGCCCTCCTCTGCATGACTCACACCGAAACATTGCATCTCAGGTGCAGACAAGGGGCCGTTGCCCCGTCGTGTCTTTGACCTGGACGCGCTGGCCTCACAGTTGCACCCTGTGGCCGGGGACCGAGCAGCGGCTCCGGCTCGGTGGCCGCAGAAGGACGAGTTCACCCTATGGGAGGCGGGTCTTAAGAAACCGAGGTCTTCCGTGCAGAGTGTAATGCAGGGTCATCTAAAGTGTTTGGAAAAATAAAGCAGAAAGCGATTACCCTCTCGTGTGGGTCTGTAAGCCCTGCGCTGGGCGCGTAATGGGATGGCCACGAAGGGGTGGGGGCTACGCCCCCATTTTACAGATGGGGAGACTGGGCTCTGGACGTCCACGCGTTTCCCAAGGCGGCGCAGTCAGCACAGGGCAGCCCCAGGATTCGCACAGGCTTCCTGTCCCACTGAGGCCGCACAAGGAGGGGAGATGCCTTCCTCACACTGAGGTTGCCGAGTTCTCTGTCCTTACCTCTCAGCCCCTGCAGGCCTACCCTGAGCGAATTCCCGGTGTTGGGGGAGGCCCTGGCCGCCTTGCTGATGAGGGTGGAGGGTGGGGGGGTCTAGCACTACGCCTGCTGTCAGTATTCTGAGCGGGTTCACCGCCTGCTCAGTGCTCTGACCCTTCCTCTGACTTATCAGCAGGGGGGAAATTACAGCCACAGGGGACCAAGTGTTTTCCGGAGGGACGCCTCTCCCTCTCCGGTTCTGAGCCGGGGATTAGAGGGCAGAGAGCATTTGTTAGGCGAGATTTCTCTTCACAGACATCCATCCCTTCCTCAGGGCTCAGGACAAGCCTAAGGGTTCTCACAGTGACTGGAGGTGGGGGAGGGGGCTGCCAGCCCACTGGGTTTGGGCTTGGGACGCAGGCATCCTGCACTGCTGGGGGGGGGGAGGTGCTCCCACCCAGGGAAGGACTGCTCACCCAAAGTGTCAGCAGGGTCTCTCCCCCCGTTGGTGGACAGTGACGGTCAGCGCCAGGAGGGCAGACTCCCAGCGTGGACGCACAGAGGGTTCGTGGAGAGACTGCACCCACCAAGTGGATGAGGGGTCGCAGCCAGTTCCCGGCAGCCAAGTTGCAAACCCTTCCCGCTTTGTGGCGTTATTTGCTTTTTTTTTTTTTTTTAAACCAAATGACGAACATTTTCTGATTCAGGAAGCTGTTAAATGTTTATGGTAGGAACTTTGGCAAAAGTATGAAGAAAACAAAACATCTCTTTCTTCCACCCCTCAGAGATCAACACGCTGAACCCTAGATTTTCTTCTAGATTTTTCTTTCCTAACAAGCATGGAGTATCAGAAATTTGACCAACTCCTAAGCAGAATTAAAACTATCACCATCATAAAGAAAGAAGATTCTTACTTATTAAGACATATAGGAATACGTAATTTATCTCTCTGGGTTATTTTAATTGGAACTGAGCAAAAAAAAAAAAAAGACAATTAAGCTGATCATATCTACCTAATTTCATTTTTCTTTTCTTTCTTTTTTTTTTTTACTTAGAGACAGGGACAGACAGACGTAAGGGAGAGAGATGAGAAGCATCAACTCATAGTTGTGGTACCTTAGTTATTCATTGATTGTTTCTCATTTGCACCTTGACCAGGGGTCTCCAGCCTAGTCAGTGACCCCTTGCTCAAGCCAGTGACCTTGGGCTCAAGCCAGTGACCTTGAGCTTCAAGCCAGTGACCTTTGGGCTCAAGCCAGTGACCATGGTGTCGTTTCTATGATCCCACGCTCAAGCCGGCGACCCTGTGCTCAAGCTGGTGAGCCCCCGATCAAGTCAGCAACCTTCGGGTTTTGAACCTGGATCCTCAGCATCCCAGGCTGACGCTCTATCCACTGTGCCACCGCCTGGTCAGGCCCTGATTTCCTAATAGTGCTTTTGCACCTAAGAGCAAGTGGATTATTTTAAATGTTGAATTAGCTAAATGGTCCGTTGGGGCACAGCTCTCCCTTGCCAGCCTGCAGTGCAAACCTTTCAACATCGACCCACTTGTGTCCGACACCCCTTTGACTTCTGTGCTGTCGTGAAAACGCGAACCTTTCCTACCATCCTGTTCCTGCTCACCCAGGCTTGACCTGGGGAGACCGCAGGCTCACAGGAGCCATGTTGGAACAGTGCTTCATCTCTCCCCGCCCTGCCAGCCGGGTGACCCACACTCCTCTCCTTGACCTCAGACCAGAATGGTGAAACTTGTAGCGTGTCTTCGTGCTCTGCTGTGTGGCGAGCTGCGGTCCCCCGTGCTTTCCTCTTTGACCCCTGGACACCTCCCGGGGGCTCTGCATACGCGTGTCTGAGGGGCCTGTCTCCCTCTCCCACCTCTTTGGCCCTCTGTGATGTCTTTTTGCTGACTTTGCCCACCCCTGCCTGTGTGTGGCACATGCAGAGCCTCGAGCCCCGGCTGGCTAATCCTGGGTACGGGCACTTGGCTGCCATCTCCTGGTGGGACTCTTGGGAACCCACAGATTTGCTGTAAGCAGACCTGACCCATAACGTTTCAGGGTCTTGGCTATTTCCAGGGACCTTGGGTGACATCACTTACGTACTTGTCTTTGCCTGTGATGCACATCCTCTGCCTGGATGTCATATTGGAGGCTTTGGTACCTCACTCCAGGGCTCAGGATGTCACCAGGCAAGTAGTGGATGGACCCTTGGTATTCAGTGAGGTAAGAAGGCTCGAAATCCTTCTGTTGCAAACACCAGTCACGGAAGAAACTGAAGGGATTTGTCATCTTTGCATGTGGAAGCCACCTTCCCACATTGATCAGATGGTGAGGGCACAAAATTGACTAAGGCCCAGTCGGTCCCTGTGTGCAGAGCCCCACAACTGGTAAGAATGAAGGCCAGTCGGTCGAGAACGTGATACCTGCAGTCAGAAAGAAACAAACTCTGAACCCGTGTGACGTGGACACAACTTGCCCCTCAGGGCTGGTGGACGAGGTTGGGAGGCAGCATGGAGTCTGGGGAACACGAGTCTAGAGCAGAAAGGTGCCCAGGAAAGAGGACGGGGTGGTGGTGGGGGAGACTGGACTGTTCGGTTAGGACGTATCTGAGGTTCGCCATACCTCCCGGCAGCCTGAGAATCCTAGAGTTGGACAGAGGACCTCCGATCTTCATGTCTCCCTTCCTTCTTCATCGGGTAGGAGCGCCTTCCTTCCACAGATTGGTTTCAGCCTCCTTAACTCATCGACACGTATCTGCCAGGTCCCTCTCCCTCCAGCCTTTGCACTAGAGTTGTGAACAGGGTTTTGGAAGACCACGCATGGGGTCAGCCAGGCCCTGTGGATGTCCAACAGGGGATACTGATGACAGCCAGGAATTTAGGTACCAGTCAGGCCTACCAGAGACAGCCGCATCACCGCCCCCAACAGTTGGCTGAGAGCTCGTCACTGCTCCCTGACAGTGCTGTGTGTGCTCTCGTTCTGTGCAGGCAAAATCCTCTTCCGACGAAGCCACATCCGGGACGTGGCTGTCAAGCGCCTGATACCGATCGACGAGTACTGTAAGGTAAGTCTGAGAGCGGCCAGCCTCCCTGTGTCTCGTGCCGGCCCTGTGGGTGGGGAGGTTTTTTATTTTTAATTTTTTTCTTTATCTTTTCTGGTTCTAAGATGCTTATTGTGAACATCTGCACAGTTGAAAGAAACATAAAGAAATTAGAAAAAACAATCAGCTGTGATCTTTCAGCTCAGAGGCAACAGTTACGAAGGTTGTTACGTCTTTTCTTTTTCTTCTTTTTCGCTTCTGCGTGCATTTCTTTATGGTGTTGAGACCAATCCATCTATGTTATGTTTGTTGCTCTTTCTCTTTTCTTTACTATTGTAATGCACGAATTTTCCATACTGTTAAAAAAAAAATCTAATCGTCTTGAGCCTTCTGTTGCTGGCACCATAGTATCCCGCTGTGTGTGAATGAATGACCCAGAAGTTACTCAGCCAAGCTCTGCTGCTTCCACAAGGCTGCTGGTTTCCAAAGCCTCGAGTGGCTTAAAGAACAAGGAGCCTGCCTTTTGGTTATATTTTGTTTGCATTGAGGCTATGGTCGGGAAGGAAGCGTACCTTTGAGTTTGCCTAGCTTCCCTCAGCTTCGGTATTGATTTCTCTAACTTAAAAATCATAAGCCGTTGGGATGGGAAGAGGGAGGAAGAGCATGAAATACCTGAAACATGGAGTCGCAATGCTCTCTCCCCGAGATCAGGAACAGAGCAGGTCCGTTTGCTCTTTCTCATCACTCCCGTTCTACTTTGAAGTTCCAGCCAGGGTAAGCAGGCACGAAAAAAAGGCGCGGAAGGCAAAGGCGTGCAGGCTGGAAAGCAAGAAGTAAAAACATCACAATTTCACAGATGGCGTGATTCTACTATAGAAAGCCGCAAGGGACCCACAAAAAACCTATCAGAATTGATCAACGGGTTCAACAAGATTGCAGAATCCAAATCAAGATGCAAAAAAAAAAAAAAAAGATCAATGGTATGTTTAAACATATGCTGGTAATGGACAACCCAGAAATGAAAGTAAGAAGATAATTCTGCTCACAAGAGCATCAGAAATAACTAAATACTCAAAAACGAATGAATGAAAGAAGTGCAAAGTTTGTACGCTGGCATTGTGGAACATTGCAGGAGACATTTTAAAAGCTCTGAATGGGCCCTGGCCGGTTGGCTCAGCGGTAGAGCGTCGGCCTGGCGTGCAGGGGACCCGGGTTCGATTCCCGGCCAGGGCACATAGGAGAAGCGCCCATCTGCTTCTCCACCCCCCCTTCCCCTCTGTCTCTCTCTTCTCCTCCCACAGCCAAGGCTCCATTGGAGCAAAGATGGCCCGGGCGCTGGGGATGGCTCCTTGGCCTCTGCCCCAGGTGCTAGAGTGGCTCTGGTCGCGGCAGAGCGACGCCCCGGAGGGGCAGAGCATCGCCCCCTGGTGGGCAGAGCTTCGCCCCTGGTGGGCGTGCCGGGTGGATCCCGGTCGGGCGCATGCGGGAGTCTGTCTGACTGTCTCTCTCCGTTTCCAGCTTCAGAAAAATACAAAAAAAAAAGCTCTGAATGAATGAATGGAGGCACATTCCTTTTTTTTTTTTTTTTTTTTTTTTTTACAGGGACAGAGAGAGTCAGAGAGAGGGATAGACAGACAGGAACGGAGAGAGATGAGAAACATCAATCATCAGTTTTTCCTTGTGACACCTTAGTTGTTCATTGATTGCTTTCTCATATGTGCCTTGACCGCGGGCCTTCAGCAGACCGAGTAACCCCTTGCTCAAGCCAGTGACCTTGGGTCCAACCAAGCTGGTGAGCTTTTTGCTCAAACCAGATGAGCCCGTGCTCAAGCTAGCAACCTCAGGGTCTCGAACCTGGGTCTTTCTGCATCCCAGTCTGATGTTCTATCCACTGTGCCACCGCCTGGTCAGGCACATTCCGTATTTATGGGATGGAAGATCTGGTGGTTTTAAAAACAGCAGTTGTCTCCCAATTGATCTACACTCAGTATAATCTCTCGTCAAAATCCTGGCAGGTTTTTTTTTTGTAGAAATTAACAAGTTGATCCTCAAGTATTACACGGGGAAATGCAGGGGACCCGAAGTAGCCAAAACAAGTTTGGAAAAGAAGTAACTCAAAATCGGAGGGTTTGTGCTACCCATTTTCAAACCCTCCTTCAAAGCTGCTGTAACCACGATAGCGCAGTACTGTCATAAAGATAGGCATACAGGTCACTGGAACAGAACTGAGAGTCTAGAAGGAAATTCTTACACACTTCAACAAAGGGACCCAGAAATTCAATAGGCAAGAAGAATCTTTTTAACGGACAGTGTGGGTTAATAAAACATCCACGTGCGGCCCTGGCCGGTTGGCTCAGCGGTAGAGCGTCGGCCTAGCGTGCGGAGGACCCGGGTTCGATTCCCGGCCAGGGCACACAGGAGAAGTGCCCATTTGCTTCTCCACCCCTCCACCGCGCTTTCCTCTCTGTCTCTCTCTTCCCCTCCCACAGCCGAGGCTCCATTGGAGCAAAGATGGCTCGGGCGCTGGGGATGGCTCTGTGGCCTCTGCCTCAGGCGCTAGAGTGGCTCTGGTCGCAACATGGCGACACCCAGGATGGGCAGAGCATCGCCCCCTGGTGGGCAGAGCGTTGCCCCATGGTGGGCGTGCCGGGTGGATCCCAGTCGGGCGCATGCGGGAGTCTGACTGTCTCTCCCTGTTTCCAGCTTCAGAAAAATGCAAAAAAAAATTAAAAAAAAAAAAAAAAAATCCACGTGCAAAAAAATAATAATAATAACTTGGATCCTTACCTGACATCCTGCATAAAACATCAACTCAAAGTGGATCACTGACCTAAACAGAAGAGCTAAAACTTCTAGAAGAAACCATGAAAAAATCTTTGGGACCTTAGTTTAGGGAAAGAGTTCTTAGCTACAATACCAAAAGACAAAAACTGTCAAGTTTGACTCCATTAAACTTAGAAACTTCTGTACTTTAATGAAGAGAATGAAATAATGTCCCACAAATTAGGAGGAAATATTTGTAAGTCATCTATATATGATCAGGGACTTGTTAATAGCACTAGATAAAGAACCCTTGCAACTCAGTAATCAAGACAGCCCAGCATGACCAGGCAGGCTATGGCGCAGTGGATAGAGCGTCGGACTGGGATGCCGAGGACGCAGGTTTGAGACCCCCAAGGTCGCCAGCTTGAGCACAGGCTCAGCTGGTTTGAGCAAAGCTCACCAGCATGAATCCAAGGTCTTTGGCTCAAGCAAGGGGTCACTCGGTCTGCTGTAGCCCCCCGGTCAATGAACGACTAAGGTGTCACAACCAAAAACTGATGATTGCTGCTTCTCATCTCTCTCCGTTCCTGTCCGTCTGTCCCTATCTATCCCTCTCTCTGACTCTCTCTCTGTCCCTGTAAAAAAAAAAAAAAAGACAGCCCAGCATGAAAGTCAGTAAAAGATTTGAATGAAAGGAAGATATGCCATGGTTAATGTGCACAGGAAAAGAGGTTCAACATCATTAATCATTAGAGCAGTGCAAAAATAAAACCATGAGATACCAACACGGCCACCAGAATGTCCATACACGGCAAGACAGACAAGGCCGAGGCTTATTGACAGTGTGGGGCAAGCTGCCGCCCTCTTTCTGGTGGAAACATGTGATGGGAAGCCGCCTCGGAAAACAGGTTGGCAGTTCCTTCAGAAGTGAAATTTATGCCCCTGGATGGGGAGCTCAGTTGGTTATAGCATCATCCCAAAGCATAGAGGTTGCCGGTTCGATCCCCTGTCAGGGCACATGCAGGAACAGATTGATGTTTCTCTCTCTCTCTCTCTCTCTCTCCCCCTCTTTCTCCCTCCCAGCCTCTCCTTTCCTTTCTTGCTAAAATCAATCAATAAATTTTGTTTTAAAAGTGAAATTTATCACCTGACCACTCCTAGGTCAGGTGATAAATTTAATACTCAAGAAAATTAAAAACTTCCATTCACACAAAGACTTGGATGCAAATGGTTCATCGCAGTATTAATTCATAATAGCCACAACTGGAGACAATTCAGATGCCCCTCCTTGGGGACCAGATAAAATGTGGAATGGCCATGCCGTAGAATGCTATTTGACAATAAAATGTCGTGAGATACCAATCAACACTGCCACACGGATGCGTCTCAGAAACAGGAGGCTACATGGGAAGAGTCAGCTGAAAAACACCGCATTGTGCATGATTTCATTTACATAAAATGTGCAGAAAAGGCAAATTTCTAGAGACAGAAAGCAGATCAGTGGTTTTCTGGGTCTGGATCTGTTGCAAATGAGGGTGGGGGAATGTTTGAGGTGACGGAAAGTTCTAAAACGAGACTGTGGTGGCGGTTGCACAACTCGGTAATTTACCGACTATCACTGAATTGAGCGTACTTATCACGGGTGACTTTTATGGTTCATAAATTATACTTTAATAAATCTTAAAAAATGTAGGCGGGGGGCGGACAGTGAGGGGAGAGATGATCCTTCTCAGGGCACGAGACGTCGGGAAGGGGTAGAAGATCACTCCTGATGGCTCGTCTGCTCTTTGCCGGACTGGACCTCGTTTCCTCTCTCCCGTGACCGTGACGAGTAGGTTTTATGGCTCCGTCGCGTAGCTGAGGAGATTGCAGGCCTGGCCAAGCTACTCACCCACAGCAGTGTTGGCGGGTTGGAGAGTTGAACCCAGGCCTTGGCACTCACAGACCACTCACGGCCTCTCTAAGAAGGTAAAAGTCCAAGCCCTGGCTAGATAGCTCGGTTGACTAAGAGCATAGTCCCGAAACACGGAGGTTGTTAGTTCGATCCCCGGTCAGGGCACGTGCAGGAACAGATCGATGTTCCTGTCTCTTTCTTGCTCTCTGCCTTCCTCATTCTAAAGTCAATAAAATAAACATTTAAAAAAAAAAAAAGTAAAAATTCAAGAGGCTGAAATATTTAAGCATGTATTTCATAGAGGCAGGAACACTCAGACTTTTCTCCCTTCGGGGGATAGAGCCTTAAAAAGAGATTGGGGGGGAGGGGGCAGGGGGCAGGGACAGTCATTCAGGAACAAAGACCCCGCTCCTGTCTCCCGGCTCCCAGAGGAAAGTTCCGATGTCTTCCTCTGGTCCCTTCCCAGACGTCAAAAAACTAAATTCCCTTTGTCCGAGTCCCTGTTGGCAAGGACTTTGGACCCTTGGGCTCACCCTGCCCAGCTGGGAAGTTGGAGCTGGCACCTCGCCCAGAAACGGCTGTCTCTCAGCCCAGCGGTCCTTCTCCAGCGTCCTCCCCCAGCCCACCCAGCTTCTCTCCAGAACCACGGTTTTCTCACGCCCAGGACGTCACGAGCCCTGGACATCTAGATTTGGGAAAGGAGACTTAATATCCTGACGGGAGAAGGAAGAGCAGCAGCTGCGTGCATGTGGCTGGGGCTTGGGACCATCTGGAGAGGATGGATTCTCCTGCAAGAAACACAGGGAAGGAACCACTGTTCGGCGGGCCACGTGGGAGTGACCGCCCCCCGCCGCTGAGGCAGTGTAAGAGGCAGGGAGGATATTCTGGGATTTTTGGCTTTGGCCACATTTCCTGGGCTTGACTTCAAAGGGGCTGCCTTGCGGGAAGGAGATGAAACTGTCCCTTTTGTCTCAAGGTGCGTGAAGTCTATCGTAGCATTTGGTGTCTGTTCATGTCACTGTTGTAAGCTGACTTAAGCCAGTAAGATCTGTTCCCTAATACCTTTATTTCAATAGAAGTTGGTGGTCTCTGCAAGATAAAGAGAGATGAGAGCTGTAGATATCCCAAAAGCCAGCTACCAGGTGTACAGCACAGTGGAAGAAATTCTCTTGCTCTACCAGATCTCTTATTAAGTTACAGTGACTGATAGACTATGGTGTTGGCACAAGGCTAGGTGATAAACCAATGGAACAAAATGGAGGACCCAGAAAGTGATCTCGTGTGTATTTGGACACTTGGGTGCTGACAGAGGCAGCCTTGCTCATCGTTGGGGAAAGGTCAGATGGTTCAGCAAACGGATATCCACATGGGAAAAAACAAAAACAAAAAAGAACCAACCTCTCCCTTGTTCCACACATGTAATTATTTCCAAGGAAATTAAAGACTAAATGTAAGAGGCAATGCTATAAGAGGCTCTAAAAGATAAAAATAGGAAGATGTCTTCTTAATGTCTAGGTGTAGAGGGATTTCTAAAGACACAAAAAAAAGTCCCAACCACTTAACTTGGCTTCATTAAACTGGAGAACTTCTGTTTATCTGAAAACAAGACAGCCAAACCCTGCCCCACCTACAAGCTTTTATTATCAAACAGCTCCCTAAACAGCCTCTCAAGTGGTATTTGGTAAGCTCCTCGAAATACCAGCTGTTTGTCCATCTGACACCACTTTGCACGAAAGCCCCCTCCCCACCTCCGGACAGATGCAACAATATCCTCACGGCAGGATCAGCTGCTCTTAGTGGTCTGACAGTAAAACCCCCACGACAAGGCAGGACACAGGCTTCAGAGTCCTAGACCCAGGCGCCATTCCGAAGGACACGCAATGCCGGGCTCACCAAGTTCTGTTCGTGCAACGGCCAGAGTGTCTAAGACTATTTCTAGAACACCACTCGTTTAACCAGTAAAGACGGCCATTTCTAAAGGTTGGTGAATAAAGCCCGTGGTGGTGGTCAGAGGTAAGGATAACCGAGGCTCTGACGGAGACTTTTCTGAGTGAGGGCTTGTGATGAGAGTCTTTTACTTGCTAAAGTCTCCATTCCCAATGAGGGGACCTCAGCTATTAACTCGTCAGCACTAGGGTGTGGCTTAACTCTAACACACACGCATTGGTAAATGTGTATGCCCATGCCACCGTATTTTAAAAGTCAAGTATAGACAGTATGACAGTGTTTATATTATAGACACTTGAGACCTCCCGGCAAGATTCTTCCCATATACTTCCGTCCGTATTATTGTTAATATTGTTCTTCACATACCCTCACTTTCTAAATGTCTTTTTAAAACATAGATATTTTAGAGGAAATTTTACGTTAGGTCCGTAAGATAAAACTGGTACCATGAACCATAAAAGTAAAGATAAATAAAAATGAAACAACAGCACCAAAAATGTTTTAAAATCTATTTACCTGCTATTACTGAGGGTCTGCAGAACCCGGCCCTGCTCTCGGGAAGCGAGTTAGAGAAGTGTTTTCTTCTGGGAATTTGACAGCGTGAGGTCTTCTGTTGGAGTCTCTCATCCACTTGCAGCTGATTTTTGCGCATAGTGTAAAACAAGGGTCCGATTGTGTTCTTCTGCAAGGGGCTGTCCGGTTTTCCCCGCACCCTTTGTGGAAGAGACCTATCCTTTCCCCATTGTGTATTCTTGGCACCTTTGTTACAGATCCATTGGCCATCCGCTGGGTGGATTTATGTCTGGGCTCTTGGCAGTGATTTTGTGGGTGTGATATCAAGAGTACAGACAGCGAAAATTAAACAAGTGCGACTACATCAAACTGAAAAGCTCTGCACAGCAAAGGAAGCAGTCAGCAGGGTGAGAAGGCGGCCTGTGACCAGGAGAGATTCTTTGCAAGGCCGCATCTCTGCGAAGGGCTTCATCTCTAAAATATGTAAGGAGGTCCTCTTGCATCTCAGTAGCAAAATCACTAATAACTCCATGAAAAACTGGGCTAAAGACTAAATAGACATTTTTCCTAATAAGATATACATATGGCCAACAGGTACATATACCAGAACATGAAAGTGTTCAGCATGAGTGATCACCAGGAAAATGTCAATCAGAAACACGAGATATAACCCCACACCTGTTAGGATGGCTATTAAAAAAAAAAAAAAAGGTGGCCCTGGCCAGTTGGCTCAGTGGTAGAGCATCAGCCTGGTGTGCAGGAGTCCCGGGTCGATTCCCGGCCAGGGCACACAGGAGAAGCGCCCATCTGCTTCTCCACCCCTCCCCCTCTCCTTCCTCTCTGTCTCTCTCTTCCCCTCCTGCAGCCAGGGCTCCATTGGAGCAAAGCTGGCCCGGGCGCTGAGGATGGCTCTGTGGCCTCTGCCTCAGGTGCTAGAATGGTTCTGGATGCAGCGGAGCGACGCCCCAGATGGGCAGAGCGTCGCCCCCTGGTGGGCATGCCGGGTGGATCCCGGTCAGGCGCATGCGGGAGTCTGTCTGACTGCCTCCCGGTTTCCAACTTCAGAAAATACAAAGGGAAAAAAAAATTGTTGGTGAGGCTCTGGAGAAATTGGAACCCCCACACACTGTTGGTGGGAATGCAAACAGGTACATAGAAAGTTGGTGGTCTCTCAAAGATAAAGACGTGAGGGCTGGAGATATCCCCAAAGCCAGCTACCAGGTGTACAGCACAGTGGAAGAAATTCTCTGCTCTACCCGATCTATTATAAAGTTACAGTGACTGACGGAGTATGGTGTTGGCACAAGGATTGGTAATAAACCAATGGAACAGAATGGAGAAGCCAGAAAGAGACCCCATGTGCATTGGGACACTTGTTACAAAATAGAACTGTCATACAACCCAGCAATCCCACTTCTGGGTATTTATTCAAAAGAATTGAAATCAGGATCTGGACGAGAAACTGTGTTTGCTATGCGTTGAAAAGGTCAGGCAGATCGAACCCCGGCTTGACCCCCCTGACCCTCGGCGTGTGCGCTACCCAAGGTCACTGCAGCTCTGCTCACTAAAAGACGGGACACGACCTAAGTGTGGTACAGACACACACCCAAATACCGTCCAGCCTTTACAAAGGAGGAAATTCTGCCGTATGTGACACCAGGGAGGGACCTTGAGGATGTTATGCTAAGCGAGGTAAGCCAGTCTCAGAAAAGCAGACACCGTATGATTCCGCTTGTGTAAGGGGTCTGAAAGAGTCAGAGTCAGAGAAGGAAAGAGTGGAGAGGTGGGTGCCGGGGGTCACGGGGGAGAGGACAACGGGGAGTCCCTGAGCAAGAGGAGGAAGCTCTGGGATCTCTGGCCACCAGCCACCAACGCTGTCCTGTGTGCCTGAAAGTTTGTTAAGAGGGTCGATCTCACGTTAAGTGTTCTCACCCCAATAGAATACAGTTTTTAAAATATACAGAGAGAGAAGTGTCAGGTTGCTGGGGCATCCTTTTGGAAGTTAAACCAGAGGGGAAGAGCCCGGAGAAGCCGCCACGCTCTCCCGGTAGCCTGGGCCCTGTTATTTCAGGTGGTCATAAGCTGACTCTGGGAATCGCCACACTGTTGTGCTTGCTTACCGTACAGGGAGCCAGAGGGTTAACTTGCTGTTATGGAACAGGCTAGCACGCGCTGGAATCATGGCAGCCGCTTCCTCGCTTACTCTGCAGCACAACCCTCCGGGCTGGGTGTGGGCTATGTTTGTTCTACAGAGGGGCGGGCTGAGGGTCAGAGAGGTGACCGGAATGGCCAGGGCCAGAATCAGGAACTGGATCTGTGTGACCTTTTAGGATTCCCCTCAGCAAGTGGGACCTGCCCTCCTCTTATTCCTGCACCGAGCAGCCGCGTCGGCCCGCGGGGCCAGGATTCCGTCCAGGACAGGGCCGAGTTTTCCTAGAGCTGCGATTGTTCGACACGATGGCCCAAACGCGAGACGGTTACTCTGGAATATTTCAGAAGCCGGGTTATTTCCCTGCCCCGGGTCGTGTTTCTGTGGGTAGCCTGTGCTTCCTGAACGAAAGGGCAAACATCAAAGCGTCCCGTGCCGCCTTGTGCTGGTAACTTGGCCTGGCTTTATGGTGTGGGGGTTCGGTTTGGCTTTCACTTCCTAGGAATTGCTCAAAACCAAGAGAGAGCTTGGCACGGTCGGGAGGTTTCTGTGGGCCTCATTGTCCCATGGTCCATTCAGGGCCTCTGCCCATTTCAGCAAGAGCACCCTGGGAGGCCTCCTCTGCGCAGAGACCATGGCCGCCTCAGGGCCCACCCAGCTCGCCCCCAATGGGCCACGTCTGGGCCTCTTCCTTATGTCACTTATCCCGTGAATTCTTTCGACCCGGTATCCAGGGTCTCCCCAGCACCGTCTGGACACGCAGGGAGGGCGCCGGAGGAGCGGTCCCATACTCCTGCCCTCTGTGGATTGGGGGTAGAAGTCCCGGATACTTCCCCAGAGCCTCCCTCTCCCCGTCTCTAAAATGGGCCAGCCGTGCCAGGAGCACAGAAGCAGCACAGACGACCGCATTTCAGGGGCCACCGAGTGCTGAGCCGACAGAAGGGATGTTGTTACTGCCGCCCCAGGGGGGGGAGCCGCGAGATTTCTGCACACGAAGCAGCCAGGACGCACCGCAGTCCAGCATGCAATCAGCCACTTCATTATGTGGTGCCGACTGCAAGAGCTGCAGGATTTCAGAGAAAGGACGCCCCCAGGGGGCCCGGACTGGGCAGGAGAAGGAATACTTGCCGCCCGGAACCAGGAAGGGGGGGGCAGAAATGGGAGGCAGGAAGCGCCCGCTCTCTCCCTCTTGGGCTCTGGCCTGGAAAATCCTGGTCCCTGGGGATTTGTTACAGAACAGGAGTTACTCCAAGGTTAATTAAAATGTCAGCAAGTCAGACGTACCAGTTCAGCATCCTTCCGCCCAGAAGGCTAGCTTGGACAGTGACCAGGAGAGGCACCGTATTACACATGTCCCTCCACCTCACAGGTTTTCCTGCTGGAGGGCTGGGGCAGGTCACAGTTGAGGGGGGGAGGGTGGAAGTGGGCTTAAACTCAGAGCCTAACTCAAAGGTCATCTGGGGTCAGCAATCTAAAAATTGATACAATGGAATATGACTTCGCCTGGAAAAGGGAGGGAATTTTATATGCTACACAGCGTGGATGAACTTTGAGGACATTACACTGAGTGAAATAAGTTGGTCCCCAAAGGACCAATTCTGGACGATTCCATTTATCCGACGGTCCTAGAGTAGTCAGATTTACACAGAGCAGGTGGTGGGGGGCAGGGGCAGGGGGAGGGGTATGGAGAGCTGTTTCACAAAGGGCAGAGTCTCCGCGGGAAGATGAAAGGGGGCTTGTGGATGACGGTGGCGGCAGCCGCACAACAGTGTGACGGCCCTTCATGCCACTGAGCTGTGCCCTTAGTGGGTAAGATGGGGAAATTTTAGGTTATGTGTATTTACCATCATTAAACTTTTTTTTTTTTTTTGTATTTTTCTGAAGCTGGAAACGGGGAGAGACAGTCAGACTCCCGCATGTGCCCGACCGGGATCCACTTGGCATGCCCACCAGGGGGCGATGCTCTGCCCACCAGGGGGCAATGCTCTGCCCCTCCGGGGCATCGCTCTGCCGCTACCAGAGCCACTCTAGCACCTGGGGCAGAGGCCAAGGAGCCATCCCCAGCACCCGGGCCATCTTTGCTCCAATGGAGCCTTGGCTGCAGGAGGGGAAGAGAGAGACAGAGAGGAAGGGGGGGTGGAGAAGCAGATGGGCGCTTCTCCTATGTGCCCTGGCCGGGAATCGAACCCGGGTCCCCTGCACACCAGGCCGACACTCTACCGCTGAGCCAACCGGCCAGGGCTAAACTTTTTTTTTAACTGAAAAAAAAAATTATGTAGGGCCAAAATGCCCCTGAAACCCTGTCAAAGGTGCCAGGCTGGATACCCCATCCATCTCACCGTTAGTCCACCATGGCCCAGCAGCAGGGTTGATGCATCACTTTGCAGGAGGGGAGGGGGGCTTTTATAGGTTCATTTATGTAGAAGACACCAGGCATGCCTTTTCCACCCCAGGCTCACACTGAGCGTGACAGGAAGGCACGTGAGAGGCACCAGGGAACTGAGGCCTTCTGCGGAGAGAGCAGGGTCCCGCCTCACTCCCGGGCATCCGCCAGTGGGTGACACGGCTGGCAGGGTTGCCTGCCTGGGCTACTTAAATTCCCGCACATGCACAGGCACTGTCCCCGCAGAGAAGTTTGCGGTAACGTGCGTGCGTGAGCCAGCTCTGCGGCACTCGGATCTACGTCCTCGGGACCTGGGCCAGAGGGGCGTTTTTTCTCTTTTAAACATTTATTTTATTTTATTTATTCATTTTAGAGGTGGGGGGCAGGAAGCATCAACTCTCATATGCTCCTTGACCAGGCAAGCCTGGGGTTTTGAACCAGTGACCTGAGCGTTCCAGGTGAATGCAGAGAGGCTTAAGTAACTGAGCTGTTTCTTCCTTATGGAGCCCTGTCTTCGTTTCACACCCTTTCACGATCGTGTGCACCCTGTACTTCTCTCCAGTTTGGCACAGAAACCAGTGCAGTGTGGGGCACATAGAAAATGTCCACTGGCCCTGGCCGGTTGGCTCAGTGGTAGAGCGTCGGCCTGGCGTGCAGAAGTCCTGGGTTCGATTCCCGGCCAGGGCACATAGGAGAAGCGCCCATCTGCTTCTCCACCCCTCCCCCTCTCCTTCCTCTCTGTCTCTCTCTTCCCCTCCCGCAGCGAGGCTCCATTGGAGCAAAGGTGGCCCGGGCGCTGGGGATGGCTCCTTGGCCTCTGCCCCAGGCGCTAGAGTGGCTCTGGTCGCGACAGAGCAACGCCCCAGATGGGCAGAGCATCGCCCCCTGGTGGGCGAGCCGGGTGGATCCCGGTCGGGCACATGTGGGAGTCTGTCTGACTGTCTCTCCCCGTTTCCAGCTTCAGAAAAATACAAAAAAAAAAAAAATGTCCACTGGATCACTGAGTGGATGCCTGTTGGTGGCTAAGCCAGCACAGCAAATGCCTGGTCCCACTTAGTGTTCCCCAACCCCTTGCTGATCCTCGTATGGCAGAGATGGTGGAGGCTCCTTTAACTGGTGAGCCGAGCTGGCAGAATGGCACAACTTGGGCAGGGGCGGTCCTGGATGTGCCGGCCTCATTCACCTGGGAACTTGTAACCTCTGCCTACCTCATCAAACAGTCCCTACACATTAGCACTTCAGATCCACGAGTCAGGACAGAGACACCGGCGACCTCAACGTTCCCCAGCAGACGGCGAGCTGAACAAAGCGTGATACATCTGCACCAGCGATTTTCAGTGGGTGTGCTGCAGGAATTGTCGCAACATGCAATCCCTGACTATTCAGTCAGGGGCACTGACCTCTTTTCCCTGAGATTGTCAAATTTTTTAAAAATGACAACAGCTGGCCCTGGCTGGTTGGCTCAGTGGTAGAGCGTCGGCCTGGCGTGCAGAAGTTCCAGGTTCGATTCCCGGCCAGGGCACACAGGAGAGGCGCCCATCTGCCTCTCCACCCCTCCCCCTCTCCTTCCTCTCTGTCTCTCTCTTCCCCTCCCGCAGCAAAGCTCCATTGGAGCAAAGATGGCCCGGGCGCTGGGGATGGCTCCTTGGCCTCTGCCCCAGGCGCTAGAGTGGCTCTGGTCGTGACAGAGCGACGCCCCGGAGGGGCAGAGCATCGCCCCCTGGTGGGCAGAGCATCGTCCCCTGGTGGGCATGCCGGGTAGATCCCGGTCGGGCGCATGCGGGCGTCTGTCTGACTGTCTTTCCCGTTTCCAGCTTCAGAAAAAAAATAAAATAAAATAAATAAAAATAAAAAAAATTAAAATGACAACAGCCAACACAACAATAGCTGTCCGGTGTGAATGAATCAAATGTATACCAATTTTGTCAGAAGAGCAAAAAATAGATCCGTTGGTGTGCCGCAGAATGTTAGTGATTAGCTTATGTGTGCCATGAGATGAAAAAGGTTGAAAATGGCTGATCCAAACAGGAGACACCAGCATCCGGTCTAGGTGGTGTGGTAGAAGAAGAATGACAAGGCGTGAAGTTCACAGTTTATTGTTTTGTCTAAATATGTGCGTATTATTTGTGCAGATATGCCTGTAATAAATATGTGCATATATGTACATCCACTGTGTGTGTGTGCGTGTGCTCCCTAAACCAGCAGCAGTAGCAGCATCACCAGGGACCGCTGGAAATGCACCTTCTCAGGCCACCACCCCAGGCTTGACTGAGAAAATCAGGGGGGGGGGGGGCCCAAGCAGTCTGTGTTTGAACAAGCCCCGCCCCTGGCTTCTGGCGTCCCTGACCTCCCCCTCCTTTTTGGACTCACTCGCGTCTCTTTCCCAGGCCCTGATCCAGCTGCCCCCCTACATCTCCCAGTGTGATGAGGTGCTGCAGTTCTTTGAGACAAGACCCGAGGACCTGAATCCCCCCAAAGAGTAAGTTTGTTTGTGGACCTCCCCCGCGCGTGCCCAGCCAGTCCGAAGGGAAAGCAAAGGAAAAATTAAACTGGATTCCATGGAGGGAGCCTGCACTGGGCCTCACTTCCTGTATCCTTCGCTGTCACTGTAGGTGGGTAACAGCGCCGAGTTTTACAGATGACGGAGGCAGCTGAGTGTGCCCCTGCCCCTCACACCTAGGCAGATGGGTCATTCCCTCCGTTTCTGCCTCAGTCACTTGGTTTGTGGAATGAGAGCAGGACCCCTGCCCACCCATGCTGTATGGTTATGGGGGTGCTGTAATGGCAGAACTAAGACCTGGTGCCCCTTCCCCCATGGGCTCCTCCCCAGGGCGCTAGAGCACTTATCAGGGAAAGGGAGAAACTTAAGAGGGATTTATTTACTTATTTATTCATCTGTTTTTTAAGGAAACTGGGTCCCCAGGGTTTGGCTTTAATTTTATTCGTTGACCAGAGATGTTGTGAGATGGAGAATGTCAGCCTCCTTATAGACTGGCTGGTACCAGCACACAACAGGCTCTGGCTTATTACTCTTTCTCACCCCCATTCTCTCCTGTACAGGGAGCATGTTGGGAAGAAGAAATCTGGTGAGAATATTCTCCTTTTTCTCCTGTGCATTCAGTGTTCAGCGTCCCCCTGCTGAGCACCTATGGTTTGTGTACCAGGCCCAGGCTCCGCAGTGGGATTGCAGCCACGTGGATGGGTGGGTAGATGGAGGGAGGGAGGGATGGATGGGTGGACTGACGGATGGATGGATGGATGGATGGATACTTGGATACTTGTTTACTTGATTGCTTGATGGATTGCTTGATATCCCACCCTGTTTCCCAAAAACAATGATTGGAGGTCGTTTCATCTTATACCAAAAAGTTACGAGGTGGGTGAGACCTGGGGTCTGCCGCAGCACAGCCCGGAGGAGCAGGGCGACAGCTCTCTGACGTGCTGTAGGGTGTTAGGTGCCTCTCTTCTGCCTCAGACAAAGGGACGTGGTCACTCAGAGCTAAGCGCGTTCTTCTCAGGTGTCTGGAAGGAGTCAAAAAGGAGGGACTCCGGGTCATGAAGAAGGAGTGGACCTTTCCCTACAGCAGGGAGCATTCGGGGCTGAGGGGACAGTGTGCGGGCAGAAGGCGGAAGTGTCGCTAGGTCTGGGCGAGATCCATCCGCCACCCTCAGCCCCACGCCCACCTCTGTGCGTCCCCCAGCCACCGCTGATCATGGCGGGGCGGGGGCGGTGACCGCTGCTCTCTCAGGCCGCTCAGTGCTCTCCCAGAGTCAGCGCTCCCCCTCCCCCACGCAGCAGGCCCTTCTAGCAAGAGCAGTAGTGGAATGAGTGGGTGGGGTTTGGGTACACACAGGTCTAGGATTGGTCAGTACTGATTTTTTCCCCCCACCTGCCACCCAGGTCATTCCCACATCTTCAAAGCCCCTAGCACGCGCCACAGCTGCAGCCTGTGTGGTCTTCAGAGCCTCCAGAAGTCCGAGTTGTTGTATTTATTCAGGACTCCAAGAAGTTTGAGGGGGTTGATACAGATGGAGAAGGGGGGGCCCAGCAGAGGTCCCAGAAGTTAAAAAAAAAAAGAAATGGATGCCTCCTCTCATGGGCCTGTTTCCTCATCTATAAAAGGGGGGATTCCTATAGAATTTATAATAGTCGGTATAAAGCACTTAGAACCGTGCCCACCCGGTGCCATTCTTTTTTTTTTTTTTTTTTAATTCATTTTTAGAGAGGAGAGAGAGGGACCGAGAGGGAGAGAGAGGAGAGAGAGACAGAGAGAGAGAAGGGGGGAGGAGCTGGAAGCATCAACTCCCATATGTGCCTTGACCAGGCAAGCCCAGGGTTTCGAACTGGTGACCTCAGCATTTCCAGGTCGACGCTTTATCCACTGCGCCACCACAGGTCAGGCCCCCGGTGCCATTCTTGCAATGAAGGATGGAGAGGAGCACTTCTCTTGGCCTCGAGGTGTGGCTCTGGGGTGAACTCTGGCCCCCTCCCGAGCACTTTCTGGCTTAATGGGTACTGGCCGGAGCCATGGCATCCTGCTCCAGCTGGAAATAGTCCCTGAGCCCTGAGGATAATGATACGTTTCTTAGAAAAGAACAGAGCGGGCCACTCTTGGGCTGGTCACCGAGTTTCCGGCTTTGATGAATGTGCGGGGTCATTCCCGGAGGGGATGGGTGCGAGACAGAGGGGAGGGAGACAGCTCTGGTTTGTGCAAACAAAAGTGTCCTGTCAGACAGGCTGGATGAGGCAATCGGTCTGGAAAAGGGAGAAGAGGCTCTAATTTGTGGCAACCACTGTTACATCATGCACCTGCAATGATGGGAGAAGGCCTTATTCATAGCTCAGCTGGGTGGAAAATAGCATCTCTCCTCATTCAGACGAAGAGCCCGTGCTGGGATTAGCCTTTTCACCTGACCTTTGAACACTTGCGTTGTGTGAGAACCAGCCTTCTTGATTGGATTTGAAAGGGATTTCAGGTTGACGGCCAAGCCCTGAGATCTCAGTGCCAGAATTCCAAGTTGGAGAAGGCTTCTCAATCTCCAGAATCTCCAGTCATGACTGGCTGGCTGGCTCCTGGCAGACTTTGACCAATGTGGTCTCAAAGTCGGCTCATCCTGCAGGGGAAAAAAAAAAAAAAAAAAAAAAAAATCCAGCAAAATGTAACAGGTCGTGATTATTCAAGGAGCATCTTTCTTCCTGATTTTTTTTTTTACCCTTTCCATACTGAAGCATTCTCTCCTTTACTGACTCTTTGAGCAAGACTGGCAGGATAGTGAATTTCTGGAAAGAAAACCCTACTTTACTATAACTCATTGTATTGGTCTGCGGAGGTCGCCATAACGAAATACTACAGACGGAGAAGCTTGGACAGCAGAGGTTATTTTCTCACAGTTGTGGCGGCACGGTTGGAGAGCGACCTATTCTTGGCTTGTTCCTGTGTCCTTCTCACTGTATGTTCACCTGGCAGAGACGGACAGCGAGCTCCCTGGTGTCTCTTCTCACCGGGGCACAAACCCAGCGCGAAGGTTTCGTCCCCATGACCTCATCTACCTAATTCCCTCCTAGAGGCCCCACCTCCTCATCCCATCACAGGATGGTTAGGGCTTCAGCAGATGGCTTTTTGAGGGATACAATGACAGTTCTTTTTAAATTTCAAGACATGCCATCTTGAATCAAAGCTTGCCCAACTAGAAAATTCTGTGGTAGATCAGGCACTTGCCTCTTGAGAACATTTTACAGCAAGCACCTCTTCGATGATCGAATCACCCTTCCACTGTGGAATCTCAACATTTGGCTGGCCTTCTCCTTCTCTTATTTCCTGCTGGACCACAAGGACGGCAATCCTGACCTAAGAATACTTGGCTCTCACACTTGCAGCCCCTAGAATTTAGCACCCGGCATCCACTTCTAGGTATTGCTCTTACTGTGGATTATAGAGCTTGGCTGCAATATCACAGTCCACCAGCAGGTGCCCCCACCTAACACCTAAACAGCCGGAAGCCTAGTTTGAAAATCTGGTATTTCAAATCCTGGTATTCCTAGTTTTTGTTTTTGTTTTTTAGGTTTTTTTTGTTTTTGTTTTGTTTTTTGTTTTTGTTTTTACAGAGGCAGAGATAGACAGGGACAGACAGACAGGAACAGAGAGAGATGAGAAGCATCAATCATCAGTTTCTTGTTGCGCGTTGCGACTTCTTAGTTGTTCATTGATTGCTTTCTCACATGTGCCTTGACTGTGGGCCTTCAGCAGACCGAGTAACCCCCTGCTGGAGCCAGCGACCTTGGGTCCAAGCTGGTGAGCTCTTTGCTCAAGCCAGATGAGCCCGCGCTCAAGCTGGCGACCTCGGGGTCTCGAACCTGGGTCCTTCCGCATCCCAGCCCGGCGCTCTATCCACTGCGCCACCACCTGGTCAGGCGATATTCCTAGTTTTGATGAGTTGAATGCTGTGGGTGAAATGAAGGCCACCTGCTCTGGAAGAACTGGTGCAGAAAAAGCAACCCTGTGTACTATCTTTGAACTACTTGATGGCATGGAATAGTCTGGAAGCGACTGTCACAGAACAGGAAGGAGATAATGTAAGACTCTGAGTCTTGGAGGCAGTCGCTGAGCCATGTGCTGGTACCAGATCGGCTCACACCAGCCAGAGTGAGCCCTGCTCCGTGCCCTCCTCATTTCCTGGTATCCTGTCTTATTCTCCACAAACCCTACGATTCCCCGATTCTGTCACTGCTTGTAGTTATCCCAAATCCCCTTGGCAGCCTGGTTAGGCGAGTCGGTGCAGGGAGTTTTCGGAAGTTTCCGTTCATTCTTTGTTCATGCATTCCAGAAATGTCCACTGAGTGTCTGTGCTGAGTGCTGAGCAAACAAAGACAGAATGGTTTTGGGTTTTTTGTTTTTTGTTTTTTGTTTTTTTTGTATTTTCTGAAGCTGGAAACGGGGAGAGACAGTCAGACAGACTCCTGCATGCGCCCGACCGGGATCCACCCGGCACGCCCACCAGGGGCCACGCTCTGCCCACCAGGGGGTGATGCTCTGCCCCTTCGGGGTGTCGCTCTGCCACGACCAGAGCCACTCTAGCGCCTGGGGCAGAGGCCAAGGAGCCATCCCCAGCGCCCAGGCCATCTTTGCTCCAATGGAGCCTTGGCTGCGGGAGGGGAAGAGAGAGACAGAGAGGAAGGAGGGAGGGGGGTGGAGAAGCAAATGGGCACTTCTCCTATGTACCCTGGCCGGGAATCGAACCCGGGTCCCCCGCACGCCAGGCCGACGCTCTACCGCTGAGCCAGCCGGCCAGGGCCTGACAGAATGGTTTTGCATTCAGCGTTGACTAAGCACCTACTGTACGCCTGACAGGAAGGCTCTAGGCCCCCTGGGAATGCAAAGGTGAACAAGAGATGGGAGCTTTCTCACCATCTGGTAGAAGAGAGAGCGGCGACCCTCTGCCAGGCTGTCGCTCCCCGCTCTGGTTTTCCACATCAGGAGTCCGTGGCGCCTGGCTCTGACAAAGGGCCCTTGTGCTGCCCCTGGATGCAGGAGCTGGAGGGCCGTGGTGTGCTGGGAAGCACTTCACAACCAGCTCTCCGGTGGTCAGCCCTGCTTTGTAGCATGTGCCAACTTCCATGGTGTAAATGCTCCCGCCGTGGCCAATTTCAAGCAGCCAACAGGATACCACCCAAGAGATTTGGGAAGAGGCACACAAAATTGGCTCCATGTGAGCCAGCACTCACATACCCCACCGGCCCTGGGAGTGTTTGGGACACAAGTGTGGGGTGTCCTGGATGCTTCTGTTGTTTGAAGAAATAATAGGAGAGAATATTTTTAAGCGGGACTTTCAGGAAGCCAGGGTCCTGTGGCCACAGATGTCACACTGCCCTCTCAGCACATTTAGCCTGCTGCTCTAAAAGGCGCTGTCCCCTTCTCTTTGGAGTGTCTGAACACGTATAACCTTCTGCATCCCTCGTGTTCTGTGACATCTTTTCATTTATCTATCAGATGTGTCGTAATATTTCACCGGGGCTGGACGGCTTCCGTGTCCTGCGGCTTCTCCTGGGGTGCCTCTCTCCTTTGCCCCTGCCCTGACCCAGAGCTCTGGCCTGGCAGCTCTACGGCCTCCATCTGGTCTCCAGCTCTCCTTCCTGCCAACCTCTATCTAATCCATCTCCATGTGGCGGCCAGCATGATCTTTTTTATTTATTTATTCATTTTAGAGAGGAGAGGGAGAGAGAGAGAGGAGAGACAGAGAGAGAGAAGTGGGGGGAGGAGCTGGAAGCATCAACTCCCATATGTGCCTTGACCAGGCAAGCCCAGGGTTTCGAACCGGCCACCTCAGCATTTCCAGGTTGACACTTTTATCCACTGCGCCACCACAGGTCAGGCGCCAGCATGATCTTTTTAAAGATGCAAATCTTCACGTGCCATTCCCTTCTTCACGCCCTCTCGCAATTCTACTTCAGGGGTGAAGAAACAAACGCCAGCAAAAACCCCGCCAACTTCTTGTCTTGCCCTGCAGGCCCCGCCTGCTCTCACCCATGCCCACCTGTGTGACCTCACGCAGGACCCCTCTCCTCACTTCCGGGCCACAGCCACACTGGCCTCTCACCAGGTCCTGGGAGGCTCCACGCCCTTTCCCACCTCACAGTGTCTGCCTGTGCCGTTCCTTCCCCCCAGGTCCTCGGGACTCCTTATCTCTCAGGTCTCTGCTTTATGTCACCTCCTTGGGAGGTCTTGCTGACCAACCCCTTTAACATAGCATCCCATCTAGTTCATTCCTTGTCCAGCATCCTGGTTGTTTTCAGAAGCGCATCTATCAAAAACAAATACTTTTATACACACACACACTCACACACACACACACTTATTGATCACATATACTTGGCTATGTGTCTGTCACCCCAACCGGATGAGGTTCCATGAGTCTGGGGTCTTGTCTGTTCCATTCACTTCAGCACCGCGGCACCTAAGAGAGGGTCCGAAATATCATTGGTGATTTTGTGAATTAACAGATGAACGGCACTGGGTGGTTCAATGGTTGGTGACTGTATGAGTTAGATGAATGGATATGTAGTTGGGTGGATGATGGATGGATAGATAGATGGTTTTATGGATGGTGGATAGATCGATACGAATGAATGAACTTCCCCACTAAGCAGTCCACTTCTTCAGGGCAAGTTCCCTATCTTAACCCGAACCTCCAGTGCCTAGCACAGTGCCTGGTCCTTAGTAAGTTCTGGTGGGTTGAGTGAGCAACTGAATGAGAGAATGAATGGCTGAGACGGAACCTACAACAGCTACTTTCTCTATTTACGTTGTCCTCCCGCCCCGCCCCACCCTCCCGGCTCCTGATCCTTCGCACATGGGTGGGGGCCAGGTGTGACCTCTGACGGTGTTTCATAACCACAGGGAGCGACCCGACCTCGGTGGACCCCATGGTCCTGGAGCAGTACGTGGTGGTGGCCGACTACCAGAAGCAGGAGAGCTCGGAGATCAGCCTCAGCGTGGGGCAGGTGGTGGACATCATCGAGAAGAATGAGTCAGGTAGGCCCTTGGTCCACCTCCTTCCCCAGCCACCACTCTCCCCGGGCCCCCTGGGGCAGGGGACACTTGGGAACGCAGCCAGTGCAACAGCCGACCCAGGCTGGTCGGTGTCCACGAGTCTGTCTAGCTGGTGACCTCCTAGGAAGCTGCCCCCTGTTTGGTCACCGTGCTTAAATAACCGAGTTGGTCACAACTCGCCAGCGTCCTGTTGGGTCAGATGATAGTGATTTGTTTTGAGGTTCACGTTTCACGAGCATTCCTTCCGGTTTCCACGCACGTGGAGGCGCAGGGACTGGCATTCCACAGAAAAGGTGCTCTTTGGTTTTCTTTGATTACCACGGGAGTCTTCAGGAAGGCGCCATCCGCAGTGGGCTCTGGTGTGGACCGGACACACTGCTGTCCTCAGCTCACCTGCCCGTCACAGGGACCTCAGGTCGGGGACAGAATGGGGTACAGTTGAGACACTCAGCCAGGGTCTCCGTCTGAACTCTGCATTCCACAGCAAGGCAAATGGGCTTCTTCGCTGACTGTCAGTTGTCTCATCTGAAATACAACTTCTGCTCCAAAGGGCTGTCGTAAGGATTAATGAGATGATGTGTGGGAGTGCCTGAACTTGTGCTGGGCATGCAGTAGGTGCTCAAGATGTGAGTTTTCCCCCTTTCGCTTTCCTTAGCCACAAAGTACCCATTGGTGCCGTTGAAGGCAAAGAGTCGGGAAGAGGTGACTAGATCCTCTCCGGGAAAGAAATGACACAAATCCACTGGCTTTGTTATGGCTAAAATGTGACACTGGTTAATAATATCACGAGCAGGCCAGTGCTCTGTGATACCCAGGGCTCGTTAAGGTCTAACAAATAGGTCTGACATTTCCAGGAGCATGTGGGTTACATCCCCATTTGTCATGGGATCAAGGTTAGTCCCAGAAGTCCTTAAATACTCGCTATTATAGCGATTGTCATCCCTGCTTCACAGCTGAGGGACCACGACTCCAGGTGACTGGGTCACTCACCCGAGATCTCCCGTCAGGATGCTGAGCTGGAATCCCAAACCCGTTCCAGATGGTCACGTGGCTTTCTGGTGATCCCTGGGAATGCGCATGTGCAGATGATGGGTGTGGCTGGGATGCTGTGTGGGGACTGAAGGAAGGGGTGCCCACTCCTCTGGGCCACCTGCTTGTGTGAAGATAGGAAGAATGCATTCCAGGGGAAGAGTCGGGGCCAGGATGGGGTGTCAGGGACACGCCCAGTATGTCCAGAAGGCACTGGAGTGGGGGTGGAGGGGAGGCACATAGTCACATCTTCAAGTGGCCAACAAACGAGCAACATTTATTTTTAATTATATATATGTTTTACTTAGCCAGGTAATACATGGATACCTTTTTCTTAAAGCATTCATGATAAAGTTAAAAGTTACATTTCCCACTAGCTTCAACCCTAGACCCCTTTCCAAACCCCAGATAGCCCTTCTGTCAGGTTGGTGGGAATTCTTCTTGATAATTGTACACACAACCCACATATCGATGTGTGTGTGCATGCAGTCATACCCTGGAGATACTGTGGGTCTGGTTCTACAGTACCGCACTAAAGCAAATACCTCAAATATCACAATAATGTGAACCACACGAATTTTTTGGTTTCCTAAGGTGTATAAAAAAGTTATGTTGCTCTAGTCAGATAGCTCAGTTGAAGCGCAGAGTTTGCTGGTTCGATCCCCATCAGGGCGCAGATTAATGCTCCTGTCTCTCTCTCTCTCTCTCTCTCTCTCTATCTCTATCTCTCTATCTCTCCCCCTTCCTCTCTAGCTAAAGTCAATAAATAAATATTTTAATTAATAAATAAAGCATCTATTTTTTTTAAAGTTCTACTTATACTATACTATAGTCTATTAACTGTGCAAGAATATTCTTTAAAAATGTGCATACCTTGCCTGACCAGGTGGTGGCGTAGTGGATAGAGCATCAGACTGGGATGCAGAGGACCCAGGTTAAAGACCCCGAGGTTGCCAGTTTGAGCACGGTCTCATCTGGTTTGAGCAAAGCTCACCAGCTTTCACCCAAGGTCGCTGGCTCGAGCAAGGGGTTACTCGGTCTGCTGTAGCCCCACGGTCAAGGCACATATGAGAAAGCAATCAATGAACAACTAAAGTGCCACAACAAAAAACTGATGATTGATGCTTCAAAAATGTGCATATCTTAATTTTAAAATAATTTATTGCTAAAAAATGTTAACCATCATCTGAGCTTTCAGTGAGTCATACTCTTTGCAGGTGGAGGGTCTTGCCTTTAATTTGTAAAAAAAAAATGCACCATATGCAAAGTGCAATAATGTATAGCTCCATAAAGCGAGGTGTGCCTGTGTGTATGTGTGAGAGAGGAGGGGGGAGGGAGGGAGGGAGGGAGGGAGGGAGGGAGGGAGGGAGGGAGGAGAGAGAGCCCCTTCCTCCATCGTCAGAACCAGCAGTGTCATCCCTCTGAGCCTTTCCTCCTAGCCACATCTCCCTCTGCCTCCTTCCCCCCTCCCCAGTCAAGCACCCTGGTGATTACAGCGGCCCACCCAGATAATCCAGGATGAGCTAGCTCCCTGGCTGAAGGTCAGCTGATTGGCAACCTTAATTCCATCTACAGCTTCCACTGGTCTTTGTCACAGAATTTAACATATTCATAGTTCCAGGGATGACAGGGATCTCTTTGGTGGGTCATTATTCCACCTATCCCACGCACCACACAGACTTTTCTCTGGAGAGGGAGGGCCTGAGTCTGGGTGAGAGGCCCTCTCCAGCAGTCACATCTGCAGCCAGCCTGACCTTGACATGAGCAGATGCAGGATCGGATGGGCTGTTCCGGCACTGGCTTCCACGTCAGACCGTGCAGCCAGCCTGACCTTGACGTGAGCAGATGCAGGATCGGATGGGTTGTTGGGCACTGGCTTCCACGTCAGACCGTGCAGCCAGCCTGACCTTGACGTGAGCAGATGCAGGATCGGATGGGCTGTTCCGGCACTGGCTTCCACGTCAGACCGTGCAGCCAGCCTGACCTTGACGTGAGCAGATGCAGGATCGGATGGGCTGTTCCGGCACTGGCTTCCACGTCAGACCGTGCAGCCAGCCTGACCTTGACGTGAGCAGATGCAGGATCGGATGGGTTGTTGGGCACTGGCTTCCACGTCAGACCGTGCAGCCAGCCTGACCTTGACGTGAGCAGATGCAGGATCGGATGGGTTGTTGGGCACTGGCTTCCACGTCAGACCGCCTGGTGCGCATCGCAGCTCTTCCCTGAGCGGTGGGAGCTCGGACGAGGCCGTTCGCCTCTTGAGGACCCCGTCTCCTCTTCCGCGCCGTGAGCGTGGTACTGGGACGATGCTATAAGACCCTGCAATGCAAATGCAAGGACTGGTAGCTCGCACACCTTAATGAAGGTGGCTGTGCTCTGCTCTCGCCGTTCAGGACCTTTCCCGCCCTGCCCTGGGCTCCAGAGCTGGCTTCTCCTGAGTCCTCTTTGCAGCTAGCAGTCCGCTGCCGTGGCTAGCGGTGTCCCACCGATATCACGGTGCCTTTGTCGCCTTACCCAGACTGTTCACACAGACAGTGCCTGACTGTGTTATTATACTCTGACACCCAGGCCTCCCGCCTGACCCAGGTAACACCGGTCCGCACTCTTGTTTCCCAGGTTGGTGGTTCGTCAGCACTGCCGAGGAGCAAGGCTGGGTCCCCGCGACCTGCCTTGAAGGGCAGGATGGTGGGCAGGATGACTTTTCCCTGCAGCCCGAGGAAGGTAAGCGGGCGCTCGAGCCCCGGGCCCGCGGGGAGACCTCTGCTGGCCGTCACCCCCATGGGGCTCCTCACCCGGTCCCCTCTCTTCCCGCCCGCCTCTAGTAGCCTGTGGACAGGAAGCCAGGCATGGGGTTGATGGGCAAGCCCGCCCTTTCTTAGGGATCTTTGGGAGCTGGGCCCCTGACACTTCCATGGAACCCCAGGTAGCCCCAGCCTGGTTAATGTCAACAAGATCAGCCTTCCTCCCTCGAATTAGTCTGGTGGCCAAGATAGCGGGGCTGCTGCCAGCTCATTTGCACGACATCTGAAGCCATCTGTAAAGATCTCTGCTTTCTCTGTTGGTTTAGCGGTCCCTACCGGGCATCAGGGTTAGGGCTGGCCCCCGCCCCCACCCACACACACTTCTGTATCCCAGAGCACTTTCCCCACAGGCGCCCGAGGGGTGCTTCCTGCCGTGTCAGAAATGCTGAGGCCCGGCGGACTCCCTTCCCTCCAGAAGCATTTCCGAAACTAGAGTACACGTTCACCTTAGCTAGTGAACAGAAGGGTTTCAGAGTCAGACAGACCCTGAAGGTCGCTCACCACTTACTGGCTGAGCGAGCTGGGGCCAGCAACTTAACCTCTCTGCAGCTCGGTCCCTCCTCTAAAGGTGGAAACGATGTCTACCTTATGGAATTCTTCTTTTATTTTATTTTTATTTTACAATTTTTTATTTTTTATTATTTTTATTTTTCTGAAGTTGGAAACGGGGAGGCAGTCAGACAGACTCCCGTATGCGCCTGACCAGGATCCACCCGGCACGCCCACCAGGGGGCAATGCTCTGTTGCGACCAGAGCCACTCCTGCGCCTGAGGCAGAGGCCACAGAGCCATCCTCAGTGCCTGGGCCAACTCTGCTCCAATGGAGCCCTGGCTGCGGGAGGGGAAGAGACAGAGAGGAAGGAGAGGGGGAGGGGTGGAGAAGCAGATGGGCGCTTCTCCTGTGTACCCTGGCCGAGAATCGAACCTGGGACTCCTGCACGCCAGGCCGACACTCTACCACTGAGCCAACCAGCCAGGGCCCTGGAATTATTCTTTTAATTCAACAAGATCCTACGTGCAAAGCACTTGACAGAGATCCTGAAACAATAATAAATAACGAGGACCAGTTCATTGTGCTTTGCATAGAGTCGAACATTTGGGGCTTTGAGTTGATGCTATTGAGAAAGCACAAAGCCACTTACCCTTTGAGTAGTATGAACGTTCATGGACGTCCTCGTGTCTCCTGACTGTCCAGAGTACAGATCAATTTATTTTAAAAATGTGAAAGGCAACATTTAAAAAAGGCAAATGTATGTTCTTCTTGTTTTCATAAATTAATTATCAAACAAACATGATTTTAAGTTAATAAAACTGGAACTGGAATTCATTTCATTTTTGGGGAAAAAAACTCTCACTCTTGGGGGTCAGCGAGAATGAAAAAAACTTACTACTCAAAGGGTTAAGTATCTATACGTGTCAGAACAGAGGGTGCGAAGGAAGAAGGGGGATATTTTTGTGCTCAAAGGTTAGCAGCAAGAATTATAGCCTGACCAGGAGGTGGCGCAGTGGATAGAGCGTTGGACTGGGATGCAGAGGAACCAGGTTCGAGACCCCGAGGTCATCAGCTTGGACCCAAGGTCACTGGCTTGAGCAAGGGGTTTCTTGGTCTGCTGAAGGCCCGTGGTCAAGGCACATATGAGAAAGCAATCAATGAACAACTAAGGTATCGCAACGAAAAACTAATGATTGATGCTTCTCATCTCTCTCCGTTACTGTCTGTCCCTGACTCTCTGTCCCTGTTTAAAAAAAAAGAATTATATGTGGCTTTGCATTTAATTTTATTACGGCTAGCAGCACTCAGGGTACAATGTCTGTTGGTTTGCTCTGTGTTTGTAGGGCCCAGAGGGCCCTGGGGACGGGGCTGACGCAGGAATGCCACAGGACCGATGCCAGTTAGGGGGCAGTGGTGTACCACATGGAAACTATCTCCCCTAGACCGTTAGTGACAACCACACGGGCATGCCTCTGTAGGGGGATGATTATTCTCATTTCACAGATGAGAAAACAGGCTCAGAAAGGTAGAGACACCGGCCCGGGGTCACACAGCTAGTAGATAAGAGAGAGACACACACACACACCACATGTTCCCAAGGGTTTGTACGTTTCCCTTCCCCTGTCAGAGGGCTTTTCTCAGTGCCTCTCTGTAATCATGCCAGGGATAGAATTCTGTCCACTGGAGGCCTCTTCACTCGAGGTTAAAGTTAAGACTCAGGAACTTGGTCCTTCTGAGACCCCCGGGTTTGGCATTGATTCAGAAATAATGGCTTTTAAATGGGAACACGTGATTGGGGCCCCGTTGGCCTGGAGACCCTGGAAGTGCTTTCTTCTCACCTCTGCCTTCTGTCCTTCGCTTCCACATGCTGCCCGTCCAGTCTCATGGAGGTACTGGTCTTTGCCCCGGCCCGCGGGCCGCCACCGGACCCTGGGGGACTTGCATGCTGTCCGCTGGCGGCAAGGTGTCTACCGTGGACTTTTCTTCCCCGTTCGGGGTTTAGAGCCAGGTCCCTGCATCTGCATGCGTCTCCCTGCTCTGGGACAGCCCGTGGCTGTTGCATGTGAGAAACAGCGAACCTGTCTGTGCTGTGTGTGTGTGTGTGTGTGTGTGCGTGCGTGCATGTGTGTGTGTGTGTTGGCATGTCAGTTTGGGAGGAGGGAGCCTGGGGCTTAAAGTTTCTTAGGTTAAAAAAGGATGTCTGGGGGCCTCTGTAATGCAGAGCCAGTGACCTGTTCCTTTTGTCAGGCACCTTTGAGTTGCAAGGAAAAGAAACCCACATCAAACTGGCCTAAGCACAGAGGGAAGTATATTGACTCCTATCAATAAAAAAAACCCAGGGTAGGGCAAGCTTCAGGCACGGCTGGATCCAGGGGCTTGAAATTATCCTGGGGACCTGAGACTGACACTTGCCACCTCTCTGCTCTGCTTTGCTGGAGCCGTTCTCTGGTGAGGAGAATAGTTCCAGGCGCCCTCCAGGGATGCCCACCTATAAAGTTCTTCAACACAGATGCCAGGAGGGGTTCTAACTGACCCACATGGGTCACATGCCATACCTGAAACAATCATAGATGCCAGGGGGATGCCAGGGCAGGGTCCCACCCCCTCCTCTCCTTCCAAGAGACAGTGAAGTCAACCTCGCCCAAACCATGTGGACAGGGGCTGGTAGTGCCGCCAGAGACAGGGCAGTGGGTGTTAAACATCAGTACCATCAGGCCCCCACTATGCCGTCTAGAAAGCCTTCTCCCTTAAGCTCTGCTAGGGGGTCACTGAGTGTTGCACGGAGCCCACAGAGGCCGCTGGGTGCTAGAGAATCCCGTGGGCGATTCAGCAAAAGGGTGCTGGCCCCAGGAGTCCAGGCCTGTAGTGCTACCTGCACGTAGTCTGGGGCCAGACCAGACAGAACTGCTGTGTTCAGACGGGGTTGAATTACCCCTGCACCCCACCCCGGAGCCTTCCTGATCAAGGAGAACAGCTGACCGTGCTGTGCACAGGATATATGCAACCTGAGTCAGCTCAGCCCCCATGGAGCAGGTCAGTGGGCTAGATCAATAAATAAATAAACACCATATGTGTTTGCTGCCTCCCTCTGCACCAGCTGGGCCGGCCGCACAGACAGGCTGCGGTGTTTTCCCGAAGGGAGAGTCGGCCCCCACGTGGTCACCATCCATGCCAACCCCCGGCTGGCCCCTCCACTCCCTGGGGGCCAGGATGTAACCCAAACAGGAAAGCCTCGCCTGGCCAGGCTCCCCGGGACACTCAGCTGTGCCGGGGATGGGAGCTAGTCCCTTGCTCTCTGGAGGGCCTTCCCTGAGTGTGACAATAAGCAACCCTATCTGCAGAGCCCAGGCCCCCTGCGTGGGGGGGACACAGATCCTTGCCTTCAAGGACATTCAGATACTAGCAGGGGAAACAGACCGAAACGCAAGAAATCAGTAAATTATATGCTGTGTGAGAAATTATTCCGGGTCTGAGGGGGGCAGGGAATGAACCTGGGTAAGCAGGGTGAGGATGCCAGATGTCCGAATACTGCATGGGCGAGGTCTTGGAAGGTGACCTTGAAGCGCAGATTTGAAGAAAGGGAGAGAAATGTGTGACCCGAAGGATTTGGACCTGCCCTTGGACCTGTGCCCTGTTGCTGCTTACGCAGGGTCATCCAGGGCTCAGTGAGAACCTGGGGGCTGCACGGAAATCGTAACCTCTGATGGGCAGGGACGTCTCACGGACCACAGGCTTGGCCATCAGTGTTTCGGGACCCTCGGTGTCCTCAACTTACCCCAGCATCCCTTTGTCCCTGCAGAGGAGAAGTACACAGTCATCTACCCGTACACGGCTCGTGACCAGGATGAAATGAACCTGGAGAGAGGGGCCGTGGTGGAGGTCATCCAGAAAAACCTGGAAGGCTGGTGGAAGATCAGGTACCCACTGCAGCTGGGGGGGGGTTTCAGGTCACGTGGTCTCCAGCTGCACAGAGGTCTGTAAGCCGTTACAGACAGGGTGAGGTTTTAGCCCGAGCCACAAAAGGATGCTTCTCCTCTGTGCTGTTTGGCTTCACTCCCTACTCAGATCCTTCTATAAAAACCCATAATAAGCAAAAATCTTCTCCAAACACAGCGAACCACAGATAGCAGTAAGCCTGTTGAGCAAGACTGCTCTCCACCTCCAGATGTTCCTCTTAACAAGTAACGGGGGGCTGAGCTGTCACATCTCGTGCGTGTGCTTTCGCACGCCAGCCCTGCCTGGCGACCAGGACAACGCATAACCCTTAGCCCAGCGCTGACCACTTGCCCTGGTCTCTCAGAGTGCGGCAGTGAAGGCGTTGCAGACACTTGGTCACAGTGCCTCCATCTGGGTAATGAAATCAGAACCCCATAGGCGGGTCGAGTGGCCAGCTCGTGCTGGTCTGCTTGGTACTTTCCCAGGTTTGGTAATGAGCCGTGGGGCCCTGGGACCTGGAGTCTCTGTGCCATGACATAGGACCTTAGGGCTGCTCACGTGGGACTGAGTGTGTGGCACGTTAGTCATTCATTCAACAAACAGACACCAAGAATCCCTTCTGGGCCAAGCACTGTTCTGGGAGTTGGGGCGTCAACCATGAGAAAGACACCGTAATTCACACCCACAGGCGCAGAGGACAGACCCGTGCACGGTCACAGGCCAGGGTGGTGCCCGATGTGTTGGAGAGAGACGCGCAGGGCAGTTGGGAGCACAGAACAGGGGCTTCTGTGCCGGGGGGTGAGGAAGACTTCCTGAGGGAGGGGAACCTCAGAAGTGAGGTCTGAAGGACTAAGGACAGTGATACATAACACTGTCTTGCTGTCTTGCTATCTTTTTTATCCCAAAACTTAGTGGCTCTGGTATTTGGGAATGGCTTATTGGCCCCCGCCCCCTCCTGAGACCGCAGCGTGATGTCTGAAGCTAGAGAGTGGCAGTCAGGATTTGAACCTGGACCTCTCTCACCCCCGAGCCCACTCACTGCTGCCTGGGTTGCCCCTCTGCGTGTGGTGTTGTGTCCCCAAATGCACTATCTCATATTGAGGGTGAGGGTTGTATGCAGCGTGACGTTTTTCACTGCAGACAGGATGTATTCCTGGGCATCTTAAGATTGACAGACACCAAACTCTGCCTATTTCTCTCTCCTTATAAATTTGCTTTCAGTTACAAAGGACCTTTTTTCATTGAAACACAGTGCTATTTTCTTCTTAAAGTAACTCCTGACAAGATACATGAGCCTATAGCATCTGCCGTTGCCAGTCAGTTCGGTGTGTTCAGCTCCCCCCGAATGTGGGCTCCTATTTTGGGGGCCAGACCAGTGGAGTGCAGGTAGAACAGCTCTCCAAGGGGAAAGCCCTCTCCCTGGCGAGACCTGGGAGCAGCCCGCACTTGCCGTCTGGAAGCACACTTAACCAGCGCGAACAGAGCCCCGTTCTTCTGTGCCCGGAAACGGAGCTGCTGGGGAACGGCTGCAGAGCAGGGAAGTCAGGATCGCGGACAGGTGTCGGCCGCCTAGGTCGGAGTGCCTGTCCGCCACCCCCCAGGCCTGGACGGATGATGGACTCCATCAATAGCTATAAAGTGCATAGAACCGAACAGGAAGTGCCTGCCAAGCACCAGTTATTGCTGCGGTCGCAGCGATGGCCCTAAAGGAACAGCATCTGTAGCGGGGCTACACCCCCTCACCAAGGCCATTTGCAGTGTGTCCCACCCGTCCTTTTATTTACTCACTTCACCGGCACTGAGACCCTTGACACACAGAGATGGAGCAACCATGGCCCTGGCCCAGTGCTTGCGTTCTAACTGGGGGAGACAGGTCCGCGCTGCCAAGTGTCGTTGCGGGATAGGTTATTGGGACTGAGGTCCATGCAGGTAGCGAGACGCCATGGAGGGAGGGCTTCGTTCTCAGCGAGGCTCAGGAAGGGTTTGAGGGAGAAGTGGTGTTACGCAGAGCTGGGGGAGAAGCAGCCGAAAGGGTAGGGGCTTAGCAGGCCGACGGTCTCCAAGAGCATGGGCACGGGGTTGAAAGACGGCAGTGTGTTCAGGAGGCCGCGGGCCGAGGAGGGTGGCTGGGACATGAGGTTGCCAGGAGGCAAGCAGAGGCTGGGTTGGGAAGGCCCTGAATACCGAGCCCTGAGTGCTTAGGCATCATCAGGAGGCAGTGAGCCTATGCCAGCCTCTGGCCCTGGGTGCCCGTGAGCCGTCGTTCCTGCCATCTGGGCCCCGAAGTGTGAGTCACAGCAGGAGTGTGGCTTCGTCCCATGGGCCTGGCAGAACAGCCTGACTGGTGTCCTTCCTCTTCCTCCTCCTCCTCCTCCTCCTTCTCCTCCCCCCAGGTACCAGGGCAAAGAGGGCTGGGCCCCAGCCTCATACCTAAAGAAGAGTAGTGGGGAGCCCTTACCCCCGAAGCTGGGCCCCAGCTCATCTGCCCACGCGGGCGTCCTTGACCTGGATGGAGTTTCCCGGCAGCAGAACTCGGTGGGCAGGGAGAAGGAGCCGCTCAGCAACCAGAGGGACAGCCGGTTTGAAGGCCGCCCGGTGCCCGATGGCGACGTCAAGCAGAGTGAGTGACACCCCGCAAGCTCGGTAGGCTGGGGAACCAGTGTACGAGGCTCTGTGCTCAGTGCTCCTCACACACTGTCCCTCTTCCTGTCGCTAAGAAAGCAGAGGCTCGGAAACCCTGGGTGACTGGTTCCAGCAGGTTGCAGAACTCAGCCAGCAGGTTGCAGAACGTGTGTGCAGATGCTGTCCTGCCCAGCACGTGTTCCACACAGCTTCATGCTGATCACAACAGCTGCTCTTCCTTATGCCCCTACTGTGTGCCGGGAATCTTACAGTCTCATAGACTCCACACAGTAGCCTCTGAGGGACTGACTACTTTTGTTTCTCATGCCCCTACTGTGTGCCGGGAATCTTACAGTCTCATAGACTCTACACAGCAGCCTCTGAGGGACTGACTACTTTTGTTTTTACAGATTAGAAAACAGAGAAGTTAAGTGGTTTGTCCAAGGCCACCCAGCTAGTAAATAGTGGGCAAACTTGAACCCAGGCCCATCTGACTCCAGCGGGAGTGCTTTCTCTGCATGACCTCATTCCTGAGTCAGAGGAAGACAAGGATGACCCTTTTAAGTTGGGTGTACTCCAACAGTTCGTTACCCATCTTGCTTTTCAAAGCCTCCCCATATATACTTTACCATTTAATGTCCCCAACACACCTGAGAGTAGGGTTCATTACTGTCTGTTCACTGCATTCCCAGGACTCCAGCCCCAATCATGTGGCCCTGTCCCAGCTCTTCAGAGCAGAAGGAATCGGTCAGTTGGGAAAGGACATCCAGTTAGCCATAGGGATAGAGTCACTTGTCCCTGGCCGGACTTCTCCAGCTGTTCGTAATGGCTCTTCTAGTCTGGGAACTTCGTGAGTTGCGCAGTCTCTGTTCAGCCGCTCTGCAAAAGCTCTGACAAGCCAGGGCAGGGGTTCCGTCCAGCACCTATGTCTGGGATTCTAGTCTGTTCCAGCCAAGAGCACAAGAGGATTTCCGTTTTCCTAGGGGAGCAAATGAAAATCAGAAACCCCATGTTAAGATAGATTCAGTCCTGGCCAGGTAGCCCGGTTGGTTGGAGCATAGTCCTGATATGCCAAGGTTGTGAGTTTGATCCCTGGTTGGAGCACATTCAAGAAACAGCCAATGAGTGCATGGACAGGTGGAACAATAAATCAGTATTTCTCTTTCTCTCTCCTTTCTGTCTCTCTAAAATCACTTTAAAAAAAAGATTCTGGTGCTCAAACAAAGATACTCACCCCACCCCCACCACATACATACACCCAATAACAGTGGCTCAGATAATTTAGATGTTCATTTCTTTCTTACAAAAAACTTCAGACATATGTCCATGGCTGCTATGGCAACTGCACACAATCAATCTTGTTATGCTGCATCTATCATGTGTTATCCTCATCCACCTAGTCTAGGATGGCTCACCACTAGTCCAGCCAATGAAGAGGAGGAAGAGAGAAGTGGCAGGCTCCACTCAGAACCTACACTGTTCCTACTCTCTCACATCCTATTGGCCAGAACTTACTCATATGGCAATACCTAGCTGCAAGGAAGTCTGGGAAATGTAGTCTTTATATAGGCAGCTTAGAGTCTGCCTAAAACTCTGTTGCTGTTTATTCTAATAGAAGACAGGAGAAGTGGTTAAGAAATGAGCAGTCATCTCCACATTTCAACTGCCAAGCTACTCCTCTATGTAGACCCATGTGAAACTGGCTCTGGCAACACTGAGGGTGCCTTTCTCAATATTCTACCTTTAGCCAAGAGCGTTGAACCACTAAAGTCATCTTCCTCCCAACCTTGTCTAATTTGTTTAATTTGGGTTTACTCTAGGGCAGTGGTCCCCAACCCCCGGGCCGCAGACCGGTACCGGTCTGTGGGCCATTTGGTACCGGCCCGCAGAGAAAGAATAAATAACTTACATTATTTCTGTTTTATTTATATTTAAGTCTGAACAATGTTTTATTTTTTAAAAATGACCAGATTCCCTCCGTTACATCTGTCTAAGACTCACTCTTGACGCTTGTCTCGTAAGTTCGACAATTATATTTTAAAATACCACAGTTTTTACGCCAGTCGCATAATTTTATTTTGTGCATTTATCCGTCCCACCCTAAAGGCCGGTCTGTGAAAATATTTTCTGACATTAAACGGGTCCGTGGCTCAAAAAAGGTTGGGGACCACTGCTCCACAGCACAAAGCCAGGGGTGGTAACATTTATGGCATGTCTGCCATGTGCCAGGAGCCTCCCATGTATGCTTACTTTCATCTCCACCACTTCCCTGGGGAGACAGGCATTAGTCCACTTCTGCCAATGAGGGCCTTGTGGCTCAAAGAGTCAAATAACTTGTTGCAGCCCTCCTCTGCATTAGTCTGCAGCCTGCACTTTCACCCTTCCTGGGAAGCTTCCCAGCCGTCCTGAGCCAAACCCACAAGGCCCCTTCCCAGTCCAGCTCTTCTCATGGGAAGGGTCACAGCAGCTCACTAACGCCTGTGCAGTGTTCTGCCTTATCTTGCACAGGGTGGAATGGAACAGCTCTTTCCTGGTGTCCAGCTCAGGAATTTTATCTGTAGAATTCTGTGAAATAAGATCTCATCCCTTTATAGGATCACCCAAGATGAGGCAGAGACCTCCTCCTCGCCGGGACATGACCATAGTAAGTGGACCCTTGCTGCTGGGAGCCGGCCCCCCGACCTGGAACTGTCGCCTTACCCTTGTCTCACCTTTTCCAAAGATGCGCTCTTCCTGTCCACACAGTGGCCTCGTGAAGCAGGCCGGATGAGTGTTAGTCCCATTAACAGGTGGAAAGACAAGTCGCCCACAGCTTTTGTGACATTAGGCCTCAGGATGTGCCCTCTGCATCCTGAGCCCACTCCCCTTTGTCTTAGATCAGCCTTCTCCAGTAAGGTTCCTTGAAGCCAAAACTGGGATGAGGCACCAATATTGTTTGTGGTGCCATTCTGATATTTTTCTTTCATACAACGTTTCCTTAGGGACCTTTCTAACCAATGCGTTGAAAAATGGGTCATCTGTTTTTTCATGTCTGCCATTCAGTGAGCACCTGTGGGGTGCCAGGCCGTGTGCGGGGTGCCACACGACATTCACTGATGGAGTGCTTATGGTGACCCCACCAGGTCGATCCTGCCATTTTGTCATTCCAGAAGGGGACGTGATTTGTTCACAGCCACACCTAACCAGTATTTCTAACCCAGATGGGTCTGACTTACAAACCTGTTTGTTTTTTCCAGAAGTTCAAAGAACATTGTCTTACTTTAAGTTTTCATGATTGTTGGCAAATGTTTCTTCTCTTCGTGCTAAAGCTGAAGGGCCAGCGACCCCTCTAGGAGATAATGATCTGAGCAGTCTTCTTTGTTTTGTCCCCTGGGTCCACCAGCGCCCCCTTGAGGATGGTTGTGTGCATCCCCCAGCCCCGTAGCATCCCCCACTCCCCTCCTTCAGCGTCAGGGTCGTGGACTCCCATTGAACTTAGCACTCTGTTTGATCATACCAGCCTCGAGGTCTCAACCTGCCCAAGCCCCCTATCCCGCCCCAAGTGGAGGAGGAGTATTACACCATTGCCGAGTTCCAGACCACCATCCCTGACGGCATCAGCTTCCAGGCCGGCCTGAAGGTCGAGGTCAGTGTCTCTTTGTCTGCCAGGGATTTTTAAATTTTATTTATTGTAACATTGGTTAATAGCATTATATCAAGTTTTTAAGTATTTTCTTTTTTTTTTTTTTGTATTTTTCTGAAGCTAGAAACGGGGACAGACAGACTCCCGCATGCGCCCGACCGGGATCCACCTGGCACGCCCACCAGGGGGCGACACTCTGCCCACCAGGGGGCGATGCTCTGCCCCTCCAGAGTGTCGCTCTGTCGCGACCAGAGCCACTCTAGCACCTGGGGCAGAGGCCAAGGAGCCATCCCCAGCACCCGAGCCATCTTTGCTCCAATGGAGCCTCGGCTGAGGGAGGGGAAGAGAGAGACAGAGAGGAAGGAGAGGGGGAGGGGTGGAGAAGCAAATGGGTGCTTCCCCTGTGTGCCCTGGCCGGGAATCGAACCCGGGACCTCTGCACGCCAGGCCAACGCTCTACCACTGAGCCAACCGGCCAGGGCCATTTAAGTATTTTCTTATGATCAATTCTGTATTCTCTTCTCCAGTTTTGCCTCCTGGTTCATCTCAACATCATGTTAGCCTTCAGAATATGTTAATGGACCCACTGTGTTCTAGCCATGGAGCTATCGGACACACCTAGGTCTTCGCCTAGTCTGCGTATCTCCATAACGTGTTTAATGATGGTGATGTAGACACCTGTCTGTGCCAGGTGCCTTACCTAGTTGCTAACTAATCTTCACAGAAGTCCCTAAGGTCAATATCTTCAGTCCATTTTACAGATGTACCTGAGATAAAGGGAGGCTAGATAAATTTCTCGAGGTTGCATAGCTAATAAGTGGTGGAGGTGAGATTTGAACCAGGTCTCTTTGGTTTTAAAGCCCAGGCTCTTTTCTTTCCTCACCACTCTTTTGATTTTTCATTTGCTTCTATTTATTCATAATAACTCTTAGCTTGTCTCTAGCAAATGAAAACTCCCAAAAGTCGTGATTAAGAACACATGTTGAGAGCTTCTGCCATACTCTTTGCATGGAGTGTGAGCTTAGCAAATCCTCATTGATATATTTCATTTTGATTATTGTTCATACTTAGTATTAGAGTTGTTGAGTTCATGGATGTGCCCACAATAATTTGTATGCCCAGAATCACCTTGAATTGTTACCATAGCTACTAAGTGTTGGTAAGATGCTAGTACCCTCAGGTGAGGGGTTTACATTTATCAGTGCCCTTTCCTGGAGAGAGTCCAGTGGCACTTAAGTATATGCTTGTCACGTGCATCCTGCTCTCTTGGTAATCTTTGCTGTGATTTAATAATAGGTAACATTTACCTTTCAGCATCTGCCAAGTGCCGGTGTATACATTAGCTTATGTGGCCGTCATGAACACCTGCAAGTGGGTGTCATTGTTTTATCTCTTTTTTGTGGTTTGTGTAGAGCCATTCAGGCAGTAAGCCAGAAGTAGGACCCAGGACGGCAGGCCCCAGAGCTCAGCCTCCGCCACCCGGGCCGGGTCTGTGGCTGCCCTTCCTCTCCGAGCTGGGCACACGGTGCAGCAGCAGATCTATGCCCGCAGCCCTCTTTGCCCCAGGAATTGTATCACCAGGCACAGCTTCTCCCCAAGCTGGTCCCCTTTTTGGGACAGGGTCAGAGTGGGGAAGGCTCAGACTCCGGAGCCCACCAACCTGCCTTGGACTCCCCCCGCCCCCGTTGACTTGCTTGACCCTCTGTGAGTCTGCGCATCCTCAGCTCTCCTGAGACTCAGTTGTGCATCTGTAAAATGGGATCACAATCCCGATCTCACGGGGCGTTTGTGAGCACCAATCAGACCCTGTATGCACAGAGCCTGCCAGAGAACCACAGGCATTCATCAGCTCGGGCTGTCATCACACAATGTCGTGGACTGGGTGGTTTAAACCACAGGGTTTATTTTCTCTCAGTTTTGGAAGCTGGAAGGCCAAGGTCAAAGTGTTAGTGGGGGTGGTTTCTCCCCCGGCTTCCCTCTTTAGTTTGCAGGGGCTGTCTTCTCACTGCGTCCTCACATGCGTGTCCCTCATTCTGTATGTTCTCTTGTGTCCTAATCTCTTCTTATAAGGGCACCAGTCGTACAGGATTAGGCCCCACCTTAATGACCCCATTTAACTTAATTACCTCTGAAAAGGCTCCATCTCCAAATAGAGCCACGTGCTTAGGGGTAAGGGGGTAAAGCCTTCAACATACGAATCTTGGGCAGATACAATTCAGTTTATAGCCTGCAGCTTGCCTGCCTTTCACCCGTGTGAACTTAGGTAGCCGGTGCTGAACAAAAGGCAACAGGTGACACGAGCTCTCAAATATCACGGGGGATTCCGCCCACCGTTCCATTTAATGGGGGTGTAGCCCAGAGGGAGAAGGGGAGGAGATGAAAGTTTGTTTTTCCTCCTTCATCATCCATTCCCCTGTAAGTAAACATGGGCTGAGTGTGATTCCCTCGTTTAAGGATTTGCATTTGTCATCCAGCCGGGCCTGTAAACACCGGAACCACCTCATCGGGTTTTACCTTGAAATTCTTTAGAATTGTAGCAGACATTACAGAGACCCTACCCTGCATCCTGACTCACCTGAGTTGACCTACAGCTGCATCTAGGTCCCCCACAGCTGCCAGCTTCCCACCTCTTCCGTGCCCTGAGGACACCCCCAGAAAGGGGGCAGTTAATGTGCTTGGGGGCAGAAGTATGAGCCTGTAGGTGAATGTCCCCACCCCCCGTGGGGCAGTCTGATGCCACACGGTCCCCTGGAAGGTCCCTGGCGGATGAAGCCCCAGTGGCCTGAAGCAGTAGCCTGCTCATACTAGGCTCTCAGGCTCCCCATTTGTTACTCCCTGAAATCGCCTCTCAAATTAACTCCCTGTACTCAAGTCCATGTGTCGGGGACTGCTTCTGGGGAAATCCGGAGTTAGGCCAGAACTGCTCCCTTGTGCGAGGTTTCTGATACACAGCGGTCTCCATAGATGCCTGCTGAGTGCCAGTCCCCGCTCCGGAGCTGCGCCGTCCTGGTCTGTCAGCACTGGAACTGTACCTGTTATTAAGTGCTTTGCTCTGTCCCCCCATCCAGGTGATCGAGAAGAACTTAAGTGGCTGGTGGTACATTCAGATTGACGATAAGGAAGGATGGGCCCCAGCGACCTTCATTGACAAGTATAAGAAGACCAGCAATGCCTCGAGACCCAACTTCCTGGCTCCCTTGCCCAACGAGGTGACCCATCTCCGGCTGGGGGACGCAGCCGGGATGGAGAACCACACGGGCAGTGAGGCCGGCGGCCCCTCTCGGCCCCTGCCCGACGCTCCCCCCGGCGCGGCGGATTTCGGGATCCCCTGGTCCAAAGACTGGAAGGGCGGCAGGGAGCTCCCGAGAAAGGCGTCTTCGGACACGTCGTGCACGGGCTACGAGGAGATCTCAGACCCCGACCTGGAGAAGCCCAGCCTCCCTCCCCGGAAGGAATCCATCATCAAGTCGGAAGGGGAGGAGCGGGAGCGGCAGAGGCTGGAGCAGCTCCGGGGCTCCTCGCCCAAGCCTCCCGGCGTGATTTTGCCAATGATTCCGGCCAAACACAGCCCCCCAGCCCGGGACGGCAGGAGGCCGGAGCCCAAACCTGACAAGAGCAAGTTGTTCCAGCTCAAAAACGAGATGGGGCTGGAGTGTGGCCACAAGGTGTTGGCCAAGGAAGTCAAGAGGCCCAACCTGCGGCCCATCTCCAAGCCCAAGGCCGACCCGCCCGAGGAGAAGCCGGAAGCCATGCCCCAGAATCCCTTCTTGAAGTCCAGACCTCAGGTTAGGCCCAAACCGGCTTCTTCCCCCAGGACAGAGCCACCGCAGGGTGAAGACCAGGTGGACATCTGCCACCTCAGGAGCAAGCTCAGGCCTGCCAAGTGCCAAGAGAAGCCCCTGTTGGATGGAGAGAGCAGCCCCCAGGCTGTTGGGGGCCAAGACGCAGCCTTGAGCCGCAGCTTCCTCCCCGGGGAAGGGCCTGGTCGTGCCCAGGACAGGACGGGCAGACAGGATGGGCCCAGCCCGAAGGAGATACCCTGCAGAGCCCCTCCGAGGCCGGCCAAGACCACGGATCCCGTACCTAGGAATGTGCCCGTGCCTCTCCAAGAGGCACCCCAGCAGAGACCCGTGATCCCGCCCCGTAGACCACCCCCTCCCAAGAAAACCTCTTCAGCCAGGCCCCTCCCAGAGGCCAGAGGGCCACAGCAGGAGGCCAGCGAAGGCCGGGCCCCTCCTGCCCCAGGTCGGGCCCTGCTGGTCCCTCCAAAAGCCAAACCTTTCCTCGCCAACTCCTCCTCGGGGGGCCAAGATGACATGCGAGGCAGAGGCGGGCCGGGGCCACGGATGGTGGGCAAGATCGGAGAAAACAGGGAGAAAGTGGCTGCGGCCCCCTTCCCCGGTGCTGACGGCCCCAAGGACTTATATGTGGCCGTGGCCAATTTTGAAGGAGACGAAGACACCAGCAGCTTCCAGGAGGGGACGGTGTTTGAGGTCCGGGAGAAGAACAGCAGCGGCTGGTGGTTCTGCCAGGTCCTCAGCGGGGCGCCCTCCTGGGAGGGGTGGATTCCCTCCAACTATCTCCGAAAGAAGCCCTAGCCTCCCCCCCCCTCCCTGTCTGGAGGTCCCGCGTGTCCCTGCTGGTCTCGCCCACATATTTAATATGCCTCTTAATTTATCATTCTCCACGCAGCTCCCAAGGAAGGGAGGCTCTGGAGAACTGGTTTCTTCCCTCCCGTGGGGTGGGGTCGGCCCTCCCACCCCAGCCACCCTTGGAGGCTCGGAGGCCACACGCTTGCTCTCCCTCCACTCAGTGTCCCTGCCTTAAGGCCAGTGGCATTGCCACCCAACCTCCCTGCCCACCCAGCAGTGGGACCGTGACTCTCCAAGGCCTCCGGGACCGGAATCCGCCGTCTGGAGAAACTGCAGAAAGGGTTTCTCGTTGCTTGGACGCAGCGTCCTAAGGGGCTGCCTCCCGGCACCCCATCTGGTCCGTGACAGCTTGCTCCAGCTTCTCCATGTATGTCTCTGAAAGCCCAGTGACTTTGTTCACCCCGTTTCCAAAATGCCTGGTACCGGAAAAGACTTCACCCTGTAGAAGTGGCTCCGTGGCCAGTCCCGGGGGGGTCCTCCTCTCAGGTTTGACCAGAAGCAGCTTCCCCACGAGTGGGCCTAGAGGTCCACTCAGCTATCCCGCCTCCCGTCTTCTGCCCTGGGAGCCTGACTGGGGTCCTAAAGGGGCTGGTGCAGCCTGGAGCAAGCCTCACTGCCACGCTCGGGGACAGTCCCTGCCCTGCCCTGCCCTGCCCTGGGGCATTTCACGTCTGTCTGCCTTGAGCAAGCATCTCAGCGTTGGTTTGAAATGGGGGACCACTCACAAGCCATGCTCCTTGCTGAGCACCCCTTTGCTGAGCAGCTCGTCCATGCCATACTACGCGGCACTTTACATTCCCGTTTAACCCTCACGACGACCCTCTCTTGTCACATTAGACCCATTTCATAGATGAGGAAACTTGGGCTCAGTGTGCCCATGGCACAATGGCTAGGAAGAGGAGGAAAGAGGATTTGAACCCAGGCCAACCTGACTCCCAAGCCTGTGCGTTCGCCCTGGAAGAGGCCAACGGGGCAGGAGGAGGAAGGGGCGTGGGTGCCGGAGCCCTGGTGTCCCAGGAGGGCTGGAGCTTGTGGAGCAAAGGGGCTGAGGTGGTCTCACATGCCAGCCCTGAGGGGCCCTGGCGGCTCAAGGACCAGCAGCTGGCTCTCCATTGAGCTCGGTGTAACCAGCAGAGCCCGCCGCCCCCCGCCCGCCAGGTGACAGGGACCCAAGGACCAGGTGGGTGCCTCCTGTCGCTCGCCCGCTGCTTCCCACTCCTCTCTGGCTTTCCTCGTTTCCTCTTACCCTCTGCACTCTCCCTCTCACCGGGTGGAACCCAGGGCAGCTCGCCCACCCGTTTTGATGGTGTGGCTCAGACATAGAGTCACAGCCACATACAGAACTAGAACCAGGGCCCAAGGTTTGCAGGTCCCAGCCCAGAGCTCCTGCCTTGTGGACCGTCCCCACCCCACCTGACCCCGCAGGAGAAGAGGAAATGCTCCTGTCCTCCTGTCCTCCTGCCCCAAGTCTCCGGTTCAGAGTGTTGATTGGCTGCAATGCTTTTGGAACTACCAAGCCAGCTTGCTGTCCATCCGCAGTGCCAAAGGTCCCCTCCACCTCCACCACGTGGGCTCTGGATGTTTCTGCTGGATAAAGAGTTTCCTCAGACCTACAGTAGCATCTTACTCCTCCAGTCAGTCTGTAAGTCCCACCCCCGACAACCTTAGGGCGGGGCCCTGAGGCTCCTCTCCCTGTACCTGCTTGTCCCTTGGCCCTATGCCCAGAACCCTAAGGGAAGAAAGGAGGAGACCACCCACCTCTTCACGGCCCCCTCACTTGGGAGGAGGTCCCATACCCTGTTTTCCTCAGCGTTTGATCCATGTTAACTTAAACCCCTTCTATGAAGTTGTGAGGCAGGATTTTACTACATTTCAAAAGACAGAACTCTTACATTTTTTCCTCCTGATTCACTTTCTGCTCTCGTTGACCTTTTCATGTATTTCGCAAGCGCCTACCCTTTGCTAGGCACTGGGTAGACCAGGCTGCGTGCGGCTCCCTGCCGGGCTGTGCGGGCTTTGGTTTCTGTTTGCCAGTTCCTCCAAAGGGGTTTGTCCTTCACCTCATTCCCGCCTCCCAGGGATCCGCTGGGCAGGAGTGGACTGGTTCTTTCTTCCTCTGGGCTTAGCGTTTCCCCGCAAATGAAAGACCCTGCCTTTTTGTTGTTGTTGTTGTTATTATTATTAATCTTATGGGAACTGAAGGTACTAACGCCACATTCCCCTCTGTTCACTGTTCTTTCCTCAGGATTCACTTTATTCACTTGTGTGCTGAGGGCTCCTCTCTACAGCCCCTTCTGCCACAGTGGGTACATCCCCAGGCACCTGGAAGTGTGTAGGGGGGGTGTTTTGATGGCAGTGGCTCTCCTAGCTGTCCTTGCCTGTGGACTTAGGTTTATAGCATCCAGGATGGCAGCCATTATTCTGTTGAGTGATTGATGGGAGTGGGTGCAAAAGTGCCCTGGAGTTACAGCCACAGAAGATGGCCTGGGTGCAGGAATAACCCCCTGCCACGCTCTGGCAGGTCACCAGGGTCAGACACTGTCCCTCCTTTAACCTGGTCCTCACGAAAACTCTGTGAGGCGTGTGGGATCAGCCCCAATCTGTAGTGAGAAAATTGAGGTTCAGGGGTGAGGCCACATCCCTAGCGTCATTCAAATAGTGACAGTGACCAAGCTGAGACTCAAATCCGTGGGTGTTTTCTCCCCAATGTCCATGACGTCCTCCACCATCAGCAGTGAAGTTACTTCTTAGGGCTGCCAGGGAAGCAGGTGATCCACGATTGCGCGTGTCAGTGAGTCACAGGTCAGTGCCAGTCTGAGGTAGACAGAGGTGTGGCTTTTCTCCCCTCCTCAACTCCGCCTCTTTCCTATATTTTATCTTACATCTTAAAGTAAAACTACAGTTTGTGTTCCCACTCAGACTTTAGAAAATCTGAGTTTCAGGACCACCCCTTGATAAAATAGACCTTGGCTCAAATTTTTTGCTCAAAATTTCTTTGCCATTTGCTGGGGTTATGTCCTTGTCTCAGGAGACTTGGGATGGGATGGGCTCCAGCCGTCCTGGTGAGCCTCCGCTGCCGGCCTCTCCACGTAACCAATTTCTCAGGCTACGTTCTAGGCCTTAGAACATTTCCGGGCCCACTGGGGATTTCATTACCACGTGGAACAGAGGAAAATGAATTTGCCACATTAAAGAGCAGGTGCTAAATCTCCCCAAGGTTTGGGAGGACCTTAGGGATGGACAGTCTAGCATTCATTCAGCCTGTGCCAAGAATCGGCACTGAGTGGGATGAAGAAGGAATGGGTCCTGCCGTCATAGCTGGCAGCTTGGCATCAAGAACGAGAACGTCCGTGCCCTGGCTCCCATCCTCTCATTGTGCCAAGTCACTAAGTGTTGGGTCCACCTGCTCCTGGGAGGGCTTGCCCATCTCTTTGGACTGTGACGGTGGGCACATAACAGCCTTGGCCATGCATGGCAGTCTTGTCCCCCCTTGGTTGTCCACGCCTATCTTTCTGCAAACGGCCATCCCATGGCATTGACCAAAGATCACCTAGCCTCACACTGTGGCTCGAATGAGTGAGGACAGGCTCATGCCGGGGCCCGAGGGTGCAGGACGCCCTCCCTTAGCCTGGGGAACTGGTCCAGACTTGGCTACGGCTCTGACTTTGTGCAGAGTTAAAACCAGGAGGCTCTATTGACCCACTCACAGACCACCTGCTGAAGACCCTTCCCCACAGACGTGGCCGTCCAGCTCCGTGGGGTCATGTCCGTTTCTGGTGCTACCCTATGGGTTCCTGGGCCCCTCCCCATGCTTCGACATTCCATCTGCCTTCCCGTTTCTATGACTCCAAAGCAGGCCTTCCTAGTTCTAGCGTGAGACATGGGGGCTCAAGCTCTGTTTCCTCCAAGAAGCCACACCCAGTACCTCAGCCTGTAGCCTTCACCATCAGGCCTGCTACGGGCACACGAGGAGGTGCCCGCCAGGCTTGTTACAGCAATAAGCAGTTCTGAGACCACGAAGGTGTCCGGGTTCTGTCCCCTTGTACGCCGTCTCTGCCTCTGTGCCCGTGCCATTGCTGATAGCGCCCCCCTCGCTCCTCCAGGGCTGGTGAGAAACTGGTCACCGTAGCTTCGGCCCACATGTCCCGCTTCAGAGAGCCACCTCGTCAGTGGGCCGTTTCTCGCACCCCTCCAGGAACAGTGGGTTCTGATTGTCGCCCCGCCCCACCTTGTGCGCGTGCGCAGGAAGAGGCTGGAGCTCTCTGGACACTCGCGCTCTGTACCCTCTCGGCAAATGGAAAGATTCTGGTGGTGTTTTTTGCTTCCTTTTAACACACACATGAATACTGAGATGTATAATGTGAGGGGGGAAGGGTGATGAACAGTTAGCTGTAGCATGTATAGACTATGTACTTACCATTAGACTTTTTCTTTTTTTTTTTTTTAATAAAAAGAAAATGCTTGACTGGTTTCAAGCTTCGCTGTGAAGCTGCGGTGTCTGTGGGTTTTATTTGGCTGAAGGAAGGGAGCGGAGCCGTGAACCCTGGCAGCTGGGCCTGGAGTTTGAGGTCTGAGAACAGAAGCCTCTGTCGGCTTTTGTGTTTGGGCATCGCCCCAAAGCGGGAGTGACTCTCCGTGGGGCCTCGCGCACCTTGATTCTTTTAGCTACAGTGTTCGGACACCAAGGGGAAGCTGGGTGTCGCCCACATGCTCTGAGCTCCGCCCACGCTGGAAAGACTTGCGTGGCCAGACCGCTTGGAGCTGCTTCTCACTGCTGTGGCCTGTGGACGGGCGGGGGGTGTCGGGGAGGGTGGCTGAGGGTGGAGGGCAACCATGGCTGGGTATGCAGGGACTGCCCAAGCCACCTGCCCCCCGGAGGTGGAGGGCACTGCCTGAACTTTTATTCCTTTCGCAAGGGCAGAGCCAGGCTCTCCATGTGGAGCCTTCTTGGTTCCAGGTAAATCTTGAAACCAAATCACACCACACCACCCACCTTCCTAGGGAGAGAAGGGCAGGAGCAGCGGAGTCCCTGGACAGAAAGACTGCAAAAGGGGGACATACAAACAATATTCACCGTCGGAGGACACTGTAAAAGCAAGGGCCTTTGGCAGACCTTGCTCAGGGAGAATGGCCATTCATGTACTGGATTATCTCTGTTCCCATGAGAAGGAGAAATTTTGTGGTCCAGGCCCCCCTTGGGAGCATTTTCTCCCAAATCTTCCAAACCAGAGTGTTTAGCCATAAGACGACAAGTGGCAATGGCCTAGTCTTCCCCTGGCAGCGGTACCGGGGCAGGGGGCCTCTTGGGATGGGAACCGGACCATGGTCAGAAACCAAGCCTGACCAGTCTCGGGGGACAGTCATCCCATCACCGTGCTGCAGGTCTCCCTTGGAGACAGTGCCCACCGTCCCCGTCCCACTGCACCAGGAATGCCACACCAAACACCAGCCAGCTCTCATCCACACCCTTGCAAACACCCTGCTCGAAAGGGTCATGGTGAGCCCTGGCCCAGTCGCTCAGGTGGTTAGAGTGTCATCCCAACATGCAGAGGTTGTGGGTTTGATCCCCGGGCCCCTTCCTCTCTCTCTCTCTGAAAATCAATTTAAAAATAAATAAAACTGGAAAGTGTCTAAAGGATAAGCTGAAAAATTTATCATTAGGAGATCTAATTTTTTACTCTACTTCAGTAGTCGTCTTATCCGCCCCCAAGGATGCACGGACCCCACTCTAAACCACTGACAAGGGAGCAGTTGTGGACTTCGGGGTTAGTAGATAGAGCTGGGTTTGAGTTTCCAGCTCTGATAAACACTTGACCTCTGTGATCCTTAGCATCCTCCTCTGTGAAATGGGAGGCAAGAAACCCTTTCCGACAGAGCTGTGAAGGTGAAGAGAAATTATGTCTGCCTCACACATAGAATTAATACTCTTCAAATACACTGCTCACAAAAATTAGGGGATATTTCAAAATGAATGTGAAGCTATAAAATATCCCCTAGTTTTTGTGACCAGTGGATTTTCATTGCCTAACACAGGAGTTGGCAAACTTCTTAAAGAGTCAGATAGTAAATATTTGGGGTTTGGGAAGCCAAGAGGCAAACCCAGAATGTTATGCAAGGACTTACATAACTACTTAAAATGTAACCATTGAGCATGTAAAAACCATTCTTAGTTCTGTACAAAAACAGGCAGCTGGATGGATTAGGCCCAGGGGCGATAGTTTGCCAACAACCCTTGGCCTGGTGTCTATCCACCTCCTATTTTATTACTTTTCTCCAAACCAAAGATTTTCCAAAGTGTGTTTATGGAACATCAGGCCCTCACATGATCGTGACAAAACACTATGTGGCCAGATCCACTTGGCAAACACTGCGTGAGTATCATCCAAGCCTCCCTCCTTGGGGACCCATGTCACACAGCACACATTAAAGGCTCTGAGAATCCTGCAATAAAGAGCTGTTTACCCTGCCTTTATTCAGTGTTCCCAGAATGTATTGGGCAACAGAATTCTTTTTTTTTTTTCTTTTCATGGGACATTTATGAACATCCCACAGAACATAGTTTGGAAAATGCTATTGTTGATCCTCAAATGTAATTGTTATTCAGAATGTCACAGCGTTGAAATTGAGTCTGTGCCTCACCATGCGTACGTCTGAGGACTCTGACATGCATGGCGTGTCTTAGCATCTTCGGCAGAGTAACCAGGCCAACTTGGTCTTCGGTTCAAAAAAACTGTGGATTGGCTGGGTTTTCTCCTGGGGTTTATCTTGGGACCATAAGAAAGCTCACTTGAAGGGCCCTCTGGAAATCCCTCTTGGAAGGATCAAGAAGCCTGATAGGGCACTTGTGTACCTTGGGAAGTAGCAGCAGCTACAGGTGTCCTTGGAGGAGATCTGAGAACCAGGTCATGCCCTTGCTGCCGCGAACATGGATTTGCTAAACTATTTTCACTATTCTTTTTTTTTTAATCTTTTTTTAAAATTTTTTTAATTTTATTTTTTTTATTATTTATTCATTTTAGAGAGGAGAAGGAGAGACAGAAAAAGAGAGAGAGAGAGGAGAGACAGAGAGAGAGAAGGGGGGAGGAGCTGGAAGCATCAACTCCCATATGTGCCTTGACCAGGCAAGCCCAGGGTTTCGAACTAGCAACCTCAGCATTTCCAGGTCGACGCTTATCCACTGCGCCACCACAGGTCAGGCTATTCTTTTTTTTTTTTAATTTATTCATTTTAAAGAAGAGAGACAGAGCGGGAGAGAGAGAAAGAAAGAGAGAAAGAGAGACGGGGAAAGGAGCAGGAACCATCAACTCTAATTTGTGCCTTGACCAGGTAAACCCAGGGTTTTGAACTGGCGACCTCAGCATTTCCAGGTCGACGCTTTATCCACTGCGCCACCACAGGTCAGGCTTCACTGTATTCTTTATTGTGGTAAAATGCACATAACCAAAATTGACCGTTTCGGCCCTTGTTAAGTGTCCGGCTTAGTGGCAGTAAGTGTACTCGCATGGTTATGCAACCATCACCACCGACCATCTCCGGGACGTTTTCATCTCTCCGCGGCTAAGATTCTGTGCTCATTAAATAACGCCTCATTCTCCTCTTCTCGCAACCCCTGGTAAACACAATTCTGCCTTCCGTCTCTATGAATCTGATCCCCTCTAGGTACCTAATTTAAGTGGCATTATACAGGATTTGTCCTTTTGTGGTTTTTATTTCACTTACCATCTTCAAGTTTCATCCATTTTGTAACATGTCAAAAAATCCTTCCGTATTAAGGCTGAAAAATACTCCATTGAATGTTTATACCACCTTTTGTTTTCTCATCCGTTGATGGACACTTGGGTTGCTCTCATCTTTCTGCTATTGTGAACAATGCCACTGTGAACACAAGAGTACAAAATATCTATTGGAGTCCCTGGTTTCGATTCTTTTGGGTACCAACCCCAGAAGTGGAATTGCTGGATAGGTTTAACTTTTTTGAGGAAACTCCATACTGTTTACCATAGTGGCTGCACCGATTCACATTCCTGCCAACGGTGCATGAAGCTTTGCCTTTCTCTATCCTCACCAATGCTTATCTCTTTTCTTTTTTTTTTCAGATACTGAGAGAGTCAGAGAGAGGGACAGACAGGAACGGAGATGAGAAGCATCAATTATCAGTTTTTCGTTGTGACACTTTAGTTGTTCATTGATTGCTTTCTCATATGTGCCTTGACCATGGGCCTTCAGCAGACCGAGTAATCCCTTGCTCGAGCCAGAGACCTCGGGTCCAAGCTGATGAGCTTTGCTCGAACCAGATGAGCCTGCGCTCGAGCTGGCGACCTCGGGGTCTCCAACCTGAGTCCTCCACACCCCAATCCGACGCTCTATCCACTGTGCCACCGCCTGGTCAGGCTCTCTTGCCTTTTTGATGACAGCCCTTCTAACAGGCATGAGGCGGGACCTCATTGTGGTTCTGATTTGCATTTCTCTGATGATTAGTGATGTTGAGCACCTTTCCATGTTGGCCATCTGAATGTCTTTGGGAAAATGTCTATTCATATCTTCTGCTCATTTTAAATCAGATTGTGGGTTTGTTTTGCTTTTTACTGTTGAAGTATATGAATTCTTTATATACATATATTTTGGATATTAACCTCTTATTATATAGATGATTTGGAAACATTTTCTCCCATTTGGTAGATTGCCTTTTAATTTTATTGACTTTTTCTCCTGTGGAGAGGCTTTTTTAGTTTGATATAGTACCCTTTGTTTATTTTTGCTTTTTTTAACCTTTGCTTTTGGTCAACTACAAAAAAAAAAAAAAAAGAATCATCATCAGGGCCAATGTCATGGAGTTTACTGCCTATGTTTTCTTCTAGGAGTTTTAAGATTTCGGATCTTAACGTTCAAGTCTTTAGTCCCTTTTGAATTAATTTTTGTATCTAGTGTAAAATAGTGATCCAGTTTCATTCTTTTGCACGTGGCTGTCAAGTATTCCCAGCACCATTGCTTGAAAATACTAACTAAGCTTTCCTCATTATATATTCTTGGCTCCTTTGTCATAAATTAATTGACATCTATACGTGGATTTATTTTCTGGGCTTTCCATTCTGTCCCCGCCCCTCGGGAGTACACGGCTACTGTGTGTTCAGCCACACCCAAAGCTGCTGCTGGAACTTCGTTTTTACCCCAAAGTTGGACACGGGTGGGGGGGAGAGGGGGGAATAAAAGCTAGGAGTAGAGATTTAAGCAATTTCACCAGGTAGCTATATATTTCAACACACACTCGCATTGAAACAAATAGGGATATGCTGTGCAGTGTAGAATACAAAACTCGCCTGCACTTTTAAGATAAAACGGCAGACTTGGAAGGAATGGTTTCAGCGAGCTGCTTCGGGCAGCCCCGGGCCCCAGGTCTCCTGAGGGGACGCGGGTAAGTAAAGTTTGAGAAACTAAGTGATTAATCACTCCTGCCGCTGGCAAGTAGGGCAAAGCCCACGAGGGGACCTTCTCTTTCAGGTGTGCTCTACCCATTGGGCTTCTGTTCCATCAAACCCAGATGCCCCACGGGGGATGAGCTGCAGAGAGTCTCAGAAACACTACACTCCGCGGTAGTGCTCTAAGTGTATATATAGGCAGAGCGGGCTTGTTGATAAAAGCAAATGCTTTGGAGAAGCTCCCGCTTTTCAAAACTCTTCACCCTTCCGATCCCATAATGGGGATGCCTGTGTTAAGTTCTGCTTCTATTTATATTTAATTACCTTTTAAAAAAAGCACACTTGGTAGTTTTTCAGCTAAGGGGTACCAGTTTGAGGGTGGGATGGGGTGGAAGGGGAATTCCTGAATTCCCAAAGATGCACTTCAAATATTTAGAATCAAGACCCTGAAGCCCAGAGGTTGCCGGTTCGATCCCCCGTTAGGGCACATAGAGGAGCAGATCAATGTTCCTCTCTCTCTCTCTCTCTCTCTCTCTCTCTCTTCCTTCTTCTCTCGCTAAAATGAATCAATCAAAAAAGAAAAAAAAACCAAAACAGATAAACCTGGAATTCATGTAAGACCCAGGTGCGACCTTGCCATCCTCTGCCCGTCCTTACCCACTCACAGATGGTAAGGGTGCCCACCTCTGTGCTTATCACTCATCATCGAAAGTTGGATGTTCCAACAACAATTAAAACGTCCCTTCTGTGTGGGCTGAGAGACAGCTGCCCCGTGGTGGGCTAGCAAGTAGCTTTGACGGCAGGGAGGAGAGCTGGCACCCCCTGGCAGACTGCTCTCATTCTGCCTACAGGGGCAGTGCATGCCCCGCAGAGTCAAGGTCTGCCTCTCACCCCCAAGAGTGGGTCAGTAACACCCACCACGAATACACACACTTGCCACAAACGTCAGTTATGAATCCAATGTGCCCTCGCTGAGGCTCCTTCACAGACATCCGTGGTGGCCCCAGCAGACCCACGACAGATGGACTTCCGGGGTACAGAACTGCTTCAGCACGATAGGACAGAACCTGGAGCCTGAACAGGCGTCCCGAAACCTCCATCTTCGTGCATGAGAGCGCAGGAACAACCAACCGGATCCCGGGGCCTGCCCTGGGCCAGGCTGGGTGCTGGGAGCCGAGGACAGAGACATGAGTAAGAGACAGAAAGACCTGCAAACAATGACACATAACCGGGGGAAATCTACACAAAATATTGGAGGGGCGCGCCGTGGGAAGGGAAACTTGCCTGGGGTTGAAGATTAGGGAACGGTCTTGAAAGGCCAAAAATAGGGGGCCCAGGAGGTAAGGACAGTGATTCCCAAACGTGAGCTATTTGAGGAGCCCCTCACAACTGCTGCCGTGTCCACATCCTGCCTGTTCCAGCATCTACTTCATAGTTTACTTTAAACTGATGGACTCAAAAGTTAAATCTATTTCTTTGAAGGGAAGACTTATATCATGACAATAACTTGAAATGCTGTCTAGTTTTCCATTAATAGTAGGTGTCCCTAAAAGTAATGAATGAAAGTGAAATGGTCGTTGGGTTCCAGCTAGGTGCAGTTAATTGCCGACTGTTGGGCAGATAAAATGTATTATGCTCACTTTGTTAAAGATGACGCTGCCCACTTGGAGGCCCTTGCCCAGGTAATTTTTTTTTTTTTTTCATTTTTCTGAAGCTGGAAACGGGGAGAGACAGTCAGACAGACTCACGCATGCACCCGACCGGGATCCACCCGGCACGCCCACCAGGGGCGAAGCTCTGCCCACCAGGGGGCGATAATCTGCCCATTCTGGGCGTCGCCATGTTGCGACCAGAGCCACTCTAGTACCTGAGGCAGAGGCCACAGAGCCATCCCCAGCGCCCGGGCCATCTTTGCTCCAATGGAGCCTCGGCTGCGGGAGAGGAAGAGAGAGACAGAGAGGAAAGCGCTTCTCCTGTGTGCCCTGGCCGGGAATCGAACCCGGGTCCTCCGCATGCTAGGCCGATGCTCTACCGCTGAGCCAACCGGCCAGGGCCGCCCAGGTGATATTAATGTGTGTTGGGGGCTGGCGGTGGGCAGGCAGAATCCTTGTAGCCTGGGGCTTGGTTTTGGGATTAAGCCTTTCCCACCCTTTTTAATGTGGGGTGGTACAATCCCATCATGCCTCAGAGAAGTGACTTTGTATAGAGACTTCCCTATTTTTGTATATTGGATTAAAGATTTTGATTTCTACACTATAAAATGGGGGCAGAACAGGAGCTTGCGCTCTTGGTTCCTGAGATTAGCATTAGAGAGCAGAGCAGAGAGCAGAAAGAGGCCACGTGGAGGAGGCCAGCGGAAGCAGCCAAGATGGCGGAGTGTTGAGTGAGAAGCCAGTTTGTGCAGGGAGAAGGAAGGAGATGGGGAACAGAGGTGAATAAGTCTGGTGAGCTAGAAACCTTTGATTCTAGGAAACTTGGATAAGTCAGTAGCTTTGTGAGCACTGAACGTGAGTGGGTTTTGGAGCCCAGTGTGTGTTTTTACTTGCCCACCGAGTGCAAGCTAGGATTAAAGATAATGGCCCATCAGTTCTTGGCTCCGTTGTTTCTTTACCGACTGTCCGAATCCAATGCGAACCTGCATGGGCCAGGCGGCTCTGATGGTAGTAGTGGCCCTGGCCACTGGCTTTACACCGACTAAATGTTCTGACCTTCAGGCTTGCTTTCTTTCCCTCTGTTAAAAGAATAGTAGCGTGTATTGAGGAGTTGTGAAAGACAAGCTACCACCAAACCGAGATTTGATAGTTCTAAAAGCAAAAGAATTATAGTACAGAAAATGATAATAACTTGTGCACTGTAATTCGATGTCATTTCATGCACATGAAAATACCACCCAAATCGCCTTTTCCACACTTTAAAAAATACTGGATTAATTTGAATGCTTTTTTGTTAGGGCTAGGGGGCAGGAGACAATTTAAGGCAAACACAGACCGAATGTGGTGGGAGAAACGGGAAAGGGTGATTACGGCACTCTGGAAGCTGGCAAGTGGACACATGTCCATCACTGCAAAGCGGAATCTGAACAGGACCACTGCATTTGATCACCCTTTCTGGATCTAATAATGCTCGATAATAATGCTCTAATAATGCTAGAAATGGTTTTGATTTTAACTGAAGTTCTTTCGTTGGCGAGGATAATGGCACCAGGCGTTAGGCTGGTGGAGTCAGACAGGGCCTCGGTTCAGCAACCTCGGTACTTGAGCTTTGGCTAAGAAAGAATTCAGAGTCAAGACTCAAACTGTAAGAGCAAGTTTATTTAGACAGTCACAGAGGTAGGAGAAATGAGCTGTAACAGGAATGGGCTCAGGAAACAAGTTACAGAGGAAGAAGAAGGGCTCTGGGAGCTCAGGAGAAAGAGAGATGCAGGGAAAGGGGCCCGGGGTGGGGTGGGGTGGGGGGAGTGCCGGGGGGAGGGGAGAGAGAGGGAGAGATGTGCACTGGGTCCTCCTCCTTGAGGCTATTTATCTGGAGGTCTCAGGGGAGGATCACAACAGAATATTCATCAGCTTTCCAGGTGTGTCCATTCAGGGGCGTGGTCTATACCCATTGGTGGGCGCCAGGGCAGAGGGTTATTAGCCAAGCAGCTGATCCTGAGGTCAGACGAGGCTTCACTTCTCTGATTTTGCTGCTTTTTCTGGGCCTGGAGCTGAAACTGAGGCCTAAATGTGTTTGATGTCCAGCCGGGCAGAACCTTATTGTCCTGGGGGCTTAATGCTTTAGGGCTATTCTCCAACCTGCTCTGTTCCTTTTCCCTCGAAGGGGCTGTAACCTGCATGATTAGGCACAGGACAGGGGAGGAAAGGTCAGGGGTGGGTCCAAATCCCATGACCACTTCCGGGGGTCTAAACCTCATCCTAAGGGAGGGAAGGTCACCCGAGGGGTAGGATCCCAGCCTGGTTTTATCCTTAGCTTGGAACCCCGGGCTTTTCGCCTGGTGACCTTTGGTACCTCGGTAATCCTTCTTACTCTGCTTATGCCTAACTGCCTACTATACTTTGAGCCTCTTTTCATAACACTACTGAATTGTAATAAGATTTTTAAAACCCTTTGTGTGGAAGGAAACAAAAGGAGAATTCTTTACACAGAGTTGTTATAACACTTACCACATTGTACCGTGTTTCCACCAGGCTGGGACCCCTGCGGGCGGGGATCTCCCGTGACTTTTCTGGCTCCTGAGGATGTGGTCAAGTCTGGGAGGGTGTCGGGTCATTATAGTGCTTAGTGTTAGCTGTGTTAGTGGGTCGCGGGAGATGAAAAAAATCAGACAAATACTCCAGTCAGTACATCTGACGTTTTCTTAATGTGAGACAATGTAGCATGGTAATTTGAGTTTAGACAGAACTAAATTCTCGCCTATAAAGTGAGGATAGTAATAGCACATGGCTTTCAGGGTTGGTGTAAAAATTAAATGCGTTAATAGGTGTAAAGCCATGAGAACAGCGCTAAGCGCACAGTACACACCGAATGGACAGTAAAAACTATCATTATTGTTGATACTGACATAATTACAGGCGCGAGTGAGCACACGTTTGTGTATAGAGGGCATTATAACCAGCTTCCCTTTCCTTTGGGAAACCACTTTTCCCTTTCTCTCAACCCACATGCTTTGTGGTAGGATGGGCTTCACTCATTGGCGGCAACCATAAGCACATGACCCAGACCTGACCAATCAAGACAGCCCAGACTCCTGGCTACAATTGGCTCAATAATGGGTACATGGCCCAAGCCAAGCCAATGAGACTCAACCTCAGGACTTTCTGCCGGGCATTTTGAAGAACAGGAACTCTATTCTATTAGGCAGTGTCGCCTCGTGGGTACTGGAAGGTGATCGATCGGAAGGCATTTGGGACAACTAATCAAAGAGAAGTCCTATCTCTCCCATACCCGTAGAGGAAGCGGATAACTCAGTTCCGGCTCCGTCTTCCTGCCGTCAGGAGGTATGTCACTTCAGCTAGGTGGTCTATGGGGTGAGGATAGGGTGTTCGCCTCTGCTTGCTTTTAGGCGCGGAAAAACATCAAGTTCCACCCATCTACGGTGCTCATACACAAGTGCTCCGTGTGTCTTTGCTGCTTCAAGCCCTCCAGTTACTCTTCACCTGCCCAGGGTAAAGTTGAAGCCATTCTATTTGGTACACAGTGCCAGGCATCGTCCTCTAGGAGCTTGGGAGACAAAATTAAATAAAACCTGCCCTGGGCCCTGGCCTGTTGGCTCAGCAGTAGAGCGTCGGCCTGGCGTGTGGGGGAACCGGGTTCGATTCCCGGCCAGGGCACATAGGAGAAGCGCCCATTTGCTTCTCCTCCCGCCCCCTCCTTCCTCTCTGTCTCTCTCTTCCCCTCCTGCAGCCAAGGCTCCATTGGAGCAAAGATAGCCCGTGCGCTGGGGATGGCTCCTTGGCCTCTGCCCCAGGCGCTAGAGTGGCTCTGGTCGAGGCAGAGCGACGCCCCGGAGGGGCAGAGCATCGCCCCCTGGTGGGCAGAGCGTCGCCCCTGGTGGGCGTGCCGGGTGGATCCCGGTCGGGCGCAGGGCGCATGCGGGAGTCTGTCTGTCTCTCCCCGTTTCCAGCTTCAGAAAAATACAAAAAAAAACAAAAAACCAACCAACCAAACAAACAAAAAACCTGCCCTGGCCAGGTGGTTCAGTTGGCTGGAGGTTGCGGGTTGGATCCCTGGTGGAGGTGCGTAGAGGAATCAACCAATGGGTGCAGCAGCGATTGTGTTTTTCTCCCTTCCTTGCTGTCTTAAAAAAAAATAAATTAAAAAACAGAAAAGAAAACCTGCTTTCTACCCTCAAGCAAGAGAAATCCAATTCAAACAGGCTTACAGGGATTAAAATTAAAATGTATTGATTCATGGAACTGAAAATTCCCAGGGAGCAGATTGAGGCATCGTGGGACCCAGCTCAGATGATATTCAGGGCTTGCTCTTTTTTCCCTCTTTCTCAACTACATTTTCCTCTGTGTTGACTTCCCTCTTGGGTAGGCTCTCTCCTGTTGTAAATTGTTCCCCTTAGGAGGGCTCTAAAAACTTCCAAATTTACTTTCCCCTAAATTCAGATTCAGAAAAAAAAGATATTCTTTCCTCTAAAAAGTTGTTAAAAAAAAAAAAAAAGTCCCAAATCTGGTCCAGAATGGGTCATATGTTCATCCTAAACCCATCATGCGTTTGTGATACACTGCTTGGCTAAAGTCTGGGTGACAGGACCACCCTTGTGTAGGGGATGAAGTGATTCTCCATCAGAATCAGGTGAATTGAATCATGTAGCTCAGGGTTAGTCAACCTTTTTATACCTACCACCCACTTTTGTATCTCTGTTAGTAGTAAAATTTTCCAACCGCCCACCAGTTCCACAGTAATGGTGATTTATAAAGTAGGGAAGTAACTTTACTTTATAAAATTTATAAAGCAGCCCTGGCCGGTTGGCTCAGCGGTAGAGCGTCGGCCTAGCGTGCGGAGGACCCGGGTTCGATTCCCGGCCAGGGCACATAGGAGAAGCGCCCATTTGCTTCTCCACCCCTCCGCCGCGCCTTCCTCTCTGTCTCTCTCTTCCCCTCCCGCAGCCAAGGCTCCATTGGAGCAAAGATGGCCCGGGCGCTGGGGATGGCTCTGTGGCCTCTGCCCCAGGCGCTAGAGTGGCTCTGGTCGCAACATGGCGACACCCAGGAGGGTCGCAACATGGCGACGCCCAGGATGGGCAGAGCATCGCCCCCTGGTGGGTAGAGCGTCGCCCCCTGGTGGGCGTGCCGGGTGGATCCCGGTCGGGCGCATGCGGGAGTCTGTCTGACTGTCTCTCCCTGTTTCCAGCTTCAGAAAAATGCAAAAAACAAACAAACAAACAAACAAAAAATTTATAAAGCAGAGTTATAGCAAGTTAAAGCGTAAAATAATAATTACTTACCAGCCTGAGTGGCACAGTGGATAGAGCGTCGGACTACGATGCCGAGGACCCAGGTTTGAGTGTGGTCTCATCTGGTTTGAGCAAAAGCTCACCAGCTTGGACCCAAGATCGCTGGCTTGGGCAAGGGGTTACTCGGTCTGCTGAAGGCCCGTGGTCAAGGCACATATGAGAAAGCAATCAATGAACAACTAAAGTGTCGCAATGCGCAACAAAAAACTAATGATTGATGCTTCTCATCTCTTCGTTCCTGCTGTCTGTCTGTCCCTGTCTATCCCTCTCTCTGACTCTCTGTCTCTGTAAAAAAAAAAAAAAATTACTTAGTACTTTATGTTGGATTTTTGCTAAGTTTGGCAGAATAACTCTTTATAAAACAACTTACTATAGCCTGGCCTGTGGTGGCGCAGTGGATAAAGCATTGACCTGGAAATGCTGAGGTCGCCCGTTCGAAACCCTGGGCTTGCCCGGTCAAGGTACATATGGGAGTTGATGCTTCTAGCTCCTCCCCACCTTCTCTCTCTGTCTCTCTCTCCTCTCTCTCTCTCCCTCTCTGTCTCTCTCTCTCCCTTTCTCTCTCCTCTCTAAAATGAATAAAAAAATTTTTAAAAAAACTTTAAAAAATATTTAAAAAACAAACAAACAACTTACTATAGTTAAATCTATCTTTTTATTTATACTTTGGTTGCTCCGCTACCACCCACCATGAAAGCTGGAACGCCCACTAGTAGGCGGTAGGGACCAGGTTGACTACCACTGATGTAGCCAGGTGTGATGCAAGCAGAGGGTTCAACCTGTGTTTGTGCTATTGGCTGGGTCTTCTTGCAACACTGCCTTAGCAGTGAGAAGAATATGCCGTTTTAGCATATTGCTCGGAGGAGAATGAAAGACATCTGAGATAAACCTTGACTCGATGCTCAGCCTGGAGTGAAGTCCAGTTGTCCCCCACTGATTAGCTAGCCCCAGCTGACCGGAAGGCGCGTGGGGAACCACAACTTACTTGGAGATAGGTTTCAATCCTGTAGAAAAGTTGCAAGAGAAGAACATCTTTGTCTGGATTTACCTGTTGTTAACATGATGCCCCCTTTTATCGTTTGCCCTTGTGTAATTTTTTCTGGACTATTTGAGAGTAAGTTATGTATATTATACCTTTTTACCCCTAAACCATCAGTGTTTTGTGTTTTTTTTTTCTCATCAGTGTGTTTTACCTAAAAGTAAAAACGTTCTTGTTCACAGTCACAGAGCAATTATTAACTGCAGGAAATTTCACATTATCTACCGTTTATATTCCAATTTTATGGATTAACCCAATATTGTCCTTTATAGAATCCTGGCTCTTTGGTCTCCTTGTGTCCTTGTGATCTGGAACAGTTTCTCAGCTAGTCTTTGGCTTTAATGACATTGACATTTTAAACAATATATAGCCTCTCCTCTCTTTTTATTAGCAAATGTCCTCTATTTGTATTTGACTGATGTTTCCCCATTGTTCCATTCAGGCTATCTAGCCATCTCCAGTCAGAGTCCTACAGGAGTGACCTAGTCATTCTCCAGGAATCCCATGTGGAGTCACACAATGTCCACTTGGTCATTTGGTCAAGGTATGTGCATTTTTTCTTCTGTTCTTACTGTGTTCTACTTGCAATGAAGAAGCAATCTGGGAGGTGATTTTTTTTTGGGGGGGTGATGTGTTGTTGTTGTTTTAATTTATTATTATTTTTTTTTCATTTTTCCGAAGCTGGAAATGGGGAGGCAGTCAGACAGACTCCCGCATGCACCCGACTGGGATCCACCCGGCATGCCCACCAGGGGGCGATGTTCTGTCCCTCTGGGGCATCGCTCTGTTGCATCCAGAGCCATTCTAGCGCCTGAGGCAGAGGCCACAGAGCCATCCCCAGCGCCCAGGCCATCTTTGCTCCAATGGAGCCTCGGCTGCGGGAGGAGAAGAGAGAGACAGAGAGGAAGGAGAGGGGTAGGGGTGGAGAAGCAGATGGGCGCTTCTCCTGTGTGCCCTGGCCGGGAATCGAACCCAGGACTCCTGCACGCTAGGCCGATGCTCTACCGCTGAGCCAACCGGCCAGGGCCGGGGGTGATGTTTTAAGACAATGCAAATATCCATCCAGTGCCTCATCAAAATTCCTTAATATATTTGACATCCGTTGGTGATTTTTGCCTGAATCAATCTTTACTTTCGTATGAGTCAGGTCAGGCTGCTGTAATAGAATACTGTGGACTGGGTGGTTTAGACATTTATTTCTCTTACTCTGCATGGTCAGGTTCTGGTGAGAGCCCTTGTCTCTTTGTATCCTCACATGAGAGAGAGAGAGAAAGGAATGTCTCTCTTTTCTTTTTGTTTGAACGTTTATTGTATTGAGTTTAGAGAGAAAGAGAGGAAGGGAGACACCAGGGAGAGGGACAAGAACATTGATCTGTTCCTGAAAGTGCCCTGACCCAGGGATCGAAACCAGCAACCTTTGCACTTCGGGACAACGTTCTAACCACCGAGCTATCTGTCCCGGGCTCTATCTTCTTATAAGGACACTAATCCCATCGTGGGTGTTCCACTCTCATGACTTAATTACCTCAAACAGCACAGATACTCTCACATTAGGGTTTCAACATTGAATTGGGGGGGAGGGCACAAACATTCAGTCTACAGCAAATATTATAGCTGAATAGCTGAAAAATTACGGTTTTCCCACTCCAGGACTTCTTGCCTGCTCTGTGAAAATGGATCTACGTGCCCTTTAAATGTGCCTGTGCCAGTTGGCACGATATTTAGCTTTGACAGTAGAGGGCACTGGAGAGACACTGCAGGAGGAATTCCCATTTGCTGGCTCAGTGGGCTCCCACAGCATGGGCACCTTCTCTGGGGCCAGGCTCCTGGGGTGTGTGCAGCCTGCCCAGCGCCTAGCTTCCTGCAGCACAGACAGCTTCTCTCGTGTAGCCGCTTCAGGCTACATTGCTGCTCCAGCATCAGCCTCCTGCGGCGGCGGCAGCTTCTCCACGGACCCGCTCAGGCAAGGCAGAAGGGTCCACAACACCTAGGACGCCCCAGCTTCCCCACGCGTTCCCCTCATGTTTATAGCATGGTGGCTCTGGGGAGATACCTCCTCAGACATCTTTCCAGCATCTTCCAGGACGGATTTCCAGCCCGTCCACTGATGTGTCAGAACAGTAATCTATCTACTGTTCACCACACCAGGGCCCTGTCATCTTTGAGGTGGTCTGGCTCTTAACCCTAAAGGGACGTCTTTCTTAAGTGTACTACCTCCGCCCTGGGGGCGTGGCTGCTTCTCAGTCAGCCATCCTTTACTCGGAGTTCCTTTGCTCTTCCATAAAGTTGAAATGTAAGGAAACAAAACTAAAGAAAGAACTTTAAAGAAAAAAATAAATTATGGACAAATATCCCTCATAAAAGTAGCTGCAAACATTTTGGACAAAATTTTAGTAAATTGAATCCAACAGTGTATTAAAAAAGACAAACATGATCAAGTCAGATTTATCCAAGGAATTCGAGATTGGTTTAATATTTGAAAAAATCCACCAGTGTTATTGATCATAATAACAAACTAAGAAGGAGAAGCCAGGCCCTGGCTGGTTGGCTCAGCAGTAGAGCGTCGGCCAGGAGTGTGAAAGTCCTGGGTTTGATTCCCAGCCAGGGCACATAGGAGAAGCACCCATCTGCTTCTCCACCCTTCCCCCTCTCCTTCCTCTCTGTCTCTCTCTTCCTCTTCTGCAGCCAAGGCTTCATTGGAGCAAAGTTGGCCCAGGCACTGAGGATGGCTCCAGTCACAGGGGAGCAACAGCCCTGATGGTCAGAGCATTGCCCCCTGGTGGGCATGCCGGGTGAATCCCAGTTGGGTGCATGCAGAAGTCTGTCTGCCTCCCTGCTTCTCACTTCAGAAGAATACACACACACACACACACACACACACACAAGCCTTATGACCATTCAATGCAAAAGGCATTGGCAAAATCCAAACCCATTTTCTTTAAGATTTTATTTATTGATTTTTTTTCGGGGGGGGGGGAGAGCAGCATCAATTTGTGGTTGCTTCGCTTATGTGCCTTGACTGTGCAAGCCCGGGGTTTCAAACTGCTGATCTGAGCATTCCAGGTCAATTCTCTTTTTTTAAAATTTTATTTATTTATTTATTTTTTACAGAGACAGAGAGTGAGTCAGAGAGAGGGACAGACAGGGACAGAGAGATGAGAAGCATCAATCATTAGTTTTTCATTGCGTGTTGCGACACCTTAGTTGTTCATTGATTGATTTCTCATATGTGCCTTGACCATGGGCCTTCAGCAGACTGAGCAACCCCTTGCTGGAGCCAGCGACCTTGGGTCCAAGCTGGTGGGCTTTTGCTCAAACTAGATGAGCCCGCGCTCAAGCTGGCGACCTCGGGGTCTCGAACCTGGGTCCTCTGCATCCCAGTCCGACGCTCTATCCACTGCACCACCACCTGGTCAGGCTTCCAGGTCAATTCTCTATCCACTGTGCCCCCACAGTTCAGGCCAAATCCATTCTTGATTTAAAAAAACACACAAATAAACAAAGCAAAAATAACCCACACAGCCCTGGCCAGTTAGCTCAGTCAGTTAGAGCATCTTCCCCAGAACACCAAGGTTGCAGGATCTATCCCTGGTCAGAGCACATACTGAAAGTGACCAATGAAGGTGTACACAACTAAGTAGAATAACAAATGAATGCCTCCTCTCTCTCTCTCTCTCTCTCTCCCTCCCTCCCTCCCTCCCTCCCTCCCTCTCCCCCTTCCCTCTCTCTGTCTAAAGTCCATTAATTAAAATAAACCCTCAATAAACTAGGAATGAAAGGGGAATTCCTCAGTCTAATAAAAGGCATCTGTAAAGACCTATAGTTAACTCTTACAACACAACAACAAACAGAACAGGCAATTGAAAAATGGGCAAAAGGACTTAAATAAATATTTCCCCAAGGAAGATATATACAGAGGATGAACAAGCACATGTAAAGATGCTCAATATCATAGTTATCAGGGGAAAATGCCAATCAACCCCACAATGAAGTACCATGGCATGCTCAGTCAGATGGCTGTAGTAGTAACAGTAACTCTGAAAATAGCAAGTGTTGTCAAGGATGTAGAGAAATTGGAACCCTCGTACACTGCTGCTGGGAAGGTCAAGTGATGCTCACTGTATAGAATGGTCTGGCGGCTCTTCCATAAGTTAAACATCAAATTATCATATGAACCACCCATTCTACTCCTAAAAGAATTGAAAGCAGATATTCAAACAAAAATGTGTACATGAACATTTATAACAGCATGATTCATAATAGCGAAAAGGTAGAAACAAGCCAAATGCCCACCAACTGATGAATGGATTAACAAAATGTGACCTAGGCACACAGTGGAATATTACTCAGCCATAAAAAGGAATGAAGGACTGATACAACATGGATGAATCGTGAAAACATTATGTTGTACACATTATAACCAGTCACAAAGGATCACATAGGATTCTATTTAGATAAAATGTCTAAATTTTTAGACAGATCTCTAGAGATAAAAAAAATAGATTGGGGCTGATGGTTGGTAGGAAATGGGGAGTGACTGCTAATAGCTATGGGGTTTCTTTTTGGGGTGATGAAGTGTTCTGAAATTGATTGATTGTGCATATGCTAAAAACCATCAAATCTGACCTGTGGTGGTGCAGTGTATAGAGCGTCAACCTGGAACGCTGAGGTCACAGGTTCAAAACCCTGGGCTTGCCCGGTCAAGGCATGCACCAGGAGCAACGACTATGAGTTGATGCTTCCCACTCCTCTACCCCCTTCTCTCTCTCTTCCTCCTCTCTCTAAAATCAACAAATAAAGTATTTTTAAAAATACAGTTAAAAAAATAAAGCCCATCAAATTATACACTTGAAATTTGTGAAATATATAGCACATGGATTATATCTCAATAAATATGTTATGAAAAATAGCAAAGTGCATTCACACACATAGCAAGAAGGCACTTTCTTGATGTGTAGGTCATTTTTAATTTAATTTTATTTTTCTTTAAACTTTTTTTTTATACTTTATTTATTCATGTTTAGAGAGAGAGGGGAAAGAGAGAAGAGCGGGGAGGAGCAGGAAGCATCAACTCGCATATGTGCCTTGACCAGGGAAGCCCAGGGCTCCGAACTGGCAACCTCAGCATTCCAGGTCAATGCTTTATCCACTGCGCCACCACAGGTCAGGCTTTTTTTAATTTTAATTTTTCAGATTTTATTTATCGATTTTAGAGGGGAGGAAGGGGGGGAGCAAGAAGCATTAGTATGTGCCTTGACCAGGCAAGCCCAGGGTTTTGAACCAGTGACCTCAACATCCCAGATTGATGTGCTATACACGGTACCACCACAGGTCAGTCTGTAGAAGGCCTGAAGTGGATTAGGCCCCACCATAAGTTTAGATAGGCAAAGCTAGACATAAAGAGAAGAGTTAACAAAGAGCCCCCACAGAGTTTGGAGCATAGTTATGGCCCAATTTTACAGGTGAGAAACCAACCTACACAGAAATTAAAGGTCCTAGAGCTACTGCCGTATAGAAGCCAGAGTCCAGCCTCGTGTGATAGCCGAGCTCGTGTCCCTGCTATAAGATAAAGGCAGGATGGAGAACATCCGTTGCTGAGACTCTCGGTGAGATTGCGCTCTCTTCCTCGCGCCAACTCCACAGTACTCATCAGAAAACACTCATCACTTGGGTGCCTACCATCTGTTTAATAAACATAGCGGAAGTCTTGGTTTCAGCAATTTCGAGAACAAAATTCAGGACAAAGCAATCCCTTTGAAGATATTACATGCAGCATTTCTCCTTCAAGGAAGTGATGTCTGTCTGCCTACGGGAATACTCAGTTGAGTATAAGAGGCTCTGTGACATAGTGCCTGAATGTCAGATCAACCTGTGCAAACTCAGAAACATCCATTTATAAGCTCTTTTGAATGCTCATGACTGGGACCCAGGACAATATCAATTCATCAGAATAAATTTAATTTGGCAGACTTCTATCTCACCAGACATTTCTGTGCTTTAAGTATAGGTTTTATTTGTTTATTGAGCCCTCACTTTTTTATGTATCAGATGGATACACGGACCAAAATCTCTGCATTTTGGACTGTTCCTTTTGGACTATTTCTATGAGCTACATTCCCACATATGAAATAATATGAAGTCAAAGGGTGCAAACATTTTTAAAGGCTCTTGAACCTCCTTGCCAAATTGCTTTGCAAAAAGATTGAACCTAATTTACACTCCCACCGGCAGTGTATGTAGATATATTTAAATGCAAATTCCAAATTGCAGAGAGGTTCCTTCTTGGATATTTCACTTAAAATTTTTTTTTAATGCTAAGCAAAAATTGACCCAGGATGTTAAAAAAAGAAAGTCTAATATAAAAATGGAGCAGATAGTTAAAACAGCTCTTACGCAGAAATAAGCTTTAGAAAGACCTAAGCAGGATGATGAAAATTTTAAGGCATCTTCTCCAGAAGCACAATTCTGAGGGACCATTAACAATCTGGCTTTGATTGGGAGAGCAGCCGCCAAGAATGTTGGGCGTGGTCAATGTACCAAATTCTAGTTTAGAAAAAGTAGGGTATTTTATTTATTTATACTTCGCGTTGTTCTAAAGACAATTAGATATCTAAAGGCAGAAGTAGGATTTTGTCTGAATAATCAATCTCGTGAAATGAGACAAACCCACGCCCCTTGAACCACGGTCAGCTGTTATCTCTCCCTACATGGGATGCCTCGCCTCTGTAATCAGTTTAGTGTGTAACCACAGTGACTGCCTCGACTTCTAATACTGGGGCAAAGTGATTTTAGGGGGCATGAAGGTGGGCAGGCAAGGGGAAGCTCAGAACCGGGGTACCAACCCACTGAATTCTACACGAATGCAAAAGATGCTGGGACCTCAACCTTCAGCCAGGATCCCCCTCTGCCAGTTACTTGGGAACCCACCCAGTCCCCGCCTGCGAGTCTTCTGTTACTTCTGTGCCCCCTTCTACCCACTCCCACCAGGAAAGGCTGTCGCCGGAGGGGGAGCCGGAAGTTCGACTATGCCCCTTTCCACTTCTTTCTCACTTTTGTTCCTTCTTTCCTGTTCCCTCTCCCTCCTTTCCTTTCCTTTCTTCTTTGCGTCTTCCCTTCTCCCTCCTCCTCGCCTCCTACCCCGGCACCGATCCCCACCCCCTTCGCCTCTTTCCCTCGGGTTGGGAGCTCCCCTCTTCTCCCCTCTTCTCCCCTCCCCTCCTCTCCTCCTCTCTCCCTCCCCCTTTCCCTCCGCTGGCGGCCGCTCTCAGCCAATCAGCGTGCAGCCTCCCGCGGCCCCGCCCCCAGCGGTTCCGGGCGGGGCGGGCCGGGCCGAGCCCAGGGTGCGGAGGGCGGCGCCGCGGGGCGGGGGCTGATGGGGCCTGGCGGGCGGCTGGCGGCGCGGGGCTCGCCAGGACGCCGGGGCCCGGACAGTGAGGGGGCGAGGCGGGCGCTGCGGCCCGCCCGGGATGGGCCAGCCCCGGCCTAGCGGGGCCGAAGCCGAGGCGGAGGGGAGAGCGGCGCGCGGGCAAGGCCTGCGGGCCGGGCGGCCCGGGGGCTGAGGCAGGAGTGGGCGCAGAGGAAGGGGCCGAGCCACGCGGTGGGTGGAGCGGCGAAGGGGGCGGAGGCTGGGCCGCGGCGGGCGAGCTGCGCTGCGCTCCGGCCCGGAGGAGGCGGCGGCGGCGGCGGGCCCGGACGAGCGGCCGGCGGCGGCGGAGGAGGCGCCGGGGGCCCTCATGGGCGGGTGTGTGGGCGCCCAGCACGACTCCTCGGGCAGCCTCAACGAGAACTCGGAGGGCACCGGAGGTAGGTGAGCGCCAGGGGGCAGCCTCGGCCCCCATTGTTCCCGCCCGGCCGGCCACCTGTCCCCCCCAGCGGGCGGTGCGCCCGGGGCCCTGCGCCCCTTTGTCGTCCCTCCTCCGAGTCACTCCGGGCGCCCCGTTTCCGGCCGCCCAGCCGGCCGCGGGGACGCCCCCTCCTTAAGCCAGCCCCGGAGGAGAGTCCTCCGCGCCGGCGCCGAGGATGCAGCCCTCGGCCTCGCGACCCCGGCGCTCCGGCCCGGGAAACTCGGGCGAGAAACTGCCCCTCCGGCCCGCTCACCCTTTGGCCGCCCGTTGAATTATTCAGGACCAGGATGGCGGCGCTGGGGCTGCAGAAAGGCGGACTGATGGGGGTTGGGGAGGAGAGCCTAATGCATTCCCTCCGACGGGCCCCGCCACATCTCTCCGCACCCTTCCTATTTCAGCACAGTTGGCTGGTCTCAGCTTTCCTGAGTTTCAGATGACAGCTGCCCCGGTTGGTTCCAATTTGGCCATTTAAACCTGCAAGTTTCTAGAGCTCGGCTGGGGAAGTCTCAAGTGGCCACAAGCATTATTTTAACGAGGGGTGGGGATCCGGGCTGCCCGAGGACAACCCGAGCAAAACGTGGCTTCTCCCTGCAGTGCGGGGGTGTTGGGCCAGCGGACCTCCGAGGTGGGCTAGTCAAATTCCTATCCGTCTTACGTAAAGGAAAATATGTAGGATAAAAGTACAACGTAAGGCTCAGCTTCCCAGGTGGGATCAGTACCTTAAAAGTTGGCTAACACGGGACGCACTTCTACTTACTGTATTGTAAACAGTTTGCTCAGGAAAGGTGTTTTAGTTCAGTCGGTCTTGTAGTATAGAAGTATAATAGCCAAGTTAATTTTGTCTTTACTTAAGTAACGTTTTACTGAGGTCATTCGATAGCTTGTGTGCATGTTAGAATGTTTTAGTTGAAGAAACAGCTTCTAGGAATGGCAGAGATGACAGTGTTGGTTTTGTTGCAGCCTTGTATTTATTAGATGTCTCAAAATGTGGGGCATATTTATAAGTTCCTGAACTAAATGGCCTGGGGACAAAAGAGTTGACGACTTTTTCTTATTCTGTACTAAAAGTTGTTGCTTGCCCTGTCACTTAAGCTCCACCTACAGATCACCATGTACCCCTAACTTTTGGCTGACCGATTTTCTGAGTTGTAAGAGATGGAGTTTTGCCACTTCATTAAAGCCTATGGGTATCCTGTATGAGTACATCCTGGGCAGATAGCCAGACGGATCAGTGAACTGTTTGTTGGAAATATCATCCATGAAAAACTACTACCTAGTGAGTTTCAAGTCATAGCATTCTTAGTGGCATATTAACAGTGTGATCCTCAGTGACAAAAAAGCAGGAAGATAAGGGGCATGATTTAAAACAGCCGTGGATTAAGGTCAAATTGGGGGTCACAGTGATTCTTCCTGCCATTGAGGTGATCATTAATGGTACCCAGGTATATTATTGCTTGTTATAGATGGTGTTTAGTTTCAATTAAATTGTTTCACACTCACTTAAAAATTGTAATAAATATTTTTTTCTTCATGGTAATGAACTTGAGCCAATTTAAGCCTTTTGGTAGTGTGATTTATGACTAGCCAGGTGTTATTAGTGTGGGTTTTTAAAAGCACACAGTCTTAGCTTTGGGTAATTTATTACCAGTAGTGTCTCGTTAGATATCGTAGCTGTAGTATCAGTTTCCTTGAGAACTTGAGTTCTCCAGACCTTCAGATGTGCTATAGTAGAAGGCATGGAGGAAAGAGCTGTGATGGATAAAAGAATTATTTCTGGAATTTAATTTTGAAAACTTTTATTCTCCATTATTGTCATGACAGTTAAGAGTTAATTGTGGTTTAAAGGAATCAGATCAGGTGCGTGTTTCAGGTTAACACGTTACATAGTTCTTGCTTATTACAATAGGTTTTTGTTGGGAAGAGAAAGACTATTTTTTCCTAAGGGCATTGGCACAGACCTTTTTCATTTCAGACCTACAGTAGTTGTTAGTAGTTGTAATCTGTAGTCTGGACATATTTGATTACGAAAATTTCTCTTATTAACATGGAGTATAAAACAGTATTCTGATGCTTTTCATTACATTTAAGATTTCATGACATATAATTACATTCACAATGCAAACATCACGATAGAATGGCAAATAACATCTAGAAAAACTTCCTCACTAGGTAGATTTCATGTTTTTTGTTGTTGCTGTTGTTTTTTTCAGGGTTGTGTGTGTGTGTGTGTGTGAGTGAGACAGACAGAAAGAAGGACAGACAGGAAGGGAGAGAGATACAAAGCATCATTTCTCTGTTGCAGCACCTTAGTTTCTCATTGATTGCTTTCTCATATGTGCCTTGACCCGGGGGGAGGGGCATTACAGCAGACTACGTGACCCCCTGCTCAAGCCAACAACCTTGGGCTCAAGCTGGTGAGCTTTGCTCAAACCAGATGAGCCCGCGCTCAAGCTGGCGACCTCGGGGTCCCGAACCTGGGTCCTCGGAATCCCAGTTTGACGTTCTATCCACTGCGCCACTGCCTGGTCAGGCGGACTTCTTGTTTGAAGGAGTTTGGGAAATTTTTGTGAAAGACTGTAGAATGTGAAAATGACTTAATTCATGTAAGATTTGTGTTATCTGAAATCATTTGTAGTATCTTCTCTGGCAAACCTTGCCTAGAATTGATTTTAGCAAAGAGGATGGGGGAGAGAGAGACAGGAACATCTAGCTATTCCTGTATGTGCTCTGACCTGGGGTTTGAACCAGCAACTCTGAGCTTTGTGATGATGTTCTAACCAACTGAGTTATCCAGCTAGGGCTAAAATTCAGTTTGAGTTTCAGCTACATTGACCATCTTTTTTTTTTTTTTTTTTTTGGTATTTTTCTGAAGTTGGAAACGGGGAGACAGTCAGACTCTCGCATGCTCCCAACCGGGATCCACCCAGCATGCCCACCAGGGGGCGATGCTCTGCCCATCTGGGGCGTTGCTCTGCCCATCTGGGGCGTTGCTCTGCCCATCTGGGGCATTGCTCTGCCACAATCAGAGCCATTCTAGCACCTGAGGCAGAGGCCTCGGAGCCATCCTCAGCGCCTGGGCCAACTTTGCTCCAATGGAGCCTTGGCTGCAGGAGGGGAAGAGAGAGACGGAGACGAAGGAGGAAGGGGAGGGGTGGAGAAGCAGATGGGCGCTTCTCCTGTGTGCCCTGGACGGGAATCGAACCTGGGACTCCTGCACTCCAGGCCGACACTCTACCACTGAGCCAACTGGCCAGGGCGATACATTGACCATCTTTTGATGCCTGATTTTAATCAATTTTACAGATTATTTAACACTTCTGTGCAAGCTTTCATGCTCCTAAGATTTTCAATTGTTTTGACATGTTTAGCATGTTCTGTATGGTTCTCTGCCCTTTTTTTTTTTTTTTTTTACAGACAGAGTCAGAGAGAGGGACAGATAGGGACAGACAGACAGGAACAGAGAGAGATGAGAAGCATCAATCATCAGTTTTTTGTTGTGACACCTTAGTTGTTCATTGATTGCTTTCTCATATGTGCCTTGACCGTGGGGCTACAGCAGACTGAATGACCCCTTGCTCGAGCCAGAGACCTCGGGTCCAAGCTGGTGAGCTTTGCTCAAACCAGATGAGCCCGCACTCAAGCTGGTGACCTCGGGGGTCTCGAACCTGGGTCCTCGGCATCCCAGTCTGACACTCTATCCACTGTGCCACCACCTGGCCAGGCTCTCTGCCTTTTTATGATGACACTGTGATGCAGGGGTTGGCATTTAGGACCCCTAGATGATGTTTTAGCCATGGCATTTGCTGAGGAATTAAATCTCATGATTTTTAAAAATAATATGTGGAGGAAAATAATAAAATGAAATTAATTGAAGATAGCCAACTAGCTTCTTACTTTTGTTCTCTTAAAGAGTCACTTTCTGGCTGTATCATTCCATCGCATACATTATGATATTCCAAGAGGACTGATCCTGGTGGTTACAAGTTTCCAGGTTTACAGGAAGATAACTCTAAATACTGAATATTCATTTCTTTATTTCAGAATGTCCTGAAATTCTTTTGGACATCATTTAGAAGCAACAGTTGTTTTTGAGTAATGACACCTATCATTTATCTGGTATTTATTATGTGACAGGTACTGTGCTAAATGATGGTCTTCTGTCATTTAGTCTTCAACAACTCTGGGAGGTGGATAATATCTCCATTTCAGAGATGGGTGGGGGCCAGGAGAAATTGAGTAACTTGCGTACTGTGGCATATCAGATAAATGGCAGAGCTGGAACTCAGGGCTATGGTAAAGAATGCCTGTTTCTCTTTTTTCTTTCTTTTTTTTTTACAGAGACAGAGAGAGAGTCAGAGAGAGGGATAGATATGGAAAGACAGGCAGGAACGGCGAGAGAGATGAGAAGCATCAATCATCAGTTTTTCGTGCAACACCTTAGTTCATTGATTGCTTTCTCATATGTGCCTTGACCATCATGGGCCTTCAGCAGACCGAGTAACCACTTGGTCGAACCAGTGACCTTGTGTCCAGCTGGTGAGCTTTTGCTCAATCCAGATGAGCCCGTGCTCAAGCTGGCGACCTCCAGGTCTCGAACCTGGGTCTTCCACATCCCAGTCTGACGCTCTATCCACTGCGCCACTGCCCGGTCAGGCCAGTTTCTTTTTTTAGTTTCACTTTTTTAAAAAAATTGATGGGGTGGGGAGAGAAACATCGATTTGTTGTCTTACTTATTTATGCATTCATATATGGCCTGATTGGGGGTTGAATTTGCAACCCTGGCATATTGGGATGATGCTCCAACCAGTGGAGCTACCCAGCCAGGGCTAGTTTTATTTTTAAAATTGTAGTAAAATACATAGAAAACTTGCCATATTAAACCCTTATCAGTAATATGGTTTACAGATATTTTCTCTATTTTGTAGGTTGTCTTTTCATTTTTTTTTTCTTTTTTTCAGATTTTCTTTATTGACTTTAGAGAGAGGAGAGAAAAGGCCTGGGGAGGGGGGAGGGGGAAGCATCAACTCATAGTATTTGCTTCTCGTACGTGCCTTGATGGGCAAGCCTAGGGTTGTGGACCTGCGACCTCAGCATTCCAGGTTGCCGTTTTATCCACTGTGCCACCATATATCAGGCTCTTTTCACTTTCTTCATGGTATCCTTTAATGCACAAAAGTTTTTAATTTTAATGAAGTACAGTTTATTTTTCCTTTTGTTGCCTGTACTTTTAGGTTTAGTTTTAAATATATATATATATTAATTCTTTACCGACAGAGAAAGAATAAATCTATAACCAATAATTCACTTTTTTTTTACAAATCATTTAAAATTTACTGCCTTCAGTTTGAATAGAAAGTTGTTTTAAGTTTATATTCTCTGTCTAATAAAAAAGTTGATTAGCAGTGAATAGTTTTTAAAAAGTTGACAAAGTTAATTTATAAACCCAGTTCAACTTCTTACTCAAGCGATGATTGTTGTATTTTCTAGGGAAGAATTTTACAATCAATAAGCAGTTAAATACCCACAATATGCCTAACTTTGTATTGGTTGCTGTTGTTCCAAAAAAAAAAGAAAAAAAGAAATCATGATCGTAGTTCTTGAGTATGTCAACATCACCTTTTAGGAAAGCATCATAGAATGTGCGCCCTTGGAACAATTATAAAACGCTATGTAAACGTATAAAAATACCGTCAGGTAAACTGTGAAAGTGCTGAAGATATAAAGGTAAACAAAATGATCTCAACTGCTCAAAGGTGTGAGGTAGGGTCCTTCACCCAGCAGCGTTAGCATAACCTGGGGGCCTGTTAGAAATGCTCAGTGTTGGGTCCCAGCCCCAGCCCGCTCTGCATCTTCACAGGATTCTCAGATGCTTCTCACAGACTTACGGTTTGAGAAGCACTGGCTGAGGATTGCGTACAGTGGGAAGAGACTAGCGTGGGGAACCTCTTAGGGGGAAGTGGCATGAGTTGTTTACTGGATATCGGGTTATAGAGGAGAAAAAAAGAAAATAATCCCATGTTTTTGAACCTGGATGATCAGGAATATTAAGGAGCCTTGGCCGGTTTGTGGGAATAAGAGCTTTCTGGGGACAGGCATTGTTCACCTTTCAGTATGGTAAGAATTAGTTGACAGAATTTCTAAGTTGAAAGATTATTTAGGATGGTGCAGAAGGTGAGGTATGGTGGGACGCCTAGATATTCAGGATTACCAATATGGGTTTTGGAGTCACCTGGGCGAGGTTGGCTGAAGGTGTAAAAGTGAGTGATTGCTATAAGTAAGTGGAAAAAGAAGGAAAGTACGAAGAATTTAGTTATGAAATTTTCATAAAAGGGACGTCAGATAAATGGCGGTGGGAAAGACACTCTGATCTCTCCCCTTAAAATTTCAACAATTGCCCTGGCCGGCTGGCTCAGTGGTAGAGCGTCAGCCTGGCGTGCAGAGGTCCCGGGTTCGATTCCCGGCCAGGGCACACAGGAGAGGCGCCCATATGCTTCTCCACCCCTCCCCCTCTCCTTCTTCTCTGTCTCTCTCTTCCTCTCCCTCAGCCGAGGCTCCATTGGAGCAAAGATGGCCCGGGCGCTGGGGATGGCTCCTTGGCTTCTGCCCCAGGCGCTAGAGTAGCTCTGGTTGCAACAGAGCGACGCCCCCTGGTGAGCAGAGCGTCACCCCTGGTGGACGTGCCGGGTGGATCCTGGTCGGGCGCATGCGGGAGTCTGTGTGACTGTCTCTCCCCGTTTCTAGCTTCAGAAAAATACAAAAGAAAAAAAAATTTCAACAATTAAGCAACTAGAACGCAGTGAAGGAACTCCAGCTGGGATTGCCGGTGGGCCTGAAAATTTCATAAGAGATGGAGAAATAAGAAATCCCCTCTTAGGGCCTGACCATAGTAGGTGCTCAGTATACTGAATTTTCTTGAATTATTGGGAAACAGGAAAACAGGTCTGTGAAACTGGTAGATCTGGTGGTATTTGGAAAGACCATCCTTATAATGTCGGAAAATAATTTGGTTGAATTTTTTATTCTAATACAGTGTTTGCAGAAATTCAAGCTGCAGTTGGTTACTCGTATCCTAAGACAAGATACACATCTTAGGCGTCCAGCCCCAGAGTATACCAGGAGCCCTTGTAGATTGAGGTTGGTGTACTTCAGAGAAAAACATTCTCTGAGACATGGACATTTTTCACCAAGAATATCTTGCATATCTCTTCCTCATAGATTTTCAATGTCCCGTATATTACTTCTACACATCGTCTAACTCGGTTGTTTATTGAATTTTCTTATGCTTCTATTCTTAGGGCTGTGACTACAATAAAAAATCAAGCAGATTTGAGCAGGAGGAGGGCTGAAGATTTAGTCTCCTTTAATCCCTAGTGTGACAGAGGAAGTAAAATTCTTTCGTATTTTCTGGGTTGGTGAGCTCGGGCTTTAAGAGAGGGGTACATAAAATTTCGTACCAATTGGAGAGAGGCATTCTGTGAAATAGGCATTTACTAGATGTAAAGCAGAGAGTGGCTAAAAAAATAATATAGAATAATAAATTTTAAAAAATAAAGAGAGGGTGGCTGATTTTACTAGGATGGAGTTGAGGGGAGCAGACGAAAGGAAAGCAGGTCGTGAGTAGGTGTGGGTTGGAAATATAGTGCTGCTGTGGGTGGTGGGGTGGTAGGTGTGAGCTGAGTTTAGGTTGGGGAAGCTTGAGTTGACACTACTGGGATATGTGGAAAACTGAACTCTCATTTGGGAAGACATTTAAGCACTTGAGTTTACATTAAAAATTGATGTGGGAGGTTGTGGTCCTAATTAGTTACCTTCCATTGGACTAGTCCTGTTCTGTTTTTAATTTTCTACCAAAAATTTTTTTTGACAGAGACAGAGTAAGTCGAAGCGAGGGACAGATGGGGACAGACAGACAGGAAGGGAGAGAGGTGAGAAGCATCAGTTCTTCATTGCGGCACCTTCATTGTTCATTGATTGCTTTCTCATATGTGCCTTGACCCCGGGGTCTACAGCAGAGAAGAGTGACCCCTTGCTCAAGACAGCGACCTTGAGCTTCAAGCCAGCAACCTTTGGGCTCAAGCCAGTGACCATGGGATCATGTCTATGATCCCATGCTCAAGCTGGTGAGCCTGTGCTCACGCCTGCGACCTCGGGATTTCGAACCTGGGTCGTCCGCATCCCAGTCCTACACTGTACAGTGCGCCACCACCTGGTCAGGCTCTACCAAAAAATTGGTACTCCTTTTTTTTTCTATATTTTGTATAAATGTTCTATATAACTTTATATTTGTATATTTTCTATTGTTTTATATTTTCAACATAAAGGGTTGAAATTGTTTCCTAGTTAAGATTATCTTGGAATTTTGCTGGCGAGGCATTTTTCACACAGATTCATATTGTGGATATTAGCTGTGTGTGTTTTTTCCATCTCTGATTTTTGTTGTGAGTCAGTTTCTAGTGCTCTATACTATGGACAGAAGCTTTAAGCCATTAGAAATGATGGGCATCTTCATTCCTCTGGTTTTTAATAGCTCTCGTCTATAACTCCTCTCTCATGGAGAAATTTTCATAGATACAATTTATATTAAAATCTGATTTTCTTGCTGTAAATGCAAAACTTGGGCAGCACCTAGTGAGTAGTACTGTACTCAGGTGAGTCTTCTAATGAGAATGATTATTGAGTGTTAATCACTAGTAATAAGGAACTTTTTTGCCTTTATATTAATGATTAGTTATCTTGTGGTTTTTGGCCAAAATACATTCTTCTCTCATTACAAGAAAGCAGTAGGTTGATTTTGGTAAGCAATATGATCATATAAATTGGGCATGATGATCAGTTCACTGATGTAGTGATTCTCTCATTTTTCCTTACTGCAGACCACCTGAATGGTTTGTCTTCTTTCGGTGAACCACTGCCCCTGGTTCTCCTGCCGCCCTCACCATCCTCACCTGGCTTTCTGCTTCTGCTTATTGGGCAGTACTAGGCCACCAGCACGCTCCTCATGATTCACTGGTAGTTCAAGAACCATAGGTTGAGACTTGACAAACGCATATGTACTTAAAGATGCATGTGTGTTGCCCTGGCCGGTTGGCTCAGTGGTAGAGCGTCGGCCTGGCATGCAGAATTCCCAGGTTCGATTCCCAGCCAGGGCACACAGGAGAAGCGCCCATTTGCTTCTCCACCCCTCCCCCTCTCCTTCCTCTCTGTCTCTCTCTTCCCCTCCCTCAGCCGAGGCTCCATTGGAGCAAAGATGGCCCGGGCGCTGGGGATGGCTCCTTGGCCTCTGCCCCAGGCGCTATAGTGGCTCTGGTCGCAACAGAGCGACCCCCTGGATGGGCAGAGCATCGCCTCCTGGTGGGCAGAGCATCGCCCCTGATGGGCGTGCCAGGTGGATCCCGGTTGGGCGCATGTGGGAGTCTGTCTGACTATCTCTCCCCGTTTCCAGCTTCAGAAAAATAAAAAAAAAAAAAAAAAAAAAAGATGCATGTGTGTGGGCCAAGAACAATCAGCATGTATTCATCTTGCATCAGCTACTGTGACTTGCAGTCAGCAAAAACCAAGTTTGTTTATGAATATATTCCATTCACATATCGAACCGAGAGGTTAAATATTCCTGAATACATGTTGAGTGTTGTAACGCCATGTTTTTGCATGTTGCAATAGAACTTTCAGAAGTTTCCGTTATAGTTCTGTTTTCAGCCATGAAACATCTGTTGGAGTTAGATGTCTAAGAAAAAGTATTTATGTGTGAAAATCATTTGAAATGAATTTTGCTTGTGTAGGGCCTTAATGGTATGTATTTCCTGAAGGCTTGACTAAGTAATGAATTAGTAAATTTTGGGATTCTCTGATTCAGTTCTTACCCTCACAGGCAACCCTACAGATAATTTTTTTGCTTTTAATGTAATTGGCTTGTAGGTATAAGCAGTCAGACTACTACTTTGTATTGGTTCAGATAGTTGCCAGATTGTGCCGTGTGACAAGTATCAAATGGTCGGAGTAACAAGTAATCCAGATCATTTAGGTTATGAATCTGCTTCATGATAAACCATCACTCAGGGCAAGCACTTTATATTTTAGGTGAATTAAGATGGCTCTTCTGACACTTTGAAAAACAGCCAGCCTCCATTGTATCAGACTTCAGCTCTGTGAAATCAGATAGTTTGTGGTCTAATGGAGGAATCATACATTTAAATAATTAGGAAAAGTTTTATGTCTCCATAGCAATGCAAAAAGCAGCATGGAATTTGAAGGAATAGTGGGGAGCAGAGCCAGAAGGCTTCTCTGAAGAGGTGGCGTGAGAGGTGGCATTGAAAGAGGAGTAGATGGAAAAAAGGTAGAAGGATATTCATATGCAGAGGAAGTTACTGCTATAAAAATATGAAAAAAATGGCATTTTGGGGGACTAGCAAGTAGCTTGTGGAGCGGATAAAATGTAGGTAAAATGTGAAGTTATTAAGGTATGTGGTCAAGTTTTGGATGGTATAATTACCATAATCAATAGACCAGTTGTGAGACAATATTATAGGTGATACTGGTTAAGTGCTTTAAAAAATATATATGTTTGCTTTTTGTGCATCTAAGAAACTAATTCCCATTTATTGCTGCATTCTGAGGTTATTTTATATAAATTTCTGATGTTGTTAACAGTCTTTAACAGATCTTTATTCTTTTGTAATTTTAATGGATTGTCACATATTAAGCATAAAAATTGTATTCAACATTTTTACATGCACATGGATGTGTTTGTCCCATTAGTCTTTGTCTTTCGGGTCCTAGTTTTCTGGCATATGGAAGGAGTTTGGGTAACATTCTGCAGACCTGCCTGAGGTGTTTTTCTTTTAAGATTTTATTTATTTTTTATTGATTTTAGAGAGGAGAGAGAGAGAAAGGCAGATAAGAGCAGAAGCATCAACTCATAGTTATCTCTTGAATGTGCCTTGATTGGGCAAGCCTGGGGTTTTGAACTGGCAACCTCAGCATTCTAGGTCAATGTTTTAACCACTGCGCCATCATAGGTCAGGCAGACCTACCTGAGTTTTAACCTCTATTGAGAAGAGGCCTGCATTAGCTGTGATACTTAGGGCTCAGTGCTTACCATTGTTGAAAAAAGAGAATGGGTTACATCTAATTCTTTTTTTTGACACATTTTTTTAGTGCTCTTTTTCAAGTATATTGAGAACTTTTTCCAGTTCTTTTCTCCTAACTTTCAACACTGGGATAACCTTTCATTACTGAATAAGTCTGAGACTTTTTGTAATTTTCCACCCATAAATAATTCTGTCATCCTCTACTTCCTTAGGACTATTCAGAGTACTTATTCCCCTTCCATCCCCTGGCAGACAGCAGTTACTCTTTTATTGAGGAATAATTGACAGATATAATTGTATATACTACGTAAAGTGTACATTATGATTTAATAATAGCTTTTCAGTTATTTAAGCTTTACAAATATAATTATATAATTAACAAATATGTGAGAAGAACCATGATTGTGATATGTTTTTTGTTGTAATTTTTGGTTTTTAAATTTTTTCACATACTTTTTCTTAATTCTTATGAGAAGGACTGTTTGACTTTTAAGGAAGGCTGATATTAATATCACCATATTACAGGGGAGGAAACTGAGGCCTACAGAAGTATTGATCTGAATAAGGGCTATAAAGAGTAGCCCAGGCTGTAAGCTCTGTCTTCTGTTTTCTGATCCAGTGTTCTCTCCACAGATAGGAAGGGGTTTGCTTGACTTTTCTTTCCTTACAGCAGAAGTGTGTGTGTGTGTTTTCTTTTGTGGCAGTAAACACGGTTGAGCTGAGTAGGACGTAGTTCATAAGGACTTTTTGTGTTCATATAGAATGGAGATAGCAGCAGTAAAAAATGAGGCAGGGCCTGATCTGTGGTGGCGCAGTGAATAAAACGTCAACCTGGAAATGCTGAGGTCGCCGGTTCGAAACCCTGGGCTTGCCTGGTCAAGGCACATATGGGAGTTGATGCTTCCTGCTCCTCCCTCCCTTCTCTCTCTATCTCTCTCCTCTCTCTCTCTCCCTCTCCTTTCTAAAATGAATAAATAAAATAAAAATAAAAAGGGTTGCCCTGGCCGGTTGGCTCAGTGGTAGAGCGTCGGCCTGGCGTGCAGAAGTCCCGGGTTCGATTCCCGGCCAGGGCACACAGGAGAAGCGCCCATCTGCTTCTCCACCCCTCCCCCTCTCCTTCCTCTCTGTCTCTCTCTTCCCCTCCCGCAGGGAGGCTCCATTGGAGCAAAGATGGCCCGGGTGCTGGGGATGGCCCCAGGCGACAGAGCGACGCCCCCTGGTGGGCGTGCCGGGTGGATCCCGGTCCGGTGCATGCGGGAGTCTGTCTGACTGTCTCTTCCCGTTTCCATCTTCAGAAAAATACAAAAAAAAAAAAAAAAAAAAAAAAATGAGGCAGGTAGTCGTCTTTGATCTCAGTCAACAAATTATGTTGCATTTCACAAGATAAAAATTTTGAACCGAGATCTTAATTATCTAACTGGAGCAAATGCACAAAAGTAATAATATTGCTCATCTTCTTTTGTGTCCCTTTACTCGGTAATCTTTTTTCATCATCGTTACCTCTGCTGTCTCTCCCAGACTGAATGTTTTCATCTTAAAACCCAGTTTATTTAAGCTTGACTTGAATTAGCAGTTGAACTTTGTGGGGAAACAAGTTTTCTTGTGGTCTTTAAAGGGTAAGGGAAGAGGGTTTTGTCTCCTCGGGAGAGCTTCGTGAAGTTTTTCTAGGCCTGTGCTCCTAAACCACACTGAGGGGAGTATAGAAGAATCCAGTTGTCTCATGTCATAAAGTGATGATTGCCTGAGGGGCGAGTTGGAGATCCTATGGACTCCTCTTTGATTTATATAGCTGGTCATTAAAGGACGGGGATCAGAACCCAGAAGGGAGTGTCTGCACTTCCAGTGTCAGTATTTGGACTCACCTCCTGTTTTATAGCAGATTGAAGGAGCTGCGAACCTCTCCCTTTTGGAGTGCCTCACTCAGAAGTGGGATGGGATGGGGAACGTATGGTGGTCCCGTAACATGGTTTTATTATAATAGCTTGTGCTTTTTCTGGCAGTCACCGATAATAAATTTCTGCCTTGGACTTCACTTACCCTGGGGAAAAGTTGTTGTTTTTTTTGTATTTTTCTGAAGCTGGAAACGGGGAGAGACAGATAGACTCCCGCATGCGCCCGACTGGGATCCACCCGGCACGCCCACCAGGGGGTGATGCTCTGCCCCTCCGAGGTGTCGCTCTGTTGCGACCAGAGCCACTTTAGCACCTGGGGCAGAGGCCAAGGAGCCATCCCCAGTGCCCGGGCCATCTTTGCTCCAGTGGAGCCTTGCTGCGGGAGGGGAAGAGAGAGACAGAGAGGAAGGAGAGGGAGAGGGGTGGAGAAGCAGATGGGCGCTTCTCCTGTGTGCCCTGGCCGGGAATCGAACCCGGGACTTCTGCACGCCAGGCCGATGCTCTACCACTGAGCAAACCGGCCATGGCCGGGAAAAGTTTTTTAACTTGATGATTAAAAACTTTTGGGCCTTTGATCATTGTTGTGTTGTCAAAATTTAACACACAAGTTCTATTTGAACAGACTCCTCTGTGAATGTGACTTTTGCTGCTGTGGGTTTGTGATGGTCACACCATGTCACAGATGATGACTCTTGTCCTAGTGACTCAGAATAGTTTATATGCCCTTTAAATTCTCAGAATTTTCAAGTGGAAAAGTGAGGTGTGCCACTACATATAACAAATAGGGCCTGACCAGGTGGTGGCGCAGTGGATAGAGCGTCGGACTGGGATGCGGAAGGTCCCAGGTTCGAGACCCCGAGGTCGCCAGCTTGAGCGCGGGCTCATCTGGCTTGAGCAAAGAGCTCACCAGCTTGGACCCAAGGTCGCTGACTCCAGCAGGGGGTTACTCAGTCTGCTGAAGGCCCGCAGTCAAGGCACATGTGAGAAAGCAATCAATGAACAACTAAGAAGTCGCAACGCACAACGAGAAACTGATGATTGATGCTTCTCGCCTCTCTCCGTTCCTGTCTGTCTGTCCCTGTCTATCTCTGCCTCTGTAAAAACAAACAAACAAAAAAACAAATAGGACGTATTGAAAAGTAACCTGAGAAACAAAATGATACCCAACACTTCTGGAGTGAACATTGAATTCTTACAACACTTAATTGTAACAGGAGCTCTGAGAATGGGGAGAATTGCTTATCTGTTATTGAATGAAATGTAATACTCTTGGAAGCAAGATGGAGACTGCATTGATCCATCATGGGATAGAAAACAGGTTCTTGTGCTTGTTTGTATGTTTGTTTTCTACATACCAAGGGCAAGTGTACTGACTAGAAGTTACAATGTAACTGCAGAATGCAAGCAAATGACTAACATTTTTCCCTTTTTTTTGGGGGGGGTGCTGCTTTGGCTCCCTGGGAAGTCAGAGAAAAGAGGGCCTTGGAGAGGTTCAGGGGTTTAGCCCGGGACTCGCTGCAACTCCCATTGCTCCCCTGGTTGCAAGTCTGGGAGGATCGCTTAGCAGGGGTCCCCAAACTTTTTACACAGGGTGCCAGTTCACTGTCCCTCAGACTATTGGAGGGCCGCCACATACAAGTGCTCCTCTCACTGACCACTAATGAAAGAGGTGCCTCTTCCGGGGGGGGGGGGGGGTCGGGGCGGGAGGAGGCTGGATAAATGGCCTCAGGAGGCCGAGGTTTGGGGACGCCTGGCTTAGAGTTTAGGAGATGCATGCCTGTGGGGGAAGGGGAGGGAGAAGGGAAGGGTCCCCGCATGCTCCTGGGAGAGAGAGCAAGCTCTTTAAGCATTTTATTTTATTTTTATTTAAAAATTTGAATGAATTTATTGATTTCTGAGAGAGAGCAGGGGGGAGAAAGAGACAAAACATTGATCTGGTCCTGTATGTGCCCTGACCGGAGATCAAACCCGCACGCTGTGTATTGGCACAGTGCTCTAACCAACCAAGCTATCAGGCCAGGGCCTTCTGTAATTGCTTTTTGGGTTTTTTTAAATTGATTTTTAGAGAGAGGAGAGAGATAAGAGAGAAAGAGGGAAGAAAAGCAGGAAGTAGTAGTAGTTGCTTCCTGCATGTGCCTTGACTGGGAAGCCTGGGGTTTCAAACTGGGACCTCAGCATCCCAGGTCAACGCTTCATCCACTGTGCCACCACGGGGCAGGCCCCGTAATTTTAATAAATGGATGGTAAATAGGGACAGAGCTTAATTTCATTGTTAAAGATAGGTTTTTAAATTTGGGACAAGGATGAATCTGAAAGTCTTATGTGTGGGAAGTTATCAGAGAGGGAGGAAAGTAAGTTTTCAGGTGAAACATTGAGGGAGGTTAAAGAAGATACTGGGATGATGCTCTAACCAGTTGAGCTGCCTGGCCAGGGCCTTACCTGTTCTTAAAACATAGGGCTTTGACTGCTTTTGGAAACCTATTAAGGAGAAGCACGTGGCAGATGAACAAAATTTCAAGTAAAATGTGTTTACTCACATTTTTGCCAGGCTCTTAAATATGAGAATTTCTCAAGCAAAGGAGGCTTTTCAGATTGAAAAAGGAGACCCCCTTGAATAGAGAAACTTACGGACTGCCAGTGGCATTCCTGCCCTTGGCAGGGTTGGGACCAACCAGCATGATTTCTGTGGTTGGTATGTGCTGGAAAGTCATGTTGTTTCAGCACTTAGGATCAATGCCGACATGTATGCCATGCTAAGCACTGGGTCACGCCTTTGAAACCCCATGGGACCCCAAGACCTTACAGGTGGAGTGATCATACAGTTTTGCTTTGGGAGGGTAGGTGAAAGTCTGGGACTATGTTGAAAAGTCTAGTAATTTTTATTTATTTTTTGAGAACGAGGGAGAGAATAGACAAGAAGGGAGAGAAATGAGAAACATCAAGTGATAGCTGTGGCACTTTAGTTGTTCCTTGATTGCTTCTCATGAGCCTTGACTGGGGGCTCCAGCCGAGCCAGCAGCCATGGGATCGTGTCTGATCCCGCGCACTCAAGCCGGCGACCTTGGTTCGAACCTGGGACTTCAGTGTCCCAGGATGATGCTCTATCCACTGCGCCACCACTCCTCAGGCTATTCTGGTAACCTTTTTTTGGCTTTATTTATTTATTTTTTGTGACAGAGACAGAGGGACAGATACAGACAGACAGGAAGAGAGAGAAATGAGAAGCTTCAATTTTTCGTTGCTGCACCTTAGTTGTTCATTGATTGTTTTCTCATATGTGCCTTGACTGGGGGACTACAGCAGACCGAGTGACCCCTTGCTCAAGCCAGTGACCTTGGGCCCAAGCTGGTGAGCCTTGCTCAAACCAAATGAGCCTGCGCTCAAGCTGGCGACCTTGGGGCCTCGAACTTGGGTCCGACACTCTATCCTCTGCACCACCACCTGGTCAGGCTATTCTGGTAACTCTTAAAGCCATGAGGTACTCTAGTTCTAGTGGCTAAGAATATGAACTTTGGAGTTAGTCAGTCTGGATTTGAATTCCAGCTATATTATTTAGCTGTCTGATCTTTGGGAGATTTTAAAAAAATCTTAATTTTAGAGCATTTTTATTTTTATGCATTTAACAGACATTTATGTATTGTTTTTTATATGTTAGGCACTGATCTAATTGTGTGATAAGCATTACCTCATTAAATTTTGTATCCTATCAAATAGATATTATTGTCATCTCCCTTACCCTCTTCCCCAGGAGGTACTTGACCTTTTTAAGTTTGTTTCCTCCCCTGGCAGATGGGCCCATTGATTGGATCATTGTCCTGAATGCAAAGGTGGTGGATTCAGTCTCTGTCAGGGTACATACAGGAACAGATGGATCTTTCTCTCTCAGTCTCTCTCCCTGTCTCTCTAAATAAATAAATGAAAAAAAATTTTTTAAGTTTCCTCATTTTACGATGGAGTTGAGTGGATTCAGTGGGACACTATATAGATAGCCCTCTGTATAGTGGGTAGACCAGGCATGGCCAACAGTTTTTGCCCCCGGGCCAGATTAGAAAGAAAACTTTTTTCACGGGCCAGATGAAATATTAAAATTAAAAAGTGTTAAATACAAAAATGATTCGTTTAAGTAAACAAAATTTTATTATGTAATTTGTTTATGAATAAATGTGAGTAAAAAAATTTTAATATACAATATTATTTTAATAAATATTTTAATAAAAATATAATTACATACTGTATAAATATCCAAACTGTATCACAATCAATCAAAACAATATTTAATTAATATAATGAGCTTGAAGGGGTTATATCGCAAATAAAACAATTATTTCGTTTTACAAACAGCCTGGACACGTTTTCAGTTATCAACTGCAGCTATTGTCTATGCTACAATGCCACTTGATTCAGCACACTTGACCACAAAAATAACGAATTGTTGACCTTGGATGCGTACTGGCAAACTCCGCCTAAAAGAATGAGGGTTTCACATCACCGCTAAACGTCAAACAGTTCATATCGAATACAGACGAGTACAAAAGTAGTAAATCTTTATAATGGAATTTTTTTAAAAAATAAAGAAGTATCACGAATCCATTCGACCAATCATTGGAAGTTAACCCTAGATTAGTCACACGCAGAATTCTTTTCCGCGTATCACTATCTTCTTACATATCTCGATTTCCAATAATCAAAGATGCTTCCGCTTCTGAGTAGCTGAGATTTTAAAGTAGCGGAGAATATTAAAAATTTAATCGCAGGCTGCATAAACTCATTATGCGGGCCAGATCCAACCCGCGAGCCGTATGTTGACCAGGCCTGGGCTAGACCATAGTAATAGTAAGCATTCTTTGTTGATTATTACTTTTTCTGAGAAAAGCAACATTTTGTGGCAAACAGCTACCCTTTATCAATGATATGACAATCAGAGTGGTAGGGTCGTCCCTATGAGGTCTTCTAAATGCTCACAGGAACATTTCTGAAGAGTTTTCAGTCAAGAGTCTAGTTCTCTCCAGACACAAACAGCACCCTTAACCGTAAGTGTGTTGGTTCTTTGGGAGGCCAAGTGGGGTCCAAGGCTCATACCGTAATCGCTGTCCCAAACACAAATCTGTATCCAAGGGATTGTCTATCAGAGGGTCACCGGTCTTTTTTCTGTTTTAAAACTTTTAATTTAATGATGTTTATTATCTAGCCTTATTCAGATTTATCCAGTTGTCCCAAAATGTCTTTTATAACTTTTTTCTCTACCATGTTTCAAAGTTCATGTTCTGTCTCATTTAGTATAGTAATTCTCAACTGGGGATAGTTTTGCCCTCTGGGGTATAATATTTGGCACTGTCTGAAGATGTTTAAATTCTTTCCTTTATTCTTTGTATTTTCTATAAACAAGAAGGTTTACAAGTTTAAGTAGATTCAAGTTAAAATATTTTGGGTAACAATGCTTTGTGTTTGTTTTGTATACTTCATATTGCAGCACACTAGGAGGCTAAGTTTATCTATTGATGATCCTACCTTAATCACTTTTACAGGTTTGTAGAAGAGTGGTAGTTTTTTGTTTGTTTTTGTTAGAGAGAGAGGCAGAAAGACAGGAAGGGAGAGAGATGAGAAGTATCAATTCTTTGTTGCGGCACCTTCGTTGTTCTTTTTTTTTTTTTTTTGTATTTTTCCGAAGCTGGAAACGGGGAGAGACAGTCAGACAGACTCCCGCATGCGCCCGACCGACCGGGATCCACCCAGCACGCCCACCAGGGGGCGATGCTCTGCCCCTCCGGGGCATCGCTCTGTTGCGACCAGAGCCACTCTAGCACCTGGGGCAGAGGCCAAGGAGCCATCCCCAGCGCCCGGGCCATCTCTGCTCCAGTGGAGCCTCGGCTGCAGGAGGGGAAGAGAGAGAGAGGAAGGAGAGGGGGAGGGATGGAGAAGCAGATGGGCGCTTCTCCTGTGTGCCCTGGCCGGGAATCGAACCCGGGACTTCTGCACGCCAGGCCGACGCTCTACCACTGAGCCAACCGGCCAGGGCCTGTATGTATTTTAGAATCAATTCATCTAGCTTCAGAAAGTATTTAAAAAATTATTTTCATTGAAATTGTTAAATGTAGATATTAACATGAGAAGAATTGACATTTTTATAATGTTAAAGTCCAAGTACAAGAGATGTCTTTTTTTTTTTTTTTTAAGCTAGAGAGACAGAGGGAAAGGGACAGACAGGAACAGACAGACAGGAAGGTAGAGAGATGAGAAACATCAATTCTTCGTTGCGGCACCTTAGTTCATTGATTGCTTTCTCAAATGTGCCTTGACCGGGGGTGGGGATGGGGGTGCCACAGCAGAGTGAGTGAGCCCTTGCTTAAGCCTGAGACCTTGGGCTCAAGCCGGATGAGCCCACATTCAAGTCGGCGACCTTGGGATTTCCAACCTGGATCCACTGCATCCCAGTCTGATGCTCTAACCACTGTACCACCCACTGATCAGGCGAGATGTCTTCATTTTATTTAAGTCTAACTTTTGCAACTTTCAGGAGTTCGATATATGTTTCCTGATATAGGTGTTGCATTACATTTTATATCCTGATACCATATTTATTTCTCTTATAGATTTGATGGGGTTAAGGAACTGGTGCTGCTTGCTTGACTTTTCCTTTGTCCAGTCAGATATTCCATTGGTTATAATGAAGCTGAGGAAAGATGGACCAGTGCTACTAGAAAAACTCAACACATGCTTTATTATGAGGGACCCTTTGTGATTGATTGGGTATGTAAATGAAAACACATTTCTCAGTCCAGGAAAGGGTAAGACGTGGAGTGCTCTACGGGAAAGAGGACCCTGGACTTTGCATCTAGTGGTAGGGTCAGTGTTCTACTCCTTTTCATCTTGAGCAAGTTGTCTATCCTTGGTAGGTGTTGCTCCTTTCCATACAGCAGTGAGGCTGGCTCGTATCTAAGGGCTCCTCCACCTTTAAACCTCAGACAGTACAGAAGATATGGGTATAATACCACCTGTTGGCAGGTTAATGCTCTTAATTTAGGCATTTTAGTTCCTTACTCCCATTTTTATTTTGGCAGTTCATTGCTTTAGATAGCAGGAATGTATGTATTATGTATGTATGCATATATAGTGCATTCTAAATTTACATGAGAAGAAAATATTTTACAAGCACCCTTTTAGGCTAGCACAATCTGTTATGGGATGGTTTTTTAGGATCTATTCTTAACTTGAGTGACAGGAAAATTTCCCTTTCATTTTCATGATCTTAAGACTCATTTTTTCATATAGGACTGTTTTTACAGCATAGTCCTTACTCCTTTACAGTGTTCAGAATTCTTTGAAACAACATTTTTATTTATTTATTTATTTATTTGTATTTTTCTAAAGTTGGAAATGGGGAGGCAGTCAGACAGACTCCTGCATGCACCTGACCGGGATCCACCTGGCATGCCCACCAGGGGGCGATGCTCTGCCCATCCGGGGCGTCGCTCTTTTGCCACCAGAACCATTCTAACGCCTGAGGCAGAGGCCACAGAGCCATCCTCAGCGCCCAGGCCAACTTTGCTCCAGTGGAGCCTCGGCTGCGAGAGGGGAAGAGAGAGACAGAGAGGAAGGAGAGGAGGAGGGACGGAGAAGCAGATGGGCGCTTCTCCTGTGTGCCCTGGTTGGGAATCGAACCCGGGACTCCTGCACGCCAGGCCGACGCTCTACCACTGAGCCAACCAGCCAAGGCCTTGAAACAACATTTTGTCCTTTGAGGGTCCTCTCTTTAAATATTAACACACATACCGCCTCCCCCTCCTCCCCGTGGGCTGTTGTTTTAGGGAAACTGCCTCCAGTTTTCAGTCTGTTGAAGCTATTATTTTTTGAGTCATATCTTGAAATTTACCATATCCATACATTGTGGCCTCTTGTTTCTTCATCTGAAGAGTCCATTTATTAAATCAGGGTCTTCGAAGATGGTCCAAAAATAGGAAAATGCTGATAAACATATTTCACTTTGGAAATCATTATTTTTATTCAAGAAAATGTTAAAACTAGTTTTTTGCAAAATGCATATAATTGTGGAGTAAAAATATTTAAGACTATATTGCTATTTAGATCTGAGAAGCAAGACTTTCTTGTTTTTTTTCCATGTTAAAGCTACTTATTTGTCACAGTACGAAGAAATGTTGAAAGGTCATAAGGGAAGATGGGAGTAGATGAATGTGATTAAGAGGCTTCTGAGAAGGGATGTTTTTGGCAACATTTTGAAAGTTAGTTGCCCTGGCTGGTGGCTCAGTGTATAGAGCATCGGCCTGGGGAATGGATTTTCCGGGTTTGATTCCCAGTCAGGGCACACAGAAGTGACATCTGCTTCTCCCCCTCTCCTTCTCCCCCTTCTCTCCCTCTTCCCCTCCTGCAGCCAATGACTCGATTGATTCGAGTGTGGCCCCAGACACTGAGGATAGCTTGGTTGGTCTAAGTGCATCAGCCTCAGGTGCTAAAGATAGCTCAGTGCTTGATCATTGGCCCTAGATGGGGTTTCCATGTAGATCCTGGTCAGGGCGCATGTGGGAGCCTGCCTCACTATCTCTCTTCCTCTCACCTTAAAAAAAAAAAAAAGTTAATGTTGCTTGATAGGAAAAAGTTGTGATTTGTTTTTTAAATGTTTATTTTATTGATTTTAGAAAGAGGAAGGGAGAGAACGAGAGAGACAGGAACATTGATCTGTTACTGTATATGCCCTTACCAGAGATTGAACCAGCAACGTCTGTGCTTTGTAATGATCTAACCAACTGAGCTATCTGAACAGGGCAAAAAAAAAGGTGTTTTCTGCCTGACGAGGCGGTGGCGCAGTAGATAGAGCATCGGACTGGAATGCAGAGGACCCAGGTTCGAGACCCCGAGGTCACCAGCTTGAGCACAGGCTCATCTAGCTTGAGCAAAAAAAAAAACTCACCTGCTTGGACCCAAGGTCGCTGGCTCGAGCAAGGGGTCATTCGGTCTGCTGTAGCCCCACAGTCAAGGCACATATGAGAAAGCAATCAATGAACAACTAAGGTGTCTCAATGAAAAACTGATGATTGATGCTTCTCATCTCTCTCTGACTCTCTCTGTCCCTGTGTAAAAATAAGATGTTTTCTGAAGTAACTTAGATTGCTTTTTAAAAATCAAATTTTTTAATCTTTTGTTTCTTATATGTTAAATCATGGACTGAAACTAATTATGGTTGCTTGTCTCTACAATTTAAAGATTTAGAAACAAATTTGGGAATTAAGAGCTGTTTCCCGTTCATTGTTAGAGCATTAGTACTTATTGCCAGACATGTGAATGATACTGAGCATGTCTGTTAGTACAGGAGTCAGAAGGTGTGTGAAATAGATACATCTGAAAGTTTCAGAGCATAAAATATAATCTAATCGGGTATACATATTTCATATCTGCATAATTGATAATGGTTGACGGTGCAAACATAGCTACTTAGCTCCCAGGCTGGTTTCTTTGTCCAACTATTTTCAGAAACCAGGTTGTGATACCAGCTAAAATCCAAGCGCAAGATTTAGTGAGCGAATTCCTAGAAAAATGTACTCTGATAAATGCACAGGAAGTGCATGACAATCATAGAACAATTCTTTAAGTACTTTTATAATGGCAATGCGATAGTCAAATACTCTGTATTACCTGTGTTTGTGGTCTAGAGAAAAATAATGAAGACCCGGACAGATAAAAGCAAGTTTACTTTCTGTCACAAACATTTGTTTTTGCCTTACTTTTGCACAAAGTAATTACTTTTGGAACTTTTGACAGCATATAGATTGGACAGTGGATGTGGAATGATCATTATCCTTTGGCAGCATAATGTATCATCAGTCCTTTTTATGAGACTTTGTTCTTATGCCTCTACAGGTGCAGGAATACGAAGTAAAGCTACCTCATATTTGTAAGGAAGGTGCTTTTGCTTTTTCCAAAGTATTGTCTACCTTACTATGAGGTGATTTTCCTGGTGGGTCCCTCTGCTAGAGGGCCTCTTTCAGTTTCTCTGGTTTAAGTACCAGGTTGTGCAGGTTTTGCTGCTATTTTGGCCGTTGCCTTGTGATTCTCACCATGACAGAATTATACCAAGTTATCTCTCCAGTACGTGTAATACCTAGGAGGCTAGACAGTTCTCTGGGACCACTCAGGTGTCTACCCATCATGTCCTGTTGTTCATTCCCTGCTCAGTAAATTAATGCTCGATGTAATATATTCCCTAAATGATTTTTGACTCATCTAAAGGTTAATGTAGCAGAAGATAAAATTTACCTTTCATTTTACCTTTTTGGTGGAATTGGTAGGGGGTGGATTCTGATTAACTGATACATTCAGAATACCTTTTGGAGAGTAATGCTCTGCCTGCATTTATCTGTATTATTTGGAAGGTGCTGTGAAGTCATTAGTAGATTGTGTATTTCTCACTTTTGAATTAAACCCGCTACCGAGTAGTTCTCCTAGTCTGCTGTATATCTACCTCCTTTAGAACTCCACTGGCTTGTATTTCACTGGGACAAGTTAGAGGGCCAAAAAGTACAGTGAGTCGAAGTATTGAGTGTTTTAAGGGAAAACCGGCGGGTGTGGCATGGTGTGTCACGCGAAGGTGAGAGGAGGAAACCGGATGTGTACAGCCTGGAAGTCAAGTGGCTAGACCAGGTCAGAGGTGGGGTTCAATCCGAGTGTTGAACCGGATACACCTTGCAGCATCAGTTGGTCCTGTCATCTGGGAACACCGTCTGGTGTAGGATGTAGAGATTGCCCAGGAGCTGGAGTCATTTTTTTTTTATTTTTCTAATGAATAGCCCAAATTTCATGTAGCCCTTGGCCACGGAGGGAGTGGTTAACTTCATGGATTCTTTAGAACCATTTTGGGAGTAATTTTTAAAAAATTAGTGTTCTTCCTACAATTAAATATAGAACATTGAATATTGATGCACACCCTCTCCTTCCCACCTGTTCTGTCATTTATGTCCCACCCACTCTCACCCAGCACTTTATTGGGCTTCAGTCTTTTTACCTCTTCTTCCATCGCTCATCTGTTTCCTGTCTGGCACTGTGTGAGGGAAGAGTGGCTGTGTCAATATGAGAGCAGTGATTAGGTGCCACCAAGTGTCTGGGTGCAGAGAAGCTGCTTCAGACTCATTCTAGAACTTCTATGTAACAGTCCCCTGGGGTGAAACAGCAGTGGACTCTTGTCCTCTTTTCCTTCTTCTCTGGGGTTGAAACTAGAGTAGGTGTTGTAGTTCTGTGCTTGGCGCTTCTCCGTTGGTCAGGTCTCAAAGGTCACCTGTTCCAGTCGTGGCTCCTGCAGAGAGTAGAGCACTGCCTGTCCCCTTTCGCACCCCGTTCTAAAGGAGCTCCTGTGTGAGGGTCAGGGCAGGGCAGTCACAGCTCCTGACTGAGGCCCAGAGGGGGGTTAGAGAAAGCACTCCTGCTGTCAGTTTCCTCGTGCAGCTGGTGGCCGAGTTGTTCCTCTGGGCCCCGCAAAGCGGTCTTTTCCCTCCTTGGGGTTTCTCAGCGCTCCTGCTCGCAGGCTTCCCGGGTTCGGGGTCCTGAGGTTCAACCTGCTTGTTGCCATTTGTTTCTTCCTAGTATCACACTTCTCAAAGCATCTCTCTTTATGGCACTCTTTGACTTTTTAAATCCTGTCATTGTTTGGTGAAACAATTATATTTTTCAGCGTAATTTTCCCCCATTGATTTGTAAGATTTGGGAGGGAAGGAGAGACGGGCAGAGGAGAGAGAGAGGAGAGCATCAACTCACTGTTCCACTTAGTTGTGCTATTTAGTTATGCACTCATTGGCTGCTTCTCAGTATGGGTCCTGACCAGGGATTGAACCTGTGACATTGGCCAGGGGCTGGATATTTATTCATTTATTTCCTTATTTATTTCCGGATAATTGTGAACATCCTCCTTTGGAGAAGGCATACCGAGGGGGAAGGAGGTGCTGACGTGTCGTTGAAAGTTTTGGATAGAGGCAAACGTCTCTCCGTTTGCTCTTTAGGGGAATTTCCAAATGCAAGAATTAGCTGGTAGGCAAACTTCTAGCTATAATTTGGATGAAAGAATCAGAGTAATGACCAGATAATTCTTAATACATCTTTTGTAAATTTTGGTTTTGATGTCAGCCTTTTATTTTTTTCTCAGTTGCTTTAGGTCGCAACCAGCCTTTGAAGAAGGAGAAACCCAAATGGAAGAGCGATTACCCCATGACAGACGGACAGCTGCGCAGCAAGAGGGACGAGTTCTGGGACACCGCGCCGGCGTTTGAGGGCCGGAAAGAGATCTGGGATGCCTTGAAGGCGGCGGCGCACGCTTTTGAGAGCAATGATCATGAACTGGCCCAGGCGATCATCGACGGTGCGAACATCACGCTGCCACATGGTAGGCGGGCCTCAAGGACAAAGGGGGACAGGCAGCTTGTGCCTGATGCCAGAATCCGAGTGGGAAGCGTTTATTTTGCTTGCTGTGCATTATCCTCCTTCCCTCCCTCCCTTTTTTTTTTTTATTATAGCTAAAAAGGAGCATTTCTCTGCCTGTTTGTATATCTTTTAGCTGGAGATAGGTTTACTTGGTCTGTCTATATTATATAGAAGATTAAAAAGGATTTTTAAAGTTGTCTACTCCCTTTTCTTTCTAATTTTCTAGAAAGCTTGTTTTTATTTCATTAGCATCTACAATTAGTATTTTCCAGCTCTCTGTGATTCAAATGCGAAAGCTCTCCTCTTGCCCTTCCTCTGTAGGGGAGGAGCTGCTCCCGTTGCTCAAACACTTAACTCCAGCCTTCTTACTCCTTGTGGCTGAACCTGGCCAGTTCTTCATTTGAGCTTTTCAAGACTTGTTTCTTTTGTCCCTTTTCTAATCTTTTTTTTTTTTTTTTCATTTTTCTGAAGCTGGAAACAGGGAGAGACAGTCAGACTCCTGCATGCGCCTGACCGGGATCCACCTGGCACGCCCACCAGGGGGCGATGCTCTGCCCATCCTGGGCGTCGCCATGTTGCGACCAGAGCCACTCTAGGGCCTGAGGCAGAGGCCACAGAGCCATCCCTAGCGCCCGGGCCATCTTTGCTCCAATGGAGCCTTGGCTGTGGGAGGGGAAGAGAGAGACAGAGAGGAAAGCGCGGCGGAGGGGTGGAGAAGCAAATGGGCGCTTCTCCTGTGTGCCCTGGCCGGGAATCGAACCCGGGTCCTCCGCACACTAGGCCGACGCTCTACCGCTGAGCCAACCGGCCAGGGCCTCTTTTGTCCCTTTTCATGCTGAGAGGTATGGGAGGTAGAAAAAGGTAATTCTTAAAAACTACTCATTTTAAATCACTTTCAAAATGTAGGTAGGATAGGAGTCTCCCCTTTTTCCTGGTCTTATCTCAGAATATCAAATGTGAATAAATTAAATTATGTATTATGCAATTTAAGATTTTTAAGATTAAGAGACTTATAAAAAGCATAACTAGAGCGTGTATCGGAGCCGTCATGATGAAAGAACACTTGGACTGAGAATCAAGAATAGAAGACTAGGCCCTGGCCGGTTGGCTCAGCGGTAGAGCGTCGGCCTGGCATGCGGGGGACCCGGGTTCGACTCCCGGCCAGGGCACATAGGAGAAGCACCCATTTGCTTCTCCACCCCCACCCCCTCCTTCCTCTCTGTCTCTCTCTTCCCCTCCCACAGCCAAGGCTCCATTGGAGCAAAGATGGCCCGGGCGCTGGGGATGGCTCCTTGGCCTCTGCCCCAGGCGCTAGAGTGACTCTGGTCGCGGCAGAGCGACGCCCCAGAGGGGCAGAGCATCGCCCCCTGGTGGGCAGAGCGTTGCCCCTGGTAGGCGTGCCAGGTGGATCCCGGGCGCATGCGGGAGTCTGTCTGTCTCTCCCCGTTTCCAGCTTCAGAAAAATACAAAAAAAAAAAAAAAAAAAAGAATAGAAGACTAGTAACTCATGTTTTTTAATTGCTATTTCTCAAGCTTGTAATCATCACTTACAATAATCCTCTTTGAAACAGCTGATAAAACTAAAGCACAGAGAGGTTTTGTCAGTTTTTTCAAGATAATATCATGGAATGAGGATTCTGAACTCAAGTCCTGAATCCAACAGTAACTAAGGCAGCTTGAGGACATGGTCACCTTGTTTCATCTGTTTTCTATAAAGTGACTACACAAGTAATCTTCAAAGTTAGTTTCATATCTAACATTTGAGGTCCTTCCTGCACTATATAGAATACTGTTGACCCTGAATAACATGGGTTTGAACTACTCAGGTCCACTTATATGCAGATATTTTCAATAAGTACCTTAAATGTATGGTCTCTTCCTCTTATGATTTTTCTATTTTATTGTAAGAATATAATATATAATATCTATAACATAAAAAATATTTGTTAACCTACTGTTTGTGTTATGGGTAAGGCTTCTGGTCAACAGTAGGCTATTAGTAAAGTTTTGGGGAAGTCAAAAGTTAAATATGGATTTTAGATTGTGTGGGGGGCAGCACCCTTAACCCCCATACTGTTTAAGGGTCAAGTGTACTTTACAATGATAGGCTTCTGTTAAAACAAAACAGAGTCCTGGCTGGATACCTCGGTTGGTTAGAACTTCGTCCTGAAGCATAGAAGTTGCCAGTTTGGTCCCTGGTCAGGGTACCTGTGGGAACAGATTGATGTTACTGTCTTTCTCTCCCTTTCTCTCTAAAATCAAAAAAAAAAAAAAAAAAAAATACTGCCGACCAGGCGGTGGTGCAGTGGATAGAGCATTGGCCTGGAACTCAAAGGACCCAGGTTTGAAACCCCAAGCTTTCCTGCTTGAGCACGGGCTCACCAGCTTGAGTTGCAGGGTTACTGGCTTGAGTGTGAGATCATAGACATGCCCTCATGGTTGCTGGCTTGAAGCCCAAGGTTGCTGGCTTTGAGCCTAAGGTCACTGGCTTGAGTAAGGGGTCACTTGCTCAGCTGGAGACCCCCGGTCAAGGCACATATGAGAAAGTAATCAATGAACAACTAAAATGCATCAACGAAGAATTGATGCTTCTCATCTCTCTCCCTTCCTGTTTGTCCCTATCTTTTCCTCTCTCTGTCTCCCTTAAAAAAAAAATACTAAAGAGAAACAAATGGATTCTCTAAGACACGGAGAGTCAGGAAACGTGTATGTGTTGGCCTTGTTTCTCTTTCCCTCAAGTGTCAGAGGCCCATTAGGAAGGAGACCATGAATCCTGGTTTCCTTAAAGATCTCTATAAGAATTTGTTATTTACTAAGCTTAATTAGTTAATTCATGAATGTCAAGCTTAGAATGAAAGTATGAAGATACTGCACATAAACAGGAGAGAGGATTTCACCAGACTGTGGTGTTTAGAAATGGAACAGAGCCTTAGTCAAGGATCTGATGGCTGAGTGATCATGTTGTTCCATCCTTCCCCTCGCTCTGTCCTCAAGAAGACAGCAATGACTGGGAGTTACAAAATGTCAATACCCACTTCTCTGCTGCCTTCACCCTTTTCATTAGAGCAACAGAGCCCCTCAGATAGCTGAGGGGGGAGCTTGTCCCTGAGTCAGCGGGCTTACCTCTGTAGACGACCTCCTTCCTTTGCTGTCCTGGGTGGTGGGGGCGGAGGGAAAGCAGGGTTCTGACGTGTTCCCACCGAAGACGCTCTGCCAACGTCTACTTCTACAGAGCCAAGTCACCTTGAATTAAATGTGCTATCCAAGTGCTTATGGCCTTTTCCTCTGTCCCTAATGAAGAGCTGGAATGGAAACTCAGCATTCCCCGGCCTGACCTGTGGTGGCGCAGTGGATCAAATGTCTACCTGGAACTTAGGTCGCTGGTTCGAAACCCTGGGCTTGCCTGGTCAAGGCACATATGGGAGTTGATGCTTCCTGCTCTTACCCCCTATCTTTCTCTCTCTCTCTCTCTCTCTCTCTCTCTCTCTCTCTCTCTCCACCCCCCCAAAATGAATAATAATAAAAAACAACTCAGTGTTCCCCTAGAAATGCAGCAAAGTGTTACACAAGCTCTTACTCATGTGCTAACCCATCTACAACTTGAGCAATACATAGAGCTAAAGCACTTTTCACCTGTGCTTGCTAGAAGTGATGGATTTGGTGCTTCTAAGTGCCAGCCTTCCTAGCTGTTTTGGTGGGATGAGGTAGCTAAACCTGCTTCTCTTATAGTCTGACTATCAGATCTAAGCTTGATGTAATTCCCAGCAAAGTGTTTGCATGGAAGAGCCTACAATTTCTCAGTCTTGAAAGACTGCTCATTACATTAGGATGAAGGGTGACTGATGACCCCTTTGGCATTGTGATTCAGCTTTATAGGGATCCCCAAGAAGCCGAAAGCAGTGGGCTCGCACTTCATGAAACTTTGATCCTGTGATATTATTGGTGAGCTCTCTCCCATAAGCCTAATTCTGAGATTTAAAGGAGGCAACGTTACTGTTTTCTCTGTTTGTTTGATACACCAAGCAATTTTTATGTGTTTTATTATTTAATCCTTAGACCAACTTTGTGAGGTAGATACTATAATCCTTGAAGAAACAGACCAATTTGTCAAAAATTATGATCTAAATTAAAATTTAGGTGTGGTCGGCCTGACCAGTGGTGGCACAGTGGATAGAGCATTGACCTGGGACGCTGAGGACTCAGGTTCGAAACCCTGGGGTTGCCAGCTTCAGCGTAGCACCATCAACATGATTCCAGGGTCACTGGCTTGAAGCGCAAGGTCACTGGCTCGCCTTGCGCCCCCTGGTCAAGGCACATATGAGAAACAATCAATGAACAACTAAGGTGCTGCAACTGTGAGTTGATGCTTCCCTCTCTCTCCCTTCCCCTCTCTCTCTCTCTCTCTCTCTCCCTCTCTCCCTCTCCCCCCCCCCCTCTCTCTCTCTCAGACAATTTCAGTGACCCCCTCCAGAGCCACTGCTCTTTCCGTCAGACTCAGTGTTCTCCCGTGTCTGTCCCTCCACCGGACTGCGCAGTGGGCTGCCTCCATCCTAGGTCTAACCACCCTTCCTTCTCTTACATTCTTTCTGTCGTTTCAGTGTTTTGCCCTTTTCAGCTGTATCCCACTCTGTGTGTGAACCTTCCTTTGCCAGAGGAAGTCACATTTGTTGAAAAGTAAAATTTGTGCCTTCTGGATCAGTTAGAAAAGAGAAGTCAGGAATAAAGATTATATTTCCACAGGCTTTGGAAGAAACCCCCATGTGACCAAAGTTTCGCCGTTTTAGGCCGTCGCCTGCTTAGTTGCCTTGGGGAGGGCAGCTTTCCTTAGCAGATTGCAGTGTATTCTAAATGGCACGTGTCTCAACTGTATTCAGGTGTGTGCAACAGCACCTAAGTGTACTGTGAACCCGTCACTACCATAAAGAGAACATTTTCATGTCCTCAGAAACTTTGCTGTGCAAAAATTGATTTTTTAAGTTTTACAAATTTCACTTATGTAGTCAGGCAAGTCTGAAGTGGTAAAAATTGTAAGAGTGAGCTGCAGTCTTACAGGAGTGAGCCCCGAGGGATGAGGCGGGAGGCCGCCAAGCGCTTACAAAGACAGGTTTCTTTTTAACCTGAAAGACTGCCTGAGAAAAAGTTGTTAGACTTTCCGGCATTTAGTATTATACATCTATTTTTATTACTTGGCATGTGATCAAGTTTTATCTTTATACTTTTGTGAAGTATTTTGAAGCCTAATTAGAAACAGCTATAGAAAAACAGTTGACCAAGGAAAAGAACATCTGAGCCAGTCCAGCAAGCATCTTCGGGAAATTGAGTCTGAAACCCGAACAGAAGGTGGAGTCCTGGCAGCTTTCTTCCTGCCGAGGGGAGCTCTCAGGGCTTCCTGACCCGGGGAGGCGAGGCCCTGGCAGCCCTTTATCCTGGCGGCCATCTGTCTCGGCCAGGGCTCAGGGCTGCGGTGGGTTTGCAAGAAGGAAAAAGGATACGAGCGTGTCCTTCCACAGAGGACGCTTGGCTAGAACTCCTGCAGAACTGACGAAGACTTGCTAAATGACCCACACCCTCCGTGGCCATGGGGGTGATTAAAACCTTTTACGAATTGCAAATGCAAACAGATGGAAGTGATTTTGGAAAGGTAGGAAAGTCCCTACGTTATGAACTGTTAGAGTGGTTCCTTCCCTTTTGTGTTTAAACATGCTGGGGTGTTTTTAAAGCAAAACTATCCATCTTTTAAATACACCCTATTTTTTTCCCCACATTCCTCACAAATACCATAGATAAGACAGTGACATTAATATGTCTATTTTGTCACTACATGTGGTGGCCTCACAGCACTGAAGCTTCTATCAATAACCATTTTCTTTTGCCTAATTATCTGGTTCCTTTCTTGACCTGTGGTTAACATCACTGGCAAAGATGTTGTTGGACTATTGATTTCTTGCTACTTGTCATGTACTTTTGGTTTTTCGTCCCTCTTGTATTTGTCCTCTGCTTTTTTTCCGCCCAAGCTTGTTTTCTCCTTCCCGTTAACCATATCACTAACCCAGACACCAGAGCCTGTAGTCTTATTCTTGTGTTACGCATTTACTTCTTCAGGAATCGCATTATTTCACTCTGTTACTTACTACCTGTGATCCTGGACAGGTTACTTTCTGCTTCAGTGTACCCATTTATAAAATGAGTATAATTGCCATAAAGCCTATTGTGAGTGCTTAGACAGAGCTAGAACTAGTAAGCACTCTTTTTTCCCAGTTATATTAAACTATAATTGACTTACATTACTGTAAATTTAATGTGTGCAGCATAATGGTTTGACTTACATATAGTGTGAAGTGATTACTAAAGTAAGTTTGACAGCCATCATATCACATAGAGATAGTACTAAGCACTATTTAAGTGTTTGCCTTTGTTTAAACCTGTACATTTAAAATTATTATTCTAAAAACTGCCTTCACCCTTTTTCCAATATGATACCTTTTCAGTTACCTGCAGATAATTCAACTGAAGTATCTCACTGAACCTGACACAGTTGAAAAATGAAGCGAAGAATCTTGTAACCCTAAATTCTTCTTTCCTTTTCACTTTCCGTCATGTAACCTGCCACTTTCCAGAGACTGCCCCAGAGCCCATCTCTTTCCATTGCCATGGTCAGGCAATTATTTTAACAAGGTCCTGGATTCTAATCAGTCATTCTCCCTTCATACACATCATCAGTTGACAGTGACTGACCTTACTTTAATATTTTTCTCTACAGTGGCAAGCTAGCCGGAGATGCTCGAGCATTTTGTAAGGTGTAAACAAACATGCGTTCGTTGTAACTCTTCCGTCTTCTTCCGCAGGCGCGCTTACGGAGTGCTACGACGAGCTGGGGAACAGATACCAGCTTCCGGTCTACTGCCTGGCGCCCCCCATCAACATGATAGAGGAGAAGAGCGACATAGAGACTCTGGACATTCCGGAGCCGCCTCCCAACTCCGGGTACGAATGTCAGCTCCGCCTGCGCCTGTCCACCGGCAAAGACCTGCGGCTGGCGGTGCGCAGCACGGACTCCGTGTATCACATGAAGAGGCGGCTGCACGCCGCCGAGGGGGTGGAGCCCGGCAGCCAGCGCTGGTTCTTCTCCGGCAGGCCTCTCACCGACAAGATGAAGCTGGAGGAGCTGAAGATCCCCAAGGACTATGTTGTGCAGGTCATAATGAGCCAGCCTCTGCAGAGCCCGACGCCCGTTGAGAACTGAGCTGGTCCTCTAGGCTGGTCCCCAGCTCCCTCCCTCCCCCGCCCCTTTTTATTGTTGTTTCCTACTCTATGGCGTGAAATGTATTTTCACTGCTCTGAATTCCGTATAATGGATTTAGTTCTGAGGAATTACCAGTGCGAAATTCCATCTGTGATGGAGACCAACAAAAATAATTAATTAATAAAACACAAAGAGCTAGCCCTTGAGACTCATGTAATGAACAGTTTCTAATTTGCGGGGCAGTTAAGAAATAGATAACCATTTATTTTAGAACTCCCAGCGACTAGGTAACGGCTATATTTAAATGGTCTGGACTGTAAATAGAACATTGCATCCATGGAGAACAGCACCGAGCACCTTGTGAGTACAGAGTTTTTATAAAAATATAATTTCTAGACATCATCAATTACAGTTATAAAACTTTAGCTTTTTGAAATGAAAACTGTCAAGAGCAGCAGATGAGGGTTGCTTCTCTTCTGGTTGCTCAGTTCCTATTTAGTCATAAAGGGTTAAAGACGGGCACATTATGTTTCAGCATCGCTTTCCCTTCCCGCGTGGTGAGCTGTTTATTTACATTCACATGAAATGTTGGTGCCTTCCAGCATGCTGGCGGCGGCCCCTTCTGGAACACGAGGCCATAATTTAGTCAGTGCAATCAGACCTCTAATTTTCAACTGATACTCGGTTGAGAAGTCTCTTGTTCTCTGGCTGCACCAGTCTCCTGAAATGTCTGTAACGAAGCTGTTTCCATCGCCAGGCTTAGAAGGCCACCATTACATAATACCTAATTGTTCTCCCCACTCTGCGTGGAACTTTTCAGAGATAACTGTGCCCCCAAATGCATGGCTACTGGGCCAGGGAACGCAAGGGATCAAGTAGAGCTGTTCCCACTGCTGGGGAATCAAGTCCTTCTCTTTTCTCCCCTAGTTTGCAGGAAGGGTGTACAGAAACCCGTTCCATCTGTGCCCGGGAGAATCGTGCCTGTCTTTCAGAGAGCATTTCAATTCCTAATTTTCTAATGTGCAAGATAGACTGGTGTCACTTAAACAGCAGTGAGACCAAATGGTGAAGGAAACGTTGCTTTATACTTGAGTACTTTCCAGTTTGCTGTTACCTTAGTGATGGGAGATGACAGTGTTTCTCTCTGATCTTTCCTGGCAAAGAGGCAAATTAAGAACCCGCAGATTGGATGATAGAGGAGTGAAAAATCCGGGGAGATAAGCTGATTCTTTAGTCCTGTGGCTGGAATAAAGCTGCCGAGGATTATATTTAACCTGGAGCCTTTTCAAGGTCGGTTCCATTAGTGAGGGGGGCTAGCACACGATTGCTGCACCTCGAGAACCCAGAGCTGGGAAGTCAGGGGAGGGGTACCCGGCTGTGTGCAGCGGGAACTCACCACACCTCCACACCTGTCTAGAGGGGAGGCACCATTATTCATTTTAAAGGCGAAACAACACTGCTAATTAGTTTAAAGGCAATGTTTAAAATGGTATTAAACCTCCTATATCCTGTTAGATACAATATTTATAATTGTAACACGTCTTGTTTCTGAGAGCTTTACTTCCCTTTTTAATGCAGTTAATTTGAAAGATTGTGGCTACATTTAATTTAGGTTTGCTAATAATTGAATCTAAATCCAAGAGGATACAGCAGCATTCATTACAGAGGAGTATTTTTATATAGGGAGGTGGAGGTCTTTCAGTATAATGCCCCAGCAAAGAGTTTTAATTTTCTGCCACATTAAATAGCAAGCAACTTCTCTTAAAGTTTGTCAACTGGGAAAAGAAAAGGGTTTCAACTTATTTTCTTAAGCAGATTTGGTGATATCATGAAGAATCTATGGTTGGTAGATGTTTTTTTGTTGTTGAGGATTTGAGCTCTCAAAAGAGTTTATTTTAAAGGAACATATACTTTGAATAACAGTTTTCTGGGCATGTTTAACTAACCTAGGTGAGAAAACCACGGTGCTGTTTAATTGTAAATAGGTTGGTATAAGATTGGACCAATACTTGATGTGTATAATTTTAGTATGTAGGGTTTTTGTGCTTTTTTAAAAAAAAATGTTCAATTTTTCTCCTTGTCTCTGCCTTTTTTGTTTTATTATTATTATTACTCTCTACAGTAAGGGTGATCTGCCTCACTCTAATAAAACCTCTAAAAAGGTTTTCTTCCTTTTTACAACCTCAGCTGAATAAATAAGTTTATTATCACCAGCCTTAGGTTCTGCTATGCCAAACCATACACGGTCGCTTATAGATACGCTTTATCTTCCCCATTGAAATCCTGGTCTGAAATATCTTAGTTGTTGTTTTCTTTCCTGTTTCTCTAGCGAGAGAAACAGAAAGGGAGAGAGATGAGAAGCATCAACTGGTAGTTGCAGCACTTTAGTTGTTCATTGAGTGCTTTCTCATACGTGCCTTAGCCTGGGGGCTCCAGCTGAGCCAATGACCCCTTGCTCAAGCCAGCGACTTTGGGCTTCAAGTCAGTGATCATGGAGTCATGTCTGTGATCCCACGCTGAAGCCAGCGACCCAGGGCTCAAGCTGATGAGCCCACATTCAAGCCGGTGACCTCAGGGTTTCGAACCTGGGTCCTCAGTGCCTCAGGCCAGTGCTCTATCCACTGCGCCACCTCCTGGTTAGGCTGCTTTTTTCTTTTAAGAATCTCCTAATTCAGTTTTTCAGAAGCCCTGAACTCATTTCTTAATCCATTTTGGATCAAAGTGACAACAAATTGTTACTTTTTAATTTAAAATAGGTGACACACATGCCTGGGGGGAAATCCAAACATAACAAAGGGAAAGGTCTTTCACTCTAGCTCCTCATCTCCTATTGCTCCTCCCCAGAGTAACATCTGTTAACAGTTTTCTGTGTGTCTTAAAAGATACTCTAGCACAGCAGTTCTCAAACTTGATCATGCCTCAGAATCGCCTAGAAGGCTTATTAAAGAAGAGACGGTGGGGCTCTTTCCCCCCCGCAGCTCCAAGTGCGCAGGTCTGAGTGGGCCCAATAATGGATATTTCCGTAAGTTCCTGGAGAGTCTGCTGGTGGTGTGGGGATCCCAGGGTGAGACCTCTTCTGGTGTGTATGCGTATGTCCAACCACCTGCCTCCTGTTTTCCCGTAAAGACATACGTGACTCTACGCCTTTGGTTTTTCTTTAAAACTGCATCTCGGGTTGTCCGTGTAAGCAGACCAGCTCTACCTCGTTCCTTTTCCAGCTGGCAGCACCCCGCTGACTGGACTGCCACAGGGACATCGGACTTCGTTCTGGGCACGGGGGCTCTCTCAGTCTGCTGCCGCTGTGACCCGTGCTGCCATGGAGTGTCCTTTTCTGGAGCTACCTCTTGTCTGTACATCTGTTGAATGCACTTAGGTAGAGTTGCCAGCTCAGAGCATACAGGTTCAGGGAGTAGGTGCTGAGCTGCCCTCCAGGTAGGTTGTACCGGTTTAATGCTCGAGCAGAACGGCTGCTCCTACTCCCTGTACCCGGCCCAGGTAAGGGGCAGTCTGCGGCCTCTAGTGTTCACTGCGTTTTCTTTGAGGGAAGTTTAGCATTTGAAAGTCCACTGATACTTTTTCCCTGTGAATTCTCTTTATGTTTGCCAATTTCCTCGTGCCTTTTGGTCTTTATCCTCCTAGTTTGCAAATACTCTTTCTATATTAATGAAATTAGTCATTTTCTACCATGTGTTGCCATTTGTTTTTTGCTTTTATGTAATTTACCATGTACAGATTTCAAGTTTTCCATAGTCAGATCCATCAGTCTTGTATTTTATGACTTTGGGGTTTTGTGACTTCAAAAAGTTTGACCCACTATGAGATTATAAAAAATTTTCCTATGCATTCTTTTTTTTTTTTTTCTGAAGCTGGAAACTAGGAGGCAGTCAGACAGACTCCCGCATGCACCCGACCGGGATCCACCCGGCACGCCCACCAGGGGGCGATGCTCTGCCCCTCTGGGGCGTCGCTCTGTTGCGACCAGAGCCACTCTGGCGCCTAGAGCAGAGGCCATGGAGCCATCCCCAGCGTCCAGGCTAACTTTGCTCCAATGGAGCCTTGGCTGTGGCAGGGGAAGAGAGAGACAGAGAAGAGAGGAAGGAGAGGGGGAAGGGTGGAGAAGCAGATGGGTACCTCTCCTGTGTGCCCTGGCCGGGAATTGAACCCGGGACTTCTGCATGCCAGGCCGATGCTCTACCACTGAGTCAACCGGCCAGGGCCTCTTATGTATTTTATGCAGCTTATTTTGATGAAAGGAATGGAGTACCACCTAGATTTACTTTTTTCCAACTACCTACCCCATTTTTCTTAATACTATTTATTGAATAATTTTTATCTTTTTTCCATTGATGTGAAAAAAATCACTCTTAAGACACTTGTTGACGATCCATTTTCAATGATCTCTTCTGGTTAATTGGACCAATTCGCAGATATGCCTCGCATCCCCCTCCAACCCTCACGTGCTGTGATTTGGCACTTCCGGAGAAAGAGAGGAGAGTGTGGCTGCCCCCTCCCTTGCTGTGGCCAGTCTCCCCTGATCTCTCTCTCTCTCTGGCTGGCTCACATCGGTGGCTGCCATCTCAGCAAGGGTCAGCAGAGGTGTTCTGGCTTTTCCTGGTCTTCGTTTTGGGTAGGAGGCACGTGATGACAATACACGAGAGCTAAGGACTGGTAGAAAAGCGACTGCACTTGGCTTCGTTAGCTTCCTTGCCACGCCTGTCCTCTTCGTGGCTGAGAGATGGTGGAGGACCCAGCCCCGTGGTCCTGGGCTGGAACTGTGGTCGTGTGCCCTCAGCCAAGCCTGCTGATCACCTGCCCCTGCAGCTGGGGCTCCTCTAACCCGGAACATGCTCTGTTGACCAGGGAATTCTAATGTAACTAGGACGTAGTCGTAACAGTGTTACTGCCATCCAAAGTGTACTACCAGTACTTGGTCTAATAAGCTCGACCCTTAAAGCACAGTGGGCCCTGGCTGGTTAGCTCAGTTGGTAGAGCATCATCCCGCAATGCCAGGCTTGCGAGTTTAACCCCTGGTCAGGGCACATACAGATAGCTGCCCATGACTGTAAAACTAAATGGAACAACAAATAAATGCTGTCCCTCCCTTCCTCCCTTTCTCCCTCCTTTCCTCCCTTTTCTCTCCTTCCCTTCTTTTCTCTGTCTTTCTAAAATCAGTAATTTAAAAAAAGCACAGTGGATTGACTCAGTGTGAAATAATGAAATTTAATTGATTTATGCAAACTTTAAAAAATTTAAGTCACATAGTGTAGTTGAGGAAAAAAGTCCTAATGCAAACGTTGACAGATTACTTTCTTTGTTGTACTTCAAGTCCCAAAAAAGTGTCACTTTACTAATGGTGCAGTGGAATTTTAGTTTTTTTTAAATTATTTTTAATTATTTTTTTTTTATTTTTTTATTTATTCATTTTAGAGAGGAGAGAGAGAGAGACAGAGAGAGAGAGGAGAGAGAGACGGGGGGGAGGAGCTGGAAGCATCAACTCCCATATGTGCCTTGACCAGGCAAGCCCAGGGTTTCGAACCGGCAACCTCAGCATTTACAGGTCGACGCTTTATCCACTGCGCCACCACAGGTCAGGCAATTTTAGTTTTTACACTGAGTTTGAGCCCATCAGAGGTAAATTGTTCAGTTTCCTGACTGTATTCCAGAACCACATAGTTTATGAAAATGCTCTTCAAAGGAACCTTAGCACTTGGGTCATGATACCTTTTAATTATTTTTTTTTCTTTTTTTCTTTTTCTTTTTCATTTTTCTGAAGCTGGAAACAGGGAGAGACAGTCAGACAGACTCCCGCATGCGCCCGACCGGGATCCACCCGGCACGCCCACCAGGGGTGACGCTCTGCCCACCAGGGGGCGATGCTCTGCCCATCCTGGGCGTCGCCATGTTGCGACCAGAGCCACTCTAGCGCCTGGGGCAGAGGCCACAGAGCCATCCCCAGCGCCCGGGCCATCTTTGCTCCAATGGAGCCTTGGCTGCGGGAGGGGAAGAGAGAGACAGAGAGGAAAGCGCGGCGGAGGGGTGGAGAAGCAAATGGGCGCTTCTCCTGTGTGCCCTGGCCGGGAATCGAACCCGGGTCCTCCGCACGCTAGGCCGACGCTCTACCGCTGAGCCAACCGGCCAGGGCCAGATACCTTTTAATTATTTACTTAAAAAAATTAAAGACTTTATTCATTTTTTTAGAGAGAAGAGAGAGAGAGAGAAAGAGGGAAGGGGCAGGAAGCATTAACTCCCATACGTGCCTTGACCAGGGTTTTGAACCAGCAACCTCAGTGTTCCAGGTCGATGCTTTATCCACTGCGCCACCACAGGTCAGGCCTCATGATACCTTTTGTAGTCACCCCGGTGGCTTCCAGGGAGGAAGGGAAAATTGTACTACCTGCTCATATCTGAAACTCCAGCTATTAAATTTAATATTAACTTAAAATAAATTTGAAGTCATTGAATTGAGTAATTTAAATATTTAAGTTTTAGTTTACGATTTATTTAGTCAAAATTAAAACCTACTGACCTATTATCTTTCGCTCTCGCCTCCCTCACTGCCCCCATTCTGAAACAAGAGGTGTATAGTATCTTCATTACTTGAGAGACGATGTCCGAAAAGATGTCCGAAAAGAAATACGCCTTGGTGACCTTTTCTGTATCTCAGGACTGTCGCCCACTGGAAAATGGGCAGGAAGTCTTCCTAAGAGCCCACGGCGTTTCTCCTGCCGGAGCTCTTCCTAGAGCCTCAGGCTCTCTGGTGGCAAAGCCATTTCCAAGCTGCTGCAGAAGAGGCAGGAACCTGGTCTAGGAAAGCTTAGTTAGTGGTGAGACCCTATGAAACAATGCCTTTCTCACGCTGTCATTTCCAGCCGGATGGTATTGGCCTCTCGGTACAGTCCTCGGTGGTGTCCTGGTGTCCAGACTTGTTTGCCAAAAGTCTAGCAGTGACTTGGGTTTGTTTTTTGTTTTTTTTGTGTGTGTTTTTTGGGTTTGTTTTTTGCTAGCTTTATTCAGTTTTTGTAGTGCCATTGTGGGAATGAGGAAGACGTTAGGCTGCTAACCCTAGAGACTGAGAGAGGGACAGACGGGAAGGGAGAGAGAGAAGCAATCCACTGTGCCACTGCCTGGTCAGGCTGTTCATAGTAATTAACATGATTTCTGTAAGAACAGGTTTGACTTCTGAATGGCAACCTTAGATAAGCAGTGTTCTTTTCTGTTGCACCTTGTCAAAATGATTTTTTTTTTTTTTTGTATTTTTCTGAAGCTGGAAACGGGGAGAGACAGTCAGACAGACTCCCGCATGCGCCTGACCAGGATCAACCCGGCACGCCCACCAGGGGGCGACGTTCTGCCCACCAGGGGGCGATGCTCTGCCTCTCTGGGGCGTCGCTCTGCCGCGACCAGAGCCACTCTAGCACCTGGGACAGAGGCCAAGGAACCATCCCCAGCGCCCGGGCCATCTTTTCTCCAATGGAGCCTTGGCTGTGGGAGGGGAAGAGAGAGACAGAGAGGAAGGAGAGGGGTAGGGGTGGAGAGGCAGATGGGCGCCTCTTCTGTGTGCCCTGGCCGGGAATCGAACCTGGGATCTCTGCACGCCAGGCCGACGCTCCACCACTGAGCCAACCAGCCAGGGCCTCAAAATGATTTTTGATGATTATTTGGTCCTCTGGAACTCATTGGATGCCTTATAATCAGTTATATTGCATAATGCATCCTTAAGAAATCCTTTGTTTATAATTTATTGATTTGAGAGAGAGACAAATACTGACCTGTTCCACTCATTTGTACATGCATTGGTTGATTCTTTTTATTTTTTTATTGATGTTAGAGAGGAGAGAAAGGCTTCGGGTAGAGGGAAACGGGAAGCATTGGCTCACAGTTGTTTCTCGTCTGTGCCTGGACCAGGCAAGACCGGGGCTTTGAACTGGTGACCTCAGCCTTCCAGATGTGTTTTCCAATGCGCCACCACAGGTCAGGCCATTGGTTGATTCTTGTGTGTGCCCTGACCAGGGATCCAACCCGAACCCGCAACCTCGTTGTATCGGGATGGTACTTAACCAGCTGAGCTATTTGGCCAGGGCTGAACTGTATAGTTCTTTACTTGCCAAGTTTGTTCCTCAGAAATTTATGGTAGAAGAAGTAATTATTAGCATCATGCAGAAGGAACTTCTTCTGAGCCACTGAGATGCTAGCCTGAAAGTTTTAACACAAGCTGCTAAAACCAAAGCGAGTTACTTGGCTCTCTTGCTCAGCCCAGGCGTGTAGTTGACCTTGAATTTGAATCCTTTCCTACATTAGTGAACCATATGTTCTTGGATAAAGTCTTAATTTCTATAGGCCTCAATTTCCTCATTTGTAAATTGAGGTAACACCTAATTCTGAGGGTTATGAGAATAAATAAATTCACGCATCTAATGCACCTGTCTAAACCACAGCAAGCACTTACTAAATGGTAGTTATCATTAACTTCATGGTACAGTCAGGTAGAGAGGATTCCTAAGTCCCGTGCTAAAAACATTTAAAAATTATTCAAGGCATTAATTATACAAGAAAAATAAACTTATGAAAGTGCATGTAATACTTACTTTCCCCGAGCAGATTTGATGTTTGCTTGATCACCTAACCCATTAGAGCAGCGGTTCTCAACCTGTGGGTCGCGACCTCGGCGGGGGTCGCCTAGGCCCACAGGTTGAGAACCACTGCATTAGACAGTAACTGAGGTTCTAGGAAGGACCTAGATGTCCTAATGTCCTAATGCCTCAAATGTCCTAAAACATCACGTCGGTTTCCCAGATGGTCAGCGCACTTCACCGTTTGCCACTCTGCAGGTCTTGCCTCCAGGCAGTGTTAGCCTGAGGACTGGGAGGGTAGGAAAGCTTCGGAAAGCCCTGAGCCGACAGCGCCCAGTCCTGCGAAAGTGTCGCCTCCTTTCCTCAGCTTGGCTCCAGGAAGCCTTGGTCACTGGAGACTCAGGGGCCTAACGGACAGGCGGCAGCAGACTTGGGACATATGTATGCACAAAGCCCAGATGGCCACATCACAGGACATTATTGCGAGTCAGTCGTGTATGAAGTCGGTAGGTTGCTAACTCTAAGGACCTGCGGAGGAATGCTGATTTGAACCTTTTGTATATCGAAGTCGGTGTAAAGATACTCATTTTGGTGTTCAAATTTATTTTTAAACGTGAACAGTTGTAATTATATTATAATTTCAGATTGATTTATTTCCAAAAGACTCTTCGGTTTCCTCATAAATCTGTGGGGCGCATTCTTTCTGAGCTGAGCTTGCTCTTTCTGTGTCTCCTCCTCCGCCTGCAGCCTCTTCTGGTACTTGTGCATGGTGAACCGAGTGAGCAGCTTAAATTCCTTGTAATTAAGACACTTTTGTGGGGGGGGGGGGAGGGAGGGGAAGAAAAGAAAAATGATTTCAAGAAGAATTTGATACTTTGTTTCAGATGACAGCAGGATTGTAATCATTTCTTATTTAAAAACTTGGAAACTTAAAGCGACTCAGTAATTAGGACAAAATTATCGTTTGATTGTCGTCTAGGAGCCAGGAACACAGAGTCTATTATAGACTCTAAAAGGAACCAAGAGCCTGACCAGGCGGTGGCGCAGTGGATAGAGCGTCGGACTGGGATGCAGAGGACCCAGGTTCGTAACCCCGAGGTCGCCAGCTTGAGCGCGGGCTCATCTGGTTTGAGGAAAAGCCCACCAGCTTGAACCCAAGGTCGCTGGCTCCAGCAAGGGGTTACTCCGTCTGCTGAAGGCCCGTGGTCAAGGCACGTATGAGAGAGCAATCAATGAACAACTAAGGTGTTGCAGTGCGCAATGAAAAACTAATGATTTATGCTTCTCATCTCTCTCTGTTCCTGTCTGTCTGTCCCTGTCTATCCCTCTCTCTGACTCTCTCTCTGTCTCTGTAAAAAAAAAAAAAATAAAATAAATAAATAAAATTGAAAAAAAATTAAAAGGAACCAAGAGTCAAAAATAAATAAATAAAATAAAATCAATACAAGGAACCAAGGGTCGCTTTCTCCTAACACGTCAAGGCCAGATGCCTCAGGCGCGCTCCCTGCCTTCCCACGGCTGTCTCTTACGCCTCTGCTCCTTTGCTCCCATCATAGAATTGCTTCTTTTCTGCTTACTCCAATCTGTATGCCCTCTCCAACGCCTGCTCCCAACCGTATTGGTATATATCTCTCTCTAAACGTCTTAAGCAATATTTCCTTCACTAAGCTCCTGTAATTTTGTAGCCATATTATGGGATGTAGCACTCAGCTATTCAGCCGTCTCTCTTCCACGGGCCTGTAAATCTCCAGTGTGTTCATTTTTTGTTTTTTTTGTATTTTTCTGAAGCTGGAAACGGGGAGAGACAGTCAGACAGACTCCCGCATGCGCCCAACCGGGATCCACCCTGCACGCCCACCAGGGGGCGATGCTCTGCCCCTCCGGGGCGTCGCTCTGCCGTGACCAGAGCCACTCTAGCGCCTGGGGCAGAGGCCAAGGAGCCATCCCCAGCGCCCGGGCCATCTTTGCTCCAATGGAGCCTTGGCTGCGGGAGGGGAAGAGAGAGAGAGGAAGGGGAGGGGGTGGAGAAGCAAATGGGCGCTTCTCCTATGTGCCCTGGCCAGGAATCGAACCCGGGTCCCCCACACGCCAGGCCGACGCTCTACCGCTGAGCCAACCGACCAGGGTCCAGTGTGTTCTGATCCCAGCACCATGACGTGCTCAAACAGGTTTTCCCGCCCTCCTCCTCACCCGTCTCTGCTGTAGGTAGTAGGACATTGTCCTCTGCCTTATGATAGAGAGGCTACCAGGCTACACTGGGAGGGGCTGCACTTACACGGTCACCTGTGATGTCCAAGTCGCCGTAGAACTCTTGGAGTTGCTCTTTTTTAATGTTGAAGAGGAATTCGTACATGTACAAGTCCTCTGCATTAATCCTCAGCTCCCCATTGATGTCAAGCAACTCAAAAACAAGTCTGGAATGACGGAAGAGAAATTGCTCTTCCAACTGGTTCTGTTTGGAGAGACAAGGATAAGACAAGAAACGGTGTTGGTGCAGCTCGCCTACCTTGCTGCCTCCAGTCTCCTCTGCTCCCTCATCCGTGCCCTAGAGAGCTAAAGGCAGATGGCAGAGTCACAGGAGCTCAGGATGGAAAGGGCTCTGCGGTCAGTGCCTCAAGTCCTGCTTCAGCATCTGCCTTCAAGGGGAACTGAGGCCACCTGTGGTGATCAGCTCCACTAGCCAGACCCAGAGCCCCTAGGACGCATCTCCTTTCAGTAAGCATTGCAGCACGGGCAGGAAAATGCTGAAGATATTGATCCCTTTCCCCAGGGAGTGGGCGGTAGGGAAATACCCGTGAGAAGTGTGTGCCAGGCAAGGTGGGGACCCAAAGAAGGGTGTTTCTCATCTCGAGCCTTCATCCCTCCAGAAGATTCTCTGAGAAGGGGTCATGAAGGGGGTAAGGCGCTTGGGGTTCCTGGTGGTTCTGAGAAACACCAGCTAGAACAGGCGAGGAAAGGCATGGGGTCTTCCTCGGAGAGGCAGTGTGGGCGGGTCGGAGACGGGCAGATGACCAGGGGGGAGGCTGGGCACCTGGTCCAGTTCCTAGGGTACTGATGTACCGTTTTGGAAACCGGTCATTCTCCCTTACATTGTTGAGTGAAAGGAAGACGATTTCTGGTGTACTCTTGAATTCGGTGCGGCCGTTAGTAAGATGGCTGCAGCTGCCAAGCTAAGCCCCCTCTGTCCCGGGTCCTGACTTGATACTCGCCTGCCGTGCCAGCAGCATGCAAACCAGCATGTAGAACTCTTCGAAACCGATCTCGCCCATAGTCTCCCAGTCCAGCAGGTCGAACACGCTCATGATTTGTTTCCGGTTCCAGTTGGTCACGTGACGAAGGAAGTGGTAGAACAGCACGTCTGTTACGAGGGGAGACGGGGGGAGATGGGGGGTTCTGGACCAGATCCGGGGGCTCAGGCACGGGAGCCTCGTCGATGGCCCTGAGGTTGGAAGCTTGTGAACCGGGAAGAGCAATGCTAGTCTTTTGTTCCTGGCTTTGCCACCGTACCTCCCACGATGCCTCAAACCGTAGCTGCCCTTGAGCGGCGTGGGAAAGCATGTGCCTCGGAGGGTGGGCAGGCTCGGACCCCGGCCCCCGTTCACGCGCACTCGATGGCGTGGACTGGTGTGGATAGGTGACCGGTGAAGTGCACAGGGTGCTCTTGATACGTGGAAGGAAGGGCTTAATTCTCACTGGGGACCTGGGACACTTGCAGAAGCTGACATTTTACCTGGGCCTTTAGTTAAAACAAGAGACATTAAAAAAAAAATCGGCCCTGGCCGGTTGGCTCAGTGGTAGAGCGTCGGCCTGGCGTGTAGAAGTCCCGGGTTCGATTCCCAGCCAGGGCACACAGGAGAAGAGCCCATCTGCTTCTCCACCCCTCCCCCTCTCCTTCCTCTCTGTCTCTCTCTTCCCCTCCCGCAGCTGAGGCTCCATTGGAGCAAAGATGGCCCGGGCGCTGGGGATGGCTCCTTGGCCTCTGCCCCAGGCGCTAGAGTGGCTCTGGTCGCAACAGAGCAAAGCCCCAGAGGGGCAGAGCATCGCCCCCTGGTGGGCCGAGCGTCGCCCCCTGGTGGGCATGCCGGGTAGATCCTGGTCGGGCGCATGCGGGAGTCTGTCTGACTGTCTCTCCCGGTTTCTAGCTTCAGAAAAATACAAAAAAAAAAAATCATTCCTCTTCTATAAAAGTATCAATACAGCTCATGCTTATTATAGGGAATGCATTTGGCTATGAGGAAAAGGAACAGTGCTATGGCACGCTGGTCCCGTTCAGTGCTGCGTGACCTGCAGTAGGCGTTCCATTCCCTAGAGGCACGTGTACCGAATCGGACTCGGGACATCTCGACATCTCCTATGGGACCCGGTCAGCACGTCTAACAAATTCCAGGTGGTGCGGCCGCTGCTGAGCACCCCCTTAAGTGGCAGAGCCAGGAACCTGAATGTGGTCTGCCTGACCCCGCAGCCTGGCTCCTCCCAGGGTGGAGCCGTGCCTTTTGTACCTTAGCTGAGACATATTCAGTCATGTACAATCAGAAAAATACCGTCATTTAAAGAACAGAGAAGGCTTGTGCTAAAATCCCACTCACTCATCATCTGTCTCGGTGTAGGAGATGGAAGGAAGATGGCGGCGCCATTCTGCGCTGGGGCGTGGCTGTCCACACAGATCGCCCGCGCTAGCTTAAGGGGTTTGCATGCGCTCCTTTGTCTACACGTGTCCCCCCTTGCCCACTGGTTACAGAAACTTTCTCCCACAAAAGATGGGGCTCCACGAAACACATACAGCGTCTCTGCAGTTTGGAGTCCCAGGGGAACACAGGGAACCAGTTGTCACAATGTCATGGTTTGGGGCTTCTGATGGTTTCTTGATGTTCCTTTCCTGTCCACCCCCTGTACGAGCATGTGGGAACAATAACATATCTGTACACAATGTTGTTTGTGGAGTTGCTCTTTGGCACAGGTTTAGTGTGGGGCTCAGGAGCTACTTAACAAATGTTGTAAACCAGCTGGCCCTGGCCCACGCAAGTCTCCAAAGGCTTCAGTCACACGGCCTCCCCAGAAGGCAGCACTGAACACTGTGCCTTCCCTCGTTCAGGTCACTACCTAACCCCCTGGCGACCAGAAGACACGAGCAAGTGTGGGTCCCTCTGCGTATTGCATCATCAGGGACTGACTTAGTTACTAAGGAGATCAGACGTTTGCTTCTCAGCAAACATTCCGGCGAGACGAAGAGGGGGCTCTGGAGTCAGAAAGCTGTGGGCTTTTGTTCAGGGTTCTCGGTTTACAACCCGGTGCCCTGCTGTTGCATTATCTAGGACTGAGTACCTGGGTTACTGGGAGGATTTGGGGACAGACAGGCCTTGTGTGAATCTACACATGTATGGAGAAAAACAGGCATGCACTCATGAGAAAAGGAAGGTGTCCTTTAATTACATTTTAAAGATTGAACGAACTCTTAAGAACCTTTAGGGGGAAACCCCTTACTCACAAATGACATTAATCTCTCTCAGGTCACAATGAGTGGGTAGGACACCTTATTTATACCCAGTTCCAAAAAAAAACAAACCCTAAAACCTAGCCTGACCTGTGGTAGTGCAGTGGATAAAGTGTCAACCTGAACACTGAGATCGCAGGCAGGTTTGAAACCCTGGGCTTGCCTGGTCAAGGCACATATGGGAGTTGATGCTTCCTGCTCCTCCCCCTTCTCTCTCTCTCTCTCTTTCTCTCTCTCTCTTTGTGTCTTTCTTTCTCTCTCTCCTCTAAAAATGAATTAAAACAAACAAACAAACAAAAAAAGCTAAAGTATTTTAACTGGTCTTCTGTAAGTTTGTGCTTTCAAAGGCAGGGTCAAGATTGTTAGTACTTTTTGGTCATTCACAAATACCAAGAATTAGTTGGGATCTTGTAGATCGTCTTTCTGATTCAAACCTCCCATTTGACAGATGAGAAGTCTTGCTGAGGTGTGTGTGTGTGTGGGGTCTCAGCCCCAAGGCATCATTATAATGATGACAAACATGAAGTCCTTACCATGTGCTAACCATCTTCTATACTTTGCCTCATTTAATTACCTTTTTTCCCCAACTATGAGACGGGGAGACTCCATTATAACCCTCATTTACAGAAGAGGGAAGTGAGATTTAATTTTTTTTAATTTTTTTTTATTCATTTTAGAGAGGAGAGGGAGAGAGAGAGAGAGAGAGAGAGAGAGAGAGAGAGAGAGAAGGGGGGGAGGAGCTAGAAGCATCAACTCCCATATGTGCCTTGACCAGGCAAGCCCAGGGTTTCGAACCAGCGACCTCAGCATTTCCAGGTCGACACTTTATCCACTGCGCCACCACAGGTTAGGCGAGGGAAGTGGGATTTAAAGAGGGTGATGATGACATGTTCTCCCAGATCACCCAGGGGTAGTGGGTGAAGCCAAGAATTAAGCCCACAGCCTGCAGTTCCATCCTCCTCACTGAATCGCCACCGGTCTTAAGTCTCAGTGGGCGATGAAAAACCAGGTAACAACCCAGAGGAAACCTTTCTGGAAGTACCGACCGTTCAAGGTGTTGTTGTTGTGCACATCCAGGAGGTGGAAATACTGCAGCAAGGCGTTCACGTTCCTCACGGACAATAAGCAGTATTGCTTGTCCAGGTACAGGTACCACAGAAAGGACCCTTCCTTCAGCTGCACCATGGTGAGGCGACAGGTGAGGTCACTAACCTGGCCACCTGACAGAGAAGAGGGAATGTTCCGCCTCGGAACTAGAATGTTGGATGCAGAGACACTCCGGGAGAAGGGGTCTTTCTAGATTCAAGTCATCATAGGAAACAGCTGACAAAAAAGGACGACGGCTCTCCAGGGATCACTTTGTCAAGTTATAGGACTATCTCACCACCGTGCTGTTCTGCCGAGACATAGACTATTGAATGTCAACTGTAATTGAAAGAAGAAAAAAAAAATGACACTGGCTTCCTCCCAGGTCTCCAGCCTTATTACCCCGATCTCTCGTTAACTCGATCTCTCTGTCATTAAAATCGAACCAGCTCTAAACTGAAACTACAGACTGGAAACGAGTGAGAGACTGTACACATGAAACCATGCTGCACCGCCTAGGTGGTCCTCAGAGGAGGAGTGTTCATTTGTAGTATACATGCATCCATTTTAGAAGACAAGAAAAAAAAATGAAAAATATATAAAGTATTAAAAGAACCTAGAATAAGTAAAATAAAACCAAAGAGAAGAAAGTTTTAAAGAAGATGCAAACAAGTGTACCAGAAAACAAAGCAGTGAACTTGGTTTGATCAGGGCCTTTTCTCCTTCATGTTATTTTAATGGAAATTTTCAAATGTATCCCAAAGTCGATTAGTATAATAAAGTTACATGTAGTCATCACCTAGCTTCAACAGTTATCACCTCAGGGCCAATCTTGTTTCCGCTTTTCCCACCCACTACCACCCGTGCTGTTATTTATTTATTTATTTAAAAAAATTTTTAAAAAAAATTTACAGAGACCGAGAGTGAGTCAGAGAGAGGGATAGACAGGGACAGACAGACAGGAACGGAGAGAGATGAGAAGCATCAATCGTTAGTTTTTCATTGCGCGTTGCAACACCTTAGTTGTTCATTGATTGCTTTCTCATATGTGCCTTGACTGCGGGCCTTCAGCAGACCGAGTAACCCCTTCTGGAGCCAGCGACCTTGGATTCAAGCTGGTGGGCTTTCACTCAAACCAGATGAGCCTGCGCTCAAGTTGGCGACCTCAGGGTCGCGAACCTGGGTCCTCTGCATCCCAGTCCGATGCTCTATCCACTGCGCCACCTCCTGGTCAGGCTATTTATTTATAGGAAAGGAGAGAGAAGCAGCAACTCATTGATCCACTTAGTTGTGCATCGATTGCTTCTCATATGTGCCTCGACAGGGGAATCAAACCAATGACCTTGGGCGACCTCGGGGTTTCAAACTGGTGACCACAGTGTTCCGGGTCAATGCTCTATCCTCTGCTCCACTACTAGCTAGGCGTCACTGTATTATTTTGAAGCAGATCTCAAAATTTGAATATATATTTAAAAAAATGGTGCCTTGCCCTGGCCGGTTGGCTCAGTGGTAGAGCGTTGGCCTAGCGTGCGGAGGACCCGGGTTCGATTCCCGGCCAGGGCACACAGGAGAAGCGCCCATTTGCTTCTCCACCCCTCCGCCGTGCTTTCCTCCCTGTCTCTCTCTTCCCCTCCCGCAGCCAAGGCTCCATTGGAGCAAAGATGGCCCGGGCGCTGGGGATGGCTCTGTGGTCTCTGCCTCAGGCGCTAGAGTGGCTCTGGTCGCAACATGGCGACGCCCAGGATGGGCAGAGCATCGCCCCCTGGTGGGCAGAGCGTCGCCCCTGGTGGGCGTGCCGGGTGGATCCTGGTCAGGCGCATGCAGGAGTCTGTCTGACTGTCTCTCCCTGTTTCCAGCTTCAGAAAAAAAAAAAAAAAAATGGTGCCTTAAAAAAAATAAAAACACTACCACATACTATTATTATACCTTAAAATCAGTCACAATCAAATCAGCCTTGGCTGGGTAGCTCGGTTGGTTAGAGTATGGTCTCCATGTCCAGAGGTGGCCTGTTTGACTCCCAGTCAGGGCACATGCAGAAAGAGGCATTTCTGTCTCCCTGGCTCTCCCCTCCTTCCTCTCTAAAATCAGTCAATAAATTTTTAAAATATATTTTATTTAGAGAGAGAGAGAGAGAAAGGGGGGAGGAGCAGGAAGTATCAACTCCCATATGTGCTTTGACCAGGCAAGCCCAGGGCTTTGAACCAGGGACCTCAGTGTTCCAGGTTGACGCTTTATCCACTGCGCCACTACAGGTCAGGCCTCTTTTTTTAATATTTATTTTTAGTAAGAATGGATCTTAAATGGTAACTCTGTGAGGTGATAGATGAGTTAACTAGCCTTACTGTGGTGATCACTTCACAATACATAGCTGAGGGGGGAGTCAGTTGGCTTACCTCCTTCCTTTGCTGTCCTGGGTGGTGAGGGCGGAGGGAAAGCAGGGTTCTGACGTGTTCCCACCGAAGACGCTCTGCCAACGTCTACTTCTACAGAGCCAAGTCACCTTGAAGTAAATGTGCTATCCAAGTGCTTATGGCCTTTTCCTCTGCCCTTAATGAAGAGCTGGAATGAACACTCAGTGTTCCCCGGCCTGACCTGTGGTGGTGCAGTGGATCAAATGTCTACCTGGAACACTTAGGTCGCTGGTTCGAAACCCTGGGCTTGCCTGGTCAAGGCACATGTGGGAGTTAATGCTTCCTGCTCCTCCCCTCCCCTAAAATGAATAAATAAAAAAAAATTTTTTTTTTTAAAGATCTGTTCTTTTAGCAACATTCAAGCATGTCCCCATGCTATATATGAGTTGCCCCAGAATGTATAATGTATTCATCTTCTTCTTTTTTTTTTTTTTTGTATTTTTCTGAAGCTCGAAACGGGGAAGCAGTCAGACAGACTCCCGCATGCACCCAACCGGGATCCACCCGGCGCGCCCACCAGAGGGCGATGCTCTGCCCATCCAGGGCGTCGCTCTGTCGACCAGAGCCACTCTAGCGCCTGGGGCAGAGGCCAAGGAGCCATCCCCAGCGCCCGGGCCATCTTTGCTCCAATGCAGCCTCGGCTGCGAGAAGGGAAGAGAGAGAGAGGAAGGAGAGGGGGAGGGGTGGAGAAGTTGATGGGCGCTTCTCCTGTGTGCCTTGGCTGGAAATCGAACCTGGGACTTCCGCACGCCAGGCCGATGCTCTACCACTGAGCAAACCGGCCAGGGCCTGTATTCATCTTCTAACTGAAAGTTGTGCCCTGTAACCACCTTCATTTCCTTATCCCTCGAAACCAGTCCACTCTCTGAGTTTAGGTTTCAGTTTAGTTTTGTTTTGATTCTACATATAAGTGAAATCATACAACCCTTTTAAATACTAACTCTGAAACCCAGGGTGTATTTTATTCTTACAGCACATCTCTATTTGGGCTAGTTACGTTTTGAGTGCTTGAACAAGCCACATTCGGCTCCTGGCTACCATATCGGACAGCACAGGCTTGGAGGATAACTTTGGTTTTCATTGACGGGTTGGGGGACAGAAGAAAGCCTATGAGTATGGTGATTACCAGAGGGCAAGGGGGACGGGGGTAGGCAATAAAGTAAAAAATAAATAAATAAAAGACGAGAGTTTCTCTCATTTTCACATGACTTTTCAAAGTGGTCACAATTTTTAAAGCTTGACTGATTTTAGAGAGAAGGGAAGGAAGAGAGCGAAACATTGATTTGTTGTGCCGCCCATCCATGCTGCCACAGGTTGTATGTGCCCCTACCAGGGATGGGACATCCGCCATCTGAGCTACGCAGCCAGCTGGTCACACTTTTTATTCACATTAAGTATGAGCACGGCATTGAGCACTACAAAAGAGAGAAAAAGGAAGCCTATGACCTTTTTTAAAGTGAGGAGTCGAACAGAACACTCACCATTTAAAGACCTGTATAGCTTGACCTGTGGTGGCGCAGTGGCGAAAGCATCCACCTAGAATGCTGAGGTCCTGGGTTCAAAGAAACCCTGCGCTTGCCTGGTCAAGGTACATGTGGGAGTTGATGGTTCCTGCTCCCCTCATCCCTCTCTCTCTCTTTCAACCCCCCCCCCCCGCCAATGAATAAATAAAATCTTTAAAAAGAGCTCTATAACCTTACCAGGCAGTGATGCAGTGGATAGAGCGTCGAACCGGGATTGGAGGACCCAGGTTGGAGACCCTGAGGTCACCAGCTTAAGTGCGAGCTCATCTGGTTTGAGCAAGGCTCACCAGCTTGAGCCCAAGGTTGCTGGCTCAAGCAAGGGGTCACTCAGTCTGCTGTAGCGTCCCCCCCCCCCCCCCCCCGTCAAGGCACATATGAAAAAGCAATCAATGAACAACTAAGGAACCGCAACGAAGAATTGATGTTTCTCATCTCTCTCCCTCCTGTCTGTATCTGTCCCTCTCTCTGACTCTCTCTGTCTCTCTCACACACCCACAGAAAAGAGCTGTATACAGAACATAGCAGGTAACTGGTAGAGGAGCAAGTCAAATGACCAGGGTGGTCGAGAATGATGGTGCTCAAGGAAACTTTCATTTTATCTTGTAACAAGCTCATTTTATTTAAATTGGGAAGTCAAACCAGAAACTTTTTTTTTTTTTAACAGAGACAGACAGAGAGAGAGATAGACAGGGACAGACAGACAGGAACAGAGAGATGAGAAGCATCAATCATCAGTTTTTCGTTGTGACACGCTAGTTGTTCATTGATTGCTTTCTCATATGTGCCTTGACCGCGGGCCTTCAGCAGACCGAGTAACCCCTTGCTCGAGCCAGCGACCTTGGGCTGAAGCTGCTGAGCTTTGCTCAAAGCAAATAAGCCCTCGCTCAAGCTGGCGACCTCGGGGTCTCGAACCTGGGTCCTCCACATCCCAGTCTGACGCTCTATCCACTGCGCCACCGCCTGGTCAGGTGAACCAGAAACTTTTTTTTAAATTTTATTTATTCATTTTAGAGAGGAGAGAGAAGGGAGAGAAAGAGACAGCGAGGGAGAGAGAGAGGAGAGAGAGAGAGACAGAGAGAGAAGGTGGGGAGGAGCTGAAAGCATCAACTCCCATATGTGCCTTGACCAGGCAAGCCCAGGGTTTCGAACCGGCGACCTCAGCATTTCCAGGTCGATACCCACTGCCCACCACAGGTCAGGCCCCAGAAACTTTTTTTAAAAAGACTTTCCTTATTGATTTTAGAGAGAGGAGAGAGACAGAAAGAGGGCGGGGAGGAGCGGGAAGCATCAACTCCTCCTTGCTTCATAGTTGCTGTACTTGGTGGAGTTGCTTCCTAGTACAATAGTCGCTTCTCATTTGTGCCTTGACCCAGCAAGTCCAGGGTTATCCACTGCGCCCCCATAGGTTAGCCAAGAATCAGAAGCTTTTAATATGCAAATATCGCTGAAGTCCCATCATGAAGCTTGTGGTAAGTTTGTGCCAAGGGAGCTGTTCTTCCCAACCCTCTGGTCCCGGCCGGCTCTGGATCTCGGTTTCGGAGTCCCTGGGAAGCAGGAAACGATCCGGGAAACCGCGGCCTCCAGGGACTGACCGCGGTCGCAGGGGCGCAGCATTCCGGCAGCAGGGGGCAGCACTGAGCCGGGGAACCCGCACCAGATCCGCGGGCAGGATGTGTCGCCCGGGGCTGGTGCGAGGGACGCCCCCACCTGGAAGTGGGCGGGAGCCAAGCAGCCTCGTGGGGGAGTTGCGGGGCGGATTCAATGCTTAATGCCAGTTCACCTTCACGGTTGGCCCTCGGGCAACAATTAGTGCGCGCTCTAGAAACGCCAATTCGCTTCCTTTCTCGTTCTCATAGAAATTTTGGGAGTCACAGGGAGCAGCTGGCCTCCCAAACCCAGGACGGTCCCGCCGAAGGGTCCCCAGAGCTTTTCAAAGCCCAGCCCTGAGCGCGCAGGCTGGCGGTGGACTACAGTTTCCATAGTGCCCTGCGGCGACGGGCGGAGCCCGGGCACGCCCGCAGCCAATTAGGGGGTCTACGGCGCCGCCGGGGAGCGGCAGGTGGAGCCGGGCCGGTGGGCGGGCGCAGGCGGGGTCCCAGACCGCGTTCCGGGGCTCCCAGGCAGGGTGTGGGCCACGGCGCTAGCGGGCCGGGCACGCGGTAGGCGTTCCCCGAGACAGGACCGGACGGGGGCGGGGTCCGCGGTCGCCGGAGCGGTTCCGGGTGCGCCCGCGGCAGGCAGCCCCGGGCGCACTTGACCGGGTCGGACTGCGGGGAAGGGCGGGTCTGGGGAGGACCCCCGAGCGCCGCAGCGTCCTCCAGCCCCTCCTCCGCGACCGCGGGAGCCGCAGCCCGAGCCCCAGCAGGCGCCACCTCGCCGCCCGGCTCGCGCGCCCCCAGCCATGGCTTTTGCCAATTTCCGCCGCATCCTGCGCCTGTCTACCTTCGAGAAGAGAAAGTCCCGTGAATATGAGCACGTCCGGCGGGACCTGGACCCCAATGAAGTGTGGGAGATCGTGGGCGAGTTGGGCGACGGCGCCTTCGGCAAGGTTTACAAGGTGAGGGCGCTGGGGGTGGGTGGCTCCGGTCAGCCCGATCCACGGCTCCGGAGGGCGCAGAGGGGCTGCCCGGCCCTATACTCGGGGTTGGGGGCTCCTGTTCTGGGGACCCTTGTTCTGGGGACTCAGCCCGGCTGAGTCTGCGCGCTGGGCGCTCCTCTGGACACGGCTTCTGCTCCCCAGCTCCATTTCTGAGCACTTCCTGTGCGTCTGGCACTGCGCTGGGTGCCGCAAGGGGAGACAGAGGGGCGCTTATAGGACCCTAATTAGCATCCGTGAGGGCCGCCCGTGGCACCCGCGGTATGACCGTGATGCTCCGCAGACTTTTTAAGGAGCGCCCTCACACAAGGTGTGAGAATGCGCAAGACGGTGCGGCAGCGAGCCGGCGGCTTCTGGAAGGCTTAGGACCGGTGGAGTTGGGTCACACCTGAAGCTGATCCAGAGACTGGAAAAGGCGGGGGCAGGGGTGGGGGGTGGGAAGGAGAGGGTTGCCTTGCGGGCTCCTATTTGATTCCGTGCCTGAGTCACAGCTGGGGACTCTCCCAGCCCGCAGTCACCTTTCCCCAGCAGGAACTCAGGGCAGAGGGCTTTTTGTGGAAGGGTGGTTGGCATAGAGCTGAGTAATTCTAGATATGCTTGCAGCAGGACATTGTTTGGTTCTTGCTTCTGTGAATCAATTCCGAGTTGTAGTGTAGACCCACACGCTGAGGGCTTGACTCCACCCTTTTCCCGGTCTCCTCTTCTCCAGGAAAACCTGGAGAGAATCCTTCAGGGCAGGCACCTCTTTCCCAAGCCACGAGCACCCTCCTTGGGGCTCCTATAGCTTGTCGACCACTCTGACCCCAAGATTGCCCTTTTCGGAGGCTGGACCTCTCAGAACGGGCTTCTCTTCCCACCCCGCCCATGTCCCCCTCAGGACTTGATCATTTTGCCTTGAAAGTGGCCGAGAGTCCCGTTACCCAAGCGCCCTGCCTGGAAGGGTGGTGTTAGCACCACCTGGGAGCCCGTTGGAACGGCAGGTCCCACTCTAGACCTCCTGAGTCAGAGTCTTGTAGCACGATCCCCAGGTAATAGTTTAAGCACGTTCAAGTTTGACAAGCCTCGCTCTGGAGGCACTTTTGAGGCCAACTAGGCCCATCTGGGTGCCTGTTCTGTTACCTTCCCCTGCCCCCTGTGAGCTGGCACTTCCTGTTCCAGGGTGGAACCCCCACTGGAGCAAAGGTTCTCTGTTTGCAGAGGCAGGCCTCCGTGCCAGTCACACCCGGGGCTCTCAGGCTGCCTTGCTTTGCTGCCCTTCTCTGCCAGAGGGTTCTGCACACATTCGGGGCCATGGGCACCTTCTCTAGCAGGCACGTCTTTTCCTTTCCCTTCTTGAGCTTCACCTTCCTCCTAGCGGGACCAGGACAGTGAGCCTTGTGGCTCCCCCTGGACACCCTGCCATTGTCCTTGCCTTCCCTGGATAGAGCCTGTGCTTTCTAATGTACTCTGACCCCCAGGAGGGCAGCCGGACCCTCAGGCAGCTCACCACACCCTTCCCTTTCTCCAGAAGGCTCAGTTGGTGTTTTCAGCGCATGCCATTGGCTGTCCAGCATGTAGTGTTCTCTGTTAGGGGATGGCTTTCAATTGTGTTCTCATCCCTCTCCCCCAGTGTAGTTAGTACCCTGGCTTCGTGTCCTGGTTCATCTTCTTTCAAACCTAAATGCAGAACTTTTTGCTTTTATGCTGGTCAGATTTCCCCTGGTCGGTTTCAGTTGTCATTTCCTCCTGCTTGGGTGGTATAAAACTCCCCTGCTACTCTGAAGTTTTCATGCAAAGAAGCTCATCTGTTCGCAAGTTATGTTGTCTCATCCTGGCCCTTCAGAGCCGGGTGGACCCTTTTCAGAGTGGGTCTAGTTCTCCACGCTGTGAACTGGCTGCACCACAGCCCCCTCCCCTCTACCTCCCAACCCATGATCTGCTCATCATTAAGAGCAGGGAAAGCTAAGACCAAGAGATCTGTGTGATGGCTGATACGCCTGGACAGTTTATTATGTTACCTCTCTGACCTCAGTGTGTGACTTTCTTGATCTAGCCCAACCTTGTGCTGTGTATGGGGATGAATAGGACCCAGAGAGAGGAAGGGACTAGAACCCAAGGCTCCAGACTTTAGTTTAACACTTCCCTTAGTTGCCAGCTAAGGAGGATGCACTTTGGATCAGAGGTCCCTGTCACCCAGGCCTCCAGCCCTGGAAACATGCTGCTTATTGAGGCCCTGAGAGTTGAAGTTGAAGCAGGTGTTGGTTTCCTAAAGACTCCTGAGGGGCCGTAACTCCTTCCCACTCCATGGTTTCCTGGCGTGGCCTCCAGGGCGGCACAGGGTAGAGGTGCCGATCAGGTTTATGGCTGAGACCAGAACTAGCGTTTTGACGTGGTACGTGGGGAACCCGTTGGCTGTGAGCTGGGAGAGTGAAGGCCAGCACCATTTTTCTGTCTGTGTTAAAACCAGCAGGTCCCGGCAGCCTCATGGGACGCCTTTCCGGGGGACTCTCCCAGGTTGTTGGGTGCTGGTCAGGAGAGGACTGTGACTGTAGCTCTCCTGATGAGGGGCTTGCCCAGGCTCAAGGCCTAAGCACCAGCAGTCTGGAGATCTGAAGCTCCTGCTTCCTCTTCTCCCTGCTGAGCCATCCCTTGGCCTCAGAAGTAAAAAAAGAAGTGGGTAGGGTTGATTTTTGAGCCAATTCAAGCTCCTTCTTACCTAATCCTGTGCAGTTGCCAATTAATTTCCAAAGAAAATAAATTTCTAGTTCATTACTTGATACAAAGTAAAGGTCACAAGCTACCTAGTTTCGAAATTCTTGCCTTGCATACTAATCCTTCCTCTGAAGACAAGGTTGAAAGGGGAGGAAGTGTTTGTTACCTTGTTGAGGAAGAAAAGCCACCATCAGTGGGGTGTGCACGCTGTCATAGCAGCGGGTTAAACAGTAACACACTTACGTGAACACAGAGCGCGCCCACATGAAGTTGGGTTAGCAGGCCGAGGTGATTTTTCTGCTTCTTGAACATTGCTTGGGCTCTGGCTGGGTAGCTCAGCTGGTTAGAGCTCCGTCCTGATACACCAAGGTTACTGGTTCTCTCCCTGGTCAGGGCCCAGACTAAGAATCAACCAATAAGTGCATAAATAAATGGATCGACAGATTCTTGCTTCTCTCTCTCCCTTCCTCTCTCTATAAAACATAAATAACTAAATAGCTTGGGTTTTGATCTCATGTTGTCTTTAAGCTTTTAAAAGCTTTACAAGTTTGCAAAATTTGGGGTATACTACAATATATTTTAAATGAAAAAGCAAACAATCGCTCTAACACTCATCAACTGCTGTCAACATGTTGATGTATTTCCTTCCTGACCTTACAGATTTTTATGGTGAAAGCAATTTTTTTTTAAAGGCAGGGTTGTAATCAACCATATCTACGGTGTTGCCTGCTGTCTTCCATTCCGAATGCCGCTTCCTGTATTATTCTAAATGCTCACACATAACTTCCGGGATGGCTCAGCACCTCTTGATACTCATCTTATTAGATATTTAAGTAGTTGCTCTCTCTCACCTTTCTACTGGTGAGAAGTTAAAATGGATTCGGTGCTGATCCTGGACCAGGCGTGGTGCCAAGTACTTCCTGTGATACAGCCACCTCTGTGGTAACACGAACTTGAACTTGGTTCCTGTGAACCTTGAGCTGAGCAAGGGCGCGCAGTCAGAAGGCCTTTTTAGGAAAATAGGGCTAAGGACCCAACACTCAGAAACTTCATCAGGAGTGCAGTTTTGTTTTTTTTTATAAATAAATTTTTATTAATTTTAATGGGGTGACATCAATAAATCAGGGTACATATATTCAAAGAAAACATGTCCAGGTTATCTTGTCATTCATGTTGCACACCCATCACTCAAAGTCAGATTGTCCTCCGTCACCTATCCAGTTTTCTTTGTGTCCCTCCCCCTCCCCTTCTCCCTCCTCCCCCCCACCAACCACCACACTCTTGTCCATGTCTCTTAGTCTCGTTTTTATGTCCCACCAATGTATGGAATCATGCAGTTCTTGTTTTTTTCTGAATTACTTAGTTCACTCCGTATAATGTTATCAAGATCCCACATTTTGTTGTAAACGATCCGATGTCATCATTTCTTATGGCTGAGTAGCATACCTTAGTGTATATGTGCCACATCTTCTCTATCCAGTCTTCTATTTTTTTATTTTTATTTTTATTTTTTTTATTTTTTCATTTTTCTGAAGCTGGAAACGGGGAGAGACAGTCAGACAGACTCCCGCATGCGCCCGACCGGGATCCACCCGGCACGCCCACCATGGGGCAATGCTCTGCCCACCAGGGGGCGATGCTCTGCCCATCCTGGGCGTTGCCATGTTGCGACCAGAGCCACTTTAGCGCCTGAGGCAGAGGCCACAGAGCCATCCCCAGCACCCGGGCCATCTTTGCTCCAGTGGAGCCTTGGCTGCGGGAGGGGAAGAGAGGGACAGAGAGGAAGGCGCGGCGGAGGGGTGGAGAAGCAAATGGGCGCTTCTCCTGTGTGCCCTGGCCGGGAATCGAACCCGGGTCCTCCGCACGCTAGGCCGACGCTCTACTGCTGAGCCAACCGGCCAGGGCTATTTTTTTTTATTTTTTTAGGAGCGCAGTTTTTTAGAACAAGATACAAACCTAAGAGAAGCAGTGGTCCAGTTTTAGACCCGATTTGCCGATAAGAAGTATAAAAACATTACAATCACTAGGGTGCCGTAACTGGGGGAAAAAGGCCTGCAGGGTGCGTATGGTGGGGGGCCTGGGGGCGGGTTGCAGGGGAGGAAGGAGGGATGTCTGAAGTCAGGCTGGACCTCGGCCCAGATGTGGGTGGGTGTGGCCCAGCGTGGCGAGCAGATGCTGGAGGTGTGCGCCTGCGCGTTCTGTGCGTCCTTTGCCGCTTGGTGAAGTTTTCTGCGTCCAGCTTGTGTTTCTGGAAGATAAAACTGCGCCTTCGCAAGTGCGAATATAGCCGTTTGGTGAAGTTGTTCCCTAATGCACCGGCGGTGTTGAGACGGAACTGGTGTTTGCAGAGTGAGTGGTACAGCCAAGTTGGCTGTACATCGATGAACAACGATAGCCCTCCCATGGGGACCTCAGGTGCCCTCCGGCTCAGAGAGCCATTGTTAGTTAACCCACATCCTTCAAGTGCCACATCCTGCCGGGCTGTCCCGGTTCAGACAAAGCAGAAGTGGAGTGAGGTAGGAGCCCTCCCTGCCGGGCCTTTTCCCTCCACCTCCTCTCCTGCCCAGCAGCTTTAAAGCCCGGTTTCCGTCCGTCCAGTGTGCCCCCTCCCCCTCCGGAAGGAGATCCGGCCCCAGGCAGTAACCTTGTTTCCGCTCAGCCTAGTGTTTTTAAGCACAAGTCCGTGCTATTGTGAGTAGGTTCCTGGCTGGGTCCTAAAATGTAGGTGGCCTGAGCTTCCTGGGAATGTCGCCCGCCTAGGGGGTCAGCTTGAGAGTCCAGGAGGGTGTGAATCAGGCGACTCCCCGAGGGCCCCCTGTCCTGAGGTTCCTCCGAGCTTGAGGGAAATCCCCAGGGCGGCTTCCAGGAAACAGCCCTGGAGAGCCACTACCAGGCCCAGCTGAGTGCAGTGGAGCAGGGGGTTAAGGGAAGAAATTTGGGGCTCAGTAGGGACCTGGGTTTCAATCCCCCAAGCAAGTGACCTCTCCCTCAGAGCTTCAGGCTCTTGAATGTAAATGGAGGTGATAATTGGGAGGATTAGGGAGGGTTGAGAGGAGTTTAGGACCACCTGACCGGCCCCTGGGAAGTGGGCAGGAAAGGAAGGTAGTTTATGATGATGTACTTGGTATCATTCAGAGGGGGTCCTGGCCGGTCCCTGCTGTTTCCCTGGGGACGCAGCACAAAGATGACTGTTGACAGCTTGTTTCTTTTACCAGGCCTTCCCCACGTTGGCGCTATTTGGGGCAGGTAATCCTTCATTCTGGGGGCCGTCCTGCACAATGTAGGATGTTAAGCAGCATCCTTACCTCTACCCACTAGAAGTACCACCAGTGCCAGCACCCCCTGACCCATGACAATCAGAAATGTCTCCAGACATCACCACGTGTCCCCTGGAGGGCAAAATCACCCCAGTTGTGCGCCACTGCTTCACACAAACGAAGGAGCCTCGATTCGGTTCGGCAAGCCATGCTGGCTCACCTCGGTGTGTCCAGTCGCTGGGTGTTCAATCACAGACTCGGGCCTTGCAGCCAGGCATACCAGGGTTCGAATCCCGGCCGTCCCTCTCAGCGGCTGTGTGATGTCAGGCGGGTAGCTTGTCTCCGAGCTTCAGCTTCCCCGTGGGTACGGTGGGGCTGAGACTGCTGCCCACCCCACAGAGCTGCTGGGAGCGTTCAACAAGCAGCTCACACCAAGGCTACAGCAGTCGGTCCGTTGGAGGTGCTGCGGATGGGCCAGTGGCCTTCCTGCTGCTCTCAGTGCCATGTGGGGGACAGGAAGGTCAAGTTCGGCTGGGATGAGAGAGTGTGTTGGGACAGAGAGGCTTGCACGAGCAGGGAAGACTTCTACTTGGCAGGATGGGTGAGATGGTGACGGAAAGCTGGAGAGAGGCCGGACAGCGAGGCCTGAGGTTGCCAACAGGCGGCCCTGGAGCCTGGTGTGACTCCCCTGCGGCTGAACCAAGTTTGAAGTGACTGCCTGCGTTTTGACATTCGGGATTCCACACAAATGCTCAGGTTTCTTTCTGTCTTCTTGGGGAAGGTCAGATGAGCCGGCACCCCTGGCCTGCACGGCTGCGGACCACGTCGGCAGGAGCTGGGGAGCGGCCGTCTGAGCCAGCGCCATCCAGAGGAAATGGAACACAAGCCACCTGTGCTAGTGGACACTTTCCAGTGGCCTCGTTCAAACTAGGAAAGAAACAGGAGAAGTGAATTTTCTTGAATAGTTTAGTTAACCCAGTGTACCTCAAGTATTATCATGTTAGCGTATAATCACTATAGAATGCTTCAGGCTTTGAAATTGGTGTGTGTTTTAGCTCACCGTCCATCTCAGTCCGGACAAGCCCCCGGTCTGGGGCTCAGAAGGGGCGGGTGGCTACTGTACTGGGCAGTGCAGATCTGATCTCTCCTGGTCACTCCCACTTTGTGCCCTCCCCCTACCTAGCCCACTCTACAAGTTTCTGTTGCCCCGCAAGCCCGGTGGTCAGTGGGTGTGGAAACGGGGCTCAGCCTGGAAGGCTGGCCAGGCAGGGCCAGATCTAGAACAATATTTGAGGGCCGAGTCTAGAGAGCCTTGAATGCCAAGCTCAGGTTTTAAGATGTGACCGTTTTAAAGCTCAGCTAATGGCCTGCTTGCCCCAAACCCTTGGGCCTGACCAGGTCAGCCTCCCGTAGTGTTAGAGAGGGGCGCTCTCTGGGTGATCCCCAGAGGGGAGAGAGGTTTGCCCAGATAATTGGGGGATGCCAGAGCCAGGTTTCCTAGCTGTCTGAGGCCACCGATGAGTGAAGGCTGGGGCAGAGTGGCCATGTCCTGGTGGCTGAGGCAGGCAGGGGTGGTGGGAAAGGCCAGAGCTGAGGTTGGGTTCCAAGTCAGAGCCCAGGGAGGGGAGTGACTGATGAAAGGCAACCGGCCTGAGGATGAGATGCGGAATGTGGGTAGGAGTCATGGAAGATTCTAGAGAGGGAGGCGGGGTACTCAGGAGGAGGAAGGGAAGCAGAGAAGGTGAGACGGGAAGGGGAGCGCAGGTTGGTCAGGGCCAGAGATGGCACAGGAACGGGGTGAGGGCTGGGTGGTAAGACCTGGCTCTGTCTCTTGTGGGCTCTGTGGTCCTGAGAGAATGACTGAGCTGTGACTCAGTTTCTCTATCTGTGAAATGGCTGTAGGAATGGTGCTACCTCGCTGGGTTGTTGGAGGATGAAATGACTGAGGCAAACCACTTGGCCCAGGACGTTGGAAGGGCTCATGTAAGTGTTAGTCATTAGACTTATTAATTGAGCACCTGCTGTGTGCCAGGCACTGTGAGTCCCAAGGTGAATGAGGTAAATGAATAGGCAGTTGACTTTTGCTCCATTCTTATCTGTCCAGTGTTTATCTTATACTAGCCCCGTGAAAGGCGGGTTAATATCCTCACTTCACCTCCGATGAAGCCCAGAGAGGTACAGTGACTTGCTAAGGGTCACACAGCTGTTCTGTGGCAAGGGTGGGACTTGAACCCAGATCTCTAGCCAGGAGCCTGGGCCCTTTCTTTTTTTTTCAGATTTTGTTTATTGATTTTAGAGAGTGGGGGAGGAGCAGGAAGCATCAACTCATAGTAGTTATTTCTTGTATGTGCCTTTACCTGGGCACGCCTGGGGCTCGAATTGGTGACCTTAGCACTTCAGGTTGACGCTTTGCCCGCTGCAGGCAGGACCTTTTCTATTTTATACTGTACAGGAGGTGGGGGAAGACAAAGGGGCGTATTGGGAGGATGGGATCCTAGGTCGCTCCAGTGAGGTGTCCCCCCGCAGCCTTGGTGTTTCTGCGCACAGGAATGTGTCCTCTCTTCCCAGGCCTCTCCAGCTGCAGCTGGGCTGAGCCCCCGAGGGTGCTGGTGGCCTCTCCTGCAGAGGAAGTGGTGGCTGCGTGGGCAGGGCAGCAGAGGAAGTGACAGGGGACGGGTGGGGGTCAGGGTGGGGAAGCTGGGTGCTCCTGGGGCCCTGGAGGGCGTCTGAGGTGCTGCCTGCTGCCAGCACAGGGGGGACCTACCCGAAGCAGCCTCCTCCTCCCCCCTCTCCCCTCCACTGCACGCCCCTCCCACTTCCTCCATCTCTCCTCTCTCTTCTCCTTTCTCTCTGCGGTCCCCTTTGCTACATTTCTTTTTTTTCTTCCCTCCTCCTTAGTTTACGTAATTTCTTTTTACTTACAAGTCCTATCACAGCCAGAATTCAGGCTATGCCGGTGACTAAAGTGTTAACGCTAAGCGGCCTCTGTCCGGTGAGGAGGGGCAGGGGGTCCCCTGTCTTCTACCTGCAGCTCTCTTCCTGTGACTGTGCCCTGGGGTTCCTTTTCATCCTCTGGGTCTCAACGCAAATGTCCCCCCCTCAGAGAGGCCTGCCCTGACACACACACGCACGCGTGCACACACACACACACACACACACAGTTACCCATCTCCTGGATAATGGGCCTGCTCCTGGTAGATGCCTGGCTAGTCTCTCTGCCCAATGAATGAACCACGGAATAAGTGCCAGGCCCAGCTTCCTCCCCGTCCAGGGGGCCTGGTGCTGTGGTGATGAGTAAGGTCAGTTGTGAGCCTTTCTCCTGGCTTCACCGCCTACTTCCTGTGTGGCCTCGGGGAAGTTGCCTGACCTCTCTGAGCCTCAGCATCTTGATCTGTAAAACGCAGCCCCAAATAATGTTACCCTCAGGGAATTTGTAAAGATTGAGTCATGGAGCCAGACCTTGATGAGGCGTCCAGCACAGAAGGTGGACAAGTGACCGTGACTGTCGTTGTCTACATGGTTGTGATGATGATGGTTTCTGTGGACTGGATTGCCCGGCTTCCTGCGGAGTGATGGAGGGGTGTCCCCAGGAGGCCGCTCCTGGATGCTGGGGTGTCGGCTTCCTGCGGAGCAGCGGGCATCTCGCCTCCCGCTGGGATTCTGGGAAGATGAAGGCTCCAGCCCAGCCCTTGACAAGTTCACTGCCAGGGGAGGGCTGTCTCCGCGCTGTGCCCGCCCCGTGGATGGTCAGTGCAGGGTAGCCGAGGCTACTCTGGGGGCCGGAAGAGCCGTGTTCGTGCCCTGGAGGGAGACGCCATCTCTGGGGCCTCGCGTTCCTCCCCCCCGCCTTCCTGGAAAGTTCCTGCCTGACTTATCTGGCAGCCCGGCCCGGTTCTTGGCCCTCTGAGGCAGTCCCCACCGTCAAAGCTGGCTTTGTCACGCCGAGGCAGTGACCGTCACAGCTGGCGGTGTCCCTGGTAGTCCCGAGACTCTTTCTGCCTTGGGCTCGCCTCTCGGTGGGCTGTGCTTCCGCATGGGGGGGGGGGGGTCCGAGCTCTTTCTCAAGCCTTCGTCCCGGGCACCCTCACCACTCTACCCCCACTTTGGGGTGACAGCAGACCCATCGCTGGGGCCGAGGAGAGGTGACTGCTGTGCCCCGTGAATGAGGGACCTGGGCCAGTGCCCCCTCTGATCGGCCTGCAGGACCGGCTGCCGTGCCCAGCAGGGAGCCCCTCTGCAGACCTGTGAGCACCCACACCTCCCGCAAGAGCCGGCCTCGGAGGCCCTGACTTGTAGGAGATCCTCATCCTGCCAGTGCCGGCATGGCCACTGTCTTGGCCGCATGACCTAGGCCAAGAGACGCCACCCCTCTAGAGGGGTCTCGGTTTCCTTTGCTACAAAATTGAGATAACAGATTTGCTTTCTCAAGCGGGACATAGTGGTCTTTACACCTGCGATCTTACGAGGCCCCGGGCCCAGGGACACATGGCCAGGATGCGGCTGAAGCAGCCGGTGAACACCTGAATGATGCCCAGTGTTAGCAGGGGGACAGAGGGGACCGACCCGCTTGTATGATCAATGTCAGTGTAACGTGGCCCAGCCATTTGGAGGGCCGTCTGGCCACAGGTCATTCAAGTCCCGGGCTTCTGGGTGCAGTACCGTGGGACCGGTGTGGAGGGAGGGGCCTGACAGTGGGGGGCTGGCCAGCTCCGTGGTGGGCACTCCGGCCAGGGGGACAGTCTGCAGCTGCTCCAGATCTCTCTGTGGAAGATCTGGATGATCCGAGGGGCTTTTCGTAACATCTGCCAAATAAAAGGGGAAAGCGCTAAGTCAGCGTGGACAGTTCCACCCCGATTTGTAGAGGATGGGGAACCGCACCGACGCGCCCGGCCCTGTTCTGGCCATCGCCCGCGGGTTAACCCAGTGAGGGCTTGCAGGAGTCCTCAAAGCAGGAACTGCCGGCATCTTTATTATACCGGGGGGCAGAGAGGTCACGGAGGTCCCCTGGGGTCACGTGGCTGGGAAGCCTGGGGCTGGCTGGCCCGACACACAGGTTTGGGTCCTCGGGACTACTGGGAGGAGGAGCTCCAGGATGCTGAAGGGACTCGGGCTGGTTTTTCTTCTTTGTACTCTTCTATTTGGAAGGTTCTTTTAATGAGTACATGATGTTTTATAGAACAATAAAAAAATAAATAAAAGAAAACAGGACCAGAAGTACTGCCGCTGGGAAACCCTGAGTAACCTTCGTCTCTTGAGGTTTGGGACTGCCCAGAAAGCAGGGCTGCGGGGTCCACGGCCCCCCAAGGTGGTGGTGGAGGTTGGGGCCATGAAGCCCGAAGGTGCCTGGGTGGCGCGCAGAGCGGGGGCAGCAGGGGAGGCCTGGGAGCCGAGCTTCCTTCTCTCCCACCTCTCCCTCCTCTCCCTCCTCTTCGCCCTTGACCCTGGATGGCCCCCCGCAGGGATGACTCAGCACCAGTCCTCTGGCCCAGGGAGTGTGGGGAAGGTGGGAGCCCCTCTCACCTTCCTTATCAGGGATCGGCGGGCTCGGGTTCCTCAGCGCTTTTGAAGAGCTGAGATCTGCCGGCTCCTACGTCCCTGGCCAAGTTGGCTGGGTAGCCCGGCTCTTCGGCCAAGACCAGGATGCGGTATCTCTGGGGCGGGTCCTGTGTGGGTTTTGGTTTTTCTTCGCTGGCCCCGGGAGGATTTTGAGGCTCGGCGTTTCCCTGCCGTGCCAGGATGGCTCGCCAAGCTTCTCCTCCCTCCCGAGGGAGCGAGGGTCGTTACTGTTATTACGGGCCTGTCTTTGGAGGCCGTGTCACTCCTCTGCTTTTGTATCTCATACTCTTGGTCATCCTGAAGCGTCGCTTGTTCTGAAGCTCTGCCGTCTCTTGTGTGTCGCCGAGCTGAAACTTGGCCCTGGCGGTCATTGATCAGGATGGCGTCTCTCCACTCGCAGGCTTGTTAACTGTGTATGTCCTGGCCCCGTCAGAGCCTTCTGCTTCTTCAAGAGAAAGAAGGCCCATCTGCCTGACCTGTGGTGGCACAGTGGATAAAGCGTCGACCTGGAAATGCTGAGGTTGCCGGTTCAAAACCCTGGGCTTGCCTGATCAAGGCACATATGGGAATTGATGCTTCCAGCTCCTCCCCCCTTCTCTCTCTGTCTCTCCCTCTCCTCTCTAAAGATGAATAAATTAAAAAAAAAAAAAAGAAGGCCCATCTTCCAGAATCAGAGAACCGCTCGACATTCAGGAGTCTAAATGTATTGAGGGAGAAATGGACTTCTTGTCACTTTTCTTTCTCCTCTTATGTGGAGGGCGTCATTTCTCTCTGTTTGCAAGGAGGTGCAGACACCCAATTCATTCATCCATCTACCTGCCAATCTTCCCTCCTTCTCTCCCTCTCATCCCTCCACCCACCCACCCTCCCTGCCATCTATCCATCCACCCACCTGCCCACCCTCCCATCTACCCACCCACTCCCTCCCCCACCTACCTGTCTGCCCACCATTCTCCGTCTTCCCCGTGACCTGCCTCCCCATCTCTCTACTGCCCGTCTGTGCCAGGCTCTGTGGGGCAGCCTGAAACAAGTCGTCGTAGGCTGAGCCGTTCGGAGCTCACAGCCAGGTTAGAGAGGAACTCGGGACACGAATGACCGTGGCACCAGGTGGTCGGTGATAGGAAGGGGTGAAGAGACTCCAGTGGGGGCGGTGGGAAGGAGTTCTGGGAGCATTTCGTGGGGTGGGCTCTGGTCCGGTTAGACCTGGCGGAAGGGTTAAACTCGGGTGGGGGAAGGCAGTCAGGTGGAGGGAGGGCGTGAAGAAAGGCGGAAGTAGGTAGCATAGTGGGATGGGTGCGGGGAGATAGTGGAATCCTGGACAGGTAGACGTGGGCACATCACCAGGGCGGTGAGCACCAGGCCAAGGGAGTGTGGGCTTCATCGTGTCCGCGGCTGGGGGCCGCTGGAGGTGTGTCCTGGGAGCGCCGGGGTTGGAGGCGGTGGAGGAGGAGGCGGCGGGGAAGCAGGACTGGCCACACAAGCAGCTTCTGGTGGGGAGGAGCCACTGAGGGGAAGCAGCCCCGGGCAGACAGCGAAACCTGAGTTCAAGTCCTGGCAGCCTCTTTTTAGCGGTGTGACCTGGGACAGGCCGCAGTCTCTACCTGGCCCTTCATTTTCTGTTCTGGTGGAGGAGGTGGCAGGCAGTCCCTCTGCCTCAGGGACTTCTGCTGGGACAAGGCAGGGTGCTCCTTACCCTGCCCCGGGACTACAGGGGGCCTTGGCGGGCCTTTCTTAGCCACAGGCCCGCAGGACTCAAGCCCCCGGAAGGCCCCGTGCTGTGGTGCGTACCCGGCTTCGCTCTGTGACTGACTCGTGCCCGCCAGCCAGGGGCGCTTTTGGAATCTGAACCCGAGGCCACAGTGGCCGGCCTTCCTGGCTCTGTGCCGCCCTCCGACCACCCTGCTGTAGTCTGCGTCGGGCCCTTCCCCTGCCTGTGGCCGGTTCTGTCGGGACCCTGGTTCCCTCTGACCCTGGTCAGATGCCCTCCCTCAATCCAGGCCTTTCCTGCGACTGGCAGCAGTCACCACCATGCAGGGACACCACCGCTGCTGTGTATTTTGGGACCCAGACCAAGCCCCTCTTTGGTTCCAGGGGCCGGAACTGCATTGGACACATGCCCGGCACAGCCGTCCGTCCGGAATCCAGAGGACAGGGAGAACGGAAAGCGTTAGCCTTGACTGCTCCGTTCTTTGGCTCTGACCCACAGGCCCAGGCTGCTCATCTGACGGGTCAGCTAGGAGCCGTCCCTCGCGCCGGGTTGCTAGGAGACCTCACTAGCAAGTGATCTCCCCTGAGCTGCCTCTTCCCACTCTCTGCTCCCAGCCCTTTGCTCCTTCCCAGGAAAAGAAATACCTGTTTCTGAGGCTGAGGTGGGGATATGGGATGGGGTTTTTAAGAATACGTTTGGGTTTTTTGTTTTGTTTTTTGTTTTTTCCTTGTGCAGCCTCGTGTGCAAGGCTGCCTACTAGAACTTCCTGCAGGAATTGGAGTGTACTGTATCTGTTTTATTCAGGATGGTAGCTGCTCACCTCAGATGGTGATTAAGCACTTGAACTGTGTGTGGCTAATGCAAGTGGGGAATTAAATTGTCATTTCATGTAATTTACGTGGCCACGGTGTCGCATGTAGCCACCATGTTGAACAGTGCAGCTCAGGTGGGTTCCTGAGAGGATAGGCAAGGTCAGGATGAAGTGGTCACTGTCTGGACACCAGCCCAGTCTGTCCTCACTGGGACCCCTGCGGATAATTGCCAGGGGTCACTGGGTGCAGTCACCGTCTAAGAGCCACTGGCTTCGTTACGCTGTGTGTCTGGCTTGCCTCTCTGTGTAGGCGCAGTTTTCCCAAAGTGATAACCTCGCTGTAATTTTATTATCCTGCTTTGTTGACTTACTACTTTTTGGCTTAATTACTTCTTCTTATTACTATGTCATCTTCCTATTTATTATTTTAAAGGATTGCTTACTATCCCACTGAGTTAATCCCGCCCTTCTCTCTCTCTCTCTCTCTTTTTTTTTTTTTTACAGAGACAGAGAGAGAGTCAGAGATAGGGATAGATAGGGACAGACAGACAGGAACGGAGAGAGATGAGAAGCATCAATCATCAGTTTTTCGTAGCGACACCTTAGTTGTTCATTGATTGCTTTCTTATATGTGCCTTGACCGTGGGGCTACAGCAGACCGAGTAACCCCTTGCTCGAGCCAGCGACCTTGGGTCCAAGCTGGTGAGCTTTGATCAAACCAGATGAGCCTGCACTGAAGCTGGAGGCCTCGGGGTCTCGAACCTGGGTCCTCTACATCCCAGTCCGACAGTCTATCCACTGCGCCACCGCCTGGTCAGACAAACCCATCATTGTCTTTTTTTTATTATTATTCATTTTTAGAGAGGAGAGAGAGGAGAGAGAGACAGAGAGAGAGAAAGGGGGAGGAGCTGGAAGCATCAACTCCCATATGTGCCTTGATCAGGCAAGCCCAGGGTTTTGAACCGGCGACCTCAGCATTTCTAGGTCGACGCTTTATCCACTGCGCCACCACAGATCAGGCCCCATCGTTGTCTTAACAGTTGAACAGCTAAGGTTATTTCCACTTTTTGGCCATTATTATGGATTAATATGAAGATGATCTTAGTACATTAACATTTTAAAAAAAATTATTGATGGTTTTTAGAGAGAAGTGGAAAGGGGCGGGGTAGAAACATCAATGTGTTGTTACACATATTTTGGCATGCATTGATTAGTTCTTGTATGTGCTGTGACTGGGGAGTGAACTTGCAACCTTGGCGTATTGGTTTGATGCTCTAAGCATCTGAGCTACCCGGCCAGGGCTGATCTTAGTGCATTTCATTTGTTGCCCTTTTTGAAATTACTTTCTGGCCTTAAATGATCAAGAATGAGAGGTAGATATTAGGCTTAAGAGAAAAAAAAAGACATTTTAAAGGCTTCTATAACCTCTTGCTAAGTTTTGTCCCTAAAAGATGGAATCTGTAGTCTCGTCAGTGATGAGCACCCACTCATTTGGTCGAGAGCGCTGGGTGTTGTCGTTAGTCCTTGTCTTGTTTATTTAATAAGCGTGGAAATCCACGTTTTTGGAGGAAGATTCTTCCGGCAGAAGAATCTCATGGCTTCTGTTTGCCTGAGGCCCGTTAGTGACTGTCTGGGTTATCAGCCAGCCCCTCCGAGGGATCTCAGTGAAGGGCCCTTTCCAGCTCACAGTGCACGTGGGGGTGAAGGGGGCCCTCGTCACACGTGTCCCAGGGGCCGGAACTGCACTGGCGTGGAGAAGTACTTCCATACATATTTGTGGAACACCCCCAGAGACGGGGAGCTAATTTCCATTTTAGGGGACAGTGGCGCAAGTCCAGAGGGGGTCGAGTGGTTCACATAACTGGGGGGCAGATCGGCCTTCAGGAACAGCTGGCTGCAGGTGTTCACAGACCGCCAGCCCCCGCCCTCCTGCACGTGTGAGCCCTGTGAGCCCTGCTTCCCCGTCTTGGCCTCAGCCTCAGGCGGGCTCTCCGAAGGAGTGGTAAGATGGGTGGGCTTCAAGACCCTCCATCCTTCCCTCTGTTATTGTAGCAATCCGCCCCCCTCCCCAGAAAGAGAAAAGCCTTTTTCCTGTTACCTTTAGCACCCCCCCCCAAAAAAAAAAACAAACCAAAAAACTAACAGGTACAGCCCTGTGGTCTGTTTTGGGGCACGTGACTGTCTGCATCACTGTCTGCATCACCTGGACCAGGCGGGCTCAGCCCCTCATGAGGCCCTTGCACAGAGAGCGAGGGAGGTGGACGCCGTCCCGTTCCTCTGCTGCCCTGTTAGGACTCATCTCGGGGCAGCTCTGTGTCTCCCAGGCCTGCGTGGCCCCGGGACCATCCCCTGCGGGTTCTTGGCTCCCGTGTTCTCATTTACTCTGCTCGGGGCAGGTGGTGATCCCCTGTGTATAGATGGGGCGGCTGTCATCAGTTGGACCCTGGTCACTGCACTCACCTCTGTGGACTGTGTTTCCCCATCTGCAGCAGAGTGGGGGTTAGGGAGTTGGTGTTAGGGCTGTGGCCGGCGTTCTTTCTGGTCCCTAAGTTCTGTGATATCAGTTCTTCCTTTGGAGGAGGAGACAGGGGACACAGTGCCTTCTCGAAAAAGACACAGTGATGCCAGCCTGCAGCCTGGAGGGTAGGGGAGGGCCTGGGGGCCGTCCCCTGCTGGCTGCCCCTGTGTGGCTGACTTTCAGGAAGCCTCTAGCCTCTGGCTGGCTGGGCCCCTTGGGTGGGGTGGGGCAGGGCTCCCAGTAGGCAAGGCTGTCCCCACCTCCTCCAGGCTGGGCCCCCAGCTGCACAAGGGAGAGGATTGTTCCTGCAGAGGTGCCAACGCTAGAAAACACAAGTGGCCACTGTCTCTGCTCTCCAGGGTGTGGGCCGAGGGTTTAGCCATGCCGGCCAGCAGTGGACGGCCGGGTAGGAGCCCCAGCCCTGCCTCGGCCGGGGTGGGGGAGAGACGGACATCAGAGGCCGCTTGTTCTTTATGTGACTCCTTGTCTGTCACCTCCCACGGGTGCCTCGTCCACGTGGACCACCCTTTGCTTTCCAAGACCTTCCCTCTCCCCATGATGCCCTCAGATCAGACCACAGAGATCGTGGGCATCCCTGTGCAGAGAGGGAAACTGAGGCCCAGAGAGGACCCTTGCAGAATTCATAGGCACCTCTGGCAAAGCGGTCAGGAACATGGACTTTGAAGCCACAGAGAAAGGCCTGACTTCAGTTCCTAGCCCTTTGCAACCCTGGGCAAGTGGCTTGACCTCTCTGAGCATCACTTTTCTTATATGTAAGATGAGGCTCTTAACAGTGGTTCCATGTGGGAGTCACTTAACGGAGGGGACCGAACAGGGTACTCCCTAGTTCGGTTCCAGGCTCAGCTAGTTTTCAGGTTGCCCCCCTCCCCCGGGAGATGGGGGGCGGGCAGGAATCCCCGCCCCCCACAGTTCCAGGCCTGCCTCAGGCATAGCTGGATGCTAGTGGTACAGAAGGGCTTGGGACCATCTCCCGGGTCTCAGCAATTGTTCTGAGGCTGCATTTCATTGGCTGCCTGGATCGCATCCTTACCTGAGCTGGTCCCCGTGGTCTGATTGGCCAGGATGAGTCATCCACCCACCCACTTCCAGAGATAGGGGTGGCATTCACTCCATTGCCTCTTTGGGGCTTGGGAATGAGGGGAGGGGTTGCTCTGCTGCAGAGAAAAGTCTGGCTGGGGGTGCGTTCTGTTCGGGGAGGGCAGTGACTCCAACCCACAGATGCCCCCTCTGTGCACAGACTGCCTTGTTCACTGGAAAAGTGCCACACACTAACACGGGCTCAGTAGATAACGGTTGAGTGACTGACTATACGCAGCCGTGGGCAGTGAGAATGGGGGAGACCACAGGCCGATCCTGGGTGGGGCCTCTCCGCGCCTCTGCCTGCTCCTCTGGGAAACGGGCTCGATGGCTGACACCTGCCTGGATAGCCTGTGGGCCGATTAAATTCTGGCAGCTGCACTGTTCCCTAGCTGCCAAGTGTGCTGTCGGCTGTGGTTGGCATTTGTCCTTAGCGAAGGGAGACGGAACAGAGCAGGGAACTGGGCTCTGTCCAGGGAGGGCCTGTTGGGAAGTGATTCAGAGCCCAGGCAGGCTTGTGTTTGGGTCCGGCCTGCACTGCCCACCCCCCACTTGATGTGTGACCTGAGGCAGATCACCGTGCATCTCTGGAGCTCAGAGTCCTCTTCTGCCAATCATGCATGCTGCTGTTCGTCGCCAAGCCCTGGGTGGGAGACCAGTGAGAGGCTCCCTGGGCGCCTGCTCACGCAGGGTTCGCTGTTTTTATCATCAGCCGTCATTGCGTCCTCTGTGGCCTCCGGGAGGTGGATGGCCGCCTCGGCCAGGCTTTATTTTGGCCACGTCACTTCGTGTGCCACGGCTGCTGCTAACCCCTTCCTGGCAGGCGCCCGTCCCTGGAAGCTGAGCCAGGAGCTGGGCAGCGGTGTCCCCAGGGTGGATGGAGGCGCCCCGCCCGAGGCCCGCCCCGTGTTCAATGCTGCCTTTCAGGGCGGGTGGCAAGGCAGGCTGGGTGTGCTCCTGGGGTCTGCACCCTGCCGGGGCCTCCCCCTCCTCCAGGAGCAAACATCCCTTTGAAGGAAACCCAGAGAAAGGTGCCAGGCAGCCTCCTTCCTCCAGGCGTGGAAGGTGCTGGTGGAGGGCTGGCCTTTGCCCAGATTCTCCCCAGTGACTCCCTGGCTGGGGGCGGGGAGGGAATGGAGGGCCAGGGCCACCCGCGAAGCCTTCCACCTTAACATGGTACAGAGAGTGGAGTGCCCTTTGACCCTCTCTTCCCTCAGGCTGCTTCCCAGCCTGCTGGCAGGCAGTATCTTTCCAGAATTTTCCATGCATTTCTATTACATGTGAGCATCGACGAAAGTGTCTTTTCCAGTTTTTCTGTAAAAGGACCATGCCATGTTTATTGTTCAGTGTTGTACTTTTTTTTTTTTTTTTTTTTTTTGTATTTTTCTGAAGCTGGAAACGGGGAGAGACAGTCAGACAGACTCCCGCATGCGCCTGACCGGGATCCACCCGGCACGGCCCACCAGGGGCGACGCTCTGCCCACCAGGGGGCGATGCTCTGCCCACCAGGGGTGACGCTCTGCCTCGACCAGAGCCACTCTAGCGCCTGGGGCAGAGGCCAAGGAGCCATCCCCAGCGCCCGGGCCATCTTTGCTCCAATGGAGCCTTGGCTGCGGGAGGGAAGAGAGAGACAGAGAGGAAGGAGGGAGGGGGGTGGAGAAGCAAATGGGCGCTTCTCCTATGTGCCCTGGCCGGGAATCGAACCCAGGTCCCCCGCACGCCAGGCTGACGCTCTACCGCTGAGCCAACCGGCCAGGGCCTACTTTTTTTTTATTTTATCTTTTTATTTTTTTATATATCTATATTTTTCTGAAGTGCGAGGCAGGGAAGGAGAGAGACTCCTGCATGCGCTGACCGAGATCCACCTGGCATGCCCACTAGGGGGTGTTGCTTTGTTGCAATCGGAGCCGTTCTAGCGCCAGAGGCGGAGGCCATGGAGCCATCCTCAGCGCCTGGGCCAACTTTGCTCCAATGGAACCTCGGCTGCGGGAAGGGAAGAGAGAGACAGAGAGGAAGGAGAGGAGGAGGGGTGGAGAAGCAGATGGGTGCTTCTTCTGTGTGCCCTGACCAGGAATCAAACCCGAGACTCCTACACGCTAGGCCGCCACTCTACGAGTGAGCCAATCGGCCAGGGTCTTGTATCTGCTGACCTTCCGTGTTCCCTCTTTGTAGGCCAAGAACAAGGAGACAGGTGCCCTGGCCGCCGCCAAAGTGATTGAGACCAAGAGTGAGGAGGAGCTGGAGGACTACATCGTGGAGATTGAGATCCTGGCCACCTGCGACCACCCCTACATCGTGAAGCTTCTGGGCGCCTACTTCCACGACGCCAAGCTGTGGGTAAGGCATCGCCCGCCCGCCTGGGCCCCAGGGCTTCAGCTCTCTCTCAGCATCTGCCTGGAAGGCAGGGGCCGGGGCAGGGACAGAGGGAGGTAGGGGGCTCCTGGTCCCCTGCCGCCCCCTTTCTGCACACCCCCTCCACTTGTGGGGTTGGCTCAGAGCAGGAAGGAACTCAAAAGCCTCTGGCCTGTCCTCAAATCCTGGCTCTGCTGCTTGTAAGGTGGATAACGCTCAGTGAGTTCTTTCCTGCTCTGTGCCTCAGTTTCTCCATCTGTAAAGTGGGGATGATAGTACCTAGCCCACAGCATTGTTATAGGGATTAAATGAGGTAATTTGTGGTAGGTACTTCTTTTTCTTTTTTTTTGTGACGGAGACAGAGAGAGGGACAGGTAGGGGCAGACAGACTGGAAAGGAGAGAGATGAGAAGCATCAATTCTTTGTTGCACCACCTTAGTTCATTGATTGCTTTCTTATATATGCCTTGACTGGGGGGCTACAGCAGACCAAGTGACCCCTTGCTCAAGCCAGAGACCTTGGGCTCAAGCTGGTGAGCTTTGCTCAAATCAGATGAGCCTGTGCTCAAACTGGCGACCTCGAGGTCTTGAACCTGGGTCTTATGCATCCCAATCTGACGCTCTATCCACTGTACCACTGCTTGGTCAGGCTATGGTAGGTACTTTTTTTTTTTTGGTATTTTTCTGAAGCTGGAAACGGGGAGGCAGTCAGACAGACTCCCGCATGCGCCCGACCGGGATCCACCCGGCACGCCCACAAGGGGGCGATGCTCTGCCCATCCGGGGTGTCACTCTGTCGCAACCAGAGCCACTCTAGTGCCTGGGGCAGAGGCCAAGGAGCCATCCCCAGCGCCCGGGCCATCTTTTGCTCCAATGGAGCCTTGGCTGCGGGAGGGGAAGAAAGAGACAGAGAGGAAGGAGAGGGGGGAGGGGTGGAGAAGCAGATGGGCGCTTCTCCTGTGTGCCCTGGCCGGGAATCGAACCTGGGACTTCTGCACGCCAGGCTGACGCTCTACCACTGAGCCAACCGGTCAGGGCCTTATGGTAGGTACTTCTAAGAGCATCTGGCACAGATAAGAGGTGAGTGAACAGTTGTGTGGTGTTGGCTACTGTGTTACTTGTACCAGTAAAATCGTTACTACCACTGCGTTGCTGCCACGTGGGTGTTCCTTCCAATGGCAGCCCTAAGGAAGGGAAGCCTTTAACAGCCCCCCCTCTTCCGTCTGTGCACAGGGCAGGTGCAGCTTCGAGCCCCCCTTCCAAACGCAGCATCGCCCGTCCCCTCACGAGGTGTCCCGGGGTGCCCTGGTTTTTCTCGGACTGGCCTGCCCTGCATACTGTCTCCCCTCTTGACGTTCTCGTTGGTGTTCATGCCTCTCTGTTGAAAAACCCCACACTTCCTAGACGGCTCGTGTCTCACCAGACGTTTTCTCAGCCAGTATTTTATATGTAAACAGCGTGTTTGTATCCTCAAAACCCAGTACAATTGTAACAAAACGGTGTGCTGGCGACTTCTCTGGTGCATTCTGGATGCAATTGGAAGGCTGGTGGAGTCACAAGTGGATGCTCTGTGGAGCTTGCCCCGGCTCGGTGGACTGGAGTCCCCCGGGGGGGCGGGACTGGGCGTGGCCTTTCTCTTGGCACTGCACGTAGCGGGGTTACTGACAGCTGTGAGTGATGCCTTGGGGGCCAGCAGGGGGTGTTTTCAGCATGTCACCTCCTAGCGTGCTAGTTTCCAATGCGTGGAAACAGTGTCACTATGTTTTAGTTACATTTTAAGAAATCAGTGGGAGTTTGGAGTTGACATGTGATGCTTTACAATTTTTCCACATAAAATAATGGGAAATAGACTCCTGCTTAGCTTTTTTTTAATTTTTTTATTTTGTTGCACAGAATGCCTGAGTTTTAGGAGTAGAACTATTCATGTTTAACGTGGAAATTTGGGAAAAGGATCCTGTGGCCTCAGACAGCAAGGAAGGTTTAGAAAGGCTGTGTTGAAGGTCACGCCTCTGTTCAGCAGGGAGGAAGGAAGCAAGGCCGTCTCCGAGGTTGGGTGCGAACTGGACCCCACCCGGAGCTCTGGCCACTAAAACTGGCTCCCGCCTTCCCCGTGACACAGGGCAAGTTCCCTTCCTTCTCTGAGTGTCTCCTCAGGGGGTCTCCTAGTTGTCACTGGGGGGGGGGTAAAACCACTGCCACCACCTGGTGTCAGCTGAAGCCTCAAAGCCCTTCCTCATCCACTGTCTCCCAGCACTTCGGGAGGTGAGCAGGGCATGGAGACTGGTCACCCTTTCCCAGAGGAAGGGACAGAGGTCCAGGGAGGGCGGACCCCTCGCACAGGGTCACACAGCTGAGGCCCCTGAAGCTGCTGCCTACGGGTTTTCTCTGTCCTGATTCATGGAGCCGCTTTTTAAAATGTTCTTTCTGTCTTTTAAGAAATTAAACGATTACAGTGGACCCTTGAACAGCACAAGTTTGAACCGCGCAGTTAATATGTGGATTTTTTTCCAATAAATACCTCTACTGTCTTCTATCTGAGGTTGGGTGTCCGCAGATGTGGAGGGCTACCGCTGTGCATTGTCCTGCGCCATTTTATACAGGGGACAGTCAGCACCCGCAGATTTGGGTACAGCGGGGACCCTGGAACCGATTCCCCATGGATATCCAGGGACAACTAGTGCGGTTTGGGGGAGTTGGAAGTTACAAGCAGATTTTCAACTGCTTGGTGTCGGCACCCCTAACCCCTGCATTGTTCAGGAGTCAGCTGTGATGTATATGGTCATCAGGGGAAAATGAGAGTATGTAGAAAAGCTAAACAAACAAAAAAAGATGAATACCACCCAAATTTTTATACCAGAGATAACCACCGATAACGCTTGGAATGTGTTTTCCTAGGCGGTTCCTATAGACACACACTCCCCATACCCACAGGGTTTGAAAAAGGATGGATTTGTACCATACCTGTTACTCTCTTTAAACCTTTCAGCCTATTCTTTTTGTGTAAGATACATTTTGTGTAAGATTCCGTGTCAGTAGGGATTAGACCTGCTTCTTGACTGTTGTATAGAATTCCATCTTCTGACCGTGCTGTGTTCTACTGAGGAGCAATCCTTCCCTTTTATTTTTATTTTTGGTTATAAAGAACTCTGGTGGACATCTTTGAATTTCTGTGTTGTTGCCTGAGGACCTCTTTAGGAGAACTTGAAAGGGTTTTAAGTGTCCGCCGCCACACCGGCCCTGCAGAGCCACATTTGATGTTATACAAAGGGGTTTCCCCATCTCCCCACTCCCCGTCCGCCCATTAATCTGTCCGTCCGTCCTGCCGTCCATCCACACAAGCCTGGATGGGACTGCTGGTTATGTGTCCATTAAGGAAAAACACTGCCTTTGATGTGTCTGTGCCCATTACTGATGGTGGCTGGTGGTACCAAGGTCATGACTTTCTCGGGTCCCACAGCAGTAGCCAGTTGTTATCAAGGGCGAACTGTGTGTGCTACGTGGATGGTGCCATTTCTTCTTCCTTCTGCGACATTGTTATCACCATCTTACAGATGAGAACAAGAAACAAAGAGGCTAAGCGCCCCCCTCCCCCGCCCCTGCCCCCAAGGTCACATGGCCAGAAAGGGGCTGAACTGGAACACCAGATAGCGATAAAGGACACTTTGTAACTGGACTGTAACCGTCTGAGGTTATTTAAATAGATACAGCAGAATGTTTTTGTCCTGGAGTTGTCACTTTAGGCTGGTCTTTTATCACTCAGAGCTGCTGCTATAGCAGAACCGGGTTCTTACCCTCCCGTTTTTGTAGCTGCCCCGACAGCTGCTTACATTTGCTACTTTGTAAACCTTGTAAAGCGCTAGCTCCTCATTTTGGGGACTTGTTTAGACCTTGTGAAATCAAGGAGGGTGGATCCAGTGGGACAGAGGGCTTCAGGCAGAAAGGACGGCACAGGCAGTGGCCTGGAGGCAGGAAGGCGTGGCCTGCTTGGGGGGTGGGCAGACTAGGGTTTGGGCTGTACATGGTCGAAATCGAGAGTGGGGAAAGTCATTGGAGGAGGTGTTGCGCAGGGCCTTGAATGCCGAGGTGAAGAGTTTGCACTTGATCTTTTTGGTCTGTTCTCCAAGTACAGCCCTCGGCCCCCAGAGCAGTTCCTGGGACCTTGTTAGCAATGCAAAATATCAGGTCCCAGCCCAGACCTGCTGAATTCGGGGACTCTGGGGTGGTGCCCAGTAATCTGTGTTTCTATGTGATGGGTGCTTGCTTAAGGTTGAGAACTAGTGTTTTAGGTAACAGGGACCCAGGGAAAATTTTCCCAGGGGAAAGACCCATGTTCTGTGTTTTAGAGAGAACTTATGTTTGAGGGAGCAAGATTAAAAGCGTTAAATTAAGGCTGGTAAGGCAGTGAGTGGTAAGGACAGGCGAGGCCAGAAGCCCATGGATGGAATATGGGAATGTCACTGAGTCAGGACAGGCTTCAGAGGAAGGAGCATTTGAACTGGACCTTGAAGGATGCATAGGAGTTCTCCAGAGGGCTACGAGACTCTCAGGTGAGGGATGGCATGTGCGGAAGAGTGGGGGGGGGGATGTCTTGTTCTGTGATACAGGGTTGAGGGGTACACCGACCTTGCGGGATGGTTCTTGGCCCGTTTCGTGGCCAGGATCGGGCCTCAGGCGGGGCTGTAGAAGCCAGCTTTTCGGTGTGGGCGTCTTTGACAAAACCAATCCTAGACCGGGAGGTCTGCTCTCTGGGACTTTGGGATGAGAAGTTGGTGGTTGCCTAAGTGTCTTTGGCCCCTTCCCCGACATGACATCCAAGGACAGACTTTCCCCCTGGGCGGGGCAGAGGTCATCCACCACGCCACCTGCCTACAATCTGACAAGATTAGCTCATTTCCCCCCCTAGAATTTGTCATCCCAGCAGAACCCTGTCAGTGGTTTCTTATGACCGCTTCTGCTTTTGAACATCAAATGGCACAAGTGGAGGGAGAAAGCCCCAAATGGTTCTGGACCAGTGCCACCCCATTGAAATACAATAGAAATATAATTATAGGCCCTGGCCGGTTGGCTCAGTGGTAGAGCGTCGGCCTGGCGTGCAGAAGTCCCAGGTTCAATTCCCGGCCAGGGCACACAGGAGAGGCGCCCATCTGCTTCTCCACCCCTCTCCCTCTCCTTCCTCTCTGTCTCTCTCTTCCCCTCTCGCAGCCGAGGCTCCATTGGAGCAAAGATGGCCCGGGCGCTGGGGATGGCTCCTTGGCCTCTGCCCCAGGCGCTAGAGTGGTGACAGAGCGATGCCCCGGATGGGCAGAGCATCGCCTCCTGGTGGGCGTGCCGGGTGGATCCCGGTCGGGCGCATGCGGGAGTCTGTCTGATTGTCTCTTCCCGTTTCCAGCTTCAGAAAAATACAAAAAAAAAAAATAAAAATAAATAAATAAATAAATATAATTAATATAATTAATTATAAATGTTCTAATAGCCACAGTAAAAAGAGAAAAAACAAACAAACAAAAAACAACCCCAGGTAAAATTAGTCTAAATAATATTATTTACTTAACCTGGCATATCAAAAATATTATCATTCTGACATGTAAAAATTATTGAGATAATTTACTTAAAAAAAAATTTCTAAGCCTTCAGATCCAGTGTGCATTTTACTTACAGCACATCTCAAGGCAGGGGCTGAATTTTCCTCCGAAATCTACGTTGAGATGTCGTGAAGCTTATGGTAGACAAAAGAGTCACATCCCCAGTGTTCCAACATTCTTTTTAAAATTTTTTTTGATTGATTTTAGAAAGAGGAAGAGAGAGAGAGAGAGACAGAGACACACAGAATGACCTGTTCTGTCATAGATCTGTCCCTGTATGTGCTCTGACCGGGGATCGAACCAGCAACCTCTGTGCTTCAGGATGATGCTCTTACCAACCAAGCTATCTGGCCAGGGCCCAGCATCCTCACATGTTTCCCAATAACAGAATCCCATGTCAGCTTTTAAATTTAAGTTAAATTGAAAGTGAATAGAATGATCAATTTTCAACACCAGCCACATTTCGAGTGTTTGATACCCACATGTGGCCAGCGGCTTACCGTTTGGGACAGTGCAGACCGTGCAGCTCCGGACGCATAGCCAGGTCCCCGAAAGGTAGGGAGTTCAGGAAACCCTGGGCTGGCCGACCTTGTGAATGTGCCCTGGGTTCTGATGGCCCCCAGCGTCACCCTGCCCCCACCTCCCACCCTGCAGCCCTGACCCAGATTTCGGTTCCTGGGAACGTCTTTCAAGGGTCGGACCCTTTTCCTACATGTACTGTGTGCGTGAGAGAGAATGGCATTTTTGGAAAATGTTGAACAATCAGTCCCCTGGGAAGAATAGCCCTGGCTTACAGCGTCTGCCAATTTCTGACGTGACTAGTCCTGCCGCGGTTGAGTGTCAGGCTACATAGGTCACGTCACGGACACAGAGTTGGGAAGGATGTGCCGGCCGTGGTGAGGTGTTTCTGCCGTACAGGTAGAGGAGACGAAAATCGCTTCAAGAGCATCACTAACAGGAGAACACAGTCAAAGAATTAGGAAGGTGATGTGTTTTTGAGTATTTATCATCTTTGTTTTTAATATGATTTTTTTTTTTTTTGGTATTTTTCTGAAGCTGGAAAACGGGGATAGACAGTCAGACAGACTCCCACATGCGCCCGACCGGGATCCACCCGGCACGCCCACCAGGGGGCGACGCTCTGCCCACCAGGGGGCGATGCTCTGCCCCTCCGGGGCGTCGCTCTGTCGCAACCAGAACCACTCCAGCGCCTGGGGCAGAGACCAAGGAGCCATCCCCAGCGCCCGGGCCATCTTTGCTCCAATGGAGCCTCGGCTGCGGGAGGGGAAGAGAGAGAGAAGAAGGAGAGGGGGAGGGGTGAGAAGCAGATGGGCGCCTCTCGTGTGTGCCCTGGCCGGGAATCGAACCTAGGACTTCTGCATGCCAGGCCAACGCTCTACCACTGAGCCAACCGCCCAGGGCTTTAATATGATTTTTAAAACGAAAAGATTATATAACTTCATTTTTGATAGTGGTTATATTTGCCCAGGCTGCATAGCTTAGTTGGTTAGAGTATCATCCTGATAACCCAAGGTTGTGGGTTCGATCCCCAGTCAGGGCTCATATGAGAATCAACCAGTGAGTGTGTAAATAAATGGAACAGCAAATCAGTGTGTTTTTTTTTCTCTCTCCCCCCCCCCCGCCATCTCCCCTTCTTTCCCCCTTTCTCCATCTCTCTCCTTTCCTCTTTCTTTAAAAATCAATACATAGAAATTAACAAAAATAATTGTAGTGTTTAACAACTGACTTACAAAAATTCTTGAAACTGTAACCTTCAGTTTTCACAAGCTGGTGACCGATGTCTCCAGAGTGCCACTGGAGCTGAGGAGGCCATAGACCTGGGATGTGACCACCGCCGTGACCTGCCCGGTTAGGAATTTGTGATCAGACCATGCTGTGTCATTGTTGGTCACCGAGCTCGCGAGACCTGCCGAGTCGCCCGCTGAGCTTGTGGGGTCGTTTGTGTTGCCCCTTTTCGTTGATCTATTCTGCGCCCACTCCCTGGTGGACGGACAGGCTGGTGAGCATGTTGCCCATGCCTTCCTGAGCCTTTTCTCCAGCTCGTCTAAGCTGCGTGCAGGTGACACTTCCAGGTCTCTGCCATCTAGTGCCATCTTCCAGGCAGCCCCTCTCTTGTGGCTTCTCTGGTGACCCTTCCCGAAGCCTTGCTGTGACCATGTCACTCCCAAACAGTCAGAACGATGACATGGGGGGTTGGCGACACCAGAGTGAGGGGAGGCCTTTGGTGTGTGCTGTAGGTCTGGTCACCCCGGACCTGCCCTGGACACCTGTACAGGTCAAGTTCAAGGTCAGAAGTCCCTTTGTCTCCGTCCCACCCGTTTCCTCTGGGCAGAAAGTTTTGCAGGGAATCTTAGATGCCCAGGAATCTCTTTGCTGACTAGCAAACAAAACATAGACCCCTTTGCTTGGCGTGGGGTCCCGCCCCCTCCTCAGGTTTAACAAGATTGTTTCGGGTGCTCAATGTCCGTGGTATTCATTTATATGACACTCTAGGTAGGGCTGCCTCTGCCAAACCTCGTTCATTTTGCTCCTTCTGCAATAGTTAATAGAATTCTTCGAAGTGACTCACATTTTAGAAATTAAAGACATTTATTTAAAAGGAGACTTGCGTCTCACTGCCCTACATGGAAAACTAGGTCCCACTCGCCATAAATAGAAATAAAAGAAAATAAACCGGTTCTGTTCAGTTCGAGCCCGATCCCTCTGCCTGCCAAAGCGTTCCGCTGCGCCCCGCGCTCCCTGTTAAAGGCAGAAAGGGAGGCTGGCGCACTGGGGACGCCCAGCCCGTGAGCACGGGGTGCCGGGCGACACCCCAAACTCGCCTTCCTGTCTCCGAGCCTTACTCGGGCCACGTGCAGAGCCAGCTGGTGGACGTGGGGCCTGGCCGAGCCTCGTGAGGTCGGAAGTGAGGGATGACGCGGCCAGGCTCAGTGACTTGCCCGGGGTCATTCAAGGGGACAGAGACTGGGCTTCGGCCCACCTCGGCTGGCCAGGCAGCAGGAGGTCTTGTCCTCACAGCTCATTTCTCAACTCTCATCGTCTACACCCGGGCTTCTCCAGCATGTGTAGCTGCGGAATCCTCTGCTGTGGAAATCTTCCCAGAAGTCCTCGTGGGCCACAGAGAGAACGACATTTGCCCGAGCTGAGGTGATGGGCCTCCCTGACCCTCAGTCCCCGCTCCCAAGGTGGCCCCCCGAGGAGCTCTTGGCCTGTGCATTCTGTTTGGTCTCCATCAGGATTTGCTTACTCCCGGTGGGAGGGGAGCGGTCCCAGGACATTACATCCTGCCTCTTACTGAGTAGGCTCCGGTAGAACCCCCACCTCCCTGCTCAGCTGTGACAACCAAAACCTTCTCCAAATGTTGCCCAGTATCCCCTGGCGGGGGGCAAACTTACTCCTGGCTGAGAACCACACGTCTCTCCCACTCGTAGCTCTTGCTGTTGGGGGTGGGAGGGCCTCCTGTGGCAGGCCGGCTGGGAGCCGCGGCCCCGCCCGTGCAGTGGACCTCAGAGCAGGTCGCAGGCTGCTGACCTCAGGCCAGCTCAGGCCTGCAGATGCCTTTTGTTTGCCATGTGTGATACTTTTAGAAATTTCTTAGTGTTTTGTCAGATGTCACATAGAAGTCTGCCCTCTGGCTTTTCTTGAACAACCAGACTACCTTTCTGCATGGTTGCAGTTACCTGGGCTGAGCAGCAGCTGCCCCTGGGTGGGGATGTGACCACCAGCCAGTTAGCCTCAGACCTCACCACTCCCTAATACCCCCAATAGAGGGAGGGCTCTTTGCCATTGGCATGTGGCACTGCTTTTCTTCTCTTTTCTTTCTTTTTTAATCTTTTTTTTCTTCTTTTTCTAAGTGAGAGGAGGGGAGATAGAGAGACAGGCTCCCGCATGTGTCCCTGCAGCAACCTTCATCTGGGGCCGACGCTCTGCCCATCTGGCCATGCTCACAACCAAGCTAATTTTAGCACCTGAGGCAGAGGCTCCGTGGAGCCATCCTCACTCAGCGCTTGGGGCTGATGCACTTGCACCAATCAAGCCTTGGCTGTGGGAGGGCAAGAGAGAGAGAGAGACAGAGAGAAGGGAGAGGGGGAGGGGTGGAGAAGCAGATGGTCACTTCTCCTGTGTGCCCTGACTGGGAATCAAACCCAGGACATCCACATGCCAGGCTAAGGCTCTACCACTGAGCCAACCTGCCGGGGCCTTGCTTTTCTTAAAGTAGAATTGAGAGGAAGTATTTCCCATCCCAGGTCTCTGTCAAAACTGAGGAAAGGAAATGAACCAGGAGGACTGAGTTCCTAGGGAAAGGTGTGAGGGGCATTTTTCCATCTCTGCAGCCTGCTCCGCCCCGTTGGTTAGCTGCCCTAACGCGGGGATGTGAGCGAGGCCACCTGGCCTAGGGAGTCCAAAAATAGGCTTGTGAAGGGTCTGTGAACTTCTTTTTTTTTTTTTTTTTTTTTGTATTTTTCCGAAGCTGGAAACGGGGAGAGACAGATAGACTCCCACATGCGCCCGACCGAGATCCACCTGGCACGCCCACCAGGGGGCGATGCTCTGCCCCTCCGGGGCGTCGCTCTGCCGTGACCAGAGCCACTCTAGCGCCTGGGGCAGAGGCCAAGGAGCCATCCGCAGCACCCAGGCCATCTTTGCTCCAGTGGAGCCTCGGCTGCGGGAGGGGAAGAGAGAGACAGAGAGGAAGGAGAGGGGGAGGGGTGGAGAAGCAGATGGGCGCTTCTCCTGTGTGCCCTGGCCGGGAATCGAACCTGGGACTTCTGCACGCCAGGCCGACGCTCTACCACTGAAACAACTGGCCAGGGCTGGTCTGTGAACTTCTGTACATGCGCACTAAGCTGTGTGTGTGTCTGTGTGTGTGAGAGAGAGAGCGTGATCCTGGAGGAGCGCTGTGGGCCTCTCAGGGTGTGACTTCTTGTCTGAAAAGGAACATTTTGCAAAGAGGCAGAGAAGGCCCCAGGGTGACAGCAGGGTGTGGGCGGGTGGGCCTGCTGGCCACACAGGTCCACGCGACCACATGTCACCCACCAGGGTTTCTGTGGCTTGTCCCCTTGGGCTCTGAGGCCAGCCGTTGTCACTGACAGAGATTGCATCTCTGGCCTGAGAGGAGCCGGAGTTATAGAGACCAACGTCAGACGGTGGCCGGCGGCCGAGTGAGCTTCTCAGACGTCACTCGGTGTGGCAGACGGGGCGCTGGGCCGGAGCCGGGAGACCTGAGGTCGTACAGGTTGCGTGACCCTAGCCGTCCTCAGACACAGTGGGCCCTCCTGCTGCAGCAGGGGACAGGTGCCCAGAGATGGGGACAGACAAGCAGGGGACCTGGGGTATGCCTGGGATCCTGCTGTTGGAGCGGCCAGGTTGGGGTGGGGGTCTCTGTGTCACAGTCAGAGGAGCAAGGGTGATTCTGTGGTCTGGCCACATTCCCCAGCACAGGCGTCCCCAAACTGCAGCTCCCTGAGGCCATTTTTCCGTCCCCTGCCGCACTTCCGGAAGGGGCACCTCTTCATTGGTGGTCAGTGTCCTGGAGTTCTGTATATGGCAGCCCTCCCAACGGTCTGAGGGACAGTGAACTGGCCCCCTGTGTAAAAAGTTTGGGGACCCCTGCCCCAGCATCTCCATGTGGGTGTAGTGCGCCATCTGACCTGGTCCACCAGGGTCACCAGCATACTCCATGTGCCCCTCACATCCCTGCTCACCTCTCCTGCTTTCACTCACACCTCATTTGCTCGCTGCCTAGGGGGCAAGTCTGAGTTATCCTCACTTCACAGGTGAGCAAACAGAGGCCCAGACCTCTGACCTTGTCCCAAAGTCGTTCTGTGAGTGTCAGAAGGATGGGAAGGCAGGTGCGTCTGAATCTAGGGTCAAAACCCTGCGTACGTCCAGTTGACTCGGGTGTATTGGTCCCTTGGAGGCCGGTGTCCCTCAGGAAACGAGTTGAGGAAGGTTGGGGGGCTCCCCCAGGGATGTGACAGGCACACATGCCCCCGCCTGCGCCACCTTCCTGGCCCCGCCCGCTGTGCCTGTAGCTCTGCATCGCCATCCACCTCCACGTCCCTGGAGGGCCACGCATCACATGCCCCACACCTTTAGCAGTTTTAGGTGGAGATGCTGTTTCTTCCGGCGGTGTGTCTGTATTTCCTGGGACCCTGCTCACTCTTTACGGACTTGTGAGTCTGTCTCCTGACCCCCTCCCCCCCCCAGGGCCGTGTCCCCCAGGGCAGCAGCGTGGTGCTCGCTCCTCCCTCTCTGTGTCCCCAGCAGCCGAGCACAGCTGACCTTAGGGAATGGAAGCTGGACAGACGCTATCAAACTGATCAGAATTGTGCGGACATGGAGTTGTCTGTGTCGTCCCCCCCCCCTCTGCCCCGTATCCCCAGGGGCAGAAAGCCCTGTTGGCCTCTGCCTGGAGTCTGATCCCAACCCCCTCGTGTTGGTGTTCCTGAAAGGTGGTGTGATGAGAACAGGGTGAGGGAGGTGACCATCAGGATGATGACAGTGACTCTTTTTTTTGTTTTGTTTTGGTTTTTTTGTTTTTTGTTTTTGTATTTTTCTGAAGCTGGAAACGGGGAGAGACAGTCAGACAGACTCCCGCATGCGCCCGACCGGGATCTACCTGGCACGCCCACCAGGGGGCAATGGTCAGCCGCGACCAGAGCCACTCCAGCGCCTGGGGCAGAGGCCAAGGAGCCATCCCCAGTGCCCGGGCCATCTTTGCTCCAATGGAGCCTCGCTGCAGGAGGGGAAGAGAGAGACAGAGAGGAAGGAGAGGGGGAGGGGTGGAGAAGCAAATGGGCGCCTCTCCTGTGTGCCCTGGCCGGAACCGAACCTGGGACTTCTGCACGCCAGGCCGATGCTCCACCACTGAGCCAACCGGCCAGGGCCACGACAGTGACTTTTGTCTGTCACGCCCTGGCGAGGTGTCAGGCGCCGTGCCCGTTGCTCTCACACGTGCTGTCGACATCATTCGGTCTCCCAAGACTGCGTCAGGTTGGGAATGTGTGTTCCCATTTTACAGATGAGGACATGGAGGCTCAGAGAGGTTAAGCATGTGCCCAGAGGCCCCCATTGGCAGCATTTGGACCTGAGGTCAGGGGATGTTGACCCCAAAGTCAGTACTCCTGACCTCTCAGCTAGACAGGGTCAGAAGGAGGTAGACATTCCTGAATTTGAATCACCTCAGGGCCTCCCCAGAGGTGTCCTGGGACTTGGGCCAGCGCCCTGGGGACGTGGAGCCACCTCGGGCTCCTCATCAAGTAATCCCTGTGCCAGGGGTTGTGGCAAAAGGGCCAAGGAGGCCCAGAGGCTCCCCCGATCGCCGCTGGGGAGCCCCCAGCGTGCCCTGTGTTCACGTGCCCGTCTTTCCTGCCGGGGGCACTCGCTCACACAGGCTGAGGGGGGCGGCAGTCCTTCCCCGGCGTCTGTGAGGCTGTGCGTGGGCAGGGACGGGGGCGGAGGGGCCAGGCCCGACTTCCTGGGCGGCCTGTGGGTGTGGGCCGCCCCGCTCAGTGGCCGCAGTGTTTGGACTGGAGCTCAGGTGCGCGGTTCTGGGACTCCACCCCAGGGACAGGCTGCTGAGAAGCCGGAGACATTTGGGTGTTGACTGTTTTTGTGTTTTTTGGAGGCTGACTCTGTGGACTCCTTTCTACAGGCCTCTGTTGAGTAACCAGGAATTTCTCTCTTCTGTGCTGATGGGGGGTCCCCATGCCCAGGGGACAGTACCTCTTTGTTCGAAAGGCCTGGGGGCTGATGGGCAACATGTGCCCGGCTTCCTCAGAAACGGGCCCAGAGAGGGAAGGGGGTTTGCTCCAGGCTGCACAGCTCAGCGTCTTTGTGGCTTGGAGTCAGGGCGACCTGGGTCTGTCGCTTTGGGGAAGCCCTTTCCCCCACCAAACCTCAGTTTCCCCCTCTGTAAAATAGGGACGGACGTAACTGCTCCCAGGTGTACACAAGGGGATGCTTACGGAATGCTTCGCACGGAGCCAGGTCCGCCTTGGTGCTCAGTGTGGGCAGCCACCGGCTTGCTGTCTTGGGACAGAAGAGGCAGGGACGGGCTTCCTGTGTCTGGCTGTCTTTGCAGAACCGACTCGTTGGCTATGTCAGTCACCTTCTGGCTGTTTTGCCCTGATTTCTGGGCAAAATCTTAAGGTCACTGAGACGTTGCATTTCATATTCATTCATTCATTCATCAAACATGTATTGATCGTGTACTAGGTCCCGGGCTCTGTGAGTGGATGATATAAATGGACTTTTATAAGGATAGGCAGCTTGTTTAATGGTAAAGTGACTTCATTTACCTCAAACCCTAAAATGTCATTGTTGCAAATTACTTTACAGCTGTGGTTTTTGTTGTTGTTTTTTTTTTTTTCCTTTGTCAGAGATAGAGAGTCAGAGAGAGGGACAGATAGGGACAGACAGACAGGAAGGGAGAGAGATGAGGAATATCAATTCTTCGTTGTGGCTCCTTAGTTGTTCCTTGATTGATTTCTCATATGTGCCTTGACTGTGGGCCTTCAGTAGACCGAGTGACCCCTTGCTCGAGCCAGCGACTTTGGGCTCAAGCTGGTGAGCCTTGTTCAAACCAGATGAGCCCGTGCTCAAGCTGGTGACCTTGGAGTCTCGAACCTGGGTCCTCCACATTCCAATTCGATGCTCTATCCACTGTGCCACCGCCTGGTCAGGCACTTTACAGTTGTTGAAAGTTTCATTTTCGCCTGACCAGGCGGTGGCACAGTGGATAGAGTGTTGGACTGGTATGCGAAGGACCCAGGTTCGAGACCACGAGGTCGCCAGCTTGAGTGCAGGCTCATCTGATTTGAGCAAAGCTCACCAGCTTGGAGCCAAGGTTGCTGGCTTGAGCAAAGGGTTACTTGGTCTGCTGAAGGCCCACAGTCAAGGCACATATGAGAAAGCATCAATGAACAACAAAGGTGTCGCAATGGAAAACTGATGATTGATGCTTCTCATCTCTCTCCGTTCCTGTCTGGCTGTCCCTGTCTATCCTTCTCTCTGACTCACTCTCTGTCTCTGTAAAAAAAAAAAAAAAAAAAAAAAAAAAGTTTTATTTTCCAGGTGGGGAAACTGAGGTTCAGAGCAGGAAAGCAGATGTGACTGCCCCACAGAAGGACAGTGGCAAGATCTGGGACCATGTCCAGACCTCCCGGCTGTGACTTACTTAATTTAGTTCCGGGAGTGTGGCCAGCATTTACTTTCCGTGTACCTTTGTGTACCCAGGACCCCCACTGGCTTCAGGGTTGGTGAGGGGACCCAGGCCCAGCGCGCTGTGTGGTCACCAGCATGTTGATGCCACACCTCGTGGCATGAGCGTGCCTCAGTGGTCTCTTGGGAACTGCTGGACTGTGCTGCCACTTGGCCCTGTGGCCTGTGGGCTGCAAAACTTAATGTCTACACCTTGTGGGTGGTCCCAGGGCACGGTTATCTGGGCTGGGACATCCTGGCTCCCTTATCGCCGGGTGAGCAAGCGCACTTGGTATGTGTGAGCTGATTGGGGGTGCTCAGTAAGGGTTGGAGCAAGGAGGCAGAGGGGCCTTCTCTCTCACCCTCCCCCTTCCCCCCAGCGCCTATGTGGGACTCGAGCATGTTGGAGCTTCCTCTTGGAGGCACAAGGCAGGCGGGACGGGGGTCACTAAGTCTCTTTCATCGGGCAGATGAAAGGAGCCCAGACTTGGCACCCAGAGAGGTCCCAGTTCAGATCCTGGCTCTGCCACTAACTATTTGCATGACTGTTATAATCTCCCTGAGCCTCAGTTTCTCAGTCTGTAAAAAGGGGGTAAAATACCACCCCATGCTGACAGTAATTTGTAGCATTGATCAAGCGCTTTTACTTAACCGTGTGCCAGGTAATGTTCGAAGTGCCTGGCACGTGCTATCCCGTTTAATCCTCAACAGCAAACCCCACGAGGTGTGGGCCTTGTTTAGGATCCTTGCCTCAAACAGTGAGTGTAAGATAATCCATGCGTAGTGCTTGGCACGGGGCCCGGCAGAGAGGGGAGGTTCGACTCCAGGGTAGTGTCGTGCATGGGGAAACTGAGGCGGGCCCAGGGTAACCTTGTGAAGAGGCGGAGAGCGTGGAGTGAGACCGTGGAGGCGGAACAGCTTCGCACGTGAGGTTTTCTCTGTGAGTCCTTGGGAAGGGCGGCCGTCAGCTTGGCGTAGCCCCTTGGAGTCAGTTTTCATTCTGAAGGGTCAATGGGGCAGGGAAGAGAGATCTTGTTTTTATTTTTTTTATTTTTTGTATTTTTCTGAAGCTAGAAATGGGGAGAAACAGACAGACTCCCGCATGCGCCTGACCGGGATCCACCCGGCACGCCCACCAGGGGTGATGCTCTGCCCACCAGGGGACGATGCTCTGCCCCTCCGGGGCGTTGCTCTGCCGCAACCAGAGCCACTCTAGCGCCTGGGGCAGAGGCCAAGGAGCCATCCCCAGTGCCCGGGCCATCTTTGCTCCAATGGAGCCTCAGCTGCGGGAGGGGAAGAGAGAGACAGAGAGGAAGGAGAGAGGGAGGGGTGGAGAAGCAGATGGGCGCTTCTCCTGTGTACCCTGGCCGGGAATCTAACCCGGGACTTCTGCACGCCAGGCCGACGCTCTACCACTGAGCCAGCCGGCCAGGGCGGGAAGAGAGATCTTAAATTCTGGTGCTCTCAGTCCCGAAGAGTGTTGAGTTGGGGTCCTTGTTCGCACAGCACCAAAGGAGGCTTAGCGTAACCTGTCCCAGGGCCCAGCCGGGAGAGAATGCTTTTTGAATGGAGTTTGTGGGTACAGTGCTGTATTCCCCAAGGCTAAATAAAATAAAATACTGCAGGTCCTGGGCAGGTGCCTGATGGATCCACGAATGAATGAGGAAATGAATGTATGATCGGAGGGGTGAGGTGCCGGCCGGGATCACGTAGCAAGGCCCTCACCCTCGTGCTGCACTATGACAGCTGCTGAGTCTAAACCGATGGCGATGGAGTCAACACAGGCTTCCAGTTTCCTTTGGCCTCCAGCCAGAGGGGACAGCCCACGAGTGCAGGCTGCTGTCCAGTGCCTGTCGGCCCCTCGAAGCGCGTGCCTGGGCCAAGGTCTCGAGGGACACGGAGCTCTTGAGAGCTGAGGAGGAGGTGCCGGTCGTGCGGAGGGTACTGGTCTGACTGACAAGAGGACCCGGGGGAGGCCGGCGCCGCCCTGACCAGCGTGTGCTCCCTGCGTCCAGGGGGCAGCCAACCCGCCTGTTCTTTCTTTTTCAAAATGCTCATTGAAAAACACAGTCTGTTTCAGTTTTATCATCATTCATAATGCAAATCCCCAAAGCCTCTTTGCCGGTACCCAGGGCTTCTCAAACCACGTCTTGGGAAAGGCGCACCGGGATCATCTGCCTCCTACTCTCACCCTTGCTCTACGGACCGTGAAGTTCAGCTTATTAATAAGGTGCATAAAGGAGATGAGAGTTCTGCTGGTCTGTCTCTAGGATTTCCCTGCGGCCGTCCTGCTCCTGTTTTTGTCAGGGGGAGAAGAGATGCAGCCCCCACATGCAGGCCTCTAGTCAGCTCCTTTGCAAATTCCCATCGAGCAGTGGTTCTCACCGGGACCAGCCGCAGCGTCCTGGGTGATTTGTTAGACACGCAGGTTCTAGGCCCTGGCCTGGTGGGTCGATTGATTTGAGTGTTCTTTTTTTTTTTTTTTTTTTTTTTAACAGAGACAGAGAGACAGTCAGAGAAAGGGATAGATAGGGTCAGACAGACAGGAACGGAGAGAGATGAGAAGCATCAATTATCAGTTTTTTGTTGCTTCACCTTAGTTGTTCATTGATTGCTTTCTCATATGTGCCTTGACCGCGGGCCTTCAGCAGACCGAGTAACCCCTTGCTCAAGCCAGAGACCTGGGGTCAAAGCTGGTGAGCTTTGCTCAAACCAGATGAGCCCGCGCTCAAGCTGTTGACCTTGGGGTCTTGAACCTGGGTCCTCCACATCCCAGTCCGACGCTCTATGCACTGCGCCACCACCTGGTCAGGCTTGAGTGTCATCTTGATATGCCAAGGTTGCAGATTTGAACCCAGGTCAGGCCACATGCAAGACTCCACCAACAAATGCATAAATAAGTGGAACAACAAATTGATCTCTCTTTCTTTCTCTCTCTTGCTCTAAAAAAAAAAAAAAAAAAAAAAACCTAGAGAAAAAAAGTGCAGATTCTTGGACTGCACCCCAGACTCGCTGAACCAGAAAGTCCAGGTTGGGGCTCGTTGCCGGGTTTACCAAGCTCTCCAGCTGATTGTGATGCCTGGTCACGTTTTAGAACCACTGGTGTAGTGTTTTTAGCTGGTCCCACCTAGAGATTTCTAGGAAAATCTTATTTGGGGGGGGAGGTTGGGAAGGGACTGAGAGAAGCATCAACTCGTTCCACTGAGTTGTGTCCTTGGGGTGTTTCTCATATGTGCCCTGACCGGGGCTCACACCGGTGACCTCGGGTCAAGCTGGTGCCCTCAGGGTCCAGCCCTGACTGGGGTTCACACCAGCGACCTCAGGATCAGGCTGGCACTCTTAGGATTGAGCTTGAGACCCTGGGATCAGCGACCCCAGGCTTGAGCTGATGACTGTGGGATCAAGTCGGCAACCTTGGTGCCCTGGGATGACACTGTACTGTGCCAGGGGCCAAGGCACTAGGAAAATCTTATTTGCCCAATGGGATGGCATCCTTGTCCTCCTCGCTCCTTGCCCTAATTGAGCCTTATTATCTGGACATTCATTGGCCTGCGTGTTCTATGTGAAAAGCCCAGAGAGAGGTCAGGTGTGGCGGGGTGCTGGAGCAGGGCTCCGGACGCTGTGATTCCCTCTGCCCTCCTCCTCGTATCGGCCTGGTCTGCGTGCTGGTTTCCCGCATGGTTGCAAGGTGGCTGCCCATCAGGGCATCCCGCAACATCAAGGAGAGCTCACTGCTTTGCTCCGGGCCAAGAATTTCCCTGTTGGTTTAGGCGCCCCATTCCCAGGGGATGACACAGGTGTCCTGTCCTGTCCTGTCCCGCCCCCCACCCCCACCCGCCCCCGCTCTTCTGCCTGGTTCAGGAAGGGAAAGGCAGAAATGCTGTGGGTGCAAGGCAAGGGCAGTCTTTGATGCCCAGGGCACCAGGAATGATAAAACAGCCTTTTTACTGTCTGCCCCAAACCCACTGTCCCACCGCTTCCCCTGCTGCCAGAGGTAACACGTCCAGGGGGGCCTCTCTGAAGCAGAAGCCCATGTGCGTGACACCCCTTGTTAAAACCCTTTGGTGCCTCTCCCCAGACACACGCACACAGCTCATGGGATCACGTTCATGCTTTGAGATGCTCCAAGTCCACCCTTGGCGGCTGGCTGGCGCTCTTCCCGTCCTCTGAACCCCACGGAACACTGCACTGTTCCCCCTTCCACACGCCTCCGGGGGCTTGTTGTGTTCTGCCTGGAATGCGTTTGTCTTCCTCCACTTGGTCCATTTGCCTTCAAAAACCAGCCCAGATGTGGGTGTCTCCTGTGGGAAGCCCTCCAGGATTGCTCCAGGCCTGGTTAACCGCTTCAGTCGCAGGCTCTGGGTGATGCAGTTACCACGTGCCTGTGCTTCTCACCACTGCCTCTGCCTCTGCCTCTGCCTCTGCCTGTGGCCTTGGAGCAGGGACCTGTCTGATTTGTCCTAGGTCGCCAGTCACAGACTAGGAGCCCAGGTAGTGTTTATTGTCCGAGTACTACTTTTATGGTTCCTGTTGAGCCTAGCAACATGGAGCCCCTGGTAGACCCTCTGTGTATCCTTGTTGGTGGGTTAACGTGATCACAAGCCTCAGCCCTGAGCCCCACGCTGCTCGCCACTCTGATGAGAGAGCACAGAGGACCAGCCCCTGATGGGGCCACGGAGTTGGCACCAGGAGCTGTAGCAGTTGGGGTTGGCTGAGGGCTCAGAGGCCTTGAGCTTGGCCCCCAGGAACCCTCGGTCCCCAAGAGCCTCCTTTCACCCCAGGATGCTGTGGGCTTTCCTTATAGATGGGTCCATACCCCCCCCATGCCCCTCAAATGATAGATGCGTTTTGCAGCATATGAGTCAGAGGTCGATGGACAGACGACCTCTGACCCTCCCCTGGGCGTTGATGTCTGTGTTTCCCTTCTCTTTCTTGAGCATGTAGATACAGTAACTCCCTAAGGCACTAAGGTGACGATTTTATTTTTACTAGTAATTAATTTTTTTATAGCATTTCTTTTTTTTTTTAAACTTTTTTTTTTAATTGTTTATTCATTTTAGAGAGGAGAGGGAGAGAGAGGAGAGGGAGAGACAGAGAGAGAGAAGGGGGGGGAGGAGCTGGAAGCATCAACTCCCATATGTGCCTTGACCAGGCAAGCCCAGGGTTTCGAACCGGCAACCTCAGCATTTCCAGGTCGACACTTTATCCACTGCGCCACCACAGGCCAGGCTAATTTATTTCTTGAGGTGGTTATTCTGTTCATTGAAACCCCGACATTTTGAGAAGCTGAAAGGTGTTACGACCCCTATCAAGTAAGAACAAAGTCCTGAAAGGGGTTTTTTGTGTTGTTTTTTTTTGCACCACACAAAAGAAGGCATAAAGCTGTGAAACATTTAAAACCGAATGGAGGGAGAAGAACACTTATAAAAAAGAAAAAAAGAAAAACCAAACCACTCTACCGCCCGTAGGGGTGCAGTCAGGCGGTTTTTGTGAAAAGGTCGCCGGCCTGTCACTCTGTCACTGCCGCGTGCTCGGGGTCACCCGGGGCTGGCGGGGGCAGGAAAAGCCTCCCAGGTTTTCAGTGCAGGGCAGAGGGCATCGCCTTCCTTGAAGCGCGTCGTCGAGGTCCGTACACAGGTTGTGAAATGTCGTGGGCTGAAGCCTGGCATAGAGCCAGACGTTGGTGCATTTATTCATTTATTTATGGGAATAAAAAGTAAGCTCAGAGCTTCCCAGCAGCCAAGGCAAAAAATAAAAATAAATAAAGGGGAAGCCCGGGGGTGGGGTGGGGGGGGGGGCGTGGAGCTCTCGCAGTGCAGAAGAGGAAGCCACCAGATTGGTTGAATGCTCCAGCGTCGCTGGTGCTGAGCTCTGGGCAGTGGGGTCATGGGGACCTGGGGGAAGGGTGTTGTGCAAGGGACAGTTCCACCGAACCAGACAGGAATCGCTGGGCCTGACCACTTCTCACGTTGGCTCTTGGTAATAACCGTCGTTCTCGGGAAGGCATATTTTAGGAAGAAGCTTCTGTGACACAGTCTAAGCGTGGCGCTCTCTAGTGACTTTGCTAGCAGTGTAACAAGCACATATTAACTGTTGTGGCTCTCGCTTAACTGTCTTGATGACATTGGAGGCAGGGTGATGAGCTCCATTTCCCAGATGGGGAAACTGAGGCATAGGGTCATGAAGGGGCTTACCCAACATCCCACTGCCAGTTCAGTGGCACGACCAGGGTGTGGACTCCAGTCTGCCTCCTTTTCCGTTTCGACTGCGTCCGATCAGAAGGGCTGACACTCCCTTCTGACCAACTGTCCCACACCGGGCAGTGTGGCCGCCTCTGAGGTGGAGGGACTTCCCAACCAGCTGGGGTTGGGGGGCAGGGGGCAGGGGGCAGGGGCCAGAGGGCAGGGGCTGGAGGTCGGGGGAGATCCCCAGAGGGCCACTTCCCACCTTTCCCACCCGCCCGAATCCGAACTTTAAGGAAAAAGAGCAAGTGTGTTTGCACACGTGAGCCCAGAGTGGGCAGGGAAGAGTGAAGATGGGAGGGGCCCGAGCGGGAGGGCCTGTCGGTGCTCATGGCTCTGATCATCCTGCTCGGCCCCCTGCCCTGGGCTGGGCTGGGCGCCTCCCGTGGGCCTGGGCCTGGTGCTGCTCTCGGGGGCTGCCACCTGTGGGGTGTGTCCTGAATGAATGAGTGAACGGCTTGCCTGAGTGACTTGAGGGTCAGAAGACCTGCTTTCCAGTCTGGGACCTGCCACTGAACAACCCGTGTCCCTGGTCAGTCACATCCCCTGTCCGGGCCTCGGTTTCTCCCCCTGAGCTGCTCTTCAGGGTCCCGAGGACCTTGGCAGCTGGGTCCCCGGGCTGTGGAGGGTGGAGAGAGGCCAGAGCTGGGGCCGGGGTTCTGGGAGGACTTGGGCAGATGGTGTGTGGGCTGACGGTGTCCTCTGGGACCCTCAGCCGTGCAGCGCAGAAAGTGAGGCAGCCGGCAGGTGGGGACAGGTGAGCAGGACAGGCCAGAGGGGGGCAAGGAGGGTGTGGCCTTGGCTGAAAAGGCCGTTCTCTGAACCTGTGGGTATCCGTGGCAACTTGGTGGCAACTTGGTTTTTCTTTTTCTGTAAAATGAAGTGTCCCAGCAGCTACTCTGGGTGTTCGAGCCGCCTGTGAGGGCTGGTGGGGGGTGAGGTGGGGAGGGGGTACAGACTGCACAGGCCCCGGGGCAGAAGGAGAGGTTGGGGAACACGGGCCTCGGATGCTGGCCGGGCTGCGGGGACCGCCCCATCTCGCAGGCTGTGTGCCCTGCTGACTGGTCTTTTGCCTTCTGTTTTCTGCAGATCATGATCGAGTTCTGTCCTGGGGGAGCTGTGGACGCCATTATGCTGGGTGAGTCTTCCCTGGTCCAGTGCGGTGGTGTTGTGGTCACCTCTGTCCATGGCAGGGGTCCTTCTCTCCCCCACCCCAGTGATTCACCTGGCCTGTGAACACCTCCCCGCTCTGCCCCCTTTTGGGAGCAGAGGGAGGGCTTGAATTCTCGGAGAGGAGGCGGGACACTCATGGGAAGACCAACCCCTCCTCTTCAAAAAGCCATGTGTTCTTGAGCTGGTGGTCACTCACCCCCTTGAGCCTTCTCGGCCCATAAGACAGATGTGATGACTCCTTTGCCCGGCCCCACTGGACTCTACGAGGTGAGAGGGAGACACCAGAAGGAGGTTCTTTGAAGAGTGGGGATCCCTACCCATTTTGTCAGGGCTTAATGAATATGTTACCAGGTCTTGATGTCCCGGCAAGCTTGAGCAATAATGAAGGATATAGTAGCAGCCACCGCTCTTTTGTGGACGGTCACCATATGCCAGAGATTGTGGTGACCACTTTCAGGCATATTATTCTCGTGTAGAAAGTCAGAAGGATGCCTGCAGCTTGAGCGCGGGCTCATCCGGCTTGAGCAAAAAGCTCACCAGCTTGGACCCAGGGTTGCTGGCTCCAGCAAGGGGCTACTCAGTCTGCTGAAGGCCCGTGGTCAAGGCACATACGATAAAGCAATCAATGAACAACTAATAAGTCGCAATGCACAACGAAAAACTAATGATTGATGCTTCTCATCTGTCTCCATTCCTGTCTGTCTGTCCCTATCTATCCCTCTGACTCTCTATCTGTCTCTGTAAAAACAAAAAAGAAAGAAGGAATGTCTTTCATTCCCAACCTGACCTGACACTGAGAGAGGTTAAGGAACTGGCCTGGAGTCACACAGCAGAGCTGGGACGTGAAACCAGGTCTGGGGGACCCAGCTCCTCATGGCCACCCCTCCCACCTGAGCCCCTGCGCTCGCCAACCTGGTGGGCAGCAGGTGAGAGGAGAGGCGGAAGGTCGAGGGCCCCAGAAGACGAAGTGACGTGCCCAGGTCCCTGGAGTGGCCCAGGAGAGGAGAAGCCCCAGTATATAATGTAGCACTGTTCAACCATTTTTTTTTTTCACTTGTGAAGGTGTTTTCCCAGTTTATCTCAGGAATGTCTTGACTTTATGGCCGCCCTTTCCCCCCCCTGAGTCATGGACATGCTGGCCTTGCTGGCCGAGGCCCTTGCTACTCCCAGGGTCCCCAGGTGGGAAATGACAGTAGGGAGTAGGATAGGGCACTTCTGATATGGCCTTGGGTGTGGCTTCTCTCAGCAGAGACTGCCCGTGGAGGTTTTTATTCTGGGGAGATGAGTAACAAAAACCCAGTGATCTGGTATGAGCTGAGACTCTTTAGGTTGTAAGGAGTCAGACTATTCACACTAGGTTGCGGGGGAAGGTGGGGGTATGTGGAAGGGGGAATTTATCTGCACAAATAACTGAAAAGTTCAAGGGTGCCTGGCTGGCTTCAGGCACAGCTTGATCTAGGAGTTTTTGCAGACGTTGTCATAAGAACTTGGTTTCACTTTCTGCATCTCCAGCAACACCACCGCCAGCCCGCTGACATTTCTTCAATGTCAGCTCACGTCAGCCTCCAGGCCTTTGCTTCTGCCGGGTCCTTGACCTGGGGTGACCTGGAGTGACCCTTTTCTCCTCTCAGACACCCCTCCCTTCCAGACACAGCTCGAATGTCCTGGCCTCTGGGGAGCCTCTCGTTACCCAGGCAGAGGGGTTGCTGCCCACCCTGCCCTCTGGGCACTCCAATCCCACCCGGTTCAAGCATTGCCCACCATTTCCGTGCCCCTCTCCGTGTCCCCACACTAAGCACGGAGCCTGTCGCTCGGTCCTGCTCAGAGAACCCTCTCTGCCTCTCCGAAGGGGTGGGTGTGTTTGCACACCTGAGGTCTGAAGCCACACTGGCTGGTTTGAATCTCAGTTCTGTGACTTCCTACCAGTGTGACCTCGAGTAGGTGACCGGACCTCTCTGAGCCTCAGTGTCCTCCTCTGTAGAATGGGGGTAATAAATCGTGCCCGCTCCGCAAGGTGACTGTGAGGAGGAAATAGGGAACAAGCGAGGTGCTCAGAAGTGCCCCTGGCACCCAGCACGGGCTAGGTGACGTGGGCGGCGCCATGTTCCTGGGGCCAGGGGCGGGGCCAGGGGCGGGGCTGACGTCGACTTGCCCGCCCCGAGCGCTTGCTGAGTTGACCCCAGTTCTCTCTGTTTCCAGAGCTGGACCGAGGCCTCACCGAGCCCCAGATTCAGGTCGTTTGTCGCCAGATGCTAGAAGCCCTCGACTTCCTGCACGGCAAGAAGATCATCCACCGGGACCTGAAGGCCGGCAACGTGCTGATGACCCTGGAGGGTGACATCAGGCTGGGTAAGGGCGGCTGCCGGTGGGGGGCATCAGGGAAGGTAGGGCCCCGTGGCGTCTGCCGGAGGGGGCGAGTGTGGGAGCCCCAGGATGTGACCACCTTCCTCCACCTGCTCTGGACCACCTGGGGATGGGGGTGGGGGGAGGCCCTAGCAGCCGTGGGGGGTCTCATTTCCCATGCTGTCTCTCCACACCCTCTCCCTCCCCACACACACCCTACCCCAGGCTCCTGCTGCAGCCAGCGGGGTGGGGGGGTGAGGCCGTGGGGGGTAGGGGGCTGGGGGGGTTTCCCAGGGACTTGGCACTCATGCTGGAGAAGACCAGGAAGCTAGTTAAGGAGGGAAGAGTTCAGGGAGAGTTGAGTGTGTGACTGCTGACACAGTTTGCATGGGCCCTGGTGCCGCAGGGTGGACTCGGCCGGGGCCCGCTGTTCTGTTTCGGAAAATCCTCCTTCCTTGGGGCCCAGAGTCCGCAGGCTGGCGTGTGGAGGAGGCCTGTCTGTCTGACTCTTCCTAGCTTCCTGGGACCCCACTGGGCCCCTGGAGGACCCCACCCCCACCCCATGTCCTTATGCAACTCAGGGAGGCATAAGAGAACTCTCCTCTGCAGGGGCGTCACCTCCTGGGAGACCGTGTCTGTGCCTCTCCAGAGAGTGCACACAAACAGGAAGGCGCGGGGGGAGCTGAGCAAGGAGCGTGGGCTCCGAGCACCGCGCAGCCTGGTTCAGATCCGGGCTCCGCCAGAACTCGGTTCTGTAACCTGTGCGCTGGGTCGAACCGTAGACCAGCCTCACAGGGCTGTTGTGACCGGTGGGGTGAAGTCCACACAAGACTGTCCCAGGGACGCTCACCTGCTCCTAGGCGTGGGGCTTCTTCCTCGTGTGAAATGTTTGCGTCCGTCTAGGATTGCAGGTGTCCTCGGAGATGCCTTTGGTGGTTGCCAAGGGAGGCACAGATCGCAGCTCTGGGAGGGTGTGGAGTGGTTCTCCACGGCTGCTGGGGCTCCGTGCGTGCAGGAAGGAAAAGGGGCAGAAGTACCTACCTCCCAGGATGGTTGGGATATTATTATTATTATTATTAAATTTTTACTTATTGGTTTTAGAGAAAGAGGGGAGAGAGAAACATGGATTTGTTGTTCTGCTTATTTATGCATTCACTGGTTGCTACTTGTACGTGTCCTGACTGGGGCTGGAACCCGCAACCTTGCTCTACGGAGATGCTGCTCTTACCAAGGGAGCCACCCGGTTGTGGCTGACAGTTGGGATATTAAGTGGGGTGTGGACTTTGAAACCCAGAGATCTGTGGTCTCGTCCTGGCATCTGTGGTCTTGGCGTTGGGTGCCCTTGGGCAGGTCACCTAACAAGTCTCTGAGACTCAGAGTGGGGTCATGGTTCCCGCCCAATGGGGTCATGAGACGGGGCACACAGGGCACCTGCAGTGCCCGGCATGTTGGAGAGGGCCACCCAGCACTGTGAGGTGTCTTTCCGGGGCTGAGGCATGTCTTGGAGCCGCGGCGACGAGAAGGGCTGTTCTCTGTTCTCCACACAACCCGTGTCCCTCTCCCCGAGGTGCTTCTCTGAGGGTGGCAGGTGAATTTCACAACTTCTAAGGTCTTTCAACATCCAAGCAGAGGTCTGAACTGACTGCCGTGAAAATTAATGCCCAGCACAGAGCCTGGCACAAAGTTGGTGCTCAACAAATAATCGCTCCCAAGCCTTGGCCAGATAGCTTATTGGGTTGGACGTCATCCCATATGCCAAGGTTGCAGGTTCGATCCCCAGTCAGGGCACATATAAGAATCAATCAATGACCGCATGAATGAGTGGAATAGCAAATTGGTGCTTCTCTCCCTCTCTTTCTCAAATCAGTAAATCAGTTAAAGAAACCCAAGTGACTTTCAACAAAATAAACAGTAGCTTCCAGCACTTCATTACTTTATCAGTTTATGATTTCTGCAGGGTCCCTATATCCCAAAGGCCCACTGATACACAGGGTGCTTGGTGGGCGGGCCTGGCAGGAACCAGTCATGTGCCTTGTACCCCCACTTATACCCCAACCCAGAATTCCTGTTCGCTGCTGCCCGCAGCGGGGGGGTCTGGTTCTTCCACTGTCACTATTGTACACTGATCCAGTGTTCGATATGTAGTAATTCATTGGCTCCTCAGAGACCACTGGTAACATTTAACAGAGGAGGGAATTGGGAACCAGAGAGGTCAATTGATTTGCCCAGAGTACACAGCTATAAGAACAGCTGGGGTTCAGACCAGTGCATCTGGCTCCAGAGCCCACGTGCTTAACCAGAGCCCTCTCTTAGACTCTTTTGGTGGCAAATGATAAAAAACCGTCTCCTGTGATAAGGCCAACAGGAGAACGTGTATATCGTATAGGAACCGCGCTGGGCAGAGATACAGCTGGTTGGCTGTGAAGTGAGTCGGACCCTGTAACACACGTGCTGCCCTGACCTCCCGGTGTCTGTGCCTGTGGGTTCAGCTTTCACACCAACTCCCCCCACAAAGCGAGCGTCGCCTCCTGCAGGACGAATGGAACCTCCTCAGTTCAGATCGGAAGCAGCAACCCCATGAAGGGCTCTGATTGGCCCAGCTTGGCTCCGGTACGGCGTTTTATAACAGCAAGAAATCAGAAATGGTTCATGTGTGTTCCAGTAGGGAAGTCAATAAGTAATTTACAATACTGTCATAAGACGCAATCTTTTTTTTTTTTTTTTTTTTTTTTTATCACTTTATATTTATTCATTTTAGAGAGGAGAGAGAGAGAGAGAGAGAGAGAGAGAGAGAGAGAGACAGGGGGGAGGAGCTGGAAGCATCAACTTCCCATATGTGCCTTGACCAGGCAAGCCCAGGGTTTCGAACCGGCAACCTCAGTATTTCCAGGTCGACGCTTTATCCACTGCACCACCACAGGTCAGGCAAGAGACGCAATCTTTTACAGCTGTGGAAAATTACATCGTAGAAAATGCGTAATCTCTTGATGAGATGTACCATGGACCCTTGGACGACGCAGGTTTGAACAAGGCAGGTCCATGGAGTCAGAGATTTTTTTCCCCCAGGAAGCATGTACAAGGTGGTCCATCATAGCTGCAGGCTTTGCATCTTTGGATTCAACTGACCGTGGATTGAAGGCGGTGTTCCCAGCCGTGGACCAAAGCGGGTCAGAACTGCTGCTTCCAATCGTGGTTAGTCGAATCCACTGACGCGAATGAAGGGCTGACTTACTGTAAAGCCCAAAGTTACCTGTGGATTTTGACTCCACCCCTAACCCCGAGTTGTTCAAGGGTCAAGTGCACATATATACCGAAAAGGGGAAAACCAGGTTGTAAAACAATACATTTAACCTGATTTCATTTTTTTAAACGTAGCAACTATGTTACAGTGATATCATTTCAGTTGACATAAATAATTTAAATTTATATAAATAACTACATCTGAGTTGCGGGCAGCAAACTCCTAAGTGTTTCTTTCTGCCGGATGACGGAGACTTTGTAGTCTGTGAATGTTTGAAGTTTTGGGGTTTTTTTTTTTTTGTATTTTTCTGAAGTGAGAAGCAGGGAGGCAGACAGACTTCCGCATATGCCTGACTGGGATCTACCTGGCATGCCCACTAGGGGGCGATGCTGAGGCAGAGGCCATGGAGCCATCCTCAGCACCCGGGCCAACTTTACTCCAGTGGAGCCTTGGCTGCGGGAGGGGAAGAGAGAGATAGAGAGAAAGGAGAGGAGGGAGGGTGGAGAAGCAGATGGGCGCTTCTCCTGTGTGCCCTGGCCGGGAATCGAACCTGGGACTTCCACACACCAGGCCTATGGTCTCCTGCTGAGCCAACCGGCCAGGGCGAATGTTTGAAATTTTGGTAAGCAGTATTGCCTTGGTGATCGGGAGAACTGTGTATATAAGAGAGCTTAGAGACAGACACAGTATTGTAAACAATCCGGAACGAGTGGACGCAGGGAGAAGGGAGAAGGAAATGGAAGCCGCTCCTAATCTTGCTGGAATGCATGGCTGCGGCTGCCTGCCAGGCTCCTGTGCACGCTCCAGGTAGGACCAGGGGGCTGGGCAGAGCACAGACGGAGTGCCGCCTCTGTCCTTAGAGCTGGGTGACGTCTACAAGCCACTCAAGTCTCTTGACACTTCAGTTTCCTTAGCTATAAATTGGGGATAATAATTTTCCCTGGCCACAGGGTCACGGATAGGTACAATATGCATAGGCATATATATGCAGATGATATGCAAAGTGAAGGTGGGGAAGATATAAATGAAATGCATAGAAACATGTATATATGCAAATGATATGCAGGGGCAGATATAAATGAGATGCATAAATCTCTCTGCACAGTGCTGTACACCCGGTAAGTTTTCAGTAAATAGTAGTTTTTATTAGATAAATATATGTTTTTTAAAAAACACATATTTGTAGTACATATACAACTTTCCAGTCTGCCTTTTTTTTTTTTTAATTGAATAATATCAGGATGTTTTTCTCAGACCCTTCTGTATTTCTCGGAAGCATGATTGTTGATTAGTTAGTGTTTTTCTTGCATTCGGTCACATGCGTAAGCCATGGTTGACCTGTGAAACCCTAACGTTGGATGTTCGGGTTTCTCGTGAGGCTTCCTGTATTCTTCTCGCACAGATGCGGGAGTCAGCATGTTTGGTTGCGGTCCGAGGCGCTTTCTGTGGACACCTTTAGGGAGAGTTCTGGGAAGTAAAACGTTGGGTTTGTGCAGCGTTTCAGGTTTTTGTTAAGATCCGGGGCCGGTGTGTCCTTCCCACTGGTTGTACCAGTTTCCAGCCCCTCCCCCCCAAGGACTGAGAAGTTCTTTCACCACATCCTGGCTACCACTGCGTTTATTTATTTTTAAGTGAGTGTGAGAGAGCGAGAGAGACAGACAGGGACAGACAGACAGGAAGGGAGAGAGATGAGAAGCATCAATTCTTCATTGCGGCACCTTAGTTCATTGATTGCTTTCTCTTATGTGCCTTGACCGGGGCGGGGGGCGGGGCTACAGCAGAGCCAGTGACCCCTTGCTCAAGCCAGCAACCTTGGGCTCAAGCCAGCGACCTTGGGCTCAAGCCAGAGACATTGGGGTCCTATGATCCCACACTCAAGCCGGATGAGCTCGCCCTCAAGCTGGCAACCTCCAGGCCCTTACCTGTGTGTGTGTGTGTGTGTGTGTGTGTGTGTGTATGTGTGTATAGATGTGTGGGTGTATGAATGTGTGTGTGTATGGATGTGTGTGTGTATGGATGTGTGGGTGGGTGTACATGCACATACAATATGTATGTGTCATTCTTTTAAGATGCTCCTGGAGTCATGCTTTACATTCTCTGACACGCACCAGTCGGTCAGTAGCCTCTTTGGGACATGTTACAGACAGCTCTTGAGTTAGCACATACAATCGTGGCCTCATTCCTTTTTCATGGCTGCATATTATCCCACAGTCGAGGCGAACCATCATCTACCTTACCATTCCCCAGCCAGGCTCCAGAAGCCGCTTATGTTTATTTTCAATGCTTTGTGCTTTTGGATAATGCTTTAGTAAGCTGCCCTGTGTGTTAAAAAAATCTGGTTTGGGGATCTAATTCTAGAAATAGCATTGCTGTCAGACATGTTTCTATACAGCCATTGTTGTCATTTTCCCCTAAAAGCTCCACGAGGAAAGGCATTTGAGCAGAGCCTGTCTGTTCCCTTACCCGCTTGTTTATCCGATCACCGTGTTGCGTGCTTCCTGGGTGGCCCGGCTCGGTGCTAGGGGTGCTGTGGGCAGAGCATAAGTGGTCTCTTCTTTCTGGCAATGGTAGTTCATGAAGAGTCCCCCTCCCTCCCTGCTGCCCTCATCTCTGCCTCGTTTTCTTTTTTTTATTTTTATTTTTTTTTATTTATTCATTTTAGAGAGGAGAGGGAGAGACAGAGAGAGAGGAGAGACAGAGAGAGAAGTGGGGGAGGAGCTGGAAGCATCAACTCCCATATGTGCCTTGACCAGGCAAGCCCAGGGTTTCGAACTGGCGACCTCAGGAGGCTTTTCATTACAAGAGACTGCCTGGCAAAACTCCCCCCAGCCACCCATCAGAGAGCAAACTCCATTCAGGGAGCAGACAGCTGGGGCCACCATACCCCATGCCCCGGGCTGCAGGGAGGGGCCGCCCTGCCTCCTGGCTGGGCCCCGTCTTTTTGGGCTGCAGGGGAAGTAGCAGTTACTCAGAACGCCATTGGCCGTTGCCTCAGGGGGGCCTTGGGACCAGCCGGGTGGCGTTGTGAAAGCTGGTGGTTTCTGCTCTTCCTGCCCCTTCTCTCTCTGGGAGGGCCCAGCAGGGCGTGGTGGGGCCGGGCAGCTCCCTCCTGGGAGCCTCACTCTGGGTCTGAGAGGCGGCCACGGTCCCCAAAAGATTTCTTGAAAGATTTCGTGGGGTGCCATGCTCTCCTGGTTGGTTTTTGCAGGGGCGGGGGCTCATATGGATCCAGCAAGGGGGGGGATCCGGAGGCTTGGTGACTCACCCGTGCCGCCCGGGCTGGGAGCGGTGGGGCTGGGCTCTCTTACCTGGGTGACACCTCTCCCTGCAGCAGCTGGGGGGGTGACAGGGCCCTGCTCTCTTCCGCTTCATGGCCAGACTGTCCCTGCGAAGGTCACTTTCTTAGCGGCCGGGGCTCAGAGCCCAGCTTCCCCTGTCTCCGCCCTGCCCCAGCCTGGAAACCCTGGGCTGCTGGCTCAGGTGCCTGGAGCCTTTGCTGAGGGCTGGGCTCGGGGCTGGGTGTTTCCGTGTGTCATTGAACCCTGGCGGCAACTCAGTTCCGCGGTATCGCCATCCTCGTGTTACTGGCGGGGAAACTGAGGCTCAGAGGTTTGGAAACGGTCCTGGCCCCCGCCTGTCTCCTGCCTGACCTGCCCCACCCCGCACCCCGGTCCTGCAGCCTGCCTGTCCTGTCTCAAGTCTCCCCACATGCCCCATCCCTCTGCCCGGCCTTCTCCCCATGTGGGCCCGCTTGCTGCCAGGAGTCAGGTGGTGTTTGAGGATTCCGGTTCACGCCTGTACCTAGAATAGTGCCTGGTATGTCACAGGTTCAGTGTAATATTTGTGGAGTCAATGAAGAGTCTGCAGGAGCTCAGCTGTTCTTCCTCTGGCCCCCGAACCCCCTACTCTCCCCCCCCCAACCCACACCCGCCCTCCCCTCGCTTACACAGCTCTGAGCAGCACTCGCTGGTGTTTATCTCATGGCCTCTGCTTCCACTACTAAACTTTGAGCGGCCTTTGGGCAAGGACTTGGTTTGCTCCGGCCCCCGCTGTAGTCTTCGCTCCTGGCTCCTGACGGCCCCGGAATGGAGAGACGGACGCATGGACCAGTGAAATGCAAGGCAGCCCGGTTTCCCCGTAGCCAGGGCCCGCTCTGACCACGATTCTCCCTCCTGGTTTGAAATCGTGAGCGATTAAATACAGCGACTGTCACCTGCCCGCAGGGAGGGGCCAGCTCATTCTGAGACGCAGGCAGAGGCACCCAGAGTGGCTGGCAGTTATAACTGCAGTTTCTTGCCGCAAAGCTCTATCTAAACTGACTGCCCCCCTTTAAAAGTGACGCTTCCCCTGAGCTTTTTCTTTTTTTTTTCTGAAGCTGGAAATGGGAGGCAGTCAGACAGACTCCCGCATGCGCCTAACCTGGATCTACCCGGCATGCCCATCAGAGGGCGATGCTCTGCCCATCTGGGGCGACGCTCTGTTGCACCCAGAGCCATTCTAGCGCCTGAGGCAGAGGCCACAGAGCCATCCTCAGCGCCCAGGCCAACTTTGCTCCAATGGAGCCCTGGCTGCGGGAGGGGAAGAGAGAGATGGAGAGGAAGGAGAGGGAGAGGGGTGGAGAAGCAGATGGGCGCTTCTCCTGTGTGCCCTGGTCAGGAATCGAACCTGGGACTCCTGCACGCGAGGCCGACGCTCTACCACTGAGCCAACCGGCCAGGGCCTGAGCTTATTTTTTAATCAAGATGAAACTTTCAAGATGGAACTTTGTCTCAGACCAGCAGGAGCACTGGAGAAAATTCCTCTCCCGCACTGAACTCTTCTCTGTGTGTGGAGTGGTGCCCGGTGTGGGTTTAAAGATAAATTGTATTGATTTAGTTTTTGTCCTGAAAGTCACGCATGTTCATTGCAGCAAACTTAAGGAATTCAGAAAAGTAGAAGAAACCTCCTCTAGTCTCTTTACCCACAGATCAACGTTTCAATGGTTTGGCTATTTCCTCCACGTCAAGTTCAGTGTATATTTTTTGCCCTTTTTTGGGGTGGATGGGGCATAATTTTGACCACACACTATATTCAACTATGCATCTCCCTTTTCCCCACTTAACTTTATAAGTATATAAATAAAATATCTTAGTATTGTTAAATATTAAAGTATTTATCTACAGCCCTGGCCGGTTGCTCAGTTGGTGAGAGCATTGTCGCAACATGCCAAGATTGTAGGTTCGATCCCTGGTCAGGGCACATAGGAGAGACAGCAAGTGACTGCATAAACAAGTGGGTTAACATAGTGTGTTTCTCTCTCCCTGCCTTCCTCGCTCTAAAATCAATAACAAAAAATTTTAAATTGTATTGTAGCCAATGAGGTATACCCTGAGGTGTGATTATTTCTAATTAAAACTGCTTCCTGAAAACTAAACAATTGTTTTTAATTTGTCAGTATTATAGTGGCACATGGATGAACATCATTATGCAAAATTTATGTAAGATTATCTTATTAGGGTAGATTCCTAGATACGGAATTACTAGATCAGAAGAATCTGGATATTTTGAGGATTCTTGCAATTTCTTGTCAAACTGCTCTTCTTTTTCTTTTCTTTTTTTCTCTATTTCGTGGGAGGCAGGGAGGCAGAGAGACAGACTCCTACCAGCACCCTGACCGGGATCCACCCAGCAAGCCCTCTATGGGGCAATGCTCCGCCCATCTGGGGCTTGCTCTGTTGCTCAGCAACTGAGGCCAGGCCATGGAGCAACCCTCATCACCTAGGGCCAACTTGCTCTGATGACCTATGGCTGCAGGAGGGGGAGAGAGAGAGAAAGAAGAAGGGGGGTGGGTGGAGAAGCAGATAGTTGCTTCTACTGTGTGCCCTGACCGGGAATTGAACCCAGGACTTCCACACACCACACTGACACTCCACTGCTGAGCCAACCGGCTAGGGTCAAACTGCTTTTCTAAAGGGCTCTTTAATTTATACTCTTGTTAACAAGTAGGAAAGGGCGTGCCTTGGTACGTCCTGACAGCAGTAGGTGTATTTTTAATGGTCACCAGTTTGCAAGATAGGAGATGGCATTTGGTGAGTTGATTTGGAACAGATGTCTCTGAGTCCGCACCCCAGGGCTGTGGGTGGAAGAATGTCTGTCCAGGGCTCTATCTGAGATTTTTGTCTTGCAGCTGACTTCGGAGTATCTGCCAAGAATCTGAAAACTCTGCAGAAGCGAGATTCCTTCATCGGAACGCCTTACTGGTGAGTTGGGTAGCTTCTGGAAGTGGAATGGTGTGTGTGTGTGTGTGTGGGGTGGAACGTTAAACCTCAGACTCCCCAAGGTGACCTCGGGCTGGTACCGAGGGGAGAGGACGGGACACAGGACGGTGGTACGGACTCCTGAGTCAGCCCGCCGCGTCTGAGCCCAGTCTCCACCACGTACCTGGGCCAAATAGCTTGGCATCCCTTTGCTTCCATGTCCTGATCTGTAAATTCAGGGACATAATAGCTCTGAGCGGGTAGCTCAGTTGGGTTAGAGCAGGGTTAGTCAACCTTTTCATACCTACCACCCCCTTTTGTATCTCTGTTAGTAGTAAAATTTTCTAACCGCTCACCAGTTCCACAGTCATGGTGATTTATAAAGTAGGGAAGTAACTTCACTTTATAAAATTTATAAAGCAGTGTTACAGCAAGTTAAAGCATATAATAATAGTTACTTACCAAGTACTTTATGTCGGATTTTCGCTAAGTTTGGCAGAATAAATCTTTATAAAACAATTTACTATAGTTAAATCTATCTTTTTTTTTTTTTTTTTTTTTTTTGTATTTTTCTGAAGCTGGAAACGGGGAGAGACAGTCAGACAGACTCCTGCATGCGCCCGACCGGGATCCACCCGGCACGCCCACCAGGGGTGATGCTCTGCCCACCAGGGGGCGATGCTCTGCCCCTCCGGGGGGGGACACTCTGCCTCGACCAGAGCCACTCTAGCGCCTGGGGCAGAGGCCAAGGAGCCATCCCCAGCGCCCGGGCCATCTTTTGCTCCAATGGAGCCTCGGCTGCGGGAGGGGAAGAGAGAGACAGAGAGGAAGGAGGGCGGGGGGGGGGGGGGGTGGAGAAGCAAATGGGCGCTTCTCCTATGTGCCCTGGCCGGGAATCGAACCCGGGTCCCCCACACGCCAGGCCGACGCTCTACCGCTGAGCCAACCGGCCAGGGCCAAATCTATCTTTTTATTTATACTTTGGTTGCTCCACTACCGTCCACCATGAAAGCTGGAACGCCCACTAGGGGACGGTAGGAACCAGGTTGACTACCACTGGGTTAGAGCACTGTCTCCATATGTCAAGATTGCGGGTTCGATTCCTGGTCAGGGCACATACAAGAATCAATCAGGGAAGGCATAAATAAGTGGAACAACAAATCGAGGTTTCTCTCTCCCTTCCTCTCTCTTAAAAAAGAAAAACCAGGGACATAATGGCACCCACTTACTGGGTTATTGTGAGGATTAAATGGGATGATGCACACAGAAAATGCTCCGTTAATAACACTTGACCTGGAATTCCTAAAGAATGGTTTAATTCTTGATTAGTTCACCAAGTGGAGATTGTGGGCTGGGGTTGGAGCTCCGGACAGGAGTGACCAAGTTCACTTCCTACCCCCACAGGAAGTCTCCCCGGACTTCTCTAGTCCTTGGTGTTTCCTTCTTTCCCCAAACTATTTCTTCAAAAGACCCAGAAAGCTCTTCTGTTCGGTTGCACACCTCACTGCCTTCTGTTTTCATGTGCATTAATGTTCATTGTGGAGTTTAGTCTCCGGGCTTGCTTGCTTATTACTCACCCTTTTTTTTCTCTCTCTCTCTGCCCTGTTATTCCTCTCTCTCCTTTTCTCTCCTATCTCTGCTCCTCTCCGTGCTGTGTTGTGTTCTTTCCACTGCCCTTCCCACCCCCCCTACCCCACCCCCGTTTTTTTCTGGGCCCCTTCCCCTCTGCCCCTACCCACCTTCCCCAGGACTCTGTGTTCTGGATTGTTGCTGCCACCTTGTGGTCGGCCTCGGGAACTGCAGCAGGACGCGGCGGTGGAGCCGCTTGGAGGGCGGCGTCTTTCTGTGTGAAGACCACCAACAGGAAGACAGTGGGATGGACAGTAATGCAGATCGTGATTCGGGAATGCTGCCAGCCCCTGACGGTGGCTTGTGCGGGTCCTTGACCCTGAGTCTCCCAAAGAAGCGCCTGTGGAGGCCAGGTTCTTAGCCCTCTGTTGTCCCTTGGTTGGTTCAGGATGGCCCCCGAGGTGGTGATGTGTGAGACCATGAAGGACACCCCGTACGACTACAAAGTGGACATCTGGTCCCTGGGCATCACTCTGATTGAGATGGCCCAGATCGAGCCCCCGCACCACGAGCTCAACCCCATGCGGGTCCTGCTCAAGATCGCCAAGTCAGACCCTCCCACCCTCCTGACACCTTCTAAGTGGTAAGGATCGAGGGTGTGTCGCCGGAGGGCCCGTGGCCAGATGGGGACCGGGGGACGTGGAGGGCCTGGGGCCTCCGGGCCTCTCAGCTCCCTGGGCCTCCTTGCCTCTCTGTCTTCCCTCTGAGCAGGCTGGTGATTCAGAGACACCGGGTCCTGCTGTGGGAATAGAACCCAGGGAGCCCAGCAGCCACCTAGCTGACCCTGGGCTGGGGTTCGGGGCTCGGGCTTGAACCCCAGCTCTGCTGTGTTCTGCTCTGTGTCCTCAGGCAGGGCGAACCCCTGCTCCTCTGATTCCCACAGCCCCGTCTGTCCCGTGATGTCCGTGGCGAGAAGGTCACCTTGAAGGCCGGGCGCCTCCGCCTTGTAGCTCATGAAGGCGCTCTTTGTCCTTTGATGGGCGTGTTTGGGAAGGCCAGGACTCCCGGGAGGGTGGCGTCTGTGACCCGGGGAGTTGTCTCGGCCCTTGCCCCACTCTGAGCTTACGGCTGCCCCCCTGCTCCCCCAGGTCTGCGGAGTTCCGAGACTTCCTGAAGACAGCCCTGGATAAGAACCCCGAGACCCGGCCCAGCGCTGCGCAGCTCCTGGCGGTGAGTGGGTCCCCCGTCCCGGGGCTGCCTGCCCCTTGGCCCTGTCCCTCCTTGGGAAAGGCGGACGACAGATGAGGTCAGCCATGACCTGGAAGCCGATGCCTTCCTCACCCAGCCAAGGTGACTGCCCAGGCTAGCGAATGTCATTCATCACTGGACATTCCCTGGGGGCCTGTAAACGCCAGCTCTTGTGCTGGGGGTGCTGCCATGAAGGAAGCCCCCTAGAGAGCCCCGTCCTCAGTGGAGCTGACGTGTCGTGGTGGGTGCGGTGGGCAGATGAGCAGACATGTGCACATGGCAGGGGTGACGCGGGCTGTGGAGAGAGCAGCGCGGGTGGGTGGCGGGCCCAGGAGGGGTGGCTCTCCTACAAGGGGAGGACACAGAGGGCTCTCTGTGTGAGCCGACACCCGGAGGAGGCGCGGGAGCTGGGCCAGAGCCAGGCCGACATGTGGGACATGAGCATGAGTGCACGAGCGTGGGAGAGTGGGAGGCCCGGGCGCGGGATCCGGGGTGTGGGTAGCAGGGTTGAGGACGGGATCGCGGTGGTATGGTGTGTCCACCCCGGATCGGATAGTTCGCAAAGAGGCCACGCAGGACTCAGCATGTCCTACCCGTCACCGTGACCTGTGATGCCCAAAGGGTGCAGAGGAAAAGGCGTGTGGGAGAATCCTAGCTCAGGCTCTCAGAGTCACAGCGACGGGTTGTGTCGTGGATGGGATGTGTGCCCTCCGCGGTGTGCGGCGCAGTGGTAAAGTGTGGACTGGGGTTGGAAAGTCCTAGGTTCAAATCCCAGCTCTGCCACCCTGGGCGAGTGGCTTGCCCTTGCTGACTTGGTTCTTGCTCTGAAGTGGGGATTACAGCAGGGTTCCCTTGACAATGTGATTGTGAGGATGCAGTGAGAAGACACTATAAGGAGCTTAGCATAACTATTAAGCACTGTCCCGAATGCATGTTTGATGTGTTGTGCTGAATTATTAAAAAAAAAGAGAGCCTGCCTGACCAGGTGGTGGCGCAGTGGATAGAGCGTCAGACTGGGATGCAGAGGACCCAGGTTCGAGACCCTGAGGTCGCCAGCTTGGCTTATCTGGTTTGAGCAAAAGCTCACTAGCTTGAACCCAAGGTCGCTGGCTCGAGCAAGGGGTTACTCAGTCTGCTGAAGGCCCGCGGTCAAGGCACATATGAGAAATCAATCAATGGACAACTGTTGCAACAAAAAACTGATGATTGATGCTTTTCATCTCTCTCCGTTCCTGTCTGTCTGTCCCTATCTGTCCCTCTCTGTGACCCTCTCTCTGTGTAAAAAAAATAAAAGTGGAAAAGAAACTAGGCCCCACAATGGGGATCTGTCTTTGGGAAGGTCACAATTGTTCCTTGCAGATCCCTGCAGTGTGTTCGGAAGCAGATGTTTGAAGGACCAGAGGCCTTGTTTCTGGGTATTGTGGTGCTTTGGGACAGTGTTGGAAGGAGGGTTGGACTGGGCCAGCCAGGGGTAGGGTGTGTGGGGGGTGGGCCTGCTGTCAGAGTCAGACCAGGAGCTCCCGCCATTTAGGGCCAATTGTTTCCTGTAAGCCGCCACCTCCTGGCCCGATGCATCCGGGCTTTGGGAAAGGGACAGCTGTCCTCCGTCCCCCTGTGGCAGCCCCGGCGCCCTGACCCGAGCCAGGAATTTCCGTTCCATGGCTGGAAAAAATGTTCTGCCGGAGGGTTCTCAGCATGAGACAGAAAGGGTTTCGGAAGAAAGGAGAGAGCCTCTGAGATCAATAAAACACCTCTCCAAGCTTAGGCTGCCGTCGGCCTTCACGGTGGCCTTCTCATCCCCGCGTGGGGGAGCACGAAGCATGTCACCTGCCCCTCGGGTGGGGACACCGAGATTTACAGCAGGTTTGCTGAGGCCACCCGGCTTGGAGAGACAGAGGTAGTTTCGGATCTTGACTTCCCAGCACCCCCTCCAGAGCTGGTCATGTCCTGGCCTCGGCCCTCGAGTCTGCCTGCTTCTGGAAGATTTTCTCCCAACCCCGGTCCTTCTCTGCGTTCCGCCTCGAACTGACTGACTCACGCCCCCAGTGGCTCGTGGCTCATTCATTGACTGGTGCAGATGTTCCTTGACTGCGGACCACCCGGTGGTAACCCAGGCTCTGATGTCAGGCTTGCCCGCCCAGCATCTTGCTCCTGCTTCTCGGTTTCCTCCTCTGTATGTTCCGGGTCTCCCTGACTAGCATGTCAGCTCCCTTAGGACTGTGGTCTTTATTTTGTTCCCTGATGTGTCCCAAGCATCCAGGTGGTTCCTGGATGTGTGTGTGTGTGTGTGTGTGTGTGTGTGTGTGTGTCAGGGTGAAACCAGTATTTAATCTTTTTTTTTTTTTTTTTTTCTGAAGCTGGAAATGGGGAGAGACAGTCAGACTCCCGCATGCGCCCGACCGGGATCCACCCGGCTCTGCCCACCAGGGGGCGATGCTCTGCCCCTCCGGGGCGTCGCTCTGCCTCGACCAGAGCCACTCTAGCGCCTGGTGCAGAGGCCAAGGAGTCATCCCCAGCGCCCAGGCCATCTTTGCTCCAATGGAGCCTTGGCTGCGGGAGGGGAAGAGAGAGACAGAGAGGAAGGAGGGGGGTGGTGGAGAAGCAAATAGGTGCTTCTTCTATGTGCCCTGGCCGGGAATCGAACCCGGGTCCCCCGCACGCCAGGCCGACGCTCTACCGCTGAGCCAACCGGCCAGGGCCCGAAACCAGTATTTGTTGAGTACATTTACTTATTTTTACGTAACAAACTGTTAGATGACCCTTCCTCCATGCCAGGTTTTGTTTGAAATGTTTAGCATCAGCTAACTGAATGGTCATAACATCCCTGTGAAGCAGATACTCTTCTGATCTCCACTAAGTGGAAGACGGCAGCACAGAGTGGTTAGGTAGCCTACACAAGGTCACACAGCTTCTAAGCGACAGAGCCTGGGCTTTGATCTTGGTTGTCTGGTTCCAAAGCCTGTTCTCTTGACCACTCTGGGAAGCTGTCTCTGAAGGAATGGAGGAGAGAGAGAGAAGACACAGAAGAGAAGAGGTTAGAGGTGCCGAAGGGCGGGCGGAAGGGAAGATGCTGAGCCCTGGAGGCTTGGAGGCATTATTTATTCATTATAGAGAGGAGAGAGAGAGAAAGGGGGAGGAGCAGGAAGCATCAACTCCCATATGTGCCTTGACCAGGCAAGCCTGGGGTTTCGAACCGGCGACCTCAGTGTTCCAGGTCGACGCTTTATCCACTGCGCCACCACAGGTCAGGCCGGCTTGGAGGCATTATGAGAGGCCTGTTCCAGGGCCAGTGTTGGGGTGTGGGACTGCCTGGCTGCTGGCTTCTAGGCAAATGGGAAAATGGGCTCAATATCTTGGACGGGATGTCTGTGCAGATAGCCAGAGAAACCCTGGCCAGAGGGGGGTGCCCACAGTATGGCATCTTGGGGTTTCCCGCAGAGACCGACGGATGGACACCTGGGTTCCCCTGGGACTTGGGTTCCGCAGGTGTGCCAAGCACTTTCTGGGGACCCACATGCTTGCCACCCGGGCAGTGCCCTACCTGCGTGGCTTTGTCTCTGAACGGCCTCGGCAGTTTGGGGGTTGGGGAGGGCGTCTCCCAAACACAGCCCTGGATGTGGTGGAGCGGATGGCGTAGCAGCCGTGGTCTGTGCGTAGTGCCCTGCAGTGGCCGACAAAACCGTGTTCTGGGTGTAATTGACTACAGGAGGGCCTGCCCACCTGCCCGCCAGCCTCCTTGTCTGGGCTCCTCGGAGCGCACCTGCCCCTCCATCAGCCTCTCCTCCCCTGGCTTCCTGCTCCGCTTCCCAAGGACCCCGGAGGGCTCAGGGGAGGCCGTGGAGCAGATGGATCAGCCTGGAGGAGGCCCCTGGCCAGGCCGAAGAGCCACTCGTCTGGTCAGCGTGTGCTGTGCCCCGACGCGGACCTGGCATTTCCAGAAGCCTCTGCCTGCGTGATTTCTGCTACATCTGCTTCTGCCGCTGCAGGGGCGTGTCCCGTGGCTCAAGTTCATGTGTGTGAGGTTGTGCAGTGCGAGGCTAGGCAACCCTTGGGTGCTGGTTCTCTCCCTCTGTTCCAAAAAGCTATGCTCTGTGGAGATGCAGGAGGGGACAGGGATGGTAGAGACCGCAAAACCAGTGCCTTAGCAGCTTCTCTGACTGTTGATAGTGTTGCTGGTGGTGATGGTGATGGTGATGCAGGTGATTGATGGTCGAGATGAGGAGGACCAGGTATTGATGATGATGGTGATGATGCAGATGACCGCTATCATAGTTTGAGCACGTACCAGAATGCTTAGAACAACCACGCCTTTATTCCCGATATACAGATGAGCAAACTGAGGCTTGGAGAGGTGAATGCCTTGCCCAGGTTGGTGGTGGAAGTGCGATTTTATCCCAGGCGGTCTGGCTCTTAACTGCTGTTCTCCTCGGCCTCCCACGATGAGTCAGCCCTTATTAACAGTCCCACTCAAGACCTTTCGGAACCATGCAGCAGCCAGACTGACACCTTTAAATGACGCTGTTAATATCACCTTGACTGACATCTCTAACCTCCCTGCTCCGTTGCAGCGCCTCCTGAGAATTAAGTCTCACCAAGGGCGGGGCGGAGGGCTGCTTGCACGCCCTGGAGTCCTCCCCGCGCCCCGCCCACAATTTCTGCACCGCCCAGTCGTCCCCCCCCCCTGCGCGTGCGCTTAGTCCTGTCTCAGGACCTCACCCTCACCCTTCCCTCTGCCTGGAATTCTGTGTGCCCGCCTGGCCAGCCCATTCAGACCCTCGGGCCTCAGGGTAAATGTCACTTCCTTAGGGAGGAAGGCCCTGGTGACCAGAGACCTGAGCAGCCTCCATGGCCCAGGCCTCCTGCTCTCCTGTCACCAGATCTGCAGTGACGACCTCTCTTGTCATGCGGTTACATCCCCGTTGCCCCTTGGGGACCTTACCCCTGTTCTTCTTCACCTTGTTTTAGCGCCTGACGCTAAAACAGGCCTTCCGTGTGGTCGTGGCGTGAATCAGTGAACGCTCAGAGACGAGAGAAACAGAGATAAGACATGAAACTCTTCAAGTGTGTCTGCACCGGTTGGGAGCGACCAGAGAAAGTCGCCCGAGTCACAGGGCTGTGTAAGGGGAGTGAGTGAGGCCCGCAGCTGTCACGTGCGTGAGGCAGGGTGACCGAGTTGGATGGGTGTTGCCTCCTGGCCTCCCCCAGATGAACCAATTGAGATGAACAAACAGATGAAAGTGACCGATCCATTGTGAATGTGTTTTTAGACGCTGGAAAATTTGTTTCCTTTAGTCGTTGGCATCCTTCCCAGCAAGCTTGACACTGTTCCCTCCGCTGATCAATTTTCTGATAGTGAAAACGGGGTATTTCATCAGAGCCTTCCTGTAGATTTCAGATGAGGAAATTCCCATGTAAGGACAGCCCCCACCCCCAGCATTCCTTCCGGGCGGCCCGGGTGAGTGTGGCAAACGGAGGAAACCCCGTCCCGTCCACACCCTGGTGCTGGGGGGAAGACGCCCAAGGACAGGTGTTCACCTGGGAGGTGTTCGTGCCGGTTTCACATCTGCGGAGGCCGTCAGAGCTCTGGGGTTTGGCAGGGTCTGTGAAAGCTGACATTTCTGTAAGCACCATGGAAGAAAGCACACACCACCCTGCCTCAAGCTTTTTGGCTTACACGCGTGCCCATCCGAAGACACGTACACGCGTGGTCTCGGCAGACGTATTCGTAGTCACGAAACAGAAGGCACACACGTCCACCCGCAGCAGAATGAATGAACACACGGACGTGTTCACGCAGTGCAACACTGCGTAGGAACGAAAAAGGGACGGTCCACCGATACACGCAACAGTGTGGGTGAATGAATATGAGTTTCAGCTCATGGGGTGAAAGAGGGCCGAGCACAGAAGACAAGATCCTATTGGGTTCTGTTCACATGAAGTTCAAGAGCGGGCGGGACCAGTCTCTGAGCCAGGGGGCTGGGGAGTGGGGTTGACAGCAGGGGGTCCGGGGATCTTTCCGAGGTGATGGAAGTGTTCTGTGTCTTGGGTGGTAGTTACTCTGGGTCTGTAGCTATGAAGAATATGGAAAAAGCCACTGAGCTTAATGATATGTGGACTTCTTTTGAAAAGAGAACAAACAATATAGAAACAAACTGCCCCAAACATTGTTTCAGCTCCTGCTTTGGGCTGAGCCTTCCCGTGGACATTTTTAATAGTCAGGACCTCCCTGTGGGTTTGGTGTTCTTGTCTCTACTTCAGAGGTGAGGTGCCTGCAGCTCGGAGAGGGGAAGTGACACGCTCACTCGGTGTCACAGAGCCGGTGATTGGCGGAGGGGGGGGTCTGCCCCTTTTCCGTCACACGCAGGACTTCCTGAGCTGCCTCTGGCTCTCCCGTTCCAAGTCCACGTGGCCCCAGCCTTTGCCTGCCCTCCCCACCCCCCAGCCCCTAGTGGCTCTAACCCAGGTGTCTTGTCCCCTCAGCATCCCTTCGTCAGCAGCGTCACCAGCAACAAGGCCCTGCGGGAGCTGGTGGCTGAGGCCAAGGCCGAGGTGATGGAGGAGATTGAAGACGGCCGGGATGAGGTGGAAGAGGAGGAGCCTGCGGATGCCGCCTCTGTAAGGCCAGAAGGATGGGTACGGGGTGGGCGGGGCCTGGAGGAGCGGGGAGGAGCCTGGAGGAGTGGGGAGGAGCGGGGAGGAGCCTTTCTGTGTCTGCCCGGCTTGGAGGTCACAGGCTCCCAGCCCCGGGTAACGAAAGCTGGCACACAGGCCAGGGCGTGTTGGCCGCATCTTGTATGTTTTCGGGGAAGACCAGGAATCTAGATTTTCACACCAGGTCTTCTGGGTTTGGTTTTTTTTTTTTTAGATTTCTATTTTTATTTATTTTAGAGACGGGAGAGAGAGAGAAAGAGAAAAAGAGAAGGGGGAAGGAGCAGGAAGCATCAACTCCCATTATGTGCCTTGACTGGGCATGCTCAGGGTTTTGAACCAGCTACCTCAGCATCCCAGGTCAACGCTTTATCCACTGTGCCACCCTAGTCAGGCCACGTCTTCCAGTTTTTTGGTTTTTTTTTTTTTTTCAATTTTTCTTTTATTAATTTTTAGAGAGGAGAGAGAGAGAGAGAGAGAGAGAGAGAAGGGGGAGGGAGGAGCAGGAAGCATCAACTCCCATATGTGCCTTGACCAGGCAAGCCCAGGGTTATGAACCGGCGACCTCAGCGTTCCAGGTCGACGCTTTATCCACTGCCCCACCACAGGTCAGACCCGTCTTCCAGTTTTTAAAAGTTGCTCCCAGCCTTTTCCGTGTTGTGACTCACGTACAAAACGAGCATGTTCTGAGCGCACCGTGGGATAAATGCAAATTAAGGCTGCACACGATCAGAGGCAACACGTTGAGGTGCCCCAGCCATCCCCAGCCGTGCCTGGCGGCCCCGAGTGCCCAGGGGGCCCATGTCCGGGCACAAGCGTAACCCATCGACAGCTTCGGTGCTTGGCTGGATTTAAATTTAAATTAAAGCTGATTTTAAAATATGTGAAACCATCTGAGCCAAGTCAAACATGTCTGCGGGCTGGACGCTGTCCTGAGCGGCTGCTTTGGAATCACTGGTCTAATTTGTGGAGGGCCCCTTCCAGGAGGGGACATTTGCTGTCCAGATGGCGCTGTGGGCGGTCACGGGGCGCTAGTGAGGTGGTCATTGGGCGTTGGTTTGGGATGACAGGATCAGGCCTGAGTTTTTCATCTCTCGTTCTGTGCGTTGAACAGAAAGCAGATTAGAGTTGCTTCTGGAAACTTCCATATCCAAGGTCAAAAAACCAGTGGCCATCAGGACCCAAGGGAATGCTTATTGCTGGCCACAGTTGCCTGCATTCCTAGGGGGAAGGGCAGGTATTAAACTAAGGTAAGATGAGAGACAATCAAGAGGTTCCTATGCCTCAAAACAAGCAGTCATTTCATTGGTCAGGCAGTAGGGAGCAGTGTGGACTATGGCTTGCTGCAGAGTGATACCCACTTCAGCTGTTGGTGCCTGACTTTCCGACCCACTGTGTCTCTGAAGGTTGTCTTGCACACACAGCAGCATGGCCTTGACTGTCCTTACTCTTCTTCTAGCCTCTGGGGAACCACACTCCCGACTCTTCCGAGGTGAGTCAGGTGAATCTCGATGCTGACAAGCCTCTCAAGGAACCACCTTTCACCCTGGTGCCACCCAGCCAGCCTCAGGACAGTGTGGACGGGCCCAGCCAGCCCTCTGCAGACACATCCCTCCAAGCCACCAGCCCCCCCGATGTGGCCCCTGGAGTTGAGAATGGCCTAGCAGTGCCCGTGCCCGTCCGGAAGTCCCGACCAGTGTCAATGGACGCCAGAATTCAGGTAGCCGAGGAGAAGCAAGTCGCTGACCAGGGTGGGGACCTCAGTCCAGCAGCCAACCGGTCCCAGAAGACGAGCCAGAGCCGTCCCGTCAGCAGTGCCCTGGAGACCTTGGGCAGCGAGAAGCTGGCCAATGGCAGCCTGGAGCTCCCCGTCCAGGCGTCTCCTGGCCTGTCCAAGAGGGGCTCGTACTGCGGCAGCCTCTCCACCTCGGAGAGCATGGACTACGGCAGCACCTCCCTGTCGGCCGACCTGTCCCTGAACAGAGAGACCGGCTCTCTGTCCATCAAGGTAACGCCGCATCTGACGCAGAGGCTGGGAGAGGGATGTCCTGCTCGGTTTGGGCTTTTTTTTTTTTTTTTTTTTTTTTTACAGAGACAGAGAGAGAGTCAGAGAGAGGGATAGATAGGGACAGACAGATGGGAACAGAGAGAGATGAGAAGCATCAATCATCAGTTTTTCGTTGCGACACCTTAGTTGTTCATTGATTGCTTTCTCATATATGCCTTGACCACGGGCCTTCAGCAGACCGAGTAACCCCTTGCTCGAACCAGTGACCTTGGGTCCAAGCTGGTGAGCTTTGCTCAAACCAGATGAGCCCACGCTCAAGCTGTCAACCTCGGGGTCTCGAACCTGGGTCCTCCACATCCCAGTCCAATGCTCTATCCACTGTGCCACCACCTGGTCAGGCTCAGTTTGGACTTTTGAAAGCAGTCGGTGGCTGCCTTCCGAGTCTCAGTGGCTGGCACACAAGGATTGCTCTTTCTTTCAGGGGCTTTTAGTTCGACTCAGAGTTTAATCTCCAGAGTACCTGAGTTCAGCCTGGGGTTCAGTCATGTCGAGCAGTTTGCCTGGGTTTAAATTTCAGTTTGGTTTGCCATTTCAGTTGAGTTTGTGTGACCCAACCGGTGAGATTTGGGGGAGAGGACTGGAGAAGAGGAAGCTCTCGTTTGCGGGTCAGCTGTGTGGTCCCGCTGGTGACTGGTGGAGTGGGTGGGCGGGAGCGGGCTCCGGGCTCCCTCCTGGCTCAGTGGCCTTTCTAGAAGAAGATAACTCTGTGAGTGACAGTAGGCTCTGTGCTTGAGGGCCTGGCATCACAGAGTGCTTTATCAATCAATCAATCAACCAAGAGAATGGCCCCTTTATCAGTGCACAGGTGCGCGGACAGAGCCTCACATGGGGAGTGGGGAGCAGACCAACCCACAATCTGGGCTGTGACCTCGCTCCCCCTTCTGCCTTCCCAGTTGAGGCTCTGCCCCCCCCCAGGTGGTGGGGGTTGGTGCTGGCCCTGTTCCCAGCCTGCTCTGACAAATCTTGGGGTGTTCTAGACTTCACTGCTGGCCCGTTCCTTGACTAGACCACACTGAGTGTCCCATTCCCTTCCAATGCCGATCTTTGGGAACTGACTGGGTCTTTCTGGTTCTTCCGTTCATCGGTTACTCGATGAGAAACACACATTAGAACCTCAAAGATGTTTTGCTTCAGGAATGGAGCGAGGCAGCCTGCCAGCACCGTGGGCTCTGGGAGGGACAGTGGCGGCTCTAACGGGCCTCCGGCCGCGTGGGGGGGACAGCAGCTTTTCTGTGTAATCAGCATCCAGGCCCATCATCTTAACAAGACACGAAAAGAGTGAAAAAAAAAATTTCTTAAAAACAAAAAAGGCAGCCCTGGCCGGTTGGCTCAGTGGTAGAGTGTCGGCCTGGCGTGCAGGAGTCCTGGGTTCGATTCCCGGCCAGGGCACACAGGAGAAGTGCCCATCTGCTTCTCCGCCCCTTCCCCTCTTCTTCCTCTCTGTCTCTACCCCTCCCGCAGCCAAGGTTTCATTGGAGCAAAGTTGGCCTGGGCGCTGAGGATGGCTCTGTGGCCTCTGCCTCAGGTGCTAGAATGGCTCTGGTCGCAACAGAGCAACACCCCAGATGGGCAGAGCATCGCCCCCTGGTGGGCATGCTGGGTGGATCCCAGTCAGGCGCATGCGGGAGTCTGTCTGACTGCCTCCCCGTTTCCAACTTCAGAAAATACAAAAACAAAAACAAAAAAGGCCGACCCACCCAGAGCAGGCCCCGCCTCTTCCCCAGGGTGTTGCTAACTTTTCTCGCTGACTGGCTGGCCGGCCCTGAGTCAGGGGACACGGCTGTTCTGGGAAGAGTCCCTGGGTTGCATCGGAACCCTGGGCAGGACAAGGGGCCCATTGCCTCAGAGACGGGCTGCCCTGTGACCACCTTGAGTGGAGTCCTGGGACCCACGGGCTGGACACTGGAGGGAGGGAGAGGAGGGCCAGGTGTGACCAGTGCCGATGGCATCCAGAGCCCCCGGGTCTCCACGAGCAGGAGTTGGAGGTCAGAGAAGACTTTGAGGGCACAGAGACTTACTGATGGAGGCCAGCCTTGCTCCCCCCCACCCCCCCACCCCGCTCTGGGAGGCCCCCAGGCAGTGTTGGAAGGCTGGGCTGGGTGACACCAGGAAGGGCCTTGGAAGTCAGTTGAGGTTGGAACCGGGAGGACTTCCAAAGGGCACTGGAGCACCTCAGCCACTCTGCAAGCGTGTGAAATGCGTGCTTGTTCCCAGGGAAGGGTCAAGTCTATGACTAATCTCATGGTGCCCCAGATGGGTGTGGCCTCCAGCGGGGGTCAGGTCAGGTGAGAGCAGGTGTGGCTGCCCAATCAGTCATGACCTTGGTTTTTAAAGCTGGCATCGTGGACAGAGAGACTGCGCTCTGCAGTAGTAATTCAGAAACGAACACCATGTGCTGAGGGCTCGCCACGAGCCGGGCGCCGTGCTGTGTGCTGCCCCACGTGTTGTTCCACGGAACCTCAGTAACCGTGCCGGTAGCCAGGGACTGTTTCCTCCTCCGACAAGATGAGGATGCTGAGGCTCGGACAGGACAGGGACTTGTCCAGGGTCATGGCGCCCATCGGGGTAGAGGGTTAGAAATGTCGTGTGTGTGAGTGTGCTGGCATCCAGATGGGGGAGGGCATGGGGCAGTGTCTGAAGGACACTGGGGTAAGTTCAGACACTCAAGAGTCCCAGACTAAATAAGGAGACCGCTCCTTGGCAGGTTAGCCACTCAACCCTGGTCCCCCAGCTGAGAAGGGGTCGAGCTGCTGTTGTAACCAGGCCTGTCTGTGGGAGGACTCCAGTCTTGAGGCCTCTTGGGGGCTGCTGGGCACAGGGACACAGAAGCTTGAAGCAAGGCGACCAGTGGACAGCCATGTCCTCCCTGGGTGTGGGGCCAGGAGGGCTGTGGGCCACACCTTCTGCCACGCATGGATTCTTAGCCGAAAGGCTGAGCTTTGCCTAATGATTCTCCCCTTTCAGGACTCCAGGCTGCACAATAAAACCCTCAAGAGGACACGCAAGTTTGTGGTGGATGGCGTAGAGGTGAGCATCACCACCTCCAAGATCATCAATGACGATGAGAAGAAGGATGAGGAGATGCGATTTCTCAGGCAAGCACAGGGTTGGGGTGTGGCCAGGGGGATGCACATGCGTACACACTTTTGGTGAGAGAGCTGTCGACAGCATGAAGTGATGGATCAGGGAGACAAAAGGACACTGGTTTTGCTTGAGATCCTGCATTCCCCAACCCATTCACCCACCCAGTCATCCATCCATCCATCCATCCATTCACCCACTCATCTATCCATCGATCCATCTACCCATCGATCCATCCACCCAGTCATCCATCCATCCATCCATCCACCCACCCAGTCATCCATCCATCCATCCATCCATCCACCCACTCATCTATCCATCCATCTATCTATCGATCCATCCACCCAGTCATCCATCCATCCATCCATCCATCCATCCATCCATCCATTCATCAATCCATCCATCTACCCATCCACTCACTCATCTATCCATCCACTCACTCATCCATCCATCCATCTATCCATCCATCCATCCACCCACCCACCCACCCATCCATTCATCCATCCACCCACCTACCCACTCATCTATCCATGCATCCACCTACCCACTCATCCATCCATCCACCTACCCACTCATCCATCCATCCATCCATCCATTCACCCATCCACCCATTCACCCATCCACCCATCCATCCATCCAACCCACCATCTATCCACTCATCCATGTTTCCACCCACCACCAGGTTGGGGGTCATGTGGTGACCCAGATAGCTGAGGCTGTTGGCTTTGTAGAACTTACACCTAACGGGCCAGCACCCAACACAAGAGCGTTCCCAGCTGTGGTACAGGCGGAGGAAGGAAGGGCTGGTAGGACAGCGTGCGCCTGGCGGGGGCTGCTCCGAGGGAGCCCCCGGAACAGAAGCTGTAGGGGAGGCGTGCCGGCCGCCGCAGAGCTGGGGAGCACAGAGCACTGCCAGGCGGAGGCCTGAGGAGTGAACGCCCGGCCTGTCCAGGGAACCGGGAGGACGGGCTGGGGTGTGGTCATGGAGCCCTCAGGGCTGCGGAAGAGTCAGGGTGAGAGTGTGCACCTCACCCCCCGCCAGAGTCCAGCAGCTGGAGAGCGACCAGCCCTAATGTCCCTTTTGAAAGGCAGCTCTGGCTGCGGTAGGAGTCTGGGCTGTAGTGGAGATCCCATCTGGGACGGTGGCCGAGAAGTGGTGGTCAGACTTCACATGCATTTTGGAGGCAAAACCCTGTGAAACCGACAGGGACGGGTGTGGGGCGGAGGTTGTGAGGCAAAGCTGTCTGCTCGGAACTGTCTTTGCACTTCTGAGGTGCCCGGCCCCTGGCCAGCCCTTCTTAGGGGTCCCTATTTTCACCATTTTCTAAATGAGGAGACCACTCCTTGGCAGGTTAGCCGCTCAACCCTGGTCCCCCAGCTGAGAAGGGGTCGAGTTGCTGTTGTAACCAGGCCTGTCTGTGGCAGGACTCCGGTCGTGAGGCCTCCTGGGGGCTGCGGGGCGCAGGGACACAGATGTCCTTACTCAGTTCTGCTGTGCGTCTGTGAAAGCTGCTATTGACCAGTATCCCGAAGTGGAACTGCTATCTCAAAGGCCATGGTACCACTTTATAATTCTCAGCAGGTTACAAAAGTATTTCTTTTTAATATTTCAGATCCGCCTAGGTTACTTAAATTTTCTTTTTGTTTTTTGTTTCATGTCTGTTCATGTTTCATGTCACTTTTCAAAATTAGGGTATTCCTGCTTTTCTTATTGATTTGTGAGTACTCTTTATATATTAAGGTTATTAATGCGTTGTCTGTCCATAACTGTCAAATGAGGTCTGAGTGCTGATCCTGTCCCAGACTGGAGTGATGCTGTTCCACGCACCAGCATTCAGTGTCCCTAGCCGTGACTTTTGTGATCTCTTGAGGCCACTTTCTGACTGAGAGGTCCACATCTTTCAACCCTTCAGGCGCCAGGAACTCCGAGAGCTTCGGCTGCTCCAGAAAGAAGAGCATCGGAACCAGAGCCAGCTGAGCAGCAAGCATGAGCTGCAGCTGGAGCAGATGCACAAACGCTTTGAACAAGAGATCAACGTGAGTGCGAGGAGAGACGGGTCCCCGCAGGGCTTCCTGCCTCGAGTTTTCCTTAAGCAGAAGCTGCAGAGGGGAGTGATTGCACAGTGGGGAGCAGTTCACGGTTGCCCCATTGCTCTGATTTCCTCATCTCATTAGGCACTGACTTGTAAACACGGTGACACGAAGGTCACAGCTCATAGCGCTCCCCTGAGTCACACGGGAGTATCTCTTGAGGGGAATTAACGGTGTTGACAGCAGGCAAGAACCCTGCAAGACATGGTCTGGTCTCCCTTTTGCACAGAGGAAACAGACTTGGGTTAAGTGCCTTGTTTTGGGTCACACGGTCAAGAGCTGGGACTTAAGGCCCCCGGTCTGCAGATAAACTGGGCTCCCCCATCCTGCTCCCTACCCCCCACCCCCACCTTCACCCCCCCACCCCCACCCCCCGGTGACATATCAAGTGACTTTGCTGAATTCCCCTATCTGCTCCTTCTAGGCCAAGAAGAAGTTCTTTGACACGGAGCTGGAGAACCTGGAGCGGCAGCAGAAGCAGCAGGTGGAGAAGATGGAGCAGGACCATGCTGTGCGGCGCCGGGACGAGGCCCGGCGGATCCGTCTGGAGCAGGAGCGGGAGCATGCCCGGTTCCAGGAGCAGCTCAAGCTGATGAAGAAGGAGGTAAGGGCGTGCAGGTGGAGGCGGGGCGGTCTCGGGGAGCTGGGGTCCTGGACGTGCGGGTGGAGGCGGGGCGGTCTCGGGTCGGTGGGTCCTGGGCATGCGGGTGGAGGCGGGGCGGTCTCGGGGCGCTGGGGCGCTGGGGCCCTGGGCGTGCGGGTGCAGGTGGAGCGGTCTCGGGTCGGTGGGTCCTGGGCTTGCAGGTGCAGGTGGAGCGGTCTCGGGTCGGTGGGTCCTGGGCGTACGGGTGGAGGCGGGGCGGTCTCGTGGCGCTGTGGCCCTGGGCGTGCGGGTGGAGGCGGGGCGGTCTCAGGGCGCTGGGGTCCTGGGCATGCGGGTGGAGGCGGGGCGGTCTCTGGGCGCTGGGGCCCTGGGCGTGCGGGTGGAGGCGGGGTGGTCTCGGGGCGCTGGGGCGTGCGGGTGGAGGCGGGGCGGCCTCGGGGCTCTGGGGTCCTGGGCGTGCGGGTGGAGGCGGGGCGGCCTCGGGGCTCTGGGGTCCTGGGTGTGTGGGTGGAGGCGGGGCAGTCTCGGGGCGCTGGGACCCTGGGCGTGCGGGTGGAGGTGGGGTTCTGGGGCCCTGTGGGTCGCCGGGGATCGAGACCTCAGCCCAGCCATGGCCCAGCCACAGAGGCGTCTGGGGAGCTCGTGGACCCGAAAATTGCCCATCTGGGTCAGTCTGGCTCTGTGTGTTCCCGCTGCACTATGACGACCGCTCCTCTGCCGCCTGAGCTCTGCTTTCTTCTGTGCCGACCTGGACCCCAGGCAGGCCCACCCTGTGGGGTCTCCCGCAGCTCCTTGTGGACCCTCCGGCTTAGCCCCCCGAGCTGGAAGAGCAGGCGAGAAGGATGGTGGCCCAGGGGGACTAGAGATGTCACCAGCAGGGGTTGCATGCCGCGTGGGCAGACATACTTGTCCCCTGGGCCCGACCCTCTCTTCTCCCAGAGCAGCAGTCCAAGGTTGGACCCATGCAGCCTTCTCCCCTTTTCCCCACCCAGCTGGGAGGGGAGGGGAGCTGGCTGAGAGAGAGGTGGTCGTGAGACAAGGGGAAGGAGGAGGCGTAGCTCTCAGCCTGTCCTGGGGAGGGGACCTGGGTCCCAGAGCACAGCCCTCAGCTCCCTCTCTGGGTGTGCTGGAAGCTGGGAGGCTGGACACAGGTGCTTTCCTAGACTCTCAGGAGGAAGGAAGGAGACCGGAGGTGGAAGTCCCCAGGGCGGGCGTGCCAATCCAGGCCAGTCCCGATTTCCAGATGGGAGCGGTGTGTGAACGGCCTCTTGGGGTTGTCCGCGGTGCGGGGGCCCCAGAGCCCAGCTCCCAGGCTTTGCCCGGAAAGGCATGGCATTTGGTGTCTCCCACAGGCCTTTGGGGGAGCAGGGTTGGGGTGGGAAGCACTGCCCTGGAGGAGAAGGGTGCTGTCCCCCGAAGAAGGGGTGGACACCAGGCGGCAGACAGCATGAGTCTGCCCTGGGAGAGTCTGGAAACTGAGTCAGCCTCAGACAGGATGGACCAGGAGGTGCCACCGGTCTTAGCGGCTTGGTGGAGAACCGGGCTGTGGGCCGTGCCTGCAAAGCCATACCTTTCTCTGGCCCAGGAGTTAGGGAGTGGGAGGTGGGCCCTGACCTGGCCACTCTCTGCTGTCCCTGGTGCAGGTCAAGAATGAGGTGGAGAAGCTCCCCAGGCAGCAGCGGAAGGAGAGCATGAAGCATAAGATGGAGGAGCATGCGCAGAAAAAGCAGCTTCTTGTGAGTTCTTGCCCCTCACTCAGGATGTAGAGAGGTTTGGGAGTCCCAGGTTTGAGACCCTGCATGGTGACCCGTTTCCCTCTCTGTCCATGCCCACGCCGTACCGTTGAATACCCATCTATTTGTGTGTGTGTGTGTGTGTGTGTGTGTGTGTGACAGAGAGACAGAGAGAGGGACAGACAGACAGAAAGGGAGAGAGATGAGAAACATCAATTCTTTGTTGTGGTTTCTTTTTTTTTTTTTTTTTTGTATTTTTCTGAAGCTGGAAACGGGAGAGACAGTCAGACAGACTCCCGCATGCGCCCGACCGGGATCCACCCGGCACGCCCACCAGGGGCGATGCTCTGCCCACCAGGGGGCGATGCTCTGCCGCAACCAGAGCCACTCTAGCGCCTGGGGCAGAGGCCAAGGAGCCATCCCCAGCGCCCAGGCCATCTTTGCTGCAATGGAGCCTTGGCTGTGAGATGGGAAGAGAGAGACAGAGAGGAAGGAGGGGGGGGTGGAGAAGCAAATGGGCGCTTCTCCTATGTGCCCTGGCCGGTGTTGTGGTTTCTTAATTGTTCATTGATTGCTTTCTCATATGTGCCTTGACCAGGGGGCTACAGCAGACCGAGTGACCCCTTGCTCAAGCCAGCGACCTTGGGCTCAAGCTGGTGAGCTTTGCTCAAACCAGATGAGCCCACACTTAAGCTGGCGACCTTGGGGTCTTGAACCTGGGTCCTCCACATTCCAGTCTGACGCTCTATCCACTGCGCCACTGCACCACCGCCTGGTCAGGCAAATACCCGTCTATTATTCTGAATACCTCGATCTAGTCTATCCTCGTGTCATCCCTGTTATTGCCTCTCCCATGCAGTCTTCCTTGATTGCCCTCCAGCTGGAAGTGAGCGCTCCCGTCTCTGGACACCCCCGCCTTCATAGCCACCTCTCCCAAAGCCTTGAGCGCTTCCTGCTTGTTCTGGAATTGTTTGTACGTCACGTCTCTGTGACCAACCCGGGACCTCCATCTGTCTAGTTGGCTTCCTTTGGAGTCTCGAAGACATCAAACCCATGATCTCCCAGTCCTGGTCCTGCTCCGGTGTTTTGAGGGGGCCACCATCCTCCGTCCGGTGGTCAGGCCAGAAACCTTGTCATCCCTGACAGTTCCTGTCCCTCCAGGCCTTCATCACCTCCTGAAGCATGTTTTCTTTTAAATCTCCAAACTCTCTCGGGATGCACAGATTTGCCCAGATCTCCGCGACCCCCGAGCCACTGTCATCTTTTGCGGTCTCCTCCCGGTCGGTCTCCCTGCCTCTTGTTCCTCTGCAGCTCTCTGTCCCGCCAGCAGGTGTGAGCGTGTCACCCTTCCCCCACAGCCCTGTGTCTTGAGATCGTTCAGTGACTGTCCCCTGGTCCGGAAGATAAGACCAGCCTCCTCATGTGCTTAGAGCCCCCGCTGGTCCGGCCCCGGCCAGCCTCCCCCCGGGGCCTAGGCCCTCTGCCCCAGCCTCAGCAGGCTCTTCAGCCCTGTCGGCCACGCTCTCATTTTCTCCCACCAGGGAGGGAGGCTTTGCACACTCTGCCCCCAGTGCAGAGAGAGTCAGAGCCCGTGTTTACAAGAGCTCTGGTGTAGCGCGTCGTCCCCTCTGTAGAGGAGGGAGGGCATTCTGTCCCAGAGAGCTGACGCTGCGGAGGTTACAGCGGGGGCCGAGGCCTCAAACCCAGTCTGACTCCAGAACACCATCATATGTCCCCACAGCCTGTCCCTTGACACTATGATTAGAAAAAATTCAGGGTTGGGCAGGGTGAGAGAGACAGGCCCTCCTGCCCACAGAGGGACAACAGATTGGCCCTTTCTTTGGGAGGACAGGCTGGCAGCTCTTGAGGTTTTATCAAGAGCCTCAAAAATGTGCACCTCCCCTGGCCTGGATTTTCTGCTTCTAGAGACTAACCCTGAGGATTGATCATCACAGGGGCTCCTGGACATTTAGCTCTAAAATAGACCAGGAACCAAGCTGTTATATCTGCGGTCAGTGAGTTAGGGCGTAGCCTTACCCTAAAATAGTCTCGGTCGCTAAAACTCATTTGATAGCATAATACATTATAACATAGAAAGGTCTTTTACATAACTTTAAAAATTGTGGTAAAGTAGACATCATGTAAAACTGCCGTCTTCACCATTGTCAAGTGCACGGAGCTCAGTGGCATTAGCGCATTCCCACAGGTGTGCGGCCGCCACAACCGTCATCTCCAGAGCTCTTTTCGTTTGTAAAACCGAAACTCTGTCCCCTTAAAATACTCCCCATCCCCCCACCCCACAGCCGCCAGCACTCAACATTTTAGGTTCAGTCTCTACATTTTCTTTTCTTTCTTTTTTTTTTTTTTTTTTTGTATTTTTCCAAAGCTGGAAACGGTGAGAGACAGTCAGACAGACTCCGGCATGCGCCCAACCGGGATCCACCCGGCACGCCCACCAGGGGCGATGCTCTGCCGCGACCAGAGCCACTCTAGTGCCTGGGGCGGAGGCCAAGGAGCCATCCCCAGCACCCGGGCCATCTTTGCTCCAATGGAGCCTTGGCTGCGGGAGGGGAAGAGAGAGATAGAGAAGAAGGGGGGGGGGGTGGAGAAGCAAATGGGTGCTTCTCCTATGTGCCCTGGCCGGGAATCGAACCCGGGTCCCCCGCACGCCAGGCCGACGCTCTACCGCTGAGCCAACCGGCCAGGGCCCATTTTATTTTCTTTAATCTCTACTGATTTGACCTCACATACAAGTGGGATCATACAGTATTTGTTCTTTTGTGACTGGCTTACTTGACGTTAGCAGAGTCCTCAAGATGCATTTACGTGGGAGCGTGGAGAAGAAGGCCCTTCTTCCTTAAGGCCGAGTCATATTCCACTGTAGGTATAGACCGTGTTGAGTTTATCCACTCAGATCTAAGGACACGAGTTGTTTCCAGCCCATGGCTACTGTGAATAATGTTGTTGTGAACACAGGTGTATAAATCTTAGGCATCTTAAAAAAAATAACTATAACCTGGCCTGTGGTGGCGCTGGGGATAAAGCATCAACCTGGAACGCTGAGGTCACCGGTTCAAGACCCTAGGCTTGCCTGGTCAAGGCACATGTGAGAAGCAACTATGAGTGGATGCTTCCCACTCCTACTCCCACTTTCTCTCTCTCTCTCTTTCTAACATCAATAAAATCTAAAAAAAAAACAAAAACAACACCATAGGCACACCTAAAAAATGTAAATATTTCACACGTAGCTGCTTCATAACATCATTTGCAGTCAAATCAGTATTTACAGTTCCAGTTGTTTCATAAGTATTTTTAAAATCCATTGTTTGGCCTGACCTGTGGTGGCGCAGTGGATAAAACGTCAACCTGGAAACGCTGAGGTTGCCGGTTCAAAACCCTGGGCTTGCCTGGTCAAGGCACATATGGGAGTTGATGCTTCCTGCTCCTCCCCCTTCTCTCTCTCACTCTCTCTCCCCTTGCTATAATGAATAAATTTAAAAAAATTTTTAAAAAAAATCTGTTGTTTGAACCAAGGTCTGTATAAAGCCCAGACATCACCACTGGTTACCGTGTCTCTAAGTCTCTCTTGAATTTCCCTTCTGTATTCTTCCTGTTTTCTTTGGGACCATGATGACTTCCCTTCTGTAACAAAGACCAAAGCCCCCACTGAGCAGTCTGCCCTCCTCCCCCAGGACCGGGACTTCCTGGCCAAGCAGAAGGAGGACCTGGAGCTGGCAATGAAGAGGATCACCGCTGACAACAGGCGGGAGATCTGCGACAAGGAGCGCGAGTGCCTCATGAGGAAGCAGGAGCTCTTGCGAGGTGGGGGCCCCGAGCAGGGGCGGGGGCCGAAATGACACGTCGTCCTTCATTGGGGAAACGTGAGGAAGGCCCCCACTGGGGTCAGGGCGAGGCAAACAGACTAGGCATCCTTAGTGCTCCCTGGCGTCATGCAGATGTCCGGAGAAACAGGGAGGTGAGGAAGGAGGCAGTGGGGGTGAGCTGTGTGCGGCTGGTGAGGCCGCAAACGGGACCTCCCATACCGAGCCGCCGCCCTACTGCGCGCCTTTGTGCCTCAGTCTCCCCAGATCCGCGCCTCACCCACCGGCATCAGGGCGGGTCCCGCTCTCCTCCCGTGTTGTAGATGAGGAAACAGGCTTAGCAAGCGACTGTCCTTCGGCTGGGGCTGCACAGTTACTGAGGGGACAGGCCGAGAAGGCAAACGTCCCCTTGGCGCCGAGCTCCATACCCTGGTGCGGTGCCGCTTGGACCCGTTTGTATGCTGGCAAGTCCCTCACAGCATGAGACCTCCCAGGGACAAGAGTGTGGGCCACTGGCCAGGGGGAGGAGGCAGGGGGCGCCCCCAGGGAAGAAGGGGACCGGACACGGTGTCCTTGTGCCTGGCTGGGGTCACTCAGCTCCCTGGGGGAACTCAGATGGGGGCGTCTCTGCTTTAGGGAGCTCTGGAGGGCAACGGGGTCTCCTCTGGCCCGGGTTTTATCATGTCCTCGGCCAGCAGAGGGTGGGTGCAGCTTTGTGGGGTGGGCTCTAAGCGGCCACCAGCCTGGCACGGGAGCTCCACTGAGAACAGCTGGGTGGGGGGAACTGATTCGGCGCCTGTGGGCTTCCGCACGGTACACAGGCCAGAGCACCAGCGCCGTCCCCGGCTGTCACATGACGGGCGCCCGGCAGGCTTCAATGGCCAGAGCAACCGAGCCGCCGACACCCCTCTACTCGGCGTGGACCACAAAATCGGGCCCTTGGTGTTCTGACATCTCAACTAGAGTCAGGGTGTCTCGGGAGAGCCCCGTTTCCTTTGTATAATGATGTCCATTTGAACCACGCTACCTGTGGAAGGTGGTTCTGACATTGCCCCGATGTGCTGTGGTTAGAAAGCGATGTTCATAGAACAGAAAGGCAGTGAAGTCAGCTGCCCATTGGCAGTGGGCTGAGCGCCCTCTGACCTGGGAGGTTGCCTGAGGTTCTCTGTATGACACCAGCTCCCCGCCCTGTCCTGAGCACGAGGGTCTATTAACAGGCTTCAGTGATAAAATGTCATACTGTTGTCTCGGTAATGCACCTAGGGGACAGAGAGGGTCTCACCTATTTCCCCAAGGAGAGAACAGTGACACGAGGCCATCCGGTTACCGTCACTGTCATCGGGTTTCCACAGCCCTTACCGTTGACCCGTCAGGAGAGCAGAGGTGCTGTGGAGACGGAACATAAATGTCTCCTAAGGACAAGTCTCCCTCCGTGGGACGGTGGTGCCCAGTGGGCAGAGGTGGACGCTGAGGCTGGGAGGTCTTCCACCCGCCCCAGACCCCAGTGATGGAGCTGGGTTCCAGCCCAGGCCCCTGGCTCTGAACACGTCTCCCGGTAGCGTGCCGTTGCCAGTAGGCCGTGAGGAAACGTCTAGGTGTTAGTGCGGGCAGCTCCTCCGGCCTCGTCTAACCAGGCAGCGCGGGCATCCGCTGCCCTGGGAGGAGGGCCCGGTGGGGCGGGCTCTGGCCAGCAGCGCCTCACAGGCCGGTGTCCCCGCAGAGCGGGAGGCGGCCCTGTGGGAGATGGAGGAGCACCACCTGCAGGAGCGTCACCAGCTGGTGAAACAGCAGCTCAAGGACCAGTACTTCCTGCAGCGTCACGAGCTGCTCCGCAAGCACGAGAAGGTGAGCTGTCTCCGTGGGAGACCTGGGTGGGGCTTCTCTGTGTTCCCAGGAGGAGTCAGACCGGCCAGTGGGAGACCTGGGCGGGGCTACCCCCTGTGCTCCAAGGAGGAGTCAGGCCGGTGGGAGACCTGGGCGGGGTTACCCCCTGTGCTCCCAGGAGGAGTCAGGCTGGTGGGAGACCTGGGCGGGGCTACTCTGTGCTCCCAGGAGGAGTCAGGCTGGTGGGAGACCTGGGCGGGGCTACCCCCTGTGCTCCCAGGGGGAGTCAGGCTGGTGGGAGACCTGGGCGGGACTACCCTTGTGCTCCCAGGAGGAGTCAGGTCATCCCCTGGGAGACCTGGACGGGGCTACCGCTGTGCTCCCAGGAGGAGTCAGGCTGGTGGGAGACCTGGGCGGGACTACCCCTGTGCTCCCAGGAGGAGTCAGGCCGGTGGGAGACCTGGGCGGGGCTACCCCCTGTGCTCCCAGGAGGAGTCAGGCAGGTGGGAGACCTGGACGGGGCTACCCTCTGTGCTCTCAGGAGGAGTCAGGCTGGTGGGAGACCTGGACGGGGCTACCCCCTGTGCTCCCAGGAGGAGTCAGGCAGGTGGGAGACCTGGACGGGGCTACCCTCTGTGCTCCCAGGAGGAGTCAGGCCGGCCAGTGGGAGACCTGGACGGGGCTACCCGCTGTGCTCCCAGGAGGAGTCAGGCCGGCCAGTGGGAGACCTGGACGGGGCTACCCTCTGTGCTCCCAGGAGGAGTCAGGCCGGCCAGTGGGAGACCTGGGCGGGGCTACCTCCTGTGCTCCCAGGAGGAGTCAGGCCAGTGGGAGACCTGGGTGGGGCTACCCTCTGCTCCCAGGAGGAGTCAGGCTGGTGGGAGACCTGGGCGGGGCTACCCCCTGTGTTCCCAGGAGGAGTCAGGCCATCTCTGTGGGAGACCTGGGCGGGGCTACCCCCTGTACTCCCAGGAGGAGTCAGGCCATCTCTGTGGGAGACCTGGGCGGGGCTACTCTGTGCTCCGAGGAGGAGTCAGGCAGTCTCCGTGGGAGACCTGGGCGGGGGCTACCCCATGCTCACAGGAGGAGTCAGGCCGGCTGCGGGGAGACCTGGCCGGTTCCCGGGATGCTGTGCCTATGCTCAGAGGGCCCGGAGGAGGGGAAGCGATGCAGGGAAGCCAGTGGCTGGAGCAGCTCCATCACAGGCCCTGACACCCACGCGTGTGTCCCTTTCATTCTTCTTTCTTTTCCCGCATCCTCTCGTCCTGCTTTTCTTTACATTGTCTTTCCCACGGACTCCTTCAGCATCTTTTAGGTATCAACTTAAACACCACCTCTGCCAGGAAGCCTTCCTTAATCTACCCAGACCCAGTGAGGGCCCCTGCTGTGTGACTAGAGCCCCCTCTACTGTGTAATCGTCTTGAGTTTAGTCCCCTTAGTGGGGACACAGACTGATAGCTGACTGCACAGCTGACATGGGTTAATCACACTTTCTAATCTTCTAATCTCCATGCAGTGATGGGAGTCAGCATAGGGCTGTGGTGGCTCTGAATAAGGGTACCCAACCTACTGAGAAAGTCAGGGAAGACTTCCTGTAGGAGGTATTGCCCGTGCCAAATTTTGAAATACAAATAAGTATAAGGTAAAGGAAAAATTCAAATCTCTATTTTTTAAAAACATGAATTGATACCATCAAAATGATGAACCATCTGTTTTAGTGCACATTTGCTTCGAGTTAGGAGCTTGTGACCAGCATGTCACCGCTGATAAGAGGAGAGAGCATTTAGAAGGATCTAAACACTGTTAACAATAATGTTTAAAATGTTACTTAATGGTGGACGTGAAATGACACAGCCTTGCTCTACTGAGCATACTGGGCCACGTGGGTCCTGGGCTCTTGACTGAGTGGCAGCCTCTGCCCTGACGGCACCCCTGTGCTTGGAGCGCCGCTGACCTCGGCCCGGCCGGCTGTCGCCCCGCCCCCCAGGAGCTGGCGCAGATGCAGCGCTACAACCAGCGCATGGTGGAGCAGCTGAAGGCGCGGCAGCAGCAGGAGAAGGCGCGGCTGCCCAAGATCCAGAGGAGCGAGGGCAAAACGCGCATGGCCATGTACAAGAAGAGCCTGCACATCAGCGGGGCGTGCAGCGCCGCCGAGCAGCGCGAGAAGATCAAGCAGGTGGGCCCCAGGCTGTGCTGTGCCGGGGGGGGGGGGGGGGGGGGGGGGGGCGTGCGCCCAGGCTGGGGGGGCCTGCACCTTACTCGGGTGGGGAACACGAAATTGAGGGTGCAGCAGAGGGTCTCAGAAGGACGTCTGCAAGTCACAGCTCGGCAGCTTTATTAGCCTCCCCGACCTCTCTCTGGTGCACAGAGGAGAATCGCGCCGCTTCCGGGCACTGCGGCGCTTCTGTCCCGCGCGTCCTCTGCCGCTAACCCCTTCCTGTCATTCCCTCACATGTCCTCAGTGTGGCTCGGGGACTTGGAGTCGCTCCTTGATTCCTGTGTGGGACATGTCCTAGCACATGTCACAGCATAGGGCTGTGTCCCCATAAGCCTTGAGGGCAGAGGCTGGGTCTCAGCTGGGTGGAGGACTCTAAATGGGGGGGGGGCGTCCCTCTGACCAGGTGTCCCTGGGTCAGGGCGGAGGTGGGCCCTCAGCGCCCCCAGCCAGCCCCCTGAGTAACCCCCCTCCCCCCACTCTGTTGCAGTTCTCCCAGCAAGAGGAGAAGAGGCAGAAGTCGGAGCGGCTGCAGCAGCAGCAGAAACACGAGAACCAGATGCGGGACATGATGGCACAGTGCGAGAGCAACATGAGCGAGCTGCAGCAGCTGCAGGTACCCGGCTCCCGCTGCCCCCATGGCCTCAGTTTCCCCCGTGGCTCTCAGCTCAAGGGCAGAGACTCAACCAACAGGGAAGGCTTCTCAGGGTGGAAGGGCTTCAAACCCGCAGGGCAACATAACCTTGGCTGGATCACTCCCCTCCCAGGCCCTAGTTCCCGCGCCCGTGGGATGGTGTGGGAAGTGGTGATAAGTTCTATTTTGCAAGAGAAGAGTAAGGCTTTCCAAATGAATGGAAGTGCCTTGCCCAGGGCCTCACAGTGGGCCTGCTGCTAGATTTCTCAGTCATCACTGTGTTGGGAAAAGGCGTCCCAATTACCCTAATACAAAAACCGGACACAGACAAGAAAGGGAAACTGCAGACCAGCGTCTCTCGTGAACACAGATACGTAAGCCCCCAGCAAAATATTAGCAGGCTGAACCCCTCAATGTGTAAGAATTATATGCCGCGACAAAGGGGATTTGTACAGGCTGGTTCAACATTTGAAAATCAGTCAGTGTAACCTGTGACGTCAACAGGCAAAAAAAGAAAACTGAGGTGATCAAGTGCAGGAAAAGCACTAAGCAAGAGCCAGTGCCTGTTCGTGATAAATACTTGCAGTAACTAGAGGGGAACGTCCTCAATGTGATAAATAACATCTGCAAAAAACCTGCAACTGACATCATCCCTAGAGGGGAGGAGCTCAACGCTTTTCCATGAAGATCAGCAAAAGGAGTCCTGGTGTTGCCAAGCCCCTTGATGGCCCCTCTCCCTCGGGAGATCCCTGACCTCGAGTTTGCTGGGTCCTGAGTGTGCCCCACCTCAGGAGCTAGGGGAGCCCCTGTGTGGTGCAGCGAGGCATTGCCATGTTGAGGGATGGGCCGACCCAAACCTCTGTGACCTCAGGAAATTGCTCAGGCTGTTGGGATCCATCTGGCAGTTTCTGGAGATGGAAAGGTTACAGGCATTGAGGCCTGCCAGGCTGGGGCTCTGCCCTTTGCTGCTGTGTGGATTTCAGCCCAGCCACACACCTGCGTCTGTTTTCCCATCCCCGCCTCACGGGGTCACCATGAGGAGTAACTGGACAAACCCATACAGAATGCTGGGAGCCCAGGTCCTAGTAGGTCTGAGGCACTCAGTGCTGCTCTGACACGATTCCTGACTAAAACAACAGCTCCTAGAACTCGTGAGATTGAATCCCAAAAAGAAAAATTCCCCAGGGGGGACTTCAGGGTGGTGGGGTAGGGAAATGTGCTCCCCTCCTCTCACGACCACATCGAGGTTACCAGGACGTTACAGAACAGCTGTGGCTGAAACCACCTGAGGATTAGCTGAGCAGAAGTCCTAAAACAGGCTGTAAAGCAACCACATTGAGACTGCTAGGCTGGCTGGAGGCATGGACCAGGCGGGGCCCACTCCCGTGGTTTGGCAGTTAAGATTCAGGAAGGGGGATTTCTCAGCTCCAGAGGTACCTACCCCTGACATGTCCCAGCCCACAACAGCTTGGTGCTGGGAGGAGGAGGCCCAGTATCACAGGGAATGCGTCTGAGTCAGGCCGGGGCTGCTGAACACCAGAGCGGATCAGTCCAATTAAAAACAGGCAGAGGACCTGAATAGACCTTCCTCTTGAGGACGAGCAGCTGGTCACCAGACAGAGGGAAAGGTGCCCAACACCACAACTCATCAGGGAAACGCAAGTCAAACCACACAGTCAGAAACAGTCTCACACCTGCCAGAACAGAACGGCTCTCATCAATAAACCAACAGGCAGTAAGTGTCGGCGAGGATGTGGAGCAAATGGGAGCCTTGTGCACTTGGGTGGGATACAGACTGGTGCAGCCGCTTTGGAACACGACATGGAGGGCTGTCAGAAACGTAAACATTGAACGTATGACCAGCAGGTGCACACACATCCTGGTATTTATTCGAAGAATCCTCCAAAACACCAATTTGAAAAGATACATGCACCCCCTGTGTTAACTGCAGCATTATTTACAACAGCCAAGAACAGAACCAGCCGAAGTGTCCATTAATGGCCGAATGGATAGAGAAGATGTGGCATGCCTATACTGTGGCCATAAAAAACAATGAAGTCTTACTATTTGTGACAACATGGATGGACCAGAGGGAATTATGCTGAGTGACATAAGTCAGACAAAGACAATACGATTTCACTTATATGTGGAATCTGAAATAACCAGAATAAACGAACAAAGAAAACTAACAAACTCCCAGGTACAGAGAACTGTTGGTTGCAAGACGGGAAGGGGCGGGTGGAGAAGGTGAGGGGATTAAGACGTCCGGAGGAACAGTGATGGAAGCAGTCACAGTGGTTTCAAGTACAGCATAGAAAATACAGCCAGTGATATTCTAATAACTGCATATGGTGCCAGGTGGGTGCACAATGGAAATCACTATGCTGTACACCTGAAACAGATATAATATTCTATGTCAACTAGAATGGAAAATTTTTAAATATTTAAATACCCCTAAGGCAGGAGTCCCCAAACTTTTTACACAGGGGGCCAGTTCACTGTCCCTCAGACCATTGGAGGGCCGGACTATAAAAAAAAACTATGAACAAATCCCTATGCACACTGCACATATCTTATTTTAAAGTAAAAAAACAAAACGGGAACAAATATAACATTTAAAATAAAGAACAAGTAAATTTAAATCAACAAACTGACCAGTATTTCAATGGGAACTATGCTCCTCTCACTGACTACCAATGAAAGAGGTGCCCCTTCCAGAAGTGCGGTGGGGGCCGGATAAAGGGCCTCAGGGGGCCGCATGTGGCCCGCGGGCCGTAGTTTGGGGACCCCTGCCCTAAGGGTTCCACTCTTCCAACCAGTAGGGTTCAGGTCCCTGGATAAGGATACTCCCCGCCTGCTTCATAAGCTCCTATAAACCACAAGATTGGTTCCCTGTGTGGACTTCACAGGGGCCTGTCGCTTCTGCCTGTGCGAGGCACTGAGGTGGGCATTGAGATAGACCAGTTACCGCAGAGCGAGAACAGTGAGGTGGGGTCCAGGGCCCCCGCACCCCTTGCCATAAAAATGTGTCCTGATGAAATGATATATGAGGTAGAAAAATGTGACTTACATAAATATATCTAAAATATGTATGCATACAGATGATCTTAGCTAGCTCAGGCTGCTAAACAGTAGGAGTTTTGTGTCTTCACTGATCTGGAGCCCAGAAGCCCAAGGCCAGCTGACCGGCATGGCTGCATGCAGTCTGGGGAAGCCCACTTCTGGGCTCGCGGGCGGCCGCCTTCTCCCTGTATCTGCACATGGCAGAGAGAGAGGGAGCGAGCGAGCCCGCTGGCATCTCTTCTTCTAAGGGCACTAAAGCCATGGGGTCCCCCCCTCATGACCTCGTCTAAACCTAATGATCACCCAAAGGCCCCACCACCAGATACAGTCCCGTTGAGGATGAGTCCTTCAACATGCGAATTTGGGGGAAACACAGTTCAGTCCATAGATCGATGTTTAGCACAATGTTAAATAGGAAAAATTAAGAGCAACCCAAGTGGCCAAACACAGCGGAAAGCTGATGGACCCATACTGTCTGTGGGAGATTCCGTCGGCGCCAAAAATGATTATGAAGATTGTTTCTTTATAGAAATACTTCTGTTCCCATACTAAGTGGGGAGGGGAGCAGGGTCAGAGCTGTGTAAATAGAAGGAGCTGAACAACACGTGGACAGAGCCCGATGGGAAATAACAGCTGAGGTCCCGTGGCGGTTGCTGTGTGTGGTGGGGTGAGGGCACGTAGTGTCTTGGTTTATTGTTAGTTTTACTGTTTCGTTACAATGATGTGTTGATGAGGCTAAAATGACGTGTTGAAAAATTCAAATGATGCACAAAGCAGAAAGCTGCAAAAGTACTGTTGACCCCGCTCCACAGTAAGAAATATTAATATTAATATTCTGGAATATTCCCCCAGGCACCTTTTGGTGAATTATGCGTTTACTTGTATGGAGTTTTCTATAAACGGGGTTTATAATCCAGGAGAAACAAAGAGGGAATGGGGCTAGTGTCCACGTGGCTACTGTGCGGGGTTTGTCTCTCCCTCTGAGCTGCTTACCTGTTCTGCCTGCAATTTGTTCCAGAATGAGAAGTGTCACCTCCTGGTAGAGCATGAAACACAGAAGCTGAAGGCCCTGGACGAGAGCCACAACCAGACCCTGAGGGAGTGGCGGGACAAGCTGCGGCCGCGCAAAAAGGTAACCACATCGGGGCTGGTGGGCTCAGTGGTAGGCTGTGCTCCAGGGCGGGCCACAGGTGTCTGCCTGCCTAGGAGGTGGATACAGACAAGATACACACTTAATAGATTTATTTTAAAGAACTGGCTCATGCAGTTGGGGCTGGTAAGTCTGAAATCTGCAGGGCAGCTCGGATCAATCCAGGGAAGAGTTGATGTTGCAGTCTTGAGTCCTAGAGTAGTCTGGAGGCAGAATTCCTTTCTCCTTAGGGGGCCCTCAACTGATTGGATGAGGCCCACCCACATTAGGGAGGGTAATCTGCTTTACTCAAAGCCTACGGCATTAAATGTTAATCACATCCAGCCTGACCAGTGATGGCACAGTGAATAGAACATCAGCCTGGCACGCTGAGGTCCCAGGTTTGAAAACCCGAAATCACCGCTTTGAATGTGGGCTCAACTGGCTTGAGCATGCAATCATAGATATGATCCCATGGTTGCTGCCTTGAGCCCAAAGGTCACTGGCTTAAAGCCCAAGGTCACTGACTTGAGCAAGGGGTCCCTGGCTCAGCTGGAGCCCCCCAGTCAAAGTATGTATGAGAAGCAGTCAGTGAACAACTAAGGTGCCGCGACTCTGAGTTGATGCTTCTCATCTCTTTCCCTTCCTCTCTGTCTTGCAAAAAAAAAAAAAAAAAAAAAAGTTCACATCTAAACAGTTTCTTCACAATGACGTCTAGACTGGTGTTTGACCGAATGACAGTACCATGGCCTTGCCAGGTTGACAAGTCAGCCACCACAGGGTCTCAGTGGAGATAGGGGTACTGTACAGTGTTGCGCAAGAAGTCACCGGCCCATAGTTCAGGCCGAGGACACACTCATTTACTGACGCTCTCCCAAGCTCTCTGAGCAGAGCGCGTCCCTGATCGCCCCTGGTGACGTGTCCCGAGGCCCTGAGGTTGGGTCTGCCATCGCACATCAGCTCGGCTCGCTGTGACTGAGGTCTGGACAGGAGGCAGCCGCCCACCTCAGCTACGGAGTAGCCTCGGAAGTCCTTGAATTGAGGCTTCCCTCCCTGTGCCGATGGAGCCGTCTGGCTGGAAGCTGGCCAGGGTCCCAGAACTTTCTGTTAGCAGGCCCGCGCTCAGCGGTTTCTGTAACTCCAGCCTGCTGGGACTGCTGATACTTGACTTGCAAGTCAATAATGCCCCTGCTGACACGAGTCGACTCTGGCACGGGAAATAAACGTTAACCTGGTGCCTTACTCGGGGGTTCTGTAGACCCTTGGCATGTCCTCAGAGAGCTCGAGAATGAATGATGACGTTGCCTGTAGCAACCGCCTCACAGCCCAGATTGCGCCATGGGGGCTCCCAGGGCCTGGGCGGACGGCATGCGCCCTGCTGCGGGGCTGCCTCCGCGGATTCCGAATATCTGGGAGGGTCGATGAAATGGTGCTGGGGGCCCAGTTCACACAGGATGTGGCCTCTGACAGAGTCAGGGCTTCCCTCCTGAACCTTGCTGTCCCAGGCCCACCACCTGTGTTCGAAAATAAAAGTTTTATTTGGAACACAGCCACGCACATTCATTCATACACTGTCTGGTTGACTTCGCACTGCGGCCGCAGGGAAGGTGTGACAGAGAACTTACAGCCCGCAGAGCCAAAAATATCTACTACCTGGCTCTTTCCAGAGATAAGACTGCCCTCTCCTGTTTTAGGTCACATGGAGGACTATACATGGTTAGCAGGATAGAGTGGTATTTAAGAGCTCAGGCTGTGGATTAACACGTGGGAGGAAGTCCTAGCCCTCCAGTTACTGCCGGTGAGACCCTGGGAGAGTTACTAACCCTCTCTGTGACAGTTATTAGAATTAAATTGGTATTCCTGTAACAGAAGTCCCAAACTGATGGCCCATGGCCTGAGACTGGCTTACAGACATTAGGTTTGGCTATTACCTAGCAATTAAAATTTTTTTTTTTTGCAATTTCCCAACTAAATTTTACATAAATTTCTGGATTTCCAGTTTCTTTTGAAAACTCATGAGCTCTGTCAACACTGGACCCATCAAATGACGTGGCAGCCATCAGCTGGAACTGAGAAAAACTGTTCTCTTCAGACAGAGCATGTGCTCTTCACCTCACCCCAGTCCCCACCACTTCCTACTGCCTCTCTCTTCACTCATTTAATCACCTGGCTGGCTCCCACAGGCGCTGGGTTTTGTAACCTGTTTGGTACAGGAGCTTAATCACTACTACTTTTGTATGGCTTATGTCTACATTTGCTTGCCAAAAACACTGATACTAATCTGTGCAGTGAAGGAGAGCTTGAGCCCACTGTCTGGTTCATTGCCATCTGTGAGATGGGGCTTACAAATTTCAAATCAGTCATGTCCAACCAAGATGAGGAATGGCTTCAAACACCTTGCCTTGACCTGACCAGGTGGTAGAGCAGTGGATAGAGCGTCAGATTGGGATTCCAAGGACCCAGGTTCGAGACCCCGAGGTCGCCAGCTTGAGCGCGGGCTCTTCTGGTTTGAGCAAAAGCTCACCAGCTTTGACCCAAGGTCGCTGGCCCAAGCAAGGGGTTGCTCGGTCTGCTGAAGGCCCATGGTCAAGGCACATATGAGAAAGCAATCAATGAACAACTAAGGTGTTGCAATGCGCAACAAAAAAACTAATGATTGATGCTTCTCATCTTTCCATTTCTGTCTGTCTGTCCCTGTCTATCCCTCTCTCTGACTCTCTCTCTGTCTCTGTCAAAAAACAACAAGCCCTGGCCTGTTGGCTCAGTGGTAGAGTGTCGGCCTGGCGTGCAGGAGTCCCGGGTTCGATTCCTGGCCAGGGCACACAGGGGAAGCGCCCATCTGCTTCTCCACCCCTCCCCCTCTCCTTCCTCTCTGTCTCTCTCTTCCCCTCCCTCAGCCAAGGCTCCATTGGAGCAAAGATGGCCCGGGCGCTGAGGATGGCTCTATGGCCTCTGCCTGAGGCGCTAGAGTGGCTCTGGTTGCAACAGAGCAATGCCTCAGATGGGCAGAGCATCACCCCCTGGTGGGCATGCCGGGTGGATCCCAGTCGGGCGCATGTGGGAGTCTGTCTGACTGCCTCCTCCTCGTTTCCAACTTTAGAAAAATACAAAAAATAAAACCAAACAACAACAAAAAAAACCCTTGCCTTCCTTCACATGGTTGTCTTATAACAGGAGAAATCGGTGTTGTGACTCAGTGTCTTTTCCGGTCATTCTTTAGAGGTAGAGAGAATTCATTGGAGTTTAGTACTATTGAAGCAACTAGTTATTTGTTAAGTAGAGACTATTTCAGGGCATCCAAAGAATTGTCTTTAAAAGGACATGTAATGCCAGGCCTGTGGTGGCGCAGTGAATAGAGCACCGACCTGGAATTCTGAGGTCGCTGTTTCAAATCCCTGGGCTTGCCCGGTCAAAGCATTGCCCCTCTTCTCTGTAAAATCAATAAGTACATTTTTTTTCTTTTTAAAAAGGATATCTCTAATAGAATGCTGGTCAATGTGAAAATAGATACTTCTATAAGAAAAATAAGGAAATCTGATCAACTGTCAAATGTCTCTAGATAATGAAGTCACATTAACTGAGCAACCCTTGTGTGCCCAGCTTTGCAGGTGGTAAGCACAGGGTTTCAGGGTGTGAATTCCTGAGTCAGACCTGGGTTCGCACCTTGGCTATGTCCTGAGCTAGGCGAGTGGCCCTGGGCAGGTAACCCAAGCTCTCTGAGCCTCCGTGTGTCCATCTGTAAACGGGGAGAACGGTGTCTACCTCACAGGGCAGAGGTGAGATGCAGCGCACAGTGCCTGGTGCAGCGCAGCGGAAGGAAAGCGGGAAGACCCACTCACCTAAGCAATGAGGCCTGGGAGGGGAATTTCTAGAGAAGGCCGCTTTGGTGGGGGTCCTGAGGCCGGCAGACCCATGTCCTGTGGAATCTGACTGAGCCCCGTGTCCCCTCTCTCTGTCTCAGGCTCTGGAGGAAGATCTGAACCAGAAGAAGCGGGAGCAGGAGATGTTCTTCAAACTGAATGAGGAGGCCGAGGGCCCGAGCCCCACCACCCCAAGCAGGGCCACCAAGTTCTTCCCCTACAGCTCTGCGGATGCTTCCTAACGGTGCCCCGGCGCCCCCACTTCTCTGAACAAGTAACTCAGGACCCCCTCCCTCCTGCTTCCACGCCCGCTCCAATCCAGCCCCTTGCCTGCGCCACCCGGTGCTCCCGACTTCTCGCTCACTCGTGGATGGTGAGGTTTTACTATGTGTCGCCTAACCTTAACATACGTTCTTCCTGAAGGCGAGGTCCCTCCAAGCCGGCAGTGACTTGGGTTGTGGGTGGGGTCAGGGTCTAAGAGGAATGAGTGTCCTGTGGCCTCGAGCACCTCCTATTTGCCAAAACACCGGTGTTGCTGTCTGTGGGCACGAAGTGCTTCCGCTGAAGTCGCCGTGGGCTCCTCGTCCATATGTTGCAACTCGTGGTGGCTTTTCAGCCATCCCCCGCAGCGTCAGACAAGAATCACGGCTCCTGACAGCCAGCCGCTCAGGGGTGCCCTCATTTCTCCAGCTCCCCGACTGCTCTCTCTCGGGGCCGTGTCCACAAGGGGGTGGAGCCGGAATCATTCAATCTGCTGGTCTCGGGTGTTTCAGGCTGTGTGTGTCCCCCGTTTCCTGCACACTCGCGCACAGAGGGCTTGGGTCCCTGGCACCACCCGGGCCTGCCTCCACCCTGGCCCTCTTGTGCCAGGTGGGTCAGAATGGGTTTGCCTCCTGAGCCATTGGTAATGGGGCATGCTGGGTACCGGCACCAGAGGCACAAGATGGCACAGGGCTTTGGGCCCCCACGTGGTATCCCGTGTTCAGGGATAAAGTCCTCACCACACACTTCCACAACCCGGTTCATTTCTGTTTCGCTCCTGCCCAGGTAACACGGGAAGGCCGCCACCCTCTGCCCTGTGCCCATCCTAGTTCAGGAGCCCAGCCTCACACTTGGGACAGCGGCTGGCAGTCACTGGGACTTCTGTTCGGGGAGCAAAGCGTCAGAGAGAAACATGCTTCCTGCCCCCGGAACGGGGCAGAAGCAAAGCTCCTATAGCTCAGGCAGAATCCCGGGCGTTCCAGTCACTCAGCTGGCCTCCCAGATTCTCTTATTACTTTTTAACTTATTGATATTAGAGAGAGGAAGAGAGAGACAGACAGAAACATCGATTTGTTGTTCCATTTATTTATGCATTATCTGGTTGAATCTTCTATGTGCCGTGACCGGGGATTGAACCCACAACTTTGGCGTATCAGGACAATGCTCTGAGAGCTGTCAGGCCAAGGCAGGCCTCCAGATTCTGATCCCCAGGGCTGCAGAGTGGTGATAACCCAACAAAAGCAAATGCTCAAACTGACATGTGGCTTATTTACAAAGAAAACCTTTTCACCTTGATTTCTAACTGGAGAAAAATATAAACGAATGGCTTTGTCAGGAAGACGCCTGCTTTATAGAAAAGAGCTCGCTGAAGGGGATTGTGAGGAGTCACCTGGGCACCGTGAGTCTGGGTACTATTTGGCTGGTGACAAAGCGACTGCCACACCTCAGGATTTTCTCCTCCTCTACTCCATGTGGTTAGGTTCGCAGCTGGTCCTTCTGTGGCAACTCCCTGGAAGTCTCGGCACTGGCTGTCGATCTTCTCTCCTAGATTTTGCGGAGGGAGGACAGCCATTTGGAAGGAGAGTGGCTTGGGCTCCCAAGTCTTACAGGTGCCGAGAAGGTGCTCCGGAGGCCGTGGGAAGGCGGGGGTGCCCCGAGGTTAGAAGCATTCTGCTAGCCTGGCTCAGTGTTTGACCCAGGCGGGACCCTTGTCAGGTATCGGCAAAGGGGACATGTACAGTGCCCCTTTTGATTCCCTTAGGCGCCCTGGTGCAGGTAAACGTGACCGGGGAGTACTGTAACTACAGATGAGAGCCCAGTTCCGCCCGGGGAGGCTAGCGGAGGCGCTGTAGGGCCGGCCGGGGCTTGGCGTGCAGCACGTCGCCTTTGGCAGCCTGGGCTGTGACGTGAAATGCCGGGTTTATGGCTCAGGCAGATCTTCGATCTTCCCCTTGTTTGGCTTGTTTACATTGCAATCTTGTTCAAGGAGTTGCCGCCTCCCTGCGCAGGCCCCGCCTACCAAGTCCTGATAGGTCCCCTGTTCTGTCTGGATGGGGTCCGATTGGGTCTCCCGGCCTCAGGACCTCGCCAGTGTGCAATGCCCGTCATGGAGAGGGCCCGCGCAGCATTCCTCGTGCCCTATGCTAATGCTTCCTCTGTAAGGGTCGGACGCCCCGTTTTCATCCCGTTTGTGGCAGAGTAAATATAACTAACTTATATTTTCCTTTTATGAAGAAGTTATTTTTATGTAGTTTCCAAACTTTGTACAAGACTTTTGTAAAGTGTTCTCGGCAAAGTTAACCGCAAGAATGTAAATATTCTTCTAATAAAGTAACGAGGGCAGAAACCCTACTCGTCTTTGGGGTTGTTGGGCACACTCATCCACATGTGCCTGGCCTCTGAGCACACTGGTGCCTCCCCGGGCCATACAACGCTCTGACTTTGGGGTTCTGTTGGGAAAGAAGTTATGCCTGGCTGTGTGTGTGTGTTTTCTCTCTACAGACTTTTAATTTTTTTTGAGAGACAAGAAAGGAGATGAGAAGCATCAACTCATAGTTGCGTCACTTTAGTTGTTCATTAAGTGCTTCTCATATGTGTCTTGGCAAGGTGGGGAGGGGCTCCAGCTGAGCCGGTGACCCTTTGCTCAAGCCGGTGACCCCACGCTCAAGCCAAATGAACCCGCGCTCAAGCTGGTGATCTTGGGATTTCGAACCTGGAACCTCGGTTTCCCAGGTCAACGCTCTATCCATTGCACCACCACAAATTTACTATTATTCTCATTTAACAACAAACATCCAGCTACCAAGAGTTTTCACAGGTTAACTTATTGAATCCTTTCAACAACCCACAAGGAAGACGTCGTTCCCTTTTTATAGATGAGGAAGTGCAAACTCAATTCAGGCGCTATTGTTGAGGATCAAGTATCGGGAAGCACCTATTAAACGGATTTTTTATATAGTTGACTGGTGAAATTCACTTTCTCAATTTCTGGGAGCATACCAAAAACTCTTTACCAAGACTGACTGATTAATTTTCCCATTGATAGAGGGGAATGGAGGGAGAAAAGGTGAGGGGAGAGAGGAGTGAGAGGGGTAGGGAGAGGGAGAGAGAAGTAGGGGAAGGGGGAAGAGAGAATGGGGAGGGAAGAGGGGGGACGGGAAGAGAAAGGAAGAAGGGGAGAGAAAGGGGGGGGAGATGGGGAAGGGGGAAGAGAGGAGGGAGAAATAACTCACCGTTCCACTTGGTTGTGTACTCATTACTTCTTGCACGTGCCCCTGCATGCACAGGGATTGAACTCCTGGCCTCAGTGTGCCTGGATGATGCTTTATCTACCGAGCCACCTGGCCAGGGCCCTTAGTAAAGGAATATTAATTACACCTGTGTAGTAGAGAGAATCCTATTTGTCCAGAAAATCCTACGTCATCACATCCTTCAGCAGCCCCTCCAGCCTCTCAGGACTGGGATGAGGCACTGACCAATGAACTGTGCAGGAGTGAGGTTCCAGGTGAGGCAGTTGCTGAGCCTCCCCCGGCCCAGCAGCACTGGAGACCATGGTTTCCAGATGGTCCGACTCTAAGATGGGGGCTGGCTGACCACGCTGGACTTCACATGAACCAGATTGTGTATTAAGGTGTGAAAACCTAGTACAGGCAGTCCCTGGATTGCAAACGAGATAGGTTCTGTAGGCTTGAAAATGTTTATGTGCACAGAAAGGTAAAAAATACTATGTTAAGACAGACATCTGTCTAATCTGCATTTAATAGGTCAATGTACCTGTTCCAACTTACATACAAATTCAACTTAAGAACAGACCTATAGGCCCTGGCCGGTTGGCTCAGCGGTAGAGCATCGGCCTGGCGTGTGGGGGACCCGGGTTTGATTCCCGGCCAGGGCACATAGGTGAAGCGCCCATTTGCTTCTCCACACCCCCCCCTCCTTCCTCTCTGTCTCTCTCTTCCCCTCCCGCAGCCAAGGCTCGATTGGAGCAAAGATGGCCCGGGCGCTGGGGGTGGCTCCTTGGCCTCTGCCCCATGCGCTAGAGTGGCTCTGGTCGCGGCAGGGCGACGCCCCAGAGGGGCAGAGCATCGCCCCTGGTGGGCGTGCCAGGTGGATCCCGGTCGGGCGCATGCGGGAGTCTGTCTGTCTCTCCCCATTTCCAGCTTCAGAAAAACACACACACACACACACAAAAAAGAACAGACCTACAGAACCTAACTCGTTCGTAACCCGGGGACTGCCTGGAATGCGTTGCTGTGGCTAAGAATGCTTTTCTTCTCTGTCTCCGATTAGGGTGGGTCACAAGACAGAATGCTGTGCAGGGTTGGGACGGTAGAGGTGAAACTAGTCATTTTGTACCCAGATACATTGTTGTCCACCAGCTCACGCAGCGCCTTGCTGAGGAGGGGCTGGGTCTGCAATGGCTCAGCGTTCCCTCCGGCCTCCTTCAGCTTCCCAGGCCAGCGGGGGGAGGGGGGGGTTCAGCTCAGTGGGTGTTCAGGGCTCCAGCCTCTGCGGGACACCCACAGCACCAAGGTCAGGGGCAGTGAGAACGGACACAGGTTTCAGCCTGTCCTTCTGGACCCCAGCCCAGCTGTTGGCTTCCGCCACCTTCCGCCCATCTCCCCTTCCTGCCTGCCTGGCCTGTGGACTTGGAGGTCCGCCATCGCCTGGGAAGACACCAGAGAGCCTTACAGAGATTTCTCCACTAGATCTGACAATTCTATAACACCAAGTCCTTGTAAAAAATTCCTAATTCACTCTTAGCGGTTCCACTTCTCTGATATGGGGATAATTTGCTCCTGTGGCATAGTGTGTTCCATTCTACTGCAACTCTTCTTTACTCTCACTTGCAGGTACCTTATTTAACCTGGTAAGTTTAAAAAGGGTGGGGGAAAATACAAATATTATTTTCAATACGTTTGCCAACAAATGACTTTTTTTTTTTTTAATTGAGAGGCAGGGAGGCAGAGACAGACTCTCGCATGTGCCCGACTCGGGATCCACCCAGCAAGCTCCTTGCCAGGCGATGCTCTGCCTGTCTGGGCCGCGGCTCCATTGCTTGGCAACCAAGCTATTTTAGTGTCTGTGGCGGGGCCACAGAGCCATCCTCAGCGCCCGGGGCCAACTTTGCTGAAACCCTTCGAGCCATGGCTGTGGGAGGGTAAGAGAGATAACGGGATAAGTGGAGAAGCAGATGGTCACTTCTCCTGTAGGTCCTGTCTGGGAATTGAGCCTGGGACTTCACATGCCAGGCTGATGCTCTATCGCTGAGCCAACTGGCCAGGGTCCAACAGATGAACTGATTAATGTTTTTACTTACGTGCTTTAAAAACATTTCTGTAGAAACCATGGAACTAAAGATTTAACTCATCTAACCACCCACTTATTGGCAATCAGTCAGTCAAATCAGACTCAGAAAGTCTGGCTTTGTTTTTCAGTCCAAATAAAGTCAAATATACAGTTCATGATAACTTTTTTAGATTCTTTAGATAGGCAGGAAGCCTTGTCATGTGGATAAAATAGGGAGCCGCTACCTTAAATACTTCTTCCCAACACTCTTCCTTACTGTTTAACAAGATTCTCCCTCAAAAGACTTGCGTTCTTTGATGATTTAGCTGGAAGGTAGAAATTTCACTACGCTAGCCTTCTCCCTAATGTATCTGAATTCAGAAGACACATCATCACGGGTAAAAATACATAAGTTTAACATGCCATGGGTTGGGGCCAGCAAGCAGGAACCTGCCTGTTGAGGTGCCCCTGAGCTCACTGGGAAGCCACCCTCTGGATGGCCCAGCGTGCACATGTGCGGCTTACAGCTCTGCACACCACTGCTGCTGTGTCCCACAGAGGCGACAAGGAAGAGAAGCTGTCCTCGAGCCAGGGGAAGCCCCTTCATCAGCCGTGCCCCTTCAGGGTGCAGTTATTGACAGTTCACCCTGTGCCAGCCAGTAGAGGAGAAGAAATACTTGCAGGGTCCTACCCCAGGGTTTCAAAGCATCGGAAAGAAGGGTGGATTTGGAGCGGAGAGGCTACAAGTTGGTAACGGGCCCACACATGTTCTGCCATAGGAAAATGAACGTGACTGATTGTGAAATGCTGTCCTAGCTGTCGCTGGAAGTGTTGCATTACTTATACAGTGTGTGGGCCATACTGCCCTTGGACAATTTATTTATATTGACATTAGAGGGAGGGAAGGGGGAAGACGGGGACAGAGAGTGAGAGAAATATTGATCTGTTCCATTTATTTATAAATTCATTGGTTGACTCTTATATGTGTCCTGACCGGGCGTCGAACCCACGGTCTTGGCATATTGGGGTGATGCTCTCACCAACTGAGCTACCTGGCCGGGGCCTCCTTTGTACCTTATGGTTTTGGTTAAGGGATGGAGTCCATTCTGCTGCACTCCTGCTCTCTGGCATCATCTAATCCAGGTAACGGCCCACTTCCTCAAACCTTCTCCCACGTCCCCTAAGGACTCTTGCTGAGATGCCCACGGTTCCCCATGGTGTGCCTTCTTCCTCACAGGAACCGGCAACGTCCCCAACTTGTTCAACTATTAGTGTGTCCCTGGTGGTCTCTGATTAGAATAGGTACAGTGTGAGTCTTGTAACACTTCATTGTAATTGTGTCTTGTAAACCCCGGTTTAGAGGTGTCTGAAAAAGTGCAGGAAAGGCATGCCTCCAGATCCCCTGCCTTTATGACCAAATCTAGTAACCTGATGGCACTGAGCCAGAAGTAAAAATACTTGCACACCTGAGTTTTTAGTTGAGGAGACAGCAAAGGGATAAGGCCTGCCTCAGTTTGCTTCTCACGTAGCCTAGGGAAGACTTCTAACACGTGTGATTCAGTGACTATCACACTGACCTCCTAGAATTTGACCCAATACTATTTAGTATTTTTTCCTCGTAAGGTGGGATTCAGCTTTAAATACAGGAAAGAAACCTTGAATTACTTCCACTACAGTTCAGTGCCATATCGATATGGGTTAGGCATACGCGTTCTGAGAGAAACATGCAGCTGTAAGAAGGATAGTGATTGGAAACCAGGAGAGACGTGCTTTGTATGAAGAAGGTAATTGCTACTTAATCCCTGCACATTGTTGCCATGCAGATCCAATATAGTCAAGAGTTTAATTTTTTTGAGAAGCTCAAAATTCAGATTTTAAAATGAGAAACTATCAAATTTTAAAACAATAAAAGACAGTGTGATATACATATTGGGGAACAGTATTAAGCTGTGACTTCTACCCTAAACCTGTGTGCTAGGTCCTGTGGCGAGTGCCGGGCCCACTGATGTCTTGGTTGGCTGTTCCATTGGTTGAGTCCCAATGTACCATGACTACTCACAACCTTGTATAGTCTTTTCCCACTCTGACTCTGGGCTGGGCCATACGGCTTGTTTTGGCCCATGGGACATTAGCAAAGGCTTAATAAGTATTTGTTTATTGGAGCCATGTCCTCTTGGAAGCTAGTCATCCTGCAAAAGCTTGACTGATAATAAGCCAGGTGGAAAGGGAGGCCCTAGTGGCTGTTTTGATGAGCTCCAAGCTGACTGCAGTCCCAAGAGTAATCTCAGCTAATACTATATATGTGGGCTCTGCTGAATCCAGTCAACCCACACAATTGCAAAAAATAACAACACATTTTAAGCTACTAAGTCTTCAGGCTTTTTTTTTTTCTCTATAGAGACAGAGTCAGAGAGAGGGATAGGCAGGGACAGACAGACAGGAACGGAGAGATGAGAAGCATCAATCATTAGTTTTTTGTTGCGCGTTGCAACACCTTAGTTGTTCATTGATTGCTTTCTCATATGTGCCTTGACCGCGGGCCTTCAGCAGACCAAGTAACCCCTTGCTCGGGCCAGCAACCTTGGGCTCAAGCTGTTGAGCTTTTGCTCAAACCAGATGAGCCCGAGCTCAAGCTGGCGACCTTGGGGTCTTGAACCTGGGTCCTCTGCATCCCAGTCCAACGCTCTATCCACTGCGCAACCGCCTGGTCAGACATCTTTGGGCTGTTTTATTATGATGCAACAGGTAACTGAAACAGAGGTCATTTATTTGAACTTTTTTTTTTTTTTTTAGAATTTTTTTATTTATTGATTGATTTTTAGAGAGAGAGTGAAAGAGAAAGAGAGAGAGAAGGGGGAGAAGCAGGAAGCATCAACTCCCATATATGCCTTGACCAGGCAAGCCCAGGGTTTCGAACCGGCAACCTCAGTGTTCCAGGTCGACGCTTTATCCCACTGCGCCACCACAGGTCAGGCCTGAACGAATTTGTTTTATTACTAAAGACTGTCCCAAGGCTTAGATAGGGGAAGGGGTCTGATGAAATTCAGATAGTAAGTTAATGGCCATAACTTTCCAGTCCTGTGCATTTTCTTCTTGCTTTTTTTTTTTTTTTCTTTTTCCTTGGTGGAAAGCATGCAATAAGGACTAGGGAACTTCAACTGCTAACTGCAGGGAATTCACACTGTGTCCTGCATGCATGCAAATTACTGTAATAACTTGGACTTCGAAAAGATTCCTAGTTCATGTAGTCCCCTCACTTTACAGGTGCAAAGAATGAAAAAAGAAAAAAAAAACCCAAAAACCACTGGAGAGAGAAAAGCAGCCTCTGACATTTGGAAGCTGGCCTGATACATTACTGGCCTGTTAATATTATTAGATGATAGCCTCGCCCTCTTAGCTGGCCTTGTATTTTCCTGTTGAACATAATTTCACAGAACATAAACATCAGACAAGGACATTCTGTAACCATGATAGATCAAGGCAAAAACAAGAACACTTAATTATATCTGACCCCAAATACAACATACATTGCTCAAACCGCGCGCGTACACACAAAACCAGAGAAGACATCCCCCATCCTAATAGGAGGGGCTGCTGCTTCTTTACCGATTATAGCTTTACCCTCAGCCTAGTATCCCTTCCAGGTGGGATTTATTGAGGTACCCATCATGGGTACGCCTGCTTTCTGGCATCATCTAATCCAGGTAACAGCCCACTTCCCCAAACCCTTTACCACATCACCTAACAACTTCCTGGGATGCCCCACGGTTCCCTATAGTGTGCGTTCTTCCTCACAGGAAACAGCAATGTCCCCAACTTGTTCAACGACTAGTGTGTCCCTCGTGGTCTTGCATTAGAAGGCACTGCTGGACCTGATGAAGTTCGCACAGAGCTGGTGACCGAGCTCACGAGGAATCTCCAAGTCTCTAGCGTGTTTTTTCCTTCTTAGCATCCGTCGCTCTTTTCCTTAATGTCTCTCCCTTCCCCTCCTCCCCCAACTAGAATTCAGCTCCACGAGGGCAGAGACCTTGTTTGTGATGTTCAGAGCTGACTCCCAGTGCCTAGACCGGTATCCGACGGCGGCTGGAAGTGGAAACGATACTTTCTGAACGAATAAATAAGTGGGGCTTAATTGACACAGTTTTCTTTCATCAGTCAGCTCCTCCCAGTTTGTTGTGCAAACAGTCTCCAAAACCCCTCACTGGGACGCCCGGGACACGCCTCAATCCTCCTCCCTTGCTCAAGCTTCTCCCGCTCGCCGGCCCTGCCCCACACCTGGGTCCCAGGATCATCCCCTCTAAAGCACCTAGAACCCACCTGTCTCCACCACGTGTCCCTACCACCAGACGCTCGCTGCCCAGCTGAGCTGCTACCTAGGCGTTTAATGGGCTCTGCGGACAGCGACCGCGCAAGTGCGGAAATGGGTCGCGCACGCAGGATCTCTGACAAGTGAAGAGTTGTTTCTGAGTTTCCGTTCCGGTCTGAGCAGCCTTGTGCTGCCGGGAAGTCGGGAGAAAATAGCGGAAAGAGTACCCGCGCGCAAGGTTTTCTGGGACATGGAGTCGTGGAACACCCGAGGCTCTCCCTCGAGTTGAGCCCTTAATTCGTTAGGTCTGCATGTTCCGCACTCACTATCCGGTGCTACTTTCGGCGCAGAACTCATTTTCGCACTGCAAGGGGAAATCGGCCAGGTGTCGGCTTTTCGTTCCCATGACGCTCCGCGGAGCACGGAGCGCCTGCTGGGAGTTGTAGTCCTCGCCCGCGTACTGCGTTCGCCTAGGGGGAGGGCGGAGCTGCCGGCGGCCCGGGCGGGCTGGCAGCTAGAGTGGGTGCGATTACCGCCTCCGCCTCTGCCGCCTCCGCCGTCGCCTCCTCCGCCCGGGCGGTTCGCTGCTGCGCGGGGAGAGCGAGGCGGGGCCGCCGGGGCCGCCATGGAGCCCGACTCAGTGATTGAGGACAAGACCATCGAGCTCATGGTGAGTGCGGCCCGCTGGACCATCTGTTCTTCCGTCCGTCCGGCTCCGGGCGGGCCTGCCCATCTCGGCGTCCGGCGCGAGGCCGGCCCTGGCCCGTCCCCTTCCCCGCCGTCTCGGCCTGGACTTGGGCCCGGCGCGGTGCCTTCGGATCCCTCGAGATCTCGGGCCGGAGCTGGCCCGGCCCCCGCCTGCCCCCCGGTTCTCCTCCCTCCCCCTTCCCTGTCTCCGGGCCCCTCTCTCGACCGACCCTCGCTCGCTGATGCTGTGGCCTTAAGCTCACACTCGCTCTAGCATCTCCTTCTCCTTCTCCTTCTCTTGGAAGTGGACTTAGTTATTTATTTTCTTCCTCTATTTCTTTGGCCCAGGCCTGCACCGCTCTTGCAAGCCCCACTTAGGCCGAGTGAGATGGGGGGGGGGGGACGGAGGAGATCGGTCTGGGCCTCGGGCCTCCGCGTCCTAAATAGGGGTCTCAGCCCCCTCTCCCCAAACTAGGGCTGTGCAGCTGCCGGGAGAGGCCCTCCATGGGTGGAGATGGCGAGCTCTCGGGTTGGAGGCTGTGACGGATTAGGAGCCTCTCTCCCGGACCCCAGTGATGTCCGGCTTCTCGGACAAAGGGTTTCCTACTGGGCCAAGAGGGCTGTTTGCAGAGCAAGGCCCAAGTCCTCAGCATTCCATCTCCCAGGAAAGGGAAATCCTAACTTCACGTTTTGCAGAGCTGCTTTGGGAAACGGGAGGAGGGGGAGGGGTTGTCCTCATGACTGCCGCCAGTTCTTTCTTCTTAAAAAGAGAGAGAGAGAGAGAGAGAGAGAGAGAGAATATCCTAAGCCCCTGGGGAAGAGATCACTCATCTGTTAGAAACCATTGGTAGCCAGACCAGACTTCCTCGCCCCCGCGAACACCCCAACCCCTTCTCCCCCAAGGATTTGGAGCCAGAAGGGGTTTTTAGGAACAGGACCACGAGAGATTGGCTAGTAGAATTCGCTATTTGGTGGATGATTGGGTGGGAAAAATAAAATATGGCAGCTATTACCTGCCAATTGGAACGTTAGAGAAATCAAACTGGGCCGTGGAGGAAGTCATTGCCTCAGCAAATGGACAAGCCCAGGGTTTCTTCCTGTGGAAACCTTGACAGTTTCTTTGTATCTCTCCTGACACGGTAACAACTTCTGCCTAGGGTTGAGAGGAAAGGTGAAAGAATCTAATTAAACCAGCAAAATGTTTTCCTAGCCAGGTTTTTCTCCACTGTGAAAATGTTTATTGAGTCAGTGATTCCACTGGGTAGGGTCGGTGACATCAGAGCCACTTCCCCCATTTAATGCTATAAATAATAAATGGTGACACTGAAAGTCTGTTGGATAGCTGCATGGTGTCTGTGGATGCTGGTATCTTGGGAGTTGAGATGCCTGTTTTAAAAATGGAAGTACAGTAGCATAAATAGGGAGGTAGCTTCATATTTGCTGTCCTTTGCATTAAGTCACACAAGTAGACTTTTTTAGCATTCTTGAAAACTATATATAAAAAAAAGCTTTAGTAGTTCCTAGTGTGTGTATGTGTGTGTGCGCGAACGCGTGCGTGGTTTCTTTCGAAGGGATACTGTCACTTGTGGATTTTTATTTGATTTTCATTTATTAAGTAATTTTTTTCTTCTCAGTATAATTTACCAAGCTATTGTAGGCAAGGCTTTGACATTCTGCAACTTTTGTAATAGATTATTTTGGTATAGTATCTTAGTTAGAATTACAAATACAGTGCATATTCTTATGGATGTACATACGATACATGTACTTCCAACGTAGGAGTACTTCATAATTGAAAAATTGTATCTCGGTACCTCTTTGACATTGGTTTCTTTCACTGCTGTTCGTTTAAAAAATAACTGAATGTCTTTATTTTCAAAAGAATTAGAAGAAAACAGTGTAATCTGTTTAGTGTCCTTTGGGTGAATGGTAAAAAAAAAAAAAACTTTGGCCTAAATTTACTGGCTTTCTATGCTCATAACTGAAAAAATGTTTTGGTTTTACATGAGTGTACCTATCTGTGATCAGAAAAGATATTTAAGCCTTTCAAGGACATTATAAACCGGGGCTCATAAAATTTAACGAAGAGTTTAGTAGATAGCTAGATTAATTTTAAAGTGGCTTTATATGTACAGATATTGATAGTCCCTCAAAAAGATGTCAGTTAAAACTCTTGCCCAGCCCTGGCCGGGTTGGCTCAGCGGTAGAGCGTCGGCCTAGCATGCGGAGGACCCGGGTTCGATTTCCGGTCAGGGCACACAGGAGAAGCGCCCATTTGCTTCTCCACCCCTCCGCCGCGCTTTCCTCTCTGTCTCTCTCTTCCCCTCCCGCAGCCAAGGCTCCATTGGAGCAAAGATGGCCCCGGGCGCTGGGGATGGCTCTGTGGCCTCTGCCCCAGGCGCTACAGTGGCTCTGGTCGCAACATGGCGACGCCCAGGATGGGCAGAGCATCGCCCCCTGGTGGGCAGAGCATCGCCCCTGGTGGGCGTGCCGGGTGGATCTCAGTCGGGCGCATGCGGGAGTCTGTCTGACTGTCTCTCCCTGTTTCCAGCTTCAGAAAAAAAAAATGAAAAGAAAAAAAAAAACAAAAAACAAAAAACAAAAAACTCTTGCCCTGCTAGATAGCTCTGTTGGTTGGAGCGTCATCTGGGTGCATAAAGGTTGGGGGGTCGATCCCCGGGCAGGGCACATACAGGAGCAGATCTATGTTCCTGTCTCTCTCTCCCCCTTCCTCTCTCGCTAAAATCAATGAAAAGTAAAAAAAAAAAAAAAAAAAGACTTTTAGGTGACCCTTTTCATAAACATATGTACATTGATTTTAATGTAGTAGATTGAGTACAACTGATTTAGTAAATCCAGGATCAGTATGGGAGTGATGAGGCCTTCAATTAATATGCATGTGGCTTTCTATATCATTTGCATTTTAATTATGGTTTGCTGAAGTAGGTTAAAAATATCTTCTACATTGGTTTCAGAATAACATGATTGAAGGAGGGGAAGGGGTTAAACTGATGGTATTTTGAAAGCCTAAAGCATGAAATATTTTTAGATTTTTATGAGTCAGCTTCAATACTTAAGTATTTGTGATTGTGCTGCCTGTACCAGTTCGGTACTTAATGGTTAACAGGGTAACTTTCATTTGATATTTCAGAGTGTGCTGTGTTAAAGAGAGGAAACAGGCTTTTTGGATATCAGTGATTTCCTAATCTTCATCCCTCTGCTTTCTCTCATTTGGACGCTTTCTCCTTTTTTTTTTTTTTTTTTCCTGCACTAGTTTACTAGGAAATGAAGCTGGTGACAGAGTGATTGAAATCTTTAAAATATAGCCCCGTTGTTATTCCTACCCCTTCCTGAGGCTGGGTCCACAAAGAATGCTTCTCCAACAGACCTACCTCATTGGGTTCCGTCTTGAACACAGACCGTGTAACTCTTGATTGAGACAATTGTATTTACAATGGCTGAGGGTGAATAATTTATCCACCAAGTGACTTTTAGGGCCTTATATTGTCACGATACTCTACCTTGTTTGTGGGACTACTTTTCAAACTTCTGGTTTTGGTACAATCAGCTTTATTATTTTCTGTGAGATAGAAAAGTAGTAACCATTTCAAAAGGTGCCACGTTCACCAGAGTATGTCTAGTGCAGTGTATTTCACTGGAAAGAGTGAAGATAGTGCATTAGATAGCACATGAGATTTATTAATGCCTGAGCTAGGCTCTGAGGCCCTCACTGCTAGAAAGCACTCACAAAGCTGCTAATTGGAAGAGAAAGGTGGATAATCTTCTATTAGAAGATAGCAGAAGTTGCTGTTGAAAGTTTAGGGAAGGTTCCTCCTGCCCTTCTTGTGGGTGTGAGCTCACCCCCTCCCCCATTACACAATTAATGGGCAGTTGGTACTCCATTGTTAGCTGTTGAATGGTTCCCCTCTTTGCTAAGTGACAGTAAGTGAGCCATTTCCCTTCCGTGTTACCTCTAAGTGGCTCTGTTACTCGTTGAATGTCATAAAATAGGCAAAATACATTGGACCTTATTTTTATTTTTTTATTTTTTTTATTTTTTCTTTTTCCATTTTTCTGAAGCTGGAAACAGGGAGAGACAGTCAGACAGACTCCCGCATGCGCCGACCGGGATCCACCCGGCACGCCCACCATGGGGCAACGCTCTGCCCACCAGGGGGCGATGCTCTGCCCATCCTGGGCGTCGCCATGTTGCGACCAGAGCCACTCTAGCGCCTGAGGCAGAGGCCACAGAGCCATCCCCAGCGCCCGGGCCATCTTTGCTCCAATGGAGCCTCGGCTGCGGGAGAGGAAGAGAGAGACAGAAAGGAAGGTGCGGCGGAGGGGTGGAGAAGCAAATGGGCGCTTCTCCTGTGTGCCCTGGCCGGGAATCGAACCCGGGTCCTCCGCACGCTAGGCCGACGCTCTACCGCTGAGCCAACCGGCCAGGGCCGGACCTTATTAAGTAATTGTGGTATCAGTGCTATTTTTAGAGCTATTGAAGAAAGGCAGGCCACGGAGATGAAAGAAACAAGTGAAGACCCTGAAATTTTATTTTTCTCTTTGGACCCCCACCCCGCCCTGTTCCGATCATGGGCTTTTCTGAGTAGTGGGATTGTTTAGTAACTCCTTTAAGAAATTGGATCTTAACTTTGTCACTATCACTTGTCCTCATCTAAGTCTAGCCTGTGCTGATTTACCAACTGCAGATTAAATAGACAAAGGTTTGTGTCAGGTTCAAATGAAGTAGACTATGCATACTTATAGACCTCATTTATTTGACCTCAAGAGGCTGTGGCTCAAATATGTCATTTTTTGCCCCCAATTTTGGAATAGGTTAGATGCCCTTCCACATTTGACGAGGAGGAACTTGATCTTGCACACGAGTCCTGGCAGTCTTGGCCTGACTGCTGTACCTGGAAAACAGCGTTAACACAGGGGCCTGTTACATAGGTAGGGTCACTGGACAGCCCGTATATCCCCGAGTCGTGCTGTTTGATCCTGTGACCCCTAGAAACCAACTGTTTTGCAGTGGGAGGCGGCTGGGATCTTGAGTTCCACCTGGTGATGTTTACACTATAAGGGAAAGAAAGCATTTCAGGTTCTAATAATTCCAGTTCCAGCCTCCTCTCGGGCCTTTCCTCCCACGCTCCTCAGTCATTCTAGGCTCCAGCCAGAGCGTGGTGGACCCTGGCTCCTCTCGTTCCGCTCATGCTGTTTCCTTAGTCAGCGCCGATACGAACTGACCTTAAGCTACTGAAGGGCTAACATTACAGGAAGGACCTAATAGTTGGCTCTCTGGCTAACTTGGCTTAGGTCAAATCTCAGCAGTCCTTTCTTTTACTTGCCACCTCTTTTTTTTTTTTTTTTTTTTTTTTTTTTTTTGTGGCAGAGACAGAGAGAGTCAGAGAGAGGGATGGATAGGGACAGACAGACAGGAAGGGAGAGAGATGAGAAACATCAATTCTTTGTTGCGGCTCCTTAGTTGTTCATTGATTGATTTCGCATATGTGCCTTGACCATGGGGCTACAGCAGGCCTAGTGACTCCTTGCTCGAGCCAGCGACCTTTGGTCCAAGCTGGTGAGCCTTGCTCAAACCAGTTGAGCCCACGCTCAAGCTGGCAACCTTGGAGTCTCGAACCTGGGTCCTCCACATCCCAGTCCGACGCTCTATCCACTGAGCCACCGCCTGGTCAGGCTCTTTTTTTTTTAAGTTACTACTTTATTTATTTTAATTTTTCCATTGATGAGAGAGAGAGATAGAGACTCATCTATGTTGTTCCATTTAGTTGTATGCTCATTAGTTGCATCTCATATGTGTGCTGACCCAGGATCAAACCCACGACCGTGGTGTGCCAGGGTGATACTCTTATCTACTGAGCCACCCGACCAGGGCTCTTAAGAAAAGGAATTTAAGCCCTGGCCGGTTGGCTCAGTGGTAGAGCGTCAGCCTGGCGTGCGGAAGTCCTGGGTTTGATTCCCGGCTAGGGCACACACGAGAGGTGCCCATCTGCTTCTCCACCCCTCCCCCTCTCTTTCCTCTCTGTCTCTCTCTTCCCCTCCCGCAGCCGAGGCTCCGTTGGAGCAAAGGATGGCCCGGGCGCTGGGGATGGCTCCTTGGCCTCTGCCCCAGGTGCTAGAGTGGTTCTGGTCGCGACAGAGCGATGCCCCGGAGGGGCAGAGCATCGCCCCCTGGTGGGCGTGCCGGGTGGATCCCGGTCGGGCGCATGCGGGAGTCTGTCTGACTGCCTCCCGGTTTCCAGCTTCAGAATAATACAAAAAAAAAAAAAAAAAGGAATTTAAAAATATTTATTTTACTAATTTTAGAGAGAAACACTGATTTGTTGTTCCCCTTGTTTGTGCATTCATTGGTTGATTCTTGTGCCCTGATGGGAGCTCAAACCCACAATTGGAGCATATTGGGATGATGCTCTAACCAACTGAATACCCTGCAGGGGCTAGGTGCTGCCTTCTGAAGTTGGTGTGTATTATGGTGGCAGATACCACTTTGGTTTTTTATCGATTGCACTGCCTACATGATCGTCATTGTTCAATTAAATGAATGAGTCTGGCGCTTCACATACTCAGGCTTGTAGTCCAGTTTCCTGTTTGTGTCCCCCGTTAAATGATACACTCCTCACAGTGCCTTCTTTTTTTTTTTTTTTTAATTTTTTTATTTTATTCATTTTTAGAGAGGAGAGGGGGAGAGAGAGAGACAGAGAGGGAGAGAGAGGAGAGAGAGAAGGGGGGAGGAGCTGGAAGCATCAACTCCCATATGTGCCTTGACCAGGCAAGCCCAGGGTTTCAAACCGGCGACCTCAGCATTTCCAGGTTAACGCTTTATCCACTGCGCCACCACAGGTCAGGCACATAGTGCCTTCTTATAGTAGGTGTTTGTTAAATGCTACATTGAATTTTTTGGTTGAATTTTTGCATGCATTATTGCCCTCTGCTAGCATCGTGACCATCTCTTTTCTGGAAATTCTTACCTGTCTGCCTACTTCTCGTAATCACCTATTCCTGACTCTTGTAATAACTATCATACCTTTCTTCTGTTCAGAAAAGCCTGTGATCGTGTCTGAACTTCTCTTCCAGAGGCTGTATCTCATTGTCCTTTGAGTCCTTCATAATGCTTGGCACTTAGGTGTGCAATAGATATTTATTGATTTACATGAATGTTAGTTGTTTTCATGCTGTGAAAACTTTTTAAGATTTCCTTTTGATAATCTTAAGACAAGGATGGAGGCGAGTAGAGGAGAAAAGACTGGTCAGGGGGAAGAGGCGCAGACATCCACAGACACTGGACTGTTTTTACAGAACTTGACTCATGTACAGGTGAATTTCTGTGCAGCACACTGTGTGGCTGTTAGGAAAGTATTGAGGAAAACCATATTCCTTTTATATCTGTTGATGTGAACTTCCTTTTTTAAAAGGTTTTATATTTTTGTAGAGAGAGGAGAGAGAAAGGGGGGAAGGAGGAGCAGGAAGCATCAACTCGCAGTTGCTTCTCGTTCATGCCTTGACCAGGCAAGCCCAAGGTTTCAAACCTGCGACCTCAGCATTCCAGGTCGACACTCGATCCACTATACCAACAAAGGTCAGGCTCTGTTGATGCGAACTTGCCAAACATTTGATAAGTTCTAAGGATTCTGTGACCCTAGGGAAGTAATATTTAGCACAAAGGGCATGGGCTTTATAGTGAAACACCTGATTTTGTATCCTGGCTCCTGCCACTTGCTGCTGTGTGACTTGAGAAAGCTAACCTTCCTGTGGTATGATTTTATTAATTGGAAAAATAAGAAAATGTAGGTGTTGCTTCCAGTAGTTGGAAGGATCGTAGGAGAGATGCATGTGAGGGCTGTCTCTGCACCTGCTGGTCATACTAACTTTTCCCACAAGGACAAGGATCTTATTTGTAAGCACAGTGAAGACATGGTGGGAAGAGGTTGTAATTACCAGTGCCCCTCCCCCAGCTGTGCATGTCTTCATTTGTGAAGCTTCACAGGGGCCTAAAATTCAGGTGCTTTTAGCCGTACATTTATTGAAGCATCTTTGGGGGAAATGATGAAATCATACAGAATCACTATTATATTGGAAATCTGGGAGGGACTGTTAACATTACTAAGAACTACCAATTAGACATAATTAGATCTGTACTCCTAACTACAGAGAGAACCCACCAACCCTATTTCAGATTTCCTGGGAGAGAGACTAGTGATTAGTCATATTAACATTGCGCGTTGTGATTTATGTTTGATTGGTTTAGTTTATATGAAGAAATTAGGATTTTTTATTTCTTATACTTGTTTTAGCAAAGCTGATGATTTTTGAGAGACTAAGCAGTGAGTATCATACAAGATTTCCTGCTGATTGTGCTCGAGTTGTTCATTGACTTGGTTGACCAAGGGGGGAACTTGCGGATCAAGAATGCGCCTGTTACCCGCAGTTAAGTCTCTGCTGATCACAATTGCCTGACAGGAAGTTTGGCTTCGTAGGCAAATGAGAGCCAAACCAGGAAGACCTGACCTTCCAGTAAGATATCTCTACCCTGGATCTATGATTGTTTTTAATAAAATTCAGAGATTACAGGGTTCTGTGATGTCAGCAGGAAGCATGTTTTAGGAAATTCCCTGTCAGGGTTAGTTGTCAATGAAAACTTTCACAGAATTGTAAAGCTGTGGGACATTAACATGTAAAATGAGAAAGAAAAGGGTCTGAGTGGAGAGATGTGTACATGTGAGTGTAGTGAAGATAGGAAACCATTCTCTAATATAGAGCAAGCTCTGAGCCACAGAAGAAAAATTAAGTGAGAGCTCTTCTCCTGAGACAAAGGGAACTTGAGTAATTAAAAAAATTCTTTTTTTTTTTTTTTTTTTTTTTTTTTTTTTTTTTTTTTTTTTTTTTTTTTTTGTGGCAGAGACAGAGCCAGTCAGAGAGAGGGACAGATAGGGACAGACAGGAAGGGAGAGAGATGAGAAACATCAGTCCTTTGTTGCAGTTCCTTAGTTGTTCATTGATTGATTTCTCATATGTGCCTTGACCGGGGGGGGGGGGGGGGGGGGGGGGGGGGCTACAGCAGACCAAGTGACCTCTTATTCAAGCCAGCAACCTTGGGCTCAAGCTGGTGAGCCTTGTTCAAACCAGATGAGCCCGCGCTCAAGCTGGCGACCTCGGGGTCTCGAACCTGGGTCCTCCACATCCCAGTCTGATGCTCTATCCACTGCACCACTGCCTGGTCAGGCTTAAAAAAATTCTTGTAAGAGTTAAATTGAGAACACTTAACCACTTATGAGAACGAATAGTAAAGTGTATCTGCAGTCATCGCTTGGGGGGGTCAGAAAGGGGCCGAGGACGGGAAGATCTCTCTTCACACTCATGGTCTGACCTCTGTTAATCTTTCCATCCCTAGCACTAGGCCTTCCATCAGTTGGGTCAGTAAATGCTAATTTGAAGGGAAGAGGGAGAATTAACTCTCTAGTGGCAGGGAAAAAGACCTGACAATCGAAGAGGTTAGAAATGAGGTTGCTAGTCGAATTGTCGTGGTTGTGTTTTGCTGTAATTTTTCAGTGATTCTGTTATGGCAGTAAGTTATGCTTTGAAAAGCCGAGTGTATAGCTTTAGTGGTTAGCTACTGGCCATAGTGCACTAGAGCTGCTTTGATCAAAACTGGGTTTCTAGTTTATTCTTAGGTTCCAGAGTAATGTTACTTAATGGTAAAAGCTTGAGCACTCCTTTGCCTGAGATTTTACTTACGTGATCTCTTCTAAGTTTTGGGTGTTAAAATATATCCGTCTGATGGTCATGGGACGGTTACTCACTGACTGGCATTTCAGCTGCTTCAGTCGCTTTGCCTACAACCTGAAAAATCTTTAGTCATTGCCTAGGGTTTATTAACAAATCTTGGAATTAAAACATTCCTCGGTTTTGACCAGATTTGAGGTCCTGGGTCAGAGACACAGTCTTTGCTTATAAACACAAGGACTAGTTGGGCAACATTATACTGTGCTTTGTTTTAACATGAATATTGTAGGCCTTCCAATGGCATGGCTCTTTGTTAATGAAATGCTTTTTAAGTAGCAAGATCCAGGGAGTTAGCTGTTTGAGGATGTTTCGGTCAGTACAGTGGCATCTTAGTTCATCTCGGCTAAAGTATTGACTCTTTCGTATTATTTTTAGTTCTCCATATTTAATTAACTGGTGTTAATTAAAACTTGGGGGCCTTGAGGGTCAAGCTTGGTTTCTTCTGCCTCCCGAATCTTGGCCTTTCTGATCCTTGGACTTGGGTGCAGCTGTGCTCTGTGACAAGGGCTTGGTCTCTACCACCTAGATAGGGGACTTTGGGCAAATTATTTCCTCTAATCTTTTCTGAGAATTAAATGAGTAATGACTTTAAAGGGCAAAGCCCATTAGTAGATCTTCAGTGAGGGGAGTTATTTTAATTACTGCAAGAATATTTTGGCAATTGTGTGAAAATTGAGGAAGTAGAAAACTTATGTGCAAATGAGTTCATAGTCTTTGATTTTTAAAGTTTTTTATCTATGTCATTCTGTTGAATGCCTTTTCTCTCTTCCATCTAGTTTGTTCAGAATTCCCATTCTAATGGAAAAGTTGTTATTGTAGTAAAAGAATGTTTATATAGTGTGGACTGGGCTGGTTTTAAAGGTGTCATTTAGTAAATTATTTATTAGTGTTCTTTATTATTCTCCTTAGTTTATTCCATGACTGGCCATTGTGCAGATTGGCCTTTATTGAATCAAAAGTACATTCTGAAAATTATGCCCTGTGTTTTGAAATGTCCATATTTCAGCTGAGGGTTGAAGATTTGGGTAAAGTGTAGATTTTATGTTTTGTATGTAGCACACCAAAAGATTTCTTGTTAAGTGCTTAAATAAATCTCTTTATTGGGAGGTATATGAGACCTCTCATTTCATTAGTTTTGGCTGACAGACTTTTTGTAATGGTGGAGGACCTGTCTCCGAAAATGGATTAGGAAGTTCATTGTAGCTGAACAGTGTGGGACAGTTACATGGATAACAGTGCAAGCCTTTAGCTGTTAGCTGCTCTCATCCGGAAGTTGCATGTTACTTGTCATAGTAAATGATAACGTCAGGGAGGCAAGCCTTTGCCATGTGGAATCTTCCCCTTCTCTGAACGAGGACGCGAGGGACTCGCTGCAGCCTTTTACCCCAGGCGGCTTACTCAGGGGCGTAGCTTCCTGTGCCTCAGATCCACCACTCCATTGACCCTGCCTTCCAGCTCTTGGTGGCTGTCCTTTGCCACTGGTGCCATGGTGGGTGTATGGATTGCTCTCTGTCTTTCAACAGTTACCGAAGTGCATGTTTGGGATTTTGTTGAAGAAAGCTGGCCACAGTAAACGGAAAGCACCTTGGAAGCTGCTTGACTCCTGTCTGTTCTCAGACTAGTCTGAAAGGGAATTCCCCCATTCATTCTGGATTGGTGGATCTGAAGTACAAAATATTGTCCAGGTAAGCAATTACCCTGTATTGTTTTGTTTTGTGGAACTCCACTTTCTGAAAGGAACGGAAGAAACCTTAGATCTTTGTGCTTGTAAGTCTGTATCTGGATGTGGACTAGTTAAGGTGCATGTGGCTGGCTGAAGGACCAGGAGAAACTTTGTTGCAGTGTAAGTAGTACCGTTATTTTTATTATAGGCTCTAACCCTTTATAGTAATAGTCCAACAGGGAATGTTGTTTGGGGAATAGCTTGTAAAATATGGAAAACAGATGATCATTTTGAGGCATTATCTCATGATGATTTATAGTTAATACCTGGTCAAAATAATTTTTGTAGTTAGCGTGTAAAGTAGTGGTGTTTTATTCTCAGGATGCTTAGAGGGTCTTCTCAGGAAGATTTATTAACTGGGACAACTGTTTATTGAGCATCTGCTAAGTGCCAGGTACTGGTAGGCTGTCTACATATATTATCCTGTTGGCACATGCTGTACCTGATTTTGACACGAAGCTCATAAGCATTAAATGCAAGTTGCCGAGGGTTAGACAGCAAGTGCAGGGCAGAGCCTCGCTTTAAGCTTGAGTCTGTGTCTCCCCAAAGGTCTGCCTCTGCGCCCGACTATGGTTGCTGAAGTTGCTCCTTCAGCTTCTGCAGGATTTTACAACAGGCTCCCCTTGGAGAGCACACGGCTGATCATTGTGTGGCTAGGTATTTTAATGTATCTGGTGCACTCTCCGCTTCATGAGAAAATCAGCTCTTCAGTCAGTGCATCAGACAAACATGGAGGTAACTTAGGGAGTGTAAGAGAGGCAGTGAATTTAAATGTCAGAACATGTTCTGTACAGGGAGGTATCATTTGGTCTAGTGAACTCAAACTTGCATTTTTTCAGTTCCTTCTTAGTTTCTATTGGTTATTTAAATAGCTCAGTAGCTTACTTTGCTGACTTCTTTTGACCTCTGGTTCATTGGCCTGACAAGGAGGACATTGTCAGGCAACTTTCTTGAGAACATGACTTTTTTCAGTATTTAATATTCCCTCCAGATTACCTATTCCCTTTAATCTTGAAAAAAAGTCTTTTATCATAGGCTCACACTGACTGTCAGAACTTTTTTTAGTGTAACTCCTTTCTGTATTCTAATAATTCTTCAAGGTGAGCATTTTTAGCACTTGGTATCTGAAGAGCTGTCAGGGCCATGGTTGGGGGTGGGTAGAAGTAATAGCAGGTGATAGTTCGCATGACACTGTATTGAGCACAATTCTAGGCACTTTATATGTCTAAACTGATTGTTTAGTAAGTCAGTGAGGTGGGTACCATTATTTCTGTTTGCTGATGAGGAAACTGAAGCATAGAGTAGTTAAGTAACATGTTCAAGATCACACATCTAGTGAGAGACAAAGATGAGATACGTATTCAGGCAGTCTGGCTTCAGGGAATGTGCTTCTGACCTCTGTGCTCTGCTGTCACTAATTCACTGTCATCCAGTGATAAAGGGAAGGGCACAAATCCTGACGACTAAGCTGTTCCTTCTGATTTGGAGAAATCATTGCAAAGGGGAAGATAACAGTTGTTGAGTATCCCTTGCCTTCTGTGGAAAACAGGCTAGCTCTCAGATTCTGTGAGCCTGCAGGCTCTTTCCCAAGGGGACTCACAATAGGGTTGTTTGAGGTTATTTTCCAGAGCAAGGCTGTCCAACAGAACTTTCTGTGATAATGGGAATGTCTGTGCTGTTCAGTGTGATAGCCACTAGCAAGCCACATTGGCTATTTGGGAACAGTGTTTTGTCACTGAGGAGCTGAGTTTATTTTTTTTGTTTATTTATTTATTTATTCATTCATTTTAGAGAGGAGAGGGAGAGACAGAGGGAGAGAGAGAGAGGAGAGACAGAGAGAGAGAAGGAGGTGAGGAGCTGGAGCATCAACCCATATGTGCCTTGACCAGGCAAGCCCAGGGTTTCGAACCGGCGACCTCAGCATTTCCAGGTCGACGCTTTATCCATTGCGCCACCACAGGTCAGGCCTGAGTTATTAATTTCAGTTTACATTGAAGTAGCCACATGTACGGTTTTAGAGTTTACCGCGATCCTGGGTCTGATCCTTGGTCTCACATCCTGAGACATCTGATCTGCTCTGCGTGCTCAAAGCAGCTCTCATGCCAGGGTTGGGCTCACATTAACCAGCTGTGCAAGACTGATGTGGAAAGCCAGAACTCCAGTTTGTTATTTTTATGTGCTTGTTGGCATGATTGATACAAACTTTTCTGATAAGTAGATTTGCTTACTTGGTTCTAATATGTCAGTTTAATTTTTTCAAGTAAGAAACTTGAGACTCAAGTCAGATGAGGGGAATATTGTCTTCATGTAGGTAGACTGTACCTACCAGGCGGATCGTGGTCAGGGACTTACTTTGCATGGACTCAGCCAGGGAAGTGCGACACTTGCTGGACTAGGACTGAGACGGCCTTATTCAGCTTCCATTAGAGATGGCTGGGTTTTCTCTATGGCGGAATCTCTTCTTTCAGCCTCTCTGCTTGCTTTTACCTCCCAAGTCCTTTTCTGATTAGGTAACCGATTTTAGACATGTTCTTAAATTCAGCACAGATGCACTCTTGACTTCTAGGTCTGGGAAGCCCTTTGTTCTCCTTAAGGTGCCTTTGTCACTGCCGTGGTCCATTCTGTGTTCATTTTTGACTTTTTTTTTTTTTTTTTTTTGTATTTTTCTGAAGCTGGAAATGAGGAGGCAGTCAGACAGACTCCGCATGTGCCCGACGGGGATCCACCCGGCACGCCCGCCAGGGGTCGATGCTCTGCCCATCTGGGGCGTCGCTCTGTCTCAACCAGAGCCATTCTAGCGCCTGAGGCAGAGGCCATGGAGCCATCCTCAGCGCCCGGGCAAACTTTGCTCCAATGGAGCCTTGGCTGCGGAAGGGGAAGAGAGAGACAGAGAGGAAGGAGAGGGGGAGGGGTGGAGAAGCAGATGGGCGCTTCTCCTGTGTGCCCTGGCCGGGAGTCGAACCCGGGACTCCTGCACGCCAGGCTCTACCACTCAGCCAACCGGCCAGGGCTTCATTTTTGACTCTTAAGAAGACAGTTGAATTTCCCTTGCTTCCATGTTGCCTCTTTTACTGCAACACACACATTAGCTTATTTCATTTGGTCATACATTGTGGGGTAGAAGAGGAACATACTTGTAAGAAATGCTCCTGTGATGTCTTCTCCTTGCATCGCATCATGTTATTAGTGAGCTTGTTTTCAGTGGACTACGTCATTACTTTGTGACTTGTTCTTGCTCCTTCTGTTCTTAAAGTACAAAGAGTAACAACTAAATTTTTATTTGGCCATTAACTTTTCCTGTGTGCAAGATGGATTGAAGAGACAAAGGCAGGGAGACCAGTGTAGTGATCAGTGAGGAAGGAGGGTGATCTCAGCCTGGATGGTGGGCGTTGTGGGGGTGCTGGGCTTGGAAGCGATGTCGGAGGTAGGACAGCACGTGGGCCTGTTTATAGGAGGGCACGGGTGCAGTGGAGTCGGAAGTTTGGATTTTGGCCTGAACACCAGGTTGGATGCCTTTCTCTTTTTCAAGATAGGGAATACTAGAAGAGCAGATGGGGGGGGGCAGAGGCAGAATGAGTTTGGTTTATAATGAATTTGAGTTGCCTGTTGGGTGAATCCTCTTAAGAGGAGAAGTATCTAGTAGGAATATTAATCTGGAGCTCACCAGAGGGAGCAGGGACGGGAAGACGGGAGGTTGTTACTTAGCCTCAGTGGTAGCTGACTTTGCCTAGCGTTACAAGATTACTCAGTACAGACTGGGGAGTCTATAGTTCGGAGCACGGGAATGCCACCGTAAAGGAGTGGGCTGCAGCGAAGGTCATGTGACCTTACAAGATCCTATGTGATACTGATCAAGAGGGTGTCACTCTCTTTCCATCTTGATCTGGGAATTCCGTTCATCCTGTTCCGGGTCAGCAAGGCGGCCCATTATGCTTGGGTTGTGATGTTCTTTTCCACTGTAATGGTCTAATTAATAGAGAGAGATACTGTTTCTGAAGTGTAGTTTTTTTTTTAACTCCATGTTCTCACTAGACATCTTATGTACAATTATGCAAATTCAGCTCTGTGCACCTGGTGACAGAAACAAGGAGGAAAGGACCAGCGAAGGCTCTGTGTCCCGTGGGAGGTGCAGTGCACTGCCCTCCTCTCTGATGAGTGAGCATGGTATTTTAAAGGCACGCGTTTTTAACATCACATGAGGCTGAAGTGCAAGCCAGAACTTTTATCCGTGAGAAGCAGTGAGCAGTTCACGTGCTGGAGTGGAAACGGGCTGTGTTGGAATTACTGAGACAGTGTCAGTTGGCGTGGCAGATATTTAATGGATTTTTAAGGCTGATTTTTACTGTGTGCTGTTTCCACCATATGTACCGACTTAGCCCCCAATTCCCAGGTGTGCTGTAATTGCACTGTAATTAGGTTTTGATAATGAAAGCATGGAGATACAGAGTTCATTACAGTTACAATCAATACTTAACCAAAATTTTTTGAGTACATTACGTAGGTCTATGGTATAGAATTTATAAGGTACAGAAAGAAGTCCACAGGAAGTCTCCTGTTCCGTGGAGTTCCAGCTGCTTAGCCACATTATTCTGCATTTGGTTTTTTTTTTTTTTTTTTTTCATTTTTCTGAAGCTGGAAACAGGGAGAGACAGTCAGACAGACTCCCGCATGCGCCCGACCGGGATCCACCCGGCACGCCCACCAGGGGCGATGCTCTGCCCACCAGGGGGGATGCTCTGCCCATCCGGGGTGTCGCCATGTTGCGACCAGAGCCACTCTAGCGCCTGGGGCAGAGGCCACAGAGCCATCCCCAGCGCCCGGGCCATCTTTGCTCCAATGGAGCCTTGGCTGCGGGAGGGGAAGAGAAAGACAGAGAGGAAAGCGCGGTGGAGGGGTGGAGAAGCAAATGGGCGCCTCTCCTGTGTGCCCTGGCCGGGAGTCGAACCCGGGTCCTCCGCACGCTAGGCCGACGCTCTACCGCTGAGCCAACCGGCCAGGGCCTTCTGCATTTGGTTTTTTAAATGTAAAATATGACGTGGTTACCTTCCACTTCAGTTCCCAAAGAGCGCTCATAGTTTTTGAATAGATAATTATTTTTAAATTTTATTTATTGATTTTAGAGAGAGAGAGAGAGAGAAACAGGAACATCGATCTGTTCCTGTAGGTGCCCTGACCTGAGATTGACCCAGCCACCTCTGCATATCGGGATGACACTCTAGCCAACCGAGCTAGCTGGCCAGGGCTTGAATAGATAATTTAAAAGATGCGGGCTGATTTATTGTGTGTGCTGTAATTTGTGAAACCAGTCTAGACTGATACTTGTACAAATAAGTTATTTCCAGTCTTTTGCTATTACACACGATGCTATAAAGAATAACTTAGTGTCCATGTCATTTTACGTGGAGGAGGGTTCAGGGCAGGCTCCCACCAGCAAGCATCCGTGGATAGGTCTGTTAAAGAGCTGATAGACGTCCCCACATTGCCCTGCAGTCGGTCCCACTGCAGCAGTGGCTGCTGTCACAGGCTTTGCTTGCTGGTACTCTTACAGCCTGACAGACACGTGGTTCTGTGGTTTTTAAATGGGTGCTTTTTTAATTGGCCATCTTCCCCTCCCCCCATAACTTTTTATTAACATTTTCATGGATACTGAAGAGTTTGGAAAAGAAAATAGTGCAGCAGACCCTATATACTTCCCTCCTAGATTCAACAATAATTAACATGTTGACACGTTTGGATAATTTCTCTGCTCTCCCCCTGCCCTCCCCCATTCTCCACCCCCATCTTTCTTCCTGTCCTCTCCTTTCCCTCCTATTCTGCCTCTCTCCTCTCTTCCTCCCTCTCTCCTCTCCCCTCCCTCTTCTCCCCCTCCTGTCTTTCTCTAAATACACATCCATTTTTGTTGTTAAAATTTTGAAAGTAGGCCCTGGCCGGTTGGCTCAGCGGTAGAGCGTCGACCTGGCGTGCGAGGGACCCAGGTTCGATTCCCGGCCAGGGCACATAGGAGAAGCGCCCATTTGCTTCTCCATGCCCCCCGTCCTTCCTCTCTGTCTCTCTCTTCCCCTCCCGCAGGCGCTGGGGATGGCTCCTTGGCCTTTGCCCCAGGCGCTAGAGTGGCTCTGGTCACAGCAGAGCGACCCCCCGGAGGGGCAGAGCATCGACCCCTGGTAGGCAGAGCATCGCACCTGGTGGGCGTGCCAGGTGGATCCCGGTCGGGCGCATGCGGGAGTCTGTCTGACTGTCTCTCCCCGTTTCCAGCTTCAGAAAAATACAAAAAAAAAAAAAAATAATAAATTTTTTTGAAAGTAAGTTGAAAACATACTTTACCCTCCAAATGTTTCAGCATGTATCTCCTAAGAACAAGAACAGTCCCTGTTCCTCTCAGACCACACACACACAGCCATATATATCTTTATGTAACCACATATTACATACATAGTCATATTTTTATACATACATAAAACCACAATACTATTTTTACATCTAAGAAAAGGAAAGTAATTTCATAATATAATAGCAAATATTTAATTAAATTTAAATTTTCCTAATTGACTCATTGTCTTTTCTAGTAATCCTTCTTCCTTTAAGGAAAATAATAAAACACTAGGAACCAAGCAAAACCCACCCTTTGTATTTGGTTATGTTTGTTGAACTTTTTTTTCATTTAGAACAGTCCCTCTGCCTTTTTCTTTTTCCTGGCATTGATTTCTTTCTTTTCTTTTCTTTTCCTTTTTTTTTTTTTTTTGTGAGATGTCCATCTCATTTAGTTGTCCTGTAGGATGTGCAGCATTCTTTGCTTGTTAATTTCCTCATGCTGTCATTTAACTTGTTTCTCTAACTCCTGTACTTCCTGTAAACTGGAAGTGAGTGAGAGGCTTGACTGCCACCAGGCAAAACATTTTGACTAGAATGCTTCATCCTAGATGAGGTGTGCCTTGCATTGAGTCATGTCGGGTGGCCCTTAATGACAGGTTATTTCAGCCTCCATTAAAAAGGTAGTTTCTTCCTGTGCTCTTAGAAAGGAATCTGGGGGGTGTTTTGGCCCCTTATAAATATCCTGTTCGATTACAGCCTTTCACCCAGTAGTTGCAGCATCCCAACCCTGCAGTGAGTTGTCAGAGCAGGAGCGCAGCATCGGGGTTTCCTCTCGCTGTGTGCAGTTATGAGCCTGCATTCAGAAAGCCCGTCGCCCTTGCTCCGCCCTCCTGGCGTGCGTCACCATGTTCGCATAGACTTCTGTTTGCTGAGTGCCCAGGTCTCACTAGTGAGAACCCCTTCCGGGTCGCTCCGGCCTCCTTTTGACACGAACTCGGCAGTCCTTGTGCTTGGCTTGGTTTTTTACTTTCCCTTCATGTCAGGAATCAACCATTTCTCCAGGAAGCTTGGTTTTCTTGTAGTGGGGAATGGCATTTTAGAAACAAACATGATGGCTGTTGGATTGTCATTGCTTCTCAGACCTTTTCAGTGGATAGAGCTAAGAAGTATACTTAGAGAGAACCAGGAGTTCGTGTTAGTTCTGACTTAATATTACAGGGATATTTTCCTGAACCTGTGAGCCTTTTGATTTTCAAAGTCTAAGGGACATTATCCATGTAATGGCCATCAAATGGAGATCCAGATTGTTATGGAAATAGGCAGGGAAGTAGCTTTATTCATTCATCACTGAGCATGCACTCCACTTGGTCCTGTTTCGTCACGGGGGAATCCAGAACTGAGTCAGAATGTACCTGGCTTCCAGAGGCTTACCGTCTTTTACATAGAATGTGCGATATAATGTAACAACTGTTAAGGGTCAGAAGAGGTAGACATGCAGTGTGTGGGAGTTAGGAAAGGAAGGACATTTCATAAGGGACATTTTTTCAAGGTTACTGTTTGCGCCTGAGCAGACAGGAGACTTGGGCTGGATGTCCAGGGTCGGGGTGGGCTTTCATGGCAGCGGTGACCCGGGAGCAGTGGCTGGCAGGCGGTGGTGTGTTTATTGTCTTTGAGGAGGGACTGGTGAGCAATCTTTGGCTTGTTGGAGGGTAGCTTGTGTAAGGCGATACATACATTTGCAAAGATAGATTTATTGGACTTTATCCTTTAGGTCATAAATTACAAACTAGTAACCTGAGGATGGATAGAGCTTCACAGATATATTTTATCTGGTCTGTATAGATTTTAAAGATTGAGACATTTTATATCAAAACACTAATTTCTGGTTTCACCTGACAATTGGGCTGAGCAGCGGCTGCCGTTCTGAGTCAGGGCTTGTGCTGTGCTGGTCACTGTAGCCCTTGTAGGTCCATCTTGATCTTCTGAGCCCTACAGGCTGAGCTGCTCCCTGCGGGGGTGACGGCGGTGGGCACGGCTGGAGGAGAGAGTGACTGTGAAAGGGACGAGGGCTGTGCTTTCATCTGTTTGGAGGGTGTATGGCGGCAGGGCGACCAATCAGTCAACTTAGACTATTCCAGGGAAGAAATGACAAGATAGTAACAGATGGTGTGAAGAGGAGGAAATGAGACATTTTAAATATAGAATGGATAGATTGTGTTGATATATATGAGTGTGTGTGTGCATGTATTGACATGAATGTAAATCAGATTATATATTAAAACGTGAAGTTCTGCTTTTGAAAAGCTTTGTATTCACAAATCAGTTTCTAGATGTGAACCGCATGCTTTCGTAATCTATTGGTTAATTTTGGAAGACAGTAGTAATAGTTTCATGGTTGTCATTGTGTAAAGTTTAGTTTTGCAATATGCAAATAACATGCTTTGATAAAAGACTAATTCTGACCTGGTTTTATTTCTGAAAGTTGTGTATAAATATAGTGAAAATTTACAGTGATTTTTTAAGAAAATAATTTTTCTTACACAATCATGCACTGCATAATGTTTTGGTTAATGACGACCACATCTATGATAACACTAGGGAACAAAATTTTTGTTGCATCCACAAAAACACTTGTTCTTACCTAATTCGAGTGTGCTGATCTCAAATCTGACATTAGTTTTTCTCTATAAGCTACAGTTTTTTTGCAATTCAAGATTTTAGGTTTTCATCTTATTGTAAAATTTTCAACATTTAGTTTAACATAATGAAGTAGAATGTCTTCTTGTGCATCGTATTTGTGAAAATATAATAATTTATATAATGCAGTAAATACACTAATACACTAAAAGATATGATTGCATCAGAATTTGTCTACAATTTCAAAATAGAACATATTAAAACACTTATTTTAATCATAAAATTTGCACAAAACATTTGAATTCTGTTCAGGCAAAAATTTGCATTTGTAGCTCTTGCGTTTGTGTACTTGTTGAGGACAATCTCATTTGATGCTCATCACTAACAGCTCCAAGATTTTTAGGAAACTTATCAAGGTGACTGTTCAGGAAGTGAATCTTAACGCTCATGTTACATCCAATGTCGTGGAAAGCCAACAGCATCCTTTGAACCAGAAGTTCATAGTTTTCTGCTTTTTTGTTGCCAAGGAAGTTCTTTGTAACTGCCACAAAAGACTGCCATGCTGCTTTCTCCTCCTTATTCATCTTCCTGGCAAATTCTTCATCACGTATGAAGGTTCGAATTTGAGGTCCATCGAATACACCTGCTTTTATCTTTTCGAAAGACAAGGCAGGAAAAGCGGAAATAATATGTTTGAAAGCATTCACTTTCTCTATTCAAATCCTGAACAAACTGCTTCATTAAGCCAAGTTTGATGTAAAGTAGGGGGGAAATGATCCTATCTCGATTAACTACAGGTTCATTCACAATATTTTGCATCCCTACTTCCAGAGCTTCACGTTTCGGCCACTGCTTCTGTGTCCAGTGTTTCTCCCGAGCTCGGCTGTCCCACAGACACAGAAAGCAAGGATACTTCGTGAAACCTCTCTGTTGTCCTAGCAGGAAATTTACCATTTTAAGATCCACACAAATGATCCAGTTATGCTCCTCATACTTAAGAAACTCGAGGACAATTTTTATGTCATTCTTACTAAGTCATTCAATTCGGGTTGGCTAAATTGCTGAGGGGTTAATGACAGCTTGGCATCAGAAGAAGACCCTTCAGATTCTACAACCATTTTCTCATACATCTTAGCAAAATACACTTGATCACCATGTTCACTTTCTTCGTCCTTAGAAGAAATAAAACCATTGAAAACTGGAACCGGGAGTGTCTCAGAGTGTGGGATAGGTCATATTGCTGAAGGAATATTAGGATATGCGATCATATGCCGTTTTTTCTTGCCAATGCCCTTTGTATGGATCAGACAGAAATAACAGTCACTGCTGTGGTCCTTAGGTTCACGCCAAACCATGGGAATACCAAAAGGCATTCCTTTGCGTTTTCCTTTTGTCCAGTCACAAAGCATTTCCTCACAATTATGACACACAGTATGAGGAGCCCAATTCTTGTCTTGATCACCAAGGGGAACTTGAAAATAGGCAATATATGCATGTGTCACAAATGATGAAATATTGCGCCTTTGACGTTGAAGTAACAGCCACATATATAACAGAAGGTGTCTTACATTTACGCCTACTCAAAGAAGCCATGATTCAATCTTAAAACAAAATAAGAGAGTGATTTTATCAGATAATAATTTTTTCCGTTTAAAAACAACTACAGTTATGTAAAAGTGATGTTTGTAAAACATTAATTGCCTTGTGGTTATGTTCAATCCAAGAGTCCTTGCCCTTTAACTCCAATTTAAAAACCAATGCATGCCATTAACTGTAACAAAAAGAAATTAAAATTGCATAAAAACTAGAGCATGCACCAAAAAACAGATTTCAGATTTGGAATCAGCGATGCAGAAATGTATAGAAACAGTTCTAAAACCTCATGTAACAGAAAATGAGAAAAAAATTGTGCCCCAGTGTAATGGTTTCATTAGATTATAATGGAGCTGGAAAATTCCTATTACCTAGTGACGTTGTAGCTGGTGTAATGTTTCAGGGCAACATATTACACAAATGTTGTGTTACACTTACCTACAGTATTCAGTACAGTAACATGTTGTACAGGTTTGTAGCTTAGAAGCTGTAGAGGAACAGAATTTGTCACCCAAAAAGATGTCTATTTGACAAAATTCTTTTAGGCTGGTTAATTTTAAGAAACAGCAGATGAGGGAGAACCTCTTAAAACCAAGTACAGAGGGTCCTCGGGTTATGACACACTCCTTTTCTATGGCAGTGACGTAACCTGAATTTTGATGTAAGTCGAAACACACTTTAGCCTAAGTCACTTACCTATCCTAACACAGTTGTAAAATCATAATCTAGAACATACAGATGCACAACTAAGCCACAGAAAGAGGAGAAAGATATGAATATACTGTACTGCATAGTCTTGCTCTGTGGGCAACCAAACTAGTTCACTCACGGCCCGCAAGTACAACGCTAATGTCGTAAGCCGAAACACTCACGTCTCTATTTTTTTAATGTTTTTATGGGAGTGAACATTGTAAGGTCATAACTGTTGTAACTGAAGGATCCCCTGTACAGCAAACAAGTTACCTTTATAAAAGATATTTACATTTTTAAGGGCATCTCCCTGGCTTTACCTGGAAGATGCTGCTGACTTTATTTCTAGAAACTTATCAGTGCAGGAGACAAGGACTTAAATCTGCTTAACAACCTTCCCTTTGTTTACCATGCTCTTCCTGGTAAACTTCCCCCACTGCCAACATCTTCTGTCTTCAGATGAAGAGGGTACTGTGTTTAAGGTGGTGGTTTCAGCCATTTGGGCAAGTTACTCAGTTTTCCTGGCTTTCTCCCATTATGTAGGAGGTATACATGCTATTTAACTCTTGTTTGTTTTTCTGCTGTTAATCTGTCTTTTATTACGGGGATGTCTCAGACCAGAACCCAGAAGGGTAGAGGGAAAATTATTTTCCTCCCCTACAGAGCACGAGGCTATATCACAGCCTAAGTTGTGTGGAATAGGCTAGAACAGTGGTCCCCAACCTTTTTGGGGCCACGGACCGGTTTAATGTCAGAAAATATTTTCAGGGACCGGCCTTTAGGGTGGGACAGATAAATGTATTACGTGACTGAGACAAGCGTCAAGAGCGAGTCTTAGACAGATGTAACAGAGGGAATCTGGTCATTTAAAAAAAATAAAACATTGTTTAGACTTAAATATAAATAAAACGGAAATAGTGTAAGTTCTTTATTCTTTCTCTGCGGACCGGTACCAAATGGCCCACGGACCGCTACTGGTCCGCGGCCCGGGGGTTGGGGACCACTGGGCTAGACCATCTAAGTTTGCGTAAGTGCACACTATGATGTGCTCGATGAAATCTCCTAATGACACATTTCTCAGAATGTGTCTGCATTGTTAATCAGCACATGACTAATTATGGAGTTGTTTTCAAGCAAAAATATTAGCAACACTGTATCTATTTTCAAAGAGTTTAGCTGCTTGTATTTAATTTTCCCCACAGTCTCTGCCTGAAATTTATCAAAAGAACAGTGAATTGACAAGAGACTGTTCCAGACACTTAAAATTATACCTATGATAGGACTCTCTCTGCTGTTAATAAGTATTTTGGAAATCTTCCCTGTCTGGTTGGGTCATGACTTTATAGAGTCCCATTAGAGTCCCATTGGCCAGTGACATTACTCAAGATATTTAGTAGTGCCACCAGCTCAGACAGACAGTCTGAGAGAGTCATGAAGAACATGTAAATGACTAGACCAGGAGCGAGAGTGACTCACCCACAGAAGCCACACCTGGATACTGTGTAATAAGCTTCCAGTTTCGAGGGATGAACATAGATTAGTTGGAGAGCTTTATTTATTGTGTATAACTTACATATAGTGCAGAACACAAACGGTAATTTGTGAAGTTTTACATGTGTGTACACCACCCTGTGTCACTATTGCCCCAAACGAGACCCAGACATTTCCAGAGCCCTGGGAGGGCATCCACGTTCATGCCTCCCTCGGTCAGTAAACCCTCTTGCACTGCAGGTCAGTTACGGCTGTTTTTGGATTATATATAAATGGAATCATACAGCATATATTCTGTGTGTACCCCTTCCCCCACCCATTGTTATATCTGTGAAATTCATCTATTTTGTTAACAGTTCTTTTCCCTATGCATTATTCCATTGTATATGTAGTCCATGTTTGTTTATGTTACTGTTGATGAATTGGTTGAGTTGTTTCTAATTTTTGGCTGTTGTTATGAATAACACCTCTAAGGTGGACATACACACTTGGTTCTGTTGGTTATAAAAATCCAGAGTGGAATTACTGGGTCATAGGATTAGGCATGGTTAGTAGCTTCAGTAGATATCGTTTAACTGTTGGCCAAGTGTGTATGCCAACTGACGCTCCCACCTCTGCTGTGGAGAGTTCTAGCATCACTTGTTTTGCCAGTCCTTACAGCCCCTCTGATGGGTGTGTAGTAGTGTCTACACTGCGGTTCTGTTTGCTTTTTATTTAATGGGCTTTATTGAGGTGTTTGCATGTGATAAACTGCACTCACTTCAGAGTACTGTTTGGGTTTTGGGAACTGTATACACTCATACAACCACTACCACAGTGAGGAGATAGAATGGATCTGCCTCTCCCAAGCCTCCCTCATTCCCCTTGGCAGCCCCCTACTCCCATCTCGGGCCCAGGTGACTGCTTTCTGTAAATTTGTTGTGCGTGTTCATGAATTTCATATACATGGAATTGTACAGCCTGCATATACTGTATGATTGTGTTGGCTTATTTTGCCTAGCATAATGTTTTTTGAGATTTATTCTTTTTTTTTTTTTAAGTTTAATCTAGAGATTTTTTTTTTTTTTTTAAACGGAGACAGAGAGAGAGTCAGAGAGAGGGATAGACAGGGACAGACAGACAGGAACGGAGAGATGAGAAGCATCAATCATTAGTTTTTCGTTGATTGCTTTCTCATATGTGCCTTGACCGCGGGCCTTCAGCAGACTGAGTAACCCTTGCTTGAGCCAGGGACCTTGGGTCCAAGCTGGTGAGCTTTTTGCTCAAACCAGATGAGCCCGCGCTCAAGCTGGCGACCTCGGGGTCTCGAACCTGGGTCCTTCCGCATCGCAGTCCGAAGCTCTATCCACTGCGCCACCGCCTGGTCAGGCTTGAGATTTATTCTTATCATATCAGCTGTTTGTTCCTTTTCATTGCTTAGCAGTATTATATTATATAGTGTACAACAGGTTGTTGATTTTTTTCTTTTTTCCAAGTGAGAAGAGGGGAAATAGACTCCTAAATGCGCCCCGGCTGGGATCCACCTGGCAACCCCCTTCTGGGGCCATGCTCGCAACCTAGCTATTTTTAGTGCCCGAGGCAGAGGCTCCATGGAGCCATACTCAGTGCGCAGGGCCAACATGTGCAAATCAATCAAGCCGTAGCTGTGGGAGGGAGGAGAGAGACAGAGAAAGGGGGAGGGATGGAGAAGCAGATGGTCTCTTCTCCTGTGTGCCTTGACCAGGAATTGAACCCGGGACTTCCACATGCCAGGCCAATGCTCTACCACTGAGCCACCTGGCCAGGGCATATACAGCAGTTTTATTTGTCCATTCTCCTGCTTGTGAACATTTGGATTGTTTCCAGTGTTCAACTGTTAGGAATAAAGCTTATATGAACATTTGTATTCAGATTTTTGTTTGGACTCTTGAGTATACCCAGGAGGGGAACTGCTGAGAAGAGGGTAGATGTATGTTTGCTTTTCAAAAACTACCAGATCTTTCCCCAAGGTGGTTGTACATTCCTATAGTTCCTTCCACTGTGTATGAACATTCCAGTTGCCCTACATCCTCATTAGCACTTGGCATTGCCCTTCAATTTTAGCTATTCAAATAGGCGAGAATTCTGGTTTCCCTAGTGACTGACCCTCTGAGCAGTACGGACGTTCATGGACGTCCTCTTGTCTCCTGACCATCCAGAGTACGGTCGATTTATTTTAAAAATGTGTAAGGCAACATTAAGAAAAGGCAAATGTATGTTTTTCTTGTGTTTCCATAAATTGGTTATCAAACAAACATGATTTTAAGTTAGTAAAACTGGAACTGGAACTAATTTTATTTTTTGAAAAGAAAAAAACAGCTCACTCCCAGAGGTCAGTGAGTATGAAGAAAACTCACTACTCAGAGGACTAATGATGAGCATTTATTCCATGTGCCTTTTGGCCATTTAGATAAATTCTTTAGGAAGGTGCTTACCAAATCTTTTGACCCTTTAAAAAAATTGAGGTTTTTTTGTCTCATTGATTTGTGGGCGTTCTTTATAAATCTGGAAATGAGTTCTTTGTCAGATACACACTTGTTCTCTTGCTAGCTTTCCAAGGTCTTGATATTGTCTTTTGATAGAACATCTTAATACTAATAAGGTGTAATTAATCAAAACTTTTATAGTTTTTTGTGTCTTATTAAAGAAGTCTTTGCTTACCCTATGGTCTTGAAGATATTCTGTTTTCTCCTAGAAGCTTTATGGTTTTATCATTTCAAAATAATTGTTTTTTATGGTTGAGATAGGGGTCAAGATTCATCCGCCCATATGGTTATCCAATTAGCCTAGTGCTATCATTTACACATACATTCAGAAACTGTTGAAGAATTGTTTAATAAGAACTTTATGTTTTCTTTTTACAGAAATAATCCATATTTATTATAGAAAAATTGAAAATGAAAATAATGTAAATAAGAAAAAAAATATAAACGTTTCCCATTATATGTGGCTTACTATTTGGTGTACTTCTCTTTCTTCATTGCTAGTGATACGGGGCATAGTCCTCTTATGCTTGTGGTTATTTGTGTTTCTTTTGTGGAGAGGAAAATGTTGAGATTAGCTGCGGTTCTGCTCAGCGGACTCTAGAGCCAGGTGCACTTGGGGAGCAGGCGGAGGGAGGCCCCAGAGTGAGGCTCTTTTGAGTTTGTTGTGGCTGGGCCTCTTGCAGTCGCAGTGGCCATCTCTGTTGGAGGCCACCTGCAGAAGTGTCTGCTACTCAGCATGCCCTGGCCAGGCCGGCTGGGACCGCCCTTGGGGCAGTGCCTCAGGGTCCATCAGGGGCCCCTCACCAGCAGCCTCAAGGACACTTGCTCCTGCTGGCCTGTGTTGCCCTGAGCTTGGAGGTGAGGTCCGCCAGGAAGTCCTCCCACTTGTCAGGGAGGCTGTCTCTGGTCACGTGCAGTCAGCCGTTTCCTGTCTGGGAGGGTACCCTGGTCCCGTTCCCAGTGCCGGTGTACATGGCCTTTTATTTTGGTATTTCTTTGATGATTTCAGTTGCACTAGTCAGAAACTCCAACCTTGGCACCTGTTTTTCTCCTAAGTGTGGTCCAGTTCTGCTTTTTTGCACCCTAGCTTTTTGTTGTTCTGTCTCAGTGATTCTTGTGCCCCCCCATCTCCACGCCCCCCCCCCCCCCCCCTCCAGTGCATCAGGTCTGTGCGGACCTAACTAACAAGCAGTGATTTGTCGTCAGGGCCACCTCCCCTTTCCTCCTTGCTTGCCTGCTTACCCTCTGCTTGTCCTTTAGAGCTGAGCTCAAGCACGAATTCCTCAGGGGCTGTGTCTGGGTCCTGAGTCCCCCTACAGGTTAGAATCCTTTGTCATATTCTTACGGCACTCAGTTCACTCTTTTCACAGCTGTTAACATAACTGTAATTGATAAATGTATTGCATAATTTCTCACTTATTAGAAGGCAGTCTCTTTGGGGACAAAGATATGTCTGTTATGTCGTGTTCAGTTTGTAGCATATTATTTTTTTAAAAACTGATTGATTTGAGAGAGAAACACTGATTTGTTGTTCCGCTTAGTAGTGCATTCATTGGTTGATTGTGTATGTGCCCTGACTGGGGATTGAACCTGCACCCTTGGCATATGGGGATGGTGCTCTATTCACTGTGCTACCTGGCCAAGGCTTGTAGCATATTCTCAGTACCTAGCACAGTGCATGCCATACAGTTGCTGTATGGCCAGTAGCTGCGGCCACCACCACAGCCGCCTGGCCCGTGCAAGTTTAGGTTCACATTCAATTTGGATCAGTTGTGGAGAATCAACAGAGCCAAGAATTGATGAGCCATTTTCTTTATTTCTAGCCTCACGCTCGGCCGGCGAGTAAAAAACAAACACACGGGAACCAAAACCCACTCATTCACCGCTGACAAAGCTGCTGACATATCCGAGTTTTCCTAGAATCAAAGGCCCTCACCAGTCTTATTCACCTCTGTTCCCCATCTCCTTCTCCTGCACAAACTGGCTTCTCCTTCAGCACTCTACCATTTTGGCTCTCTCTCCTCTACACCCACGTGGCATCTCTCCCCTCTCTACAACGGGTCTCTCCCAAAATGGCCTCCTAGTTCCTCCTTTTTAAACTTTGAGGTGGGACAACCCCCTCCTCCATCACAATTAGCATAACGAAGCCCCTTCCCAATCATGAAAGTAATCAGCCACCCCGCGTGGGCAGCGGCCATCTTTAATGAAGTGAGCATAAAAATCACATTAGACTTATTTGCCCAACAGTTGCCCAGTTGAATGAGGGAATAGATTTGGGGGGGCAAATGAGAATTACCAGCTCATATCAGAAGTCTATGTGCTTGTAAAATGAATACATTCACTCATTAAACTTCTAGTACTGTTAAAATGGCTTGATCCTGAAAATTAAGCTTTGGCATCACAAACTTTTTTCAGAAGATCATAAAGCATCCCTTCTCTTTCTCTGCTCCAGATTTTAAAACCTGTTGCATTGATTTGTAATCTGTCTAGATAGCCTTATCTCACGAAAACTTCTCCTGTCCTTTTGAAGTTGTCAACTGCTAATCCTTCGTTTTCTGCTTGTTCTTTTCCCTCCTTCCCCCCCTTTCTCCCTTTCTCTCTTTCTCTCCCTTCTTCCTCCCTCTCTCCCTCCTTCCTGTCCCTTTCTTGTCTGTGTTTGTGTCAGTGATTAATAGGATCACTATTTCTGTGAATAGTGCTTCCGTAGGTTGAGTAAATTTAGTACAGGCTGCATATAGTCTCCTTCTCTTGGAAATAACTTGATAATTGTCATTTTAGTGGTGTGTTTCCCAACATTTCTCCAACTTTTTGAACCCAGAATTATTATTCTTTTTTATTTTGTTTCAAAACCGATGCAGTCGGAGGACTGTTCTTTACTATTTTTGTGCCTTTGCCCCCACTGCTGTAAGAGCCCTCTGTCACCCTGCCAAAGCCAGGAGGAGGACCTAGCACTGTTACTGCTAGACGGACATCTATTCCTAATAACCTTCTCTGTAACCTTGAGAGTAGGCTTCTTTCCCACAATTTAGCCTGTGAGGAAATGGAGACTGGAGAGAAAATTGTTTTTTCTTCTCAAGGTCGCATAGTGATTTTGTCTTTATTTCTACAAAGCCTTGTGCTCGCTCTTATCCCTGCAGGGGGATTGTTCTTCTGATTGAGAGGTTGCACCCCTATCACCTGCGTTTGAGGAGTGGTAGGTGGCAGCTCAGGAGTCTCCAGAGAGCCAAGAGGCTCAGGGGAAGCGAGGCTGGCGGGCTCCAGGAGGGCAGTGGGCTCCAGGTGGGCAGTGGGGGCCAGTGGGCTCCAGGCAGGCAGCGGGCTCGAGGAGGGCAGTGGGCTCCAGGTGGGCAGTGGGCTTCAGGTGGGCAGCGGGGGCCAGGAGGGCAGTGGGCTCCAGGTAGGCAGCGGGCTCCAGGTGGGCAGCGGGCTCCAGGCTGGCAGCGGGCTCCAGGAGGGCAGTGGGCTCTAGGTGGGCAGTGGGGGCCAGTGGGCTCCAGGCAGGCAGCGGGCTCGAGGAGGGCAGTGGGCTCTAGGTGGGCAGTGGGTTCCAGTGGGCTCCAGGTGGGCAGCGGGCTCCAGGAGGGCAGTGGGGGCCAGCAGGCTCCAGGCAGGCAGCAGCAGATTCTCAATATTTGGAGAGAGAGAGAAGGAAAGGGCGAAGCCTTGGCTGTCCTTGTCCAAAGGGCTTCTCAGCCCATGGCCGCTTCCCTCCCTGGTTGCAGGCTCCCCTCGTTCATTCCCCCAGGTCAGTCTCCATAGTGCCAGGTCAGTCTCCACAGTGCCGTAGGACATCAGGGTTGGAGGCACAGGCTGGCTTCTAACAACAGTGTAGTATCTGTATTTATTGAGTGCTTGCTTTGGATAAAGCAGATGTACCTCTGTTGCCCATATTGGACCTGGATCTTAACCCGCCTCTGCCTAGGGTTTATTTTTGTTTTTTTGTTTTACCTCATTAAAGTCTTATTTTTAAAGTCTTTCTATTTTATTCTTTCTCAATAAAGTTTTTGAAAAAGAGAACTGTAAAGCCAGTAGCCACAGCCACCATCACAGCCGCCTGGCCCATGCAGGTTTGCACTGGATTTGGACAGACGGTAATGAAACAGCAGAGCCAAGAACCATCATCTTTAATCCTAGCTTGCACCCTGCGGGCAAGTAAAAACATACACTGGACTCCAAAACCCACTTATTCAGTGCTCACAAAGCTACTGACTTATCCGAGTTTCCTAGAATCAAAGGTTTCTAGCTCATCAGACTTATTCACCTCTGTTCCCCATCTCCTTCCTTCTTTCCCTGCACAAACTCTGCACAAACTATCTTCTCACTCAGCACTCCACCATCTTGGCTGCTTCTCCTGGCCTCCTCCACGTAGCCTTTCTCTGCTCTTCTCTCTAATGCTAATCTCAGGAACCGAGAGAGAGCAAGCTCCCAGTCTGCCCCACTTTATAGTGTAGAAATCAAAACCTTTAATCCAGTATACAAACAGAGAAGTCTCTGATACAAAGTCACTTATCTGAGGCATAATGGGAGTCCTCATGAGAGTGCACCACCCCACACACTAAGGTGTTTTTAATAATAAAAATATATATTATATATATATATATTTTTTAATTTTTTTTTTAATCTTTCTGAAGCTGGAAACGGGGAGAGACAGTCAGACAGACTCCCACATGCGCCCAACTGGGATCCACCTGGCATGCCCACCAGGGGGCGACGCTCTGCCCCTCCGGGGTGTCGCTCTGCCACGACCAGAGCAACTCTAGCGCCTGGGGCAGAGGCCAAGGAGCCATCCCCAGCGCCTGGGCCATCCAATGGAGCCTCGCTGCGGGAGGGGAAGAGAGAGACAGAGAGGAAGGAGAGGGGGAGGGGTAGAGAAGCAGATGGGCTCTTCTCCTGTGTGGCCTGACCGGGAATCGAACCCAGGACCCCTGCACGCCAGGCCGACGCTCTACCACTGAGCCAACTGGCCAGGGCCCTAAGATGTTTTTAGTCTTAAAACTAAGCCTTAGGCTATAAGAATCCTGCCTGCTTACAGCCTGTCCCCCCACACCCAATGCATGCTATAAGCGAGCAAACATATATCATATTTACAAACTTATTTGACTAACTGTAAAGCCAGGAGGCAGGGCCACCATCACAGCAGCCCGGCCCATGCAGGTTCGCATTGGATTCGGACAGTCGGTAAAGAAACAGCGGAGCCAAAAACTGATGGGCCATAGTCTTTGATTCTAGCTTGCACCCGGCGGGCAAGTAAAAATACACACTGGGCTCCAAAACCCAGTCACATTCAGTGCTCACAAAGCCACTGACTTATCCGAGTTTCCTAGTATCAAAGGTTTCTAGCTCACCAGACTTATTCACCTCTGTTCCCCATCTCCTTCCTTATCCCAAATACAAACTCTACACAAACTGGCATCTCACTCAGCACTCCACCATCTTGGCTGCTTCTCCTGGCCTCCTCCACGTGGCCTTTCTCTGCTCTCCTCTGCTCTCTCTTCTAATGATAATCCCAGGAACCAAGAGAGGGCAAGCCCCCGTTCTGCCCCTATTTTATAGTGTAGAAATCCAAACCCTTAATCCAATATACAAAATAGGGAAGTCTCTAATACAAAGTCACTTTCTGAGGCATGATTGGATTGTACCACCCCACATCAAAAAGGGTAGGAAAGGCTTAATCCCAAAACCAAGCCCCAGGCTAAAGGATTCTGCCTGCCTTTAGCCCACCCCAACACACATTAATATCACCTGGGCGAAGGCCTCCTCGTGTTATCTTTAACAAAGTGAGCATAATACATTTTATCTGCCCAACACCAACAAAAACCTACACTAAGCAATTAAAATTTATGAAATCATGGGTTTGATGTGCTAGCTATACATTTTTTGTACTATGTATTTAAATTAAACATGCATATTAAACATTAAAATACCTTTATGTGTCACCAAAAATTACCACGACTACCAAACCTCGTGAGTCATTGCTTTAATCAACCCCATTCACTTTATCCGTTCATTCGTCTATCCATGAATAGTTCAGTTATATCCAAAAAAGATAAGGACTTAAAACACAAAAGATCGTTGAACACAGGCCAGTACTGCCACAATTCCATATTGCACTTAAAAAATTAACAGTACTTTCTTAATATCAAATAGTCAGTTTATACTTGCTTGTCTCATAAATTTTAAATTAATACTTTTTTTTTTTTTTTTTTTTACTACTTCTGGATTTACAGAAGAATTGAACAGTACAGAATTTTCATATACTCCCTCTGCAGTTTCCCCCATTAACATCTTAGGGGTGTGCTGTACTTGTCAAAATTAATGAACTAATATTGATGCATCATTTTAAATTAAAGTCCATAGCTTATTTGTGAAAGGCAGAAACCATGGGCTGAACCAAAAACATAAGGCAAGCATGTTTCAAAAGGAAAATTTTCAAAATGCCTGGGTGCAGGCAGGTCGAGACCAGCAAACTGTGTTAGCCCCAAGGGAGGGGTGGGACGGGTTATATGGATTTGTCAAAGGACCTTGGGCAAAGGCAGCTGCAAGATAACTTATTCTGTTTGTGGTTGGGAGTGGCACCACAGTTCCTCAAAATTGTCTGCACCCTAATACAACTGTCCCTTATCAGCATCCAGCTACAAGGGAGGTCTGAGCCGGTTACTGAGTAGGCAAGTCCTTCTTCCTCCCTCAGGCCTGCACTGTTCTTAAGGAAGATGGTGGCTGAGTAGCCATTGTATCTATCAATTTGATACTCTTAGTTTTTACCAGTGTCCTCTTTCTGTTCCAGGTTCCAGTATCCATGACAGCATACTGGCTAGTTGTTGTGTGTCCTTAGCTGCTTCTTGGGTCTTCCGGTATCTTAGACTTTCTTTCTTTCTCTCTCCTTTCCCTCCTTTCCCCCCTTCCCTCCCTTCTTTTTTTTCTTTTTCTTTTTTCTTTTTGCCATGTGCTTATTGAAGAAACTATGTAGATTGATGATCTTGTCTGGATAATTCCTTGCATTCTGGATTTTGCTGATTATATTCTCATTAGGCCTGCATACTATTTCCTTTTGTATTTCTTGTAAATTGGTAGCTAAATCCAGAGTAGTGTTGAATTCAGATGCAGTGTGTTCTGTCTCAATTAAAACAAAATGAAACAAACCAGTCCATGCTCTTTCTGGAACTGTTACGTGTTTGTGACCCTCTCTGTCCCTTTCAGGTAAGTGATTCTTGAAGAATCATAGGACTTTTAGGCATGTGCATTACTTTGAGTTAAAAACTGCACAATTTTTTTTTTTTTTTTCATTTTTCTGAAGCTGGAAACAGGGAGAGACAGTCAGACAGACTCCCACATGCGCCCGACCGGGATCCACCCGGCACGCCCACCAGGGGGCGACGCTCTGCCCCTCCGGGGCGTCGCCATGTTGCGACCAGAGCCACTCTAGCGCCTGAGGCAGAGGCCACAGAGCCATCCCCAGCGCCCGGGCCATCTTTGCTCCAATGGAGCCTTAGCTGCGGGAGGGGAAGAGAGAGACAGAGAGGAAAGCGCGGCGGAGGGGTGGAGAAGCAAATGGGCGCTTCTCCTGTGTGCCCTGGCCGGGAATCGAACCCGGGTCCTCCGCACGCTAGGCCGACGCTCTACCGCTGAGCCAACCGGCCAGGGCAAAACTGCACAATTTATTGATGGTAGATAATGGAACAGTAATCTGGCTGCAGGAGTGCCCTCAGGGGACTGTCACTTTAGCCAAGGAGAATGATGACACCTTTGATGGCATTGACAATCAGTAGCAGAGTTTTATTTCTATAGTTTCTTTTCTATTTTTGACTTTTTTTTTTTTTTTTGTATTTTTCTGAAGCTGGAAACGGGGAGAGACAGTCAGACAGACTCCCGCATGTGCCTGACCGGGATCCACCTGGCACGCCCACCAGGGGCGAAGCTCTGCCCCTCTGGGGCGTCGCTCTGCCACGACCAGAGCCACTCTAGCGCCTGGGGCAGAGGCCAAGGAGCCATCCCCAGCGCCCGGGCCATCTTTGCTCCAATGGAGCCTTGGCTGCGGGAGGGGAAGAGAAAGACAGAGAGGAAGGAGGGGGGGGGTGGAGAAGCAAATGGGCGCTTCTCCTATGTGCCCTGGCCAGGAATCGAACCTGGGTCCCCCACACGCCAGGCCAACGCTCTACCGCTGAGCCAACTGGCCAGGGCCTATTTTTGACTTTTTTTTTTCTTTTTCTTAGTTCAGAAATGTGATGACCTTTGCTACTTTATCCCCTCCCCCTCCAAAAGGATTTGAGTGATTATTGTAACACATACAATGTAGGGGGCGGGTAAAAACGAAATGAGTAGGGAAGTGAAGATAAAAGGAAAAATGAGCATAGAGAAATAGGATGAGGGCCAGGATAAAGTTATGAAAAAGGCATATGTAAAGCCAGAAGCCAGGTGACCATCACAGCAGCCTGGCCCATGCAGGTTTGCATTGGATTCGGATAGTCGGTAAAGAAACAACGGAGCCAAAAACTGGTGGGCCATAGTCTTTAATCCTAGCTTGCACCCGGCGGGCAAGCAAAAAACACACACTGGGCTCCAAAACCCACTCACATTCAGTGCTCACAAAGCTATTGATTTATCCGAGTTTCCTAGAATCAAAGGTTTCTAGCTCACCAGACTTAATCACCTCTGTTCCCCATCTCCTTCCTTCTCCCTACTCAAACTCCGCACTAACTGGCTTCTCACTCAACACTCTGCCATCTTGGCTGCTTCTCCTGGCCTCCTCCACATGGCCTTTCTCTGCTCTCTGCTCTCTCCTCTAATGATAATCCCAGGAACCAAGAGAGAGCAAGCTCCCATTCTGCTCCCATTTTATAGTGTAGAAGTCCAAACCTTTAATCCAGTATACAAAATAGGGAAATCACTAATACAAAGTCACTTCTGTGAGGCATGATTGGATTGTACCACCCCACATCAAAAAGGGTGGGAAAGGCTTAATCCCAAAACCAAGCCCCAGGCTACAACGATCCTGCCTGCCCTCAACACACATTAATATCACCTGGGCAACAGCCTCCACGTGGGCAGCGCCATCTTTAACAAAGTGAGCATAATACATTTTATCTGCCCAACAGCATAGAAGAAGGTTAGCTGTTCCAGGAGGGCACAGACGAGCCTCTGTACTAATAAACTGTCCGCAGCAGCTTGCAGGGCTTTTCTGATCTTACTTGATAAGTGTATTCCTTTCTTTAAGGCTATTGGTCTGTTTGGTGTTTGCACTTGGTAATGCTGCTGTTCTTCATTGTTTATTGGAATGAAGTTATGGAAAGATATGGGTTAGGTTTCTCAGCATTGGCTTTCCAGCTCTTTGGAAAACCAGAACTCATTTTTTCTGTGGTCCTTTCTGAAGGCTTAGTTTTGATTAGTTTATCTTGTTACCTACTTTTTTCTTTCTCCAGCATCTGGTATAGCATGAATGGGATATTCTTGAGAACATTTAGTTTTAGATGCCTTTGTCAATAAGATAAAAAGACTTAATAGGAAAGTGACTATAAATTTAATCATTTATATTTCATCCAAATACTGTATTTTTATGACCTTGTCCATGCCAAAAATCATTTGTGAGCTTCATCTCTTTTATTTGAACTGAATATTTAAGGTTTGTTACAATTTTTCCAGTTGAAAGTGGCAGAAAACCCAACTTGAAACTGGCTTCAGCCAACAGAGGGGATTTATAATTTGAAAGATGCAGAGGTAGCTGTGGAGTCAGGTTTCTTCTCCGGCTCCCGTGGACCGGCTCCCGTGGACCAGCTCCACACGGTCCCTGGGGTCACGAGATGTGGCGGCAGCCCCAGCTTTCCTCTCAGTGAGGGGAGGGGTTTCTCTTCTTGAGGCGCCACATCGAGATCCTGGCATTCAACTCAGAGGGTGTGCCCGTTCCTGGGTCAATCGCTGGGATTAGGCCATGTGGCCAAACAAGTGTCCACATTCAGCCCCTTAAAATGATAGCATTATACTCTCTCTAGCCTCTGAATCTAGTTTTTGCTCTATGTGTAGACTTCCTGGATTTTACATGTTAATTACTTGATAATATAACAAATATTTATTGAGTTCTTACTGTGCATAGGCACTGTAAGGACATGAATACATTACATTGTAGATTAGTAAATTGTCTTACTAATTCCTTATTAAATGCTTTATTTTTTATTTACTTTTAGAGAGAGGGAGAGAGATGAGAAGCATCAACTTGCAGTTGCAGTACCTTAGTTGTCCATTGACTTGCTTTCTCATACATGCCGTGACAGGGCGGGAGGGGGGGCTCCAGCCAAGCCGGTGACCTTTGGGCTCAAGCCAGCGACCATGGGGTCATGTGTATGATCACACACGCAAACCGGTGACCCTTTCTGAAGCAAGGCGAGCCTGTGCTCAAGCCAGCAACCTTGGCATTTTGAACTGTGCTACCACACGGTCAGGCAATGCTTTATTTTTTAACAAATTATTTTGGAAATAAAATCATCCAGGTTATTTGGTTACAAGAAAGTTTATTACTTTAAGTATTTTCCTGTGTTTTATAGACCAATTTTTTATTTTTGCACTTGAATATTTTTGAACTTTCTAGCTCATATCTCAATTTGGGTAGCTGTTTCTGGTATTTCTCTGTATACTTTTAACTCACCAATGAAAACTGTGGACAACATAACGGTTTTTCTTTTAAATGCAACAGGAAGAGCCCCCGTGAGATTTGTCAATGATCCTCAATTCTCTAGTCTTTCAGTGCTAATGAAGATTTATTAACTTGGTGACATCTGTGCTCTGCGCTTAGTTGTTCATCTTGACTGACTGATAAAGTTATTAAAACAACGGAGTTGAGCGGGGGTTTTTTTTTTAAAGATTTTTTATTTTATTTTATTTTATTCATTTCTAGAGAGGAGAGAGAGAGACAGAGAGAGAGGAGAGAGAGACAGAGAGAGAGAAGGGGGGAGGAGCTGGAAGCATCAACTCCCATATGTGCCTTGACCAGGCAAGCCCAGGGTTTTGAACCGGCGACCTCAGCATTTCCAGGTCGACGCTTTATCCACTGTGCCACCACAGGTCAGGTCTGAGCGGGGTTTTTGACAAAGAAGTCCAACATCTCTTAAATGTATATTGGGCCTTTCCATCATGACCTCATCACTTCCTTTGTGTGCGGACCCCACAGTGCTGTGGTCTAGACCTGGTAGGTTCAGTTCATTGCGGCAGGTGTGAGCAGTGACTGTCCCCTGTTGAAATGAGGTGCTTCCAAGGCAGTGCATACCACAAACACCGTGGGAGAGCCTGAGAGGACCTGGGCTAGAAAAACTTTTTAAGAAGATGGACAGACTGCTCTGTAAGGGCCCTTCCAGCTCCAGAATTCAATGATGTCTCTGGCGTGAAGCGGTGAGAAAACTCCACTTGCCCAATTTCCTGGAGGAGACAGACGGAGGGGAAACAGAGTGCCCTCCCCGCTCGGCTGCACGGCCGCAGCGAGGCCCTTGCGTGGGCAGGCCTTGCCCCTCGCTGAGAGGCACATTCACTTGTTCTCCAGCCCAGTGGATTGGGAGGCGCACAGCTTATTTGAAAACAAGGTCAGTTTAGGATATGAGAACAATGACTAAGAGAAAGTAGAGCAAGTGAAAGTTTACTATAACTTTAATTAAGGAATGATAAAATGTGCCCCTTTATGTCTCAGCTTTGACAACTCACTTTTTCATGCTACTCCTAGATAATGAAGCAAAAGTTTGGTGACCACTGTTTTCTACCCCCTCACGTGTCTGTGTGTGTGTGTGTGTGTGTGTGTGTGTGTGTAAAATTTTAAACATTGAGGCTTGACCAGCTTAGAATATGTATTTCTCTGGGACAGGGTCTGGGTAAGTCTCTAAAAACAAATATGTATTCAAGAAATGAGCAGTGTTTAGAAAATAGTTGAGGGCTCGTTTACACGGTGCACGGTTTGAATCTGAAGGATTTTTAGCAGGAGCAACTTCTGTGCTACAGGTGCTTGTTCAGAGTTCATGATGAGATGGAAGTTTTGAAAGTCTGGAAGTGATTTGTAAAATACCATTATTTGATTTTAAGTTTTAACACTCTGAAAAAAGTGAAACTGTATTCTTTAAAAATTATTTTATACTTTTTTAGGAATTTAGCCATCTTTCTCCCTTTAGTGAACCAGGAAATTACACAGCTTTATTTCCTGAAATAATTTTTAATGCCAGAATAGTTGGTTTTGAGAATTCTTGTGTTTGTTGAAGCATTTAGTATCCTGACATGCTCAGTAAACTTGAATGAGTAAGCGGTGTAAAGTGATAGATTTATGGGTTATGATGTGGTCTGACTCTAATTGAGTCAAACTATTGAGAGTAGATGGAATAATATTCCTCAGGTCATCTTCCTGAAAGTGATATCTCTTCCTAGAAAAAATGAGAATGTTTTCACTATATTGGAGAAGAAAAGTTTTCACTATGTGCTAATGCTCTCTTTAAAACACAGTAAACTTTGCTCTTTCTTACATGTGAGTAGGGTAAGGATTTGGCTCAGTGTATTACGGGGCAATCAGATCTTGCACAGAGGCTTCCAGGAATTCTCTAGATGTTTTTGGCTTATGAGAAGGGGTGAAGGGACTGGAAGGGGACAGCCAGCACCTCTGCGGGAGCCCTGAGAGGGAAGTCTCTGGACTCGCTCGGGGCCAGGGGCTCTGGTGCAGGTCGCGAGAGCAGGTGGCTGTCAGTTCTCAGAAAACAAGGCGAGTGTTCAGTTGCCTGGAAGTCCTCTCAGGTGTAACACAATATGGAGAATGGAGCTTTCTGGCCAGGTAGCCTCCGTGAGCTATCTAGAAGCCACAGGCATTGAAATGAATTTGGGGTAGTATCTTTGTCACTTCAGAGTGCCACCAAACTTTGAACAACAGTGAAGGAGAATGGCCTGGAAATAAGGGGCAAGGGGCTATGGCCAAACCCCCAGGTAACAGGGAGGAAATGCCAGTTACTCTTGAGGTGTCCTACAGGAGAGAGGGCTGAGACACCTGAGCAGCAGATCTCCATTGTGTGCTGGCTGCACCTCAAAAAATAGGGTAGACAAAAGAATCAATTAAAAATCACCTGTATTTAATTCTGGATATTTTGTGTGTATTTTTTTATTAAATAAAAATGGGATTATAAATCCTGGTTTTATAGCCTTTATTCACTTAATGTTTCTTGAATATTTTTCAGTGTGTTCTAACTTTCCTTTTATATATTATAAACTCCTTTTGGGTCAATAAATATACTACTCCTACAACCATGATATTTATTTGGTGGACACATAATATTCTGTCTCTGGATAACCTGTAATTTATTTAACCAGTCCCCATTGTTGAGCATTTTCCCTTTGTTATTATGACAGTGATATGATCAACATCTTAGCTATATTTTTGGGTAGATCTATTTTTTCTTTAGTATAATTTTTTTGCACATGAAATTGCTGAGTCAAATGAAGTGCGTGTTTTTTCAAATCCTGAATATGTATCGAGAGGGTGCACGCAGGGGGTTGTTCCAATTACAGTTCAATCAGCAGTATAGATGAGTGACAAGAAGATAAAATTTGAGAATAAATCAGAGAAAATTGCTCCTTTGGAGAGCAAATGTCAAGCAAAGGAAGTGACAGGCAATGTAGTTCAGGAAGAAAGTCGGGGTTTGGAGGCAGATAGAATTGCAAATCTGCCGTTATTGACCTCTGGCAAGGTGACGTCTCAGCTCCTCAGTTTCTTGCTTTGTAAACCTAAGGTTTTATGAGAGAAAGCTCATGAGATCGCGGTAGCTCTAGTGTCTGGCACCTAGTAGGCTGTCTGGCACCTAGTAGGCATTCGTCAGTATCAATTTACACCCCTCCCAATTTATCCTTTTTTGTAAATTTTCATTTATGTTTATCATTTTCATTGAAAACGAGGTTAAATTTACGGTTAAGTGGTCTCCTTTAGCCTGAACAGCATTCCTAATTGGGCCACAGATGTTAACTGACAAAGGCTCAGATGTAGTTAATTGAACAGTTCTCTCCACTCTCAGGATCTGTGGGTCTTGGATAAATCCCACTGGAATTGGGTTCAGACTGATCTGACCCGGAGGTTGCTGGGGGAATCGGTTCCTTCTTGGCAACTGCGCCTCTCACTGGTGCTAGTACAACTGGGGATGCTTGTGTCTATGCCAGAAATAGATTATTTTGTTACATTCTGTTCTCCGTCATGTTGCTTAGAATAGAGATTCCCTTCTCCCCTCATACATGTAAACCCTGCCCCTCTCCGGCTTCTCCAAGAGCCCTGGAAAACCTGTGGCATTTTTGATCCATGGGTGGCAGCCGTGAAATAGACAAGGATATTTTTTTACCCCTTGGAAATTACTCAGGAATAAGCTGTATTATTTTGATCCTCGCTGCTGTTTCTGAGGGTTACTACATAAAATATTTTTCTAGCATTTTAACACACTGAAGTTACAGGTGTTTAAGATGGACTCAATTTTGGGGAAAAGAATTTTTTATTTTAGTTGTCAGGTTACTATTTATGACATAACAATTTATGTAATTAGTTTTATGACTAAACAAAAGAAAGCATCACTGAAAATTACACAAGGTAGTGTTAAAATATTACCATAAGTACCAGATGTTCATTTGGAAAAAAAGATCAGATAATATGGATGAGTAAAAATTTAGAAAGAAAAATCAGCCTTCATCTTCTACCAAAGAAAAGGAGCTGCAAAGGCCGCTTTAATTGTGTTAGCTTCTGGCTTCTGGTATCTTAGCTAATCATTCAAGATGAGATAACTGTCCATACATTAAAAGTTTTGTTTTATTTTAAATGGTAGGGTTTAAAGAAAGTTTGGGCTCTGGCTTCAAGTCCTGATTTCACTATGCTTTGGCTGTGTTTGGATCTCCAAAACCTGGCCGGTAGCAAACTTCAGTTTTCCTCCTTTCTGTCCTTGTATTTCCTTCCACTGCCTCCTTCTCCCCAGGCCCTTTCTTCCCTTAACTGGTCTTCTAGCCTGACAGTACTCTACGGTGCATTATCTATGCGTGTGTCGTCTGCAGTCCAGTGGCTAAGAATGAAAGTAGATGACCTGTTTTAGTTATATGTCACCTGGTAGCTGTCAAGTACTGTTACAATAGATAGAACACCAGCATGAGGAAAAGAAGGTGGTTTATACATTAAAGCCGTGGACCACTGTTCAGTCCCCCTGCCCACTTCTCAGTTCTTTAAGCAACCTTGGAAAATGCCTTTAAATTGCGAATTAACTTTTTATTTTACAACCCGATTACTGTACAGTATTATGTGTCTTAGTTTTAGAAACAAAGTAGCTGTTTTGGTGAGAAGTTGCTGTTTCTTATAGGTTGTCATCAAACATATAAACAGCAGAAGCCTACATTCTAAATCCTTTTTTTTTAAACCTTTTTTTAGAATTGATTTTAGAGAGAGAGGACGGGAAAGAGAGATGGAAACATTGGTCTCTTCATGTGTGTGCCCTGAGCGGGGATCGAACCTGCAACCTCTGCGTTTCAGGACGACAATCTAAGCAACCGAGCTATCTGTCCAGGGCTATTCTGAATCTTGACAAAGCTTTGTGGCCCTCTTTTCAGTACAACTACTGCTGCTGCTTGGAAAGCAAACCTGAGAATTTGGACACAATAGGATAGTCCCTGATTTGGATGAACTTGAATGCTTGCCTTACTTGCTTTGAGGCAAGGACAGCCTCCACTAGCAACAGAATGGACACCCTGTGGCTTTCAGGCCTAGATGTAGAGAGCTGGTGTTATATAATCTCCTGAGCCCCCGCTGTGTAATCTTCAGGACACATTCCCTCCCTGGATAGAGCTTCCCAGCAGAGAGCATGTTACCGCCCAGTGGTTACCATAGAATGGATCTTTCCTTGAACTCCCTCTGTTCGGTAGCCCATTTCATTATCATGGCGCTCTTTGTTCTATATCCTGCCAGTAGGGCGTGTGGAAGTGTTATAGGAACAAAGACCTAGGCTGAGCATAAAAATTGACTTTAGACATGTACTTCCAAAGATAAGTGCTGGCACGGATGCCTCCTCTCGTAGCCCAGCTGGAATTGCATTGGTTGTAAAGAACGAGAGACTGTTTTGTAGTTTCTCTAAGAGACTTTCTTCAACATGCTTCATTCATTCCAGCTGCCAGGGGTCATTCTTCTGCTGAAAACAGTTATAGTTGTCTCATCATTGCCTCTAGCAGTGTTTTAAATATTAAAGTTACGATGTTTTGCTTGAAGGGATTAAAAGATTCCTAGCACTTTATTTCAAAATATTTATAAAAACATACATGGTTTTTGTACTACTCACTTCCTCTCTTTATCAGTGGGTTACTGTTGAGCAGGATTTTTTTCTCTGTTCTTGCATCTGGCAGATGGTCCCCACGTGTCCTAGAAAACATAGACTCTTTCTTTGCTGCTGGCTTGAATAGCATGGTTTTGGCTTGACAGTAAGCTTTATTCCCTATCTCTTTTTTTTTTTTTTTTTAGAGAGAGAGAGGGATAGATAGGGACAGACAGACAGGAATGGAGAGATGAGAAGCATCAATCATCAGTTTTTCGCTTCTACACCTTAGTTGTTCATTGACTGCTTTCTCATATGTGCCTTGACCACGGGCCCTCAGCAGACCGAGTAACTCCTTGCTCGAGCCAGCGACCTTGGGTCCAAGCTGGTGAGCTTTGCTTAAAGCAGATGAGCCTGCGCTCAACCTGGCAACCTCGGGGTCTCGAACCTGGGTCCTTCCGCATCCCAGTCCGACGCTCTATCCACTGCGCCACCGCCTGGTCAGGCTATTCCCTATCTCTTGGTCAAAGAACCTCCCCTCCACCCTTGCCAGTGTGTTCTATGACCCCCTTCTATCCCTCTGACAGATATTGTTGAAATGGTATGTATACTGAGTTGCAGAAAAAAAAAAGTCTCATACACACTGATAAAATATTGGCCCACACACCTGGGAAGGATTGGCCGTGTACTGGTGAGCAGTAGCATATGGTGTAAGACCCGCTGTCTGTAGGACGACGTCCCAGGTTCGATAGAATGGCTGGTACTGGGGGGGACCTCTGTGATGCGGTTCTCCCCCCCCCCCCCCCAGCTTTTTCTCATCTCACGTTTAAGTACCGTAGTAATGCTGAGTTCTTTGTACATCTTCCAATAGGATGTGCCATTACTTAGCTCTTTGGCTTTGCTTATATTATTTATTTTGAATGGAATGTCTTTCTCTCTTTTTCTCTGCTGCCTCCTACTCATCCTTTATGGCTTAGTTCAGGCATCCTCCTCCTTTGGGTGTGCCTGTGTGAGTGCGTGCGCGTGTGTGTGTTTACACTGCACATTCTTAAGATTCCCTCCTATGAGCTGGACAAGGGAGAGAATGGAGAGAATGTCTTCCTTGCTGTTCTGTCTGCAGATTGATATAAGTTCAGATACATTTTTTGTTGAATGGAATACTATTTGAACCATCACTTTTGTTATCTCAGCATGATGACAGGAGCTGGAAGAGGCTGGTATAGATTCTGAGAGAATTAGTTTAAAGAAAATAATATATGGGATTTTTAGAAAACCTATAATAAGACATTTCTAAGTTAGAGTGATACCAGAGAGACAGTTAACATAAACTACCTCTTTGGCTAGCTGTTAGAAAAATTGCCTCTTTGAGAAGGAATCAGGGCAGAGTATTCAGAACAATCCGTTTAGACACAGACCCAAGTCAGCTTTTGTGAGTCCTTCTCGCAGCTAGCCAATTAGAAACAAGGGGCTTGCAGCATTTTCCTTTTGATGTGTGGTTCCTATGGCAATATGAAGTGAGCCTAGGACATTTCTCTCCTACCTTATTTAATAACTGTTTGCTTTTGAAAAATGCCAAAAGCTATTATTCTTCTTGTCTGTACTGACTTACACAGTGTTTCTCAGCATGGCCCTGGTTTTGGTTTCTGGTGATACAGTAGATATGACAATTAATAAGCTACTACTTTCCTTAACTAATGTTATAGTCTTTGGCTATATAACCTACAAATATAATCAGCCTAATGGGGTGCTTGCTAATATTAAGGACCCCTGGGAATCATATCCTGTTCTCTATGAACAATCCTAAATTAGAATACTGGTCTTTACAAGTAGCTAAATGGAATTATACCAAACACTTCTTGGGGTTTCTGCCCATGAAAGGCTTCCGCCGTAGCTGTCTCCATTGTGATCTTCCTGGGTTTCTGCTGGTGCTCGAGGCTGAAGTCTCAAAAGGAAAGAGGCTTAGTTTGTATTGTTGTTAGCTTAATAATTTGGTCACTAAGTGTTGGTTAAAATTGGTAAATACCCAAGGTATGGAGGTAAGTTCTTCAGACATGTTTAACCAGGTGGTGTTCTAAAAGTTTAAATATAGACTACTTTAAAAGTTAGCTTTGGCAGAAAGAAAGAGACAGTAGTCTACATTGTGAATATAGCCAATGTGAAGAAATCTCTGCATTAGTCAGTTCAAGAATGATGGATAATAGTCCCCAATGATCAACGTGGGTTTCCAACTAGGTTCTGAAATTTAAAATTAGAAGCTTCAAGAATCAATTACTGTGTGTGTGGTCCTAGCTGCATTTTAAAGCTCTTAGGTTGATACATGTGGAACTTTTATTTTTATTCCTTATTTTCCACATTAAACCCATATTCTCTTGGTCTGTGAGATCCACGAGAACCCTGTGTAGACTAGCAGTGTAGCTTTCTTATTGAAAGAGGGGTATTCTCTCTCCCCCATCCCCTTCCCTCTCTCTCTCCTCTTTCCCTCTGTCTCTGTCTCTCAAATAAACGGGAATAAAAGCTGGGTGTGTTTCCTAGAGTGGCATTTTCTGTTGAAAAGACTGTTTTCCAGCACTGTGGGTAGTCGCTTAGCTTCGAGGCGGCCGAATGGAAAGTAGGGCAGGTCGATACCTTCGTGAATACTGCCCTCGCTCTCCACCCTGCAGCATTTGCCCTGGTGTCTCAGGGATTCATTCTTGAGAATTAGACCTATAGGGCGTCCTTAAAGTTTTTTTGAATATAGAAGTTCAGTATCAAGCTTTTAAAAATACTATAAACAAACAGTTAATATCTTTTTTTTCTGGAAGACATTTTTATATAACACTGAAGGGGAGAGAGAGAAAGCACACAGAGATGACGGGACAGGAGAGAAAGAGCCCAGTATGTTGCTTAGCCATGAAGACGAGCGACGGAAGAGCGGGCTTGTCCAGCAGCCTCCGTCCACCTCGGGGCCGGGCCGGAGGGAGGCCGTGCAGGCCAGGCCTGCAGCCTCCGTCCACCTCAGGGCCGGGCCGGAGGGAGGTCGTGCAGGCCGGGTCTGCAGCCTCCGTCCACCTCAGGGCCGGAGGGAGGTCGTGCAGGCCAGGCCCGCAGCCTCCATCCACCTCAGGGCCGGGCCGGAGGGAGGTCGTGCAGGCCGGGTCCGCAGCCTCCGTCCACCTCAGGGCCGGGCCGGAGGGAGGTCGTGCAGGCCGGGTCCGCAGCCTCCGTCCACCTCAGGGCCGGGCCGGAGGGAGGTCGTGCAGGCTGGGCCCGCAGCCTCCGTCCACCTCAGGGCCGGGCCGGAGGGAGGTCGTGCGGGCTTGTCCAGCAGCCTCCGTCCACCTCAGGGCCGGGCCGGAGGGAGGTCGTGCAGGCCGGGCCCGCAGCCTCCATCCACCTCAGGGCCGGGCCGGAGGGAGGCCGTGCGGGCTTGTCCAGCAGCCTCCGTCCACCTCAGGGCCGGGCCGGAGGGAGGTCGTGCAGGCCGGGCCCGCAGCCTCCGTCCACCTCAGGGCCGGGCCGGAGGGAGGTCGTGCGGGCCGGGCCCGCAGCCTCCGTCCACCTCAGGGCCGGGCCGGAGGGAGGCCGTGCGGGCCGGGCCCGCAGCCTCCGTCCACCTCAGGGCCGGGCCGGAGGGAGGCCGTGCGGGCCGGGTCCGCAGCCTCCGTCCACCTCAGGGCCGGGCCGGAGGGAGGCCGTGCGGGCCGGGTCCGCAGCCTCCGTCCACCTCAGGGCCGGGCCGGAGGGAGGCCGTGCAGGCCGGGTCCGCAGCCTCCGTCCACCTCAGGGCCGGGCCGGAGGGAGGTCGTGCAGGCCGGGTCCGCAGCCTCCGTCCACCTCAGGGCCGGGCCGGAGGGAGGTCGTGCAGGCCGGGCCCGCAGCCTCCGTCCACCTCAGGGCCGGGCCGGAGGGAGGTCGTGCAGGCCAGGCCCGCAGCGTGCCTGTCCACCTACAGCTTCACACTGGGCTACATCTTTGGTCATAATCGTCATGTTTCTAAATTAACTTCTTAGAACTTTCTTAAGTTCTCAAATTTTTCTTTAAGTAATTGCTTTCCATATATTTGTACATGCTGAATAGATCACTAGATGGTTAGGAAACCTTGGGAAGATCATTATTATTATTTTTTGGACTTTAGTGTCCTCACTTCTAAAATCAGGGGTAGAAATTTGGAGTAAATAGTCTTCCAGTTTTTACAGTTTATGATTCTTTGATTTATTGAATGTAAAAATTTGTCTTTTTTTTTTTTTTTTTTAAGTTTTGGACCCCACGTTATTAGCAGAATCTGACAGGGTGCAGTATCTTATATCTTTATGGTTTTTACCCTTTGAGGCAAATACATATTAAACCTTGCAGAGGGAGCTGTCTTTACTGAATGAATGCAAATTGACTTGCAGGTGAGCTTTGGTGTTAATTTGGAAATAGTTGGTGCATAAATGTGTAACCCTTAAACTCTAGTCTCGGATCCGAAGGATTCTGTTGATTTGGATAACTACAAAAATTCCAAAAAAGAGACTTAAATTGAACTAGGAGGATGTGGGGAGTTTATGTGAATCAGGTAATCTATGTAATCTGTGTATAAACATGGGGTGTGTCCGGGCCTTTTCTCTGCCCTCTACATACATCCGGTATGCGCTGATGTAAGTAGCCTTTTAATAAGCACTTGCTAGCTGTCTCTGGATAGAGAGTCTGTTGGGGAAAGAAAACGGGTTTGTGTCGCGGCAGAATTAACTTCCAGCCCCAGTTCTGCCGTCAGTTAGCACTTGTTCTCCCGCCCCTTGGACAAGCCGCGGTTTCCACAAATCAGACTCTTTTCTGGACCCCAGTTTCCTCTTCTGTAAAAGGGAATAGCCCTGGCCGGTTGGCTCAGCGGTAGAGCGTCAGCCTAGCGTGCGGAGGACCCGGGTTCGATTCCCGGCCAGGGCACACAGGAGAAGCGCCCATTTGCTTCTCCACCCCTCCGCCGCGCTTTCCTCTTTGTCTCTCTCGTCCCCTCCCGCAGCCAAGGCTCCATAGGAGCAAAGATGGCCCGGGCGCTGGGGATGGCTCTGTGGCCTCTGCCCCAGGCGCTAGAGTGGCTCTGGTCGCAACATGGCGACGCCCAGGATGGGCAGAGCATCGCCCCCTGGTGGGCAGAGCTTCGCCCCTGGTGGGCGTGCCCGGTGGATCCCGGTCGGGTGCATGCGGGAGTCTGTCTGACTGTCTCTCCCTATTTCCAGCTTCAGAAAAATGAAAAGAAAAAAAAAAAAAAAAAAAAAGGAATAATAGCTGTCTTACGAGGGTTTTGTGGGGGTTTACCATATCTGCTGGCTAGCATATTACAAGAGCTCGACCAATGGCTGCTATTTTCATTAAACAAACATTTATTGAGCATCTTTGGTGGCACTCGATGAACGTGTTGGGTGACAAAATATGTATGCCTGGAGAATCAGTGTTATTCTTCTGGTTCTGGCTGTGGTAAGGTAAGCGTAGGAATAAAGGCACGCCTTGGGAATGTATGGCGGGTTCCTTGTTACAAAAAAAAAACTTAGTTTTAATTCCATTTGATGCCTCTGGTTTTGTATTTTTTAACTGCCTTTTCGAAATAATTTCAATATAGTTGCACTGTAGGTGAGATGGGACTTAAATGGCAGATGCTGGACAGGAAGCCAGGTCTACCTGATTTCAAGCAGAGCAGTCTTTGTTTATATCACATTGAGGCGACCATAGACGTATCTACTAAACCAGAACACTTTTGAGAATGAAAATTATGCTGGACCATCCCAAAAAAATGAGAATGTTTGACCATCCTAAGTATAACCAGGATAAACAAGTGTATAGCGTCAGGTCTAAGGTCTAAGACCTCTCTAGGATTTTGGTTAAACCCCAACACCCACCCTCATTTTTTTTTTGCATAATTATTGATTTTACCTTAGTAAATTAATTGATGTTAGCTCTGAACAAGTACTTGTGAATGCCATAAGTAAACTGATGGCTTTAAAATACTAGCCATAATATGTTTACTTTTATGTTTTACCTTTTTTCTTAATTTTCTGAAAACCAGCAAGCTTTTATAAGAGAATGGGAATAAGTAAATAAAATAGGCTTTATTATTATTTTTTTTATTATTTTTTTTCCTGTATTTTACTGAAGCCGGAAACGGGGAGAGACAGTCAGACAGACTCCCGTATGCGCCCGACTGGGATCCACCCGGCACACCCAATAAAATAGGCTTTTAATTCTTGCTCATGTCAAATGAACTTCACGAATGAAGTGCAAGATGAAAATTAAGATGTCCCCCAATTTTTTCTTTGGGAAGGCAAAGTGGATGACACTGAAAATCATGTTTTTAATGAGCTCTTTTTTTTGGCCTGTACCTATCAATCTATCACTCATCTTTCTTGTTCCCTTTGCTTTATGTCTCTAGGTTTCCTGTGATTTTATTTAGGGAAGTGCAAAACTGTAACCGCATGATATTAATTCGGGTGATCAGAGTTTTTACAAAAGAGGCTCCGGGGCTTGTGGAATGAATGTGGGTTTTACTAGCCGACAAACCCAGGTTTGAGTTCCTGGCTGTTCCCTCTGCTGTGTGTCCTTGCAAATGACTTAACCTCTGAGCCTCCGTTTTCTTACACAGTGGCGTGGGAATTAGAGAAACATTTAAAGTGCCTGGCACATAGTAGGCTGTGTATTGCTGGCAGTTGACTATGTAATTATGTGACAAGACCAGAAACTTACTTTTATGAAGTTGTAGTCACAATCTCCCTGCTAATCTTATTTTACACTCGAACTTTCACAGTTCCCTTTAGTGGGTTTTTATTTAATCATCCTCTCTCCCTCTTGACTCTCTGTTCACTGTATCCCGAGGGTTAGCGGTTGGCAGCAGAAACCTTATAACAGGACTGAAAGTGGGCCCTCTCCCAAGGTTTTGGTAAGGTGTCTGTGACCACCAGCCCTGACCTCCCACCTGCCGAGGGTGCGCCCCTGCCCGACTAACATTCAAGTTGCCTGTGTGAAGGAGTGATTTGTTGCGGCCTCTAACTGCTTCTTCTCTTCCTTCCTTTTTGTCATCCTGCAGTGTTCTGTGCCAAGGTCTTTGTGGCTAGGCTGCGCCAACCTGGTAGAGAGCATGTGCGCACTGAGTTGCCTGCAGAGCATGCCCAGTGTCAGATGTCTCCAGGTGCCTCTCTTCTTTCTTGTTGTAAATGTGTTTTTTTACGTATGCCATGAACATTTGTTGAAACTTGCAGTAGTGTGTTAATCCAATGTTAAGTCTGCTAAATGTTCTGTGTAACCCTCTGCTTTCCTCAGCCTGGTGCCCACGTGGAGGAGTCAGGACCAGGAGGGGCCTTTCTGAGCAAACGGGTCTTCGGCTGAGCCCGGTTCTGCCCCTCGGTTCTGCTCCTGCTTTTAATTCTTTCCCCCTCCCCTGAACTTGCGATCCTCCTGTTTAATAGTTGTGCCTGCGCCCAAAAGCCCTGACAGTTTCCATTTGGCTACTTTTAACAGTTCCTCGTTGTCGGGAGGGCTTTATAATTAAAATGGTGGTTTTGCTATTTTGAAACTCATCCTTTTGGCTTGTTTTCTCTCTCTCCTTCCAAAAAAGGAGTAGGGGAGAGAATCACTAATGGTAGAAAGCCTCAAATTGAAGTTTGTAAAGATCACAGCTTTATGCTGCCAACAACTGTCAGTTTGGGCCACTTCCCAAAGGCCAGATCCGACACCTGTCCTCTGGGTCCACCCAGTTTTCCAGGCCAAGGCCGGCAGAGAATTCCACAGATAAAAGTAATACGTTTTGGGGGGAGGGGGAGGGGTTGCCTAGAAAAAAGAAAAAGAGAGAGAGAGAAAGAAAGAAAGAAAGGCCAGTGGGTGTGCAGCTGGACTGCCTCACTTACTGGGAGAGAGTCTAAGAGCCAGGGCAGAAAACATTGTGGCTTTACTGGAGAAGCTCTGCTTGGAGAGAGCATGTATTTAATTAAAGTATGGTTTCAGTGGCAGTATTCAGTTTTCATCGCTGTATAGTCCAGATAATTTAATGTATCTTTAAAAAGCATTATTAAATTCCTGGCATCCTGTGGAGACTGCCCTGTGTTAGGGAAACACAGTAACAATGAGGAAATGAGTTAGAGGGATATGATGGATGTCAGGGATGACTCTACTGTTCTCAAGGTTATCTTTCTATTCACGTTCCGGTCTTTAAATGGAGCTGGGGAGCCCGGAAGGAGGAAAAAGTCCTTCCTATTGGGATCATTCATTTTGTTTATTTGTTGGCAAACATTCAGATTAGCATTGGTGTGGTTATCGATTTAAATATTGCTTTCTTTAGAAAATTGTACTGTGATTTCACTAACACAATTAACTAGAGCTTGAACTCAAGATAAGATGCATTGTCTTAGAACCTGCATAATATTAAGGTGTGTTATAACTCCTAGAGGCCGGGTCCGGTGTTTCAGCGAGGCTCAGTGAAATGTATATTAAATTGGGAAAACAGCTTCTCTGCATGCGATGTAACTTTAACAAAAATGTTCTTGAAGTGGCTGCCTTATTGCATGTGCTCTCCTTGGTACTAAGTAACGGATATTTGCACTATAGTAATAGTGGACATCTTTGTCTCTTTTTCTGAAAATGCTTGTTACTTGAATGTTACAGTTGCTGTTTAGTGAGCTGATCCAGGTTTGTTTTGTGTGTGTGTGTGTTTTTCTAGAAATTTAAGTAGAGGGAGAATTATAGTTGTTAATGAGATCTAGAAGTGTGAAATCTTTTTGTTGCGTTCAGTTAAAAGTAAACTGACCAACGGGAGGCATCACTCGGTGTATTTTGAACAATGCTGGGAATTCACAAGGTGGGGTGAGTTGGGAGGAGGTATGGGTTCCTACCTTGTTGAAGATGGGAACCCAAATGTATTAAAAGTTTGTCTTTGACTCAGCTCTCCCAGAAAACATCATTTAAGAGGGGGAAAGAAATGAAACTGCCTTGATGGGACTTTGAAATAGGGTGAAATATTGAATGACAGAAACTCATTAAACTGTGAATGGAACAAATACGGTCTTTCAAGATGTATAGGGGATTTTGTTTACTTATGTTTTTATTTTCTTTAGTGTATAAAATGAAATATGTACTCAGCTGATTGAAATGAGAAAATTATTACTCTATTTTGCTCCATTTGTGAATTGGAAGTCAGCGTTTATTAATCAGCCTGGGAGACTTCCTTTCTCCCTTCCCATTGGTTTTGTGTGTTATTTTAACACTGGCAGTCCTCCTCTCCGCCTTCAGTCTCCAACCTGTGCTAAAAGTTAGTGACTTTATTTGGGTTTGAGCTTTCAAAGCATGCCAGCTGCTTATTTGCTCTGTCTCTGGTTTATCACAGAGGTGAGTCCTGATGTTGCATACACCTCTTGGCAGCTTGTTGTAACTGGGCCCCAGACGAGAAGGAACAGTATGTGAAGAGCCTTGGTCGCCTAGGCTTGGGCTTGAGTTGTACAAAAGGGTCGCCCTTAAAATGATCACACACTGGACCCACTGACAGTTGTGGCTCTAGCTAATTTGCCTATTTGTATGGCTGCCTTAATGTACTTCCTGAAGAGCAGGAGTAAAGGTGTAGAAACTTTTAAGCCTAATGCATTCCGTGTAGTTCTGCCATTAGGGAGACCGGAAAAGGCTTAAACAATAAAAACCACTTACCACTTACCTCAATAAAGCTGTTTTAAAAATCACGTCCAGCTGTCCTGGGTGCTTCTCATGTGTTAGCTTTGTGAACCCGTGTGAGGCGGGGTTACTACCCCATTTTTCAGAGCTGGAAGGTGAGTCTCACAGGTGATGTGTGTGACTGGACACAAGGTAATATTCACAATGCTGTGAGGTGGCGGGGCTGGCATTTGAACCCCAGATTGGCCTGATTCCAAAATTCTGCCTCAGAATGCTACTCTTTCTGCAGTTTTCCATCTTCACTTTGTGAAAATTGTTGGTATCTGGTGTATAGCTTGTTTAGTCAATATTTCAAAATAAAAAAAGAGATACCTGCCAAATACCTATAGGGGGTGGATTGCATCCCCTTGACCAGATGAGCCCTCTGAATCTGAAAGCTGGTGCGAGTCCTCAGCGGCTTTTCTGCAGGTTCCATTCCGTGGCTATTTACTGAGCATTGGTGCGTGCCAAGGCCTGTACCGGCACTGAGCAGATAAAGGTGAACAGTGCAGACTTGTTACCTGCTCTAAAGGAGCCCATTGTAGCAAGCAGACCCATGAACAAAGATCCGGACTGGCCTGCAGAGTCCAAGTGTGTTTATGTTTAAGGAAGCTCAGACCTGTATGTGCTTTTAGAAAAATGCGAACCAGTTACACTAGAACCAAACCCTCATCATCTCGTAAAACAGTTGAACTGGAATATCTGGATGTCTGTGAACTGAGCTGAACTGAATATTTCAGTTGGTTCAGATATCCAGATTCAACCGGTTGATTGTTAACCTCAGATAATGAGGGTTCAGGCCCTGGGAGTGTTTGCCAGGACTCAAGACTCCTGTGGCTCGAGAGTCCTGTCAGCGTTAATAATAGTATCGATCACTTATTTTCCCCTCCTGTATGTCAGGCTCCAGGCACAGGTTACCTCTTTTAATCCTCAGTGAAGTTGCCTGTCCTGCCTTTTTTGTATATGAGGTTGAATTGACTTGCCCAAGGTTACATATTTATTTTAAGTGGCAGAACTGAGTAATGAACCGAGGCCTCAATAAATGCAAAGCCAATGTCATCACCATGCTGTAGTGACATCGACTTGGCAACTGCCATTTTAGGTTGAAACGAATTCCTCTTTATTTTTAGGGTTAGAAGCTTAAAACTAATGTACTCAAATGTAGAGGTTCAAGGTTAGGGGCTGACAACTTTTCCTGGGAACGCCATCAGCAGGCTCTTCGCTGGGGCGAGTGCTGATAGCCTTTTCCAAGGGTAGGACAGATACTTGGAATGACAGCGCGGATCATGTGAATCGAGTTTTAGTGCCTCCTTCTTAGCTACAGGGGGGGTAGTTTCCCACGATAATGTAACTTCGTAGCAGCTGCTTTTCTTGTTTCTTTTCTTTGTTTAGTCCGCACAGTAAGCCACAGTGCATAGCTGCCAACATAGACAACGGCACCTTCAGTGAAGCTTGGTAGAAGAATCCTGGCGCTGGGGCACACACACTTCAGTTCTAGTCCTGTCCCTGCTGTGTCTTAGCTCTCACACTAGGCCAGTTCCTTTCCTTTCCTACCCCCGTTTCCTCAGCCTTCAGCATGGAGGTGGTTGTATCTACAGCGTTTTTGAAGCAGAGGAAGATGATCGCAGCCTCTCTAAGTGATCGTCTGCTCTTGTGGGGGCAGAAATCCATGTCTTCACTGCTTGCTCCTGGTTCCCCGTTCAAGAAGAGGGGCCCCCGTCTTAGATTCCCAGGCAGAGGCAGTGTAAGACTGCTGAGACCCTGAAGATGACAGTGTTGGCCTTTGTTCAGGGCCCGTCTCTGTTATGTCCCACGGGCTGTTCCGTGTCCTTTTTTTAACGACTGTCATTAGACATGATCATTACCGTTTCTTGTTGCTTATCCTGTTACATTCTGGGGCTGATCATGTAAAGGCTTGGAGAAACCTTTTGGGTTGTTTAATGGTAGAATCTTTAATATGTTGTGAACATTAAGAAATACATATCTCCTCTCGATAAGAAATTTTACAAAATACAGCTACTAAAAAATCCATTGGTGATCTCACCAGCACCCAGGGAGACATGTGGTCTGTTTTCTTTCTGCCTCTGGCCAGGGAAGACTCCACCAAACTGTGTAGGTTCTCTGTGTTACTGTGGTGGTGATGACTGTAACAGTAGTGTTTGAAATGCCTCGGGGAACCCCCAGAGTTCAGAGTCACCGTGGGGCTGAGCATACTCCCCTCCCACTTGTACTTCGCTGGAGCAGCTCTGCATTTATGTTTTCTGCAGCAGGGCTCTTATAGAATTTTTTACATAAAGTCTCACTCCTGTGGACAATTTCATACACACAGAAATAAAGAGGAACATTTCATTCAACCTTAAACAAGTTTAGAAACTACGCTGTTCTTAGTTCACCTCTGTCCTTCAACTCTTTTTCTGGGGCATTTTAAAGCAAATCTAAGATGGCTTAAATAAAAAAGGAGTTTGAAAATTCTTAAATAAGGTTCAAAGAATGAAAAATAGTACAATTGGTGCTGAGGGTTATAAAAGACATGTGACATGTCCTTCAATCCCAGGTCTTACTTGTCAAAGGATCACTTTCTGGTTTCCCATTATTCTCGTCCAGTGGTCGGCAAACTCATTAGTCAACAGAGAGAACCAAATGTCAGCAGGACAACGATTGAAATTTCTTTTGAGAGCCAAATTGTTTAAACTTAAACTATATAGGTAGGTATATTGTTATTAACTTAATTAGGGTACTCCTAAGCTGGCCAAAGAGCTGCATGTGCCATGGTTTGCCGACCACTGTCTTAGGCAAAAGCTTAAAAAAAGTAAAAATAAAACCATTGTATATATATATGTTATTTTTAATTAATAACTTTTTCTTTTTTAGTAAGAATATGCCCTGGTCGGTTGACTCAGTGGTAGAGCATCGGCCTGGTGTGCAGGAGTCCTGGGTTCGATTCCTGGCCAGGGCACACAGGAGGGGTGCTGCTTCTCTACCCCTCCCCCTCTCCTTCCTCTCTGTCTCTCTCTTCCCCTCCCGCAGCCAAGGCTCAATTGGAGCAAAGTTGGCCCGGGTGCTGGGGATGGCTCCTTGGCCTCTGCCCCAGGCCCTAGAATGGCTCTGGTTGCAACAGAGCGACGCCCCAGATGGGCAGAGCATTACCCCCTGGTGGACGTGCCAGGTGGATCCCGGTCGGGCGCATGCGGGAGTCTGTCCGACTGCCTTCCCATTTTCAACTTCAGAAAAATACAAAAAAAAAAAAAAGAAAAGAAATTTTTTTCTTCTTTTTTAAGTGAGAGGAAAGGAGATACAGAGACAGACTCCCGCATGTGCCCTGACCAGGATCACCCAGCAACCCCCATCTGGGGCCAATGCTCTGCCCATCTGGAGCCGTGCTTGCAACCAAGCTATTTTTAGTGCCCAAGGCAGAGGCTCCAGGGAGCCATCCTCAGCGCCTAGGGTGATGCGCTGTAACCAATCAAGCCATGGCTGAGGGGAGGGGATGAGAGAGAGAGAAAGAGAGAGGCAGGGAGAAGCAGATGGTCACTTCTCCTGTGTGCCCTGACCTGGAATCAAGCCCAGGACAGCCACATGCTGGGCCGACGCTCTACCACTGAGCCAACCAGCCAGGGACAATTAGTATCCTTTTCAAGTAATAATATATGTTGATCTATACCAACATATAAAAACTTACTGTTTTATAGCTATTTAATAGTATTCTATTATACGTCTTTGTCATTTTGTTTTTTTGTTTGTTTGTTTGTTTTAAATATACCCAGTTTCCTATTCAAGGAACTTTCACCTTCAGATGTTTGTTTTTGTTTGTGTGTATAGACTAGCACTTGACTGATTTCACTGAGCATGTGTCTTTAGGCTTGCATGATTATGTGTGTAGAAGTACAATTGCTTATTTGAAGAATATTAGTGTTTTATTACTAAGTTATCTGTATACAGACATATTGATAATCTCTCCCACCTGCCCCTTCTACCCCCAGCAGATGTAGATAGCTTGTTGTGTCCCTTTTCATATTTATTTTCTTTGTTCATAGGAGGATTTGTAACCACAATTACAGGGGTCCCCCACCCTCTTTGGGCTCACCCTATAATAACCACACCGCAGCTGTCTTTACTTCCTTTATTTACCTGAAGTTATAGTGCAGACATGTCCCCTGACTCACAAAGTCTATAAATCTTTCATCAGTGGTACTTTTATAGTGTGTATGTAGATTGGGATGGGTGAGGAAGAGGAGTATATATTTTATTCTTTTTTAAATTATAACATGTATAGGAAAGTGCAGAAGTATTAAGTGTGTATCACACAGTGGGCAGTGCTCTTTCTTTATGGCTAAGTTGTTTTCGTGGAAGGTAGACCAGTGTAGTCCAGTCATTGTCACAGCTCTGGATATCATTTAAAAATATTTTCACTTTTAAAATATTATTAAAAATAACCTACCCTTTGTTCAAAACTAAACTAATAGTAAAAAGTGACATAGTAACATGAATTAAGACTTTCTACCATCATTTAAAATCACTGCATAACACTCCATTTAATAGATACATTACTGATTGTAAGAAACCCTTTCTTCTGTATAAGGACTGCTTTTAATTTTTGAAACATTTTAAGTCATGTTGCTGAATTGTTCTTTTGAGAGGCTGGGTCAAGCCTGACCAGGTGGTGGCGCAGTAGATAGAGCGTTGGCCTGTGAGGCTGAGGACCCAGGTTTGAAACTCCGAGGTCATCATCTTGAGTGGGATCATAGATATGACCTCATGGTCGATGGCTTGAGCCCAAGGTCACTGGCTTGAGCGAGGGGTCACTCGCTCTGCTGTAGCCACCCAGTCAAGGCACATAGGAGAATGCAATCAATGAACAACTAAGGAGCTGCAACGAAGAATTGATGCTTCCTTTCTTGCCTGTCTGACTCCCCTTCTCTCTCTCTTGCTGAGAGAGAGAGAGAGAAAGAGGCTGGTTCAAATTAAACTCCAGCAAGCAGTGGATGAGAGTCCCTTTTTATATGCCCTAGGTGGCTTTGGATATTTTAATTTTGTCTTTTTTTGCCATTTTAATGGATAAAAATATATAAATAATGTAATGTCATAATGTATATTTGCTTGCTAGTGAGATGTAATATATTTTAAAATAATTTAAAACATTTAATTTTTGGCCATCCATATTTCTTGTTTTATGAGTTATCTCTTCATTCCTTTATCTTTACATTTTTTATTGATGCCTTTTTTTAAGTATCACTTGTAGCAACCCTAATTGCAGATATTTACCCCACTTTGACATTTGCCTTTCAGTTTTGTTTATACTGCTTTTGCCCTGAAGAAAGTTTTGAAAGAAAGTTGACTTTTTATGTGGTCACACGGCTTTCCTTTGCCATTCCTCAAGTGCTTTGTGGCTGTATGTTTCGCATTTAATTCCTTCCGTGTCTCTGTAATGTATATTGGTATACACTCTGAATTAGAGGTCCACAGTCTTCCTAAGTGGCCAGTCTGTTTTCTGTATACCATTTACCGATCTGTTCTTCCCCCCCCCCTCGTTGATGTGAAATCATGTGCTCGTGTTTCGTTTCCTTGTATCCAGTGATGCCCACTCATGGAAGTCTCTTTCCAGCTTTGGCTGTTCTTGCTTTCGTTAGTATCATCATCATCATCATCAGCCTCTGTAGACCGGAGGTCCCCACGCTGTGCTGCCTTTCTTTACAGGATCTTGTTAACAATGAATGATAGGCTTTGAAAGTTTAGTGTCAAAGATTCATTTTAACATTTTTATAAACAAGTGATTTTTATCCATTCTTATTATGAATTGGAAAAAAATTTAAAATAATTTCCATGTTATATTTTCTGAAAACAGGGTGCCTTGGTGATTAGCAAGTAAATCCCTGTCTTGCTGAGAGTTCTGATGGCAGCACCAGGCCTGACACAGAGCGCCAGCACTCCCCGTGGCGGAGAGCCTCTTTGGGAAAAGGAGCACCCAAAGCTCATTTTCCTGGCAGTTTTAATTTTTGGTTTCCAAAACTGTGTGTCGGATGGATAAGGTTTAACAGTGTGCTTTGAGGATGGGGAAGCAGGTGAATGGGATTCAGACCACATTAGAAGATGCCTTTAGGACCTGACCTGTGGTGGCGCAGTGAATAAAGCGCTGACCTGGAATGCTGAGGTCGCCGGTTCGAAACCCTGGGCCTACCTGGTCAAGGCACATACGGGAAGCAATTACTACCAGTTGATGCTTCCTGCCTCTCTCCCCTCTCACTCTCTTCTATCTAAAAACCAATTAAAAAAATGTCTACATTTTCCAACAAAATGTGATATATCTCACACTATCCATGTGTATTATGTTGCTTGTAAAAATGCTGGCTTTACACGTTTTTATTTATGTATATTGTTTTGTTTATGAGAGTGACACTTTTCCATTTAAAAAATTTTAGGCAGAAATTAACCATTCAGCCATAATCTCACTTCCTTTTAGTGTTCTTTGTTTATTTCTTCTTGACATTTCTACATATGTATATGTGTATATATATATTATATATATGTGTTTGTTTATATATAGGCTTATACAGTACATAATGAATTACAACCCAATTTTTATCAATATGGTTCATATTAGTAAACTTAGATTTTCATTGTAGACTCTCGTCTGGGCATACAATAATTTAATTAGTGTCTTATCAGTGGACATTTAGGTCATTAAAATTTAGTGTATACTTAAAACTAATTATTTAGGTTATATTAGTCATTGGAAAAATTCTGAGTTGAAGGATATGAACTTTTTTCAGGCTTTTAAACTTTGATATATAAGGTTATTCTGACTTACATTATTTATCCTCAGCAGTATGTGATTATAATAGAAGTCAGTGCCCAATGTAGAAAACTGGAAAACATAGGCAAGCACAAAGAATAAATTAAAAAGCTTTGTTTACCTCAAGTTTAATGGGGAAATAAAATTAATAAAACACACACTATTTTAGGTGGTAATAAAGGCTGTGGAGCAGGGGTCCCCAAACTGCGGCCCCCTGAGGCCATTTATCCGGCCCCCGCCACACTTCCGGAAGGGGCACCTTTTTCACTGGTGGTCAGTGAGAGGAGAATAGTTCCCATTGAAATACTGGTCAGTTTGTTGATTTAAATTTACTTGTTCTTTATTTTAAATATTGTATTTGTTCCCGTTTTGTCTTTTTACTTTAAAATAAGATATGTTCAGTGTGCATAGGGATTTGTTCATAGTTTTTTTTATAGTCCGGCCCTCCAACGATCTGAGGGACAGTGAACTGGCCCCCTGTGTAAAAAGTTTGGGGACCCTTGCTGTGGAGGAAAAGGAAGATAAGGCCCTGGCCGGTTAGCTCAGCGGTAGAAGGCCCAGCGTGTGGAAGTCCCGGGTTCGAACCCGGCTAGGGCACACAGGAGAAGCGCCCATCTGCTTCTCCACTCTTTCCCCTCTCCTTTCTATCTCTCTCTCCCCTCCTGCAGCCAAGGCTCCATTGGAGCAAAGTTGGCCTGGGCGCTGAGAATGGCTCCTTGGCCTCTGCCTCAGGCTCTAGAATGGCTCTGGTTGTATTGGAGCAGTGCCCCAGATGGGCAGAGCATCGCCCCCTGATGGGCATGCCAAGCGAATCCCGGTCAGGCGCATGCAGGAGTCTGTCTCTCTGCCTCTCACTTCAGAAAAATTTTAAAAAAAAAGAAAAGGGAGAATAAGGCATTACAAAGTTTGGGGCTTTAATATTTTATGAGTTGGGAAGTCATTAAAGAATTTGACTGGAGGAATAATTGATCTGGCTAACAGGTTAGCAGGGTCTATGTAGATAGTAGAATGAAGAGAGGAAGGAGGGAGATCAGCTCTAAGATTGACCACGTATTCGAGTTTCCAGAGAAACCGAACCAATTGCAGGTAGGTAGGTAGATCTTTTAGAGAATTGGCTCATTAATTCTGGGGACTGGCAAGTTTGGAATTTGGGGCATGTCAGCAGGTTGAAAACTCAGGTAGAATTTCCTCTCGTTGTGAGACAGAATCTGTGTTCTCTAGGCTTTCAGTTGATTGGATGAGGCCTACCTACGTTATGTAAGTTAATATGCTTTACTCATAGTCTACTGATTATAAATGTTAACCACATCTACAAAATACCTAACAGGCTAGTGCTTGACCAAACAGCTAGCTGCCCCAGCATGGCCGATTAACATGAAATTAACCATCACAATTGCTGACTGAGAAGAAACCCAACTTGAGAGTTAGGGCTTCAAGATGGAATCAAAGATGGTTCATGACCAAGTGAAAAACTGAAAGATGAATGTGACATTGGTAAAAATGATACCAATCTTGTCAGGCCAGTGTTATGTATATCTCCAGTATCTCACAAGCATTTGACAGCGATTGGGAGGTCAGAGGCCCTGATATGGTCAGAAGATACCATATGGGTGTACTCGTGGTGGTGAAATGCTTGTGGTAATGATTCTTCATGAGGATCAGTCTGTATACAGCACTCATTTTTGGAAGAACCATAAGCATGTAGGAAACTCAGTTAATGAACAGTTATGCCAGATACATTGACTAACCTTATCTTTCTTGATCCTCTGAGCAACTTTGTAACCTAGTTGCTATTATGTCTTTTTTATACATGAGGAAATTCAGATTCAGAGAGAGCTTGTGACAGGTCTAAGGGCACACACACATCTACAAGTGGCCAAGCCAGGGTTGAAATTTAGTCTCTCTATTCTAATATACCTTACTGCCTCTTAAAGTAGAAACTTTTTTCATAGAGATGATTATTTTAAGTTGTTTTCTAAATCTTAGCCCAGTTACGCAATAGGAATGGTATTTATGTTATTATACTATCAATAGTAGCTTACACAATCAAATATCTCTTCATAGAGGCCTTCTCTGACCACCCAATCTAAAATAGCTTTCTGCTTTTCACTTGGTTCCTTTACCATTTTATTTTTCTTCATAGCACTTAGCAGAGCCTGAAATTATATTCCATGTTTGTTTTTTCCCCTCTGTCTTTCTCCCTCATCAGAATGCAGGTTCCACAGGAAAACGGGTCATGTTATTCACTGCATGGTAAATACACCTGTTTCCAGACTAGGCCCTGAGTAAGCATAATAACTGGACTGGGAAGGAATGGCCGTCTACGCTGTTAGGATTAGACGGGGTAGTGGTATTTGCTGTCAGAGCCAGAACTCCTTTGGACTTAGTTCTCTGAGTTCTTTGAGTCCAAGTATTTATGTGAGTTGAAAGAGTACCTTGAGTGAAAATTAAGTTTGCTTTAAAGACTAGCTTATATTTTCATTTTGCTTAAAAAAAAAAATACTTTCTGATTATATAATACATGCATATTGTAGAATGTTGGGATGAAAATGAGAAATAATTTTCAATTTAGGGAGTGCCACTCAATATCTTGACATACTCTTTTTTGGGGGGAGTGACAGAGAGAGGGACAGACAAACAGGAAGGGAGAGAGATAAGAAACATCAATTCTTCTTTCTCATGTGCCTTGACTGGGGGGCTTCAGCAGAGCGAGTGACCCCTTGCTCAAGCCAGCGACCTTGGGCTCAAGCCAGCGACCTTGGGGTCATGTCTGTGATCCCATGCTCAAGCCACTGACCCTGCGCTAAAGCTGGTGAGCCTGCACTCAAGCCGGAGACCTTGGGGTTTCAAACCTGGGTCCTCTGTGTCCCAGTTCAATACTCTATCCACTGTGCCACTGCCTGGTCAGGCTAGTTTTTAATTTCTGCATGTTTTACATAGTTGAATATTTTACATTTTTTATATACTTTTATATACACTGCTTACAAAAATGAGGGGATCAGGGAACATGCAGATACTCCAGTACTCTCAGCCTTTTGTACAGTGCATTTTCACCAAAGAAATAAAACTTGGTTTTGCATCTCATTTGCATAATTGAACAACTTTCTTTGATTTGCTTTTCTGTTTTTGTTTAATAATAAAACCAAATGCTTCTTTTTTTTAATTGCTCTATATTCATTTTGAAATATCCCCTAATTTTTGTGAGCTACAGTATAGACACACACACGCGCACATGTACTGTTGACCCTTGAAACAGCCCAAATTTTAACTGCGTGGGTCCACTTCTACATGGATTATTTTCGATGAATACTGTTTTCTGTGCATGGTTTGGAGTTTGCTGATACAGAGAGTCAGCTGTAGGCACTGATGTGTGCCATTTCCTATATGGGTTCTTGGTGTCCTCGGATTGGTCTTCACAGGTCCTGGAACCAATCTCCTACGAAGACTGAGGAACAGCAGAGTTCTGGGGGAGTCACAAATTATGCATGAATTTTCAGCTATACCGGGGAAACGACTCCCCAGCAACGGCATATTCAAGGGTCAACTTTAATTTTGTATGCAATATTTTACTTCATATGCTTTGCACATTTGTTCAGAATGGTTGAGTTAATGTCTTCCTATTAAAAATTTCTCATAAAAATTAACATAATTTGAAGAACTATATAATATTTATGAACATCCCTGGATTTGTCATTTCTCTGGGTGCTTAGAATCTTCATTTTTAATTATTAAAAAACTAATCATCATCTTTATGCATAAATCTTTGCCTTCTCGCTACAAAGAAAAAAACAGGATATATTTGTAGGAGAAACACTGAATCTGTCTACTCAGATTGTTCTCCAGAGGGTTCGCATCTCTTTGTGCTCTCAGTATGATCAAACACCATTATTTTGGCAAAGTTGAACAAGCCTTTGCTGTGTGATTCAGTAGTGTATTCTAAACTCTCAAGCCTCTTACAAACGCTGCTCTCCCCCCTGAGCAATCCGAGTATATGTTGAGTCAGCTGAGGCCTGGCCTGCTGAAAGGTCTCATACTACCGGGCTGCTTGGCCCAGAAAGAACCCCAGAGACACATGACGACCATGCCAGCCTCTGCCTTCCTAATGGATTGCCTGGTGCTATGGCTAGAGTTCCAATCGAGATCACTCAGAACGAGGTTACTCAGAAAATACGGGAGCATAAAATCACTCAGGCATCTTGTCCGTATTTACTGACTGCATGTACTCCAGTGTTCCGCTTACCCGGGGAACCAGCTGCCACCCTTTGTAGGCAGATCGCATAGAACGACCCCTTACCTAATTACAAGGAACTCCTTTCTACCCCGTCCTCCCTTTAGGAAACCGAGTGTCAGTTATTGGGGTTCTTGTCCAGGACGCTTTCTATGTAGTTGTTTAATTCTGAGTAAAAGGCAAATGTGAAAATTTTCATCTTTAAGACCACAGGAAATAAAAAATGCAGGATTAGAGAAATGGTAGGCAGAAAACACTAGCACCTAATTGATTACAAAGAAAAGACTTTGCTAAAAGAAACACTGTTCTTTTATCTGGTCGAGTTCACAGGAAAGAAGTAGATGGATGAATCCCTGATTGTCAACTAGTGACTGGCCTGGAGGACTGTGAACCTGTAGTGTCCTCAGTCAATACTAGTTTGAGATGTTTAGTAAGCTCATCCGACAGTGGTGGTGACAAGGGAACAGGAGATTTCAGCACAGTTTTTGCTAGCAATATGATCTTCCAGGATGAACTCTTGGGTGTTAATGCGAACCAGCCATTGAAGGATTGCTTTTTCTTTCTTTTAGAGCGGTGTCGGGCTCAGTTGTAAGTACACTACAGAGAACTTTTTGCCTCCCAAACTATCTGAACATAAAGCAGAATGAGTGCTTCCTCATGCTCTAATGTTTATTTCCTACAAAGGACGACATTTTACTTAATCATAACATGAGAATCAAGTCAGTAAATTAACGCTGATATATTACTGCCATCCAGTCCTCAGTCTCTGTTCACTTTTATCAAAAGTCCAAATAACGTCCTTTATAGCAGAAGTATCCAGTTCAGAATGATATGTTGACTTTACTTGTCATACTTATTTAGTTTCTTTCAGTCTGGAACAATTTCTCAGGCTTCGCTAGACACTTGATTACAGATCCGTCATTTTGGAGTATGTCTGTCCATCTGGGTTTGTCTGTTGCTACCTTATGATTAGGTTTAGATTATGCATCTTTGAAAGAAGTCTCACAGAAGGAGTGCTGTGTTCTCATTTCATCCTATCTGGTGGAACATGGTTTTGATTTGTCTCATTATGAATGGTATTCCCTTGATTCTTTGGCTTTGGTGGTGTCTGGCAGCTTTTTTCACTATGAAGTTATACTTTATCCCTTTGTAATTAAGTGTTTCGTGTGTGTGTGTGGTGAGGTACTTTGAAATTGTATAAGTGTTCTCTTTTCATTAAAACTTCGTTTTATTCATTAGGTCTGTCCATACAGACTTGTGGTTTCCTATTTTATTCAGTGGGATATAATTTGTTATTACCATTTATTTTGATGGTCAAAGTTTGTCCAGTGGGTGCCCTTTCAAGCTAGCTCCTGCATCCTTGTGATCTGTCCTCATAATTCTTTTATTTATTGATTGATTGATTTTAGAGGAAAGGAAAAAGAGAGACAAACATTAGTTTGTTCCTGTACGTGCCTTGACCGGGGATCGAACCCGCAACATTCATGTTTCAGGACAACACTCTAACCAACCAAGCTATCTGGCCAAGGCTGTCCTCATAATTCTTTAAGCACTTCCTTTCTGCTTCAACAACAGTGTTCCAGGCTCACCTTGTATTTTCCCAGCCTCAGCCTTGGCTCAGGCAATCCTTCAAGGGTTCTTTTACTGAAGAATGATAGTTAGATCTGAGTGGTAGGGTGCCTATTACTGTGCTATTGGGAGTCATTGCTCCTAGACCCTCTTAGCTGGCCATGGTTTATGGCGTATGTAGAATTCTGTCTCTGTATTTAAAAAGTCTCCCTATTTTTGTATATAGTAAAAGCGGAGTTTACAATGATGTCTCCAGTCTAGCCTTCTGTAAGGTAACCCTCTTCATATTCCTGACTCCCTTCTCGAACAGTGAGAAGCCCAGCTCCCATTCTCCACAGTTTAGATACTTGCTCAGTTCTAGAATGCGTGTTAAGTAGTTTTAGAATTGTTCACCTATATCACTGAAAAATAAATGTACTAATCACACTGAATATTTCTTTACAATTGAAAAAGATATTTATGGCTATGTCATCCCTTAACGACTGAGTTTAAGAGTCATTTGGGTTAAATTTTCTCTCCCATTAAGTGTAATTATGTTATTCCTCTGAAACATCTTTAGGTTCATTTCTCTCTGCTCATATTCGCTCCGTCTCCCCCAGTACTTGCTGATTTTGAGCGCATGAAACATTTCGTGTACTGGAGTTCTCAGTTAGTCACGTCAGCACGAAAGGTACAGCCGCACTTCCTCTCATACTCCCCTCTGTTCTTCCCTCTGTCTCCACTGGGTGACCCCTTTTATTAGTTTCTCAATGATCCTTTCTGGGCTATTTTTTTTTTTAATTTATTTATTTATTTATTTATTTATTTATTTATTTATTTATTTATTTATTTATTTATTTATTTTTAGAGAGGAGAGAGAGACAGAGAGAGAGAAGGGGGGAGGAGCTGGAAGCATCAACTCCCATATGTGCCTTGACCAGGCAAGCCCAGGGCTTTGAACCGGCAACCTCAGCGTTTCCAGGTTGACGCTTTACCCGCTGCGCCACCACAGGTCAGGCCTTTCTGGGCTATTTTTAATGCACTAATGAATAGGTTTACTCTTTTGCACAAGTATACTCTTTTGCACTTTGCTTTTTTTTCACCTAAAAATATACCCTGAAGTTACTGCATTTCAGTCGGTAGAGGCCTCGGTGAGGCTTGCTTCGGGCTTCCCAGTCCTGCTTGTGTTGACAGACGTGCGTTCAGCCAGTCTCCTCCGTGTCACCATTCAGGTTCAGTTTTTGGTTTTTTTTGTTTTTTGTTTTTTTTTTAAATTACAAACAGTGTTGTAGTGAATAACCTTGTGTGTGTATATCATCACATTATTATTTAATTATAGTGTATCTTCAGAGGAGATTCCTAGAAGTGGGGTTGCTGGATCAGAAGGTAAATGTAGGATGAAAGGAAATGCCCAATTAGCACGTGAAGCTGCTCAGGTAGTTTGGTGGGTTTTGCCAAATTCTCCCCCAAGTGTCTGTCTCCTCGCTGCTCAGACAGGAGGTGTCGTACTCTGGATATCTGCCTGTAGGAGGTGAGACGTGTAGCTTTAATTCTAATTTCTTTAATTATAAGTCTAAACAGCTTTTATGTAAGGGTCATTTTTAAATTTGTTATAAAATCTATTTATGTATTGAAACTTTGGTGATGTTTAGCCTCCTCGATTTAAAAGACATATTTTAGGCATATGAGTCCTTTTATCTGTTACATATGTTGCAAATATTTTTTTTTCCAGTTTTTCACTTACCTTTTGATGTTCATGGTGTTTTGTTTTTTTTTTCCTAAAAAAATATTGCTATGTAAAAGTTTGACATTTTTATCTAGCCAGGTTTTTTCTTTTTTCTTTTCTTGAATCTGAATTTTGACTCATAGTTAAAGAACATTTTCCTTCGGCCAGGTTTTAAAGAAATGCACTCATGTCTTTTTCCAGTGCTTATGGTTTCACTCTTTAAATTTCTGGTCAATTTAGAGTATATTTGAATATTGTGTTAAGTATGGATCTAATTTTATCTTTTCCCAAATGGCTAACCATTTGCCCTACCACCTCTTAATAAAACGATCCCCAGTGGTCTGAGATGTCACTTTTATCATGTACTAAATTTCCGTATGTACTTGGGTCTATTTCTGGACATTCTGTTCCATTAGACCAGGGTTTGGCAAACTATTTGCTGGCCAAACCCAGCCCTGTTTTTATAAATAATGTTAAGCTGAAGCATATCCGCACTTGTTGGTTTACGTATCATCTGCGGCTCCTTTGTGCTACAGCCGAAGAGCTGGGTAGTTGTGGCAGCAACTGAGACTTTCGGGGCTTAAAGTACTTACCTTGCTGACCCCCTGCACCGAAGTGATTGTATTTATATGCCATAAAAGTACCTCACTTTAAGTTAGAGTGTCTTACAATATATTTTAATGTCTGGTAGGGCTTAATCGCCACCACCACCCATGGCTTTTCTTTTTCCGTGTTTTTTTTTTCCTGAGTACTCTTACAAGTTTGTTTTTCCACGTGAACTTGAGTATCAACTTGTCTGTTTCTGTAAGGAGCTTTTTGTGTGATTGTTGGACATGTGTTAAACTTATAAATTAGGGTAAACTGTCATTTTTATAATGTTGTCTTATTGAAGAACAAGTTGTGAAGAATAGAAAAACTTATCAAAGAACTAACTAATCTACAAAAATACATCAAATCAACGTGGTTTCACAAGGAAATTCTCCCAAACTTCTAAGGACATACAGGCTAGAAGCTTCATAAATGGCTCAGTGCCATTGATTTTGAAGGAAAACCTTTAATTCTTTTTATAGGAATTATTTCTAGTTTTATTATCTTTTGATCAGAGACTTATTGTTTGACTTTTCTCCTTTATGGGGGTTACTGTTTCTTTGTGACAAAAAAAAGACCTTTTATTATTTTTTGTATTTTTCTTAAGTGAGAAGTGGGGAGGCAGAGAGACAGACTCTCTCATGCACCTGACTGGAGTCCACCCGGCATGCCCACTAGGGGGCGATGCTCTGCCCATCTGGGGCGTTGCTCCATTGCAGCCGGAGCCATTCTAGCACCCGAGGCAGAGGCCATGGACCCATCATCAGCGCCCAGGCCAACGTTGCTCCAGTGGAGCCTTGGCTGCAGGAGGGGAAGAGAGAGATAGAGAGAAAGGAGAGGGGGAAGAGTGGAGAAGCAAATGAGCGTTTCTCCTGTGTGCCCTGGCCAGGAATCAAACCTGGGACTCCTGCACGCCAGGCCGATGCTCTACCACTGAGCCAACTAGCCAGGGCCAAAAAAGACCATTTTTTATAAACTTTTCATGTGCTTGAAAAGTAGGTTCAGTCTCTGTTAATGGTGTAAAATTTGACATCTCTTAAGATCTGCTTACTTTCTTGATTGTTTATTCTTTTGAACTTTATTATTATTATTTTGTCCTCTTGATCTAATTTACTGGGCGTACTGTGTGTTAGTATATTTTTAGTGTATGTCATTTTGCATATCTTTTGGTTTCTCTCTTTTCATGATATATTTTCTGTGCTATTTTATTTTTGAAGTTTCTTTTGAAAATTTAGGAAGGTTTGTGTTTTTGTTCTCTTGATTAACCTTACAATGTTTTATTTTATTTTATTTTATTTTTTACAGAGACAGAGAGCGAATCACAGAGAAGGATAGACAGGGACAGACAGACAGGAACAGAGAGAGATGAGAAGCATCAATCATTAGTTTTTCGTTGCGCATTGCAACACCTTAGTTGTTCATTGATTGCTTTCTCATATGTGCCTGACTGCGGGCCTTCAGCAGACCGAGTAACCCCTTGCTCTAGCCAGAGACCTTGGGTCCAAGCTGGTAGCTTTTGCTCAAACCAGATGAGCCCGCTCTCAAGCTGGCAACCTCGGGGTCTCGAACCTGGGTTCTCGGCATTCCAGTCCAACGCTCTATCCACTGCGCCACTGCCTGGCCAGTCTAACCTTACAATGTTTTAAATGCCTCTGATTCTTGGTTTCTTAGTTACTGTTTTATTGACAAGTTTATCATCTTTAATGGCATTCTGTAACTCCCACCGAATGCCTATCCACTACTCAAGAGTTTTTCTTTCCTCTTCCTGATCCTTTCTCCTTACAGTTGTGTTATTTGTACTTTATCAGAATGTATGAAGTATTTTTCTACCCTCATTTTTATCTTTGCTTTATTCCTAGGTTTATAATTATCCTAAATGTTTACCATTAGTCTTTTTGCTAAAGTTTTCCAAGTCATCTCTTGGTTACTCAAGAAGGGCTCATAGATACAAAACTCCCTGCCCTTTTACTTTTTTTTTGCATGTGCGCGAGAGGGACAGATAGGGACAGACAGATAGGAAGGGAGAGAGATGAGAAGCATCAATCAATTCTTTGTTGCAGCACCTTAGTTGTTCACTGATTGCTTTCTCATATGTGCCTTGACCGGGGGCCTTCAGCAGACCAAGTGATCACGGGGCCTACAGCAGGCCGAGTAACCCCTTGCTCGAGCCAGTGACCTTGGGTCTAAGCTGGTGAGCTTTGCTCAAAGCAGATGAGCCCGCGCTCAAGCTGGCAACCTCAGGGTCTTGAACCTGGGTCCTCCACGTCCCAGTCTGACGCTCTATCCACTGCGCCACTTCCTGGTCAGGCTTCATTAGGTTATTTTTCTTTTCTTTAATGCCTTATTATAATTTTCATTTAAATGTATCATTCTTGGGCATTGTAATTTACTTTCATTTCTGTGACAATCTTGTTTTCTTAAACTGAGCTAAACTTTGTTTCATCTATTTCTGCTTTTGGTATATTTCTGTTTTTAAGTTTTGAACATTTGATTCAAGTCATTTAAAAATAACCTCCAGTGCTTGCTTCTATAAGAGCAGGATGAATACATGGTCCACAGTAAGTTCTCTTCTCTCATACAGAACTAGGATGACAGTGTTTGTATACTGTCTTAGGGAAATAGTTACTGAAATCACTCTTAATTATCTGGTAGAACCCCAGGTAAGAAAGACTGGTTTGAGGTGAATTCTTCTCCCTTTTCTCTCCCCCCTTACTCTCTCTTGTGTTCTTTTATATGTAGGGGTTTCATTAGCTGAACTCCCCCCCCCCATTTTTTTTAGTATAGATGAAGATTGCTTATGTCAAGTGGAACTACAGGTTAGATTAATTAGAAGAATTTACTATTTTATAAAAATCAGTAGCAGCAAGTACAGTCAGCCTCCCAATGGATTTAAAATTTATTTATTTTTATTTTTATTATGTTGTAGAAATAAAACAGCCGTTTTTCCCCCCTGTACTTAAGTATTCGTTTAGAGGAAGGAAGAAGAGAAGAATTTTAATTGAGCTATGTTTAATTATGGCCAGAGCCATTATATTAAAAAGTCATGTGTACATAGATGTATGTACGGCCTGCTTTCTCTTGAGGTGCAAGGTTCTCAGGAGATCTGGGGACTGCTGTTTTGGTTAAGCTCATCTCTTTTTCTGAATGAACGCTTCTGGCTTTCTGGTGACCTCATTTTTCTCGGTAGTGTGTTCTATGGTTTAGTTTTAAGGGGAAAGAATTTTAGGCTAGAGTAGGGGCTTTTGTGGAATTAACAACAAACAAAGGTGTTTGGTTTGCCTCTGCAGCTTATTATTCTATTCCTTATCTTTGAAAGTTGTGGCAAGTCGAAATTGGCCAACTAGATTTAGACTTTTCTGCTTGGCCGGATCTTAAACATCTGATTATTTCTTTGATTTCTTCTGTGTCCTAGGGTACTCTATCAGTTTTTTCTTTGTTTGTTTTTTAATGGTCCATGGAAAATCACATGGTTTGGGGTACTTGATCTGTCAAATATGAAAAGTTGTTTAGAAAATTTTTTTCCTTGATGTACTTTTGTGGGATTTTATTTAGTATGTAAAAGCATGCATTATCTTCTTTATAAATTTTGCCTTTTTATGATTTAAAATTTTTTTTTAGGATTTTGGTGGTTTGACTGAATATTGCACTCCTTGCAATAATGGCTTGCTTTCTTTTTAATTTGAATTTTTCTGTTATGTTTTTGCTCATTTCTTTTAGCCTTTTTGTGTGATTTGTCTTACTCTTATCATTGTGGGCTGGGCAGGGGAATGCCCAGATTCAATTTCTTTTTTTAAAAAATGCTGGTTGCCGCCTGTTAAATTGATTTCATAGGCTTTAGCCAGCAGTTGGAAAACACCTGAGGCCTATTTTCTTTTTATATGGAAAGTACATTGAGTTCTGAGTCCAACCAACCTAGGTCTGAGTGTCAGTCCCTCATTTACTAACTGTGGCTCTTAACCAGTTACTTCTCTGATCATCAGTTTCTTCTTTCAGTTTGGACTATCTACTTGTATATTTTTTTTCCTGAAGGTTAAAAGACAATGTATGGAACAAGCCTAGTACAGAGACTCAAAGGAGTTAGCTAATAACATTTTGCATTATGTATCTGTCATCCTTAATGTCTTAAATCCAGACATTTGAAAACACAAGAGAAGATGGCAGAATTCCCCCAAGTTTTTCAGATTCTTTGTACATTTCTTTTTGTTTCCTCTCAGGAGTAAAGATGCTTTTTGTATGAAAATCTTATGTATATATATATGCATTTCTCATCATGAAACCCAGAATACAGTATTTGTAGCATTTTTGAAGCAGGAAATTGATTCCTGTTATGTAACTCTTCAAGTTCGTACTTATTTATTTATTTATTTATTTATAGAGACAGAGAGAGAGAGTCAGAGGGATAGACAGGGACAGACAGACAGGAATGGAGACAGATGAGAAGCATCAATGATTAGTTTTTTGTTGTGCGTTGCGACTTCTTAGTTGTTCATTGACTGCTTTCTCATATGTGCCTTGACCGTGGGCCTTCAGCAGACTGAGTAACCCCTTGCTGGAGCCAGCGACCCTGGGTCCATGCTGGTGAGCTTTTGCTCAAGCCAGATGAGCCCGCACTCAGGCTGGCGACCTCGGGGTCTCGAACCTACATCCTTTCACATCCCAGTCCAACGCTTTATCCACTGTGCCACCGCCTGGTCAGGCATACGTACTTTTCTGAATAATGTGGTCTGTATCAGTTGGTGCACCTTCTGGCAGAGATAGCGCACTGCTTGTAGCTTGCCCTGCCTATGCCCAGACTCACCCATGTGGTGGTCTGGGAAGGGTGATGGAATAGGAGAGCTATATCTCGCATTTACCAAAAGCAGTTGCTCCCTTTACCTCCCAGAAGTATTTATTTGTCTCGCTCAGTGGGAGGAGGAAGGCCTTCAACCATGCTCATGCCATAGTCCAGTGTTTGCCAATGTGTACTGAGCTCTTAATTAAGAGGTATTATAAAAGGAGGTGTCCATATCCAACAGACTTGGGAAAGCTAGGCTGAGCCAACTTAGCTAATTTTTAAATGATGAGGTGTTGCAGAGTATGAAGTGTATTATACATGGGGGTGGTCAGGGCTGGGGAGAGCACTCACTTGGTACACAGCACTTGTCAAACTTAGTAAGACCCTGGGCCCCATTCTTTTCTGAGCATCTCTCGTGTCGTGTGGGATTCTCTGTGGAGAGGGTCCTCTGCTCTGTGCAGCTGAGGGCGGCCTTTCCCCCGGCATCTTGTCCTGGAGGCTTCCCAGCAAAAGGAATAGGCATTCGTTCTCATAGTGTTTGGTAGTTCTTAAATGTCAGGTGTTGTACGGAGTCTGTCTTGATGAGGTCAGTGCAGATTACTGACTTAGGATGGTGCTACTGTGTAGGCCACATTATTTTGCCATAACAGTGATTTTAACACAGATATACATAAAAATTACCTGGGAAACTGGGAGGGGGGGCAGATAGGCCTAGGCTGTATGCACTCTGGTCCGCTATTTGGCAAAGACATGCTTTATTATCTTTTTGCATTTGTGTCACCTTTGAGGCTCTAAGCTCTGGATATTTTTTTTTTATTTACCTCCCACCCCAAATTTAAGGGGGGGGGAGAAAGAGAGAAAGAAACATCAACTAGTTCCACTTAGTTGTGTGCTCATTGGTTGCTTTTTGTATGTGCTTTGACTCGGGCTCGAACTTGCAACCTTGGCGCGCTGTGACGACACTATCCATTAAACCACCTGGCCAGGACTGGATTTTCTTTCTGAAGGCATGTACGCACACTAACTTTTGTTCAAGACTCCGTGATGTTTACGGCCCTGATGCACACCCCAAGCCCATGAATCTCTAGTAAAGAACTCCTGAGTTGAGTTTCCCCAAATACAAGCTTAATGGCAAGCGGGACTTTGACCCGGAATTTAGAATCCATGTATTCCAGAAATTGCTGGTGAGATCAGACTGTATTTGAGGAAATGGCATACTCTCCTGGGCCAGTCCTGAGATGGTGGTGATGCGGTATACCTTCCCAAGGAGGCAGATTTAGGGGCTGACACCTGAGAGCAGTGGCTCTGAAGGGACGGGGCAGATTTGTCACCATTAGGGTGGGGGGCAAGGGGCTGCTACTGGCTTCTTGTAGGCCGAAGCCAGGGAGGCTGCTAAACCCCCTGCCATGCTCACGACAGCCCCTACAACATAGAACGGTCTGGTCCCAGTGCCAGTAGTATAAGGGTGATGGGCCGGAGAGTCAAACTGCTTCTTCCTTGATTGCAACTTTCACTGGTTGTACTCTCAGAATAAGGTCTGCCTTTCTGTGTCCATGTGATGTAGGAGGAGGGAGATGACGAGGAGATAGGGGGGTGGGAAGTGAATAAGCCAGGTTGGTATTTCAAAGAACTTGCCTTTCCCAGAAGTGTTGGAGACAGAGGACTTCAGCTCTGGGACTGGCTCACCTGTGGTTCCACAGGTCACTCCTGATCCTGTGACCTTTTAAATAAATGCCAGAGTGATTTTTTAAAGTTGTGGCTTCTATAAGGGATTTTTAAATTCTTGACTTTCTTCTTATTCGCATAAACCCCGTGTAGCAGTTTGGTTAAGATGATGGGGACAAAAAAGACATTTACAAAAGTGGGGGTTTTGTTTCCCAGAAGTATCTGTCCTGTGAAGTGGGAGGGAAGGTGTTCTGCCATGCTGTTGCCCCAGCCAGTGTTTGCCAGTGTGAGCTGAGCTGCTACTAAGAGAGGTATTATGAAAGAGGGGTGTCCGTATTCTACAAACTTGGGAAAGCCAAGATGAGCCAACTTAACCTGTGTTTTAAATTCTGAGTTGCTCCAGAGCCTTTACTGTCTTCATGAAACGTACTGTGAGGGGGAGGGGAGAGTGTACACAAGTACGTGGTACATGGCATCAGCTCCGTACTGTGAGGGGGAGGGGAGAGTGTACACAAGTACGTGGTATTGCATCAGCTCCGTACTGTGAGGGGGAGGGGAGAGTGTACACAAGTACGTGGTATTGCATCAGCTCCGTACTGTGAGGGGGAGGGGAGAGTGTACACAAGTACGTGGTATTGCATCAGCTCCGTACTGTGAGGGGGAGGGGAGAGTGTACACAAGTACGTGGTATTGCATCAGCTCCGTACTGTGAGGGGGAGGGGAGAGTGTACACAAGTACGTGGTATTGCATCAGCTCCGTACTGTGAGGGGGAGGGGAGAGTGTACACAAGTACGTGGTATTGCATCAGCTCCGTACTGTGAGGGGAGGGGAGAGTGTACACAAGTACGTGGTATTGCATCAGCTCCGTACTGTGAGGGGGAGGGGAGAGTGTACACAAGTACGTGGTATTGCATCAACTCCGTACTGTGAGGGGGAGGGGAGAGTGTACACAAGTACGTGGTATTGCATCAACTCCGTACTGTGAGGGGGAGGGGAGAGTGTACACAAGTACGTGGTATTGCATCAACTCCGTACTGTGAGGGGGAGGGGAGAGTGTACACAAGTACGTGGTATTGCATCAGCTCCGTACTGTGAGGGGGAGGGGAGAGTGTACACAAGTACGTGGTATTGCATCAGCTCCGTACTGTGAGGGGGAGGGGAGAGTGTACACAAGTACGTGGTATTGCATCAGCTCCGTACTGTGAGGGGGAGGGGAGAGTGTACACAAGTACGTGGTATTGCATCAACTCCGTACTGTGAGGGGGAGGGGAGAGTGTACACAAGTACGTGGTATTGCATCAACTCCGTACTGTGAGGGGGAGGGGAGAGTGTACACAAGTACGTGGTATTGCATCAACTCCGTCAGACCCGGGACCCTCTCCTCTCCAAGCGTGTCTTGTGTCCCCATTCTCTGTGGAAGTGTCCTCTGATCTGTGCAGCTTGGGGACAGCACCCCCAGTGGCGTCCTCTCCTCAGGGCTTTATGAGAGAAGCTGAAAAAATACATATCCAGCCGCCACAGGGCTTTATTCGATACAATTTTATTAAATTGTGTATCTTTATCCACTTTTAATCAAGCCTCAAGAAAACCCAGTAGTTGCTGTTTTTATCAGAGGGTTGTTTCCTTCTTAACTATATAAATTAAAACCATTTCTCTGTTTTGGACCAAACAAAAGGAAGAACTAAATTTTCTTACTGCAAAGACATCGTTTCTTGAGTAGTCCACACGGCCTTCTGACTCTGGTCTCTCTCTGAGGAAAGGACTGTGGTAGCTTAGGTCAGAGAGCTCTGAGACGTTCAGGCTTCATGTCTAAGTGGTGGTCGCAAACGTTACATACGTCCTTATCTCATGTGTTCCCGGGTGCCTGCATCACGGACGCGGGGCTTGCTTCTCGTCTCCCGCTCCACACGCTCAGTTCTTCATGTGTCCAGCCACTCTCTTAGAACCCAGGACATTGTGACATTGCAAGGAGGGCATTGTAGCTACTAGTCAGACTCAGGAGGTGATGCACTTAGTCACTGCCCCCACTTGATTCATTCTCCTAATGCAACCTGCCAGCTTTATTAATCTCCGAGTCCTCCAGGCTAGCGGGAAAGGGATGTTTCATGGAGAGAAGACTACTTCTGTTTCCTCCTCTCCACCCCCTCCTCACTCCAGATCGGTTCTTGCTGCCGCTGCTCTAGACCTGTTTGGACACGTGGACACTCTGACTTCCTCACTAGCTCATGGTTGGTTTTCATATACCGAGCCCTGCTCTCCTGCCCCCTCCCCCACGGCAGACCTTGGTGCTTTGGGATTATAAGATTTTATTGAGGAAGCGGTGGGTTTTCTCCATTGGCAACCAGCTGGAGCCATTCGGTCAAAGTCTGCGGTAGAGAGCATGAGACAGTACCACTTGGGGGAAAGTGGCACCCCTTAATCCTGTAAAACACACCAGCACTGTGCTGGTGCCCTTGGTTCTGTGTGGTGTGTGTTTGTCTATGGCCAACACAACTTGCGCAGGATATCTCTCTCTCTCTCTCTCTCTCTCTCTCTCTCTCTCTCTCTCACGCACGTGCGCGCGGGGTGAGTCACCAGAGCAGGTTTCTACCTTCTGTCTGTGGTTTGCGAAGCCTCTGGCTTTCCCTGTGCACCAAAGCCCATTCCTGACCAAGCCAGCCTGCGGCCTGCAGAGCAGAGCGCCTGTGTTCAGCGCGGAGTCTCCTGCCCTTACCTGCACTGGGGATTTTCAGACGATTGTTTGGAAATACTGGATGGGCCCCAACATTTTACAGCTTGAAGAACACATAGGGAAAATTGGAGAAGTAGGCTTCTCCCTTGCAGGCAATGAACAGGCTTTTGTCAAGACTGATAACTTAAACAGATCTATAGGATTTTGAATAATGAATACTATGGAACAAATGTAGATTAAATTTGTGCCCAGTTTTCTAATTATAAGTTTGGGGAGGAATCTTAGAGGGACTGCTGACCACAAATGAGTTGTTTCTCCTTTCTGAGCACAGCTCTCCCACTTCCCCTTCTCATTAAGTTTCCATTTAGCTATTAGGTAGGAGCTTCAAAAGGGAAAATCCAATCATGTATAATCTCCAGTTAATGGGCATCTATTGAGCGACTAGGTCACCAGAAAGAATAATTACACAGTGCCTCTTTGTGCAGTAAACACAAAATCAAAAGCTAATGCATTCCTAGGGCTAGCCAGATTGTTTCTGGCTAACAGCATCCTCCTCTTTGGGGAAGAGGTTGGGGCACCCACCGCGCTTGCTAGGGGCGAGTGCAGAGAAACACAGCCGAGTGCAGAGAAACACAGCCGGCAGGGAGGAGAGGGAAAGGTGGGGGTGGGGGCCCCCAGGGCTTCGTCAGTTCTAATTGCCGATGGCTGGGGTGGATTACTGAATAGCAGACATTCAAGTAAATGTTTTGTGCAGTTGTCAGGAACTTTGTGGATCTCCGGGGCTTCTTGCCACAAGTTAAAGTATAACAGTGATGACTTAGGTGGAGCTCAGCCCCTCTGCCACAATTTAGCCTGTTTTCAGGCGGCCCAGCCTTCATTCAGATAAGGGAGACATTACACTTACTTTTGTCCGAGTCCAGCCACTAACTTTATTGATTTATGAAGGATGAGCATAGCCCCCTGGACCCCAACTAGCACGTTAGGCACAAGCCACCATAGCTCTTGGGTTTGTGTTAGTATTCCCTAGTTTGGGTTATCAAAATGATCTTTTGGTGTAGTTATTTAGGATTTGAAAACTTGGCATAATTCAAATAACCTGTTTTTCCCCCCTTAGAACACTTCAGTTATGGAGGATCAAAATGAAGATGGGTCCCCCAAGAAAAGTACTCTTTGGCAGGTAGGAATGACCGCGCCCAGATGAGATAGCAGTTGACTTACTGTAGCTAAGTGCTCCCTCAGCTCGTGACCTCACTGGAAACAAGAGCCAAGCAGTTTGGGGATTTTTGAGTGCAGTTTTTGCCAGTTTCAGAACTCATCCTAATTTATCTTCTGTTCTGTAAGGAAGCATCATTTTGAATTGTAAAGATTTTGGAATCTTCACAAAGATTCTGAAGTAACTGTAGCCTCTAAGATGTTCCATGTCCACTGTCTAAGCCAGAGAAGGACAATTGTGGTGCCCTTTGTCACCAGAATGGCCCGTGCCACACCAATATATATGCCTTGATGACTGTGTTCCCTGTTTCAGTGGTTTTCAAGACCGCCCGAAGTTCCCGGTGGCCTGGCACGGGGGACCTGGCGCTTGACACCCGCTGCCCAGCTTCTTCCTCTCCCTCGTGTCCTGTTGGTCTGCCCTTTCCTTTTAGACTCGGTGTCCTTCTCTCCTGGCCCTTAGTTTGCCAGTTTTCCTTCCAGTCCTCCAGTGGCTCGTAGGGGCGGGGGCGGGGGCTGGGGCTGATAACATGATTTGGTGTTTTCATCAGTCATTGGTAAAGTGATTTTTCCCTTCATGAGGGCACAGAGGCAGAACAAATCTCAATCTGGGGAGAGTAATGTTAAAAAATTCTCTAATTTCTCTTGATTTGAAACAAAAGGGCAGATTAGTTATAAGAATGAAGAATTCCCAACAAATGTAAGATGAAATGAAACAAAGCAGAACAGTGCCAGGAGGCTGTTGCTGTGCCCTGCAGGTGGTTAGAAGTGGGACCGAGACCGTGGGCCGGAGCCTCCACGCCCCGTGTGTGCGCAGACTGCCCTGCCTTCCTCCCTCGCCCCGTGCGCGCGTGCGCAGAGATGGCCCTGCCTTCCTCCCTCGCCCCGTGCGTGCGCCCAGCCTGCCCTGCCTTCCTCCCTCGTCCCGTGCGTGCGCAGACTGCCCTGCCTTCCTCTCCCTCTCGGTGTGCGCAGTGGAGTCTATCCTTCACCGTGGACTCTGCGATCACAGTGCTCCTCTGATCTGTCTTTCCGTCACCTGGTTAATGGAATACCCGTCCTCTAGGGAGGAGAGATGGTTAGAGGGCTGTCTGTTAGTGAAATAACAATCCTTCTGCTTATCAATGAGACAGTGGGGATGAAGGCATTTTGTAAATTATAAAGTAGCACACAGATGTACTATGTTACCAGCATTATGCTATGAAAACGATTATTTTGGCAAGTAATTGTGGAAAAATAGTAAAGGGGGGAAACATATAGTTCTCTTTCTCAAGATGGGGCACTTTTTATTCACTGATTTTAGAGGAAGGAGAGAGAGAAAGCGGGTAGGAGTGGGAAGCAGCAGCTTGTCGTAGTTGCTTCCCACGTGTGCCTTGACTGGGGAGCCCGGGGTTTCAGACCGGGGACCTCGGTCGACGGTTCATCCACTGCGCCACCACAGGACAGGCAAGGTTAGGCACTTGTAACATATTCATATATACTGAATTCTATCCTGGTGTGTTTCCCTTCACACAGATTATTGTGATTATGCTGTGTAAAATTTTTCATCTCATCGTTTGTTTCTTAATATTAAAATGTTCTCTTGTTATTAAAGTCTTATTTTATAAACCTAATTTTAGTGGCAACATTACAGTACTTTGTATAGACCAGCGGTTCTCAACCTGTGGGTCGCGACCCCGGCAGGGGTCGAACGACCAAAACACAGGGGTCGCCTTAAGCCATTAAGGCGGAAAAATATGTATTTCCTGATGGCTTTAGGCGACCCCTGTGTTTTGGTCGTTCGACCCCCGCCGGGGTCGCGACCCACAGGTTGAGAACCGCTGGTATAGACGTATTATACATAACTTGCTTTAACCAGTTGCCTGTAATGGGGCAGTTAATTCTAATTTTTCTCTATGACAGACGTTACGGTGAACATTCTTATTCTTAAAAATAACAAAGATGCTTCTTATTCCAGTCGTTATTCACTACAGCAGAGAATTTTCACTTCATCTGACTGTTTTTAGAATGTTGATTTGGGGGGGGGGTAGGATGAATGTCTTATTAAAAGCAACATCAAAAATTTCTGCTTAATGCTGCCCTCTGGTGGCACCCAGTGTCGGGGCGCTCTCCCTCCAGACTGCAAGGGACAGAACATTTCTAGATAGGAGGGAGGAAGGAAGTGATTGATTAAGGTCAATGGGGTGAGAGAAATGCCTCCAATTTTATACTGTGAATGTGGACATAAGAACTTTTTTCAGTCAGGAAAGGTTTATAAGATTTTTATCAAGGAAGGCCAGAGACTTTGAAAATTGACAAAGAATGTCTTCTTTTAGAATGGGTTCAGTGCACTTTGTTAGGAGACTGACTGGTAACAAAGCTCTTGGTTCTCTGTAAGACTTCCGAGAGGAGCTCCTACTGGAATTACAGCTGTTGGTAGCGCAGCTCTCCGGTTTCCAGAGTTCTCTTCTGTTGTTCCTTCTGACAGTGCCCAGGGAGGGGGCTGTCACAGGAGTGAGGGGCAGAGAGCTGGAGCTGTGTTTGATGGCCGCGTTGAGGTTACTTTGTTTCTCAACAGGGAAGTTATGAGCCTCAGCACCAGTGGCAAATGTGGCTTCAGTCTAGGGACTCAGAATTTTTTAATTTTTTGATGCTTTTATCCTGATGCACGGTATATATAGTAGTAATTTTTTAAAAACACACAGGTTTTATACAAAGAACCATGTAGATTTGCTGAGAAATGCAGTTAGTGGAGGAGTCTGGCATATCCGTAAATCAGCTCCATAAGATGAAGAACTTTTGAGGCATACGTAGTGTACCTTGAGTCACCTACTGAGTCGAGTCTAAGGTGTTTGCCAGCAGTATGTAGCCCTGGGAACAATATGGTGATGAGAACTGTTGGGTGAAATGAAGCTTTTTAGATGCAGTCAGTCTCCTTCAGGTTTCTCTGGTTGGTAGGCCAGTGGTCTTCAAAGTGTGGTCCGCAGCCTCAGCATCCCTGGGAACCTGTTAGCATCGCAGCCTTGGCCTCTGCTCCAAACCTTAGAATCGGGACGCCTGGGGACGCGGGGGCGCTGGTCTGTGTGTTAAGAAGCCCTTTTGTAATTCTGATGTATACACTAGTATGAGAACACTTGGCATATTCAGATAAAGCATTAACTTTTAGCTTTGAGAAAGTGAAACTGTTCATAGTCCATCGATCAGTTGGCCCTTTGCCAAGTTGAGCAGTTTTTCTAACATTAGTTATCTAATACCAGCATGGTTTGGGAATAAGCCTTGGAGAATGATGATTTAACACATCATTAAGCTTTAGAAATAGCTGTAACTTTGGCACTTACTTTTGAGACTAATTTGAAGACATGGGCTCTGAATACATTTTTAATTACTTCCTGAATGAGTTAATAAAAGAATGAGTTGGCTTCAGGGTAAAACTGGCATTTTAAGATGAAATATTACGGGGTGAAATATGTTTCTAATGAAATACCAATTAGATTTTTTTCCCTCTTGTCAAACTAATTATTTCTTTGTTTTTCTAAAATAGATCAGTAATGGAACATCATCTGTGATCGTCTCCAGAAAGAGGCCATCAGAGGGAAACTATCAAAAAGAAAAAGACTTGTGCATTAAGTACTTTGACCAGTGGTCTGAGTCGGATCAGGTGGAGTTTGTGGAGCACCTCATTTCCCGGATGTGTCACTACCAGCATGGACATATTAACTCATACCTGAAGCCCATGTTGCAGCGGGACTTCATTACTGCGTTACCAGGTAACTGCGTCTGTCTCCCCAGAGCCAGTGCGGAAGGGCGCCTGGCCCGCGGGCCTGGCAGCACCGGCCAGGTGTCTGAGAGAGCAGTGAATGGGTACAGTGCGAGGCGGCGCTTCTGGGACCCACACTGTGCTTACCCTTTGGCATTCCAGGCTGGGTCTGAGGCTGCGTGTGTCTAGGAACTAGGGGCAGTTCTGTGACCATGATGTGGCTCACTGTTCAACATTATGTTTCATTGGTTTGTTTAATGATTAATGCCATTGCCTCCCATTCTGCCTCTCCCAGAACTTCTGGATGGCTACTCAATCTATAGCTTCTCAGCCTGTCTGTGGTTCGCAGTGCATCTGGACACCTTGTTCTGAGTATTTCCATAGCAGCTAGGACCTGGCCGCAGGCCTCAGACCTAAAATCTGGGGCTGCAGATTGACAGGCCAGCTGCTGATTTCTAGTCCCTCTTCTTCTTTTTTCCAGAAAAATTTTTTTTTCTGAAGTGAGAAGCAGGGAGGCAGGCAGACAGACCTACTCCCTCGTGTGTCCAACCGGGATCCACCCAGCATGTCCACCAGGGGGCGATGCTCTGCCCATCTGGGGCGTTGCTCCGCTGAGGCCAGAGCCATTCTAGCGCCTGAGGTGGAGGCCATGGAGCCATCCTCAGCACCTGGACCAGCTTTGCTCCAATGGAGCCTTGGCTGTAGGAGGGGAAGAGAGAGATAGAGAGGGAAGAGGGGGGGGGGGGAGAAGCAGTTGGGCGCTTCTCCTGTGTGCCCTGGCCAAGAATCTAACCTGGGACTTCCACATGCCTGGCTGATGCTCTACCACTGAGCCAACCGGCCAGGGCCTCGTCCTTCTTCTAGAACTTATAAAGTGGCTTTCTACAGTGGGAGTGTTTAAGGATATCGAGAGTTAGCTGAGAAGTTCTTGGCTCTGTCGTTTGTATGCTGCAGGAGGGCACTGTTTGCCCGCTTGCATTCATTAGGATTTCTAGAGAAACAACATATGATCCCTCTCTTTCTAAAGTCATCGTATTTAATATCCAAAGAGACTCTTAGCCATGACTCAGCTCTCTTTCTCATTGGTAGACTAGGGAGCCAGGGACGAGAGAAAACGGGTCAGATGCCCGCCATCTTACATCTTGGTTATTGTGGGGATGGTGCAGGGAGGTGATGGTGCAGGTTGCTACAAAAGTTAGTGCAAAAGCTGAAATAATTTATAGTTAAGATTACTCTGGAAAATTCCTTAAATTGGCCTAAAGTATAGAATACATGGTTTACAACACAATTGAGTAATGACTTATTTTTAATTAGGAGCGAAAGGAAAAGTTCTTCCTTTCATTGTGTGAAAGGGAGGACCTGGGGAATGACAGGTGGCCGCAGGAAGGTGAGTGAGTGCCCCTGCGGTACAGGTCTGTGCGTGCAGCCGCAGCTCAGCACCCCCGCGGCCGGCCTCTGCCCAGTCGGGCTGCTTCTCACGACGGGAAGGGCAGGCTGGTTTTAAAGCCCAGTGATTGTATTTGTTCCTCATAAGTGCTTTTAACTAAATGAAGCTGTGCCTCCATTTTTCTTAAGCAAGTCTGTTTGTTGATTTTTTGTTTGTGCTTTCTCCTGGTTGGGTTTTATTGTCCTCTTAATTTGCTTCTCAAACATTTCAGTGTCAGGGAACTGATGTTATGTTTACAGAACATCCACGAGGTGGCACTGTTGTTCTCTTGATCTGTAGAGTATAGTTTAGAGGCAACCCCTGTTCCTGGGGAGTGGAGCCTTGGAGGAGAGACAGAACAGATGAACATATGTTATGGATATAAATATGGTTATATAATTGCCTGTGGTCCAGTTTTCATTGCAGTGAATGTAAAGACATTGTCCCTATCTCTGTGAAAGTTGTATTTTGTAGCACTGAATATTACATGAAATGAATGGACCATTGGCTGGAACATGGAAATATTTTTATTAAAATACTATTTGTTTTAACAGGATTTGATCTGAACATATATACATATGTCAGGATACATCATACATAGGACTCTAATAGCTGGGGACAAGCTGGCCAAGTTGATTGTGTTAGTTAGTGTCTAGTAGACTTGCATTAAACCTGGCATTGGTTCCTTAACACAGACCCGAACTTCAGAGCATTGAGAGAGGCGGGTCCACGTGCATGTTACTACTTCAGTTTAATCTTGTGTGGGACAACTGACTCGTCATTACTGTACTTTGTTATTTGATTTTTACTGTAATCTTGAGTGAATTTTTGCTCTGCTGAAATTGGAAGTCAACTTAAGACTTCTTTTGATTGTAAAGACCGTTAATTCTATAAAAATTGTCTGTAGTTTTGACCCTCTTTGATGATGACTGTGAGTATCGTACCTGTTAGTCTAGGGAAGATGGAAAATGTTTGTGGTCTCTGGCTCCTTTTGGTTCACTGGAAAAAGTGATAATTATGATATGCTTTTCTAAAAATCATGGTAAATGTTTAGTCTGCAATGTCAATTTCTGCAGGCTGAGTTTCTGGTTTGTAAGAACGGTTGTTAGAGGGGAAAGTTATACCATCTGAAGCAGAGGCAGATTGTACCTGGGAAAGGATGACAGGCCTTGGAGCGCCGTTTGGTGAGGTGTCCAGCAATTAAGAAATTTGAAACACTTCACTTCTTGGCTGTGGTCTGTTCATTTGTTTTTGATCCCGAAGTGTGGATGATAAATCGTTGTGGACGGGAGGTGTGACAGAGACTAGACCCCGGGTCTCGGGATGTGGAGGAACCAGAGAGTGAGGCTAAGGCTGCAGGCTGGACGCAGGGCCAGGCTCCAGCCCAGCCCAGCGCAGAGACAGTGGTCGTGGGAGTCAGCCCTCAGTGCGAATCGCAGCCGTGCCCTCGTAGGTATGCGAGCCCACTTTTCGGGGCCTCAGTGTCCTTTCCTGTGTGGGAATAGTAGTAATGATGCTACTTCAAGGGGTAGTGTGAAGAGTATAGTGTGTGTATAATATGCCTGGCATCTGGTGGGCATTCTGAGGATGGCAGCTTAAAAAAAAAAAAGCCCAGAGAGACAGGAAACACCTGCTTCTCCACTCCAGAGGTAATAAGATTTATTGCCAGGAAGTTTTAATTATTCACCCACTAATTTCCGAATTGATTCATCCTGACATCATATAGGTAGGTGTGTGTGGCACTTTGTTGGCACAACAGAATGTTGGCCCTTGTGACCTGAGCATCAGTTCACTTGGTTCTGTCGGAACCCTTGGGTCATTGTATTCCAAGTTGAAGGCGGGCACTGACAGGCTGCTGTCAGCGGTCGCATTGTTTTTTTTTGTTTTGGTTTCTAACTTCAGACTTTCCAACCACGTAGATGTGTGACTAGGCAGAGGAGGGGACCGCAGGGGTGGGTGGGGAAGGAAGCTCCTTTGCAGCTGCGCTTTGAATTGCGTTTTTAAACTAATACCAGTTTCTGTAATTGTATGAGCTAAGCAGCTGCCTGGGGACTGGTGTGGTCAAGGGCACCGAACTGACATTCTACATTTGAGTTTCATTTTGATACGGCGTTATTTACATACTGAGCTTTGAAATTTGGGCCTTTTAATTGTTTTAATTTCTTGTTGAAGTTTTTCCAGACCTTCATCTGATGCCTGTAATTAGCAACAGCAGCACTTGTTCAGCCTTGTGAGCGCAGCGTTCTGGTACTTTCAGAGGCCGTAACGTGTCCTCTTGTTGGTGGGAGGTGGGGAGCCCCCGCGCAAGAGAGTCAACGAGAGCCAGGAACCACGTGGTACTTAGAGCATGCTTAGTTATAACACCTGAAAGCACCACCACCTTGTTCAGCAACTTCTGTGTCCTGAATAGGCTCAAAACCAGAAAGTTACAAGGTCTCGTGGCTTCTGGGGGCTGGTTACTCCTAGGGGCTCAGACAGAGTTTGTGTGAGGGCCAGTCTTCAAACATTTAAGGGGATATGAGACTTATAATCAAGATACTAGAGTGGCTCAGCACTTTGCTAGAGGAGGTGTGTCATTGTCTCAGAAAATGACAAAGAGGGGGACACTGCTCAGCTTCCTTGACAACAGCTTCGGGGGACTTGGGAGAGAGGGAAGGACCGCAGGCTGGCACTTACCGAGCGCCTGGAGAGGGAAGGACCGCAGGCTGGCACTTACCGAGCGCCTGTTCTCAGCTGGGTACTGGATCTCTCCTCCTTCAGCCCACCCAGGCGGTCCCCTCTCTAAAATGAGGCTGTGGAGAGCTCCCATCTCAGATGTGTTGGGTAGATTGTATGAGAGACTCCACTGCACGCATTGAATGTCGTGCCGATTTTATGGAAAACAGATCCAAAAAGGAAAACTAATCTGCTTCAACCCAGGTTATCCGAGTCTACAGCCAGTGCATTTTCCAAGAGACTAAAACGTGCCGCCTCCTCGGGTGAAGTTGATTCAAAGTATTCCCCGCAGGAAGTAAGCACGACCCACGGATATCACTGTGGAGCGCTGGCGTGGGAAGAGCGGAGGAAGTGCAGGTTAGACAGAGCGTTCCTCGGAGCACTCCTCGTGCGGAAACTCACTGACGGCCCAGTGGCAAGCTCCTGAGGGCGTAGATCAAAGCGGATTAAAGGGGTAGCGTTGCTATAAAGCAGCAGTTCCCAAAGTATTGTGCTGACCTGGTAGCACCTCCTAAAAATTCAGATTCCCAGGCCTCACCTTCTACAGACTCTGAAGCAGTAGATGGGAATGTCCAGGGAATCTGTTTTCGTTGTTGTCTTGTTTCTTTTTGCAATCAGTAACCCCGAATGATGCAGATACAACCACCCAGGCTCCTGAGAGCCCGCTCATAGAGCAGCCAATCAGGTGGAAGATTGGGATGCTGTAAAGAGGATGGGGTGTCGCAGCCACGCAACTCAGGCCTGGGCAGGCGGCTGTCGGGTGCATTCTGGGCTTGCTGTGTGTTTCTTCCCAGAGAGCAGGGACTCGAGCGCGGGTTGGTTGGTGATATGGAAGTCATATAAACCTTGCAAAGCGACTGTGTTCCGATATCGAGTGTAGAAGTATAGGATAGTCAGATGAGTACCCCAGCAGGAGAAAAACCAAGAGAAGAGCTGAGTTTATCAGCCTATGGATAGAAATTCTAAGAGAAAATATGACTAAAGTGAGCTGAGATATTCTGGAATTTGAAGCCCTGATGAATACTTTTGTCAGACCTAGAAGTGCAGAAGCCCAAGGAGAGGCCCGTGTGAGGGTCCAGGGATTTCCCTGGTTATCAATAAACGTGGGCAGAAAGATGGAAGAAAGGGGCTCATTGTCATGGAGAAACACAGGAAGGAGCCCGGACCTTTGAGAACAGTATAAAGAAAACAAGACCCTGAATACTGTGAGATTGTCCACGATGGCTGAGTCATCTGGGAGAGTCAAAAACAAAGTTGACCATGAAGGGACAGTGTCCTTGAAATAGACGGTATAGTGATAATAGCAAGAAATAGCATAGTTTCAGTTCCCTTGAAACTTAACCCCCCCAACTAAGAAGAGTGGTTTTAGAACCAGAAAGGATAGAAAAATTGTAGTCCAAGAAAGCTCTGAAGACGTGTAGGAATCACAGAGCTCCTGTAAGCAAGTAGACCAAGAGACATTGCTTGCCAGGATCGTGTGACAGAGCTTGTAGTTGTGATTTTCAAAAATTGTAGGACATTGAAAGCCGCGGGCAGAGCTGCGGGGTACAGTGTGCCCATGACAGCTTGTCAGCTGTGTCTGTGACCCTGCACGGTCACACCCGGGAGGGTGGCGCGCAGGTGCCTGGTTGTGAGGACCCGAGAAGGTGCGTTTGGGGGCATTGGCAGGTGGAGCCCACGCTGCACGCCACTGGAACCCTTAGGCGGACTCTCCGAAGTTAATCAGCATTGAGAAGACGAGGTTTGTGTAAGCTGAGAAGGATGTACACAGATGTTAAAAGCTGTTATCTCTGAGAGATGGGATTTAAGGATTTAAATGCTTATATGCATTTTATAATTCTGTAACGGACGTAGGTTATCTATGTTAAAAACACAGAAAGCAGCTGGTGCCAACTCAGAAACAGAATGCATCCCAACGTTACGTAGCAAGCACCGGCGAGGAAACGCACAGAGTGACCGTCGCAAAGCCACCTGGCTTCCTTTCTGAATAAGGCTGCCAGACCAGCTCAGAAAAGCAGTGTAGAGGTGGTAGTGTGTTCCTGGAGCAGAGTGTCTCCGTGTGTCCCTGGAGACTGACGAGAGAGGTGCAGACTGCACAGTAGGACCTCCGGATGGTCACATCTCAGTGTTGGTACCTGGTGAGTGTTTAATGACTGGGTCAGGGATGGCCTGGAGGGAAGTATCTAGAATCATGGGTGCTGTCCTTGGTTCTGACCCATTTCACATGTTTGCCCACAAACTTGGGGTAAAGACTGACTACATTTGCACCTCCTGCAGCTCTGAAGTGGAATCTCGACTCTTCTGGATGACAGAATCGGAGTTCTGGGGTTGAGATGGCGTGGTCAGATAAAGCTCTGCAGGTGAATTCTAGTGAGGAGAGCTATGGCCTCCTGCCCTGAGCTGACCTGTAGCCCCTCTCCCCGGCAACCATACAAATACAGACTTGGGGGGAATTGCTTGGATAGATGTTTTGGAGGGAAGATTTTAACTTATGCCTTCTTAGCAATCTTCTGTGCTGTGACTGTCAGATGAAGGCGGTATAATCTTTAACTGCATGAACAGTAGTGTAATAACACGTGCAAGAAGTGCTGGTGGTCTCGTGTAGTCTCGCTATCAGATAACCTGGGCATTAGATCCAGTCCAGAGTAAGAGAATTAGTATATGAAGGCCTGTAAACCATAATAAGCCCAATCATAGGCATTTTGGAGTTAAAGAAAACTTGAGTCTGTTGAGCATTTTTTTATGTATTGGTCTGCATTTTACACAGGTGAGCAACATGAGGCTCTGAAAGCCTTCAATGACCTACTGTCTTCCCTGCCACGTTAGTGCTGCCACACTCCCTGTTCATCTTGAAAAGGGGAACAAGTACTAAGCTTGTGTGGTGGTTTGTTGTCTTTAAAAAAGTCTCTTCATAAAACTCATTTGAGTTTTATAGGCAGCGGGAGAAAGGACAGTGGTCACAGGTGAATGACCACTTCTAGGTGAAAGCCAGGGCCAGGCTGTTCCAGCGTGTGTTCCGGGCCGTAGGACTGCTATGTGTCGACCTGGGACGAGCCTTAGTTCTTGTAGCCACAGAGGACATGCCTAGAGCGACACGATGGGCATTTACAGGGGCGGCATTGTTGACCACGGTGGTCTTACGCTGTGAATGCCAAGCAGAGGCTGAGTCTTGGCTGTCTTTAGGAGGACCCTTGCACTGTGTGGGAAAAGCCTCGTGATGTTCTGTAATGTATAGACATGTGGTTCTTGCTTTTGAGAATTTTACCCCCACAAGAAGGAGACGAAGAAATTATTGACAAAAATGCATCTGAGTACACCTGACTTGAAGCCTTCCAATATGTCAGCCTTTAACCCTAGCCCCATGTGATTAGCATAGATCAGAGGTTAGTTGGGTGATTTGTTACAGGAGACAGTAAATCAGAGAAGAAAGGACACGGACTTGGGAGAAAGGGCTCAGACTCCAGCCTTGGAGTCCCGTAGTTGTGAAACCTTAAGTGCTTTATGCCTGACCTCTGCGTGCCTCATCTGCAAACTGGGGAGAGTCGTTATCCCATAGCGGTTTTAGGACTTGAGCTAAGTACAAGTATTTTATTGTAATATCTGACAAATACAGAATTGTCCAGGATCGCCTTTTACATATAGAAACTGTTGGCATGAATTGCTTTATCTCATTTTATTTTATTTTTTAATTTAAAAAATTTTTTTTAGTGAGAAGAGGGAAGGCAGAGAGACAACCACATGTACCCCGACCAGGATTCATTCGGCAAGTCTACTAGGGGTGATGCTCTGCTCATCTGGGGCTTTGCTTTGTTGCTCATCAGTGGAGCTATTTTTTTAGCGCCTGAGCCAGAGGCCATGGAGCCATCCTCAGTGCCTGGGGCCAACTTGCTCCATTCGAGCCATGGCTGCAGGAGGCGGAGAGACAGAAGGTGGGGTTGGAGAATCAGATGGTCACCTCTCTCCTGTGTGCTCTGACTGGGAATTGAACCCAAGACATCCACACACTGGGCCAATGCTCTACCACTGAGCCAGCTAGCCAGGGCCAAATTACTTTATCTTAAAAAATCAGCACTGCCCTGACCGGTTGGCTCAGTGGTAGAGTGTTGGCCTGGCGTGCAGGAGTCCCGGGTTTGGTTCCCAGCCAGGGCACACAGGAGAAGCGCCCATCTGCTTCTCCACCCCTCCCCCTCTCCTTCCTCTCTGTCTCTCTCTTCCCCTCCGGCAGCCAAGGCCCCATTGGAGCAAAGTTGGCTCGGGCGCTGAGGATGGCTCTGTGGCCTCTGCCTCAGGCGCTAGAATGTCTCTGATTGCGGCAGAGCGACGCCCCAGATGGGCAGAGCATCGCCCCCTGGTGGGCATGCCGGATGGATCCCGGTTGGGCGCATGCGGGAATCTGACTGCCACCCCGTTTCCAGCTTCAGAAAAATACAAAAAAAAAAAAAAATCAGCACCAAAAAAAGTGTGTATGTTTATGTGCATGTGTGTATCTGGAAAACTACTGATGTCACTCAGGTATGGGACCCGGCTCAGGGTTTCCTGGTTTCTCTTATCCTCAGGGAATGGCGACTGGCACATTTCCTCTTCCCTTCCTGTTCCTTCATTGCCTTTTCTGTTTTGTAGAGCAAGGCTTAGATCACATAGCAGAAAACATTCTTTCCTACCTGGATGCCAGGTCGCTGTGCGCGGCAGAGCTGGTGTGCAAAGAATGGCAGCGAGTGATCTCCGAGGGAATGCTTTGGAAGAAGCTGATCGAGCGAATGGTGCGCACTGACCCTCTGTGGAAGGGACTTTCAGAAAGAAGAGGGTGGTAAGTGCTGGAAAACAAACAGTGTCTTTGACCCGAGGACAGTCTGATGACTTACCAAATGCATTGGCCTATTTTAAACCAGTGGAAAAGACAAGTGGTCAGCAGTTGGGGTGGGAGTTAAAGCTATTAGAATTTCTCCTTCTTTTATTTTTATTTTTTTGTATTTTTTTGAAGTTAGAAGCGGGAGGCAGTCAGACAGACTCCTACATGTGCCTGACCAGGATCCACCCGGCATGCCCACCAGGGGGTGATGCTCTGCCCATCTGGGGCGTTGCTTCGTTGCAACTGAAGCCATTCTAGTGCCTGAGGTGGAGGCCATGGAGCCATCCTCAGCGCCTGGGCCAACTTTGCTCCAGTGGAGCCTTGGCTGTGGGAGAGGAAGAGAGATTCAGAGAGAAAGGAGAGAAGGAAAGGTGGAGAAGCAGATGAGCGCTTCTCCTGTGTGCCCTGGCCGGGAATCTAACTCAGGACTTCTACAAACTGGGCTGACACTCTACCACTGAGCCAACCAGCCAGGGCTTTCTTCTTCTTTTTTTTAAATTCAGTGAGAGGAGGGGAGGCAGAGACACTCTCACATGCACCCCAACTGGGATCCACCCATCAAGCCCAATAGTGGACGATGATCTGCTCATCTGTGCTGTTGCTTCGTTGCTCAGTAACCAAGCTGTTCTTAGAGCCTGAAGCAGAGGCCATGGAGCCATTCTCAGCTCCACAGGCCAACTTGCTCCAACTGAGCCATGCCTGTAGGATGGGGAGAGAGAGAGAAGTGAGAGAGGTAGGGGCAGAGAGGCAAATGAGCGCCTCTCCTGTGTGCCCTGAACGGGAATTGAACCTGGGACATCCACATGCTGGACCGACGCTCTACCACTGAGCCAACCGGCCAGGGTCAGAATTTCTCCTGAAATGTGTATTTTCTTCATAGTTACTGTTAGGAAGTGTTGTATCATTTGAATGAGTTGGCTTTTCAAAGCTGTTTATTTATGCTTGTCCTTTCACATTTTTCTTAAGTGATAATACCATTACCAAGAGGTCGATAAGAAAAAGAGAGAATATGAGAAAATCAAATAATGCCATTTGGCTGTTGGTTGTTGTTCCTGGTTGAAGATAATGGGAGGCACAGCAGGCACACTTTTGTATTTTTATTTTTAGAGAAAACCCATCATCTTAAATACAGCTCTGTTGCTCTGTCCTGGTTAGTAACCTGGCCCTGTTGGCACAGAGAAAGAGCTTCGGATGGAAGACAGGAGACGGGGGAGCCAGGGTGGGGCTGTATTTTCTTTACGGGAGGAAGTCTGATGTGTACTAAGTTAGGTTTTCCACAAAGCTACATTAGCACTTTTTATTAAACTATAGAACAAAAGGCTAGATTATTGTGTTGGATATTCAGAAACTAAAAGGGCAGGATCACGTTAGAGAGCTATAAATGGAAGTAAACTTGTGTCTAACCTGTTCAGGCTCAGAAATCCTCCTTTTGAACCCTTAAAGTTCAAGTCAAAGGATGAGAATGATACAATATCTTTGTAAGCACCAGGTTTAAAACTCACCCTTTTATGTGCAAAAATGTAACATCTGTTTGTTTTTATTTGCCAGGGATCAGTACCTGTTTAAAAACAGACCCACAGATGGCCCTCCCAATTCGTTTTATAGGTCATTATACCCAAAGATTATCCAGGATATAGAGGTAACTTTATGATTTATCTTTTTTGTGGGCTCTTTGTGTCTTTTTCTCAACTTTTTATGTTGCCTTAGTGTTCTGTCTGTTGATCTAAAATCATGTAACAAGTACTTTTTTTAAAAAGTTGAACTCTTGAAACAAATGTATCACAATCAATGTATAACGTAGCTAGCCTTCAGCATACATTACCTCTTTTTGAAAAAAAAAAATGGTCTAACTTTTAAATGCTTCACAGGGCTGCTATAATTAAAAACCTTAATCCAAAATCATCCTTTCACTCTAATTTGATGAAATCCAAGGCCCGGTTCCTTAGGTGAGTGATTTGACATTTTTGAGCCATATCTGGGGAACTTGAGAAGGCACAGTCTCAGTTTCCTCTGTACATTTCCCATATTTTTTTTTTCATAAAAATGACTCAAATATGATTGTAAGCAATAATTAAGTGGGTTTTATAGAGCAAATTATGCTTCTGGACCATTTTGGATGTGAGTGTAACTTCACCAGACCAGTAAAACTCTGTAAACTTGATGAGGACCGTCGGAGGTGTTTGATATCGCTCCTGTGTCCTAATTGGTTCGGTTTTATGACGGAGCTCCTTTTCCTTGAACCCGGAGAGACAGGCACAGGCATTTCTCATTAGCTCTCTCCCATGTGTTCTTGGCCGGTCCTGGTTCCTGGACCATTTCCTCCCTGGCAGAGAGCAGCTCTGGGCAGTGCTGTATCACCCATAAAGTTGTGCTCAGGTTCCCAAACGTGAAGTAATCCTCTTCCCCAGGTGATAGACATAAAAGTTATTGTGCCAAAATTCATTAATGGAGAAACATGTGCTTTTCTGGAGGTTCTTTTTTTTCTCCCCCCCTTTCCGAGGCAGATGTGAACTAATGTAATCATTCGGTTAACGATAAATCTGAATGTGACCAGAATGTCATTATTGAAAGCACAAGCCCTTGTCTTGAGTATTCTGCTCCCTAAAACGAGCTATAAAATAACCTTTTAGGGAGGCTTAAATAATTCCAAACTGCTGCTGCTGAGCAAATCATAAAGTTAGGAATTAATTGATCCATTGGTAAAACTTAAGAGTAAATTGCTCCAGCAGCGCCAGTAGCTGAGACAGAGGGTTAACTTGAGTCTTAGGTTCCTTGGTGTGTTCAGAGGGGCTCTCGCGTAACCCCAGAGAGTTATATATACAAAGACTTGCTTCTTCATTCATCTTAGTAACTAGATTATTTTCTGCTTCCCACCCTATCCCGATCATTCTTTACCATGTAGCTCTACATTTCCCTGAATAATTTAGTAAATCCTTTATTATGAGAAGGATGAGGTTTAAAGTCAATCACTAATAAACAGGAATTTTGAAAGATCTTTTATCAGGCTGAAGATCTGGTGACACGGATTATTTTATTTAACCCCCATGAGTGCTATTATAATTGACAGTATGAACTTAATACAGTATTCTGTGGCGTGACAGTGTGTGACGCCACCTACCATATCCATTTCCTCAGGCTGAAATAATATTTGTAAGTTAGTAGAGGAGGCAGATGTGAGGGAAATAGAGCTGTGGGGGAACGCCCTATTTGACACGAAACCTCCACATCATGGTGGTCTACTCAGTGGTTCTTAAAGTGTGGTTTGGAAAAACCCGCTGGTTGGCCACAAGGGTCTCCTTCAGATTTTTGTGGGCTAGATCTCTTAGTGTAAGGGATGTTTTTTACTTTGGTATATTCACTAATAGTAATAATAAAAATAATATACCGTGTATAGAGCATTTACTTGTGCTTGCTACTTTGTTAAGCATTTTTTTTTTGTTTTTTTTTTTTTGTATTTTTCTGAAGCTGGAAACGGGGAGAGACAGGCAGACAGACTCCCGCATGCGCTCGACCGGGATCCACCCAGCACGCCCACCAGGGGGCGACGCTCTGCCCACCAAGGGGTGATGCTCTGCCCCTCCGGGGCGTCGCTCTGTTGTGACCAGAGCCACTCTAGCACCTGGGGCAGAGGCCAAGGAGCCATCCCCAGCACCCAGGCCATCTTTGCTCCAATGGAGCCTCGCTGCGGGAGGGGAAGAGAGAGACAGAGAGGAAGGGGAGGTGGAGGGGTGGAGAAGCAGATAGGCGCTTCTCCTGTGTGCCCTGGCCGGGAATCGAACCTGGGACTTCTGCACGCCAGGCTGACGCTCTACCACTGAGCCAACCGGCCAGGGTCTTGTTAAGCATTTTATAATACATTTTCTCATTGAACACTCTGGACAGTACCTGAAGGTTGAGGAAACTGAGGTTCAACAGGTGAAACAGATTGCCCAAGATCACGCAGCTAGTGAGGAACAGAGTCTATGCTCAACCTTATTTTCTTCTGTGTTTCATACGACTTCTTTATACTGTAGATCACTGTTGCCTCATCAAAACAGAGTTCTTTACCTCTGTTTTGGGAGCATGTTTAATTCTGTTCCATGTGGACACACAGGTAGTAAGCTTTGTCAGCGATCCATTGATCCAACAAATGGCAGACTCACAGGCTTGGCTCTTGCCCGTATGGCTGATATGAAACCCCCATAGCAGCAAATAATAGTTACAAGTACCCTCTTTTGAGCCCTTGCAGTATAGTGTGAACTATGTTATGTACCTTACATAGATTGTTGCATTTAATTCCTACAAGGTACATATTTCCATATGTAGTAAGGGGAAATGGAGACTAAGAAGTTTCGGCTCTCGCTACATAGTTATGTAGGAGAAGCTGGATTTTAACTGAGGTCTGGCTAGCTGTAGGCTTAGCGTTGTCATTTGCAGACTGGAAAATTCAAGAAGTGAAGGAGAAAGATGTGTGTTGTTATCTACCTACAGAGTTCAAGGTGAACTCCTTTCCCCAATCGAGTGAATATGCAGCACCCTTGACTGATTGTTGAAAAGAGGGCATGAGTTAAGATGAACTGGCCTTGTCTTAGTCCAGTTATAGTCAAGGGAGCACTTTACAGGATTTTAATTAAGCACATTGCCAGAAGATAAGTTATGCCCTGTGTGTTAGGTGGGTGTTTGTGTCTCCCTCCCCTGTTGCCACACACAGTGGCAACATTTCTCCCCATCTACTGTGCAAGGCTGCCAGTTCACCACTTGGTCTTCCTTTACTCCTTCTCGCGCTGCCCGACAACTCGAGTTCATGTGCTGGCTGCGGTCAGCGAGCCAGCCCCAGCTTTGGTTCTCTGAGCAGATGACCTTGCCCTGGCCCTTCCACATCGACTTACCAGAAATTGGCTCATTTCTAAGGAAAAGGTAGAGAACTTGGCTTAGTGTGGCCAGCCCCTATGATTCAGGAAATGTGAGAAATAAAGTCTGGAGAGAAGAATTTTAGCTTTCTGCAAGGTTTATCTCTCATGGCTGTTCTTGCCACAGAGAGTGGCGGGGAGGGAGCTAGAGGGTGCCTGAATGGAGAAGGAAGTCCTGGGAAACCCGAGGCACATTCCTAAAAGAAGCAGCTATATTTTCTTTGCTATCTAGAGTATTAATTAGTATCATCATCATCATCATTAATGGTGAGCTTACTATTAGGTACTTTGTTCCAGAGACTTAATCTCAAATTTTCAAAACTGAGATTCTTAGTCCAAAGGCCACGCCCCTTTCACTGCGCCAGGCCCCCAGGTGTCTCTCAGCTCCCCGGGTGTCTCTCGGCCCCTGGGTGTCTCTCGGCCCCTGGGTGTCTCTCGGCTCCCCGGGTGTCTCTCGGCCCCCCCCCGTGTCTCTCGGCCCCCCCCCCCGTGTCTCTCGGCCCCCGGGTGTCTCTTGGGCCCCCCCCGTGTCTCTCGGCCCCCGGGTGTCTCTCGGGCCCCCCCCCCCGTGTCTCTCAGCCCCCGGTGTCTCTCGGCCCCCCCCCGTGTCTCTCGACCCCCCCTCCGTGTCTTTCGGCCCCCGGGTGTCTCTCGGGCCCCCCCCCCCCCGTGTCTCTCAGCCCCCGGGTGTCTCTCGCCCCCCCCCATGTCTCTCGGCCCCCGGGTGTCTCTCAGTCGGTCTGAGCTCTGCTGCCCTGAGCTTGGCTCTGCCTCTCGCCGTCTCAGCAGCGGCAGACCCTCCCCTGGACTCTGCCTCTCCCCTGTCTTCACTCCCTGGGTGAAAGCCTCCGAGCTCTCTCCTTGGAACGGACCCCTGGTGAAATGATGGTGGGTTGTGTCGCACCTTTTAATAAACCACATTTTATTCAGGGAAAGTGGAGAGCTTTTTTGTGGTTTGCAGACTTGATATTAACATTGTCCTGACCAGAGAATGCTGAAACTTGCCCACCCACCCAGTTGTGTTTAGGCTTCTAAAAATAATGTTATCCCTCCATACTCAGACATCTGTTTTCACTCTATTGCCAATTTAAATGCCGCTGTATACTCTGTGTATCATGGCTACTTTCCCAGTATTTTGAAAATTTGCACAGGGTAAAGGGATTTTACAAGTGCTCAAAAACACGAAATATTCCTCTACAGTAGCCACATCATGTGATGTCCAAGTGAAACGGCAGGTATCTGCATAATGGAGAGGTGCACCTGTGTGTACCCTGAGTGCCTGCCACTGACCTGCAGATGGTAGTTGAATTGCCTCAGAAGGCTGAGCCCGCTCCTGGGCGGGGCCGGGGGCGGGGCTGGGGCAGGGCTCAGGGCCATCAGAGTTAAAGGTGGCCTAGACTGAGGCAGCGTTCCTGGCAATTTGTGGGGGAGAATTTTTGGTCAGAGCCTACTCCTTTTGGCCCGTGTTCTGCACAGGCGGCTGGAGCATCGCCGCTGCCCTTGGCAGGCGCCGTGATGAACACTCACCTGTGTCGTCTCTGGGGATCCTCCCAGCAGTGTCGAGGAAGTAGACGGTTTCCCATCTTGGCAGAGGAGCAGCTGCAGTGCACAGTCCACGCCATTTGCTAACGTGCTCATTGACATGGGTCTTTTACACCACAGTTGGGCTGCCTTCTGTTTTTAAGGTCTAGGTTCTTTTTCTTTTCTTTAAAAAAAATTTTTTAAAATTGATTTTAGAGCCTGACCTGTGGTGGCGCAGTGGATAAAGCGTCGACCTGGAAATGCTGAGGTCGCCAGTTCGAAACCCTGGGCTTGCCTGGTCAAGGCACATATGGGAGTTGATGCTTCCAACCCCTCCCCCCTTCTCTCTCTCTCTCTCTCTCTCTCTCTCCTCTCTCTCTCCCTCTCTGTCTCTCTCCTCTCTAAAAATGAATAAATAAAATAAAAAAAATTAAAAATAAATAAATAAATAAATAAATTTCTAAAAAAAAAAATTGATTTTAGAAAGAGAAAGGAAGGGAGAGAAAGAAAAACAAACACATTGATTTGTTGTTCCATTTACTTATGCCTTCCTTGGTTGAGTCTTGTATATGCCTGACCAGGGATTAATCCCACAACCTTGTATAGAACGATGCTCTAACCGACCAAGCTACCTGGCCAGGGAGGGGTCTGGTTTTTCTTTAAAAAAAAAAAAAATTTTAAATAAAGGCCTGGCTTAGCATTCTAGCTGAGGTCATCAAATAAGGTGGTAGGTAGTATTTTGGGCAGGCACAGTCAGCAGGAAGGGCTGCTTTCGTCTGTGGGTGGCCTTGGGGATTGAGAAGGGTGAATTAGATGGGGTGGTGTGCAGCGAAGCCGTCCACTCCCTGATCTGGTTTGGTGGCGCTTTCCTGGCATTGTGAAACAAACTACACTTGTTTGGGGATTAAGGAACCTAATAATAAATACTCCATCAAGAATTATTTGGCAAAGTCTTTCTTTTAAAATTCAGTTGTGTGTGATAGGAAAGGAGGCTCTTGCTCTGCCTTGAGAAACTGAGCCGTTTTCTCACTTCCATTTGACTTAGAATGAAAGCCTATGGTCTAGCGGAGCTTTGAGGGGTCCTGGCAGCGGGCTCTGTTTCGCAGGTTGGAACTGGAGAACACAGCTCAGCCTTTCGTACGGGGCGGTGCCCTCTATCCTGATCGGGCTCCCCGGATTGCCTCCGCCCGCTCCTCTGCTGTGTGACTGTGGACATAGTAAAGGGTATAACCAAGCCCCCTCGTTTTAGAAATTGTTGTAGGGTAGAGGGAAAATGTAACATGTCAGAAATTCTTTTTGGTATGAGAAGCTCCCCCACTGCCTCTTTAAAAAGAATTTTTTCCCCAAGCTCCCCTGTGTTGGTAAATGTGCTTTTTCATTCATTGAAATACAGAGTAACAAAGCTTCTTACTGATTCAATAAAAACTAATACCTGTTGTGTGTGTTTGTGTGTGTGTGTGTGTGAGAGAGAGAGAGAGAGAGAGAGAGAGAGGGAGAGAGAGAGGGAGAGAGAGAGGGAGAGAGATGTTACATACTCACTGTTGGAATACTTAGAGAAGGAGGGAGAGAGATGTTACATACTCTCTGTCAAACTACTCAGAGAGAGAGAGAGAGAGAGGGGAAGAGAGATGTTATATACTGTTGGAATAACTTAGAGAGAGAGAGGGAGAGAGATGTCACACACTCACCGTTGGAACACTTTGGGTTTCTCTGGAGCCATGCACCCTGCAGCAGGTCTGAGCCCCAGGAGGGGAGAGCCGGAACATCAGTGACCATGGCCAAGCGTCACTGGCCATAAGTAAGACTTATTACCAGTACGTCTTCCTCCGCAGTCAGCATTGGCCTGATATGTTTTGGCATGCTGAAGGCTTCAGTCATCTGAAAATGAACTATTTCTCTAGATGATTCTAAGCACTGAGTTCAAGAAATGATTTCTAGCCTGACCAGGCAGTAGCACAGTGGATAGAGCGTCAGACTGGGATGCGGAGGACCCAGGTTCAAGACCCCAAGGTCACCAGCTTGAGCGCAGGCTCATCTGGTTTGAGCTAAGCTCACCAGCTTGGACCCAAGGTCGCTGTCTCGAGCAAGGGGTTGGTTACTCGGTCTGCTGAAGGCCCACGGTCAAGGCACATATGAGAAAGCAATCAATGAACAACTAAGGTCTTGCAATGAAAAACTGTTGATTGATGCTTCTCATCTCTCTTCGTTCTCGTCTGTCTGTCCCTATCTATCCCTCCCCCCCGTCTCTAAAAAAAAAAAGATTTCAATTCTGTACCCCTTTTTAAAAAGTTGCTTATACGAACACAACTGTTGTCTAGTTTGGTTTGGCATGCACTCTTATGTCTGACACTTCACAAACTTGCAGGCAGCCATGCTGCTGGTTAGAGCCCTGACTTGGTGTCTGACGCAGGTGAGTACTTCCTCACTCCCCACATCTCCTGGGCACCAGAAGTAGGCGGCCTGCCCTCTCACGAGGCTGCATTGGGCAGGGATTATATTTCCAGGCTCCTGTGCCAAGGACTGAGGCCACATCAGAAAAGCCTTTTCTTTTACTGTGTATGTGTATCAATATTTCCAGCCCTGCTTTCTTTCTTTTTTTTTTTTTGGTCCGATAAAATGAGGATAATTAACCGGCTCCAGAGTTGTGAAGATTAAATCAGTGTACAGCACAATGTTATGAAAGCATAGCACCCAACACATAACATTCAGTAAATTTTAACATCTTAGCGCGGACAGGAGTGTACTGCCTTCCAAAGAAGAGGAAATGCTGTTTAGATGTCAGCAGAACCAGTAATTAAGTGCTTATCATGAATGGGGATGAGATTTATCTCCTTTCTTCAGCAAAGCAACTAATCAGACTTTTAGCTACTCAGATAATTAACTTATGAGAGTTAATCCTGAGTTGAGGACCAATTATTCTGGTTCCTACTGTCCCCTCATTGCAAGGATCAGTTAACATTTTGGTTGTTCTTAGTAGAAACTTTGTTATCTTTTGATCCTGAAAATCCCCGGTATCCACTACAAAAGTTTAGGTCTTCCAGTGCTCTGGACAAAGCCATTCCTCCTTAAATTCCACCCACTGTCTTGCACCTTGCCACTGTTTGTCTCCTTCGGTCCGGCGGCACTTAGCTTTAGCCTCGCTCGTTTGGCTCGGGCATTTTATCTGGACTTGTGACTGAGCTCCTCATGTTCTGGGCTGCCTGCCTCAGCAGCCAGAACTGGACTCTATAGACACTGCATGTCTTAGTGCAGAGAGCGTGGACTCAGACGCAGGAGAACTGGGTGTGATTTCCCTCGCATCCAGTTACTGGGCTGTGGGCTCACACAAAGGAAACTCCTTTCTTGTTGCACAAATGGAAATAATAAGGATTTCCTTCCAAGCCTGATGCATGGACCGTTTAACCAAATGAACATGTCTGGAGTATGTCCAGTTGCAGACACTGTGTGCCTAGGCCTTGGGGTCCCCTCCGTGGAAGCGGGGTGCTTCCTGTCGCTCATTCCATGCCCCATGTCTAGCGCAGTCAGTACCTGAATATCCTGGCGCAACCTAAGTGCTGCCCGAGTGATGAAGGAATGACCCCAGGGCTGGAATGGGCCGTTCTTACTCTAAAGGAGCTTCGGTCTGGTGGAAGGTTACAAATGGATAACAAATAACATTTTGTGTATAGCAGTTGGCCTGTAATAGTTGTTCAATATCTTTTCTCAGTGACCGAGACGGTGCGTTGTATGGGCACACCGATTCTCAGCATAGGCTAATGTTGGGGGTCTTCCGCCAAATATTTTAATTGGTATTAGAGAGTGACCCAATGAGTTACTATGTATTTGTATGTTTTGGATGCAAATGGCATTCTTGAAACATACCAACTTCTGTCTAGGCCGTTTTTTTCTTCTTCAAACCCAACCCAAACTCATTGGAAATCCTGTGATAGTTGCCAGCAGGGCCGGGAACATTTGAGAAAAAACATTGTCGGGCTAATGTCTTATTTGGAAAAGAGCGTGATTCCTTTCCACAGACAGTTACGCAAACCAAGATGGGGTAGCGGTGGTATGCTGTCTCTGGACGCCGTGCGAGTCTGAAACCTCCCAGAACCGTTGATTCACTGAAGTTCACTTGTTACCTCTTCTCCCCCCAGACTATAGAATCGAACTGGCGGTGTGGACGACACAACTTGCAGAGGATCCAGTGCCGCTCTGAAAATAGTAAAGGCGTCTACTGTTTACAGTACGATGATGAAAAGATCATCAGTGGGCTACGGGATAATTCTATTAAGGTGAATGACGGTTTTGTGTTACCTTTAGAATTGTGGTTTTCCATGTGAGACACTAGCCATGTCCATCTCTTGGCTTATTCCAGATCAGTCTGTGTGTTCCTTTCAATCCTGGCCGCGCTCAGTGGCGTCCCGAACTGGAGGCAGCATGTTTCGTGCACTAACACGAGACCCCTGGGCGGTCTCCCTTCTTCCCCTTCTCCAGGCATGTTCACGTTCTGTGTGGTAGCGCACAGAGTAAAACATCTCAGTCTTACAGGGCTCCCGATCACTTTGTCGGGGAAGTGTTGCTCATTTGCCTGTAAATCAAAGTCAGACCCTTTACGTTTCTGAGAAAGACTCAGATGATAACACAAGAGAATGGCAGCCATTTAGACTGCTTTTCAGTGGGGGATGAGCTGGGCTATTTCTGGATTTCGTGTTTGGCAGCTGATCTGACAGATTTTGTTTTATATTGTTTATAGCTTATTTTCTCATTTAAGAAAACTCTGTCGTTATGATTTTAGTTATGAAGTTTTTAGTGATAATTTACATACAGGAAAATGTACTCATCTTGGTGTAAAACTCTTTGAGTTTTGACAAGCACAAATAATTGTGTAACCATAAGTCAAGATGCAGAACAGTGTCTGTGTGCCCCCCCCACCCCCCAAGGATCCCTTGTCCTGCCTGTGTCTGACTCTCCAATCGTTTCCCTAGACACTGGGTACCACTGATCTTTTCTTCTGTCCCTATAATTTTGCCTTTTTGAGAGTATCTTATAAGTGGACTCAACACAGTGTGTAGCCTTTCAAATCTGGATTCCTACGCTTTGCATAGTGCAGTAGAGTTTTGTCTGTTTCTGTATTTAGAGATAGTTGATTCCTTTTCATTGCTGAGTAGTATTCCATTTCATGGGTAACCACAGTGTGCTTATCCATTTACTGGCTGACGGTGTCTGCATGACTGGGTCTGTCCTTGAATCGAGGCCATGTGAGAAGAGAGGGGAAATGGGGTCCTCCACCCCTTCTTTGACCCCCAGGGGTCCCTTTCCCCAGTCCTTCTGATCAGAAAGAGTGATTTCTCAGAATTTTAACTGCCTCTGCTGCGCTTTCACACTTTTCAGAGTGTTTAGCTAGTTGCTTTTGTATTTTGTGTAGAATTTTTAGTTGTAATCAACTGGGAAAATAGTTTGTAGTGTGCTTTCTCCATCTTAGCCCTGTTTTTTTATATTGTTTTACTTTGGGTGAGTTAAAGGGCCCTTTTGTTTGGTTTTTGTTAAAAAATCTATCCAAATACATAGTGGAATTTCAATAATTTCAAAAGCACCCCTAATTAAAGCATATAAAGGAACTTTTCTGGTTTTCTGTGTTTGGAATGTTTCCCAAAAGGTAGTCTGTGGATATGGATCTAAAGAATGTTAATTTGAAGAGTGCTTCCCTTCGCCTTGGCTGGGTGGTTCAGTGGATAGAACATTGCCCCGGCATGCTGAGGTCATGGGTTAGATCCCTGGTCAGGGCACATGTGAGAAGCAACCAGTGAGGGCACAACTAAATGGAACAACTAAGTGGAGCAACAAGTTGATGCTTCTCTCTCTCCCTTTCCCTTCATTTCTCTCTGTCTCAAATCAATGGAAAAATTAAAAAGATAAAAGAATAATTTCCATTCAAAGAAGGTTAGAAAACACTGCACATCACCTTATAAATTCACAGGGTACAGGATATAAAGGCTCTGAGAAGTCTTGCAGTAGAAACACCTATTTTCCAACTTGCACAGCATAGTAGACCACGATCTCTATTTTTATGTAATACTTATTGATTGCCCTAACCTGTGACTACAAATAACACCCTGGGAAGACTGGCATATGTTACTATTTAGTTTTGGCAATATTCCTTTAATAACTAGATAAGAATGGTTTATAAAGCACCTTGTCAGAGCATAGGTTGGCCATGGGTTTTCGTTTCATGTACACTGGATGTAATTCTAAAGAATTCTCACTCTCAGGTTTAAATTAAGCTTGCATTTGATTTCTAAGACGTAGACCAGTAGGGCAGTCGTGCACGCTGGGGAGCTCATCCAGACCTCGGGGTCCAGCCGGCATCCCTGTGGATGCCGACCTCGTGTGCTTCAGTCTGTATCAGTCCTTGGTCGCCAATCAGGTGTGCAGAATCACTGTGGGGTCTACTCTCTGAAATTGAAAGCAAGCCTTGCTGTTTTATACAATCACTTAAATGTCTATAACACTTGCAATTCCTTGGCCGTTTGTAGTAATCGTGAGGGACACGACAAATTATGATGTTATTGTACAAGGAAGAAATGGGTCCACAAAATATGTTTTTTAACTAGTCAGAAGAAGTGAGAAGAGCACTCAGAGGACAAAACCGGCTATTAGTAACATTTTACTTCATTTTAACCTATTTTTTCTTTTTTAAAATATACATAGTGGTTATGCCATTATAGACAATTTTATTGTGACTTTTAAAAAGCACAACACTGTAATGAAATATTATACTTTCTCATCGAAAACTTTTTAGTTTACATTGCGATTTTCCTGAAATGTCAGACATTTTTGGAACAAACATGAAGGGTTGAGGCGTATGCATTTTTCAAGGCTCTTCCTAAGTTTTGTCACATCGTCTTCCAGAGGGTGAGCCAATGCTTTTCATGAGTTTATTTTAAAATTCCCTTATAAGTATGAATCCACGAAACAAAACAGTACATCTATTCTGGAGTTATTTAATATTGCCTCTTCCTCCTTGTCATTTCCCAGCTGTTTGATATTTAACTCTTACTTACCGTAACAGGTTTGCTTTATTTTATGATCCAGAAACTAAGGTGAGACAGAAACTTTTATCAGAACATGATACGCTAACTCATTGTTTGTGGTTGATCTTGTCTCAATAGATTTGGGATAAAACCAGCTTGGAATGTTTGAAAGTGTTAACAGGGCACACCGGCTCTGTCCTTTGTCTCCAGTACGACGAGCGTGTCATTGTGACCGGCTCTTCAGACTCGACTGTGAGGTGAGTGATTTGGCTTCAGGGGTCGGGACTTCCCCGAGGAGCCTGGGAGTCACCCCCCTGTCCTCTGCACACGTGTTTCATGCTGTACTTGAAGCCCCTGTGGTATAGGTGTAAGTGCATTTGAACAAAGTAGGCAGGAAAGCTGACTTCTGTGAATTAGGTCCTGTTCCCATCGCCATATAGGACAGAGATGGCAACATGCTTCCTCCAAAAGCCCATTGCCCCGTGCGGGCTAGCTCCTTCCCCTGGGAGACTGCGCATGCGCTCAAGGGCAGGGTGGGCAGGGGCGGGCAGGGCAGTAACCGGCAGACACGGAAAGAACCAGGAGCAGTTGTTTGCAGAACCTTTGGAGGGACACAGAGGGTGCCGGGTGTTTTGTAGAATGTCATCCTGTTGAATTCTCACATCAACCTTTCTCACTAGGTAGATATTAATCTTTTTTGTGGGTGTACAAGGGAACTGGGATCAGAGAGGTTAGGTGATTTGCTCAGAGTCACATAGTTGATTTTGAACTTTGAATTTATATTGTTTAAGACTGTCTTTATATTATGGAGCCATTTCCAGTCACAGAGACACTGGTGTTTAGCTGCCACCCCAGGACAGTGAGGAGGCTGGAAATGGCAGGTGCCCCAGTAGGAAGGAGGTAGTGGCCGCTGGTTGGAAGTCGGGACGGTAGAAAGGAAACATGGGAAGGCGTGGCGTCTCCTAGGAGAGCAGGACGCGCCTCTCCTGGTGAGTCAGAGCCCGGAAGAGGATGTTCACAGGGACATTGCGGGGACTGGAATAGTTACCGCCCTGTCTGGTGTCCGTTCCCTGGCCCAGAGCTTCCAGGCCACTCCTGCCATAGATCATGTCTCGTCTCTCAGCCTGAGAAGCCCGAGTCTTTCCCCCTTTGCTCTTAGGAGATTGGCAGTTACAGACGCTATGACGTGGAGGACTGTCCCTAACCCTCGAGCTGAACCACTTGAGTGACACTGGCTTTGTCCATAAAGCAGTTGGGTGATTGATGGGTGGGGGAGTTGGTGAGACGTCATGACTTAGAGTCCATAGATGCAGAGACGTGTCACAGGGCATAGAGAGCCTTAAGCTCAGAGTGGTCCTCAGTTCTCTGGCCACCAGCCGCCTTCCTGTTATCCCAGTCTCCCTGCAAAGCCACTTACTGGAAAAATCATTGTTTTGCCATCAACACAAGCCTGAAAACAGAGTCCATGAACACCTGACTCTTAAATAAGCCTAAGCTTGGGCAAAGCTACACTCGGCCTTCTTTTTTTAAATACCTCTCAGCAAATAGAGAGGTTGCTTCCTTTAACTTTGTGCTTAGGCATCAGGTCCCAATCACCAAACACAAGTGAAGTCCACGTGTCCTCGGGCCACTGCGGAGAGTGGGCCCAGGGCACAGATGCCGCGACCCTTTCCTGGCCGTCTCCATAGTGAAGTCCACGTGTCCTCGGGCCACTGCGGAGAGTGGGCCCAGGGCACAGGTGCCGCGACCCTTTCCTGGCCATCTCCATAATGAAGCGTGTGCTTCTGTCCCCACCTAGAGTCTGGGATGTGAACACGGGCGAGGTTCTGAACACACTCATCCACCACAACGAGGCGGTGCTGCACTTGCGCTTCAGCAACGGGCTGATGGTGACCTGCTCCAAGGACCGCTCCATCGCGGTGTGGGACATGGCTTCCGCCACCGACATCACTTTGCGCCGTGTCCTGGTCGGCCACCGTGCTGCTGTCAATGTAGTAGACTTTGATGATAAGTACATCGTATCTGCCTCTGGGGACAGAACCATCAAAGTAAGTGTTTCCCTCCTGCTGTCCCCTTCAGAATGGAGAGAAAGCCAAGTGGCTTATACCAAGCTGGTGCTTCTCAAGATCTTCATTTTCTCCCATTTGTGCTCACGAGCCCTTGAAGCCACGCCAGTTTACATGCTTCTGGAGTTACAGGCGAGAGAAGTCAGAAGTGTTGGGACCAGGATAGAGAGCAGCCCCGTTTCATGAAATGACATTGTCGATGACCTTGACAAGGAGGAGAGAACGAGCCCATTGACCGAGTCCCGTGCGTGCGGAGCTTTCTCACGACCACCTCGCACCACCCTCCCGGCCCTGTGCTGAGTCAGCAGTGCCTCCGTCCTACAGACGTGGCTCAGAGAGGGCAGAACTGTGCCGGAGGCCACACAGCTAGCTAGGGGCAGAGCTGAGATTCGGTGTCCTCACCTGCTTTTGGGCCCAGACCCTGGGCTGGATGCTAGAGATGTGATGAGCAGCACATGTCCCTGTCTTCATGTGGTGGGTGGCAGACCTGTGACAAGCAGTTGTAGGGGATCCACAGGATATGGTCAGTGCAGTTCTGATTCCAGTATTCACTTAATTTTTTTAAATTTTAACATTCTTAAGTTTTTATAGCAGCTTTATTAAAACATAATTCACATACCGTAAGATTCATCATTTTAAAGCACACAACTCAGTGGCCTTTAGTCTATTCACAGTGTTGTGTAACTATAACTATATAGTTCCAGAACATTTTCAGTCACACTCCAAAGAAAACTTCACCCCCATTAGTCGTCAGCCCTCGTCCCCTTCCCCTCGGCCCTGGTGACCACTGATCTACTTTCTGCCTACGGAGGTGCCTGTTCTGGACATTTCATAGGAATGAGATCATCCAGTGTTTGGCCTTTTGTGTCTGACTCCGTTCACTTAGTGTATGTTTCCAGAGTCCATCCGTAGACATTGTAGCATGTGACAGTATTTCATTTTCTAATGACTGAATAGAACTCCACTGGGAGGAGGGACCACATTTTGTTTACTCATCCAGCATTTGATGAACATTTTGGTTGTTTATACTTTTTATCTGTTATGAATAACACTGTCTTAAACATCTGTGTGGACATATATTTTCAGTTTTGAGGGGATGGTAACTGTTTAACATTTGCCAAACTGTTTCCCAAAATGGATACCCCATTTTACAATCCCACCTGCAATGTATGAACGATTGAACTTGGCTCAAAAAAACCCTTCTGACCAGCAGCACTAGACAACATTCTAGTATGTCACGCACAGAGCACAGAGGTGGTAGCATCAGATTAGACTGGGTGGTCTGGAAGTGAACAGCTCGGCTCTGTGTGCGTTGCTTGACTCGTGGTGCCGGCACACCAGTGGGTATGAGACCAGTGTCGGGCAGTCAGGAGAGTGGGGGCCTTACTCAGCGGCTGCCTAGCCCCAGCGGGAGGGTGTCTCCAGCGCTGTCAGCACTTGTTGTTATGTGTCTGTCTAGTCACCCTGGTGGGTGCGCAGTGGTGCCTCTCTTAGCTGTGCTTTCCCCCTCCCTCACGACTGGTCATTTGATCTTTTGATCTTTTGATCATTAAACAAATTGGGTTATTTGTCCTTTTATTGTTTAGGTGCAAAGTTCTTTATATATTCTGATAAGCTCCTTATCAGATAAATATTTGCAAATATTTTCTTGTGGGTTAGGTTTTCATTTTTCTTTCTTTTAAAAAAATTTTTACTTGATATTTTTCTTTGAAACACAAAACAATTTTAATTCTGATGAAGTCTACTGTATCAATTTTTTTCTTTTGTTGCTTGTGTTGTCACATCTACAAAACCATTGCCCAATCCAGAGTTACAAAGATTTACTCCTGTGTTTTCTTCTAAGAGCTTAATAGTTTGAGTTCTTACATTTCAGTCTTTGATCCATGTTGAATTAAGTTTTTATATATAGTGTGAGGTAGGGATTCCACTTCCTTTTTTTACATGTGGATTATTAGTTATCCCATTCAACTGCAAGTGCAGCTGGTAAAATAATTCAGGGCACTTTGATTGCTTGTGTCTCCTTACCTGGCTGGTAATATATTGTGTGTCTGTGAACATCGAAGACTTGCAGATGGGTTCACGAAAGAGGGATTGTTTATTCCACATTCATATTCAGCATAATGTGTCATGAAAAACAGAGCTGTTCAAGAAACTGCCGGGCAGAGGGGGAGGTGCAGGGTGTTCACAGCAGTTGCGTTGGTTGACAGATCAGCTGGTGTGAACACAGAGTCTGGTCCAGGCTCTCCCCCTGGGCCACCGGACATCTGCAGAGTCCGGGAGACGTTCTCTTTGTGCGGATCTTGAGATCTGGAGACTTCACAACCTCCCTCTGTTTCAATCCCGTATCGTTCAGCGGCCAAGAAAATGCTATGCTGTCCCAGCCTCCCAGCCATTGTTCATGATCCAGTGTTTTGATTGTTCCTAGAAGCTCTGATTTATTGTTTTAAAGGGATATTGTGAGGAGACTACATTCCTTTTTTTAAAATATTGCTGATTTGTTGCAGGTGTGGAGCACAAGCACCTGTGAATTTGTTCGCACTCTGAACGGGCACAAGCGAGGCATCGCCTGTCTCCAGTACAGGGACCGGCTGGTTGTCAGCGGGTCATCAGATAATACCATCAGGTGGGTAGCCATGGGAGTCCCCGTGGCAGGCCGATTGAGATTGATTTCTGCCATCATGTTGACTCACCTCCCAGTCCCAGTGCTCAACAGGTACAGAGTCTTTGGGGATGCTTCAGATAACAAACTTTAGGTAACTTGTATCAGTCTGTTTGGCTCTGCATACTCAACTGAGTAACTATGTTCTTCTAAGGTTCCTCAGTAGGCAAGGTGTTCTGGCCAAGGTGACGGGCGGTACACCTCACCTGTGAGCCCCTGCTTCCCTCCGAAGACTCTGTCTGTCTCTCCTAGGACTGGCTACAGACCATCCACTCCTATTCGGTCATGTATTTCATTTCCGGTTTTTCTTCCCAACACTCAGTGTCCTTGCTTTCTAATAAAGGTGACCATCCTTAAATACTTTATATCTTATTAGAGCTTGCCTTAAATATTTACTTAATTATCCCAAGTCATCCCCCATCCCAGTAAACGCTAGTAGCTTTTTAAAATAACCAAATCACCTTGTCTTTGGACAAAAGAACAATCTGGCTCAAGATTATGTGAGAAGGGAGAGAGGAAGGGAGGCGCTCTAACTGCTCTGTTTTAAGACATCAGAAAAGTCATTGTAGCACTTGAACCTTGGTTCTGTTGTATTCATCATGCTTTGAATTAGTCAGTATTTCAGCAATAAACAGCCCTTACCTTTCTCACTGGAGGCTCTGAAGTTTTACACAGTAACCATGTGGTTGTAGGGAGGCATCGCAGGGCAGGCGTGGTCTCCTGGGCGGCTTTGGGAAGGGGCGGGGTCGGGTGTGAAGGCCCTCCTGGTGGAGGGGCCGAGCAGAGTGCCTTGTGGAATCAGTTTGCTAACGTCGTTTGGTGCATGTTAGATGGCTGTGATTTCTTTTTGCAAATAATGTAGAAAAATGAAGGATAATAGAAAATTTATTTCCAGAATTGTTATATAAATCATGCACAAAGAAAAAGGCTAGCTGTATACACTTATATACTGGATTTCTATTTCTTTTTGTTTGTTTGTTTTTTTGTTTGGTTTTTTTTTTGGTATTTTTCCGAAACTGGAAACGGGGAGGCAGTCAGATAGACTCCCGCATGTGCCGGACCGGGATCCACCCGGCACGCCCACCAGGGGGCAATGCTCTGCCCATCTGGGGCATCGCTCTGCTGCAACCAGAGCCATTCTAGCGCCTGAGGCAGAGGCCACAGAGCCATCCTCAGCACCCAGGCCAACTTTGCTCCAGTGGAGCCTTGGCTGCGGGAGGGGAAGAGAGAGACAGAGAGAAAGGAGAAGTGGAGGGGTGGAGAAGCAGAAGGGCGCTTCTCCTGTGTGCCCTGGTCAGGAATCGAACCTAGGACTCCTGCACACCAGGCCGACGCTCTACCACTGAGCCAACTGACCAGGGCCTGGATTTCTATTTCTAAGACACTGCATATACCTAACAAGTCTCCCACTCTGACCTTGCAGTCTGGACAACCCCCTCTGTAGGATATGGCTAGGAGGGGTGTCCCTGAGGCTCAACAGGAGAGGTGGCCACCATGCTGATCTCACCTCTGTGGGCCTCCTGGTCTCCAGACTAGAAGTTAGAAATGCCTGGGGTGGAATTCTTTATTTGTTGACTATATTTAGTTAATGATATACTCATGTGATTTTTTGAAGTTTCAAACCATATAAAAGGAAATACAGGCCTGACCTGTGGTGGCGCAGTGGATAAAGCGTCGACCTGGAAGTGCTGAGGTCACCGGTTCAAAACCCTGGGCTTGCCTGGTCAAGGCACATATGGGAGTTGATGCTTCCTGCTCCTCCCCCCTTCTCTTTCTCTCTCCTTTCTAAAATGAATAAAAAATAAAAATAAATAAATAAATAAATAAATTAAAAAAAAAAAAAAAAAAAGGAAATACATACAGTGAAAAGTAAGGTTTCCTCCCAAGTTTAAAAACACAGGTGGCAGTGAGTGTACATATATGTAAGCATAGTGTGGACTGGGAGTGAGATAGAAATGAATTGCAAAATGCAGAAGATCACACTGGTGCAGTCATGTGCACAGACTTGTTTCAGAGATCTGTTCTTCATTTAAGGCTCTGGGACATCGAATGTGGCGCCTGTCTAAGAGTTCTAGAGGGACATGAAGAATTGGTGCGATGCATCCGGTTTGACAACAAGAGGATTGTTAGCGGGGCCTATGACGGGTGCGTATTCACATTGCAAATGCACTGCTCTGACTCTATCAGTGGGGGAGGGCACGGTTGCCATGTCTGTGCCATGTCCCGGGCCAGGTGGTTTGTGTGCGTTGAGGATGGCAGGTGTCCCTGCACTGCTGGATCAAGTGAGGCCACCCAGGCCCAAACCCCACCATAGCTGAGCCTCCCCGGCTCCTACACGTATGCTTCTAACCAACACTGTGAACTCGGGGAGTAGCTCAGCTTGCGTGGGAACTCAGTTTTTTGCCTTAACCCTTATACCAGGCGTGGGTTGTCCCTACCCTCCCCCCCCAGTTCAGTAATAAATGCATTTTCCCCTTTTGGTGAATTGAACAAATCCTCTTTTAAAAGCCTCACACCTTTGTAAATGAGCAAATGGCAACTGTAAACCTTTTGAGATGACTATATATAGACTTCATAAATGGGTGAACTGATCTGTTTACTCTTCTGTTATTAACTGGAGACATTTGTCCAGTTGGGAAAAAAGTATCCTTAGAGTCTCGCAGAGAGCCCCAGCTTCTGTCAGCAGCACCTGCTCGACCCTGGCGAGACCTCTGGTTAATGAATTTGGTGACATCAATTATGAAGTTAGAAAGACCTGGAGTTGTTTTCTTGTCCTCCTTAAAATAATCTACAGTTGCAGCAAGATTGAGGATGTGTAGGTCCTTATCCTTTCCAAAATCAAGAGTAACTGGTTTAAATAACTGGTAAGAACGTAAGCATGTTCCCATTAACTTTTATAATAGGCAGTTCAGATGCACTCCTTTGGGTCAAGGAAATGCTTGGCAGGATTTAAACGGTGAACTTTTCTACTCATCGCAATCTCATTGTCCTTTCCAGGAAAATTAAAGTTTGGGACTTGCAAGCTGCTCTCGACCCTCGAGCTCCAGCGAGCACGTTGTGTTTGCGCACGTTGGTGGTACGTGACCTGTTGAAACGGGTAGTGGTTCCCTGTGCTGGAGGTGGCCACCTGCACGTAGACCTGCCTGCGGGTATCACTGGAAAGCTTGTTTCTCAGAGAAGTGCACTGTTCTCTTCACTTTGTTCAAGATCAGAGGATTTTTGACATTTCCATTATAGAGAGCTCTTCCCGAAGGAGCAGTAATCCAACCTCCAATATGAAAACAGGCTTCCTCATTTATGGGTGGGCCAATTCCTCATACAGCAAAAAATATTTCCTTCCTGGAGGTTGGGGGATTTATTAATGTGGGTGTCTGGTTATGTTATACTTTTATAACAGCATTATTTTTATACTGGTAGGATGAATTCCCCCTCAGCCATATTCTATGGATTATTGCTTTGACATATAGGAGTACTTTATTTTTATATGTTAATCTTGTTTTTGCAACTTTACCATGCACATTATTTTTTTTCCTCCTTTTTAAAAAATTTTCCATTGATTTGAGAGAGAGAGAGAGAGAGAAGCATCAACTCGTTGTACCACTTGTTCCAGTTAATTGTGCACTCATTGATCGCTTCACATCCTACATGCCCTGACTGGGGATTGAACCCGTGACCTCAGCGTGCTGGGATGTTGCAGTAACACGAGCTACCCAGCTGGGGCCAACCAAGCACATTCTTTTTTCCTCATTTTCAATAGTTTTACCTTTTATGTCTGTATCTTTGCTTTTTGCATTGACTAGAACATGCAGAACAGTGGTTAGGACCATTCTTGTTTTCTTCTTGATTTTAATGGGAATGCTTCTGATATTTCATCATTAATTTTGATGTGGGCTGCAGTTTGGGATAGTCTTTATCATGTTCAAAACATAATCCTGGTTCTAGTTTTTACAGTGTCAAGAATGGGTATTAAACATTATTATTTACCTTTCTAAGACCCTTTGTGATTCGATGACGTAGTTTTTCTCTGACATATTTATGGGCCAGGATCTAGGACACAAATCGAATTAAAGAAGAGGCGTAGAGGGGAGGGGTGGACGGCGGGCTCGGTAGGCTCTGGGACAGTGTTCAGAAGCCTGCATAGCTGCACATTCCACTGTGGCGACTCCCTGACGATGGGACGTGAGGGGTGTCAAGGTCTCACTGTATCCATCTGGCGGTTACATTTCACAGGAACATTCTGGACGTGTGTTTCGGCTACAGTTTGATGAATTTCAAATCATCAGCAGCTCTCATGATGACACTATTTTGATTTGGGATTTCTTAAATGTGCCTCCCAGTGCCCAGAATGAGACCCGTTCTCCCTCCAGAACGTACACTTACATCTCCAGATAACAGTCTGCACTTTACCCATCTCAGGTCAGTACCACCGCCCCTTCCATTCTGCCGGTTGGATTCGCCTTCCCGTGTGGGAATTGTGTGGTTTGTTTCCTTCTCAGTGATGGAGACCAAGGTGGTTAGTCTTTAGTAGATGTCTCAACTTTACAGGGTTCTAGCATAAGGCTAGATCTTTATGCTCTGGTGGAAATGAAGTCTACATTGTTGCTTTTCATATTGGCAGACAACTTAGTTCCTGTTTTTAAAAACTTTTTCTAAATGGTTTCCCCTGTCATACCGATTTACCACCCGTCAAATCCTCTGTGTTGAGGTGTAAAAAAATCTCCTTTTTCTCTTTTTCCTATTCTTCAGCTCTTTTATTTATTTATTTTTTTATTTTTTTAAAAGTCACCATCAACCAACATTCAAAATTGCCCCCTCCCCCATCCCAGTCCACCCACCGCCACCAAGAAGGGTATTGTTGAGAGGGCTCCTAAAACTTGCTTGTCATCCACTGGGCACAGCAGGTGCTCTGGGAGCCGAGTCCTTTGCTCTGTCTGTAGGAAGACTTAGAGCCATTGTCCCCGTGGGTGACAGCACGTTTTGCTGATAACTCAGGGTGTCCAGCCTCAAGAGAGAGAAACCCTGCGTGGCTGTGTCCTAGGAACTGGCCGAGTCGGCTGCTAGAACGTGTCTTCCTCACACGGACGGTGTCCTGGGTACACATCGCCCTCTGCCCTGTCCCTTCACCTTCTCTGTGCCTCTGCCGTGGTCTTTATAATCAGTCTTTTTGAGGTACGGTGTGTGTAAAATAGATTGTACCCATTTAAAGTGTACTGTTGGATAAGTTTTTACAAATGTATACACCCCTGTGGCCACCTCCACAATCAAGATGAAAACATTTCTGTCCCTCAGAAAATCCCTTGTGTCACCTTTGTAGTCAAAGCCTGACCCTCCCCAGCCTTCGCGAGTACTGTCCTACTTTCTGTCACTAGATCAGTTTACATTGTCTAGAGCTACACTGTTCACTGTGGCATGGCCACTAGCCACCTGTGACTATTGAACTCTTGAAATGTGTGACTTAGGAACTGAATTTTTTTTTTCTTTCTTTTTTTTTTTTACAGAGACAGAGAGAGGGGGATAGACAGGGACAGACAGACAGGAACGGAGAGATGAGAAGCATCAATCATCAGTTTTTCATTGCATGTTGCAACACCTTAGTTGTTCATTGATTGCTTTCTCATATGTGCCTTAACCACAGGCCTTCAGCAGACTGAGTAACCCCTTGCTCGAGCCAGCGACTTTGGGTCCAAGCTGGTAAGCTTTTGCTCAAACCAGATGAGCCCGCGCTCAAGCTGGTGACCTCGGGGTCTTGAACCTGGGTCTTCCGCATCCCAGTCCGATGCTCTATCCACTGTGCCACCGCCTGGTCAGGCAGGAACTGAGTTTTTAATTATGTTTTTTATAAAATTTAATTGGATTTTTAATTATACTTAATTATACTTTATTTAAACTTATATTTAAATAATTACATGTAGCTAGTGACTGTTTTGGAGCCAGTATAGTTTTAGACGTTTTATATTTTTAGCTTTTGCATTTAGGTCTTTGCTCCATTTAAAGTTATTTTTGTGTGTGGTGTGAGGTAAGAATGCCCTTGTTCTTGTGTTTACACAGTTCGCTGGTTGTCCAGCATTGCTTGATTGAAAGACTGTTCTTTTCCCATGGAATTGCCTTGGCACCTTGGTCAGAAGATGCCGCTGGACCACTTCCGTGCACTCTTGTGTCTGGACTCTCTTCTGTTGTGCGGCTGACTTTTCGCCAGTACCATATTACAGAATAGCTCTTCCAACTTTAAAACTGTTTTAACTATTCTAGGTTCTCTAGGTTTTCACATTTAATTTTGAATTTGATTGTCAAATTCTATGAAGATAACTTTTGGGGTTATGATTAGGACTGCATTGAATCTAAAGATCATTTGGGGGGAGAATTTTCATCTTGACACGTACTGAGTGTTCCAACCCCTAAACATGGTGTATCACCATTGTTTAGTTCTTCAGTTTCTCTCTCTCTCTCTCTCTCTCTCTCTCTCTCTTTTTAAAGAGGGAGAGGGAAAGACAGGAATGGAGAGAGATGAGAAGCATCAATTCTTCATTATGGTACCTTAGTTCATTGATTGTTTTCTCATATGTGCCTTGACCAGAGGGCTCCAGCCAAGTCAGTGATCCCTTGCTCAAGCCAGTAACCTTGGGCTCAAGCCAGCGACCATGAGGTCATGTCTATGATCCCACACTCAAGCTGGTGACTTCAGGGTTTTGAACCTTGGTCCTCAGCATCCCAGGCCAGCGCTCTATCCACTGCGCCACTGCTGGGTCAGGCTTCAGTTTCTCTTAACCAGTGTTTTGCAGTATGTGCATGTAAGTCTTAAACATCTTTTGTTAAATTCATTCCAGTCCTAAGTTTTTGTCTTATAAGCTACACATTTCCCTCCGCGCGGTGCTTTAGCTGCAGCTGGCCTCTGCTGGTTTTCCCACATGAGAGCACAGAGAGTGGACCGTGGAGGGGATGGACGGGCACACAGGTGTGTCACAGAGCAGCCTGCGTGTGCCTCTGCTGTGTCTGGGGTGTGTGTTTAAAGAGGCACACGATAAAACTCAAGACATCCTTAGTATCCCCTACCCCCCAGCATATTTAATAGATGAATTGTAGAACACAGTAAAGGGTCACAAGTGGACAACTCTATGTGTCACTCTAAGGCGCCCTGAAACCAGAGACCTTTGGTCGAGGGATGAAGTAATGATTGGCGGCTCCGCAGGGCTGTGTCTCCCATTGGCCGCGGGGGAAGGAAACTGCTGTTACTTCTTCCAGGCCCTCCTCCCAGTCCTGCGCAGGGAACCTAAGAAAAACTGCCTTGTTATGATCCACAATTATAAATCAATGGAAAATCTTATCTGCTTTGTAAGCAGCACAAGCAATGAAACCTCAAATGTGTTTGTCTCTTCAAAGTGGATTACTTTTGACAACCTTGGCAGTCAACTTCATGGTTTTTATTGCTCTTTTCCAAATTCTTTTCATTTATTGTAACATGAAAAAAATTATTACCATGTGATACTGTAAGATTTATGCATAATAAGAAACACTACCCTAATGATGATTTAACCTTGCAGTAAAATATTCACCTCTAAAATATTAGGTAAGAGTATTTCTGAGTCAGGAAACCTAGCAATAGGTTTGTTTGTTGAGTCATTTTTTTTTCATCACTAAGTCCTAAGAGCTATAGATAACAGTAATTCTTGTTTCTCTTAGCACAAGACAATATAAGATCATTTAGGAAATTAGGGGGAAAAAACATATTAACCGAAAGAAGAAAATAAAGTCCTATTTGTGGCTCACCATTATTGTTAGCTCCTCTGTATCTGTCCTTTCAAGATTTCAAAAATACGGTTGATAACCGCACATTTGTAAATGCTTTTTCTCTTTTTGTTGTAGAGTTGTTACATGTCAGTAATGTCAGTGTTTGCCTAAATTATTCATTCATTTTGAGAGAGGGAGAGACACAGACAGGAAGGGAGAGAGATGAGAAGCATCAACTTGTAGTTGCATTACTTTAGTTGTTCATTGGTTGCTTCTCATATGTGCCTTGTCCTGGGGGCTCAGGCTAAGCCAGTGACCCCTTGCTGAAGCCAGCTAACATGTGGGATCATGTCTGATTGCATGTTTAAGCCAATGACCCCACACTCAAGCCAGATGAACCCGCACTCAAGCTGGCGACCTTGGGGTCTTGAACCTGGGACCTCAGCATCCCAGGTCAATGCTCTATCCACTGTGCCACCACCGGTGAGGCTAAATTATCATTCTTAATGGCAAAATAATATTTGATTGTTTGTCTATGTTCTGTTGTTATATATTTGTGTGTGTATGTGTGTGTGTCCCAGCTTTTAGCTATTATAAAACACATTACCGATTATGTTTTTATTAGCTTAATCTTTGCCCAACCCTTTATTACCTTTGGATAGAATTCTAGAAATGTCTCTAGTGTCTGGTTTGAAAGGTATGACATGTAAAGACTTCTGAGGCATAGTTATGTTGCCTTCCAAGAGTTGAATCCGTTTACTTCATCAGCAGTGTGTGCGAGGGACCACTTCTGTCTCTGGGTGTTCCTCTAACAGTAATTCCGGCACTCCCATATATCCTTCATGGGAAAATGTAGCAAATGAAATTGAATCTCTCTTGAACTCATTGAGAAAGCTTACTTGAATTCTTGATCTTTATAAAAATTGACAACCTTTTAGGAAAGTTTTCTTTGAAAAAGAAGACAAACTTAAAAAAACTCTTTCCCTCCCTCCTTCCCTTTTATTAGAATTTTAAACCAGAAGGTGACTTTTAGATCTCTTCTTAGATCAATGGTTTAGTGCAGTTTTTGGAAGGGGTTATGACGCATTAGTGATTATGAAATCATCTTAATGGAATTTGACTTCGATGAAATTTTGAATAGAAAATAGCCTGCATCGTACATAGTAGTGATAAGCCTTGTCTCATGAGTGTTCTGCTGTGGGGTGGTGGGTGTCATATTTATGTACATAGATGAGTGTAAAGATTGTGACTGACTCAAAGTCGTAGTTAAAAAGTATGAACCATTCAGTAGTCGTTTCCTTTACACTGTCCTTTTATTAATGACTTACTTCACAAAGGAGTCATTTCTGGTGATTGGCATTGTTATTTTTTGACTAGCTTTGCTTATTTTTGTTTCACAATGATAGTGCCTTCAGGAGGCCAAGAGACAGGCCTTCGTAGGTGTTGGATGTCATAAAAGAGTATGCTAAATATAAAATCTGGCACTAAGCATATTTTGTTATAGGCATAGTTTTTAGCAGCAGGACTGACAGCTGATAGGTCATAGGGTCAGGTGTTGCTCTGAACGTCCCCTCCCCTCACTTAGTGACTAATGTATTGAACCGAGCCCTAATTGTCTGGTTTGACATGGGTGTAATAGGTTCTATCTCATAAGGTTTTTGTGAGGTTTACATGAATATAATATATGAGCCTGACCAGGTGGTGGCGCAGTGGGTAGAGCGTCGGACTGGGATGTGGAAGGACCCAAGTTCGAGACCTCGAGGTCGCCAGCTTGAGCACAGGCTCATCTGGCTTGAGCAAAAAAAAAAAGCTCACCAGCTTCATTGGCTCAGGCAAGGGGTTGCTCGGTCTGCTGAAGGCCTGCGGTCAAGGCACATATGAGAAAGCAATCAATGAACAACTAAGGTGTCTCAACGAAAAGCTGATGATTAATGCTTCTCATCTCTCTCCATTCCTGTCTGTCTGTCCCTATCTGTCCCTCTCTCTGACTCTCTGTCCTTGTAAAAAAAAAAAAAAAAAAAAAAAAAAAAGAATATAATATATGATACCTGGTCTGTAGTACGCTCAAAACAATTTGCGGCTACTATATTTTGCTTTTGATTATTTGAAAACCAGTTTGTTATGTGTGTACAAATAATGTATCTAAATAGGCTGTGTGTGTTATCTCCATGTCTAACTACTCTCCATCTAGACTCACTTTGCAGCTGGTTTTTTTTTCCTTTTCAGGGTTTCCTAGTCTTGAACTACTGGCTACATGGCTACCAAATGCCTAAGGAAGTTCCTCACAGCTGAGTTATGAAGCTGGAATTGGTTCTAGATGCTGGGTAGATGCAAAGCAGCCTAACTCTTCAAGTTCCGACATTTTTCACCCGGTTCCGGCCTCCACTCTGAGGAGGACCCCTTAGCTTCACCGACGTCAAGTAGGACAGAAGCCCACTTCCTCCCCGTTAGTGAGAAAAAAACCGAATGCTTCAAATGTAAATTGTTCGAGTAAAAGGAACATCCGGTCTGTTTTCTAGAAGTAAATCGACAGTCAAGAGAAGACTTGGCCTCTAATTTATAAAGCTTTGCACTTTGGTCTGATACTAAGACACAGCATTCTTTGGTGAAATTCGGGTGCCAAACACCTACCCAGAATGTCCAGGGCTTTCCTTTGCAGAAGTTCCCTTTTGACTGTTCACATCATCCTGAATTCTGACTTGTATTAGGAATATGTTGGACGATGGAAAAATTTCTCTGGATTGTTTTAGTAACATTTTGGGGATTATACTCCGTTTCTGTATCATTTCTCTTAATTTAAAGAACTGTCAGCCAGGTTATATTATCTCCCGACAGGTAATATAGCTCTTTTATTAACTGTTCTCTGTACCCACCCATCTCCTGATACTTGGTAGAGTAACACCTTTACACATGTGCTTGCCTCCTTATTTAAAATACTGTACCGCATGTAGATACAATGTACAGAACAGTGTAACCTCAAGGTTGCTGGAGTCGGGCCCCATGCCTGAGACACTAACACAGTGTGTTCACACTTCGCCCACAGTGTGTGGGCTGGGCTCAAGGACCTGATGCCAGGGTTGGTGTGGATTTCCTAGGACCCTTCCTGCAGTATTCATATGGTGTTTTTATTTTGTCATTGTTGTGTATGTGTATGTGTGTGTGTGTGTGGTGTGTGTGTCTTTAATGGGAATCTTGTTTTAAAATGTAATTTCTAAAATTGAACACGGAATGTTTTATTTGTTGTGCAGTATATACGATAGAGAGGTACCTGAAAAAACATTTTTGTTCTTTTCCTCATAAGTACTCCTGAGTACTAGCAGTCACTTCCCATAGTGTTCATTTGACGTCACCGTCAGAACCTGTTACTATGTGTGTGTTAGTAACCCCGGGGAGGGAAGAACACGAAGGCCCGTGCTGACCGGCCACGGAAACCCTGCACCCTGGCCTGTCAGGGCGTTGGCAGGCCCTGCTACATGTCAGAGCCCGGGTACCGGGGCAGGCCCGTTCTGAGACCCATGTTGAGTGGAAGGGTACTCCTATGTGGTGCAAAGCCTCAAACTCATTAATCCCATCCGCTTGTCTCTGGTGTCACTTGCTGCTGTGGTCCTGACAGGTTCTCAAGCTCCCAAGTGCTCGGCCGCCCGAGCGTGTGGATGGCTCTGTCACGCTGACCATGCACAAAAGGACTTGGGCATCCGGTTGTCACTCCTGTTCCCTCGTTCAACATTAGGTTTTGATTTGCCCCTTGCCATTATTCCCAAAGATCAAGGAATGTCAGCAACATGTTAAAGGACCAATAAGAACCTCCTGTTAATGAACCTCTTCCCGTGGAAGCACACTCTATTACTAAGAGAAGGTCCCTGGGCCCTGTTTTGTCTTTGCGTTGAGAACGGTGAGGGGATCAATGTGTGTGTGTGTAATTCATCAGGTGGGCTTTGCTTTTTCTTCTTTTATTTTTTTAATACATCCTTCCCTCCCATATTACTAAATTTCTGTTTTTGAGAAATTGAGCCTGAAAGTGTAAAAGAAAGAAGCCTCTGTTCGTCAAGGTAGATGCCGTAAGTGGGACGGCAGCGGTGAGGGGGGTAGACCTTACCGCTCTGCCTCTTACAGCGGCACTCGGCCGGGTGGGCGGGCCCGGGGGCGGCGGGCACTGTGGGAGGTGGTTCTTCTGAACGAATGGACTTTCCGTTGTTGTTTCTGCATGTTTAATATACAAGTTCCTGTTCCTTGGGAGATCATGGCCTTTGATGATGCACACAACCTTTGAATTGTGCCTACTAAATTATAGCAGGGGACTCTGGTACCCAAGGAATTCTGACTTTCTGGGATTATAGTAGTAATTCCCAGCCGTACTCTGGACTTTATTTTGCTAACCCTTAATTGAGCAACTGTAAATTCCTGCTATATTAATGTTTTAAAGCACTGGGATAGTCTAATTCTAACTGTAATTAATTATGTTTGCCAATTATCTGTTTGAAATAAATTTGTGTCTGAACAGCTATTGAAACTGTTAAATTGTACAGATATTATTCACGACAGCTTTGTACTGTGGAATGTGCTTAATAAAAAACAAAAAGTTGACCTTTGTCCAATAAATTGCTAAGTAATGTCAATAAATCAAGTATGAGTATTAATGCCGTACACCTAATCTGGCTTCGTGTAATTGTTGCTCCAGCTACTAATGCAAAGCCAATATTCTTAATAAAGTGTTGCAATACTCTGATGTTCTGTTAAGAAATTTTTCAAAAAAAAAAAAAGCCTGTCATGTGCTATTAGTTAATTCAGTGACATACAATTAAAGTTTATGGATTTAAAAAACCATCTTTGTAAAATGAGGCTCTTGGCCTGTGAGCACTGGTCTGACGTCACGCCAGTCCAGGCCTTGGGGGCTTTGCTGAAAGCTACCTGGACCGAAGGAGCTGGGGCCAGTGCAGAGCTCCTCCCTAGCAGGTCTGCTCCCACAAGCACTGCACTGCTTCCCAAGTGACTACACGGAGGGAAGCGGCCCCTGAGACGTCTCCAGCGGTTCCCGTGTGGGTCCCTGAGGGAGTGGGTGGCAGTGTGGGAAGCACCCTGTGGCCGCATCAGACATGCAGTCCTTTCGTTCTTCACGTTTGCGGAGTCACACGTCGCTACTCGAGTCCTAAGTCGGAAATCTGCCATCGGTGGCGGGGGCAGGGGGTGGGGGGTTCTGCTCAGCACATCCTGAGAAGTAGCAAGAGTCTTCCGGATAACTAGATTCCCCCTCCAGTCAACCAAACTGAAAAGCGAGTGTTCCTATACAGTATTGCCCCTACCCAATCTTTTTGGTAGGAGTTTTAAAGATATGTAACATGCATACGGTTAAGAAAACCCAATTTGCCCTACCAGGCAGTGGCACAGTGGATAGAGCATCGGACTGGGATGTGGAGGACCCGAGTTTGAGACCCCGAGGTTGCCAGCTTGAGCGCGGGCTCATCTGCTTTGAGCAAAGCTCACCAGCTTGGACCCAAGGTCGCTGGCTCTAGCAAGGGGTCACTCGGTCTGCTGTAGCCCCACGGTTAAGGCACATATGAGAAAGCAGTCAATGAACGCTAAGGTGTTGCAACGAAAACACTAATGATTGATGCTTCTCATTTCTCTATTCCTGTCTGTCCCTATCTATCCCTCTCTCTGACTCTGTCTCTGTAAAATAAATAAATAAATATAAGCAAAGGCACCCTTGTATGAAAATGCCTAACATTTAAAAAAAAGGGAAAGAAAAAAGAAAACCCAACTTATTAACCATAAAAAGGTGGGTGAAAAGTGACTTTCGCCTTGGACCCTTAGTCCCCATTGTTAGCCAGTTTTTTGTATATCCTACAACAGAAAGACTGTATAGAAGGGTCTGTGTATGTGTATATATATGTACTGTAGATAAACATCATGCCTCCACCTTTTAATGTTAATGGAACTGCACCTTACTTTTTCTTCTCATATTCTTTATGGGCTCATTCCAGGTCAGTGCATGTAATTCTACCTCATCCCTGTTCGTGGCTGAGTAGTATTTGGTTATAAGAATGTACCGTAAGTTATTTAGCTAGTTCCTTGTGGGTGGAGCCTTAGGTGGTGTCCTGCCTTGTCCCCTCCTGTTTCACTGGCCTTTCCGTTGCTGCCCTTGCTCAGTGTGATAACCTTGGTGCTCCAGGCTAGTCTAATCCTCATGAACAGCAGATGTTCAGCACTGCTGCAGAGTGGAAGGCCCTTGGGTGTGGACTGGGTCCTCACCTCTCTGGCTGTCTCCCACCCTCATGTAGTTGGTGGTCAGTCAGGACTGGTTTTCTTCCTCGATAGGTGAGGTGTTACTGCAAGGAATTCACTGCTCTGCATGCATCCCATCAGAACAATGGAGGTTCTAAGAGGTTTTGTAGAACTGGGATCTATAGTCAGAGCCCTGGTGCTTTGCCGTGTCGGCCTATTTGTTTTCCCGTTGCTAAGGAGAAAGGAAGTGGGGCCGTCTGGCTGGTGCTCCTGTTACTAATTAGCCGTGTGGCAATACTTCCTTTTGGGTCCTAGCCGTCCAGTGTATAAAGGAAGGTTTCACTAGTTCAAGTCCTGGAGGGCACCGGCCACAGACCCAGGGATGCTGGGTCAGCGTTTTCGAGAAAAGCTGGGAATCCATATTATGTAGATGCCCAATTTAGAAAAGTTGGTATTTAAAATAAGTAAATAAATCACTGGGGTACCAGTTTGCCATCTCTGAACTAATGTGATTTTAAGCATTTCTAGTAGTGACCTACCGAAACCTTGTGCCCAAGTACTGAACTCTTGAACGGAAGACATTCCAGAGAAATGGAACAAATGATATGCCTTGTGACAGAGCGACCAGCACACATTAATCACTCAATACGTGTTTATGAAAAATGACCTGAAAGGAGAGGTGTTTGAAAAGACAAGAAGAGGGGAAGGAGCCAAGAGCTGGCAGCCCCTGTCTTGAATCACCGAGTGTTCAGACCAGCTGCCTGTCTTGTGCTGGAACTGGTCTCCCATTAAAGCAAGGCAGGATTTAGGCCTCATGTCAACTGGGTCTTCCGCCTTGCAAGAACTCTGGGAGTTCCAAGATGTCTGAGCTCCAGCTTGTTTCTTGCACAAAGCTGGGTCTGAAACCTCAGAGATCATCAGCAGACATCAGTGGGCCAGCTCTGTGACCATCCGGGTGTTGACCTGCCTAAAGATGGGACGATAGCTCCCCCCCCACACACACACACACTCCAAATGTACTGAAATCCTAACTCAGTGGCTTTCTCCAAGTAGGTATGTTTGTGTTGGGCTGGGAGAACCCGGAATGAGAAAGCCAGGGGCTACATTCCCAGTAGGCATGCCTTAGGAGCAGCGTAGAGCTGGCATTCTGTCGAGAGCTCAGTGAGGACAATTTAAACTCCCTCTGTCCTTCACCTCCGTCTTCGATCCTACAGGCCTTTATGTTCTCGAGGGCTGTGTTGTACTCCCAAACAGCCTGCAGCTCGGAGAGCTGACAAGGAACGCTCTTGGACCACGGCAGCCTTTGGGTCTTGATTGAGACCATCCTAAAGGGCCCCTGGTCTACTGGGTGGCAAAGAGGAAGGAGCATGAGGGTTGTGGCTGGCAGACGAGCTCGGGATTGGGGCTCTGCCGTCTGCTGCTTGGGGCGCAGGCTCCATGGGCAAGGAAGGGCATTCCCGCCCTGAACCTGACCTCCTTGATCTATTTAGAAGGTGGAGACCCTATTTTAAGATCATTGTAAGGATTAAATGACATCATCTGTAGCGCCCAGCACATCAAAGGCACTTGGTGGCTTCAACTGTGGTATTTAAACAGAAGGAACAAAATGTTGTACCAGAGAAAGTTGTAGGAATTAGTAGGGTTCATGGTGCTATGAGACGGAATGTTAAACGTACTCAGGAAGCCCAAGTCTTGTCTGGGCTTCTTGAAGGAAAATAGAGGAGCTGACACTTGGTCCCCAGTGAGGACTGAAGTTAGTAACCAAGGCCTGAGTTGTTCAGCGGGTGGAGCAGAGGGAGATGGACCAGGTGGACAGTGTTTATACCTTGTTATTTTTGTTCATTTGTTATTAAGGACAATTCAATTTTAAAAGCAGCTAAGCCTATTACATCCCCAGGGGGTGTTTCTGCGAAGGGACTGAGACCTCAACATGCCACCATCCTCAGCAAACAGTCTCCAAAGTGGACAGGAGAGACTTTCATGTCCTCCGCGAGTGTGTAGGTGGTGGGGCCAGGGGTGGTGGGTGAGTCAGGGAAGAAGACGGTGCCCTTGCCTCTCCATGCTCCATGGGCACTGTAATGCCAGAGCTCGAGGCCAGGCAGGTCCACATTGAATTCAGGCAGAGGGTAGAGAAACTGCAGAGCCAGAAAGTGCTGGGCCATTCCCTTTCAATAATAGTCACAACAGTGGATGAGCAATCGCAATCTGCAGCCCTGAGTAGCCTTACATAGACTATACACACGTGGCGCTGCCACGTGTTCATGCACTAATCAGGCAAAATATAAGCCAGCAAGCCTAACACAGCTGTTTTCCCAACAGGCAGGTGATGCCAGCAGGCTCCCTGAGGGGACCAGGCCTCATACCGGACTGTCCCCTTCCGTTAACAGACCCTCTGCCCGTCCTTTTCTGCTCCCACTGGCACGTGTTCTTGGTCATTAATAAATGCACACCGTGCGCCTTCAGCAATGCACAAAGCACGCAAGGAGCTGGACAGGGTGGGGGCCTGGGGCCGCCCGTGCGCTGTGCCGGGGGAGGATGGGGGCTGTATCCTGGAGGCATTGGGCAATCACTGGCCGGTGTGAAGCTGGACGTGACTGGGTAAGAAGCCAGCGTGGAGATTCAGGAGAGGGATGTTGAGGTCTGGGTAAGGCGGACCCCAGGGAGGCTAGGAGATGTGTGGCGCGGACCGGAACTGCGGCACTCGGTTGAGGGGCTCGGAGGGGCTGTTTAGTGTGCGTCCCGCCTGCGCCCCTGGGCGGGGCCGTGACGGAAGGAGACCCCGCCCCTGCGCGCAGGGAGCTTCCACTCCAGAGGGGACAGGTGCTGATGCGCAGCGCGGGCCCGGACACGCGGATTCGCGAGATAACCTGAGACTGTGACAAGGGCTGTGAAGAGGTGACACCGGGCGATGGGTTGCAGTGGCCTGGGGGGACATTTGTGCCAAGGCCTCAACGATAAGCACAACGATAAGCAAGAGCCCGCCGTGCAGTCCCGGCCCGAGGCGACAGAGGCGCAAAGGCCCTGAGGTGGGAATGCCCTGGACCAGAGCGGCCGGAGGGCGCTTGGTACCCCAGACAAGGGGAGGAGGGTGGGCTGGGGCGGGGGACGGCGACACATTTGGATTTGGCGGTTGTAGGTGCAGACGAGATAGTCCAGAGGCGCAGTCTGAGGCCAGACGCTGAGGCCAGAAGGACATCATCGATGGCATATGTAGGAAGGGGGCACCGGACGCCAGCCAGCGACGCAGTTGGAGGAGGAGCCGCCAGAAAGGTAGGGACCTGACAGACGGCGGCGCCCGGGTGGCGCTCCCAGACTTGGAAAGCCGCCCTTTCCAAACCCTTGCCTCCCAGCCGCCCGGGCCTCCGGGGGAACAATGCCTGTCCACTCATCGGCCGCAGGACACCTCGCCGCTCCCACTCGCTTCCCAGCCAGCGCCGCCCCCCTCGCCGCCGCCCCTGCCCTCCGTCCTTGGGCGCGCTCCCTGCAGCCCATCTGCACAAACAGACCGGGCCAGGTCTGCGCCTCAGGAATGAGGAGATAAAAGGGACCATCGGGGCTTTTTCCACCAAAGGCGAAAGCATTTTATAGAACGGGCTGTGAGTTTTTGTTTCAGGAAATTTCATCATGTCTCCAAGAAGGGGAGGGGAAAAAGAGAGAGGGGGTTGGGGGAGGGTGAGGGAGAGAGAGAAGGTAATTGGCCTCAGATTTTCTCACTCCCTTTTCATGTTGGTAACAGGAGGCGGCCCAGGTCAGCCTCAGGTCAGCGACGTTTGGGCTCTTTAGTGCCCCTCTGTGAATACCTCTGTTCTGTAATAGTTTTTCCTTTAAAAACAGCTCTGCCTTCTTTGGCAGATGGTGACATTCCATTAGCATATGGAATATTTTTCAAAACACATCCGAAAGCATGTCTCTTACGGAGGAGACGGGGCAAAAGCAAACGAATGTTTGAAAAGTATGTTGGGAGCAACGCAACATTTAGCAGAAGGCTCCCACTCCTCCGCCCCCACCCACCCGTCCTTATCTAGGTTCCTGATTGTAACTGGAATCAAAAGGAGAGGGTCAGAGGATCCCCCCCCCCACCCCCACCCAGAGCTTGGCTTTGCTCTGACCATCACAAGTATGCAGAGGGGAGCAAGAGAACCCAAACCCATTTCTTGTCTTGGAACAGACCATGATGAAATTTCAACCCTGGAACAGAGGGTCAGCCTTTGCGGATGTGGCATCGGGAGTAGTGGTGAATGCTTCTTGTTCACCGAACACCTTTTGTGGGCCAGATGCTGTGTGTGACACACATTATTGTCTTTCCTGCTAAAATGCATCTACCGCACAGTGGGCAGAGAGATCTCTTGAATGCATAAGTCAGATCATGTCTCTGCCCTGCCCGGTATTCTCCAATAGCTGCCCATTGTGCTTTGTCAGGATCTAGTTCAGTCTCCTTGTCATCGTTTGCAGTGCTCTTGCCCCTGTCTGCCTCTCCAACCTCATGGTGTATCATGCTTCCCTCTGTCACTCCTGTGCCGGCTACCTGGCTTTCTTTTCAGTCTTTATTTCTGCCTCAGGACCTTTGCATGTGCGGTTCCCACTACCTAGAATAAGTTGCCCCAGCTATTTGTGTGGCTGCTTCCTCACCACGCAGGTCTCAGCTCTGACTGGCCAAGCCCAGGTCACACAGCCGCCCTCGAGTCAGAGATCAGGATCCATCCCACACAAACCATGTGAGAAGGGAAGGGAGGTAGATCCCCAAAGGAGGGTCAGGGTGCTCAGGTCCACAAAGAAAGAGTACAGAGACGGGGAAGACATAACCCAGTGTCCACTGCTCCTGTCACTAGGCATGCCTTTTCCCTATGGGAAATGACTAATTTTGCAGGGGGTTCAGCTCAAATGTCACCTCCTTCCTAATTCACTGAGCAGGTGCTAAATCCTCCCGGCCTGAACTCCTCTCATGCCTTACTGCTTTCTCAGTGTGTTGTAGCCCCCAGATAGAGAGGGTAAAAGAGCTCGCCTTTGGGGTCAGAGGGCTTGGGTTCAAATCTCATCTCTGCTCTTTAACGGTCAGGTAACCATGGACAAGCCACTTCTTTCTAATCAGTGTTCCCTCCTGGGCCATTAAGTGCAATGAAACCAGCCCAGCCCGGGTTCCCAGAGGGTGTCCTTCACCCCAGGATCCATCCTGGGTTATCTCTGTGTCCCCGACCCCCATCATAGGTTTTGGTAAATGTCACAGGTATTTATAAATGTGTGTCAGACAAATCTATGGATTCCAGAACTGTTCAGGTAAGGGTCTCCCCTTTTGTGGCATTATGATTCCAAGGTCAAAGGCTCTTGGAAACCTTTGAAGTATGAATTGAGTACAGTACACAAGATGCGGGCTGCGCGACCCAGCGTCGTATCTTACACATACCAGCGTTTGAGAGCCACCCCACTGGTCCAAGGAGACGAGAAAAGTCTAAGTGCAGTCACTTGGTTACTTAAACAATTCTCCTCTTAAAATAACTATCGGAAGGTGAGAGGGGAAAAAGGAGAAGAGAAAATGGTAAATGCTGAATTTTAAATTGCCTGCAAGGTTTACTCCAGTCTGGCTTAATATGCAGCCTTATTCTATAACTTTAATATGTGTCAAGAGACTTGTTTGTTATGGGAGAAGGAATGCGATCCTGTCCGTAAGTGCACCGAGGACAGTGTGGAGCACGGAGTGGGGGCTTGGTGAGTGTGGGGGATGGAACCCGAGTCTTGCTCGGTGGTCTGACAGAGACACGGTTCCCTAGATTGCTGCCCAGGAGGTCTGGCCCGGTTGCCTCTGTCTCCCATTGGCAGTTGTACAAACTGGCTCTCGCACTTTGTGGCCCAAGATGTTGATAACTGACACTTAGGTCCTAAAGCCTGGGGCGAAATTCAAGAGCATGTGGTGTGGTTCTGCTGCTCCCTGTTGGCTGCAGAGCAGAATTCAAGCAAGTGAAGTTGAACTTGGCCCCTTTTTCCTATGTCTTGGTTTGCATAATTTCATTTCCAAGACAAGTATATCACTTTAACCATCGCTTCCCCCCCCCCAAGGAAAAGCCCCCAACACTCAAGTTAAGAGCACTGTAGCATTGTGATTTCAGGAACAAGTTTTGGTCTATTGTTTCTGCAGTGCCCTCCATGTGATTAAAGAACCCTAGGGGTGACTTTAGCCATAATGTGTCATGACTATGGAGTTTCTCTTGGGAAGAAAGGAAAACTGAAGTTCAAATGGTCTTGGACTCCAAAGGTGCCTTCAGAGGCAAAGGGACTTCCAGCTAGAGGCTGGGCCCGTCCCGGCCAGCATTCGGATGTGGTGGTCACTATCACGGTCCCAGTTCTCTGACTGTGGTGGGCTCTAAAACAGCCTCTCGTTGGGTGAGGTCGGGCTGAGGCCAGAACAACAGAATTCTGCCTCCTGTGCCAGCCCCTCCGTAGAGCGGGACATTGGGACCTCGCCTGGGCCTGGCTCCTGGCTCTGCCTGTGAGCGCTCTGAGCTCAGGATGGGCGGGCTTCTGCTTTCTGACCCCTTCACTGCAGTCCACCAGCCTCACCCCACCTCTCCAGTGTCACCTGTGTCTTCTGCCGCCGACTTGCTGATTCACTCTGTCTTTTCCTGTTTAAATCCTAGAAGGACAGAGCCTGCGCAGCTCACTGACTTGAAACCACTGGGCCAGGACATTTTTGGTCTGGCCACCTTCTAGGTCACCAGTCAGCCAATGGGCTGCTCTTGCGTCAGGTGCTCATCCTCTGTCCAAGCTGTGGCCGTCCCTTGTTCAAGCGCGGCCTAGAGTGATTTTCCTCCACGGTGGCCTTGGTTGGGGCAATTCCCCTTATGGGGGTGCTTAGATGTGACCCCTCCCAGCCCCCAACCCTGCCCAGCTCCTTACGCTTTGACAAGGTCAATATACTGACGGATATGGAGGCATTTCATGCTCATGAAATGACTTGGCGCTCTCAAGATTCAAGGGCCAATGTCCCCGTTCTTCACCACATGACATGGCTCTCCGGGAAGACTGGCCCCCGCAGAGCAACCCCTCTGTCTGCCCGGCTTCTCCTAGTCCCACCCCTCCTGCCCTGTCTCCTGGAGGCTGACTTTTCTCTGAAGCCTGGTGTCTAGCACAATGCCTGACACCTGGGCCACCTTCAAGAGATGTTTTGAAGTAACAGTAAAAATGTAGGGACGCACACACAAAAGTAGGACGAGCCACACTGAAAACTTGAAGGCAGAGTTCTCTGGCCAAAGGGCTGCGGTCTAGTTGCACTGTTTCCTGGGTTTCCTGGACCAGTTTTTACATCTCATTAACATCTTTTATTTCATCTTCCTGTCGTTCCCTTGAAATGCTTCCCCATGTATGTGCTGGGGGACAGTAGTTCCATGGAATATTAAATAAGTATCGTATGTTGAGAGGATTCTATGATTAAGTGAATTTGGGAAATATCCAGTTAAGAAAAGTCAAACCAGGATTTTTTTTTTTTTTTTACTTCTGGACTCACCTTCAGTGTGCTGCTGCATGCTGTTGGGTAGTGGAGGCATTTGTGTTTGACCTTGGCATCACTGCTTTCCCCCGTGAGGGTCTCACAGGACTAGAGTTCTGATGAGCAGCACACCGAGAAGTGCAATCCAGAAGGGAGGGAAATGCCATCTTCCCCCTTGACGGGGTGTGTGAGTTCTGGGTGATTTGCCTCCTGGTCTGGTCCGTTATGGCTGGGTGTGGGAGGGCGTCATGTGTCCCCGGAGGAGACTGTTTATCTTCCGAGGGGCTGCCTGCTCTTGCTGTCGGTCTGCTGGTGATGGGCTGTGGTTAGTGGTGATGGGAGGGCGCTGCAGACCCAGGCGGGGATTACGCACAACCTGTGTGTGAACTGTGGACAGCTTCTTTGAACTGTGCTTGAGTCCCTCTGCATCGCCTCCGCCAAGAGAGCATCGTGAGGTAGATGAAGTTCCGGACAGCCTGGTGTTTGTCTTAAGTGTGTAGTACTTTGAGGTACCAGAGATGTTTTTGTCGCGAGGAGCGGTTGGTAGGGGTAAAATATTGGCCGAAGTATTTCATCTGGTCTCAGCCTCTGGTGCTGACTTTTGGATGGGGTCGTTTTTTATTGGGGGCAGGGGAGCTGTCCTGTGCGTTGTGGAATGTTGGCAGCATCTCTGGCCTCTATTCACTAATGCCAATGGTATAGACTCCGTTGACCTTGGCCCATAGTGACAACCAAAAAGGTCTGCAGACATTGCCAACTATCCTGGGTCAGGGCAGGGCAGGGGCAAAGTTGCCCGTGGTGGAGAACCGTTGCTCTAAGGAAGCTTTAGGAAAAGCTGTGCATTCCCTGCCCGGGAGAAGGACGACGGTGCTGCCACGCTCCAAGTGTGGCCCAGGAGTCCGAGGCCTGCCAACCAAGTACACGCTTTCTTCTGAGCATGTATCTGATGAGGGTCTTGGACACAAGTTACAGAAAACCCAGTCAGAAATGGCCTAGGCCCCTGGTCAGCAAACTGCGGCTCTTTGGCCCCTTGAGTGGGGCTCTTCCACAAAATACCACATGCGGGCGCTACCTCGAGAAAGAATGTACCTACCTATATAGTTTAAGTTTAAAAAATTTGTCTCTCAAAAGAAATTTCAATCGTTGTACTGTTGATATTTGGCTTTGTTGACTAATGAGTTTGCCGACCACTGGCCTAGACAAAAGAAGCATTTTTTGGGCTCATTTAATGGAATAGGCCAGCATATGGTGAACTTCAGGCATAGCTGGATCCAGGTGCTCACGCAGTGTTATCAAGAATGAAGACTTTTTCCAACTCTTTGCTCTGAGCTCCTTGATATTGTTTTCATCCTTAGGCTCCTCCCGTTGGTGGTGAGACGGCGGCCAGCAGCTCCGGCCCGCTCCTCTCCACAGCAGATCTGGAGGAAGAGGGGGCTCCTTTCCCCTCACATTGTGAATGTCAGTGCTGGCTCTGATTCCCGTGAGCCCGGGAGACTGTGTTGCTCTCATTAGCTGTGGCTGGTGCACACACCTGTCCCTGGAGCCTAGGGTGGAACCATTGGGTTGGCAGTGGGAATTGTGAGGACAGTAACCACTGGTGGCAGCCCCCATTTGTGGAACATGAGCTCTGTATCAGAACCTACACTGCAGTGTTCCTGTTTCCCACAAAGTTCCCGAGAGGCGGCTGTCGCCATCCATTTTACAGACGGGTAAGTAGAGTCTCAGAGGGGAAAGAAATGGTTCACTCAGCCAGACAGGGGATGCTTAGTTGCATACTCAGGCTTGGCCCTGTTTTCCCTGCTCGTCTTCTCGGCCTCCTTTGTCCACGCTGCTCTTCTGTCTCCTTCCCCAGGTGCATTACTAATAATAACTAACATTTCTAGGGGGCTTAACATGTGCTGTGCATTATGCCAAGGTATGTCCATGGCATAATGTTATATAGCTTTCCCAAATATCAAGTAGGTGCTATTATTATACCCATTTTACAGATGAAGCAACTGAGACTTGGCGAGGCAGGGCCACCATCCAGCAGACGGGAGAGGTGAGGGGTGTGAATCCAGGCACTGCCATGGCCTTTCCCCTGGACACAAAATCTCGGCCATTGCAAACCTGTGGCCTCTGAGTCAAATTTGGCTTACAGATATGTTTTGTTTGGCCTATATAAAACTTCAAAAAATAATTTGAATTAGTTGCCAATATTTAAAATTTGGGAACCCACATATTAAAAAACAAAATCTGTTATTTTCTACTTCTCTTGAAAAAAGGAACCCAAGACTGGTAACAGTAGGCCTGCGTTCCTGCCTGGCCGAGATGGGCGGGGCCGGCAGCTCAGTCCCAGCTGTCCCCAGCGCCCCAGTCCCCACCACTCCCTGTCCCCTTCCTGACTCTGAGCTGAATGTCATTGCTCACGGCTCACTGTGTGTGTGCTGTTGCCTCAGTGCTGTCATGCTTTCCCTGCCTGGCCTCCGAGGACATTTGAGCTTGCCGCCCACCTCCGCACCAGGGTACCCTCCCGGCTTCTGATCCCAGCGGTTTGTGGGGCTGGTGGTCTTTCTCCACAGATGTGGCGGGGAGATCTCTCGCCGGTGAAGGTCTGACTCGGGCACAGCGGACTTGGAAAGAGCTCTGCTTTCCTTCCCTGCAGTGCCCGCTCCCAGCCCTCACCCCCTTCCGTTTATTGACCAGCCGGGGCCACTTTCTTGGCAGTGCTTGCCGTGGGTACAAGGCCATTCCCCCCTCCCCTCCGAGCCCCTACCATTTTCTTCCTAATCCTCCTCAGGAGAGCCATCACTAGGATTATCATGAAACCTGAGCCCACGAGCATGAGGCACAGCCCTTTACAACCGACAGACCATTTCGTTTCTGCCCAGTTCTGTTTGTTTAAACTCTTTGCTGGCAGCACCCTGGCTCGGGGCAGAGTTCTGTGGTACTTGCTGTCAGGCAGATGTTCTGGCCTGGTGCAGGGGCCCTGTGTTGAGAGCCAGGCTGGGGAGCTGGTGGCTGGGAGCCAGGCTGTGAGGGGCGGGTGGAGGGCACCTCACAGGTGTGCTGAGGGAGGGGAAATATTTGGGATAAAAACAACAGCTCACCACACTTTTCTAAATGGGACCTATAGGCCCCACCTGGTGCAGAAGAACACCAAGGACCAGAGAGGACACATGTGCCTGGTGTCACAGAGCTAACAAAGAAAGAGTGAGAAAAGAAACCTCATGTTGTTTACAGCATAAGGCTATGCCACGTGTCACGATGGCGGTGATGTAGCAGCTGAACGCACGAGCAGGCCCGAGAGGTCTGGAGTGCCGACACCACCACCTGTCAAGTGTCACCTGGCTTCTGTTACAGCTCGGTTGCCTCACCTGGAATCAGAGCGGTCAGGGTGGGGACATCGGCATCTGCAGATTGAGTCCTGGCCCTGCCGCTGACCAGCTGAGTGACCCATGTGCCTCATAGAGAACCTTCGTGAGCCTCAGTTTCCTCATCTGCAAAATGGGAGGCAGGTGTGAAGAGGGAAGAGCAGTTCCTAGGAGTGTAGTGAGGAGTGAGTGATACAAGACAGTAAAGTGCAGGGCGTACGCTGTCCTTGCTGAGTGAACGGCTAGCTTTTTCTCTCACCACGGAGCCCTGGCGGCAGGCCTTGCAAACACCGTCCAGAGTCCTTATTGGGAGGCTGTGGCCAGAGGTCAGGTGCGAACTCCCACCCCTCAGCTCCCCGCCGTGTGACGTGGGGAACATCACGCAGTGGCAGGGCTCCAGGGCTCTGGCTTCCTTGTTGTGAGGTGCAGGGTGGGGGTGGTATCTCCTTGCCGGTCACGGGGCCCTGGGAGAAGACTGAGGCATTGCTCCTGCCCAGGCTGGGGCTAGGCTCTGAGGGTCGGGATCACACACCTGCTTCTTTTCCTCCAGGACATCGCTGTATGGGACGGGGGCCTCAGCAGTCTCACGTGTGGCCTGTGTAACTGGTGGGGAAGGGGGGGCTTACACTGGAGAGAGAGAGAGAGAGAGACAGGCCGCCTCTCTCGGGGCCTGCTCGGTCCCCATGCTGTGCCGGGATCAGCAGGCACTAACTCAGGCACGGGAAGAGGCAGCTTTGTTTCTGGAGCAGGCTGACAACTCTGGCTTCCCGGCTGCCCGTGTGCCTCAGGGCGGACCACTTCACCTGGCCCGTTTCCAGTCTCGCTCCAAGACAGGGGTTTCAGCTTTGTGGGTCAGGGTTACAAAGCAGCCACGTCCAGGCTTGGCTGGCCTGCCTGCCAGGTGCCCAGTGGTGGTGGTGATGGTGATGGTGGTGTGTGTGTTGGGGGGGAGATCTGTCTCTCCCCTGGCTTCTATCCGTCCCCAGACCTCTCGAGCCTGGTGACTCTTCTACCAAATGGTGTCCTTCCTTCCAGCTGGTGGTGCCCCTGGAGCCCTGTGAGGTCTCTGCCACCACCACCCCCGGGCATGGCTAGAGGTCTGCAGGGGCTTGACCCTCTCCTCTGCTTTTCTCGGGTGCTGCCAGCCAGCACAGCCCTCCCTGTGTTCCTGGGATGGGGGCACGTCGCCGTCACATGTTCCAGGAATGTGGTCGCCTGTGCTTCCCCCGGAGGGTTTCACACTGGCAGCAACCCTTGGAGTTGGAGACACAGCCGGCACCCGTTTTGCAGAGCGAAGTGCTTGGGGAGATAGCTGCTCAGCTTCAGGTCATTCAGTTGGGAGTTCGGCCCTCAGACCCAGGGCTGTCTGATTCTGACACCTGTTTCTAGTTGCTAGCAGTGCCTTGACCCTACTGTTAGCAAGAAAGCCAAGTTCTGAGAATAGGAGAACCCTTGTCTGCTCAACAGTTCACAGAAAGGCTTTCGGGATCCCTGCATTCTCCTGGAGGAAACAGAGGCCGGCGGGGCGGGGCGGGGCGGGGCGGAATGGTGGCTTCCCCCAGGCGCCCCGACGGGGAGGAATCGGGATTAGAATTTCACTTTCCATGCCCCATTCACTGTTCCTCATCCCAGTCCTGGAAGGCCGTCTGGCTGGAGAAGCCATTGCCCCACTCTGAGGATGACATGGATGTCCACTGGATGTCATTATTTCTCTACCGAAAGTAGCTAGGCCTTCTCCTGGGCAGGAAAATAAGATCTCCCCCCTTTCTTGGGTAAGGAAGTTGCCTATGGGATGCTCAGGTGTGGGCCCTGTCTCCTTTTGGCTCAGGGACAGGACCTAAGCCTGCTTCCTGTTTTTCTAGGGCGGGGAAGGTCTGTGCGCAAGCTGAAGCCCTTCCCTCCTGGACACCAGTGGGTGGCCGCTGCAGCCCGTCTCCATCCCCACGGGCCCTCCCTCAGCCCCGGCCCACACCCTCTTTCTTCCCCAAATCTCTAAAAAATATTCTTCCAAAACATGCCCTCTGCACGGGCACAGGCTGCCTGCTTTGTTCGCGCTTCAGGTCGCGGACAGCCTGCACCGGGCCCCCAGCCCCAGCCCTGCACCGGGCCCCCAGCCCCACACTGGGCCCCCAGCCCCAGCCCTGCACCGGGCCCCCAGCCCCAGCCCCGCACCGGGCCCCCAGCCCCACACCGGGTCCCCAGCCCCGTACCGGGCCCCCAGCCCCTCACCGGGCCCCAGCCCCACCCCGGGCCCCCAGCCCCACACCGGCCCCCAGCCCCGCCCCGCCCTGATGCGGAGGACACAGAGCAGCAGGAGACGCTCCTGGCCCCAGGGGAGGCCTCGGAGCTGAACAGTTTTAACTGGTCCAGGTCAGGCCTGTGCATGGAGATGACCAGGACAGGGAGCAGAGGCATTTCTGGGGGATCGTGGAGACGGGGGGTGGGGGATGCACGGGAAAGGCCTTCCCTGCGGAGGCACTGTCCCTCCGAACAGAGGAACGGGAGGGACGTGATCGGAGCATGAAGTGGCGACAGGGAGGGCGGGAGAAGGGAGAGGCTGTCCCAGGGAAGAGCTTCCTGGGAGAAGAGACCTGGGGTCCCTGCCGTCATCCACCCCCTGTCCCCACACGCACCCCGGGCAGTGCGGAGAGGACAGGGCTCATGGACAGAAGTCTCTTGTCCGTTGATTCAACTATATATTAGCAAATGACTGGGCAAGTCAGCTGACCTCTTTTTTTTTTTTAATTTAAATAAATTTTTATTAATGTTAATGGGGTGACATTAATAAATCAGGGTACATATATTCAAAGAAAACATGTCCAGGTTATCTTGTCATTCAATTATGTTGCATACCCATCGCCCAGAGTCAGATTGTCCTCCGTCACCCTCTATCTAGTTTTCTTTGTGCCCCTCCCCCTCCCCCTAACCCTCTCCCCCCTTCCCTCCCTCCTCCTCCCTCCCCCCACCCCCGGTAACCACCGCACTCTTGTCCATGTCTCTTAGTCTCGTTTTTATGTTCCACCAATGTATGGAATCATGTAGTTCTTGTTTTTTTCTGATTTACTTATTTCACTCCGTATAATGTTATCAAGATCCCACCATTTTGTTGTAAATGATCCGATGCCATCATTTCTTATGGCCGAGTAGTATTCCATAGTGTATATGTGCCACATCTTCTTTATCCAGTCTTCTGTTGAAGGGCTTTTTGGTTGTTTCCATGTCTTGGCCACTGTGAAAAGTGCTGCAGTGAACATAGGGCTACATGTGTCTTTACGTATCAATGTTTCTGAGGTTTGGGGGTATATACCCAGTAGAGGGATTGCTGGGTCATAAGGTAGTTCTATCAGCTGATCTCTTTAAACTTTTTTTCCTCCTATGTGAAATGAGAACCCCACCTTGGAGGCCATGGGGTCCTAGACCCAGAGGTGTTGTAAGAAAGCAAGAAAGGGCTGTTCTGGTGTTTGTCAAATGAACGTGATACGACTGATCAAAATAATCTTCATCAAACATTCCAAAAAGGCCCAAATGGCCAGTGGTCATGCAGGGGATGGAGAAAACCTCTGAGTGAACCCTAGGAGTAAATGCAGTAACCAGTCATTATGGGATGGATTGTGGCCCCTCTCCCCAAATTCATGTTGCCGCCCTAACTCCTAGTACCTGAGAATAGGGCTGTATTTGGAGACAGGGTCTTTAAAGAGGTGGTTAGATTAGAATGGGGTCATTAGGGTGGGCCCTAATCCAACATGACTGGTGCCCAAGGAAACTTGGACACCCAGAAAGACACCAAGGTTCAGGCACACAGAGGGAAGAACACAGGAAGACCGAAGAAGAAGGTGGCCGTGTGCACATCAAGGAAGAGGGCTGCAGAAGAAACGGACCTGCTGACACCTTGACCTTGGACAGCCAGCCTCCAGAACTGTGAGAAAAGACATTTGTTTCTAGAGCCGCCCAGTCTGTGGTTGTTTATTATGGCAGCCCTAGCAAACCAGTATGCCACTGAAACCTCACTTTACAGGAGGGAAGATAAGGACTTTAGTCCTCTGTTCGACAAAACAGTCTTGGGTGCCCGTTCCGTGCTAGGCGCACCTCTGGGGGCCAGGGAGAGTGTCGTGAACGAGACAGGTAAGTGGCCACCGGACAGGACGTGTGCGCAGCATTGTCACCTCAGTCCCCCTGCAGTGTCTACAACGATCCCACAAGGAAAGGAATGCTTAGCCAACGAGTGTTAGAACCCAGAGTGACAGCCAGAATCATTTTACTCTGAAGTGTGCTTTCTGTCACAACCCCTTGTGGTCTCTGCAGGCCTGAACTTTCTTATGTTGTGTTCCTATCTGTCGTATGTAATTAAGATGTATTTGGCTGTAAGTAATAGACTATTACTTGCAGGACTGGATGCAATCAAGACATCTTATGCGAGATATCTGCAGGTAGGCAGTGGGTCCCCAGGTGATGCAGAGAGTCAAAGTTAACACCAGGGACTCTCCTTATTCTGCTGCCCTCCACGTATTCCCTTTAAGAATCCAACCTTGTCACGTCATAGTCTTGTGATGGCTGCCAGAGCCCAGAGCATCACGTCCTTGTGATGTTCAAGGGAGAAAGTAGGGAGGGGCTTTCCATTTACTGGGAGGAAAGAACTTAAGCAGACAGCTCTTTGACCGGAACTGGTAATCAGAGAGATGTCTGCTGAACACGTGGTCAGCCTTAGTTACAGGACGGAAAAGTGAGTATTTAATGAAATAAAGGAGGGCAGGGCACCCTGGCTTTCTTAGATCAATGGGGCGTCCCCCTGGGGCTGGGCACACCATTCCAAGATGGGGATTCTGTTGGCAAGGACAAAGTGGTAGGGGGCTGGATGTTGAGGGCGGGGTGCAGCTAGGTGCATGGCTGCTCCGGGCCCCACTGCTCTGGAGTGAGCCCTGGAGTAACAGTGCTGTCCTGCTGCTTCTGACAGGTGGGCGGAGGTGATGACCTGAGGAGTGGGCGGAGAGTGTGTCCTGCCCTCTCGGCGGCCTGGCCCCACCCGGCCTGTGGGCTCAGCAGGTGTTTGTTCTGAGAGTGAAGGAACCAATGTGGGGACACACACATTGCTGGGCTCGCCTGCCCTGTCACCCAGTGTCCTTGACCCCCACACTGCCCCAATACATTCTTTCTAGAGGCTGCTTCCAGTAAAAATGTTGTCTCTGCCGAGGTTTGAACATGCTTTCTGTTGTCGGAAAATGAAAACTATGCAACCCAATGTGTTTCTCTTTCTGACTTAGCTGCCAGAACCCAGAGCCAAATGTGTCACCCAAGTGCTGGGGGCCGTGCTCCCAGGTTTCTCAAGCGCCGCCCCAGCGCCCTCCAGGGGGCGCTGTTCAGGCTCACCTGCCTGTGTCAGCACCTCTGGGCACCCCCAGGCCCAGCCTGATGGAAAGGGAGTCAATCAGGGAGAAACTCAAGGGTTTGCCAGACTCACCTGGGGGAACACAAAGGCAGCAAACCTGTTCAGGTGTCTTCTGGAGGCTCCGCCCCTCTCATCTTAGAGGAGGCAAAACTGGAGGAGAGGAATGGGTTCACCAAAGCTGAAACCAAACATTTTGGCTATCTTCACGACCACTGAATCACCGAATCCACCGTGTTTTTCCACTTTCAAGTTGTTTCTGGGCTGCTGCGGAGCCACACCCTTCCTGGGTTTAATGGCTTCGCTGTCAGGCGATGGGGAGGAGGCGTGCTGACTTTTTGCAGGGAAAATCGTGGTTAATGGGGGACGAGTGGACTCGATTAGTAATCGGGTGGCTTATCCGATGAGTGTTCTTAGGGTCTTCCTGGTGGTTTGCACTTGCACTTGGGCTGAATGCAGTTGGAGGAGGGGTAGGAGGAAGAATGGCTTCGAGGTGAAGGGGTGGGGTGGGCTCAGAGGTGAGTGCAGCCTCTGGACAGGTGGCTGTTTGCGCAGGAGGGAGGGTGTTCCGTCCGCTGTTCCAGGCTCTCCCTCTGTGCATTCCCTCCCTTGCTTACCTGCCTCCTCCCTCATTTCTGCATTCAGGGTTTTAAAATTCTGAATACCTCCCCTGTGCTGGGGACAGCACACCCAAGGAATCCCAGGGACCCACTGGGATGACTGGGCACTCCCTCCTTCCGTGGGGAGCCCAGACTCCATAGGGGTTCCCCGTAGGGGTGTGTTCAAACGAAAAGGCAATAATAGTTAATGCTTCTTAAGCATTCGCCATGTGTCAGACACTGTTCCAAGTGCTTTCCTTCTTAAAGCCCTTTATGTTTGTCCACAGTCCTAGGGGCTAGGTCTTGGGAAATTGGAGGCGCAGAAATGTAAGCGATTTACCTGAGGTCACACAGCAGACAGATGAGCATGTAGGCGCTCTGTCTCACCTCACACCAGACTCCAGCTCAGCTTTGGAAAGGAAGTGGGTCTGCCTCCGAAGGGAAGGCTCCCCAGACAGAGGGTCTTGAGGAGGAAGCAGGGACAGTTCTGAGGTGGAGGCAGAGGTCCCAGAAGGCCCCAAAGCTGAGGGTGCCTGCCATGTGCCAGGAGCTGCAGGCAAAATGAAGGGAGAGGCAGGCAGGGCTGGATAAGGACATTTTATTGCAGGAGGGGGTCATATGGTTTGATTTTAAATGAAGAGAGCTCTTGGGCAGCTGAGTGGAGAATGGGTTGTGGTGGGTTGGTCAGAGCTAGGCAGAAAGGATACCTGCTGTTTCACCTGCTCACCCTGATCTTCCCCAGGGCACCAACACCGGTCCTCGCTCTCAGGCTGTGTAGTTTGGGGGACTCCAGCTAGACGTGGGGGTGGGCGCATATGACTCAGGTCTGACCAATCATCTGTTTCTACTCCCCTGGCCACAGGGATTGGCTTAGGTGTGTACACATGACCACGTCAGGCCAGTGAGACTCAGTCTAGGATTGTTGTTGGACTTGTGAAGGAAAAGAGACTTTCTGCGGAGGCTGCTGAGCTGGATGTATGCCTGGAACGGCAGGGGCCACACCGTCACTGTGTGAGGAGAATCGGCCTAACAATGAGGCTGCACTCGTTTGCCAAGGCAGCCATAACACAGCCTCACAGGCTGGGTGTCTTAAACAATAGGAATTTATTTCTTCACAGTTCTGGAGGCTGGAAGTCTGAGATCAAGGTCAACCGGGTTGATGTCTTCTTGGCTTACAGGTGGCTGTCTTCTTGCGGTTTCTTCATATGGTCACCCCTCTGTGTCTGCCTAATCTCCTCTTATAAGGACACCAGTCACATTAGATTAGGGCCCACCCATGTGACCTCCTTGTACCTTAATGACCTCTTTAAAGACTCCATCACAAAATACAGGCACATTTTGAGGTTCTGGGGATTAAGACTTCAGCCTATGATTTTTTTGGGGGGACACACACAATTCAGCCCCAAACAAGCCAACACAGGAAAAACATACAGACGTAGAGTAAGACACCGAGTCCTGACATTACTAGAGCTCCTGGATCCAGCTGAGCCTGAAGTTGAAGCTAGTGCTGCCCTGGGCTCTTCAGTTCTCTTGAGTTTTATGGGCCAATAAAATACCTTAAGCCACATTCCCCCATTTTTTTCCTTCAACTAGTGGAGTTTCTTTTCTGTTACTTATTACACCTAAAATTCCTGAGTAATACACAGGGGAACCAGTTAGTAAACTAAAAACCAGCCTGCCTGTGGTTGAATTACAGCTCCTCACAAGGATGTCGCTTGTCTGTCCAATTCTAATGGCTAGGGGTAGGCAGCACGTGCAGGCAGAAAGGAGCCGGCGGGTGCCAGCCTCCTCCCACACGGGCAGGACTCGCCAAAGCCGGGCAAGCTCTGTTACCACCAACGTTCCCAATGTGCTGAGTAGGCTGGGGTGCTGGCAGGTAAGAATAAGGAGGTTCTTTGGGTCCAGAAAGACTTTCAAGAAGGGGTGAACTCGTTTTGAAGAGGCTTGAGCTGCCACCTCACTGGTGGGCAGGCGCTGTTGAGAGATGCCAGTCAGAACTCGAAGGAGGAGAGGCTTTACTCCAGAGTCGATGGGCAGGAGTCACCAAACGACCACCCCACTGGGTTTGGCTTCCTGAGACTCCCTGTGGGGTGGGGGGTGGGCAGAGCGAGATGACGCACAGCTGAGGTATCCCCATAGGCACCAAACACCCGGATGCGGGGGAAAAGTAGAAATGGGTGAATGAGGATGGCATTCGGCATCGAGTTCCTGTGGTCTCGAAGTGAATGTCCGGCCTTCCCCTTGGCTTTGATCTCTGCCGTTCTCACCACTGCTGAGTTGAGCTCGGGGTCTCTCTCAGCAAAATAGGTTTTTTGAGGGGCCTACTACATACCAGGCCTTGGCCACCTGGAGGAATGCTGGGAGGTGGTCCTTCCGGCAGTAACATTAGGGCACCACAGCCTCCCGGGTTGAGACACACCAGCGGGCTCTGTGCCTGACCAACCTGGTGACTTGCGGTGAGTGACTGACCCTGACCCCGCTTCTTTTATCCACACCATTGGCAAAATGGCGCTAGGTGAACTTAAGTCTCCCAGCCTTCTCGTGGAACTTCAGGGAAGTCAAGTAGTAAGGAAGAGATGGACTCTAGAGCCTGGGTTTAAATCTGAGCTTACTTACTTGCCAAGCTGTGTGACCTTGCCAAGTCGCTTTCCCTCTCTGAGGCTCAATTTCCTTATCTGTACAATGGGCACAGCCATTGTGCTTAACACATAGGGTGAAACTGAGGATTGACTGAGATGAAGCTTGCAAACCTCATGAGGCCAAGGGATTTTGTCATTTTATTTTATTTTAATCCCCGCTGCAGTTCCTGGGACCTAAGGACACTACGTAAATGGGAGCAGTCATTATTGTTATTATGATTCATGGTTGTCGGGCATTGGCTGAGGGTTCTTTGTGGCATCCCAAGGTTTTGTCTGTGGGCCTGTGGGCCCGGGTGGAAGATTGGCCACCTCAGCTGCTGCACTAACGGACGGCCTTCTGGGATGGGTGAAAGTCCTGATTCTGCACGGAGGGCCCTGGGGAGGCTCAGGGTGTCCCAGGCACTGACTGCTAGCATCTCGTTGCATCCTTCCCACACCCCAATGCTAGGTGCACTTATTACCCGCATTTTATAGACAAGAAAGCCGAGGTCCAGAGAGGGACCGTGGCTGGGATCATGCTGCCAGGGAGTGGTGAAGCCAGGGTCCGAACTTGAATTTGTACCCAGCCCCCTACCCCACAAGCCCCTTGTTTTCAAACAGGGCGCGCCGCCGGCATGTGCCGCGAGGACAGGGGCCCCTCGGTTTGGGCGGGTGCTGCACTCTGCTGCTCTGCGCCCCACCGAATTCTTTAGCAAGTGGCCTGATGGACCTGTTCTCAGCCACAAGGGGACCCGAGGGGCTCTTTACTGGTGGGGGATGGCGTGCTGAACCTGCCCTGCCCCTGCCAGCACTGGCCTTCTGAGGCGGATAAAATGTGCCCGTGTTGGGATGGCAGCGCCCGGCTGCACTGTAACCCACCCCATAAACGGCCTCTTTCCTTGTGAACCCACAGACAGCGGAGAAGACGGCAGCTGGGCCAGTCAGAGCATTTCTGCAGCGTGGTCTCCAAGCACAGCCCTCAGCGTGAGGGGTGAGGGGAGAGGGGTTCTGGCCCCGCCCTGGGCGCTCACCACCCTTCTGACGGATCCAGAGCAGGGCTGACGGATCCAGAGCAGGGATGGTCGTGCACAGCTGCTTCCTTTTTTTTTTTCAACCGAGAAAGGGTATACATTTGGGAAAACTACACTTAAACATGCCTGATCAGGGAGGGAGTTTCCTGGCTGCATCTCAGATAGCTCTGAGAATCAAGGAGGGGAAGGATGAGCCCCGGGCAGGAAGAAGGAGAGGGAGGCCCCGAGGAGCCCGTGCCAAGGATGGCTCCTCTCACACATGCCACCGAGTCACACTCCCCACTGGCGAGTCACACTCTCCCTGGTGGGGCTGCTCAGTGACACACAGGGTACCCAGGTACATTTGAATCTCAAATTTAAAAAAAATGCACATATCTTTCTGTAAAAAAAAAGAGGTTGTTTACCTGACTTTTAAGTGTAAGGGGGCATCCTGTGTTCTCATTTGTTACCCAGGGAGCTGTGCTTGGCCTGAGGTTGCTAGGAGGGCACACCTGCTGGGGCGATTGGGTTGATGGCCTTGTTGGATGTGGAATCGCCAAAAGAGCCAAATATCAACTGCAGTTCCTCAAAACATCCTCTTCTTAAAAAATCACCTGCCTGACTTGTTTTCCAAGCTGTTCTGACCCAGAGAGCGCCTGGATGGGTGGGATGACTCACACGGTCATTCATTTTCTGGGCCCACTTTTCATAACACAAAAGATGCCTCCTCGCTGCCCTTCCCCTGCCGGGTCAGCCCGGACGCAAGGAGCTCAAGGGTCTGTTTTGAAAGGGGCCTGACGTCCTGACGTCCTTACCTATGTGTCCTCGTCAGTCGGGGCAGGTGAAGGAAGGAGCTGAGCTGCGGTGGAAACAGCCCACGAGGCCGACTGTCTAGACAGGGCTCGACCCTCGCGGAGGCGCGGGGGGCAGACAGCGGGCTCTGGCCAAGGCTGAAACCCAAGCCATGGCTGCCCGGTTTCCCCGAGCCATCCTCAGACTCGCTGCCTGGGCCGCCGCCAGACTCCACCTCAGGCTGTCTCTTGCTTTGATTTCAAAGGGTTCGGGCTTCCACTGAAGGAAAAGCTTGAATTTTCACAGTGAAAAACTTAACAAACGGTAAGAAAGAGTGGGTGCTTCCTTCTCTTTCCTATTTTTTTTTTTTTGGTTGGGGGAGCACAGTGAGAGAAAATGATTATTTTAGCTCTAAAGCTCTGGCCTGATACCAGGTTTAGAAAGAAAAGCATCTACTAATTGAAAAAACACCATTTTCGGGGACCTTAAATCAAGGGAGACAGGTGCAGGTTTGTGGTTTTCAGGAGAGTATTTCTCTTGGAAAAAAAGAAGGAAAAGTGCCCGAGATAAGGCCCTGGCGAAGCCAGCAGACCTTTACTTCTCAGCCCTTAATTACTCAGGAGGTGATTGAAATGATTATCTGAGAAGTGAAAAGAAAAATCAACTGTCACCCTTGCAGATTACACTCCAAATTCTCTTCTTTTCCTTTCCAAGGCTGCAGAGAAGGCAGACGTTTGCAGCCATCGTGGCAACATTCTCTTCCAGCGCCACCCTCCCTGGGCCTCTCTTCTTTCCGTGCAAGCTCTGCAGGGCAGGTGGCCCTCCTGCACCTTTACAGTGCTGTGTTGTGTCGTGTTTCCCGTGCTCGTGAAGGGGCAGAGGGTCTTGGAAGAAGAGAGTCATCGTTCCGGGCCCACTGTGTAGGAGGCGCTGGGACCCGTCACATAGCTCTACAGCCCCACAGTGGGTCCATGCAAAGTCTTCTTCCAGTTTCTTTTGCCGGCTGAGGAAGTGGGGGCTCAGAGAGAAGTGCCATGCCCGCGGTGGCCTGGCTAGCAGGTAGCAGAGTTGACCGTGAAAGCCCAGTCCCTCTGACTGCCACGCCCTTGCTCCTCCCGCCTTGGCACCGCCCGCCATCTTTGTGAACACGGGGTGGCAAACCAAGCCAATGGCTGTGCAAATGCCATAGAAAACACCAAAGAGAACACGACCTTTCTCCTTTGAGACAACTCACGGCGCCTTCCTATCTTAGGGAACTCAACACATTTCTTTTCGGTCAGATACACCGCATTGCCATGTTTTTAGGGGAGATTCTGAGTTTCCTGTTCCTGATCAAGAAAGGTGTTCATTGGAGCCTGTCTCTTCAAACTTAGTCGTGTATTAGCTGTTTCTGTGTTCCAAATGACTCCAAAACTTAGCGTCTTTAGATAACAGCCTTTATTACCTCCCGGTGTCTCTAGGTCAGGAACCCGGCACAGCTTTGGGGGTCCTCTGGCTCAGGGCCTCTCACAGAGCGCATTCATGGTGTCACCCAGGGCTGTCGTCCTCAGAAGGGTGGGCTGGGATCTGCTTTCAGGATCGCCCGTGTGGTTGTTGGCAGGTTTCAGTTCCCCGTGGGCTGCTGGCTCTGTTCCTCCCCAGCTTGTGGCCCGAGGGCGCCCTCCGTGCCCTGCCACGTGGGCCTGCCCAGCACGGCTGTGCTCCACCAAGGTGCACAGACAGATGGTGGAGACAGCAGGAGCAGGTCAGCAAGATGGAAGCCCCAGTCCTTTAAAACCCAAGCTTGGATGTGACATTTTAACATTTTTGCTGTACTCTGTTCATCAAGTGAGTCATGGGGTCTAGCTTGCTGTCAAGGAGTGGAGGTTACCCAAGGGTGTGAATACCAAAGGCGGAGATCCCGGAAGCCATGGCCAAGCAGTCTACCCCACATCAGAAAAGTGGAGATGGCGGCCATAACCCCAATGATGACGCTGGTGACGACAGCTGGCTTTTACTGGGTGCCGTGATGTGCCAGGCACCGGGCTACGTCCCTTCTGTGCATTGTCTCACTGAATTGCCACACTGCTTTTTGAACCAGGAAGGTTCATTATTTGCTCTGAGTCACTGCAGCAAAGACATTGGGCCCAACTCGGGTGGTTCTCTCTCCAGAGACTCTCTGACATGATGCAGCTCCTTGACCCGAACCCGCTGAGCTGCCGGGGCCAAAAGCAGTCCCTGCTGAGACTGGAGTCAGGAAAATGCAGCCAGACTCGCCACTCACCAGAAAACTGCGAGGCAGCACAACCAGAAGCCACGTCTTACACATCAGATTGGGGGAAAAAAAATAAATAAGTCGGTGAGAGTGTGGGGAATTCTCATGCACGGCCGAGAGACTATAAATTTGTACTGCCACTTTGGAGGGAAATTTGGCAGGATCTATTAAAATTTTAAAAGGACATAAAAATAAGAAATGTGCACAGCCTCTGACCCAGCTATTACACTTTTGAGTGTCTACCCTGGAGAGATACTTGCACATGTGCAGGAAGGGCCATGGACAGGAAAGTGCATTCCAGCGTTGTTTCCAGGCGCAAGTAGTAAACAATGAAATGGGAAACATTCTAAGTGGTCATCAGTTTAAAAAATGGCTAAAGAAATTGTGAAGCTTCCACACGATGGAAAACCAGGAAGCAGGTGAAGAGAAGGAGGTAGATGTGTAAGTAGGGCACGAAAAATCTCTCTACAACGTATTGTTGGATGGACAAAAACAGGTTGCAGAATGATACTCTCCATCTGAGGCCACTTGTACCGCTAATACAATGTAATATGTCACATATATCTAAATACCTACCGTATTTTTCGTTCCATAAGATGCACCTTTTTCTCCCAAAAGTGGAGAGGGAAATGCCCGTATATCTTAGGGAGCAAAGGTTCATTTTTTTCAGCTGCTGCGGGTTCCCGGACAACTAGAAGAGTATTTGAACGGTAAAGTCTCTTCTCATTTGTTAATAACAGTGCTCATGGTTGTTCATACTGCTGTTGAGTTTACATTGTTGAAATATTATTGTGGTGTATTTTATTAAATATTTTAACACACCATTTGGTTCCGAATATTTTTTTTTCTTATTTTCCTCCTTAAAAGCCTAGATGCGTCTTAGGGAGCGAAAAATATGGTATCTTGTAAATATACAAATATATTAAAGTGCATGGTGTGTGGGAATGGGCTGGAAGGGTGTACATTGAACTGATAACGAGAGGGGGGGAGGGTACAGGGCTTGAGCTGAGGGATTGTCAGAGGAGACTTCAGCTCGGTTTGGAATATTTTTGATGTTGCTCAAAGAGAAAGTTTAATTGTCTTACTTATGTCAGCTGGGACTGTCTCTTAAAAAGCCTTCCTGGAAGCCCAACCCAACGATTCCCCTTACATTGTATCAGATAGGATTGGGTCAGATCATTGCTCTTAGCGGCAGAGGGGCCTGGCAAGGTGAATTGTTTTTAGCTTTGCTAGAAGAGAAAACAAGAAAGAGCCGGGCATGGCTGTGGGGTGGCCAGTTAGAAACATGTGCCGTGCTTCGTCGTTTTAGCTACCCGATCTCTGCACGTGCCTTTCTTTCTGTTCATATGGTCGACAGCAGAGACCCAACTCCAGAGTTGATAGTGACTCCAGAGTCCCGACTCCAGAGTCGACTCCGTCTTGAAGTTCAGGATGTCTGAGTGGTGATGCCCAGCCCGCCAGTCAGGCCGAGCTGTGAGTGGATGCTGCCTGTCACCGTAGCTGCACCTGAGACCGATCCCGGGTGGGTGTCCTTTGGGGAGCAGCACAGCTTTAGCAGACCATGTCTTCCTGGAGCAGGTTGGACTGCCAAGTATCACGTTGACGGTTTACAGCCCAAAGTTCTCCTAGGCCAGGCTCAGATTGTTTTGGAAATCTACTTCCCTTCAGAGCATCGCCCCGTAGGGGGCATGCCGGGTGGATCCCGGTTGGGGTACATGCGGGAGTCTCTCTGCCTCCCCACCTCCCTGCCTCTCATTTAATTAAAAAAAAAAAAAGAAGAAATATATGTCTCTAAAAAGTGAAATAGAAGTTCATCTTTGACTTCAGAGACATCTATGTGTGAGTAACCATAGCAGAAGATATTTTAAGATAATATGGTCTCGTCTTATCTGCAGTCTCTGTACTCTGCCCAACTCTCCAGCCCTTGGTTGGCTGATACTTTGGAGCAATTTAAAATAGTAACCTTGGGTGGAGAGATGCCTTCTTTAACTTGATCTTTGCAGGTTGGCGCTCCCCCCTTTTTTGACAGGATTCTGAAGGGAAGGTTGTAGACAGCAACACGAAGCCCTGAGCTCATTTCCTTCTAACATGGTAGCTGCATTTCTGTTATGGGGGCTTTTTCCATCTGTAAGACTTCAAGTGATGGGATTCTCAGTCAGGTTAGATAATAGGCTGCAGTCAGATAGTGCATGCCTTAGCAAAGTTGTATCCCTTTCATTGGCTTGTAGACGGGCTAGCTCTTTCTAGTTTGAGATCATCTCATGTGGGACTTTATTGCAAATGGCAAGAAGTAGCCAGCAGGGACTAATATTCTCAATTTTCCTATCATTTTTTTTTCTGGCTGTATAACTCCAATTGACACGAAGTCTTAAGATAGAACAGAAGCAATACAACCGGATGTTTGCCACTGCACAAGGGTCACCTGCTTCAGCCTTAACGACCAGTCCTCCTCTCTCCATGTATTAAGTTCTCTCACGTTTGTCACCCCACTCCTGCTACCATTTTTCTATCTTGTAATCAGAGAGAACTCTTAGTTGTGTGTCACAGAAATTTACTTTGGCTCGTAAAGCAGAAAAGGAGATGGGTGAAAGGGTATTGGGAAATTTAAAATCATTGCAAGGCTGGAGAGCCGGGGTCCAGGCTAAGTGTCCAGAACTCATGTTCCTAGAAATACTGGGGAGCTGGCGTGGGAAAACAGCCGTCCCCACTGTGACCAAGCACTAAGCGCTGTCGCTTACGCTTCTCTCGGGACCCCAGCTGCTGTTACAGTACTTTTGCCGGTGCTGATGCTGTTCTTATGCTAGGAATTTAACTTTTCAACCACCACCACCCCTTGCCACCAGATCCCTCTGCTGTGTTCTTCCCCAGCAGCATAGATTTTGAGCAATGCCTCCTTGCCCGTGTTGGCTACCTAAATTCAGAGTCTGCGGAATGCAGCTTGTTGGTACTCAGAACACAGCCTGTGGCTAGCTAGGTGGAAGAGGCTAGAGAAGGCAGTTCCCTGAATTCTACCAGAGGAGGGATTCATGAGGCTGAAGAATCTCTAAACATATTGTGATATTTTGGTTTATGATAAGAAATATGTATTTGGGCTTCCTCCCCATTTCTGGCACAGGGCTCCTAAAACCCTTGGAATTTCCTAAGTGAAACAGCAGAGGTGTCTTTGTTACATTAGGGTGACTTTAGGACAGTCCCTAGGAAACCTGAGGGTGGAGGCTGGTTGCCTGGGGGAACCAACCAGGTGGTTAGAAGGTTGGAACTTTCAGTCTCGCCCCTGACCTCCTGGGGAGGGGAGAAGGCTGAGATTTAGTGTAGTCTCCCACAGCCAGTGATTTGATCAAAGCTATGTATTATAGTTTAGTCACATGCCAATGTAGTGAAGGCTTTGTAAAGCCCCATAGGGATGGGATTTGGAGAGTCTCTGGCGTGGTGGACACGCAGAGGTGCCCAGAGAGTGTGCCTCTGGGGGGCGCAGGGTCTCCGCCCCTTCCCACAGACCTGGCTCTGAGCACCTCTTCCATCGGGCTCTTCCTGAGCTGCCTGCTTTATAATAAACTGGTAGATGTAGACGCCCCTCCAGGTTCTGTGAACCACTGGAGTGAACCAGGTGAAGCAGAGGAGGGGCCATGGGAGCCTCCAGTCTACAGCTGGTTGGTTAGAAACACAAACGGCAACCTAGACTTGCGATTAGCACCTGAAGTGTGTGTGTTGGGGGGCAGCCGTGGAGGACTGAGCCTGTACCCTGTGGGATCTAAGGGTCCCTCCAGGTGGACAGTGTCAGGATTGGATTGAGTTCATGATTGGTGGTGTGGGGAAAAAGGCACACGTTGTACATGTCAAGATGTTCAAAGTCACTGGGCATCCAGGCACCATGATGAGTCTACACAGGTTCAGCCTGGTGTCCCCAAGAGTTCCAGGCTCTTCTTTTATGGTGACAAGATGGCTGAACAGCTCCAAACTCAAATTCAAGCACAATGGAAAGAATTAGAGGTCCTCCCATATAACTTTGGAGATTCACTTCGTTAGGACTGGCTAGGTCAAGTGCTCATCCCTGAACTAGCTTCAGTGGCCAGGACAGGGTCTGCTTTGATGGACCAGGACCAGATCTGGGTTTCCACATCCAGAGCAGAGATTCTGACTCAGAGCTCATGGCCTGAGAGGGAAGGCAGGCCGAGCCACGAACAAACACTGGGAAATGGGGCGTGCACGCTGATAAACCGACAGACAAGCTAGAAAGAGCACCCATCTTCCACCTTCTGTGTAGAGTGAAGTGCTGCTCCACTGTTGGCACCCTCCTACCACTTGGGCGCTGACCTGATGTGCGGGTGCATCTCCCTCCCACCCACTAGGAGCCCGCCTTGGCCGGGGCAGGCTCCCAGGCCCCACGCGGGCCCACTGCTGCTGCTCTCCTCCACCCACTCAGGCTCCGAACCCCCACCAGCACCTCCCTGCAGGTGCCCCCTTCTGACCTGTGCCAGGCCACCCTCCTGCGTGGACATTCACACTTCAACACCCCGGGCCGGGCCCCTGCCGCCACCCTGTATAGATGCACTTTTCACCTTGCCCAGTTGTGGAACTCCCCACCGGTCCCTGTCCCTTCTGAAGACACCCACCTTGCTCAGCCACGCCTGCTGATTTCTAGACAGACTTTACTGGGAAGGGAGGGGAGGGGGTGGGGAGGGGAGGGAAAGGAAGAGAAGGAGAAAGGACATAATGATTACGTGTAATGGCTGCAAACCACGATGTTATGTGGACGTAACCTCGCCTGCCTCCCCACCGCCCAGCTGCGTTCAGTGGAGGTTGTGTGTGTGTTTTTCCCTTTCTAGATAGCATTCCAGAAGTCAAAGCATGACCACAGCTCTCTGTGCACCTCCCTGATGGTTCTCTTAGGACAGATTCCTAGAAGGGAAGGACTCCTGGGTCAGAGGGTATGACCATTTGTGGGGCTCCTGGTCTTTGTAGCCCATCTTGGGTGCTCATCTTACAATCCACACACCCTTGAATAAATAAACAAGCCCGGCCGTGTCCCAGGGAAGGCTTAGCATTTTCTACAGATGATAGTTGTTTCACCACTGCATGACATCACCTCCCTTTACCCCAAGATTAATGTGGGAAATTCTGTATAAATAACCAGCATCAACAAGCCATTGTGTCCCCAGGCCTCCTAAAGATGGGAGCCCGCTGCCGTGCGGCTGGCCCAGCCTGCGCGGGACAGGCGCCCGTGATTTATAAGGTCCAAGCATGAAGTCTTCAGGAAAGTGGGTGAAGTACTTTATAGGTCACCTGTATTTTTCCTACCATAGATGTTCTGACTCACGGGTTCCCTTTATGTCACTCTGTCCATAGTCTAGGTATTATTAAAATGGAATAAAGAGGTTACTGTGACAGGGGCTGAGTAGCACACGGGAGGGAGTTTGTAATTCTAAATGAGAGAAGAAAGAAATAACAGGAGAGGGAATTAATTAGGACAGACATTGGCAGCCAGGCAACCAAGTATTCATTGCGTGAGGGCCACTGGACTAGCTTTGTGGGAGGAGCTGTTGGGAAGTTCATTTGTTCATTCAGCAAACATTAAGTAGGCACCGACTCTATCCAGGCCCCGTCCTAGGCACTGGGGACCTAAGAGAAAAGAAACATTGTCCCATCTCTCAAGGGGCTCTCAGGCTACAAGAGGAGAAGCCAAATCAGCAGTGGCATAATATGGCCTGGCCAGTTGGCTCAGTGGTAGAACATCAGCCCAGTGTGTGGAAGTCCTGGGTTTGATTCCAGTCAGGGCACACAGGAGAAGCGCCCATCTGCTTCTCCACCCCTCCCCCTCTGACTTCTCTTTCTCTCTTTCTCTCTCTCTCTTTTCCCCTCCTGCAGCCCAGACTCGATTAGAGTGAGTTGGCTCGGCGCTGAGGATGGCTCCATGGCCTCCGCTTCAGGTGCTAAAAAATGGCTCTGGTTGCAGCGGAGCAAGGGCCCCTGATGGGCAGAGCATCACCCCTTAGTGAGCTTGCCAAGTGGACCCCGGGTGGTGCGCATGTGGGAGTCTGTCTCTGCCTCCCCTCCTCTCACTAAAATAAATAAAAAAAATAGTGGCATATCTGCCAGAGCTCCTATTCCAGGTCGGGAAAGCTCTGCGAAGGCCATCTGTGAGGTGGCCAAGAACACAGTTTTTCCAGACCGAGGGACCAGCTTCGGCAAAAGCACACAATTTGTCAGCTTACCACGAGGATTTAGTGTGCAGGTTGCACGGGACCAGCTCCATTCCAGGGACTGAGCAGGGAGTGACTTTCATGCTTCCCAGATGTTAACTGGGAAGGTTGTGAGAGGACTGTCTGCATAACATTATGACACGATTGTCTCTGGCGTCCAGGAGAGATTCCAAATGTCTCACCTGAGCATACGAGGCTGAATCAGTTAGCGTCTGCCGTGTAACAAATAGCCACAAACTTTCAGTGGTGTACCACGCTGAGCATTTATTGCTCTTGCTCATGCATCTGTGAGTTGGCTGGGATGTGGCTGGTGCTGGCTGGGCCCACATGGGCTTGACTGCAGGCTCTGTGTTCTGTCCCAGGTCTGGCCCATGTGTCTCCTCCTCCTCGGGTCAGTGAGTGCCTGACACATGTTCTTCTCGTGGCGGAGGCAGGAGGACAAGAACACACAGTTCTAGGCTCTGCTCTCCTCATGTCTGCGAGCATCTGCAGGTCAAAGCAGGTCACAAGGTTAACCCCAGAGTGGAGGGACTCTGAGGGCCGTGGCCGAGTGGGGCTTTGGGAGACATCCTCTGCGACCTGGGCTCGGCAGACCACACCTGCCCCACCTCTCTTCTCTCTGGCGTCTCTGCTGTAGCTACTCAGGTCCACGGAGTAGCACTTGCTGTTTAGTGCTCCCGGAATGCTCTTCCCCGCCCATTCACCTCATCAGGGTCATCACCCTGTTTCTGGCCGAGCATGGCCTGGCTCCAAGGGTCGGGGGACATTCTTATTTGTCTTTCCATACCGCTCCGTACCTGGGTGGGACACCTCCTGGTGCCTTCTTCTCTCATAGTTGTTCTCTTTCTCGGTCTTTCCCTCCTGCCTCCCCTCCATTTCTCCCTGTCTTCTCAGCATGCATTGATATGGTGATGATAAGATTTGGAGTAGAGACTGGTGGCTTTCCTTTGACTCTGAACTTTGTCTAGCGGGCTCTGTATTGCATAAGGGTCACCTGAGATGCTGTTCCCAGAATGGTTCCACTTCTGCTCTTGCTCCTCTGAGGGAGAAGGGTGGTGGCAGCAAAAGGCAGGGTCCAGGCACTCCTGGGTCTCTGGCAGCGATACCATCAGATAGCTCCTAGTTCACCTTCCCTCAGCCTCAGGCATGAGGCAGTTGCACAGAGTCGCTGTCAACAAGTTCTGGGTGGATGGGTGGATGGATGGATGAATGGATGGATGGGTGGGTGGGTGGATGGATGGACGGACGGACGGATGGGTGGATGGATGGACAGATGGATGGATGGATGGATGGATGGATGGATGGATGGATGGATAGATGAGTGGATGGATGGGTGGATGGATGGGTGGATGGACGGACGGACAGATGGGTGGATGGACAGATGGATGGATGGATGGATGGATGGATGGATGGATGGATGGATGAGTGGATGGATGGGTGGATGGATGGGTGGATGGACGGATGGGTGGATTTCCTTGATGTAGCTTTCTGCTCACTGTTGGGGCCTTGATTGAGCTCCCAAAGGCAGGAGGGTTGGAGCAGCAGTGGAAAGACACGGACCTCCACATCATAGTGAGCTTTTCACGTTGCTGTCAGCAGCAGCCACAGAAAGCAGTTCTGAGGTGCAGGCATGTTTGTACACAGACCCATCTTTGGAATGGGGACTTAGCTTTATGCGTCCTATTTGGGAGACTCTAGAAGGGTATAGAGCTCTGGAGGACCAGCTTGGGGTCCTCATAGCCCACTTAGTGCAAGTGTTGTCTTTAGGGACCTCTAATTCCCTTTACAAAGAGCTTTGCTTTTTTTTTTTTTTTTAATGGAGCCTGGATATAGTTAACATTAATGTTGAACAGGTCAGGCAGCTCTAGTGACTACTGAAAATAGAAAGATTCTGAAAATATGATAGTCAACTCAATGCCCAATGCCCCAGTAAGCAGCAAATTTGTTGTTATAAATTGTGGCTTGTTCTTACAATTTAAATGAGAAGAAAACTGAGACTGATAAAGGTAAAGTAATCGCCCCAAGGTCACACAGCTAGGACAGGGCAGAAGCAGGTTAGTTGCAGGTTGGCAGAGTGACAGAGCTGCCCTTCTGTGTGCAGGCAGTGCCACTATGACTTAAAAGGGATGGAGGTCTACTCAGGGCCAAAGAGACTGAGTACTGAGGCCACTGACAGGCAGCAACCTGAGCTCTTGATGAAAGGAGACTTGGCATTTGCATGGGGTGTGATGTAGGGTCAAAGACCAGGGTCAAGACTGCAAACAATGAATGGGTTTCAGAGACCTGTTTTAAGGAGGTTCCAAGGTCAGATGTGTGAACTTGCAGTAGAAGGGAATCTGAGCCTGACCTGTCTTGCCTTGTCCATCCCCACACCCTGTTCTAATGCAATTACAATGCCCCGCCTCTGATCCATGGACCAATGTGCTTCTTGGAACAAAGTTTGGAGATCAGTGATTTCACACAGTTGGGCAGCCCTGGTCCCCTCCCACCAAACATTGGTCAATCAAGGAGTCCTGTTTACACGGCAGAGAGATGAGCTAGTCAGATTTGCTTGTCTGCCTTCCCATGAGTGGAGAGCAGCGGTTGCCGTGGACGCATCAGAGCTGGTGCCTGGCCAGGGTGGGCAGGATGCTTCGTGGTGGTGCGCACACTTGCTGCTCTTGGCTGTCGACCAGCCACTCCTCCTTTCTCTCGGTATCCGCATCCCAACGAGGGCAACTGAGTGCTGGCTCCCACATAGCTCTCGTACCTCAGGGGGAAGCAGGCCCAAGTCCTGGCTCCAGGAAGTGGATCCTGGTCGGCCCTGAGCAAGTGCGCACAGCTCAGTACCCTGCCTCAGTGACGGGCGAGTGTCCTGGGGAAGGAAGGCTCCCCCCACCCCCTGCAGACACTGTCTAGGAGGAGCTCTCTTTTCTCACTGGACCCAGATGCCCTTGCTGCTGCTGGCAGCCACCTTGTGGCCAAGAGGGGAGGCAGCCTTGCAGGGGGGCAGACTGGGCCAGACGGCAAGGGCAGAGATGGAAAACGGCTCCTTGGATACTCCACTGAGCTGCTAACTAGGGTTTGCTGAAAACTATCCTTCCTCTGGACTCCTCAGTTGCAGGGGCCAATAAGTTCTCTTAATTCATTAGTTTCATATTACTTCGGAATGAGCTGTTTCTGAGTGATTTAGAGAGCTACTGCCCCCACCATGTTCTCCTCGTGGAAGCACTTCCAGACCATCTCGCAGATGCAGTCTCTGAGTTATTCCCCTGCACTGGGCTCCAGGGACGACATGTGGGGGAGGTCATGGATCCCTGCTTGGCTGCCAGACACCAGCCTCACCCACCCACCTTCAGCACGTCCCTCTGCCCTGGTCCCTGGATCAGACCAACATGGCAGCCATGGATGACGGTGAAGTCTCAGACACCAGGGTGGGGGATCCACCTTCTACGATTTTATTTTAAATAGAATCTTGTCTTGATTTCTTTTCTTGAAACCTCTCTACCCGTTTTGGGTGAGGTCAGCCATAAGACAGAAGCCCCGGGGGCTGTGAGAATTGAATATTCAACTGGAAGTTGGACACGATGCTCTCTCTGGCCCTTTCCAACTCTGACAAGCTCTGCGTCTGTAACAGCCGATCCAATTATGGTAAAAGGATTCCAAGAGCACTTGCTGGGTGCCAGGCACCTCATAGCCACGCTCTCCTTTGGTCAACGCGAGGAGTCAGTCAGGATTCCCATTTTGCAGATGCGGAAACTGAGGCGCTAAGAGGCTATACGGATAGCTCGAGACCACACAGAAGCAGAGCGTGCCATCTGAGCCTGGCTCTTTCTGAGACCAGAGCCTCTGTACTTCCCATGGCCTCGTGCGGCGTGCCCTTGCTTTGGGGCATTTTATTCTGTGAAGACGGTCACCCTCCTTTGGAAAAGGGCGGACGGAACAGCACAACTGAAACCTGGTGGGAATTTTTTGGAGCAGTCGTTCCACATTTTTTTTTCTTCTTTTTTTTCTTTTCATGAACTCACACAGTTCAGCCAAGGGTGCTTCAAGAGGCCAATTTTCAGCCTCTGTCCCCGCTGAAACCTGGAAGAACGCGAACCGGCGCCAGCGAGCTTGCTGGGTAATTTTGGAAGCAGCAGAGACCCGTCAGAGCTGGCCTGTCTCTGGCTCACTGTGTACAAGCGGAGGGATGTTTGTTGTTCCAGCCACCGAGCAGAACTCAGAGAGGGCGCGGAGCTCTCGGAGGCCAAGCATTCTGAGAGGATAGGGTGTGTGCACACCACAAACCAACTTCAAAATACCCATGATTCAGGGGGGGAAAACCCAACTTGACTTCACAAGCTCTCCTGATTAATATATTCCCCCTGCCCAGGAAACCCTCTTTCCTTTAAGACAGTCTGGATTTTTCTTGAACGTTCACTGTGTTCACTGGAGAGTTTTGAAGAGAGTAGATAACTAAAAGATTTGAAGTAGAGCTGACTTTGGTCAGTAGGTGGCCTGACTTTGACCTTGGGCTTTGTCCAGGGTGCTCTGCATTGTGTGAGGGTCGCTTGGGGTGCTGTTTCTGAAAGGTTTCTCTTTTTCTCTTCTGCATTGTCCTCTGGTTCCATCTGGGTCAGGGCGCTGGTGGTAAAGGGCAGGCTATGCAGACATTCCTGGGTCCCATGCGGTGGCACCACCATAGAGTTCCCAGCTCACCCACCTCAGCCTCGGGCACGGAGCAGATTGCAGAGTAGCTTTCAACAAGTTCTGGGTGGGTGGGTGGATGGACAGACGGCCGGCTGGCCGGACGGACGGATGCATGTCTTTGACACATCTTTCTGCTCACTGTCAAGGTCTCAGGTGAGCATAGCAGCTGTCCTTTATTTTTCAGGAGCTGTCCCTTCTGTGATATATCTACTCTTGCATGCTTCAGACCACAAGACCCCGAGCAGCTGGCCGATATAGAGTCTCCGAATTTCTATAAGGATTCTTTACCGGCCTCTGGAGCTCATGCGGCCCAGTTCTGTAAGGGTTCTTTCCTGGCCTCTGGAGCTCACGCGGCCCGGTTCTGTAAGGGTTCTTTCCCGGCCTCTGGAGCTCGCGTGGCCCGGTTCTGTAAGGGTTCTTTCCCGGCCTCTGGAGCTCGCGCGGCCCGGTTCTGTAAGGGTTCTTTCCCGGCCTCTGGAGCTCGCGCGGCCCGGTTCTGTAAGGGTTCTGTTGAGACCTTTAACGCACTTGTTTCTTCTCTCTTATGCAGTTTGATTAACATGATGCCATTGAAACAGTGCCATCTGCCTTGTCTGCCGTCAGTAAATGGGACACTGCAGATGGCCCTCGTCCCTCTGGACCAGGTTATGAAAGGGGATGGGAGAGTTGCTGTGGCTCTGGAGTAAGACTGCAAGTTTATACTGTTGATTGTCCCATGGGAATGCAGTCTGCTTTCAGGACTTTTTTTCTGGACAGGGACAGGAAAGGGACGTTTGGCAGAGCCAGTGCTGCATACCGTGTGTCAGTCTGTGTCGGCCTTTTCCAGAGCAGACGACACATCTGCGCTGCAGCCGTGCACATAGCTGCGGCTTGGTCAAGTCTGTGGTAGCCTTGTCATCATCCAGAACCTCTTTGGTTTCTGTGCAGGCAGATCAGGAACTGCCACCTCTGCTCCAGGGTCATCAAGGGTGGCTCTCGAAAGATTCTTCTTGGGAGATGACCTTGTTTTTGACTTAATACCTTAGCTGAGGGATGTAGGGCAGTTTACAGGCTTCCCCGTGGCTTTCACCACTCAGACGTCAGAGAACCAATATGGGGGTTTCCTAACTGCAGTGATTGTCCATTCCACTTAGATATTTGAAAGCCAGGGGAATGAGCACTAGGTGGGTCCATGGTGAGCCAGACCTGGGCCAGGCCTCCCCTGATTGCCTGGTTCCCTCCTGCCCCTGCTTATGGCAGACTATGATGATACTGTGCCAAAGACCCAGTGTCCAATCGTTCTTGAAATGTCTGGGTATCTTAGCTGGGTAAATGGCTATAGATCCCTTTGGAGAATGATCGGGGGATTTGCTATTGTCTGTATTCACTGTGGTTTTTCAGGGTTCTTCATCACAGGGACCTGGACCCTCCTTTAGTTAAATTAACAAAAACTGGGCAAAGGATCCTAACTTTTTATTGACATAGCCTCCCTCAGTGTCTTGGTCAAACACCCTTCATTTCTTCTCCTTGTCTATTGAGAAATAGCCTTTGGGATGCCTGTTTTGCCACTGGGGGCGCTGCATTCCTTCTCCACTCCCATAGCTCTGTGGCACCCTCGGGCTGCCGGTCCAGCATTCCTGTGGTCGCATCACCCATGCTTCTGATGGCTCAGCACCACCACCTGGCCTTCATTATTCTGTGACCCACTTGCTATCACAGAGTCCTGTAATGGCATCTCTTGCCATCAACCCTGGCCCACGGACCACAGGTACCCTGAATTCAGTGATGCCTCTGTCACCAGCACATTACTTATTGCATCAGCAGATGGAGCACCTCCAGGCGCACCTGCTGGACGGAGTCAGAGAATGTATCCACTCTCATATACCCATGATTCTGAGTCCTTTGATCCCTTCTTCCAACACCTCGTGTCCGCCATTCTAAAAGCCACCAATTATTGTGTTTAGTGCTTCTTTCCCTGGGGTCCTAGCCAGGGTGTTACATCCTGTACCCTAAAGGAGAGTGCCCACATTGACAACTCTTCCTTTTCAACGATATTCTGTGCCCTTTACCCGACCTGTGATTCCTCTGCTGGTCCTGTCAGCTCCTCCAGGGTGTAGTCCCCTCCCCCGCCGCAGCACCTGTATCGGGAGGGAGGCAGGACGAGGTAGACACAGAGCTGAGCTGTGCCGTAGCTGCCGCTGGGGGCCCAGCTGATCCTCTGGGGCCTCGGAAGTTGAGGTGGCCCTTCAGAGAATGGAGGCAAGGATGCTGGGCCTTTGTCACCCGGTACCTGCCAGTTATTTCATATGGTGTTCTGTTGGGAGGAGATGTAAGTGAACGAGGCAACTTTCTTTAGCTGAAGGCGGTATAGAAAAAAATACATTCTAAAATTACTAATCTCTTACTTTTTAAAAGAGGAAATAAGACTTCACGTAAGACTATTGAAATAGGAGTATTGCAAGAGTGGGGAGAGCTCTCATTGAACTCTGAATACAGGGACAATGAGCAGGGTAAGAGGTCAGAGGATGGAAAGTTACTAAGACATGAAGGGTAGGACAAATCTTGGTAAACGGACCAACGTGATTCTTGCTAAAGGCATGCCAAGGACTGCTACCTCCAACGTGCAGGAAGGGGAACTTGATCAGATATCAAGGGTGATTACATTTCAAGGGCGGGGGATTCTTGCTGAACTAACTTAGCAGGATTCTTGCTAAGACTGGACTCAGCAGGGATGGACATGGAAGCCCAAAGCTAAAACTTCATAAAGAAAAGGGCTCAGAGGAGCCTAACTAAAATTTGGTCAAGGAGAGTGTCTTTGTCGAGGGCGACTCCCAGGATGGATCTCAGCCATGAGCCACCAGCCAGCGTGGGGAGTGAGCCCCTTGGCCTCGCAGCTGGCATCAGCTTTGTCAGCGCGCGATGTTAAGGTTCTCTTTGCCTGTTGACTGACTGTCTGTGGATAGTTGATAAGAGTAGCTAGGCTGACCTGTTTTGGGGACAAGGGTCACTTTCTGGTTTTCACATTTCCTTAATAAAGACTACCTGGGTAGAGTCAAGCAGAGGGCTATTAGGCTGAAAGAAAAAGAAATAGGGTTATTGGAATGCTTGGAGCCAGACTGGAAACTTGGTTATTTAAGCCAACTTTCTTTTACACTACTTGGGCTGGGCAAGTTAATGAATAAATTGAGTTGATTGGTGTCTGAGCCTCTCCCCTGACTGGGAAGCAAAGATAATTGACCATCTGGAACAGGTCATGCCAGTGGAGGGTGTCTCTTACCCACTGCTCTGATGCAAAGAGCCAGAAGGGACAAATATGTCTGGAACAGGGCTGAGGGTCAGGTAGAGGAACATATGGCTTCAAGAGCATCATTAAAGCAAATATAACCTAACTTTTCTCAGGGATTTCCAGTTTCATAGTGCAAATGCATTCAGCTTTCATGGAGTTTTATTGCAATTTACACCATGCAGGACACTGGGACCCCTGGACATCCCTGGGAGTGTCTTTTCATGTGAACTAACAAGGGATCCTTTAGACAGTTCTCTAGTCCCCTTAGTAGTAGCTGCGGCCCCCAAACCCACTTGAGGGCCCACCATTGCTAATGTCAATGCCACCGGTGAGCTCTGAGATTAAGGTGTTTGGATGAGGACATGGTGTCTCGTGTGCTGCTATAGCCACAACCCTCAAGGGGCCAATTTAGCAGCGTTCCTTAGGAGCTCAGTCAGTGCTGGAGGCAGGACGAGCCCTGGCAGAGCAGGACGGGTGCCTCCTGGGAAGAGGTCTCTTACTCTCTCTCCAGGGGCCGCAGGCAGCCAGGCTCTCTGCCTCCCACAGCAAACCTCGCGAGGGCGCAGTCGCCCTGGCTGCTGCCGACGGCTGTCTCACAGACAGACGCAAGGGGACCAGCCTCGGGATGAAGTTGACGCTGTGGTCAGTGATGGAAAAACAAAAGACGCCATTAATGTTCCCTTAATGACACATGGAGACACTGGATCAATTGAATTTGAACTCCCCTCAGTCCCTGCAAGACTTGCTCTGTTATGAACAGATAAATGAACTATCTCAAGCCAGTTTGGATTGGGGTTTCTTTCATTACTATGGGAAGCACTTGGACATATTCTCAGTGGTTCTTATCTTCTGTCTTTAGCTCCTTTCTTAAGAGGACTCAGATGCAAATCTATAAGCCTTGGTTCTTTGCAAATACCACTTTTCTCCTCCAGCCAGAGCCGTCCACAGACCCACCTTGTGGACCCAGCCTCAGTCCGTCTTCTAGCTGGGGCTCCCCAAATAAGGAGAAGTGGGGGACTTCCTGGGAGCCTGAGGGTGGCACCCACAGCTGGAGAGGCTTGGGGGGTGGGAACCGGTACTCAGAACAAAAGTTCTAGAATCAGACGTGTGGTTTCAAATCCCAGCTCTACCACTATGAGACCAGTGGAAAAATCATTGTATTTCTCCATGCCTCCATTTTAAATTGGGCTTGAGGAGAACATCTGTCACAGAGCTTTGTGGGCATTGTGTGGTATCATGTAGGCAAGGTGTTTAGAACAGTGCTTGGTATACAGACAGTGCTTAATACATGTTTCCCACTGATGGCTGTTGCAGTGGGTATGCTGCTGTGATCCAGCTAGCAGGGAAGGTAGGTGTCTATCAGCTGCCGTGGGGCTCTTTGCTCCTCCTGAGGTGAGCCAGTGGGCTAGGCATCTGGGCTGAGTCTGCTTAAAGGGCCAGAGAAGGAACGCGATTGGGTTCCTCCTTGGTGAGATCCTTTATTGGCTTCCTCTCCCTTTGTACCTCGACTCCAGATAGCTGCGTGATGGTGATGGGGTGGGGCAGGAGGAGGGAGGTTACTGTTGGGCGTTTCTGAGGCCACACCCTTCCCTCCTCTGTGTGAGGGGTTGATCTGAGTGTTCCGAGGGTCTCCAAGGGTGGCTGGCTCACCGCAGCTTTCAATCTTTTTCATCTTGCCTGGCCCATGTTGCATCTTTATTGGGTTTATAAACTCCTTTTCCCCCTTTCTTTTAAAAATCATTGTTTATTTGTAGAGCCACTACTTTTAAAACTTGTGCAATATCTTAAATGTCATTTTTGCCCTGGTCTGCTCATAATGCATGAGCTAGTGCCTCTTACATAATGGACTCGAAGGCCTTTGAAAATGACGATTCCCAGCAAGCCATTTAGCATGGCAGTCGTTACATAACACAGCAAGTGCACATCTCCCGATGTCAACTTGATCTTGTCTTGTAAAGTTGTGGAGATCGGGGTCACATACAGACCTTGCCAGCAGAACTGGCTAATTCAGCTACTTTGGGCTGGGGTGGCCGAGGGCCTCAAGGTGACCCGATACAACCAAACTTGCTGGTCATTGTAGTGAGATAACCAGCCAGATTCAGTCCTCAACTGGGTCATCTCTCTGAGACGACTGTCTTTGTTTATTTTCTCTTTCCACTGTATTGGCCAATGGAATTGGATTAATTGGCCTGTTGTTTTGGCACCGGGTACAGACACAATTACAGTCAAATCGTTGGCCAATTCAGTGGGGAAAAACATCTGTCAAGCGTGTTCCACTAACTGATCTGGAAGCCCTGTGTAGACACAGCTAAAATCTGATGGGGAATATAGGCCCAACGAACATGGTGGTTAGACGCACTGTTTCCTTTTTTACATGGCTGTATAATGTTTACGGCCTGACACCCACACTTCCTGCATGACGCCTCAGTATTTCTAATACATTCCAGATGGTTGCTTACAGGGTTGCTACTAGAGGATTTGCTGAGATGTGTGAAGAGCTTTAGAGTCAGAGGGACGTTGGTCTGTGTTTTGGCTTGGGCACTAATAACTAACTGGTGTGGCCTTTGGCGGTCATTTTCTCTTTCTGAGCCTCAGTGACCTCATCCGAGAATGGGAATAATTTCAATACCTGCCTTGTGTCACTGCTGTGAGATGGGGAGACCAACTATCTCAGTTGGTCTAGGATTGAGGGAGTTCCTGAGGTGTGGGACTTTGCGGTTTATTTATTTATTTATTTATTTATTTATTTATTTATATTCAGCGAGAGGAGGGGAGGCAGAGACAGACTCCCACATGCGCCCCTACCGGGATCCACCCAGCAAGCCCACTAGGAGGCAATGCTCTGTCCATCCAGGGCCCTTGCTCTTGCTCTGTTGCAACTGGAGCCATTTTTTAGCGCCTAAGGTGGAGACCCATGGAGCCATCCTCAGTGCCTGGGGCCAACTCGCTCCAATGGAGCCTTGGCTGCAGGAGGGGAGGAGAAGAGAGAGAAAGAGAGGAGAGGGGGAGGGGTGGAGAAGCAGATGGGCGCTTTTCCTGTGTGCCCTGGCCGGGAATCCAAGCCAGGACATCCACATGTGCGGCTGATGTTCTACCACTGAACCAACTGTTCAGGGCCAGGACTTTGAGTTTTTCTTTTTGTTTTATTTTTTTTATTATTATTTTTTAATTTTTTTTCTCTCTTCTGAAGCTGGAAACGGGAGAGACAGTCAGACAGACTCCCGCATGCGCCCGACCGGGATCCACCCGGCACGCCCACCAGGGGCGACCTCTCTGCCCACCAGGGGGTGATGCTCTGCCCCTCCCGGGCGTCGCTCTGCCGTGACCAGAGCCACTCTAGTGCCTGGGGCAGAGGCTGAGGAGCCATCCCCAGTGCCCGGGGCCATCTTTGCTCCAATGGAGCCTTGGCTGCTGGAGGGGGAAGAGAGAGACAGAGAGGAAGGAGGGGAGGGTGGAGAAGCAAATGGGCGCCTCTCCTGTGTGCCCTGGCCAGGAATTGAACCTGGGTCTCCCACACGCTAGGCTGACACTCTACCGCTGAGCCAATCGGCCAGGGCCCCAGGACTTTGAGTTTTAAACCTGGAACATTCTCAGGAAAAAAAATGGATTAGTTGGTTACCTAGATTGTGAAGGTTAACTAACACAGGGCTGGCTGAATATTTAAGACACATAGAATTTCATAAAGGTTGAGTAAGTTATTTACTGTCTAGTTTTTGACCAAGTACCTGCTGACTGAGTCTAGATAAAAAACAAGTGCTCTCTTCTCCAAGATAGCACAAGTTCCCATAGCATAGGACAGGCCCCTCCCCTCACCGCCGCTCTTTGTCCACATGACATGAGACTGACAAGCATCCTGAGTTTCAGGGACAATCTAAGAAGGGCCCAGCTTTTCATCACAGTCCAGAACCCATTGGCCTCCAAGCCAGGATGTCTGCATTCTCTGCTCTGCTCTGTCACCTACTAGCGATATATATGGGGTGGCGGCACCATAGTCTCAGTTTTCTGAGGGAGAGAAGGATACAGCTGCCTGCCGGGGCTCTTGTGAGCTGTGAGTGGACTCATGCAGGCAGAAGGGCGTCCGGCCTGCAGGCTGTTGTTTGGATATGAAATGCTTTGGTCAGCGCTAACCCTGCGCACTGGCTCAGCCTCAGGGAGGAAGTGATAGCAGGGACTTGAGCTTTCCGCATCAGGCCGGAAATTCAAGTTTGTCACCCTGCCACTGAGCATCCCAGGTGTACTCATGGTTTATAAACAGAGAAGTTCAATGCTGTCTTGAGATAAGAGAGGGGCTAGGGCTGAGTACTGAGGGTTCCCTGTGGAGAGGGGACCCTGGGCTTGGTGGAAAATGTCCCTGAAGAGAGAGGCAGGTAGCTGAGGATGAGAGGTCTGAGAAGGGCTGGAAAACTGAGCTGAGGAGTGAAGAAGAAGGTTCCAGGTGGAGGGAGCAGCCTTGGCAGAGTGGAGGGGAGGAGCTGCAGAGCAGAGGGGAGGAGCCGCAGAGCAGAGGGGAGGAACCGCAGAGCGGAAGGGAGGTGTCACACAGCAGAGGGGAGGAGTTACAGAGCACAAGGGAGGAGTCATACAGTGGAGGGGAGGAGTCACAGAGCGCAGGGGAGGAGCCACAGAGCACAGAGATGAGCCACAGAGCACAGAGGAAGAACCACAGAGCGCAGGGGAGCAGTCACACAGCAGAGGGGAGGAGCTGCAGAGCACAGGGGAGGAGCTGCAGAGTGGAGGGGAGGAGTCACACAGCAGAGGGGAGGAGCCACAGAGCACCGCAGGGAACTCTGCTCCTTTCTTGTCATGGGACAGAACCTTTGAAGGAAGAACATGATCTTAGGTGGATATGGACCAGGTCAAGAAGGGCCTCCTATGCTGTGTTAGTCTGGGTTCTTTTTGTTGTAAGAGCCATTAAATTGAGGTAGGCGGACAAGGGAATCTGTTGAAGGACCTGGAGTAGCTTAGAGAATTGAGGGCCGAGCTCAAAAAACAAAACAAAAAAACCACCAAAAACCAGACTTGACTGAACCCGGTCTCTGTCTTTCTCTCTCTCTCTCTCTCTCTCTCCCATTCTCAGTTACCTGTGTGCCTACCACAAGTGGTTAATATGGTCATCAGCAACCCAGTGTCACATCTTTCTAAACCCATCCCCCAAATTCTTTCCTCTCAGTTCTAGTAGAATATCCCTGGGACAGGCCTCTGATTGGCTGTGCTTGGGTCACCTGCCAGTCTCTGGACCAATCACTGCAGCTCCTGGGCCTGCCCTGTGTTCATTCTGCTCCCAGACAGAAGCAGGACAAAGAGCTGCTGGGCAGGCAGTGAATGGTAATCAATGTGGTTGATCCTCATTAGTTGTGGATTTTATGTTTGCAAATTCACTTACTAAAATTTATTTATTTTCACTTACTAAAATTTATTTGTAGTCCCCAAGTCAGTACTCACAGTGCCTTTACGGTCATTTACGGACACTAGAGAGTGGTGAAGAGTGTGAGTTGCCCACTGGACATGCTTCCAGGGAGGACCGACAAGGTGGCATCTGCCTTTTTGTTTCAGCCCTCATACCCTTCACAGGTGCTCTTTTTATTGTTTACTTAGTGCCAAATCTGTCCCATTTGTGTGCTTTTTTTTTCCTTTTTTGTATTTTTCTGAAGCTGGAAACGGGGAGAGACAGTCAGACAAACTCCCGCATGCGCCTGACCGGGATCCACCCAGCACGCCCACCAGGGGCGACACTCTGCCCACCAGGGGGCGATGCTCCGCCCATCCTGGGCGTCGCTATGTTGCGACCAGAGCCACTTCAGTGCCTGAGGCAGAGGCCACAGAGCCATCCCCAGCGCCGGGGCCATCTTTGCTCCAATGGAGCCTTAGCTGCGGGAGGGGAAGAGAGAGACAGAGAGGAAGGAGAGGGGGAGGGGTGGAGAAGCAGATGGGCGCCTCTCCTGTGTGCCCTGGCCGGGAATCGAACCCTGGACTTCTGCACGCCAGGCCGACACTCTAACACTGAGCCAACCGGCCAGGGTCCCATTTGTGTGCTTTTTGATGGTGATTTCACTGGTTAAAATGCCCCACACCACAGTGTTGAAGTGCTGTCTACTTCATAAACTCATGGACCATCACATCCTGTGCCCCACACAGAGAGGTGTGTTAGAAAACCTCCACTGAGACATGTGTTACATGGTTCCGCGGGCCATGAGTTCGGTGTTAATGCTTCTGCAATAGATATGAAATATATGTGAAAATTAAACAGGAACATATATACAACAATATTGATCGGTTGATGAGAATATTTTGACCAGAGTCTTGCAGGAACCTAACCCTGTATTTCCCGAGACGAGTGTTCCATTACTTACTTGCTAATTCCATGTTTGTGGTGACCTTACAGACCATGATGACTGAATAACAAGACTGGGCTGTATCATGCAGAAGGCGTTTAGGCTTTATTCTGGAAGCAAAACCACTAAAGGCTTTAAACAGGAGAGAGATGGATGTGATTTGTGTTTGAGAAAGTCGCTCTGACTACTGGGCGGAGACGGGATGGGAGAAGCCAAGACCAAAGGCAGGAAGAATGGTTAGAAGGAAGAATGGTTATAAACTCTGAGTGAGAGACAGTGAGGCCCAGCCCAGGAAATGGTAGAAGGGAATGAATTTGAGGGTAGTAATTAATGGGTAAAGTTGGCAAGAAGGAGAACTCTCTGATGACGGGGGTAGGGAAGGAGAACCCCAAACATCACAGTCTTTTAAAAGTGTCTACACCTGATTTTTGTTAAAATTTAAAGACATGTCTCGTTGGTCTGAGCCATGTGTTTCCTTCCATGAGAGGTGGTGGGGACCCTCCGCCTTTGGGAGGGGGAGCAGCTGTAAGGGCTGAGTCCGGGGACAGGCACACGTCCTCCCAGCGCCCTCTCTGTACACGGCACGCGGGCCCAGCTGTGTTTTCTCTGCCTCCTTACATCATCACCAGTCATAAAACCCTGCCGGGGGGAATGTGCTGACGACCTGGGCTGTGAGGTATGAGACAAAGGGGTCCTGGGGGCTGGCTTCACAGTTCGCACAGTTAGAGCTCCTGCTGGTTGGGAGAGGAGGCAGGTTGGACCTGGCATGCCTTGCACTTGACGATCGTCTACAATTGCTCTCCAGGTCAATAATTTCCTAGCTTTGAGCAAGGCTGCCTGTTTAGTTCAACCCTAGTCTTTTAATACAGCTGGTGTGCTCTGGCAAGGTGCCACAGCTGGTATGGAACACCCCCTGCTCCTCCTGCAGACCTCAGGGTCCCCAGCTCCCTGATCCCAGATGGGCCACTTTCTTGACCTTTGGAGTCCTGCTCAGTGCCTTCCTTGGCTTAGCTGTCTGCTCCTGGCCCTCTGGGGGCCCTCTGGAATGCCGCACCTGAGGTACACTGGAGTCTTGTGTCTACACATCTCCCCAAAGAATAAAGAGCTCTCTGATGAGTGAGAAGAGCCCAGTCTTGCTGCGTTGACACGTGGGGCATTTGTGTGGCCCTGTTCTGCCAGTGGGCAATACCTATATCCTTATTTTAGGGGGAAATGTTCATCTACCGAATCGGACTCTACCAGGTCTTGTTCAGGACACGTAGGTGTGAAACGAGAGCCTTTGCCCTGTGTTCTGTATTAATACCAGCTTACACTTCAGTGTTCACTATGCCGGGTGCTGCGCTACATGCTTTGACTTAACTTACCCATTCTAACCCCCATAGCTACCTTCTCAGGCAGCTTCTATTCTCACCCCCTTTCATAGCTGGGGAAACACGGCACAGAGAGGTCAAGGACAGTGTCCTAAGTCCTCCTGCTTGTGAATGGCCAGTGAGGATGTCAAGCCAGGCCGGTTGATCTGAGGACTTTTCCTCTCCACTGGGCCTCGAGATGCACTGAGATCATTCCAGTTGGCGGCCGCCAAGACCTGCATGTTTGCCAGTGGGCGCTGCTGGCTGGCCTCTGACCCAGCAGGGGTGCTAGAGACCCAGGGACTCGGAGCTGGAGGTCCCCCAGGCCACGCCCAGCCCACAGCTGGGGCTGTGGCTTCCGCAGCTCCCAGGACTTAGGAGCTCACCTGGGGTGCCGAGATCCCGCCCCCAACGCACACTTTCTGTGGTATATTATCCTGGGCATTTCTTGTTACACAGGTAACACATCTCCATTCTCATTGTAAATATTTCAGGTACACTCCAGAGGGAGCACGAGAGTCTCTCCCCATCTCTCTTGCCCCCTTCCGTTCCCCGGGTAGACACATTAATAGTTTACTATTCCTTCTCCTGAGGCACATTTTCTGCACCGTCTGGCCCAGGCGTGTGTGTGTGCACATGCCTTTCCTCCCTCCACCCCCTTTTCATAAATGAGGTCATTTTATCTGTATTGTTTTGCAACTTGATCCCCCTCCCCCATAGTATATCTTAGAGGTCTTCCTGTGAGAGTCCCTGCCATTCTTCCTGATTCATGTGTATGGTTATTCACTCCATATTATGGACTTACCATGATTTATTTAACACATTGTACTGGGCACCACTTTCTAACCAACGCAGATCATTTGAAAAAGTAAGTTATCCATGGTTACTGAGTGGTAACAAAATAAATAACAGAGCTGGAGAAGGTTGTCAAGGGTGGACTGTTGAGTAGGGTATGGAAAAGGTAGGGGGCTGGGGTGTCTAGCCCCCTAGCCCTCCTTTCCCCACTTTGATCCAGAGCCTCACCTGCCCAGGTGTATCTGCTCCCTGCCTGGTTCCGGGCTCTGCCCTCTGCCCTGGTTTCAGCATCTCCCCCAGAGTGAGAGCACGCTCCTTATGCAGCCGGGCCTTCCAGCCCTCCTGGACCTGTAACCCCGTGGCAGGTCCGGACACAGGCCGCCTGAGTTCCAGGGTTGTCCTGGCGCCGTCACAGGATGAGAGTTGGTTAAAACTCGGCTCAAAGGTGCCAGAAAGTCAGTCTGCAGCAACTCACATTCCTCACCAGCATCTCACCCCATCTGACTTAGTCCAACCCAAACCCCCATTTTTGTTGAGACTTTGACAAGCCCTTGAAACCACCGAGGGCCCGGCCTGCCTCGGCACACGTCTGAAATATGTCAGGCAGGTGTTTCCAAAGAACTTATGCTACAGGAAAATCTATCCTGATGTAATCTGACTAATTCGGCTTTTGCCTTACTTTCAAGAGAACTGGCTATTTGTAATGGAAACAGTTGTAGGGCCACTTCAGACGGGGCTTTGTAATGTGAGACAGTAAAACCCTGCAGGTGCAACGGGCTCCTGTTTTCATTTTACATCTCAAGTTTGTTTACTTTAATGTGTTTCTCTGGGAGGAGAAAGAAAAAGTGGCCCGGGAGGGGTTTAACAAGTCATTTTTCATTTCAAAAAATAGTAATGGTTTTGTATTAAGAAAATTAGCAGTCGAGGGGGCCCAGGGGGTCCTGCGGGCGACAGGAAGTGCACAGGGCCTAGGAGGATATGTTTCCTGAGACTTAATTCCCCAAGGACTCGTGTTCGGGAGCCGACGTACCTGGGGCCCTTGGCAGAGGCATCAATTAGAGTGTGGGAAGCTGTGTTTTCCTTGCTAATTCCTGGCTACCGAATCGGGGTTACTGAAAGCTCCCTTTTCCCCCCTCGGAGTTAGGCAGTTTTGAAAAATTGTAAAATTATGAATTCAACCTTGTTTTCAATCAAGGAAGGGGAAAATGGTTTCTAGGGTGCAAAGCCTGTGCGATGGGTGAAGGAGAGCATGTTTTTAAAGCACCCACTGCCAACCGTCGGTGCTCCCTGTGCCCGGTGGGGGTGCCCTCGAGTGGGTGCGGGTGTCATGAGGCGGCTGCTTGGCAGGCCCAGCTCCAGAACAGGGAGTCCAGTTAGAAAGGAGGGGGGGACAGGAGGAGAGCCCGGCCCGTTTCCCGGGTTCTTTCATGCAGGTTGAGGGCAGCGATGCGGTTGTCACCTAGGGCTCTTCTGTACCCTGGAGATTGACACCTAGGGCTCTCCTGTACCCTGGAGATTGGGTTCACTGCGATGCGATTGTCACCTAGGGCTCTCCTGTACCCTGGAGATTGACACCTAGGGCTCTCCTGTACCCTGGAGACTGGGTTCACTGACACTCAGCCCCCCCCCCCCCCGGCCCTGTGTTTGCATGAGCTGCCCTGGGACTGGCCCGGGTTGGTCTGTGCAGGGAGCCCGACCCCTTCACCCACTTTCACAAGAAACTTGGCCCCTGAGTTTGTCGTGAATTTAGTGACATTACTGATGATGCTTTTGAGACCACACAGCCTTCCGCCAGCTTGTGGGTCTATCTGGGCTTTTCTTTTCATGCTCTTTCTTCTTCCCTCTTTGGAGAAACTTTTCCCTGCAGGAGAGCCCATTCCTCACACACTCAGGTGCCCACTGGGGCTCACACCTCCTGCCAAATACATTGTCCTTCCTAAGAAGGATTCTGGTCAGTGAAATGCTCAACTCAAGCATGTGTGTACCCGCAGGCGGCTCACAGAGCATTTAAGAGTGTTATATACATGGGCCCACAGGATCGTATGTGACCCTAACCAATTCAGAAAAGGCCTTGGAGACCCACTAATGTAAGCCTTCATTTTGTAGGTTAGGAAGCGGAGCCCCAGGGAGGGGAAGGCGCTTGCCCAGGTCTCCGTGAAGCAGTGGCAAGGCGGGCTAAGAACCCAGGTCCTGACTCCTGCCCTAGGGCTCTTTCCTCCGGGCCAGCCTCCCCCCCCCCCCCCCCCCCCCCCCCCCCCGTGGCCACCTCTCTAAAGGCTTCCTTCAAGAAGAGCTTAGAGTGCTAGGCGGGCACACTCTGTGATGAGCCCTATTGGGACTCCCTGTTACACCTCTCAAACTCCTCCCTTCCTCTCCTTCCCCACTGCCTTGGTGGGGGACGAGGGCGTGGAGAGGGAGCTTGACCTGGATTCGTTGTAGCTTGAGATGTAATAACTCTTGGCTGGTGTGTTGGGTAAAATCAAGTTAAGATGTAGCTAAAGAATGTTTTTGAAGATGAGAACGCTCAACATTTGAGAAGGATTGGTCAGAATGCTGGTGGGAATTGGTTGAATGTTACTGGAAGTCAGATGGCAATATATCTCATGAACTTTAATAATACATATATGCCATGTTTTGTCAAACATGCATGAACATTAAGTGAAGAGCTTGATGAATTCTTGCAAAGTGAATACAAGTAAGTACCCACCAACCAGTTCAAGATACAGAGTATTACCAGCACCCCAGAGTATCTTTTGCACTTTCTTCTGCTCACTACCCTCCAAAAGTAACCAGTATCCTCCTGACTTGTATTGCTATCAATTAATTATGCTTGATTCCAAATTTCATGTGAATGGGCTCATAGAGAATGTACTCTTTCACATCTGTCTTCTTTTGGTCACAGTGTATCTGTGAGACTTATCCATAGTTTTGCATGTATTGATTTGGTCTTTTTATTGCTGCATTGTACTAGGTTTATGAATGGAATACTATTTATTTATTCTTTTTACTGTTGATGAACTTTTGAATGGCTTCTACTTCCTAAATGTTTAACATAATGCTGCTATGGTATTTTTAGAGTTGACTTTCTATATATGTATTTATATACATGTGCATTTCTGAGAGCATACCATTGGAGTCAAAGCCTTGGATCATAAAACATGTGTATGTTCGGCTTTAGTAGGTACTGCCAGTGGTTTTCCAAAGCAGTTGTGCCAATTTACACTCCATGGAAGTGTAGGAGTGCCAGTGGCTCTACATCCTTGGCGTCAATTTAAGAAAAAGTAGACTTTCTGATATTACCTATAAGCAGTGATGTCTCATTGTGGTTTTAATTAGACTTTTATGGATAACTAATTGTCCATTGACTATCTACCTTTTTGTGAATTGCCTGTTCGAGATCTCGCCCATGTTGGGGTTGTGCGTGTGTGTCTTTTTCTTACTGATTTGTAGCAGTTCTTTTTATATTCAGTATACAGGTTCTTTGTAAGAGGTATGTACTGCAAATACCTTCCCCCATTCCGTTTGCCTTTTTACTCTCCTTGTGGTGTCTTTCAATAAACAGTAATTCTTGATTTTAAAAGAGTCTCATTTACTGATCTTTTACTTTATGCCTAGTGTTCTTTGTATTTTGTTGAAGAAGTCTTTTTGTATCCATGGCCATAAATATTATATATACTTTTATGTTTTATTCTGGAAGGTTTATTGTTTTGCTTTTCACATTTAGGTCTATGTTCGACCTGCAATAGAATTTTGAGTATGGTATACCAGGTAAACCAGTGTCCATATTTTCCAGAAAGTAGTGCGATTGCTCTAGAACCATTTATTGATAAGACAGTTCTTCCCCTACTACAGTGGTGCCTTTGCCATAAATCAAGTGACTGTATAGTTTAAAGGGGTGTGGTCAAGTTTGTTATTCATGATATTTAAATCTTCAAATGTCCTTATTAATTTTTGTATCTGTTGGTATTATCAGTTATTTAGAGATGTGTTTCAACACATCCCACTATGATTATGGAATTGGTTATTTATTTTTTTTAGGTCTCCATAGTGTTTGAGGTTTTATAGTAAGCTCATTTGAATTTAGGGTTGTTACATTTTCCTGTGGAATTGACCCGTCTATAGTTATGAAATGTTATTCTTTATGTCTAATCTTCTGGCCTTAATACCTGTTTGATCTGTGTTAGTAGACCTATACCTGCTTTTAAAGATATTTATCAATTTTTTGGTGTTTTTATGGACATGTTTCCCTATCCCTTTACTTTTAAACTTTCTGAGTTCTTATATCTCTTGTAAGCAACATGCATTTTTAAAGATCCAGATTAATCATCTGTTTTAATTGGAATATTTAGTCCACTGCCAGTTTTCATCTCTTATGATATAAGTTGCAGTGGAAATATGTGTACAAGATTTATATGGGTATAGGCTTTTTTCTCGGTTAAATATCTAGGAATGAAATTGTTGGGTCATAAAGTTGGTGTATAATTTTATTGTTTTAAATTCATGTTATTGAAGTGTAATACAGATACAACAAAATAGAAAGAGTGTGCATGCAGTTTGGTGGATTTCAGCGAATGTGAGGGGGGAGCGGAATTCAGTCCGTGGAAGTTAGAGGACAGCAGTTCGTGCTCAGCCCTGACTGCTGGGTGCTCTGCCTGCCTGCTTCCTCTTGCCCACGTCTCACCGCCGCCCTGGCAGCCGGGTTCTGACGTTAGGCCCAGTGTACCCGTGCTGCCATGCTGTAAGTTACCCACGGCGAGCCTCCTCCCCAGCTCCCATTTTCTCTGACTCCTCCAGCACACTGGGAGCACCGCGTGGGCAGAGACCGTGTCGGTTTCTGATCTCCGAAATATTTCCACTGCCCACCACGGCCCCGGCTCACCCACATGGTCAGGAGTGTTGCTGAGTAAACGAACGCATGTGTGCACGTCGCATCTTTGCTGGGACCCCGGAGTGAACAGAGTCGGCTGGGTCTCCAGGTGTAGCCTCCAGTCAGAGGCAGGCGGGAAGCAGGACAACAAGGGCCGAGTCTAGCACCGCGAGAAGGATCTCAGAGCGGTAGATTCATGAGGTCCTTCATGGCTTTAGTGACCAGGGCGGGAGGAGAGAAGTAATAGCGGGTGACATTTACATGATGTATTCTAGTGGGTGACATTTACATGATGTATTCTAGCGGGTGAGATTGATATAATGTATTATAGCGGGTGAGATTGACATAATGTATTACAGTTTACGTAGGTCTTGCATGTACATTACCTCACTTGATCTGGAAGGAGCACGGGGGCGGGGTTCAGCATGTGGTTCCCAAGTTTGCCTTGTCTGAGTGTGTCCTGGCTCCACCACGTAACTGTGTGACCCTGGAACATTTATGCTCCCGTGTCCCCGTTCCCTTACGTGTGCTACGAAGACACTGACAGTACCAGATGCACAGATTGGTTGCGATCATTAACTGAGCTAGGTGATGCCTGTAAAACACTTAGAGCCGTGCCTGGAGCGTAGTAAACACTAAATAAAAGTTAGCTCTTATTACTTAATCCTCCCAGTAGGCCCTGGAGAGATGCAGACATACCTCGTTTTATGAGCAGCCGTTGGAGGCTCAGAAGCATGGAGCGACCTGTCTGAGGTCACAGCGGAGACGTGGGGGTGGGGAGGCCGGGCGTGGAACAGGTCTGTTTGACCCCCAGGGCAGTCCTGGCCACCCCCTCAGGCCAGCTCCGCTGACTGTGCTTCGGGGGACTCACAGGCGGGAGCGGTCACGTCTGCGGTAGCTGGCCGTGTGCTGGGGTGTTAGAAAAAGACCCCTCTCCTTGTTCTGGGTGCGCTCAGATCCCAGCGAGGTGGGGTCGCCGTGGAGGTGCTCGCTGGCCTGCCCGGGTGTGAGGGCATTCTACAGGGTGGCTGCTGTCCATACTTGCACGGAGTACTGAGCATTTCTTTCTAGCACCCGTGCCCTCTGTTTTGGTAACCACAGTGGGGACAGCCTGCCTCAGAACAGGGCCAGCCCAGAGGCAAGCGGAGGTGACAGGTGGTGACAGTGAGGCAGATCCCCATGTCCCTGGATTTAGCCGGGCCTGAGTCAGCCTGGATCTACCCAGACTTTCTGCTCTTCTCCCTTCTCTAAGCGCCCGCTGGCTTTCTAAGCACTGTGACTCACCATCATTGTGTCCTCCCAGGGTCCCCATAGCCGCTCAAGGCAAGAGGGCTTTGGGAGCTCGCCTCGACCACATCCTCTCAGCCTCCCCAGAAGAAGGGCAGTGTCTCTTCCCTGACCAGTTCTGCGCTTGAGCCTTGTGGCTCTCAGATGAAATCCCACGTCCTAGGGGATAGCAGCCCCCAAGGACGGGGAAGAGGAACTCTGAGGGATGAAGTGCTTTGGTAAAGCTGTAGGTGACTGGGTCCTTCCCTCTGAGGGCTCAGCCACTCCCGAGAAGGCTCTCTCTCCCTGCTCCCAGGCCAGGATGCAATTGCTCTGGGAAGTGTCACATCTAAAGGGACTGGGATGTCTCAGGAAGGCGTCTTCTTTGGCTTCATCCCTCACCGCCCTCAATTACCCTCTGACAGCCAATTTGAACCAAATTGAATTTAGTTCATTTTGCAATTTTTGCTGAACACATCTGTGGATTAAGGAAGCAAATTAAATCCACCTTTTTATTTGACATCATCAAAAATATGACGTGCAGACTGGAAATGGTCCTTCCTGGTCTTGGAGTAATTTCAGGGCAGCCCAAATCCCTGCTTCTCAAGTGTGTGTGTTTCAACTCTGACCTGAGTTCTGGGTGTATGGGCTGCAGCACCCATACCTGGAGGTGACTCTAGCGGGAAGGGCTCCTCTCGGAGCCTACCCATCATGCATCCCTCTTCGGTTTTCCCCACGATTTCCCCTGACCATAGCTTGGGTTAAGTTTCGGCATTTGTCTGTGGCTGAACTAACAGCTTGTCTTATTGGTGACAACTCAAGCGCCCTATCACTTCTCTGACCTCTTAGGTAGGTCAATAAATAGAGAGCCCATTTGGCAATTAGTTAGGTACCTTTGGCACATCACCCCGAAGTCTTTTAAGACAAGGTAGATACTTCATTTTCCCATCTTTGTTTCTTGGCTTCGTGGTAGAAGACAAGCTAGATGTGGGCAGGGAGCACAGCTTCTACTCGCTGTATGCACCAGACATGTAGTTGCTCGCAATGAATATTTATTCTCTTGTAAATTTAATTGGCAAATAATTACTTAACAATAAAATGAGAACTTCTTAAGAGAGAGAAAACGTTATCTTGCCTGGGCTTTATGGGGGGAGACTGTGAAGCCTGCTGGTTCGGTGTGAGGGCTTCAACACCAAACAGCCTGTGTTCGAATCCTGGCTCCCCGCTTACTGATTTTGCGATCTTGACAATGGTGTAATTTATCAGTGCCTCAGTTTTCCCCTCATAAACTGGATATGACGATAGTACTCAACCAAGCCCTGGAAACAGGGAGCATTCTCTAAACATCAGCTGTCACAATTTCATGATCTCTTCCCAACAGCCCTATCTTCTCACGAGATACATGTGGCCAATCCACAGGCAGACTTGACCAAATCCATTTTCATCTAGACCAGGGGTCTCAAACTCGCGGCCCACCCACCAATTTTGTGCAGCCACAGACTGGCCCGCAGACTAATCCACGAAGTTTGATTAGTCTGCGGGCTGCACAAAATTGGTGGGCGAGCCGCATGCGGCCCGCGGGCCGCGAGTTTAAGACCCCTGGCTCTAGACTGTCACATTCTTATCTTTCAAACTTATCTGAAAGATTGTGCCCCCCATTATGTAAGATGACCTCAAACAATAAAACAAACAAAATAAAATGCACAATGAATCAGTGTTAACAAAAGAGCCCGAGGGAATACGAGGAAGGCTGCCAAATAGATCTATTAAAGTCAAAGAGAGATGGGGGGAAACCATCAATTAAAATTAATGAAAAGTTTTTCATTGTTCGTGGTGCCGACCTCATGCTCCTCAAACAAAGCAGAGAAATGTGGATAATGAGTAGTCATGACATTTCTCCAACTGGCCACTTGCCCCTCAACAAGACCAGGTCTGTCTCTTCCCTATGGGCCGGGTGGGTTACATGGGTCAGGACCTGAATCATGGCTCAGGTTCGTCTCCTCTGAGAAGAGAGGAGGTCCTGAGGCCCAGGGAACGGCTCTGTAGACCCTTCCCACTCAGCCCCGCTCATCAGCATCCCGCAGGTGATGCTGTCCATCCACACGCTGCTTCTCTGCGTGTCTGCCCCGCCTCAAGCCTCCATTTTCACCCGGAAAGCGGCTGCGGCCTGCTGCGTGGTCACCTCGGTTCCACTCCAGTATTTACCCTGCTCTGAAATTGGCTCGTCTGACTTTTCTACTTGTTGTTTGGTCCGCCACTGGCCCATTAACTCGTTCACCATTGGCTGGTGCGTGCATGGACTCATGATGGAGTATCTCTTGGTGGAGATATCTTTCTCGATGGAAAGGAGGAAGCTGGAGCTGCCGTCTAAAGCAGAGATGTATCTCTCCCAAAAAGAAATCCACTCTGTAGCTGTGAGAGGGGCCCCTGAATGGGTCAACGGGACAACGTTTTGCTAGCCTCCTTCAACTGACAACAGACTTCAAAATTATAAAGCGTCGTCACACTCTTCTTCAGTGTGTCTTCAGCCAGGGGCTGACGGCAGAGCGTGAAAAAGCCCAGCTGGGCTGACCTGCTCCCCTGTGGTGGCTCCGGTGGTCAAGCCTCACCCACCTCATCCCCAGCAGTTGTGTTCAGCCTTTCATTCTGTTCAGTGACTGACTACTGGGGCTCCCGGGACACAGGGGTTGCCATCACTCTTTCGCTACATATCATATTCTTGGCCACCTTAGGACATGTTAATCACTGTTTCACACAGTGTCTGGAGTCCTTTGTCAGGAAGTGGCTCAGGACGGGGCCCGCTCCCTCCTGCCGCAGCTGATTGATCTGGAGTGGCCATCCCCCCCCCCCCCATGGTGCCCTGATCCTGAAGCTGGCTGGCATGCCCTCCCCTTCCCGCTCGGCACAGGAGGCTCCCGTCGATGAGACAGCTGTTGGCATTCCACCCGTCCCTCACAGTCGCCCTGAGAAATGCGGACGGTTCACTTGCTCAGTAGCAGTGGGAAGCTTGAGAGAAAGGGGGAGGTCTTGGGGACTAGGAGCAAGTCAGAGTTCTCCAGCATCAGGACTCAGAAGCAGGGGCGTTTAGCTGAAAAAGGGCTCCCTGGGGGAGGGGCGAGGAGGCAGGGGGCGGGAGAGAGGGGCGGGCACACAAGGGGAGCGGAGGCCAGAGCTTCCCGTGCCAGTCTCCACCATGCCACGTTGGGGTGCACCCCCATTGCCATGAGATCCCGGCTTCCCTGCTGCGCCACAACACCCTCATGGCCCGAGCCACCCACAGTGTCCAGCTGTGCTCACGGCTCCCAAAGCAACAAAACAAGAGTAAGCAGCGTCTGTGGGTCAGGCCCACACCAGCTCGGCCGTCCTGTGGGGCCCTGTGCGTGGGGCATGGGTAGTGTTCGAGAGCGTTCGGGCACGGCTCAAGGCTCAAGGCTCTGCTGACACCCACAGCGGTGGTTCCATTCCTTAAGGACCTAGGTTTTAGTTGTTTTTAACTGTAGCCCCTGGTTTTTATATGCATATACATTTTATTAAAAATCTATAGCTAAGGCCCTGGCCGGTTGGCTGGTGTGCGGGAGTCCCGGGTTCAATTCCCGGCCAGGGCACACAGGAGAAGCGCCCATCTGCTTCTCCACCCCTCCCCCTCTCCTTCCTCTCTGTCTCTCTCTTCCCCTCCCGCAGCCGAGGCTCCATTGGAGCAAAGATGGCCCGGGCGCTGGGGATGGCTCCTTAGCCTCTGCCCCAGGCGCTAGAGTGGCTCTGGTCGCGACAGAGCGACGCCCCGGAGGGGCAGAGCATCACCCCCTGGTGGGCAGAGCGTCGCCCCCTGGTGGGCGTGCCGGGTGGATCCTGGTCGGGTGCATGCGGGAGTCTGTCTGACTGTCTCTCCCCGTTTCTAGCTTCAGAAAAATACAAAGAAAAAAAAAATCTATATATAGCTATATTCTATATGTAATTAAAATATACACATGTAACATAATATGTAACTATAACACAAACACATATATACTATCAGGTACCTATTATATACTAGATATACCAGGGGTCCCCAAACTATGGCCCGCGGGCCACATGCGGCCCCCTGAGGCCATTTATCCGGCCCCCGCCGCACTTCTGGAAGGGTACCTCTTTCATTGGTGGTCAGTGAGAGGAGCATAGTTCCCATTGAAATATCGGTCAGTTTGTTGATTTAAATTTATTTGTTCTTTATTTTAAATATTGTATTTGTTCCCGTTTTGTTTTTTTACTTTAAAATAAGATATGTGCAGTGTGCATAGGAATTTGTTCATAGTTTTTTTTATAGTCCGGCCCTCCAACGGTCTGAGGGACAGTGAACTGGCCCCCTGTGTAAAAAGTTTGGGGACCCCTGCGATATACTCTGTGCAAACACGCTTGATCCATACTCTAACCGTGAGGCAGTCTGTTCTGTTCCCTTGATTCTTACCAGTGAGGCAGTTTGTCCGAGACGTGTAGGAATGGTGCACATCTCAGTGAGCGCAAGAGAAGGCTCCTGACCCCGTGGCTGCTCTGAAGCTAGCGTCAGCCCCCCAGGGCCAGAGTCCTGTATGCGGGAGGACACCTCGCAGAGCCGTGCTGTCCTCCTGCTGTGCTTTGAGTTTAGGAGCCAGCACTGGCACCCACAGCATTGTGTCCCAACTATTTTATTCTTTTGCCTGCCTTCAACTTCAAGTGTCACAGCTTAGCCCTGCATAGAGGTGTCCCTGGCAGGCCTGTCCCCATCTCCTCAGCCTCTTCCCCAGGTCCCAGCCCCAACCCCTCACAAGTGGCTTTTGAAGGCGGAGCAGGGTCCCTCGGGGCACCCCTCTCCCAGAAGGGCGCCTAGCCACTCCTCCAGGTCCCGTGCCAGCTGCTCCAGCTCGCACACCTCTTTCTCGAGCTTTTCTAAGAAAACTTGCACGTTCCCCTTCAGCCAATTCCTGATGACCTTTATCGGCTCTTCTGCAGGGTCCGTGGTCTGGTGTTCGCAGCCCTGAAAGGCAGACACCTGTTACCTCTTGAGCTTTTCCCCGTAGGCCCCCTTTGCCACTGGTTTCAGAAGTTCCCTGAGTCTTGCACGTGCTCCTCCCTCTGCTTTGAATGCTCTTCCCCACTGCATCCAGCTCTTACTTATCCTTCAAGACCCAGCTTGCCAGTGACACCTCTAGGAAGCATTCCCAGATTTCCTCAGCCAAGCTTTGACACCCCTTCAGAACCTTCCTGAATATGTTACCTGGGAAGCCACAGGATTCTGGGGGTGGTTACATTCTCTGATCCTTTTGGAAACCTTCCAGCTTCTTCCTGAAACTGGCACAAACACACCTGCTTAGTAAGGGCAGACGAGCGGCAGTTGACATGAACGCACTTGGTCACCCCAGTGGGATGAAGGGCTGTGGGGGGAGCCACGCACTGAGACCACTTGGCACGCAGCCATCTCCAGAACACCCCTCGACTCTGTGGGCTCAGCCTCTCCTTTCTTAGATGCCAGAAAGCTCACCTGATATCCCCGTGCCCACGTACAGCACCAAGACCAGCAACACCAGCAGCGTCTGGGGGCGAGAAGAGAGGAGGGAGGGGAACTTCTTTTTTTTTTTTTTTTTTTTTTTTTTTTGCATTTTTCTGAAGCTGGAAACAGGGAGAGACAGTCAGACAGACTCCCGCATGCGCCCGACCGGGATCCACCCGGCACGCCCACCAGGGGGCGACGCTCTGCCCACCAGGGGGCGATGCTCTGCCCATCCTGGGCGTCGCCATGTTGCGACCAGAGCCACTCTAGCGCCTGGGGCAGAGGCCACAGAGCCATCCCCAGCGCCCGGGCCATCTTTGCTCCAATGGAGCCTTGGCTGCGGGAGGGGAAGAGAGAGACAGAGAGGAAGGCGCGGCGGAGGGGTGGAGAAGCAAATGGGCGCTTCTCCTATGTGCCCTGGCCGGGAATCGAACCTGGGTCCTCCGCACGCTAGGCCGTGGAGGGGAACTTCTTGAGGGCAGGTAGGCACCCTGCTTCTCTCGGAGGGCTGGGCAAGGGCCAGCAAGGAGGTCGTTTGTAGAGCTGAACTTTTTTCTAGTGTTCTAAGTCCCATGCGTCCTCCAGAACCCCCAGACACTGCAGGAACAGATGACATGGCCAGCTAACTGGCACATCACTGGTGTTTCCCCTCTTTCTCTCTGCTGAGACCGAAGACCCACCTCTGTCCTTACTCCTTGACTCACTTTTACATCTTTAGCTTTAATGGATCTTTCAAAGGGAACGACTTCATTGTGGTATAATGTACATACAGTAAAATGCACACGCTTTAAATGTACAGTTTGATGAGTTTTGACAAATGTCTACACCCGTGGACTCTACCCCAATCAAGATATAGAGCATTTCTATCATTCTAGAAAGTTCTCTGATGTCTTTGCAGTCTGCTCCCTTCCTGACCCCTGGCTTCGCCTGCTTTTTAGACACACCTGCTTTCAACAGACGATGTGAGTTGGGACAGTGGCGGTGTCAGGGGCAGGCCAAAGTGGACGGAGGACTAAGGTGGACACTGTATTGACTGACGTTGAATTTTCCCCAAACTCACTCGATGTAGATGGAGCCAAACTTAATTTGCCTGGAGCGCATGCATTTCTCACGTAGCCGAGTTTGCGAAGCAAGACTTAGCCTTGCTACCACAACAAAGAAGAGAAAAGGTGGGCGTGACTTGCCTCTGCCCCAGCGAGTTTCCTCTAGGGAGACTAGCCGCTATAGTCTTCTCAGCAACTTCAAAAATAAAAATAAATTACACTGCTTACAACATGGCTGAGTCTCGCAGACACACTGATGAGTGACAGGAGCCAGACACAAAGGTGCACACTGATTTCATCCCCGTGAAATTCTAGAACATACACAACTCATCTGTGATGACAGAAATCAGAATCGTGGTTATGGGCGGGATGCTGGCTGGGAGCAGGCCATCTGGGTCACCAGAAGGTTCTGTGGCCTGGTCGGGGTGGTGGCTGCCCGGTGAGTATGCCCAGGGGACAGTCATGGCACAGGGTGTACATTCAAGGCTCTTCACAGTGTCCCCTGGAGTCTTTCCATGTAAGACACAGAACCGTCCCGTTCTCTCTCACGGCTGACGACTGGTCTGGGCGCTCTTCTCTCTGGCCACGCGCTTTACACGTTGATTTGTTTCCACCAGTGCATTCGCTGCTCGGTTTCTATTTTGTATTCTGTGAAGGCGGAGGGGGGGGGGGCGGGCAGGTAGGGACGAGGGTTAAGTTTTACTCTTTCTCTTTGCACTGTCTTGGGCCAGAGCCAAGTCATTTCTTCTCTTCAAGCCTCTGTTTCTTTATCTGTAAAATGGGTTTTGAAGTATACGTCTTTCAAAGAGAAGGTGTGGGACTCCGGGAAATGCCGTGGTAAACAAGTGAATGCCTTGCTGTGATTTCTCGGAGCCTTTGTTCAGTGAACGGGCAGTGGAAATCTCCAAGAGGGGTGGGGGTATCAGCGTTCCTCAAGCCATAGACTTCTTTTAGTGATTTTTCTAAAAGGAGCATTCCTAGGGGTTGGTCTCTGTGGAACACTTTTTAGGAAAAGCTACAGTATTGTGGGAGCCCCTCAAGCCCACATCTTACTGTGAGGTCCATCCAGCTTAAAGGCGTTATTGACACACATGTATTAAGTGAACAGGCCTTTTGAAAACATATGTAGATCAGTCATCCACTGCTCTGGTTAGAGCCTTCCAGTGGTTTCTCATCAATTTCAGAATAAAACCCCGTCCTCTCCGTGGCCTGTCCGGCCCCACGGACCTGCCAGCCTGCCTTAGCCTCCCTCCCTGGCGTCTCCGCCTGGGAGGCGGTGGAGGGCAGGGGAACCTTGCTCAGGCTTCTGGAATCAGATGGGCCTGGTTTCAGATCCCAGCATGTCCTGGCTGTCTGGCCCTGTTGCCTTTCTGAGCCTCAGTTTACCCATCTGTGAATGAGTTCCCCAACAGCTGCCTCTCAGGAATGTTGTAACACATCATCAGAGAGAGAGGAGGTGGAAGCACCAGGCTGTGGACAGTAAGTGTCAGCGTTCTCCATTTTGACAAAAAACCCCAGGTGAGTTTTGAATTTCAGTCCTAAGAACAAATGCTCCAAGTTTTCCAATTTGGGTGTATTATCCTATTTATTTCAGTTCATTCATTTGTTCAGTACTTATGCCCCAAGCGCCATTCTAGGCACTAGGGAGACAGCAGGACCCTAAACAGAAACCCCAGCCCTCTCGGAAAATACACTCTGCTGGCAGTGCTGGGGTTCAAGGTCAGGAATGGCTTTGAGAAGAGGCACCTGAGCCCCTGTGCTGCGTTCTGCCAGGCCAGGCTCCAGGGAGAGTCGAGTCGATAGCCTCATCTGACGATGAGGGCCTGGCAGTCTGTCTGGGAGCCCAGACGGGAGGAACCTGGGTGTACCTGGTCTGCTGCGTTCTGCCAGGCCAGGCTCCAGGGAGAGTCGAGTCGATAGCCTCATCTGACGGTGAGGGCCTGGCAGTCTGTCTGGGAGCCCAGATGGGAGGAACCTGGGTGTACCTGGTCTGGCCTCACCTGCTTCTTGTCCTCAGAGCGACTGTCCCTTCTCTGTTCACACAGCTCAGCTGCCGCTTGCCCCCGGCTATCCACCTGTTGGATCACCATGGTCGACTGCCTGGGTGGGACAAGGTACCCCACCTGACAGGCAGATAGGCAATCCCCTACCATGCCCTAGTCACCAGGCATCCCTCAAGCAATGAGTTCTGATGTCACAGAAGGTGGGGGACAGCAAGGCTCCGCCTTGTCACCATCCTGATTTTTAACCTGTCCCTCAAATTTTATTTTCATATTAATGTAAAACAAACCCCAGGAAGACATGCATCAGAAGATTATATTTCTGGGTGGTGATTTTTCTGATCTTTCTTTCCTATATTTTCAAGATTTTGATAATATGCAAGTTTTTAAATATAAAACAATAAAACATTTTAAATTGAAACTTTTATTGATATAATTAATTGTAGATTCACATCAGTAGTCAGAAAAAAATATAGGAGATCTTGTGTATCTTTTATAGCATCTACGGTATCACAACCAGGATAGACAATCTGTCAATCTTATTCTGATCTGTTGTAGTCGTACTCGTGTGTGTGTGTGTGTGTGTGTGTGTGTTTAAATCCAAATAGTCCGTCACATAGATAAGTCTGTGTATTCACCACTACAGTCAAGACACACGATTCCAAAAACCAGAGGATCCTGTGTTGCCCTTTAATGCCTGCCTCCCCCTCCCCCCTCCCTCACTGTGCTTAACTCCTGGCAACCCTCATCTGTTCTCCATTTCTGAGTTTTATCTTTTCAAAAATGTCGTATCAGTGGAATCAAACAATATGTGACCTTTGGAGATTTGGGAGATTGGTATTTTCTGTTCTCGGAATTCCCTGGAGATGCGTCCAGACTGGTGCACACATCATATTCTGTTCCTCTTTCTTGCTGTGTAGTATTCCATGGCGTGTACGGGCCACGGTCTGTTTAACCCCTCACAGACCGACAGACGTCTGGCTGTTTCCAGTTTGGGGCTCTAACGAATAAAGCTGCTCTGGACATTCTTATACAGGATTTTGTGTGAAGCAAAATTTTCATTTCTCTGGGACACTAAGAGGGCAGTTGCTGGGTGGTATGGTAATTGCTACCTGCATGGTCATTTGGCAAGAAACTGTCACACTGCTTTCCAGAATGCCAGTTTACATTCCCATTGGCAGCATATGAGAGATTAGTTTCTTCTTCTCGGCCACACTTGATGCTTTCATTGTTATTTATTTTGGACATTTTGACAGGTGTATAGTTATCTCATGGTTTTAATTTGCATCTTCCCGATAGCTAATAACGTTGGGCGTCTTTTCATGTGCTTGTTTGCCGTCTGTGTCTCCTCTTCTGTGAAATGTCTGTTTATGTCTTGTGCCCCTTTTTTAACTGGATTATTTTTTATTACAAATGAATTTTGAGTCTTTCATGTATCCTTTTTGAGATACGTGGTTGGTAAAATGTCCTTTCAGCCTGTAGCTTGTCTCTTCATCCTCTTCACATAGATTTTTGCAGAGACAAGTTCTTCATTTTGGTGAGGTCCAAGTGATCAATTTTTTCTGAGTTTGTGTGTGTGTGTATCAACTCTGAGAACTCTGTGCCTAGCCCTAGAAACAGAAGATTTTTCTCCTATTTTAAAAAAAGTTTTATAGTTTTATGCTTCACAGTCCAGTTCATGATCTATGTGGAGTTAACTTTTGTGTAAGGTGTGAGGTTTGTTTGGATCAAGGGTCATTCTTTTTGGCCTGAAGCTGTCCAGTTGTTCCAGCACTATCTGTTGACAACACTATCCTTCCTCCTTTGAGCTGCGTTTGCACCTTTGTAAAATTGAGCACACGTGTGTGGGTTTATTTGATGGGTACTCTTCCCTGTTTCATTGGCCTATGTATTTATCCCTGCACCAATAACACACTATCTTGATATTGAATAGAGTCGTTTCTCCTGCTTTGTTCTCTGCCAAAGTTATTCCAGCACTTCTGGGGCCTATTCCTTTCCGTGTTCCTTTCTGGACTTCAGAAGAAGGTGTCTGTGTCTACAAAAAAACCAGATGCCTGGGATTTTGATAGGAATTGCATTAAATCTCCAGGTCCCTTTGGGGAGAATTGATATCTTGGCCACACACATCTTCCACTCTATGAACACACCATGCTTCTCCTGTTTATTTAAATCTTTTTTTTTAATCAGCGTGTTGTAATTTTCAGCATAGAGCTCTTACATGTTTTAAGTATATAATAAATATTTCTTTTTTTTTTATCTTCCCCCTTAGTTTAAAAGTCCCCATCTAACAAACAATTTTCATGGGTTAAGAGATCAATAATTTGTATGAGCTAACTCAAAGTTCTACATACACAACGTTAGATTACTTTTATTTATTGAGCATCTACTAAGCTAGGCATTTCACTAAGGTGTTTTTTTTTATTGTTGTTTGTTTTTTATTAAGTGAGAGGTGGGAAGGTAGACAAACAGGTTCCTGCATGTGCCCCAACCAGGATCCACCTGGCAAGCCCCCTGCCGGGCAATGCTCTGCCCATCTGGGGCTGCTGCTCCACTGCTTAGCAACTGAGCATCTTAGTGCCTGAGAAGAGGCCATGGAGCCATCCTCAGTGCCTGGGACTAACTTGCTTGAACCATTCGAACCATGGCTACAAGAGGGGAATAGAGTGAGAGAGAGAGAGAGAGAGAAAGAGAGAGAGAGAGAGAGAGAGAGAGAGAAAGAAAGAGAAGGGGGAGGGATGGAGAAGCAGATGGGTGCTCCTCCTGTGTGCCCTGACCAGGAATTGAACCTGGGACTTCCATACACCGGACCAACATTCTACTGCTGAGCCAACTGGCCAGGGCCTTCACTAGAGTTTTTAAATGACATCTTCTCTAGTCTATGATTCTGCAGGTGGTTGGGAACTGAATTTGTTTTACTATCCATTGTATCTCTAATGCCGATGAGGTAGCCTGTTGCATACCAAATGTTCAATAAAAATATTTGTTGAATGAATGAATAATAAGCAACTTCAAACTGTGGGTTCTGAGAGACCATGAGCTCCGTCTGGTGAATACACTCTTGTACTCATAGTCCTTGGCTCAGGAACTGTTTGTTGAGTGAGTAAAGCAGGTGGATGATTTTAATTCTACAAGTGAAGAGGTTGAGGCCCAGGGAGGTGAGCGGAGATTAGCCCTGGTGGTTCCGTGTCCTGAGCCGGACCCTGTGCTGACTGCTGTCCATACAGTATCTCATTTAAGCCTTGTACCTGCCTGCAGGGCCGCTACTCCCCGTTCCTTAAGGTCAGACCCCCTCCCAGGGATCTGAGTACAGGTCCATTCAGCTCCAAAGCCTTTTAGTGTACCCCAAGGAGTTAATGTGATTTCAGACAAAAGCAAAGAAAGTTGCCGTTCTTCTTATTTTTTGTGGCTTTATCATGTGTAAGTAGGTGTGAGATTCCTATTAAACTCCTTGAAGTATCAAAAGTAGCTACAGACCCTCCTCCCTCTCAAGCTTCATAACAACCCCAGCTGGGCACCCAGAAATTTCATACTATCTCCACTTCTTCTCCTCCCTCCTTCCCCTGCATGGGCTTAATAGTGTCATCGTCCACAGCTGCTTCAATAAATGGCCAAGTACCCGACGACACTATGTGAGGAGCTTTATATGGATTGGCTCATTGTATTGTTACAGGTCTAGGTGGTAAATAATATTATTATCTGAACATGGTGGGGTCTTTTCCCGGCACTCAGGTTCTCGCTTGCTGTGAGAACCTGTTCACCCTTTCCGTGGGGAAACTCAAGGCCGGAAAAAGAAAGACACCGGCCCGAATCAGTTGGAGGAAAAGGACCAGGGCTCATCTCTCACTCCCACTTGGAGCTCTTCGAACAGCCATCTGCGCCATCCTCACGGTCTTGTCCATGCTACTGGCCTCTTGGGCTTTATGTGGCAGAAACATTTCAAATGTCAGCCTAGAGAGAGACTCGCGGAGTGCCCATTGAACTAGTCACGGGCATCAGAAGTGGTGGGTTGCAGCCGTGCAAAGGGAAGATGACCAGAAACATTTTGGGGGAAACTCAGCGGATTCTTCCAGGCCACTGCTCCGAAGGGTAGTGAGGCGTTGGGGAGCTTCTGGAATGAGCTCTGAGGGCCATTTTCTGGGAATTCAGTCTCAGGACAGGGAAGAGCAGCCCTTCCTGGCCCTTGCAACACATATCCAGAATCTGGCGTGGGCCGTGGGCTGGGGGAGCGTCTGCAGTGGGCCAGCTGTCCCCCAGCCTCCCACCAGCACCCTGCCTTTAGTCTTGTGGAAGGAAGACTTGTTTTGTAACAAGGATTGCACACTCAGATGCATAGCAGTGCTGGACCACGAATGAAATGAGAGGAGTGGGCTGTCTGCACAACAGAAAGGCCTGGTGCGGACTGTGGCAAACAACAGGCAGGTCCACAAGGCCAGCCAATTGCTGCCAGGAACATGTGCTGTCCACAAAATCTTCCAGACAAGCTAGGAATTCAGTCTTGTATGTGCAATCTCCTGGCGTGTAAATGTTGACAACAAATTCAAGTTTAGAAGAAGAAAAAATACACCATGTGGGGAAAATGCAGGCCATTGGTTTGTGAATTCTGATTTATTGTGTGTCTGTTGGATCCAAATATGACTTATCCCGAATCCTCATAACAGCCCTGCCACGTGGGGGTTTTTACCTATGATGGCAAGCAACAGAAGCCCCGACGGCTACCTAAAATCAGAAAAGGCAAATTTGGGAGGGACGTCCAAAGGGAGCTCCTGGAATTGATGGGGAGGTGGAGATGCAGGGAGAGAAGCAGGTGCTGGAGCCACCGCCAGGGCGTGTCACAGGGGCAGTCTGCACCCAGAACTGTACGGGGGCATCTGTAAGCTCTGGGTGGATGGGTCGCAGTGCCGTGGAGGAGTCCTAAATTCTCCTGGTGTCTGCGTGAGTGGCCTGGGGTTTCCGTAACAAATCCTCATAAACTGGGTGGCTTAAAACAGCAGAAATTAATTTTTCTCACAGTTCTGGAGATCAGAAGTCCAAAGTCGGTGTTGCCGGGCTGAAATCAAGGCATCGGCCTGGCTGCACACCCTCTGGAGGTTCTGGCGGGAGGGGACCCACTCCTTGCTTGTCCCCGCACGCCTTGGCTTGGGGCCCATCACTCCCTTTGCTGCCTCCGTGGTCCTCTGCTCTTTTCTCCTCTGTGTGTGGGAAACCATTCTCTTAACAAGGGTCCACGGATTGCATTGGGGCCCACCCCCACAATCCAGAACGATAGCCCCATCTCAAAATTCTGAATTTGATGACATCTGCAGAGTCCTTCTCTGCAACTTAAAGTAACATTCACAGATCCCAGGGATTAGGATGTGGCTATCTTTGGGGGACTTTCCCCAGCCTACCACAGTGTCTTTGGGACACTCCCTAAAGATTCAAAGTTCTGGGCAGGAGCAACTGCTAGGCTGGGCCTTCTCACAGGCCTGGTCCCCGGCCTCCTGGAGGTGTGGGTGGGATCGGGGCACTTCTGCTTCTGCAGCAAGGGGGCAGGCTGTGCTACACACCCCATCCCGAGGCTCATGAACGAGTGGTGCCCTCCGGGGAAGAGGGGATTTGGGTTGCGGACCAAACCATTGCTTGCTGCTCCCGGGGATGGAGACCCAGCTCAGATGGACTGGGACCTATCTAAGCTCTCAGCCCCAGGAGGACCGGGACGATGACTCTGCCATCCTCGGTGGCATTCCCACAACTTAGCACAGTGCCTGGCACTTGGTAGGTGTCCGGTACTGGTTCACAGCTTGCTGCCTTTAAAGTCTCTGTTCTTTCCCTGCTCCTGTTACTGCAACAAGTAGTCCCTGGGATGCCAGGCGAGTTTGGGGGTAAAGGCATACATTTACACACGGCTGTGGCATATGCCTGCCGCTGGGGGCTAGAGCCACACCAAAAGTACCCTCCTCCGTGCCCCATTAACCAGAGGGCTAAAAGAACTGTGAACAGTGGACCAAAAAGGAAAAAAAGGGGGGGATTAATTTATGAGGCGTTCTGCTGCCTGGATGGCTCATTGCATACCCGTTTTGGCAACGCCGCTCGCAATGTGCTTCTAGACTTACTGTACTTCGACATCCAGGGCTCTTTTGTAATATGCCAGATATCCCGCCGTTATTGTTCTAGGCACCTCCTGTTGGTCATTGGACTAATTTATTTCAGTCGGAATTTCAGGACCAGACACAACTCTTATTACTCACTGCTTCGACGGGGGAATAAAAGAGCAATTGATATTTGGAAAAATGAAAAATATGTCCAGAATACTTTGGGCCCTGAGGCCAAGAAGGAAAAAGAAAGTGTGTGTGTGTTAGGGGGGGTGCTGGAGAGAAAAATACGGCGGGCTCACCTCGTAATGCACTCTGTCCTGGCCTGTCTCGGAGACGGGGAGTCCAGAATGTCTGCAGGCAAACGGATCAGCGGCAGGGCGCCGAGCGCCCTCAGACACCTGGGTCCCTGTGCACATGACTTCAGCCGCCACCTGCAGGAGCAGGGCTGGGGAGTGCCACGTGGCGCGCTCCCCCAATTAGCCAAGTGTGTTCGATTGGGCCTCCGGTTGGAGGAGCAGGGAGACAGGCCTGTGGAGCTGTTGAATTCCTAAGGCCTCTGGCTCCTGAACCCAAGCCTCTCCGTGGAAAATTAATGCAGGCAGGGAAGTCTGAGATGTGACAGCCCGGTCACTTGCTTTCAGGAGCAATAGGTTGCTAGAGCGAGAAAGACCCTGCAGATGGACAGAGTGATGATCAGGAGACATCCCTGAACTCCTAGAGGGGTCCGGAGGGGTCTGAGGGGCCAGTGTGTCCTTTGCCTTGAGATTCTGGTGTAAGTCTGCATGGAATCTGTGACCTCGTTGTTCCTGGAAGTCGTGTTTAAATGCTGTGCTGACCTCGCTGTTTCTGGAAGTCGTGTTTAAATGCTGTGCTGACCTCGTTGTTCCTGGAAGTCGTGTTTAAACGCTGTGCTTTCGGCAGCAAGCTTCTGCAGGCACAGGAAGGGGGGCAAGGTCCGCACTGGCCAGAACGGCCGAGCATGCAGGGGTGTCTCCACTCAGCTTCGGGCTTCCTTTAGAGAAGCTGCGAGGGACTGGTGGTTAGGGTGCGAGGGTGTAGAGCCAGGCGGTCCTGAGAACAGATCTCACCGTCGCCATACATTTACCTTCAGACCCTGGGCTGCTGTTCAACCTTGCTCGGCCTGTTCCTCACCAGGAAAGTGGGAATAAAAGTACTTACACCATAGGTTCGTTGTAAGAAAGAAAAAGATTATGCATCTAAAACTCTTGACCTGCAGTGACAATAATAATTGCCCCCTTTTATTGCATATGTAGTACCAGGTGTTGAGTTAAGCCCCTCCCATTCATTCTTTCATGGAATCCTCACAGCAACTCTGTTCAGCAGAAATCACACGAGTAGCTTAGGAAGTAATGCCCGCCTGCCCCCAGAAGCTGATGCTCTTAACATCCACCATGTTGCATGAAGATGAGGGTCTGAAAGAGAAGCACTTAGAGCCAAAAGCACCTGTCATCAGGTAGGAAGAGATAAAGTCTATCGAAAAGTCCAGTGCAGCCTCCTGTTTCTGGGTGTGGGGAAGACTCCTGTGTCAATTCGAAGTGGTTACAGGGACCTTTTCAGCTAACAGACCCTTTTAAACAGTAGTGTTACCCTCAGAGGGGCAGGACATCCCCCTAGGAGGGACACGTGGCAGCTGAGCTGGAGGGAAGGGAGGGAATGCTGAGTCCTTGGTGTTGGGTCTACAGCCACACCACCCTGAACGCGACCGATCTCGCCTGATCTCGGAAGCTAAGCATGGTCGGGCCTGGTTAGTACTTGGAAGGGAGTCCTTGGTGTTGGGTTGGAAGGGCAGCATGGTTTTGGTCTGTTCTAGATGATTCTTTTCCTCTCTGATTGTGTATACAGCAGTCCGCCCCTTCTCCGCAGGGGTCACATTGCTAGACCCCCCGTGCCTGAAATCTCAGATAGTGCCAAACCCTCCGTAGACTGTACTTTCCTCTACTCACTCCCCTTTTCACTCAGAAGCACTTTACAGTTTCTCTTCGGCATGTCTGAATTCTCAGCATCCCTACACTTGCGCTTTGGGTCATTATTAGTAAAATAAAGGTTACAAGCCCTGCAATACCGTGCCCGTCGATCTGATTACCAAGAGGGCTACTAAGTGACTCAACGTGGAGACACTGGACAAAGGGATGATTCACGTCCAGGGCGGGACAGAGCAGGATGGTGCGAGATTTCATCACGCTCCTCAGAATAGCACACATTTTAAAACTTATGAATTGTTTATTTCTGTAACTTTCCATTTAATAATTTCAGACCACAGTTGACCACTAGTAACCATAGACAGTGAAACTGGACACGGGGGAATTTGAATTTGAGTAAAGTGGCTAGCCAAGGGCCGGTGGGACAGACAGACCTTGTACAAGGGCTATCTACAGGTGGGCTTCCTAGCACACAGTGAGGCAGTGAGGGCTTGGTGTCCGTCACAGGAACATGGCCGGGGCTGGCTACCAGCCTCTGAACCCCACCTTAGGTGAAACGGCTCCAAGACGAGAACAAAGCACCCGTGTTGGGGATATGTATGGCCTGAGTGCTGCTCTAGTTGGGACTGCCCACGGTCCCTGACCCCATGTCCCCTGTGTCCCTTCCTCAGGGGGCTGCAGAGGAAGGTTGGGCTGTGTGGGGGAGACCTGCCCCAAATCTGTGGGCTGGGCACCTCAGACCAAGTCCATAAAAACAGAGCACATAGATACGGCCTGAGACGGGCTCCCACAGCCCCTGAGCCAGTTTCTTCTTGTTTCAAGCTGTTTGGGGTTGCTGGCATTTGGGACTAGAGGCATCACTGACACAGTAGCTGCGCGTCAGGTTGCGCTTTTGAAAGAAAAACCATGAAACCCTCTTCTGCGTCCGAGACGCTTCCTGGGCTTTGTGGATGAGCCTCACAGCCCAGTTCAAAGAGCCTTGATGGGACTGGGTGACAGGTAGGGCAGGGTAAGGGGGGTGTCTCAGGCCTGTGGGGATGGAGCCACAGGAGCCTCCAGGGTGTGGGGCTCCTGGAATTCAGAACACACAGAGCAGGCCCTGTGGGCGGGGGTGGAGCCCACGGAAGGTGAGCCGTGGGGTCAGGGAGACACAGGCTTTCATCGTTTCTCCACGGACTCTCTGTGTGACCCCACATGGGTTCTTCACTCCTCTGCACTGCGTCCATTTCCTCATCTGTAAAATCATCATCCATTGCACAGGGCCATTGTGTCAAGATTGGGGCAGGCGTTGGCTCTCCAAATGGGACAGGTTGAGGTAGAGAGTGGCAGAGCTGTGGATGTTATCAGTCCCTCTCTCAGTACAAACAGCACAGGTGCCTGGGACAGTAAAGGCCAATACGACCAAGCTCTTGGGTGTGCGAATTCAGTGAACTCGGTCTTACTGCGTCCTCACTTCTCCCTGAATAGATGTTATTTTTCTTATTGTGCACATGAGGAAGTAGACAACAAGTCCATAACCTCCGAGCCACACCACCTCCTCAGAGGTATTCACATGGCAAAGGCCCACGTAGGTAAATGTAAATTCTACCCCTGACTGAAGGCCTGGCGTGAGCCCCACCTCCTGTGTGGGGCCCTGCAGCCACTGGGATCTTTCCCTACCCATCTGGCCTGCAGACAGATGTTTAAATTTTTTAAAACTGTCAATATTTAAAAATTAGGAGGCTTTACAGACAAATCCAGACTTCTGGCTTTGCTTGAAAAATGAGAAACCTGGCCGCACTGACCCATTTCTGCATGAGGACGTCTGTCTGGTGCCGACAGTGGCCTTCAGATGGGACCCAGGCTTCCCTGCTGTCACTAGACAACGCCATGCTACCTGGCTGGCCCTGGACGGGTGCAGCTGGGTGTACCTTCTTCTCTGCTCAGTTATCCAATTATAGCACTCTGGTTATTAACAAATACTTCTCATGCATTTTGGGGTCCGCCTTGTACGGCACTAGCTTGTGTGTAAATGAAATGCCCCCTCTGTCTTTAAGAATCCCTCCTGTCTGGGCCTTATGCCAGCCCCACCTCCGTGACTTGTGATGTCTGTTGATTGGATTAATGAAAGCAGGTAACATATTCTGCCTTCTTTGAAGGCTCCGGACAGAAGTCTCTGGAGGAATTCAAAGACCTCAGAGAGATTGTGTGTCTCCATTGCTCTTACCAGATTGGTGGACATGAAACCAACACTGATAAGCCCCTGCCGTGTACCAGGCACGGTGGAAGGAAATGTGCAAATATCACCTCCCTGAGCCCCTACCGCCTCCCCGAGACTGAGGTCAGTGTTTCAGGAGAAGCAAATTGGCCTAAGGTCAGACTGGCTTGCTGGTGGCAAAGCCAGAATTTGAACCCAGGTCTGTTGACTCCAACGTCTGACTCTTTCCACACACGCCCTGGGCCAGCTCTCCACGCCATGGCCCTGATGCCAAAGAGAAGACCTTTGCGATGTTTTGTGTCCTTGAAGGCAAACCAAAAGAATTCCCTACAACTCACTGCTGGCATTTCAAGTATTGGTTTCTGGGTTTTTTTGGTGAGAAAGCATCCAGGGGCCTATCACCCTTAGTGAAATAGATACTTTTCCAATCAAAGAGTCAAACCAGAACTTGGCTTCTTAGAAAACCACTTGTCTGGAATCCTTGCCAGCAACCAGATGGTCCCACAGTTCAGATTCTTAAAACTGTCTCAAATGTATGGAGAGAACTTTAGGGTGTATGGTGGGAAAGTCACACACCCTGCTATGGAAATATATAGATGTTCAAGTCTTTGGGCTCCTGAGCTGGCCAGAGTCAAGTCAGCCCTTTGGTGGCGTTCTCAGGAGTCTCACTACCTCCCTGAACCAGAAATGAGCTTTTATTTTATGGGACTTTTCTTTCATGAAACAAAAACAGCAATTAAAGAGAAAAACCTTCTATAAACAAGTGTCTATAGTTCTCGTTTGCTTAACTTTTTCCAACCTTATGAAAAATTGGAACTGAAATTGTCTTCTGAAAGAGGGTTTGGGAAGTATTTTCTTTCAGGTTCATTCAAAATAGTCACACCCCCTTCTCCACCCCTTCCCGAATTCTGATGTTTCCAATGGTCTCCACCATATCCTGGAGACTAATAGTGTGGTGTGTTTTCATTATCTCTCGCCACAATTATAGGGACGTGCAAATGACTTTGAATATACCCTCACCCCAAATCTGGATCGAATCTGAGACCCCAAAGGGTTTGACCATTTGGACTGAAGAGGTGGTTAATTCCATCCAAGCCCCAGTTGCGGGCTGGTTGGGGACTGGTTAATTCATTCCAAACGGTCAACCGAGGATGGTGAGCAGACATAACCTGTGGTTCAGAAAGGTTTCCCTTAACCCTTCCTGAGTTTTGATCTGAGGTTTATACAAACAGAAATTATGTGTGGGGTGGAGCGCAGCCAGGAAGTCTCTGAGAAAACTCCATCTTACACATTTTCTTTGAGACGGCCAGACATAAATCTTTGAGGATATCCGTCTTCCTAACAGAGTGGCTGGATTTTATGGTTACTACACCCTGGTTAGATTTTAATGGATAAAATGCCTTTTTTTTTAGTCCAGGGAAAGGGCTAGTATTCCCTGAATAGCTAATACAGTTTTTTAAACAGAAAGGAGCAACCATTTTTTAAAAGTCAGAAACTATACCCTATCAAGGGTGAGAAGGGTGTGTGTGTGTGTGTGTGTGTGTGTGTGTGTGTGTGTATGTGAGAGAGAGAGAGAGAGAGAGAGAGAGAGTAAATGGATAAATGAAAGAATAGGACTTTCGGGGATACATTTTCATGATAAGCAAGTTAATTTTTCTGCCTTCTAAATAATGCAATAAGCTGGGAGAGGTTGGCTGTCTACCCTTCTTGGTGCCATTTTGAAAATCACTGGATGAATCAATCAAATGCCAATTTGTTTATCATTGATACATATAACTGAATCTGCTTTTATTATCCTCCCTCCATCCCTCCTTTCCTTCTTTCAATTCTTCCCTCTTTCCTACAGATATTTTTCCAAGTAACCATCAGTGCCAGACACTGCCCTAGGTTCTACTGAAGTCCATATAAAGACCTCCAGGGAAACTGAGTTTGTCACACTGCCTGAGACAGGGGAAGCATCACCCCGACAGAGTCCGCCGTGTCTCAGAAAGGGATGTTAGAGAAGGATACTCACGGGGTGGGGGAGGAGGCTGTGGGCACTGGGGGCACGGAGACAAACAGTCTGCCAAGGGAAGCAGTCCTCTAGGCAGCCCATCACACTATAGTATGAGTTCTGGGAGAGATACTAGGCACCACGGAGGAGCACCTCAGCCTGAGCTCTATGGAGAGGGACTCCAAGGAAGGCCTCCAGAGGAGATACACCTTAAAGGAACTCACTAGTAGAGAAAGGAGCAGGAGGGTGGTCCAGGCAGGGGGACCACATGTGCAACATCAGGCAGACCTAATGGGAGAGTGCATTGGAGAAACCGCTACAGAAAGGCAATGTGGCAGGCGGCTGCAGGGGTCAGATCATGCTGCACCCTGGGTGCCAGCTGAGGTGGCCTGACTTACATGCAAGAAGGAAGTGGAGATGGCTTTGGTACTGACAGCCAAGCTGTAAATACAGCTGGAATTCAGGGTTCGGAGGGAAGAAGGCCTCAGGTGTTCTGGGCTAATCAGCGAGCTCTCCCAGAGAAAGCAGTGTGGGTGGATTTGGAGAGAAGGAAAGGAGACAGTTTGTGTCATCAACACGGCTAAAACCCAGAGGACAGAAAGCATGGCGATTCTGAACGGGAACAAGCCAGATGCTCACCTGTGCTGAGTAAACACACTGAAGACACAGCTGTCCATCCCCTCAGCTCTTTGTTGAGCGCCTACTGTTTGCCAGGCAGTATGCACAAATATCTTTTGAGTTTATATTGATATTTCCAATTCAAATGCAATATTTCATACATTTTAATTAACATCTTCTATGTTATATTTATATCTACTTTCTTCCACACTGAAAATTCTGTTTCTTGAGGATACAGAAGATGGTGAAATTAGAATACAGTATAATCACTCATGTTCTGTCCCACTTTATACATATAGCAATCTCAAAATATTATACAATAGCCTGACCAGGTGGTGGCGCAGTGGATAGAGCGTCGGACTGGGATGCAGAAGGACCCAGGTTCGAGACCCCGAGGTCGCCAGCTTGAGTGCGGGCTCATCTGGCTTGAGCAAAGAGCTCACCAGCTTGGACCCAAGGCCCCTGGCTCCAGCAGGGGGTTACTCGGTCTGCTGAAGGCCCACGGTCAAGGCACATGTGAGAAAGCAATCAATGAACAACTAAGAAGTCGCAATGCGCAACGAGAAACTGATGATTGATGCTTCTCATCTCTCTCCGTTCCTGTCTGTCCCTGTCTATCTCTGCCTCTGTAAAAAAAAAAAAAAAAAAAAAAAAATTATACAATATTAACGCTACCACCTCTGATTAAGATTACTGAAAATAGTTACTTTTCTTGTATGCTAGCTCCATTTTTCCTCATTTAAAGAATGGTTGTACTGTATCTACATTGTCAGAACAAAGAACCATTTCCTACTATAATCTTTCCCTCTTAACTCTCATTTAGTCTTAGTTTGATACATAATTTGTCCCATCAGGTGTCTTTATTGTCTAAAGCTTATTCTCTTATAGATTCTACAGTGTACTCAGTCATTGAGTTGACAGCAGTGTGTACCCCTTATATTTGAAGGGTAGCTCTACTGGATCTAAAATCCTCTTTCCTGTGTCTTCTGGGGTAAAGCACTAGCATCAGAAAGTCTACAATCACATTTTATTTCCCTTATAAGTCATGTACTTTTTTTCTTTTTCTTCTGAGATGCCCAAAGGGTTTTCTTTCTTTCTTTCAAGTTAAGTAATTTTACTAAAATATGATTTGGTATTGCTAATGTTGGGTCAATAAATTCTTAGGTACAGAGTATTCTCATTCAATAGGCAGTTTCAAATCTTTAGGAACTTTTCTTGAATCATAGATTTTACTATTTGTTTGTCCCAGTAGAGCCCAAGCTCTACGTCGATCAGGCGTCCCTGATTCGACTTCCCCGTGCAGTGGGACACTCCTGCTTATCAGCAGGGCTGGCAGCCTCTTCGAGACTACTCTTGAGGCGGCTATGAGGATGCTATTGCTAAGTGCACCGGAGGAAAGACACGACTGACACACAAATTAGTTGCAATAATCACACAGGCAATTTATTACTCACAAATCCTTTTGGCATGCCTGGGTACAGCTTAAGGGGACCCCGTCAGCGTGCTCCTCTTGGCTGGCTGGGGTCAGAGCTCAGAGCAGCGTGGAGACAGTCCACATCAATGTTGGAGTCTGTGCGACTACTGCAGCAGGGGAACCTTCAGCTTTAGTACCTTTTCTGGCCAATGCCTTCTAACAGGTGTCATCTACAGGATTATCACCTCAAACCACCTTTTTGGGAGTTCCTGGCAGGTAACCCCCTCTATCTCAAGCTACTGAAATGTTTACATTAAACCACTTTTAAAGATGTTCTTATTTACATTAATTTACAAAGTTAATGTAAATAACACCAAGCTACTTCTTATCTATGTATAACTTCACACACATACTAACTGGGCCCTGCTTGTAAGTCAGAGTCTGTTTATCACATTACAGAGTTATGGCACCAAGTTCCTTCTTATCTATGTGTTAAGTTCACACACATACTAACTGGGCTCTGCTTGTAAGTCAGAGTCTGTTTATCACATTACAGAGTTATGGCACTAAGCCACTATATTAATTCCTATCTAAATGGCATAACTTTATTTAATTTTAATAACTATTTTTAATATTTTAATCACTTTTATATATCTTCTATATTTTTATATTTCTATATATTTAATTACTATAACCTTATATTACTATAACATGTTTTTTTCTATTGTTTTGATTTTCTTCTGGGAATTCTTTTATGTATATGTTGGTTCTTCTTTGCCAATGTTCAGTACTTGTAACTTCTCTCAAATTATTTTTATCTTTAAAAACTATTTTTATGGCCCTGGCCGGTTGGCTCAGTGGTAGAGCGTTGGCCTGGCGTGCGGGGGACCCGGGTTCGATTCCCGGCCGGGGCACATAGGAGAGGCGCCCATTTGCTTCTCCACCCCCACCCCCTCCTTCCTCTCTGTCTCTCTCTTTCTCTCCCGCAGCCAAGGCTCCATTGGAGCAAAGATGGCCCGGGCGCTGGGGATGGCTCCTTAGCTTCTGCCCCAGGCGCTAGAGTGGCTCTGGTTGCAAGAGAGCAATGCCTTGGAGAGGCAGAGCATAGCCCCCTGGTGGGCAGAGCATCTCCCCTGGTGGGCGTGCTGGGTGGATCCCGGTCGGGCGCATGCGGGAGTCTGTCTGACTGTCTCTCCCCGTTTCCAGCTTCAGAAAGATACAAAAAATATATATATATATTTTTTTATTTAAACTTTTTTTTTGTTTCATATTGTATTTCTCTTAAGGCATTATTTGTTGTGTTGTCTGCACTTGTGTTTTCTCCAGTTTAGTCTTTATTTATTTATTTACTTTTTTTTTTAGTGTGTGAGAGAGAGAGTGAAAGAGAGGGACAGACAGGGACAGACAGAAAGAGAGAGAGATGAGAAGTATTAACTCATACTTGCAGCACCTTAGTTGTTCATTGATTGCTTTCTCATACAGGCCTTGACCTGGGGGCTCCAACTGGGCCAGTGATCCTTTGCTCAAGCCAGCGACCTTGGGCTTCAAACTAGCAACCATAGGGTCATGTCCATGACCCCACACTCAAGTCAGCAACCCATGCTCAAGCTGGCGACCTCAGGGTTTCCAACCTGAGTCCTCAGGATCCCAGGCCAATGCTCTGTCCAGTGTGCCACCACCTGGTCAGGCTAGGCTTCACTTATAAAATGAATTTTTCTTTCATTTCTAATTCTAATTCTGTCTTTAATTCTGTCATTTTATTTCTGAGGTTTTAAAATTTGCTCTATGTTGTTAATAACTTTTACTTATTTTTTTTTTAAAACAGAGTTGTAACTGTTACAACCCTTGAGGATTTTTTTTTAATTTTTAATTTTATTTTATTCATTTTAGAGAGGAGAGAGAAAGGAAGAGAGAGAGAGACAGAGAGGGAGAGAGAGAGGAGAGAGAGAGAGACAGAGAGAGAAGGTGGGGAGGAGCTGGAAGCATCAACTCCCATATGTGCCTTGACCAGGCAAGCCCAGGGTTTCAAACCAGCGACCTCAGCATTTCCAGGTCGACGCTTTATCCACTGCGCCACCACAGGTCAGGCCACTTTTACTTATTTTGAAGTAACATCATAGAATTTTTATCTCTTTTTTTTAAAAATTTTTTTAAAATTTTTTTATTTTTTAGAGAGGAGAGGGAGAGACAGAGAGAGAGAGAGACAGAGAGATAGAGAGACAGAGAGAGAGAGAGAGAGAGAGAAGGGGGGGAGGAGCAGGAAGCATCAACTCCCATATATGCCTTGACCAGGCAAACCCAGGGTTTCGAACCGGCGACCTCAGTTTATCTCTTTTTAAAGAAGTTTTCTGGCATGCTCCTATTATCTGCAGCAATATTATTCTATTCTTTAGTCTCTTTTTTTCTTACAGTAACTTTGTATAGGATTTATTCTTGATACTTTTAAAAAAACTTTTATGTTAATTTGATTTTCCTAAACTACTAGGAAGAAAGTTGGTTTAAGAAGCTTTTGTAACATCACATTTCTATTTTCATGCAAAGTTAAAAAAACATAGTATCTTGCTTTTTGAGATTTCCTCACTCTGTTTTTCTCCCCTACTTTAAGCTTTACTTTTTCATTCCTTTGTCTCTGTTTTCCTTGTTCTGTTTAATTTTTATTGCACTTCCAGAAGTTTCTCCCTCAGTGTGCAACCCTGACTTAGAAAGGAGCCTTGTGAGTCCATTTTGAGAGTTTGTAGGAGCTAAACTACACTTCAGGCCTTGAGCATGCATCCCCTGGATTCACCAGGACCCCTCCATTGCCACCCTGGCCTGCTGCACTTTCTCAGGAACGCCTCTGGGCTATTGGGGTTCTTCTGTACTCCGGGATGCCATGCTGCTTCCTCTGCCTTCTCTCCCGGAGATGTCAGTAACAGGCAGGGCTCATGGCTACAGGGGCTTTAGGATTTGTGGGCAGTCCATTTTACTTAGTTTCATTTTAAATGTTATACATGGGTTTTATATTTTACTATTTAGTTGCTGTGTCTGTCAATACATGAGATTTTGAGCAATCTAAAACTATCCTTCCATGGCTACTGCACGCCCTGCAGAAGTGCAGTGCGTGTGTTGCACCGTTAAATGGATTAGCTCACAACAGTCTTACAGGATACAGGTCACTTCCCCTCTTTTGTGGAGATTAGTCTCTAAAGATTAGGAGCAACTTATTCCCAAATGGCAGACTGGCATCTGAATCCAAGGAGACCTACAACTTTCTACACCATGACACATTCTTTGACCATCATTATTCCCATTCTAAACCATCCAGTAAGTATATAACTACCTGATGTGTTCTGGGCCCTGTGGAGTAACTGAGGATACAGAACTAAAATCACAGTGAGAGCGAACAGATCTACAGAGTGGATATACGTCAGGCTTTGTACTGAGCCCTTCACACTTACGATCCTATTCAGTCCTCGTTACCACCCAAGTTCTAGAGAATTACAGGTGAGCACACTGAGGTTCAGAGAGGTTGATCAGTGTAAATCAGATCATGTCACACTAGCTTGCTTTATACCCTCTGATTGCCCTTACCATTCTGGGGACTAAGGTTTAAGATTTTTTATCCCGACTTATACAGAATTTGACTTGGTCTTGTCTTGTTTACTTCTCGGACCCTACCTTGTCCCACTCTCTTCCCCAACCACACGCTCCTGCCACCCTGGCCTTCTTTAGGTTTTTGACTGTGCCCAGATCATTCTCATTCCAGGGCCTTTGTCCCAGGTGCCACAGACTCTCTGCATGGGTGGCTTTTTCTTGTGGCTCCAGAGAGGTTGCGTGGTACATGGTCCTCACTTTTCATAATCTCTCCAATTTGAGCGGAGTAAAGAGAGAGGCGTATAAGACACACGCACAGACACACACCTAAAGTAGAAGAGTGACTGTGACAAGTTTTCAGCTAAAGTTACCGGAAGAGGAGATGAATTCAGGCTGAATGGGCATTTGGGAACAACTCTTAGAATCACAAGACCAGCTGCCTTTTTACCGAGCACCCATGATTTGTTTGACAAGCAATTCCTTTCATTTTTACAACTCCAGAAGAAAAGTGCGTCATTCAGATGGAGCCGAGGCCCAGGCCCTAGAGAGACTCACCCCAGGCCACAAGGCCAGCAGGGGGTTCAGCCCTGGCCTCCAGCCTCAGAGCTGCGGTGGTTTCCGTGAGGTGTGGACAAGCTTCAGAGAGTATGAGTGTGGCCCTGACCTGTCCCCCTCGTCCTGCTCTGAAGTCCACTCCAGTGGACCAGGCCCCAAGATGGGCAAGTTGGGTTGGGCCAAACTGGTTTTCTTCCTTCTTGAGTTGGGCATTCCATGAGCCTTACTGGAACCTCCGTGTTTCTATAGTGGAGGGGAGGCAAACTGAGAGGGACAGAGGCGCCATATGTCATGTGGTCAGGGGGCTGGGCTGAGAGCCTGCACTACTAAGCCCAGATTGGTTAGTGAGGGAGGGAAGGCGGGCTGCTTCTCCTAGCCCCGCCCCCCGGGCCACAGCAGCTGGTGTGGATTCAGATAAGCATCTGCTATTTGGGAAGCCCGTTCCCCGGGATCCAGCCCCTGCACCGTCTGAGGTCCGCCCATCTCTAATTTTCATGTGAGTTACATTAAAGAGTCTGATGGGAAAGTATGTCTTGGTTTAAAAATAGAATAATACAACAATAAATCAAGAAGAAAAAGCAAACTGAAAAAATGCAGAAAACAGATGAAAAGAAAAGGGAAAAAGTGAACGGTATAAAAATACCCTCCATGCCAGGCACTTCAGATGTGATTTCCTGTGGCCTGCACTTTGAAAAAGCCTGCTGTTACACCATGTGCTACATCTGAAGGCCAACGGGACAGACAAAACCGGGTGTTGAGACTTGGAGGCAAGGGTGACATCTGACCTGCCTGAGCTCCAGACACATACACCGAAAACACGTCAGAGGATTTTCCGTTCGGTGGAACAAGCCCTGTGGGCCTGCCCCACCCACCCGTGCCCACCCGGCTCTGACACACTTCCTGTTATGGGCGGCGGGCACACAGTGGGGCCGCTGGTAGAGGCCAGGGCTCTGGCTTCCCTGTGGGCTGGGGAAGACGACTTCAAAAGCTGCGTCTGGCATGCAGAAAAATGATTTAAAAGTGAACTTGGGTGGCTCCCAAGGCGACCTACTCCAAGTAAGTAGAAAGAAAACATACATTATCTCATGTTAAAGAGCGGGCTTCTTTTAAAGCTCTGCCAACTATTTGTGAAATCCTAACGTATTGCTGAGAACGCCCCCCAACCATCCCAGCGCCCACTGGCAAGGCCGAAAGGACACAAACATGGTGTCAGGGTGCCAAGCCCACACTGGCCAGGGCTGCACGACAAATTCGTCAGTCTAATCAATCAGAATTTCAAATGTATGCCCCAGGAATATACTGTCTGCATCAGGGATGCACTTGTCTAATATTAAATTATGCCAAGGAAAAGCAAAATAAATATCTTTTCCAACAGGCAGATTTGGGAGGGGTGAGAGGTTGGTATATGAGTGGAAAAAATAACATTTCAGTAACACAAGAGAAGAAAAAAAAAAAGGAACAAACCGACATGACTGATGCATCCTGGGAGCTGTCCAGTTCCGATGTTTGGTGCTGAGTTCACTGTGCATCATGGGACGGGGATGGCTTGTTGGGGTGGAGTGCGGGTGTGGACGGAAAGGGACTCAGAGCCCTGTGAGCACCTGACACAGATGGGCTTGAACCTGAGAAGGCCAAGATGGACCGGGATCATATTTATAAACCACTAAAATGTTTCTGGTTTGCCAGGCAAGAAATTGGCAGCAGCGTCCTCTAAACATGAGTGTGTGTGTGTGTGCATGTGCGTGCATGTGTGAGTCCTGGCCGTCAGCTTGAGACCAGCTGCACTTGGTTTGTAGCCTTCAGCACGCCCACAAACATGCCTGTGAGTGAGGGGATAGTACGCTATTAAGAAAATGTGATTTGTTCACACCATGTTTTGGCTCCTGGCTCCTTTGCCGTCCCTTGGCGCCCAGGGAGTGATGTCGTGGAGGGTGCTGCACAGGCCGCCTGGTGAGCCTGGGCCTTAGGAGACAGAGAGAGCAAGGGGGGAGAAATGTGCTTAGGCTCTGGCCCCTTCCTCACTGCACGCAGTCCGCCCTGGGAGGAATCAAGAACCCGCATGGCCAGCGGTCCCAGCTTTAGAAACTCTCCATTTCAAGTCCTGGCTCTGCCTCGGAAGAGAGAAAAAAAGGGGACCAGGCACTAACTGTTGAACCTGAACTGTTCTTTTAACTTCTTGGAAACCATACAATGGAGGAATCATTACTTCTGTTCCTTTTTTCAAAAGCAGGATTATTAATGAAGGCCAAACCAAAATTGAGATATCAGTTGTTAAGTGCTAGACGCTTTATCATGAGTGCTGATTTTATTGAAGGAAGCAAAACCTGCCCATCTTGCACAGTCCTCTGCCTCGACCTCACCACAATGCCTACACTTTCTGACATTTGTCATTGAAAGTTCATGTTCAAATGCAAATCCACCCCGAAAGGAGGGAACATGTTAAGGCATGTCACATGTAGCTGCTCATCTAGCATGGCTTTAAGACTGGATTCTTAAATTTTGGGGTACATAGAACTTAATTTTGGGGTACATGTTTGGTGCTGAGTTCACTGTGCATCATGGGACGGGGATGGCTTGTTGGGGTGGAGTGCGGGTGTGGACGGAAAGGGACTCAGAGCCCTGTGAGCACCTGACACAGATGGGCTTGAACCTGAGAAGGCCAAGATGGACCGGGATCATATTTATAAACCACTAAAATGTTTCTGGTTTGCCAGGCAAGAAATTGGCAGCAGCGTCCTCTAAACATGAGTGTGTGTGTGTGTGCATGTGCGTGCATGTGTGAGTCCTGGCCGTCAGCTTGAGACCAGCCTCACAGGCCTTCACCAAAAGCACATTCATACATTCATGCAAAATTTATTTGCAATTCCATGGTGTTAATGAATCTACTGAAATGGGAATCCAGGGGCGTCATAGTAAAATCCTTTCGCTCTGAAAGTCGGGCACATAGACTAGACACATTGTGGAGAATGTCAGGAAGGGGAAGGGCCCCAAGCACAGGAGGCCGGTGACTATGCCGAGGCGCAGAGAGGTGAGGGGACTGTTGTCAGGTCACAGAGCCAGGCAACGCTAGAGCGAGGACTAGGCCCAGGGCTGCTGGACCCGTTGTCCAGTGGAGGCAGGAAGCCGGGGTCTGAGACACCGTGGGCCTCTCCCTTCTGTGTGACTGTGGGCAAGTCATTTCACCTCTCTAATCTCCAGCTTCTCCATCTACAGCCGAGACATAACCACATAGTCAGGTTTACGCCCTACGAAGAGAGAAACTAGTTTTTACCTTAAGTACACTTTAGGATTTTGAGTATCGGTCATGTATATGAAGCACTTCATATCTAGAAAGTTCCATACAAAGTACTAGCTATTATTGCTATTGCTGCTGAAGGACAGAGAACATACCTATTAGGTGACTTTTGCTGTGGAAACCTTTCGGTCTAAAATATTCTGGTTCAAATGTGGATAAAGGGTGAGGGAAACTGGTACAAGTTCTGCCATGGTGGCAGTGATGCCAACAGGCTGGAGTGGGCAGTAAAGGCCTCTGAGTGAATCAGAAATCTTTCTGTCATGAGTGGCTTAAGCAAAAGCCAAGTTTATTGGCTCACATAATTATCACTATTGTTTATCCCCCCCCTTTCAATAGTCATATGGTCTTGTCTCTTGGCTTACCTAGTAATTTTTGATTGACTATCAGACAATGTGTATAAAACCTTGAAAATCTCCAGATGATATCTTCCTTCAGGGAAGATTCATTCAGCTTTTCATGTATTAGGAAGACAGTGTGGGGGCCCATCCCTTTAATCTAACTAAACCAAGCTCATTGGAGACTGGGTTGCTGTTTTGGGAAGTCTCCGTATAATTGGTTTCTCCTGCTTACAGGGTACAGTCCTCTAGGACTTCCAATTGAGAGACTGGTGTATCCTGGGACCCCCTCCCCTCCGGCTAAGCCTGAATTCCAGTCCTTGTCTCCCCAGCACTGTGAGATTGCTGAAAATTCCACTGTGCTTTTAAAAACATTTTCTGTTTAGCTTCAGAATTTGACAAATATGTTGAGGGGAAAGTGAGTGCCAACCTCTGATCTCTGTCCCCTCCTTCTCCTAGGAATTTTGGCCCCTTTAGTCTCTAAGTTCGTCTCTCCAGACCTGCAAGACTTACAAAACCTCAGTTGGCCTGTCTGCCCCGGGAAGTAAGCTTTGCCGGGAAAAGCCCGCCTTGCCCTCTGCCTTCCCTGCAGCCGGAGTCAGCACGTGCCCCTAGGAAAAGGGGCGTCGGGATCCAACTCCTCTCTTCACAGTCCCTGCTCTGAATCTCATCACCGCTGCTGCTGGCTGTTTCCGTGGATTTCCAGTGCCTTTAAATACTATTTTTTTTCACAATATGAATCTTCAGTTTAGTTTTTCCAGTTCTCAGAGGGAGTTTAGATGTGCTGTAATCTGCCTCATCTCCTTGGAAGCAGAAGTCCCTGGTTTACATAACTGAGAAGTCTCGGGCTAGACCTGGAACTCCAGGAATGGCTGGATCCACACGACCCGTGATATCATCAGGCATTTCTTTCTCTTCCGGCTCCCTTCCCTCTGTCCAGACTTCCTGCAGAGGTGGACTCTGGATAGCAGGTTATCCTGGCAGAGAGACAACACCTCTTTCTCAATACACCCAACAAAATCCCTAAGGAAGACTCTCATTGGCCAGCTTTGGGTCACGTGTTCACTCTGATCCAATCACTGCGGCAGGAGGAGAACAGATAATTTTCAGGACTCAGTTGCCTACCCATTATGGAGTCTGGGTGTGGTCAGCCATTCACGATTCCTTTGACTAAATGTGGGGGAGGAAAGGGTTTTTTTTTTTAATGGAGGAGAGGGGGCTGGCCACCTCAGTCCCCCAGGAAAGGCTCTTCCTGATTGAGAATTCAGTTCATCTAGTCCTGTCTGCTTTCTCAGTGCTGCAGGGTCTTTCAAGTGTGATTTTGATAATTATCCCCTTCCGTTGTTACTGTTGTGGTAGAAGGATAGCTTGCCTCCACTTGCAGTCCCCTCCCAAGGACAGGACTTGGGAGCCTTACTTGACAACGGACAGTTAGGGACGTCCTTGCTGAGAAGATAATATTTTAGTTGAGGCCTACTAGGTATTATGACTTATAATAAGAACTTATATATTTGATCTGTGACCCCCTTCCTGTCACAGAGCTCCTAAAACCCTTGGAATTTCCTAAGTGATGAGAACAAAAAGGTAAATTTTTTTATGTTAATGAGGTGGCCTTTGGGGTATCTTTTGTCACCTAAGAATGGGGGCCAGTCACCAATGGAGCCAACAGTGTGATTAGGGGGTTGGAACTTTTAACCCCACCCCTCAACCTCCAGGGAGGTGATAAGGGCTGGAGATTGAGTTTAATTATTAGCGGCCGATGATTTCATCAGTCAGGCCTGTGTAATGAAGCCTCTGTGAAACCCCCACAGGTGGGGGTTTGGAGAACTTCTGGGTTGTTGAACACACAGAGATTCCAGGAAAGTAGTGAGCTCATAGAGGGCATGGGAGCTCCGGCCCCTTCCCTGTACCTTGTCCCGTGTCTCTTCCATTGGCTGGTCCTGGGTTACATCCTTTTAGTATACACCAGGTATCTAGTAAGAAAAATGTTTCTCTGAGTTCTGTCTGTGAGCTGCTCTAGAAACTTAACTGAACGCAAGGAGGGGGCCATAGGAACTTCCAATCTATAGCTAGTAAGTCAGTGGCACAAGTGACCGCCTGGACTTGCAGCTGGCCTCTGAAGGTGTGGGCGGCAGTCTTGTAAGACTGAGTCCATAACCTGGGGGCTCTGATGCTGTCCCTGGGTAGCTGTTGTCAGAATGGAATTGTACAGCATCCAGCATTGCTCAGGGGCGTGGAGCCCCTTCCGCACCATCCCCCCACCCCACACACATCAAAATTGGTGACCAGATTCCTAAGGCCCAAAAGATACGCCCATGTCAGCCATCTGATGAGTGGGGGAGAGGAGGATTTAAGAAAGAGCCTGGCATGTGCACAGGTGTTGAGGCAGGAGAGAGATTGGCCTTGGGGCCTGAGGGAAGGTCAGGGAGGCGGAGCACAGCCAGGGAAGGACAAGGTGAGAGACCTGAGGTTAGAGAGGGAGGCTGGGCTGCCCAGCGCTGAAGATCACGGCAAGGAGGTCGGATTTTAGACAGCATGGATTAAGGTTTGGTCAGGTGTACATTTCAGGAAGGCTGCACAGCTGTTGGGAATCTGGATTGGAGGGGTGGTGTAGGGGCGAGGAGGCCAGAGGAGTCTGTTGCTACACTAGGTGAGCGGGGATAGTAAGCTCTAGAACAGGGGTCCCCAAACTTTTTACACAGGGGGCCAGTTCACTGTCCCTCAGACCATTGGAGGGCCGGACTATAAAAAAACTATGAACAAATCCCTATGCACACTGCACATACCTTATTTTAAAGTAAAAAAACAAAACGGGAACAAATACAATATTTAAAATAAAGAACAAGTAAATTTAAATTAACAAACTGACCAGTATTTCAGTGGGAACTATGCTTTTCTCACTGACCACCAATGAAAGAGGTGCCCCTTCCGGAAGTGCGGCGGGGGCCGGATAAATGGCTTCAGGGGGCCGCAGTTTGGGGACCCCTGCTCTAGAAGCTTCCTGCGCTGTGTGATAGGGAAGGGTGGGCTGTCAATTCAAATTAGCTTGATCACTGTAGGAAATTATGAAAATGTTACTTACATGCCTTAAATATTTTGTTTTTTTTTTTTTTGTTTGGTTTTTTTTTGCATTTTTCTGAAGCGGGAAACAGGGAGAGACAGTCAGACAGACTCCCGCATGCGCCCGACCGGGATCCACCCGGCACGCCTACCAGGGGGCGACGCTCTGCCCACCAGGGGGCGATGCTCTGCCCATCCTGGGCGTCGCCATGTTGTGACCAGAGCCACTCTAGCGCCTGGGGTAGAGGCCACAGAGCCATCCCCAGTGCCCGGGCCATCCCCGCTCCAATGGAGCCTTAGCTGCGGGAGGGGAAGAGAGAGACAGAGAGGAAGGCGTGGCGGAGGGGTGGAGAAGCAAATGGGCGCTTCTCCTGTGTGCCCTGGCCAGGAATCGAACCCGGGTCCTCCGCACGCAAGGCCGACGCTCTACCGCTGAGCCAACCAGCCAGGGCAAATATTTTGTTTTAACTGAAAACATATACATATATAGTCATCCACTAATAGTTTGATTTAGGGAAAAGTCTTTTTGTGGGGTTTGATTTTGCAAAGTGGAGTTATTTATTTGCATAAACTACTTTCTTTAAAGTGAAGCAAGGTATTTATGAATTAATACAGAGGCATAATTCTCCTAGAATTCTTTGGTTATTGTCTCCAGTTGTTAGAAAAACTCCTCACCTTCATCCAACATATATGTTTTCTTGGAATTGCCTTCACTGGTTCTTTCCAAAGTAGTCAACTTAGAAAGAACCATATTTTTTAATGCTCATCTTTTATTAATTTGAACAATATTTAATTAAATCATCTAATTATAATACCGCATATGTATTAACAATTCAGACAACAAACAGAATGGTCTCTTGGTCAGTAAACAACCCCACTGGTCGGAGCCAAAGCTCATGGGCATGCTAAAGGGAGGCTGTGCAGGATGTGGTGTGTTGGGCAGCAAGTAACAGAATCTTAACTGGCTTTTCAGTTCTGGTCTAACAAGATCTCCGATACATACTAAAAATTACATTTCACATCGTCGCTCAGTGCACGTGCACCTACGCGTGCAAAGAGTATGACTGAAACCTTTTCACAGACATTGCTCACCTTTACTTTATGGGATTCTACCTGCTGTTTTCTATTCTTGTCGATTTCATTAAAAGAACATGCTAGTCATGACCCACTAAAACGATCTCCTGCCCTATGAAGGGGCGCAGCCCACAGTGTGAAAATCACTGGCTTAAACAATGAAGACATTTATTATCTCATGTCAGGAGAGGTCCAGAGACGGGAGTCCCTGAGCTGCTGTGGCTCAGCCGCGTCCTCAGGTCACAGGTATTTTCCCTCCGTTCCTCTCTGCCTCCCTCAGAGAACCAGGAGTGCCTCCACTTACGGTGCACAATGGCTCCACATCAAGCAGCACTTCCTTGCAGACATGGTGCCCCCAGCAAAAGAAGGCACGAGGAAACCTTCACCACTGCTGCCCAGTTCCCATGGTCACCTGCCCGTGCCCCAGCTGCAAAGGAGGCTGGGAAAGCAGGTGACTGGCATCTTCTGTTTCTGTAAAGGGGCGTGGGCTCTGCCAGAAAGGACGAAGGGATGGGGAATGAATGTCAGCAAGACAGCCCAGAGGGTAGGGCACTGAGGCCTGGCAGGCACGAGCTGGCTCCAGACATTGGTGCTGCATCGTACAGAGAGAGGCTAAAGAGTGTTCCTTAATGCAGCGAGTTGGTGGGGTCGTGGCTGGTTGGAAGAGCACCTACTGAATGTGGCAAAGATGGAGCAGAGATGCCCAGCTGTTTCTGGTCCATGTAGTCGGCACTCACCTGGGCGTGAGCAGAGATGCCCAGCTGTTACTGGTCCATGTAGCCGGCACTCACCTGGGCGTGAGCAGAGATGCCCAGCTGTTACTGGTCCATGTAGCCGGCACTCACCTGGGCATGAGCAGAGATGCCCAGCTGTTACTGGTCCATGTAGCCGGCACTCACCTGGGCATGAGCAGAGATGCCCGGCTGTTACTGGTCCATGTAGCCGGTACTCACCTGGGCCAGGGGAAGTGACCCTGCGAAGCCAGATTGGAGTGATAACTTAGTGTGGGAGATGAGCCTTTGTAGCGGGTGGTGGGAAGGGTGTTCCAGGCAGAGGGAACGGTTTGTGAGAACACTAAGAGGAAGAGAGATCGTGGCTGGGGTAGAATGTTTGCTTCACTAGCTGGCCACCTACTGGGCCAGCTCTGTCCTAGGCCCCAGGGTTTTGAGAGGAATGGAGATCTCCTGCCCTGGGAAAAGTCACTGTCCATTGGGGAGGATAGAGTATGAACATTCATGACTAGACATTAAGGTGAAATAGGTAATCAAAATGCTATGATCCCTTTCAGCTGTGGGGACAAGGAGGCTTCCTGGGCAGCATCTAATAGGAGCTCGGTGCGTAGAGTTAGCAGGGGAAATACCTTCCAGGGGAGGGCCCAGCACGAGCAAAGGCCCAGAGGCAGGAAAGTCCGCCACTTGGCTGAGTGCTCAGTGGGGAGGGGGCCACGGGAGCTGGAGCTGGGAGGCTGTCAAGGCCAGGTGGTGGCTCAGACTGTCGTCCTCGCTCCCTCCACTGAGCCCCAGCCATCTGAGTCTCCACTTTGGCTAGTTTTCCTGGCAGTGAGTGTGACACAGGGCTTTGGGGGACAGAAGGAATGACCAGGGCCACTTTTCTCTTTAGCATATTTTCGCCCACAGTAGAGTGACTCCCGGAGAGAGGCCCCTGTCTGTCTCTTCTTCCTGGCACCCGTGAAGGTGCCTGTCCAGTCTCTTTGGAGGAAAACCAGTCTCTGAGTGGTCAGAGGGTCCCTGAGGCTCGGGTCTCCCTGGATCTTCTGGGAGGGTTGCTGAAGCAGCACAGGGCCTGCCTGGGAGACCTTAGAGCAGAGGCAGTGGGGCCGGCGCTGGGCACCTGTGGTCCGGCCCTCGGGGGTGCTCAGGCCTGGAAGTCATGGAGGACAGCACAGGTAGGACCGTCAGAGACAGGGCCGGAGGAATGACCATGGGGGGGTCAGGTCTCCGTGGTGGTTCCTGGGAAGCCTGGGGGGCCGCCGTGATATAGGTTTCTCCGCCTGGACACTGCTGGCATTGTGGGTGGGATAATTTTCCATGGTGGGGCTGTCCTGTTAGATGCCAGTTGCATCCCCCTGCCCCCAATTAGAACAACTAAAAAAAGTCTCAAGACAGTGCTAAATGTCACCTGGGGCTTCCAGAAGGAGAAACATGACCTTAAAGTGAACAAAGAGGCACCTTGGACCTTTCTCGTGCCAGAGTGTCTGCTAGGACCCCAGGAGACATTGCCCGCTGCCCTGGGCCCGTGGAGACAACCGTCTCTCCAGGGCAGACTAGAGGTCAGGGTCCCCTTGAGGGAACTCAGTGGTGGTTCTGGGGGGCGTGCTGGGGCCGAGAGGGCTTCTGGGATTGCTGTGTAGCTATGGGGCCGGGGGGGGAGGGGAGGAATGGAGGTGAGTTCCAGGTGTCTGACTGGGCCACACTGCAGACTGCTGCTGCAGGAGCTGAGAGAGGGGGCGGGGATGAGGCTGAGAGGGCTTCTGGGGCTGCTGTGTAGCTATGGGGCCGGGGGAGGGTGGGAGGGGAGGAGTGGAGGTGAGTTCCAGGTGTCTGACTGGGCCACACTGCAGACTGCTGCTGCAGGAGCTGAGAGAGGGGGCGGGACGAGGCTTCGCGTTGGGCGAAGGCGAATCCCCTGAATTCAGCCCCCTGTCTCCTGTCCCCCCACTCCAGCCCTGTCTGACATCTGTCCCCTCAGTACCTCCGAGGACAGCCTCTCACTGCTGCTGCTCTCCGTGGCGGGGGACAGAGGGTGAGTGGAGACAGGATGGGGCGCTGCCCAGCTTGGAGAAGGCTCGCGTCCCTCCAGCAGCACACTCGGGCTCTGGCTATGTTCACGCTACTGTCTGACATTAGTTCAGTTTGGCTTTATTTGGACCAGTGCCTGGAGCAGGATATCTAGCCAGTACTTGAAAGGTGAAGGCAGGCCCAGGTTGGTAACAGCTGGGAGAGCGAGAGGACACTCGAGATGTTGCCTCCTTCCCTCTGAGCCTCGTGCAAGTGGTGAAGCCTCCGGGGTAAAGGACTGGCACCTGGCCCTTTAAGAAGAACTTTTCTTGGGAGGCCTCTGGCGTCTTCTGAAAGTTTTTATGCACAGGATGACCTTCCACAAAGGCTGGGATCCTCTGTGAATTTGCTTCTCTGGGGAGCTGGGCCTCGGACAAAAGGACCCTGCGTCGTGACTCTGTCCTTCACCACTGCTACCTCCTCCTTTCTCTCAACAGCAGCGGAGTCTTTCTGGAACACCTGGCACCCCTCCAGGTCTTCTGAGGTCTGTCAAGAACAGAGTCTGCCCTTGCAGACAGAAGACACTGAAATGCAGAGGCAAGCTGTCCAAACAGTAATTCAGGAGGCATAATTCAGCACTAAGTATATACTCTAAGGAACGCAGTGACCATCCCAGTGCTGTGAGCCAGGACAGGCCCAGGCTTTCTGTGCCCTTGCATGACTGTTCCTCTTGCCTTCAGTGCCCCCTGCAGTGGACACGTGACCTTGTGGTGACCATCTAGCATCTGAATGCTCTTCCTACGAGTCTGGGTCGTTGCAGAGCCCATCCTGCAGAATAGGAGCTAAGGGTCCCACAGCCTACGCTCCCAGCCTCCCTTGTAGCTAGGGCAGAGCATGTGACGGGCTCTGCCAGCCAGATGCACTTGGTCTGACCTTGAGATTGGGAGCTGTTGGAGCAGAGTGGAGGGACCTGGGGAACCCCCTCCGGGTGTGGGGAGCTGGGGTGCTGGGTGAGGGGGTGGGTGGAGGGATGGTTGTGAGGGCCTCATTTGACCAGTTCTGTGATATGATTTAGGGCAGTGCTCTGGGGGTATTGCCTGGAATGTGGTTCTTCATGCCTTCCTGCAGTTCTGTGAGCTCACTGTTTAAAAGAGCCAAGATCAGCACCTGTGCTTGCAACTGTGCACTCTGACTAGCACACCCTCCCTGTCCATCCTGTTTGTTTGGCAAGTTCCCACTTGTCTTTAAATACTTTGCTCAAATAGCACCTCTTTCAGGAGGACTTCTTGGATTTCTGACTGTTAGTGCTTAAGCATCTGGGCTCCCAGGTGTGTGTTATGGGGGCTGTAGCAAGACGAGAGGCAGTTTGCGTGTACCCACTAAAAACACTTGGATACTTTCGTCAGTCCGTTAGGTAGTAGGGACGGCAGAAGGAATAGGAGGGGTGAGATAGAGATAGTAAAGCTAAGTGGTTACAAGCTTGAGCTCTGGAGTTCAAATCCTGGCTCAGTCACATGCTTGCTGTGTGGTTTTAGGCAAGTTACTTAAAATTACTGAGCCTCAGTTTCTTGTCTGGAAAATAGGGTTAAAAATAGGGACCTATCTCATAGGATCATTGTGAGGTTTAAATGTTAACATGTGTGAAGTGCCTTAGGGCAGTACCTGCACTTAGGAAATGCTCAGTAAATATTAGTTACGGTTTTTGGAGGCAGCAGGACACAGCAGCAAGTCAGGAGACAGGAGTTCTGCTCTAGCTTGGCCACCAACATCCTGGGATCTGGGCAAGGCTGAAATAAACAGACTCTTACTTCCAACAACCAGCTTAAGCGAAGGAAGTGAGGGTCTTTCATGGAACCCAGAGATGGGAAAGACAAAGGTTCAGCTCTCAAGGACTCTTACCCTCTACCGTAAGAAGTCTCAGAAGTGGTTGCGCTGAGGTGGCTTCCTGGCTCCGCCTGGTCCCCCAAAAGCCAGCATCGTTTTGTCCTCCAGCTCCACCACCCTTAGCCTGTGACGTTGTTGCCTGCAGGCTTGTCACTTCACGGCCACAGAGTGGCTGCAGCAGCTCCGGGCGCCACACCCCACAGGGTGCTATCCAGAGCTGGAAGCACCACGCTTCTCCTAGGGCCCCTCTTCCTTTTTTCAGGGAGTCCCCTAGGGAGTTCTTCTTATGTTTTGTTGGTCGGTACTATGTATGCAAGGGAACCTAAGCAAGCATCTACTGCTTCCACCTTCTGTTCTTGGAGAGAGCCTTCACCAGGAAGACAGAAAGAGGAGGGGACTGGCGGCTGCATAAGCAACCAGCAGCGCCTGCCATAGCGAGATGCAGAGTGTGGGTCATGTCTAGACAACGCCATTAATTGTCTGGTTAACATAAAGCCATGCTTAGCGCTGTTCCTGCTGATAGAAATGCAGAAAGCATCCATGGTACAAACACGTCCAAAAGGCTGCGTTTAAGTCCATGGCTTTCTAAGCCCAGGGAGACGTTATATATAAGCTGCCACAGCGTATGTGTCTGTGTAAACTTGAATTTCACAAAGAACCAGTGATGTGCTGGCATCGAGTCTGGCTCTCCTTGGTTCTTTTCAGCTCTTCAAAAATGTGTCCAAAGATGTTTTTTACTTTGACTTTCTTCTTTTCATGGTAAGAAGACACTTCTTTAAACAGCGCACGGGCCAACACTAATGAATAAGGCGATGGCCAAGACTGAAATGGATGGCGTGGCTGCCTTGCGCCATCTGTGGGGAGCGGGCAGAGTTGGCCTGCTTTTTCTTTAGTGCATAGCTTTGTTCTTATCTGCGAATGTTTGTATAGAGAGGTATCTCAGGGTGGATGCGCAGAAATTGCTTTTGAAATATGGATGGCTCTTATAATTGGTGTTCTTTTTTTCTTCTTCTTTTAAAATAGAAGCCTTTCTTTTGTCTGGTGCTCCCTGAGGGTAGAAAGAAGGTGCCACCCTCCAAAAACAGAGGTGAGGGTCCTATATGCTGTGGCCCTCTCCCGTACACGGGACAGTGTCACGGTGTCATGGCACGGTCGTTTCTGGGCACTGTGTGTATGTATTCTGTGAGACTGGAAGAGTCCATCGGCGTGTCGGTGGTAGCAGGCTCCGGGAAGAGGCCAGCCAGGCTTGGGAGCTGACCAACTTGGGTTTCATGCCCATCTCTGTTATTCTGTGGCTGGGAGATCTTGGGCAAGCTCTCTTTCTCCTCATGAGCCTTGGTTTCCCCAACTTGGGCACAAATTCTCTTAAGCTCTTTGTGTAAATCACAGGAATTGGATGGCCCAGGTGACTCCCAAAGCTCCTTTCCACTCCGAGCCTCTGACTCTGAAGACGAGGATTTAAGCCCCAACATTAGCATTATCTCTCTTCCTCCTCTGTCTTCTTTTCCTCCGTTACCATCATCGTCATCATCACCATCAGTCTCCTGGGTGTCACATCATACTGGGCACTGTCCTGAGTTTTCTACCTGCACAAACTAATGGAATCCTCTTGGTAAACCAGCGAGGTGGGTATTTTACTGACATTGCTGAGGCTCAGAGAGACAAGAGGATTTGCCCAAGGTCACCCAGTTTTTAGGTGAGAGAGTAAAGATCAGAGCTTCCTCGGATCTGTCTTGTTTAGAAGCCACTCTGTCCCTTTGATTTTTCAGATGCTTCCCAGGAAGGGGTCCACGTTCCTCCCATCAGTGCTCTGGGGCGAAGGAGCTCTGCTCCCCAAGGGCCAGGCCTAGGAAAAGCCATTGTGTGGGTTCAGGTGCTGAGCTTCCTCGACCGATCGCTGACCCCTCGGGGGAGGCGAGCAGGAGGCTTCTCCCCAGGACCCTCCTCCTCAGGCGTACTGTGCTCTGACGGGGACGTCGAGGGGTTCTGCCCCTCAGCTCTGTCCCCTCTTCTTTTGGGGGCCCCCTAGTTTTCCTTTGGGGGAACTACTTTTCTCCACTCTTAGTGCATGAGCTGGGGGAACAGACTCTCCTGTCCTGTCATCCCCCCACGCACATGGCGGGGATGGTCCCAGGATCTGTCTCCGTCCATCTGAGCACTCCTTCTCTCAGGCCACAGTGCAAGGCCAGTTGCCCATCCATCCCGGGATCCTCAACCCTGGGACTTTTTGTGGAGCTTTTCGGAAAGACAAACTTCCCTCCTGCTCGAGGGGAGTAAGCCGGCGGCTGGGCCCCCCAGGCGTGAAAGCGTGTCTGATGAACAAGCAGAGGGAAGCAGGCTGGGGGACGGGAGGTGGCGGAAGGCGCGTTTGAGCGCCTGGACCCGACAGTTCCTGAAGCCGGTGGGAGCGGGCTTTCTGTCTCCTGTAATGGGAAGAGCTGTGACTGACCCACCTGCTGCCCTGGCAGAGGTCAGGGAGGCCCTGACTCCAGCCCAGTTTTCAGCACATCTTCCCTGGAGGAAGCCTGCCGAGTTTGGGGCGTGACAGACATGGACAGCCCCACTGCTCACTGCGAGCTCCGACAGACTTTGGATATGTAGCTTTGGCTTGGAGACTGCTTCCATTTGGAGATGACTTTTTGATGCGGGAAACTGTTAGTTGCCTCCTGGAAAAGGAGGCTCATGAAGAGTCCCCTCTCCCCTGGGTGGGGACCAGAACTGCAGCTCAGGCGGAAACCGAGGCAGCCCGGGGGCCAGGAGGCTCTTGTATCTCTTCTCTTGGGGCACCCCTGACCTGGCTTCATTCCCCAGAGCCCTCGGCCTTCTCACGGCTTCCACTGCTTCACATCTCCGCAAGCCGGCGGTCCATCAAGGCCCGGACTTGAGCGCGTGACATCCTTGCAGCTCCAGTCCTCACCAGACAGTCTTGAAGGAGGACTAGGATGGACCAGCGCAACCCTTCACGGTACCCCTCGGAGTGCTGGCCGATCTGTGGGGTCTGAGGTCCGATACCATCCCAGGTCCAGACAGCACTGCCCAGGGCCGTGTGAGGGTCTTCTGTTCATCCAGTTTCCAACCAGTGGTGGGGTCACGTGACCTACGGTGGCCCCTTCAGGAGGGGCTGTGAGTGGGCAGTGCTTGGGCTGACCGCTCCATGAGAAAGGCTCTATTTGAATATATCCGGAATGGGCACTGAGTCATAGTAAAGGAGGTTTCATGTTAAGGGTCAGGCTAACAAGCCAGCTCCCATGGACCTTATGGCCTGGATGGGGGGATGGACAATAGACCAGAAAACACTCCAACATTAGACTAACCACAGTCTATGATAAAAGATGAGGTGTTGTCCGAGACAGCAAAGGGAAGGCCCAGTGTGCAGTCAGGGAAGGCTCCTTGGAGGAGGAGGCCTTTCAACTAAAGATTGAACAATTAAAGGATCCAGATGGCTCAAGACCTAAGGGACAGAGAACAGCATATCTGAAGGCCCCAAGCTGGAAATAAGACACTGCATTTGAGGAGCTTAACGTGAACTTGTGACCAGAACATTCAGGACGAGGAGGGCAGCGCAGTAGGGTACGGTGCATCAGAGATGTCAGCAGGGGCCGGATTCTTATAAGTCCTGGTATGATGTTTACGGTTCAGTTGAGGAACAATGAGAAGCCCATCAGGCTTTTATTCAGGACGGCTGGGCGCACAGACTGATTTATGCTTTCAAAGTCCATGACCTTGGGAAAGTCATGTTTTGTCTCTGAGCTTCTATTTTTCCCTCTGTAAACGTATATGATACATGAGCCAATTTTCGAAGGCTCCGTGAAGATGAAATGAGGAAATGTGCTAAAAGGAGATAAACCTATTTAAACCGGCGGAGCCTTGGCAGCCCCTGCACAGGGTTGCCTTTCTTCTCTTTCTCTTTAAAAGAAACTGCAAATTGTCGTCCACCTGCCAGCTCCTTTCTCCCCGGACCACCCTAAGATGCATTCTGGTTTCACGGGGCCACTTTCCCACTTGCCTGGCTACCACCCAAGTTTGGCCACTGTCTGCTCCTTCCTCATTCTTTTGCTGAGAACTTTGCACATTTACCATGAGGGGTGATTGCGTTTCAGACATCTTTTCCATTGTTAATCACTCCCAATCCGGTTTCCATTATTTCATCCCTCTGCCAGGGCCAAGCTCCTTCCCCCACTCAGCATTATTTAAGGCGTCTCACATAGGCCTTCTCTGGGTTTCATCTGAACGATCCCACTCTCCATAGAGCTTAGCTGAGTGCAGGAGATGGTGATTTTGTAATTAACCCGGCTGGAGAGAGGGTGTCACATCTGTGAGGGTGTGTTGGAGAGAATCTCGGAGTCAGAGGGAACAAGTCTCAGCCCTCCATTCCTCTTCATGGCCCTGTGGCCTTGGGTGAGTGACCTCACCAGTCTGAGGTCAGCTTCCCCATCTATAAAATGCGGGTGGGAATAGGGCTGACCTCCTGGGGTTGTGGTGCCCGGCACACAGCATGTGTTCAACATTAGCTCATGTCTCTGCCTTCCAGGCCTTCTCCCCAACCCAGGCCGCATTCTTTGACCTTTACAGTGATGGCCTGTGGCCTTATTCCCAGCATGCCCCATTCTCAGAACCTCTGGGCCTCCATATAAGCTTCTTTCCACGGACCACGAACTGTGGTCTTTGGGGTTAGAAAGCCTTGGGTTCCAACCTCAGTTCTACTGCTTACCAGCCTTGTCACTTCAGCTCTCGGACATTCACTTTCCTCGTGTGCTAGTGGAATGGGTTACGGGCACCAACCTCAGTAGTCATCCCAAATGCTAACTGAAATAATGTTCTGGAAACACAGAGTGTCAGTCCACGGTCGATCAGTGGCAGCTGCTGTTGCACATTATGGTGACACTAGACTGGAACCCCCTTGAGAGCAAGGACTGCGTGGTTTCCACCTTTGCATGCCCTTGGCACTGCAGAGCGCCTGGCCCACAGTGGGCCCTCGGTGGTTTGGGTTCCTTTGGTCTCCAAGCACAAAAATAGAGCTGCTTTGCAGCCAGCTTGGCCAGAACACTGGCATCCCCATAAAACCCTACCTGTTTACACAAATGTCACTTTCTAAGATCCCCAGAGGCAGGGCAGGATCTGAAAATGCCTGTGGGCTTTATTGTGCCATCAGACACCTGGCTGCTGTTCTTGGGGTGGGCTGGAGGAAGCTATGACCACAGGAGGCTTCTCTGCAGGGAAGGGCCTTGCTTCTAAAGAGCTGTTTGTCTTATTTACGTGTTCTCGTTATTTTTCTGAGAACCTTTTAAGAATTTCATTGGGAGTCAAAAAGTACATTTTGCCAAATTCCGAGTCCTTGTAACCACAAGGCCTGGTCCCTGTGACCAAACTAAGACCAAACCTTAACCTTCTGGCTCTGGGCGCTGTTTACTGCTGGCGAAAGACCACGCTGGGTTTCTCAGTAAAAAGGGTTAGAAAATTGTATGAAAGGGCTCAGAAGACTCATGGACATCAAATAGCTCTTACAAAACCAATGTTGTAATTAGTTAAGTATAAATGAATCAGAACCATATGGCTTAAAAGTTAAAGGAAAAAGGAGTTGGAGGGGGAAGAATGTCCTTTGGGATTTAATCAAACAAAAAATGCTGGAAAAATTGTTGATGTTCACCAAGCTCAGGCCCTGACTGGTCCTCCCAACCCGTTCTAGTTTTTTCTTCTTCCTCTGGTTCTCCCATGAGGCTCTGGGCCCCAGTCTCCTGAAGCCGGGCATCCTGGGATGGAGAAGGCGTGTTGCCGTGAAGCCGAGGTTACACTGGACACAGGTTCTGGGCATCGGAGGAGCGCGTGGTAGAGTGGGATCAGCTGCCCCTGGAGGTGACTCTGAGCCAGCCTTCCGGGCGGAAGGGGAGTTGGGGGGAGTGGAGTGGGCATTTTGGAAGAGGCAGCAGCGTGTGTACGCCTACCGAAGACGCGCCCAGCATTGGACTGTTAACGGAACGGCAAGTCACTTGGAAGGAAGGACTGGTTCTCAACTCACCTATGTCTTGCTGCCTCACTCACCCCCTTCCCCGTCGCTTTCTATCTCATCGCCTCTTTGCGTTTTCCTCGCAGCACTTTTCTCAGTCATAAGGGCTCCTATTTCTTCCTTTTTCCGACTGTCATTTACGTTGCTCTTAGGATATAAGTTTTTAAGTGAAGGGGTCTCATTTGTGCCGTGCCCTCCTGCCGTGTCCATAGCAGCATCAGATCTGGAGTGGCTGTCCCCTACGTATTTAGGGAATGAGTGGAAAATGAATGAGTGAAGAGCTTGAGGTAGAAGGCATGTGGAACAGGGAAGGCAGAAGGGCTGGAGTTATGGGTAGGAGCCAGCGTCCCGAGGGACTTTGGAAGTTATGCTCCTAAGGGTAATGGAAAGTCAAGCAAGGGTTTCAAGCAAGGATGTGACCAAGTCAGCACTGCGTCACAGGGGACGCGAACAATGAGGGTAGGAAACCTGTAAGTCTGGAGGAAACGAGAGGCAGAGCCTTCTTTGTTTTGCCTTTTGTCATCCTTGAAGCATGCACTTCAGTGCTCCGTATAGAATAGGTGCTTCATACACGCTGTGGAGTTAATCAATGATAAATGCTTGGGCTCCAGATTGCTACATACACGCCATTATTTTCTCATTTAGAAAATGGATCTTGTGGCTAGCTGCGGAAAATCATCTTCCAGAAAAAAGAGAGAGAGAGATGTGTATGTCTGCTCTGCCTCGAATGTTTTCCCTGAACCAGATTCTCTTTCCGGAGGGTGGTGGCCCTTGACAGCTCTCGGGTTACATGTGGCTGGGCCAGGCTTTCTCTGACGTTTCGCCGTGGTGAGTGGGTAGCGTGGAAAAGCTCTGGGCTGCGAAACAGGTAAGTTGCTCAACGTCCCTGGAACACCTCCGAGTACAGAACTGAGTGTTACTTGAGTAGTATTTTAGGTACGGAGGCATCTCTGTGTTGGGAGAGGATTGCATACCCCCGACTCAGAGTCGTTTATACCAGGGCCTTATTGCTGGAAGCCCAGGAGAGCCCAGACTCAGGTCCCTGAGCAGGTGTCTCTGCCTTGCTCAGAAAAGAAAGGGCGCAGACTTATTTCCCACCCACCTCTCCAGCATACCGGACCGCGCGGGGTAGCATGCTCCCCCTGCTGCCCAGCCTCTGGGCCCCCAGCATCAGGGGGAAGCCTGTCGGCTCCTCTGGGCCAAGGGCACGGCTGCCACCATCGCAAACTCTTTCTGTGCTTGCCATGTGCCTGTTCTTGTCCTGGTGTGCTCTCGGCGGACCGTGTCGGTGGACCCGGCTCAGAACAGACGCTCAGGCAGGTCACAGGCAGATCAGGGGAGGCCGGGGCAGGGCCCCTCTCAGCTTCCCGCAGGGATGGAGCTTTCCCAAAACCTGACTTCACCCCTTTCCCTCCCGCCGCGCCACTCCGCTCCTGTCGCATCAAGAAGCATCCGTCTCTCCCAGGTTTAAATAGGAACATCTGCAGCGAGCACTGTGGGCTGGGGGCTGTTCAGCAGCCAGCCAGCCTGCCTCCTGACAGCACCTTGCTTTCCCCACACAGACCCACTCTCCTGTCGCTGGGGGTAGTCCTGGGGGGTTCGCCTGCCTCCTCCATGGAAGCCGACAGCCGGTTCTCCTTCTCTCCGCTCAGCTGCACCAGGAGGTGAGCCTGTCACCCAGGTGAGGGCACCCGAGGCTCCCTCAGGGCCCAGGACCGGGAGTGAGGGACCGGAGCTGGGAGGCAGGGCCCGGGGCGCTGGGGCCGGCGGTGGCATACTGGCCACCCTTTCCCATGACCTTGCCGAGGCCTGTTGCTTCACTCTCCAGCAGGCGCTTGGTTTCTGGCTGTTCCCCAGACTTCATCACTGCCCTGTGCCAATTCTGCGAGCCCCTGATAGCCTTCCAGTAAATTCCATCTGATTACCACACAGCTCGCAATCAAGATCCCTGAGCAATACACAACTGTTTATTAAACACTAAGTGTGAGCCAGGCACTTCACATGTGACATCTTGTCAGAGTCCCAGACTCCCACGTGAGGAAGGCGTGAGTATACCTGCTTTCCCCGTGAGGACACGGCGGCCGTGGGGAGCCGTGGCGATGCGCCCAGAGCTGCCACGAAGTGGCGGCGTCAAATTAGAACCCAGGTCTTTCCTAGTCTGACTTCCATGCTTTATTGCCTCTCCTCTTCCTCGGTCTCGGCTCCCAGGGCCCCAGGGAGGCGGCGCTGGCTGGCCCCGACTCCCAACACGCAACCTACACTGCAGGCCCAAGACTCATGGCAAAAATACTTTCAAAATCTAATTTGCTCACATCCATGAACACCTGCCAGGAAGGAATTTGAGGCGATCGGTCTAAACATGGAAAGGCTGAGTTCACTTAGCCCAGAGGGGGCACCTGCGGGGAAAGGAGAAATGTGGTTAACCCTTCCGTGGAGTCAGCGGAGGAGGCCCCCATACCTTCCCGCAGCCCCCGGCCACCAGCACGGCCCGAGGCCAGGGCTCTGAAGGTCAGGCTCACTGCAGGGTGGGAGGGAGGGGGAATTCATGGGGACTGTGGATTTCTTTACATTCGTGCCTTTTCTGTTGTCAGTCTGGGGGATATTTGGAAGATGCTTGAGCTGCGTGTGAAGGGTCCTTTTCTGTTGTCAGTCTGGGGGATATTTGGAAGATGCTTGAGCTGTGTGTGAAGAGTCCTTTTCTGTTGTCAGTCTGGGGGATACTTGGAAGATGCTTGAGCTGTGTGTGAAGGGTCCTTTTCTGTTGTCAGTCTGGGGGATACTTGGAAGATGCTTGAGCTGTGTGTGAAGGGTCCTTTTCTGTTGTCAGTCTGGGGGATACTTGGAAGATGCTTGAGCTGTGTGTGAAGGGTCCTTTTCTGTTGTCAGTCTGGGGGATACTTGGAAGATGCTTGAGCTGTGTGTGAAGGGTCCTTTTCTGTTGTCAGTCTGGGGGATACTTGGAAGATGCTTGAGCTGCGTGTGAAGGGTCCTTTTCTGTTGTCAGTCTGGGGGATACTTGGAAGATGCTTGAGCTGCGTGTGAAGGGTCCTTTTCTGTTGTCAGTCTGGGGGATATTTGGAAGATGCTTGAGCTGTGTGTGAAGGGTCCTTTTCTGTTGTCAGTCTGGGGGATATTTGGAAGATGCTTGAGCTGTGTGTGAAGAGTCCTTTTAATTTCAGGCAGCTTCCTGAGTGAAATGTCAGGATTCCTTGGATCTGAGAATTTTGGGAGTGTCAGGCCTCAGAGAAATCTCCCTCCCCACCAGTGGCTCCTTAAGACTGTATTTTTTTTTTCATTGATTTGAGAGAAAGAGAGGAAGGGGAAGGGAGTAAGGAGAAAGGGGGGGGGAAGAGTGAGAGAGAGAGAGAGAGAGAGAGAAGCATCAACTCATTTTTCCACTTAGTTCCATTTAGTCATGCATTCATTGGTTGCTTCTCACATGTGCCCTGACCAGGGATTGAACCCTCAACCTCAGAATGCTGGGATAATGCTCTATCCACTTAACCACCCAGTCAGGGCCAAGATTATACTTTCTTAACGATGTGAAAAGACATTTGGGCGAATCTGTGGTTGAGCCTGCAGGGAAGAGAAACTACAGAGTGTTCTCTGTCAATGGAAGGGCAGAAATCCAGGCCCAGACTGGACACAGGCAGTCAGCAACTGGAGCTGGAGTCTGGATTCCATTGCCAAAGTGCGCCTACTACTCTGCCACCAGCGGTTTGGAAGGGTCCACACCATGTTGTGGATGTGGTCATGCTTTCAGGACAAATGTTGCGTTTCTCAGGCACCATGATGCTTGGTAAGGGTTTAATAAGCAGCTGCCTTTGCTGTACTTACCTGGAGAAGGGGTCTGGAGCAGTGGTTGGCAAACTCATTAGTCAGCAGAGCCAAATGTCAACAGTACACGATTGAAATTTCTTTTGAGAACCAAATTGTTTAAACTTAAACTATATAGATAGGTACATTCCTTATTGAGGTAGCGCCCGCACGTGGTATTTTGTGGAAGAGCCACACTCAAGGGGTCAAAGAGCTGCACATGGCTTGTGAGCTGCAGTTTGCCAACCAGGGGTCTGGAGGAACAGGTGCCCGAACTATTCATGTGGCTCAGGTTTAAGATGTTCTAGGGCAGGATGGACTGATGCTCATCCCAAAGCCCCAGTGAGTTTGAATCACTGTGGTGGGTGGAAATCCTAGGAACTATATCCTGATATTTCTGGTCATGTAGCCAAGCTCTGGGCAATGTTTACGTGAGAGAGAGAGAGAGAGAGAATCTGTGTGTGTGAAATTACGTTGTTTTTTAAATGGGACTGTGAATATTGAGATCTAATACAGCATAGTAAAGGGTGTCTGTAAGGAACAGAATCCCATGGAAAGTAGCTCAGAGCTGGTTTATGTATTTCTTAGGTGTTTTACATAAACAGTTATGTCATCTTTGACTAGGAATTATCTTACTTGCTTCCTTCCCATATCTATGTCTTTTATTACTTTTTCTTGCCTGTTGACCTGATAAATACTTCCAGAGTAATAATGTTGAATATAAGCGCTGAAAGCAGAGACATTCTTGCCTTGAACCTGATCCTCAGGACAAAGGGTTTAGTATTTCATTATTCAGTTTAATGTTACCTGTAAATGTTTTATAGATGGTCTTAATCAGAGCGGGGAATTTCTTTCCTATTCTTAGTTTGCTAAGAGACTTTAAAAAAATTTTTTTTATTATTATGTTTTTTACAGTGAATGGGTGTTAAAATTTGCAAGTGATTTTTCATCAATTATATAATTTTGATATTTAAATACAATGGTTGATTACATCCATTGATTTTGGAATGTTAAACCAACCTTGCATTCCTGGGATAGACTTCAGTTAGTTATTATGTAATATTCTCTTCATGTATTGCTGGATTTGACTTGCTAGTATTTGAATAAGAGTTTTTATGTCTATATTCATGAGACATATTTGTCTATAATAGTCCTGTAATATCTTTGTCAGATTTTAGCATCAGGGTTATACTGACTTTGCAAAACATGAGTTTTGTAGAAGACCAATATTACTTTTTTTAAAATAATTGTTAACATTTACTGGCGAAACTATTTGTGCTTCAAGTATTCCTTTTGGGAAGAATTTTGGTAAGATTTTAGTCTTAACATTTAATTATTGATATGGTTGGATTTTGGTCTACGGTTTTATTTTATTTACTGTTCTGTAGTCTTTGCGACTTTTTGTTCCTCTGTTTTTCTCTCCAGTGTTACTTGGGTTAGTCAAATATTTTTTATTTTCTCTATTGGATTTCTAGTTGTATCTCTTTGTATTTTGTATAGATTGCTCTAGAAATTACAATATGCATCCTTCCTTTATCAGAGATGGCCTAGAGTTAATACCGTACAACCTCACCTGAAATACGTTTTCACAAGATGATAGTTTCAAAGTCCCACTGCACTTCTCTGAGCCCAGCTTCATCAACAGCACTTCCCTAGGGTTGTTGAAGGATTAAATGAGCCCCTCTATGTAACCACTTGGCACATAGTAGGTACTTACATGGTTCCTTTTCTAGCTCAACTAAGAAAAAATGTATGTTTGGGGTTAGCAACAAGACAGGATGATTTCTCGTGTTTGTTTTGGAAAACAAGTCTTAAGCTCCCAGCCGTGACAGAGTCTGACATCATCAGACATCGGGCGCTTTAAGAATCACACTCTTAATTGAACATGTTCAGAATTTGTGATTAATTGCAGCCCTTTTTCAGAGCCTTTCCCTGAGAATTTTATTTTTCTCCCCCACCCAGCTCGGGGTCAGGCTTACAATGTAACAAGTACAATAAACTTCTCACTGAAGATGGCATCCCTCTAGTGCGAGCCGGAGCAGAGCTCATCTGGGTTATAAACCTATGCGGCTTGGAGTCACCTGGTGAGGTTTATGTGCAGCAGCTGAGGCCCAGGCTACCTAATTAGGACCAGAGAGTGGTCGCAAAGGGACGGGCGCGTATTCTAGGTGCCCTCCTCCAGTGTCTGTTTCTAATAACAGCAGCAAGTAGCAGAGGCGGCAGGGTGAGCGTAGTGACATCATCCCCCCAGCTGTTTTACACATCTGTAACATGGCTCATTAGGACTCTCTTAACACCTCATCCTTCCCCGCTCCACACAGCTCCAGTCGTGTGAGAAAGGGTGCTCTTACATGCAAGGGGCCCCAGAGATCGGGGCTGACTCCAGGGTCAGAGATGAGCGTGGGCCCTCCACTAGTCATCAGAGATCTCACCAGGACATCCCTGTTCGTTAGCACACGCTCCTTTAACGTGCTAATGGCTTCAGCATGAGGCTGGCACTTCTGTGTGATCGCGGCACTTGGGCCAATTTTGTATTGGGGAGAACATCTGTCGCAGCTGCAGAAGTGTTTTTGCTTATTTTGAGCATTGTAAGCTTTTCCTAGCCATGAATAACAACAATCGAATAAATCATCCCACAGTTTGTAGAGAATGGTTGTTTTTTCCAACCAGCACAAAAAAATGCCATGTCGTGCACTATGGATAGGATGCATAACAAATTCCACCATCTTTACGTGCAGCAGTCAACTACGTTTATTTAGATACTTGGAGTTGTATTAAGTCAGATGAATGAGAAGAGCTTCCTATATTTCATTGGGAAACTTAAATGACTATACTAGAAAACAAAAACAAAAGTGTTATTACTATTAACTATGGAGCAAATTCTAAAGTATAAGATACATGATGCTTACAAAGTAAAAAGAAGGGTTTTATGGGTAGACACCCTCATGGAATGCAGTTGAGTGCCCAGGTTTAGAGCCCCTGGTTTGAGTTCTATAATTTACTGAGGGACGACGGAAGGGGGAGCATTGGACCTCTTTTAAGTTTTCTTTCTTTCTTTCTTTCTTTCTTTCTTTCTTTCTTTCTTTCTTTCTTTTCTTTCTTTCTTTCTTTTTCTTTTTTTTTTCAGAGAGAAGGATATATAGGGACAGACAGACAGGAAAGGAGAGAGATGAGAATCATCAATTTTTCGTTGTGGCACTTTAGTTGTTCATTGATTAATTTTTCATATGTGCTTTGACCGTGGGGCTACAGCAGACCGAGTGACCCCTTGCTCAAGCCAGTGACCTTGGGTTCAAGCTGGTGAGCTTTGCTCAAACCAGATGAGCCTGCACTCAAGCTGGCAACTTCGGGATCTTGAACCTGGGTCCTCCACATCCCAGTCCAATGCTCTATCCACTGCACTACCTCCTGGTCAGGCTAAATTTTCTCGTTTTTAAATGGGGATGATAAAATGCTTCAGCTTTCTCGAGAGGATTAAAAATATAAAGTACGGAAGGTGCTTAGTATTATAGCTATCACTAGGCAAATGCTTCAATATGTTAGCTGTTATCGCTGCTATTACTATTTCTTCTACAATTGTGATGTTATGGAAATGCAAAGGTGTAATGGACATATACATATTTTATCAACCATTAAGTCCTGCCTGTACCAATGTTTCAACTAATATAAAATGGTATTGATTGCAAGAGGATTATCATATCGCCTCTAAGAAAGAAAACAGGCTGCTCATGAAACTGGCACGTTGCTTCCGAGTTTGGGTGGCAGAGGTTACACGGTGGGAACAGGCGACTACACAGTCCCAGTGGCTCACACACCCAGGTTTTTCTCTAGCTTATGTTACTTGTCACCTGCAGAGTGCGGGAGGGCTGGGCTCACTGCGGTCATTTGGGGACGGTATTAATTTGCTCCCATAAGAAGTGCCACAGACCAGGTGGCTTAAACAACAGAATTTATTGTCTCACAGTTCTGGAGCCTAGAAGTCCAAGATCAAGGGTCGGCAGGGTTGGCTTCTTCGCAGGCCTCCCTTCTTGGCCTCGGACAGCTGTCTTCTCCCTGTGTCTTCCCCGAGCCCTCTGTCTGCGCATGCCCGTGTCCTAACCCGCTCCTTATAAGGACACCGGTCAGGTTGGATTGGGGCACACCTTAATGCTCTTATTTTAACTTAATTACCTCTTTAAAGGCCCTAGTTCCAAATGTAGTCCCTTTCTGAGGTACTAGGGATGAGGCATCCAACGTATGAATTTCGAAGGGACGCAGTGGTCATTGGCAGGGACAGAAGTCCACGGCAGACTACACGGGCTCTATGCAAGGCTTCCCCTCAGAAACCGCACTGTTGGCCAGAGCAAGTCACACCGGCCCAGCCAACTTCAAAGGCTTGTGCAGTGGAGAGGGCAGTGCTACCTTGTTCCCAGTGCAAAGAGAACCAGCATAATTTTTGGAAGCTTAAGTACCATTCAGCGCAATTGCAGAGATGCTAACGTGGAAAAGAAATGTATTTTATTTTATTTTTATTTATTTATTTATTTATTTATTTATTTATTTATTTGTTTGTTTGTTTTTTACAGAGACAGAGAGTCAGAGAGAGGGATAGACAGGGACAGACAGGAATGGAGAGATGAGAAGTATCAATCATTAGTTTTTCATTGCACATTGCAACACCTTAATTGTTCTTTGATTGCTTTCTCATACGTGCCTTGACTGCGAGCCTTCAGCAGACCGAGTAACCCCTTGCTTGAGCCACCAACCTTGGGTCCAAGCTCGTGAGCTTTTGCTCAAACCAGATGAGCCCTCGCTCAAGCTTGCGACCTCGGGGTCTCGAACCTGGGTCCTTCCACATCCCAGTCTGACACTTTACTCACTGCGCCACCGCCAGGTCAGGCAAGAAATGTATTTTAGAACCAGTAAGCGCATGGTGAGAGTGATAGTCAAGCCACCCTCTCTAGGCCTCAATTTTTCTGTCTAGGAAATGGATTAGATAGTTCTCTAATCATCAATAATTTAATGATCATAAATTTGAATGGCCATTAAAAGTACTAGAAGGAAATTCTGGGAGGGATCCGTAATCACGTGGGCCTTTGAAAATAACCTGATTTAGTAGCCTGAGCGCTCTTTTCTTCCAAGCAGGTCCTGAACTTAGAGCGCATACGTTGTCTATTTCCTCTTCTGTAGCTCTCAAGGGGTGTGGTCAGGCTAAGGGATTGAGACTTAAGTTGGGTAGGTGGCACATTCCTCTTTCCACCATTAGAGAGGTTCTCATGGCTCCCTCTCCCCCGGGCACAAAGCAGAGCAGATGGAAGGTTCAGATCTGCAACAACCATTTGCCACACAGGAATCCCAAGAACAATGCCAGCATGGTGCCAAGCGTTGTTAAGGAAACTGTACTTGACCTTATTGGAGCCCTCGGACCTATCTGTGCCTAAAGCCAGATCTTTCCAATAACATGAATCAAAAATCCTCTCTTTTGGATAAAATACTTTGGAGTTGGGTTTTCTATCACTTGCACCCAAAAAGATCCTATTTGATATGGAACAAAATTATGATTTTGATAATTTAACCAAATAAGAACCACAATACTGTCGCTGAATACTGAAAGAGATAGTTCGGTGTGACCTTCTTGCAGAATGTCAAGGGACCATGTCTATCAGATTTTAGATTTATCAGATTTCTGCTGTACTCATCAGAATTCCTGTCTCAGAATTTTGTTTTAGGAGTTAAGCTTTAATGTCACATATACATATTCATATGAAATTCACTAATGCATTTATTGCAAAAATATCACTGAAGATGTCATCTGATATATTACTCAGTGATGTCTTCATAAATAAATTTCTTTTAGAATTCAGTGTTAGGGGAAGTTGGGGAAAGGGTGAGGTACACCCTCCTCCTCTTCTGAAAATACGTGGATAACTAATCTTGTATTCGTTTTTGCCTTGGCTGCCAGGAAGCTCAGAACTAGATTCAAAGCTCCATCTCAAGTTATTCTGTACCACCCCAGGATCGAGACAGTTTCCCTTGGTTCTTGTGTGTTGTGTATCATATAAATATTTTTGTTTTGTGCCAACTCAAATTCCTGCATGAAAGAAGCATGTTATAAACAAGTTTGTAAGTTATGCTGAGTGTTCCCTCCGAACTGAAGCCTAGAAAACTAGGCAGATATGGATGGGAATTCTAAGAGTCATGCATTTGCATTCTCCTGACCCGCACAGCTTTCTGTGTGTCACCCCTGCAGAAGTAGATCACTTCTCGGTGCGGCTTGGGGAGAGAAAATCGATGTGAATCAGACAGGCTGTGGTTGCTAACTAGCCATGGGGCCTTGAGCGAGTCAGACGAGTCCTTCGAGTTGCAGTTTTCCTTCATGTAAAGGAGGGAATGCCCATCACAAGGAATGGCCCTGGAGAGTCTGGATGCATGGTACCCCGCACGGCACCTGGCCAACAGAGGCCTCAGTGGTGGCCACATCTCCCTCTCTCAGGGCATTGCCCCTGGCTTCTTGTACCACATCTCTGCCCACATCATGTCATTTCCCTTCCGCCCCTTCCCCTTCATCCAGAGGCAGCCTCAGAGCCAGTTCCAAGTGTCTGTGCATGTGACGTGGGAAAGGATACAAAAGGCAGACCTGTCTCTCACTGAGATTCATGGGGCAGGGAGCTCCCCAAACACAGGACAGAGTTCAGAGGCTGGGCACCCAGACACAGGAAGGAAAGTGTCCCCCACGCAGAATCCTTCAGAATGCTGTCCCACGAGTCTGAGAAGATGCTTTCAAAGGTCGTCTGTGAGGCTTGATAGGGAGCTTAGCACACCAGGTGCTCAGCAAAGCTTGTGACTTTCCAGAAGTTGTGTTGACTCTCCCTGGAACTGAGCAAAGACAGGGGTTATGAATCAGCTGTGCCTGTTAAGCCCCACCGTGGCCACAGAACAGGCTCCAAGCACGTGCTCTAATGCACCCTGGGAACATGGGGGCTGTGCACCTCTCAGGGGTAACCCAGAAATGAAACAGAGCAACAAACCAGGTTGACGAGATGACTTCAAAAGCCAGAGCCTCTCAGTTCCCAAGAAATCAGCTGGAGAACATTACAGTCGAGCAGAACTGAAGGCAGACAACTCATTAAAAGGATTGCCCTCCGTAATGAAAGTCATACTGGCTGAGAGACCCAGCAGGCCCCGGGAAAGCCCCGGTGCGTCCGGGCCCAGAGTGCAAGTGCAGACACTGCGCTGGCTTCCAACCACGGGAAACAGTCGCTGCCTTTCAGGCGTCCTTTCTCCAGCTTGTCTGTTACTCCCTCTCCCTTCACTTGCCCAGAGGACAGCACTTTACAAGGTGCTCAAACGTTCAGAATCCGTTTCCTCATGTGTGAAAGGGCTCATTATGTGTACTAAGTGATTATGCAATCTAAGGTTGAACACATTTTGGAGGGCCAGGTGTCAGAGGTCCCTTTGAGCATCTGATGAAAACTGTTGATCCCCTTTCTAGGGAGAAAATGCACACACACCACAATTTTGTATACAGTTTACTGAACACACTGAAGTTCATCCATGGAAATCTAGAGGCCAGAGCATGAACAGCCTGGGAGGCAACGCTATTCAGATGGACATTAGGACACTATAGCAGGTAGGAATTACTTTCAGCTCTTTGGAAGAGACACAGAATAAGACAGACATTATTCTCTTTTGTAAAAGAATCCAGAAGTAGACAGTTCAGTAAGCTGATGTCCACAATTGTCAACATCCCAGACTGTTTTCTCTCTCAGCTCCACCATCCTTAGTGCTGGTTCCCATCATCGACATCTCTGTAGTCACTAGATGGCTGCTGCTGCTCCAGCCATCACGTTAGCATTCCAGGCAGGAATGACCTGGGAGGGAGAAAGTCACAAGGGCCTCCGAGCTGAGTCAGCCCTTTAGTCACTGTGTTTTCCTGGAAGCCCTACCCATTGACTCCCACCCCCGTGCTGTTGGGCAAAACATAGACAAATGCCTGAAAGGGCTGGGAAATGTAGTTTCTCAGTTGGATCTGTTGCCAGTCTTACTGCATTTGGGGTTCCTTATGGATGTTGGGTAGGAGCAGTGGGAGAATTAGAAGCAAGGATGTGCCAAGGTCATGTGGCCAGCCAGCACTGTGGATTATAGATTAGGAAGAGTGAGAGAAGTAGGAGGTGGGGAGGCTGTACGGGAGCCTGAACTCGTCTGGGGGCTGCAGGGATGGAGAGAAGCAGATGTGGAGGAGGTGGAGTCGACAGGACGTGGTGGTGGAGAGCATGTGAGGGTAGAACTGAGCAAGTCGTCGGGATACACCCCTGGAGCCAAGTCACGGGGAGAAGCCTCGGGGAGTGGGGAAAGACCACAGCTTCCAGCTCACCAGATTGAAGATGGGGACCCTGAGCATTTCTGAAAAGATGACAGCGTGCTCTCACAACGTCTCCTCTCCATGGAAAGCCAACAGCATTCTGATTTTTCATGTAACTAAAAATGCTTTTTCAAAAGTTAGCTTTATTCCGCTACAGCTCACAACGACAGATGCACACGTCTTTAAGTGCACAGTCAGTGAGTTTTGTCAACGCGTGTGCCTTTCGTGCAGCCTCCACGCCAGTTGAGATAGAGACCGTTTATGTCACTTCTGCGTGTCCCCTCGGGCCCCTTCCCGCTCAGTGCCTGCGGCTCCTGCCCCAGGCAGCCACCGACCTGATTCCTGTCTCCGCAGTCTGCCCGTTTCAAAACATCGCGTGAGGAAGTCATTCGGAAGATGCCCTTTTGTGGCTGGCTTCCTTCCCTCGGCTGTGAGTGTGAGAATTTCCACGGGGCACTAGACCCTCCGCTCCTCCAGGGCAGGGCTGTTTCTGTTGGCTCAGCCCTGGCTCTCCAGCACCCAGGGGGCACCCGAAGCATAGTGAACCCTGACACATGGGAAACCTCCAGGGGCCCCGAGCCCCGCCAGCACCCCGCCTGCACCCCGGCCTTGTTCGGGTACAGTGCCTGAGTGCAGTCTCGAGAGGGCATCCGGCAGTTTAAAACAGCCTAAGAAACACCGTCTTAAAATAACTTTTTGTTTTTGTTTTTCAATTACAGTTGACATTCCATATTGTATTAGTTTCAGGTGCACGACAGAGCGGTTAGAGATGCGCTGTCTTTCTGTGTTGACTTGCCCGGCTCTGAGCACTTGCTGCTTGCTCAAGGCCACATTGACACTTAGGAGTACGCCGTGGGGCAGCCTCAGCGCTCCAGGTGAGGCTGAGGACCGGTGGGAGGACAGGGGCGGTGGAGAGGGGGGCCCAGGAGAGCAGCATCCCTCCCGGCAGGCTGCAGCACGGCCACCATCTTCCTTCTGGCACCCGCTTTCAGTCCCGCCGCAGCCGCTTGGGCTCCTACCCCCAAACAGCCGGGGAGTTGCAGCTCTGGTGGGGTTGGTGCCGTCATGGGGACTCCACCCGCACAGGGACGCAGCCGGCACAGCACACGCCTCTCCCGGAATCCGCCCGCCGAGCTCATCGCCTTCAGCCTTCAGCCTTCAGCCTTCAGGCCTTTCGGGCTGGCTGCCTCCAGGCCGAGCCTCACATGCTCTCCGATCCAGTGTCCCCTTCCTAGCCAGAGGCCCCTCAGCTGGTCACAAACCCACCCCTGAACCAGTCAGTGCAGCGGTGGCGTGGAACACACCAATGAGCTTCAGCCTGAGCCCCGTCCTCCACTCTGGGGCTGGGGGAGCCTGCCAGGCCACATAGAGGGAGAGTGCGGAGAGGGTCCTCCCTCCACACACACCCACAGGAACCGCGAGCTCCTCCTGAGACCCTGGACGGGTGCTGGGGAGGCAGTGACGAAGGCCCAGAGGTTGCTGTACCCCCTCCCCCCATACTAGTGTTTTAGAATGCAGATGAATGGTCAGAAAGCTCTGGGTTCAGATCCTTCCTCGGCCACTTACTTGCTATGTGACCTTAAGCAAGTGTCATTTGAGCTTCGAATGTCTCAGTTATGAAGCAGGGTGCATACTTCCCCCTCACAGTCTGTATGTACAAATGAGTGATCCTGTGAAGGGCCCCATTTGGCATCCAGGCCACGGGCAAGCACTAAATGGAGGCAGTTTTTATTATAATTACTATCATCCCCTGGCCTGGGCCTCTGGGAGCCCAGAAGTACCCAAGGACCAGCTGTGGATCGTTAGGCTTCACGTGGCTGACATCTGGGCTTAGAGAAGCAAGTGTCGAGGATGTGTCCCTGTCACCCAGACCACAGGGACACCTGCATGGGGAGGGTGAGGCAGGCCTCCGCCCATCCTGGCGTCTCGGGACTTGTTTGATATAAGCCCAAGGGCACGTTAGCATCGTATCTCCTTGCGCACTGATACAGGTGCAGAGGCTGGGTCCCCGGGGCTGGGAAGCGTGAGGAAGCCTGGCAGGCTGAGGTGTCAGTCTGTCTGATGCTGTCACTGCCATCTATGAGCCCGTACTGCCGGTGAGGCCTGGGCCTGGGCCGTAACCTGGGCGGAGACTGCTAGGTGCGGTCTAGCACCCACTGCCCTTCTCTCTGGTAGGACCAGCCCCCTGATTTAAGTTGAGCGCACCACCTAGAGTAAGGCAGCATGTCTCCTCCTGCCCCTTTCGGCCGGCTGGGACCGTGTTCGAACCCATGGGCTAAGCCGAAGGGATATGTGCAGTGTCAGTATCCTGCCCGTAAAGGGAAGGGCATGTCCACCCCTCCTCATGCTGCCTGGCATGCAGGCGTCATGGTGAGCCATGAGGACCACGTGGACGGAGCAATGCCTGGGAAATTGCAGAGCAGCCGGAGAGAAGGGGTCTTGGTTCCTGGAACCTTGGTATCAGCCTTCACTTGCCCACGCCTGGGTTCTTGTTTAACGTGAGTTCTGTTGTACAAGAGACCCTAGCAGTCCACACGCATCTGTATGAGAACATGCTTCCACCCTCTGTTGAGATGAGGAAACCAGGGCTCAGAAAGGTTCGATGACTCGCCCCAAGTGTGTTACTAGTGTCACGCTAGTTGCTGCACGTTGCCCACTGTGCCGTGCCCACTAGCCAAGCGCTTGTCTCTCTCACTGCGCCGAGAACATACCGAGGGTGAGGAGGACGCCTTCCTGGCCAGGTCTCCGGATCGAGCGCAGCGCAAGCACGTTGAATGGACAGGGTCATGGGAGCTCTCCCATGGGAACTTTCTTTGCCGCAGGCAATGCCTGAAGGAGACACCAAGCCTCAAAGCCAGTTGTCCCCGGAAGTGGCACCTTGGTGCAGTTTTGAGAGGCTAGTGTGTGGATGTGTGGACAGAATGGGCAGGAAGTTGAAAGTGGTCCCTTTTTTTCTCAGCTTTGTGGGGGTATAATTGAAGAATGAAAACGATATATTTAGGTGTACTATTTGTTATTCTGGTATCTGTATACGCTGTGGAATGATCCCTGGTCAAGGTCACTAACGTAGGTGAGAACATTTGCTGAGAGCAAGAGGAACAGGTGAGGCTGGGGTTGGGGAAGAAGAGACTCGGGTTTGGGACAGCCACTGGGCAGGGGGGGGCTCGCCGGGGGACCCCAGCAGTATTATCGGGTACCATGGAGGACTGGGGTGAGTTTGGAGCCCACGTGTTGAAGCGACTCCAGGATGTCTGCTGTGGAGTTGATACCAGGGAAATCAACAGTTGACTAGATCTAGGGTTGGGTTTTGCCAGGTGGGAGCACTGGAAGAGCAAGGGCACCCAGGGACCTGGTGCAGGTGAACAGCTGGGGTTCAAGATGGGGTACTAACCAGGCTTCTTTCCATGGTGCGTGACAAAGCCCCGCCGTTAGCTGCCTTAAGTAGATTGGCTCATATTCAGAAAATGGGATGGCTTCAGGCATGGATGGATCAAAGGGTTTAAACAGTGTCATTGAGATGCTCTTTATCTCTGGCTCCGCTTTCCTGTGTTGGCTTCCTGTTCAGGCAGCGTCTCCCCCGGCCGTGCCCATCCTCGCCCCCTGCTGCTCCAGGTCTGCAACCAGCTAGTTGAGCAACTCCATGTTCCCAGGGCCCCCGATGTCATGCAAGGTTTCCTCATCCTGGACCAGCGCAGATCCCGTGCCTGTTCCTGAACCATCACCGTGTCCAGGGGATGGAATTCTCTGGTTGGCCGGCTCTGGGGCATGTGCTCACCCCTCGAGGTCATCCCACTTGAAACACAGACAGGTGCGGTGTCCTTTCCACGTGAAGAAGAGGAGGGCACAGGGAAGGAGAGGAATGGAGCTGACTGGGAGCAGGAGCGTGCAGGCTGTGGGCGGGGAGTTGGTGTCGATGAGAAGCTAGGACAAGTGAGGGGCAGACAGCAGACTGAGGGAGAGTGCTGGGCGATGAGGAGCCAGGACAAATGATGGGCAGACAGCAGACTGAGAGAGAGCGCCGGGCGATGAGGAGCCAGGACAAGTGATGGGCAGACAGCAGACTGAGGGAGAGCGCCGAGCGATGAGAAGTCAGGACAAGTGATGGGCAGACAGCAGACTGAGGGAGAGCGCCGGGCGATGAGGAGTCAGGACAAGTGATGGGCAGACAGCAGACTGAGGGAGAGCGCCGGGCGATGAGGAGCCAGGACAAGTGATGGGCAGACAGCAGGCTGAGGGAAAGCGCTGGGCGATGAGGAGCCAGGACAAGTGATGGGCAGACAGCAGACTGAGGGAGAGCGCTGGGCGATGAGGAGCCAGGACAAGTGATGGGCAGACAGCAGACTGAGGGAGAGTGCTGGGCTTGAGGCGCGGGTTCGCCAGGGGCGTTTGCTGCAAGCAGCAGGCATTCCCTCTGTCCTGAGCCAGAGGGTCCTCCTTCGAAGAACTTCGGGCCCTCCCCGAATCGGCAGGAGGCAGGAGAGCTCGGACTGGATGTGAGCTGGAACCGAGAATGTCCTGGGATTGGTGGCAGAGACACAGCTGAAACACCCAGTCCCAGCTCCACTGCTGTGAGTCTGGCCTCCAGCTGTCCCCCTGTCCTCAAGTCACGTACTCCAGGATCAAAATAACAGACGAAAGCATCCTACTGGCCGAGCTTACGTCCTGGGTCTGCCCTGCGGCTGCCTGCAGAGAGGAAGAGGACCCCCACTTCCCACCTAGGAAACAGCCCAGAGAGCAATGAACAGACCAGCAGAAAGAGCGACTGGACATTAGAAAGCCAAACGAGCAGCGCCACCATCGGCGGGAGAGGGCCAGGTGAGGTGGTGCAGCTGCCCGTCTCCAAGCTTGATTCTCACAACCACCTTTGGGGTCTTACTGCTTACGGAGGGGGAAACTGAGGCTGTGCCGGGTGAAGTCACTCACTGAAGTTGCTATTCCAGACCCGGGGTCTGCCGGTGCCCCAAACCCTGGATCTTTCTCATTTCCCTCCCCAGTGGGGGTGGTCTCTGATCACCACACTCGAGTGTGGCAGCCCTCGGACACCCTGGGAGTGGCCTGTGCCTCACCTGGAACTGGTCCCCAGACTTCCTTTTGTGACCGCCTCCCACACCCGAACCGAGCTCGGGTCACCATCTCTGCAGCAGTCCTGGAGAAAGGAGGGCAAAGGACATCCCCAGCCTTCTCGAGCCGTGGTGCTTGGCTGTTTGTTTTGTCACATGTTATTTTGATGTCCCATAAAAACAAAAAACATGCCAAGGCCTGTGGAATCCACTCTGGGAGACGGGTCTGAGTCCCAGGGGTGTGGACAGGCCATTAATGACCCAGGCGCCAGGGCCAGGCCCGATCCGGCTCTGAGGCTCCTTACACAAGACCCCATCCCACCCCACGCCCAGGGGCAGGGTCTCGGGGCTGTCCCGTAGCCGGGTGGGACGGACACATCCTGACGGGCTGGAACCACTTCCTGCTCACTGTCCCGAGTTCTGGGGGAGCCGGCCCTCACTTTGTGTACTCTCCAAGAGGGAAAACTTCCTGTTTGTGAAGGGAAAAAGCCCTCCAAACAGCTCCACGACTCTTCGACATCAAAGTGTTCTTACAAAACAGCGTCCTAATGGCTTAAGTATCAATGAATCAGGAACATATGGATCTCATTTGCCATAAAGTGCACACGGGTTTAAAAATCCTGAGGAAAAATGCCAGGCAAAATATGTTTCAGGTTTTATTGAACCAAAAAACTCTAAGAAGATAGATTTTCGATGGTCACCCAACCAGAAGACAGGTCTGGCTGCAGAGAAGGCTAGGTGCCCTTAAGCCACAGTAGCTTAAGCCGTGGCCCTTGATATCAAGGACAAATTAAGTTAGCTTTTGAAGTAATTGGGATCTAAACGGCTTTTGTAGGATCTTCTCTTTTTTTATAGGAACATTTTAAGTACGTATGAAAGAGCTTGTGTAATTTTCCAGGACAACAGTAGGTCTGAAATGTCGGCGTGAACCAGGGGCTCCATGCCGTTTGCATGTTTGGACGTCCTCATTCTCTGTGGGGACACACAGGGAAGGAACCGCCGAGGAGGCGCCCCAGAAAGTCTCCTTTCCCCCCACTTTAAAAATGGAAGGAGAGAGAAAGGGAGGAGAGACAGGAGAAAGGCAGGAAAAGAAAGAAGGCAGGCAGGGAAGGGCTGATGGGGACGCTGGAGGGAGGGAAGAGAGAAGAATGTTTTCACGTTTTCCTATAACCGAAGTTTCCACATCAGGAAAAACGGCGTCACACTCCAGTGTATTAGCCACTGAGCTGTTTTATGTTCTGCGTTCAGCTTTTCTGGTCCTAGATTTCTCCCTGGTTTGCAACCTTGCTTTGTGAACACCGTCGTGAAGACATGCCTCACCGTGAACGCACTCGGACTGGATCGGGTTTCCAGTGGTTCCTCTCCAAGACGTTAACCCGACGAGAATCCGTGTGCTGCGGAGCGATCTGTCGGAGCCGCTTAGAGGGGCAGATGAGAGGATTGGAACGCGTCCCGGGGTTCGTAATGAACCCTTAGCCCAGACAAGGGCTGAAGAGGAGGCTGTGGTTAGGGGTCTCGAGGAATTCACGTGGCTTTGCTCTGGACGGGGCCGGAGCGGCTCCATGCTGATAGATGAGCATTCCTGTCTTTTGGCTTCTTTACCCTCCTTCACCCTTTGGTACGTGAATCAGCTCTGGCCACCGATGCCTCATGCATGAGAACACCAGATTACCATTTGGCTTTATTTTTAGGGTTTTGATTGTGTGTATGTGTGTGTGTGTATGTGTGTGTTCTTGTCACTTTCAAGTGGAATATGGTATGTTATAAATAAAGCCACACTTTCTCCCGTCCTGATCACACACCATATGAGCGTGTGTGGGGGGTAGGGGTGGGGGGCTTGGGGGGGTGCATATGCAACACACAGGTCCACACGCATCTGAGATTTCCCTTTGAAATCCCGGGGCCTGGCCCACACTGACATGAAATTATTATGTACTTTTGTTGTACAACAAATTATCATCCTATACTGTTGCAACAGGCATTTCTACAGAGAGTGCAGGTTGTAGTAATTTTGTCATATGGAGTAATATGTCACATAGACCATTCTGGATTTAGACCAATATATACAGTTTCTGGCCTAAGCAGTAACACATGTTTGGAGGAGAGACCGTTTCATTTTACTGGAATGGACAGTAAGTAGAAACACATTCCAGATTTCTTTTTTCTTTTTTTTTCCCCCCTGCCCTGAAACTTGGCAGCCGGAGGCCTCCTCGCACTTGATCTCAGGTTTTCAGCTGCTCACGAGCCGCAGCGCACAGAGCGCTCCGATGCCCCTCTGCTAGTGGCCGGAGCCTGCCGGGACCTCGCATCGCCGCCCAGCCGGCTTCCCAGAATGCCTCCGAGAGCCGTTTGAAACGAATGCAAACGGCACTCAACATGTGCCCAATGACATGCTCACTGAAGTTCAGGACTTTTCTGAAGCTAATTTTATGCTTTCGAAGCCTGGCCTTGTAGAAACATTCTTTTTATGCCCTTTGAGTGGAATTGAGAGATGGCAGCCCAGGGCAGTGATACGTCCACCCCAAACCCAGGAGTCCCACCTCGGAGACCCTTGGGTATCTGCTTGCCTGGGTCCCCAAGGGGACACTGCTTTACCTGCCACTTGTTCTAGGTGAGCGGTGGCGGTGGGCAGTGACGTTGCTAGCTGATGGCATTTGCTGCCTCCGGGCCTGGCTTCTGGAAAAGTGGGGACAGAGCTGGAGAAAGGAAGGGGCTTCATGTCAACTGGACGCCTACTTCGTGCCTGCTGTGTGCTTTGTTCAAATTGTACTTCCCTCGAACGTTCGCTCTCATACTGTTTGCGGATGAGAAAACTGGTGTTTGACCCTCACGGTGTCTCTCGGGTGTTGCTGATAAAGTGACCTGACCTAGGACTCAGACTCGCCCTCTCCAGTGGCACTTGCCTGCGGCCCAGCGCATTAGTTCGTATAGACCCCTTGGGAGTATAAATTCCTGAGGTCCAGGGTTCCTGAACTTCTTTTATCACCTCACTGCCCCCTTTAGTCCTCATATTAGTTGAGAGAACCCTTTCTGAGTGTGGTTTTTGTCCCCCTGGGGACATCTGGCAATATCTGGAGACATTTATTGTCGGGACTGGGTGGAGGGGTGCTCCCAGCATCTAGTGGGTAGAGGCCAGGGCTGCTGTTACCAGAGGGCAGCTCCGACCGCGAGGGGTTATGTGGCCCAGATGTGCCCGTGCTGACGCCGAGGAGAGCCTGGAGAAGAAATGCGGCACGCTAGCGAAAACAACCTCAATGATTTGTTGTTTTTTTTAATTATTTTTTTTTATTTATTCATTTTAGAGGGGGGGGGAGAGAGAGAGAGAGAGAGAGAGAGAGAGAGAGAAGGGGGGGAGGAGCAGGAAGCTTCAACTCCCATATGTGCCTTGACCGGGCAAGCCCAGGGTTTTGAACCGGCGACCTCAGTATTCCAGGTCGACGCTTTTATCCACTGCGCCACCACAGGTCAGACTCAATGACTTGTTTTAAAGACTTAAAAATAAAAAAGAATCATGAATAGCAGCATTTAATAAATATACTTGCTTAGAAAGTTAAAAACATCGTTCATCCAACGTAGCTCCTGACCAAAGAAACGAGAACGAGAAAGGGCTCCAGGGGCAGAGAGAGCATCAGATGGGACAGCAGCTTCCTGAGGGCAAGCGGTGTGATGTCACTTCTGGGCCCCCATTAGCATGCAGTCGGCGCTCACTGAACGCTTGCCCCGTATCTGATCGAATGACTAGCGCTCCTGTTCTATAATGTCACACTGAATTGTACCAGCCCCTGCATTGCTGCGTGTCGTGTCCTATGATCCACTCAGTCTGCAGTATCCCAGACTAGCCGTCGACGGGGACCTTGCTGCCTCACAGAGGAGCCCACTCTATCTTTGGATGACGGTAACCATTAGAAAGGCAGTGGCTTCTCATGGTGATCCGGAGCCTCTCTCCTTGGGAAGGGGCCAGTTGCTGCTGTTGAGTGATCATTGATCAGGGGGAAGATGTGTCTCCTCCCAGGAAGTCTTCCCCTCTGCTGAACCTCTCCTTCCTACCCCTTCCTGCCTCTGAAACCAGTATCTCTGGAGGTCAGAGCTTAGTGGGAGTGGTGACATGGGGCCCTTTGAAGCCAGATGGCTCCGGGTTCTACTGTCGACTCTAATCCTGTGTGGCTGTGAGACCACTGGGCCTTGGTTTTCTCATCTCTAAAGTGGGCATGTGATGCCTATCTCACAGGTCCTATCCAGGGAAACCATTATGATATGAACGTCGCTATTATTTATTGAGTGCTGGGCGTAAACACAACATGTTCTATTAGCCCCACTGTACTATGAAGGGAGCTGAGGCCGAGAGAGGAGTCAGGAAGTGGCAGAGAGGACGCCGTACCCAGGACAGATGGGGTTCAGAGGTGACCTGTTATGCTGCGAGTGCCCAGGTTATGCTGAACCTGTCAGTCTCCCCATCCCAGGCCCACGCCTAAGAGTATTATTGGTGTGGCCTTCGGTCATTTCCTTGACTTTGTCTCAGTCGCTCAAACAGCCAGTAAGCTCTGAGAGGCCACGATCTCTCCTTCCCTGTGGTCAGCACTCTCCTCGCCCCCTCCCTCGTTCTGGCACAAAGAGGTGCTCAGGTGACATCTGCTGATTTGAAAAAATGTGAAAGGGCAGCATCTTGCCCTTCCTTCCATCCCTTCACACACACACACACACACACACACACACACACACACACACGTGGACTCATATTGCCATACGCTCACACAAGCTCACACATATGGGCTCACACTCACACACACTGACATACATACCCTGCCCCTGGGTACCATGTCCTTGGTGAGCGGGGGTCCCAGGTGGGGCCCGACTTCTGGTTTTCATCACGTTGCAGGCCTGCCTGGGAAGCGAGGCCGCGTTCAGAGACGCAATATTAAAAGGTATGCTTTCCGCTGAAATGGTTTTTAAGCATGTACATTTCAAATCCATTTCATTTCCAGCCATCAGTTGAAATCAAGCCGTTTTGTACATGTCACATACGTTCGCGTTCTGGGAAGGCCCGTTTCTGGAGCCGTGGCTGCCACATGTGTGTGCCAGAGGGCAGGGCACGGGGTCCGCAACGCGAATGACTTTTCCATGTGGGTGACTGTGGTCGTCAGGAAAGCATCTCACAGCCGTTTACGCTTTCTCAGTTTACCAAGGGCCCGCATCTGTTCCAAGGCGGGGCTGGGGTAGCCCGCGGCCCACCCTACCAGTGCCAGGAAGACCCTCCCTGGCCAGCTCTGACTCTGTAGAAAAGAAGAGAAGGGGGATGAATAAGAGATGTTGACACATGCTCTGAAGAGGCCAAGGAATTCTGTTTACTCCTTGGTGATATTTCTGCCTTTTGTTGTGGCAAAGACCTGCCTTTTACTGCATTGTTGAAACATCTTCAAAGTCTGGAAATCTGAAGGGCATTCCAATAAAAACCTTTGTTGGGCTGCAGCGGAGAGAACCCCAAATTCAAATCAGGTCCCAGCACTTGGCAGCAGTGGCAAGAACTGGGCAGCAGGAGCTGAGGGTGCGTGGAGAGGCCCCTGTCCCTGTGACCGGAGAGGGATGCAGAGTACCAGCTGGGGGGGCAGCCAGTGAAGGGTCCCCGAGAACACTGTGGGACCAAACAAAGCCTGGTGGGAACCTAGGTTTCACCTACAATTCAGTGAGTTACTTGGGACCTCTCTGAGCCTCAGTCTTCTTATCTGTAAAGTGGGGGGCTGGTATAAAGACTGCAGACAAACTGAGGTTTTTGGCATATGGGATGTAGTAACAGATTTTAATTCCCCATATTCTTACTAATATAGAAAAATCCTGCCTGACAGGTGGTGGTACAGTGGGTAGAGCATTAACCTGGAACTCTGAGGTCCCACGTTTGAAACCCCAAGATCAGTGGCTTGAGCGTGGGCTCATCTGGCTTGAGCATGGGCTCACCAGCTTGAGCACAGGGTTGCTAGCTTGAGTGTGGAATCATCAACATGGTCGCATGGTGACTGGTTTGAGCCCAAAGATCACTGGCTTGAGCCTCTGATCGCTGGCTTGATCAAGGGGTTGCTGGCTCAGCTGGAGCCCCCGGTCAAGGCACTATAAGAAACAATCACTGAACAACTAAAGTGGCACAACTATGAGTTGATGCTTCACATCTCTTTCCCTTCCTGTCTCTCTCACACTTGCTTAAAAAAAAAAAAAAAGAAAAGAAAAAAGGGGGGAAAAAAGAGAAAAATTCACTGTTGTGCCTTAGGACCCATTCTCTATTTCAGGCATTGGGTGTCCCAACATTTCTTGGAATGGGTAGCACTGAGCATCCCCTGTTCTTCCTGCCACCCACGATGAAGGAAGGCAAGTCTGTGGGTTCCTTAAGATAGGGGCCAGCCCTCCACTGAGCCACCTAGGTCAGCAGGTGCCTACCACAGGCCAACCATGGGCAGACTCTCTGTGTGACCGCTCTAATGGAAATCAAAGATGAAAGCAACCAGTCCCCAGAATCAAGGCACCCCAAGAAGCGAGGTGTGCCCACTGTGTCCTAGCATGTCATCTGTAGGCATTCCCGATCCTGGGCTGTGACCAGAGGTGCAGAGGGCTCAGGTGCAGATTTCTCCATCCAAGCTGAGCCAACCGCCGCCATACCCCCAGTCCAGCTCCAGACGTCATTCCGTTTGAGCTATTCCTTTTGATTTCATGTTTATTCAGCTATTCATTTAGCAATTAGTTTGACAGGTGATGAGCACCTACCACATGCCAGGCTTTGGACATAGAGCTCAGTCAGACCCAGCCTGGTGGGAGAGGCGGGCACGCAAACCCAAAGAGGTGGTTCTGGTGCTGGAGGAGCCCGGGAGGGACCCAGCCCTGCCTGGCAGCGGCTAAACCCGGTGACATTGGGCAAGTCAGTCTTCTCAGAGGACAAGACCCTTGACCTGACTCACTTTCCTCCAAGTTTCAACACAACACAGTAGCCCAGACATTTCCCTTAAAGCTTTTGTCAGGTGTGTGGCTCAGTGGACACTCTCTGAGACTAGAGGGTCCCAGGGAGTGAGGGCAGGGGGCGGCTGCTAGTGTGAGAGCGGGGTTGAGGGAGGTGGGCGGGACCTCGGGCTTCCTAAGGGGACGATGCTGCCTGAAAACCCCAGTTCGGCTGGCCGCCCAGGGCTGCTCCAGGTGCTGGCGCCAGGGAGACAGGTGGGCAGGCAAAGCCCTGCACCCTTTCCAGGAGGAAAGAACAATGACCGAGGTCAGAGGAGAGGAGCAGGACACGGCCTTCTGACCGGCCTGGAAGAAACGAGTGGTCAAGGAAGGTTTTCTGAAGAAAGGGACCTTTAATCTGGCACCTGAAGGTGGCATGGACATTAGTCAGGCAAAAAAGAGCAGAAGGATTGTTGTGGGCAGATCGGAAAGGGTGCAGAAGGCCCGGAGCAGGGCGGTGCTGGAGCAATTTCAGTGTGGCAGAGCCTAAGCAGAGAGCAGGCGTGCTCATCAGGGGCCACGGGGCTGTGGTCCTCGGGTCCGGGGGCAACACGGGGCCTGATGTCCCCTGGACTGGCTTGATTTTCTGATGTTACTTCATTCTGGATCCTTCATGTCCGTTTTAGTCCAGCCCCTGGTGAGCCTGATCATTGTAAATCAGAGCACCTCTTGCTCCTGCTTGAATAACTTCTTACCATGGCTTTTAAGGGTCCCTGGGGCTTTAAGAGGTGGGCAGGGTAGTTAAGACCTTAAGTTTCAGAGCGGGTGGACTTGGTTCCGGTCCCAGGTGCCCTATGTGCTATTAGTTGGTCTTGGAGAAACTGCTTTCCCTTCCCAAGCCTCAGCTTCCTCATCTGTAAAATGGGGCCAGGAAACGAGAAGATGCCTGTGTCCTCCAGGAAGCTCCCAATGAGCAAGAGCTGTGTGGCCCCTGAACTCCGCCTACCATCCACCTCTTACCTACTGTATCCCTCGCAGCTAGTACTTGCAGATCCTGGAGAGCTTGATCTGTCTCCTGCCTCCTGCCTTTGCTGATACAGGGCGCTCTGCCTGAGACCTCCTCCCTGGGACCGACCCTCTGACGCGGTGCTCCCCCTGCGAGACCCAGCACAGGGTCACTTCCTCTGAGAAGCCTCTCTGATCCCCCCCCCCATGGTCGCTTCTGCCCCTGAGCTCCCCCAAATCCTCATAAACAGCATCGCCGTGCTTTCCGAGGTCTATCTCCCCAGCATGCACCAAGCACTTGGGGGGTCAGAGTCAGGTCCTCTTACCTCTGGAACCTCCAGGGCCTGGCCCGGGGGTGGACACCCACCAGTGTGACAAACGAGGAAGCTGAGACTCGCTCCACACATGTCCTCTGACTTGATTCCGTTCGCATTTCTCTTTCCGGGGGTGCGGCGGGGATGTGGCACCCCTGAACCGGATGCTGGTCGGGCAGCTCTGTCACTGATGTGCTTTAGCTCGGGTCCCGGCAGGAGGGTGGACGTGAAGACCCAGCGAGCATGCGCAGCCAGAGCTGGCGGGGCTGCCCCCGACGGGAGCCCCAGAGCAGGTTAGTCACTCTCATTTCTCGCTGCTCGAGTGATGACGTGTGCCATCAGCTTGCTGCGAGCTCCAGCCTTTCATTACCTCATGCCCAGGCAACACCTCCCGGGTCACCGGCCAGACTCGTGTTCGGGGCGTCAGCTGTCCCTCTCACTAGTGCCCCAGAGGGGCGGTGAGAACAGGGAGTGCCAACAAGAAGCTGGACTTTCTGCCCCGAGGCTGCAGGGGACTGGGTCCAGGCTCTGGTGATAGGGACACTTAGGACCCAGCCGGAAAAGATGGCCACCAACCTTCCATGTTGGTCAGAATGCCTAACATTTACTCAGTGCGTACTGTGTGCCAGGTTCTGGGCTGAGTATCCCCACCCCCATTTCACAGATGAGGACACTGAGGCACAGAGAGGTTAAGTGACTTGTCCAAGGTCACACAGGCAGCAGTGCCAGAATTTCAGCTGGGAAAGTTGGGCAGAACATGTGCTCTTGTCAGTGGCTTAATGATCCCCATTTTATAGATGGGAAAGCTGAGGCTAGAGGGGGAAGGGACTGTCCCAACAGCAGGACATCAGAGCATGTGTGTCCTCTAATGGGAGAAAGCCCCAGTCTTTTCCCGCCTCACATGATCTACTGCAGAACACACACCTTGCCTTTTGTTAGTTTGACGCTGTGCTCCCCCGGATCTGGGTTCAGTCCTGAGTGATGTTGGCTAAGTAAGTTCACCCCTGGGGCCCCGGTTTCTTCATGTGTGGAGTGGCACCACCACCCCCGTGCATGCAGTTATGTGGGGTGCAAAGGGGCTGGCCACAGTGACATGTGGGGTGTGAGCGAGCTCGTGACACAGGGGCAGTTAAAGGTCCCACGGCCACTCCGTCAGCTCCACACAGACTCAGGCACCGGCCGTGAGATCTCAGTAGAACTGAGATCCAGGAACACGGAGTGAAAGACAAAAACTAACTAGGAAAAGTGGAAGAGTTACATCCGGAGGTGAGCGAAGAGAGCCATTCCGGCTTAGTCCGCAGCGGGCAGTGTGGGTAAGCAGTGACCTTTGGCATTCAAGTACCCAGGCTCAAATCTCGGCCTCACCACTTACTAGTTCTTGGAATCTAGGCAAATCACTTAACCTCTCTAAGTCTCTGTGGTGTCCCCATCTGCAAAATGGGGCTAATAATAGTGACTGCCCCATAGGGTCGTGGTTGTGAGGGTTACCAGAGCTACAGCGGTTTGCACAATGCTTGGTTTAGAGTGTGAGTGTTGTTACTGAGTCAAAACATGTCAGTAAGCACTGGATTCGGAGCCTCAGGACTGTCTTAGGGATTAAACGAGATTAGGTCTGAACAGCTGGTGTCTCAGTCATAAGGCACTCGGATGCAAGGATAGTCACATTTCTGCATTCTTCAAAGCCACGTTAAACCTGGCTCCATCCCCACCTGGCTGGCCGCCTATTCAGTCTCAGCACTTTAGAGGTGTGGGATGGGAGGGGCTTGCCTTCTCTAAACTCCTAAGAATCCTGGGAAACTTAGAGAGCCTAAAAATCAGGGCTAGGCATCTGGTCCTCCTCAATTGTATAAGCCCGAGGTCCCAAGGTCCATTAGAAGTCAAGGGCTTCTCTGCTTGTGGCGTCCTCTTTCTTGGCTCCCAGTAGAGCATGGGAACTTCACTGGGCTACCGAGGCCGAGCAAGACCAGGCCAGCTCACGGGCGTCTGGCCTGTGCTGCTGCCCCATGCTCAGAAGGGCCCCACACGTGGGTTAGGGCCCTCTGTCGCCATCTTGCAATTCTGAGTAATTTTTTAAATGAAGGTGCTGCATTTTCATTTTTCAGTGGGCCCGGAGTATTAGGTAGCTGGCCCTGCTCCGAGGGTCTGGCCGTGTGCCATCCTCCTGGGAGAGTCTCCCCTCCTGGGCCAGTTATGGGGGTGCCCCCACCCTGCGTCCCGTGACCACCCTTGGAAATCTCACCCCTTTCATCTCTTGAATCAGACAAGCCAGTTCTTTGTGTCTCTGCACCCAAACTTTAGAAAATAGCCACGGCCCTTGCTTCTCTCACGGGCCAGGGCCACCTCAGTCCTAAGGCACAGAGCCCTCCTTTCCTTTGTAAAAGGGGACATGGGGAACCCCCCCCAACTCTCTCATGGTCAGCCTCATGGAACCTTCACAGCGCTCACCCTCCATCAGGAAGGAAGTACTCCCCTGGGTGCTGGGTAGGCGGGCACTTCTTCCTGGATCCACAGCCAGAGATTGGTAGGCAACATGACTTCCATTTTACAGACAGCCCAGAGAGGATCAGACACTTGCTAAAGAACACACAGCTTCCTGGCTTCCTATTCCTCTCAGAATTCCCATAGACCTAGCTAGAAAGGAGAAGAAATGGGGGGGGGGGATGGCATAACTGGGCAAAGTTATAGTAGATGTAATTTTTAATCTTCTAAATCATAAGCCTTGGCTCAGTTTACAACCCAGGAAAATCTAGACCATTACGCACCTGATCTGTGATGGAGATGGTCTTCTGAGGGAATATGCCTGTCTCATTCGCTCTTCACAGTGTGAGGTATTGTGTTAATGGTTCTTTAACGCTTGAGGAAACTGGGCTGAAGGGGCTCAGGATCGTGGCCAAGGTCACAGAGTGCTAGAGCATTAGAGCTGGGCAGGTGTCGTTGGGTGCAGCCCGAGCAGGGGCTTGAACCTCGACTCACTCGCAGCAGGGAAACTGTGAAGTGCTGTTCTGTCCCACTCCACCCGCAAGCAGGGAAACTGTGAAGTGCTGTTCTGTCCCACTCCACCCCGCTCAGTTGGGAAGGGCCGCGTGGGAGCTCAGAGGGAAACTGTGAAGTGCTGTTCTGTCCCACTCCACCCCGCTCAGTTGGGAAGGGCCGCGTGGGAGCTCAGAGGGAAACTGTGAAGTGCTGTTCTGTCCCACTCCACCCCGCTCAGTCGGGAAGGGCCGCGTGGGAGCTCAGAGGTGCTCAGAGGATGGTTTCAATTTTCCAGCCGTGGTCTGACCACTCATGTTTTTGAAAATTAAAAAATAAATCTTGGCTTTGAACCGAGAGCAAAGACGTGGTGTCTGCTCTTGGAGCCCTGCCTGCTCGCCCTCATGACCTGGGGGTTCTGTGTTGTGAGGGAAACCGTTCCGGCTGCCAGAGTAGGTCCTCCTCCTCACAGCCCTTGAACCCAAGCGGTGTTGCTGGGGGCGAGAGCTGGCCGGCTTGGGCCTGGCGTTGATAAGTTGAGAGCCCTTGACATTCTGGGGTCTTCCAGCAACTGTATCCAGGACCAGGTCTTAACAGTCTGCCAGGGGGGATTTGCCCATCTGGACAGTGAGGTCGGGACCCTCCGGAGAGGGCTTGTGCATCCCGATGAGAGTCTGCGGCCGGAGACAGGAATGCAAGGGGTCTAGCTTCCACAGGGAACACCCCTTTTCTCTCACCGCCCTTTCCTCCGCCTCGGCACCATCTAAAGCCCAGGCCGGGCGGGTCTACCTCTGAGTGACCCTGGGATCCGTTCCGTCACCCCCTCTCGGGCTCCCTGCCTCTGGTCCCCTTCCCTCTACATGATAACTGTGCCAACAAGAGGCCCAACCACACCTGCGGGTGCAAGACTTTCAGGGGTCCCCCCTGCATAGCCCTGACACGCTGAGGATTTGGCTGTGGCCTGGCTCTCTCCAGCCCTGTCTTCTGCCCCCTTTTCTACCCCAGCCATGCCAAACCACAGGACGCTACCCCCACACTTCATGGCCTATTCCAGCTCGGGGCCTGTGCCTTTCCCGGCCCCATGCCGAGGACAGACACCCTTCACCCTTCTTTGCCCGGCAAGGCCAGGCTTGCCTGTCCCAACTCATGGCAGTCTTCCTGGATGCCTCCCTCAAGCTGGGAGCAGTCTGGGTTGGTCCCTCACTCGGCTAGAGGCTCCCTGAGGGCAGGTCCTGTGCCCCACTTCCCTGCTCCAGGCATTTGTCAAGTTACAATAAGATGAAAACGTGTGTCCCGCCCAGGACTCCTGTCCAGCTCCCACGGAGTTTACAGAGCCAGAAATAGAAAGTGAAGAGAAAATTCATTTACCAGAGCTCTCCATTAAGATCGGATTCTGATTGATACTTTTTCGTTCAATACATAATTCTTGAGCACATTCTGTGTGGGCCAGGCTCGGTACCAGGCTCTGGGCTGGATGCGGTTGTGTCGGGTACTGTAATATAAGTTGCCAAAGAGACACGGCTTGCTGGAGGGCACAGACAAAAAGGGGAGAGAGACTCAACATGCCAGTGAGCAAGTACACGTTCAGTTACACGCCGGGGTAGGGCACCCGAGGGGGAAAGCCAGGGGCAGCGAGGGGTGGAGGGGCTGGTGGAGCGTGCGGCGAGCCTGGGAGTCGGTGCTCTCCTGAGATCACACCTTTGGGAGAAACACAAGCTCACCACAGCCCCGGGGACACAAAGAGGGAGCCCCCCTGGGTTCTGGGCGGCAAAGAGAGGGGAGCTCCTGAGACTGCCGCCATGCCTGGGGAGGCAGCCAGCTGGGTGTAAAGCGCCCAGCTCCATGTCGTCACACAGTCACAAGACCCTTGGACAGCTTCCTTGACTGTCCTTCCCCTCCCTTCCCTGAACTAGACTAAAGGGAAAGGCACAGGACCCAAGGTGGGCACGAGACTAAAATGAATCCATACGTGTCAAGTCCTTGAACAGCGCCTGGCACATGGAGACAGTGTGACAGGCTTCAGCGATTACCGTTTTTATCACTGGTGACTACCCAGGCCTCAGGGGTCTGGGGTCGCCTGTGTCTGCCCAGCAGGCAGCACTGCACGGAGAGGCCACAGCCTCGAAGTCCTTCTTCTGAAGCGTCCGCTGCAGTTTGACATCAGCACTGCAGGTGCCCTCGGCGAGTTGTACCTGGCAGCCGGTTCCCCAGGGAAAGTTCTCGCTCAGATGTACTGGGCACACAGACAGGTAAGTGTACCTGTTTGTTCCTTCCTTCCCTCTGGTGCTTCCACCCGGGAAGCGTGGGTGCTGTAATGGAAACCTGAGTTCTGCACGCTTGTTACACTCTGAGCAACCTGATCCTGTCGGCGTCCACCCCACGGGCAGCCGCTATCACCACGAGGCCTGGACAGAACCGAAAACTAAAACATGCTGTTTGTTTGGTGTGTTTTCTTAAAGCCCTGTTATTGTTTTTCCCTACAGCAGCTTTCCTCTGATTTAAAATCATGTGATTTCAGTGAAATATGATCCATATGTTTCTGATTCATTTACTGATTAACGATGGTAAAAATGTCTTTGAAATGACAGAATGTAGTCGAGTCTCAGCATCATTCTTATTTGCGCTCAGACATCAAATGGCTCTTGTGAAAGCATTTGTTAAGTGGCTGAGGGGCTTTTCCGGTCAAATTTCTCTTTTCTTGTGAAGCTGTGATGGCTACTGCTGTTCCTTATTCTCCATCCCTGCCTCCTTCTTCTCCCCTCCTTCTCTTCCTCTTCCTCTTCCCCTCTTCTTTCCTTCTCCCTCCCTTCTTCCTCTCCTCTTCTTCCTCTTCTTCCTCCTGCTCTTCATCTCACCTTCTTCCTCCTCTCCCTCCTCTTCCTCCTCTTCCTCCTCTTCCTCCTCTTCCTCCTCTTCCTACTCTTTTTCCTCCCCTCTTTCTTCTCCTCTCCCATCTTTTTCCTTCTCTTTCTTCCCTCTTCCTTTCCCTCTCCCCTCTTCCTCCTCCTCTTCCTACTCTTCCTCCTCCTCTTCCTATTCTTCCTCCTCTTCTTCCTCTTCCTCTTCCTCTTCCTACTCTTTTTCCTCCCCTCTTTCTTCTCCTCTCTCATCTTTTTCCTTCTCTTTCTTCCCTCTTCCTTTCCCTCTCCCCTCTTCTTCTTCCTCTTCCTCTTCCCCTCTTCCTCATCTTCTTCATCCTCCTTTTCCTCCCCTTTTCTTCCCCTTTCTCCTCCTTCCTCCTCTCTTCCTTCCCTCTCCTCTCTTTCTCCTCCTCTTCCTCTTCTTCCTCTTTCTCTTCCTCCTTCTCTTTTTCCTCCTCTTCCTCTTCTTCTTCCTCCCCTCTTTCTTCTCCTCTCCCCTCTTCTTCCTCCTCTTCCTCCCCTCTTCCTTTCCCCTCTTCCCCTCTTTCTCCTCCTCTTCCTCCTCTTCCTCTTCCTCTTCCTCCTCCTCTTCCTCCTTCTCTTTTTCCTCCTCTTCCTCTTCTTCTTCCTCCCCTCTTTCTTCTCCTCTCCCCTCTTCTTCCTCCTCTTCCTCCCCTCTTCCTTTCCCCTCTTCCCCTCTTTCTCCTCCTCTCCCCTCTTCTTCCTCCTCTTCCTCCCCTCTTCCTTTCCCCTCTTCCCCTCTTTCTCCTCCTCTTCCTCCTCTTCCTCTTCCTCTTCCTCCTCCTCTTCCTCCTTCTCTTCCTCCTCTTCCTCTTCTTCCTCCTCCTCTTCCTCCTCTTCCTCTTCCTCTTCCTCCTCCTCTTCCTCCTTCTCTTCCTCCTCTTCCTCTTCTTCCTCCTCCTCTTCCTCCTCTTCCTCCTCCTCCTCTCCCTCCTCTTCCTCTTCTTCCTCCTTCTTTTCCTCCTCTTTCTCTTTTTTATTTATTTCTGGTGCGGAGTCATTAGAACTTGAATCCGGAGACTTAGTTGAGATTTAGGCTCATCATGGTGAATAATGTTGCTTGTAAATTCACCCAAACCAACCCACGTTCCTATCACTTGAAACCCCCACGGCCTAGAAGACGTGGGCGAACTTCTCAGGTAAGGCCCACAGGAGCAGGTGGAACAGTCAAAGCATTTCAGCCTAAAAACAAAACTCCCAAGATTCCAAAACTGGGAGTCAAATGGTCTGGGGATTTTTTTCTGAGATATTTAAAGAGGGGAGAGCCAGCCTAGCGAAACGGGTTGAATTTTATCTGAGAAAATTTATTTGTTCCAAAGTGAGAAGTTCAGGGATCCAAGGTCAAGGGTAGATTTTTGTCTTTCTGTTTATTTTTATCCTGCATTCTTCCCTCTCCCCACAGTGCACCCTGTGCCAAGTGCAGTGGAATTTTCTCGCCGTCCGCCCTTCCCCGTCTGTCCTGCGTGCTCCGTCTCCCGCCGCAGTCCTGTCTCTCACCAGGCCCTGGGCTTCCGCTGGCCCCCCACCCTGTCCCGGGGGCAGCTCTCCAGAGGGCAGCCCGGAGCGTGCCCCCTGATGCTGACACCTCAGCAGCGCTGGTTTGTGGTTCTGAGCACTCACTGTTCGCAGTCTCGGTGCTCAGCGTGGACTGGCCTCATGCGGCCCGCTCTTCCGTCCCGCGAAGGCTGTGCCATGCCCCCCATTTCCTGGGGTGCGGGCAGAGATCAGGGAGACAGAGGCACTCCGAGCAGCAGGGGCAGTGCGGGAGGCCCGGCCCGGAGCCCTTGCCCTTGCCCAGCAGGCTCGGCCTCCCCGGGGTGCTGCACGAACGAGTCCAGGCTCCTGAGATTGGCCCCCAGGCCTGCAGGCCCTTGCCTGTCGCCTCTGAAGCCACATCTCTCACTGCCCTCCCGCCCTGGCTCACCGCCAGCTGTGCTGAACGATCCATTCACACGTCCATGCCCGCACAGGTTGTTCCCTCTGGTGGGCAACGCCCTCTCCCCACCGCCCAGCTCTGCCCAGCATGCCGTTTGTCCCTCAGTGCCAAGCTCCGGGGTCCTCTTCTGAGCCTCCCTGGCCTAACCAGCCTTGGGTGGGCATTGCGTGTCTCTGCCCACTCAACATCGCTGCCCCTTTCCCAGTGCCAGCACCCTCATGTGCAGAGAGCTGGCTTCCTCATTCAGTTTCTGGGGTGAGCAGGTGACCCAGGCCTGGCCAATAGCCAGTCAGTGATCCTACCTCTCTGGCCGTGGCAATGGTGCAAGGGAGTGACACGTGACCCCCAACCCATCCACCGACAGTCCATCCTGAGAATTTGGTTAAAGTTAAAAATAAATGGTCACTGGGGTTGCTAACCATGTTGACCGTGTAGAGTGTGGGCCTGGTGCCTCTGGTGGACGTCTCACCTCCCGGGAGTAGGAGCCTTCTGCAAACTGAAGTGATCGTGGCCGAAGTGCGGGCTGGACCTGGGCAGAGACTCCTGCTAGTCTTCAGTTCCTGGGGCCCAGCTCCCTGACCTCAGAGACATGAATCCATTGGTCTCTTTCTTTCCCCCTTACGCCATTTTGAGTCGGACTCCTGTCGCTTGTCTCTGAGTCATGAAGAACACGTCATCCCGGGTGACACCTGTCTCCTGACGCAGCCTCAGGACCCAGCAGACCCAGCGTCATCCCTAGTACCACCACCCCATTGCCATTTGTTCAATCGCATGTCTCTGCTCCTGGACTCGGAGCTTCTTGGGAACACGGACTGTGCCTTCCTGAGCTCTGTTGTCTTGTCACAGGCTAGGAAGCAGCATAATGTTGGCGTTAAAGTCTTGGGTTTTGTAGTCAATCAGACCTGGGTTCAGTTCCAGCTCTGCCACCTGCTGACAGTGCAGCCTTGGGCCGGCTCCTTCCTCTGCCTTCTTGAGTCTCAATTTCCCCAATGCTCGTTAGAAGGCGTCCTTAGAAAGAACGAGTGAGGGAGTTTCCACGGTGCCACACACAGTGCCCGGCCTGCATCAGGCATTTACTAAGTGGTAGCTCTGATGATGATGATGTGTTCGTCCACGGAGGCAGTCCCGGCAGTGGTGTGGTCTCAGGGTGGGGACAGGTCACACACAGGCACATCCACAGCTACCCTACGTTGTGGCGACATTATCTGTGGCCATGTGGAGACTCAGGGCTGGGATAGGTGTTGGATGTGGGAGTTCCTCTCAACCCTGCCCCTGAGGCCATGGCTGTTCTCAGGGTGGGAGTGGGCACGGAACGTGGCTCAGAGGAGAGTCTGTCTTCCCAGGGCCCTCCTGTGGAGCAGCCCCGCCCTCCTCCCAGACTCGGCGTGGGCATTCTTCGCTCTGGGGACAAGTGCATGGCTAGAGCTCAGGTGTTGGAGTTGGGCTGCCCTGGCTTACAACCTTGGATCCCCACTTTTCTAGCTGTGTGTCTTTAGGTAAGTTAATTACCCTCTCTGAACTTTTGTTTCCTCATCTCCAAAATTAGTTGTTTAGAAGAAAAATGAGATCATGTAATTTAAGGTCTTTAACCAATGCCAACAAATGGTAACTATTATAATCAAGGATTAAAATAAATCCACAAAGGTTCCACTTCTCTGCTGCCCTGGCACCCAGCCTGGCTATTTGGAGTGTAGCAGGAGCTTGGACTCCGAGATGGCCGTGCAGGGGCCTTGGTTCAAAAGAACACGACAGACAAACTCAGCCCTGCCCCCATACGGCATGGCTGAGAGCATGGAGTCTAGCCACCTGCCTTTGAATTCTGGCTCTCCTACTTACTTACTCTGCAAGTTAACCAACTTCCCTGTGCCTCAGTTGCCTCAACTATAAATTGGGGGTAATAACAGTGTCTATGTCACTCGGTGGATTTAAGATTAAATGGCTAATATAAGCAATATACTTAAAACTGTGTCCAACCCACTGCAAGTACTCAGTAAATATTAGCTATCAGTAATTCCTCAGATAATTTCGTGACTGCCTATTGCAGTCACTCCATCTCAAAAGCAACAGAGGGAAATAGGCTTCTCAGTAAGTTTATAAATTGGGGCCATGGTGATACGTAACAGTAGTGATGGCTACTGGATTTTAAAGCAGAGGGGCCCGCCTGACCAGGCGGTGGCGCAGTGGATAGAGTGTTGGACTGGGGTGCGGAAGACCCAGTTTCGAGACCCCAAGGTCGCCAGCTTGAGTACGGGCTCATCTGGTTTGAGCAAAACTCACCAGCTTGAACCCAAGATTGCTGGCTCTAGCAAGGGGTCACTCGGTCTGCTGAAGGCCCGTGGTCAAGGCACATATGAGAAAGCAATCAATGAACAACTAAAGGTGTTGCAACGAAAAACTGATGATTGATGCTTCTCATCTCTCTTCGTTCCTGTCTGTCTGTCCCTGTCTATCCCTCTCTCTGTCCCTGTAAAAAATAAATAAATAAATAAAAAATAAAGCAGAGGGGCCCGAGTCACCTTGACGTGGCGAGAAGCAGAGCGGGAACGTGCCTTGAACTCGTGGACCAGGATCCTGGCTGCCCTGGGACACATGGACGCAGGCCTCACAACCATGGATTTTTTGTGGTGGCACAGTAGATAGAGCATTGGCCTGGGACACTGAGGTCCCTGGTTCGAAATCCTAAGGTCGCCAGCTTGAGTGTGGCCTTGTTGGCTTAGTGTAGGATTATCAACATGATCCCAAGGTCGCTGGCTTGAGCCCAAGGTCGCTGGCTTGAGCAAGGGGTCACTGGCTTATTTTGAGCCCCGTAGTCAGGCACGTATGAGAGGCAATCAGTGTACAACTAAAGTGAAGCAAGTACGAGTTGATGCTTCTTATCTCCTCCCCGTTTCCCTTCTTGTTTCTGTCTCTCTCTCAAAAACAAATAAACAAAAAAACCAGTGGACTTTTCCTTGTCATCTTAAGAATAGCCCTCAAGCTCTGTTTCAGTCACGTGGGTCTGGTGGAGGCTGGCACTTTCCCAGCCACAGAGGTGGGACGTGAGACCCAGCCTCAGAAGTGGTTGGTGCATGGAGGGGCATGTGACCCAACCAGGGCCTTTTGCTGGGGCTTTTCTTCCTGGAGATGGTGGAGAAGAGCTGTCTTTTCTGCAAGACAGGAGCTGCCTGGGCCATGCTTCCAGCTTCATGGGGGAACTTACCCAAGGGGACGAAGCCAAGACAGCAGGGATTAGTGGAGTTGAGAGGGAGAGGGGACAGAGAGAGAGAGATGGGCAGTGGGCGGGGGAGGGTGGCCGGGAGAGAGGAGGAAGAGGAGAGGGAGAGAAGGAAAGGACACCAGGTCCTGAAGTCCCCATGCCTCCTGACGTTCACTCCTCTGTGGCTTAGTGACAGGAGCTGAAGGGTCCCGAGTCGCTTCAAGTGCCATGTTTCACAGACTCTCATGCTGTTCATTATCAGACACACAATAACCTAACATGCCGATGAACTGTCCATGGCTTGCAAGGCACTGAGTTCAAATGTCAGGTTGGAAGAGAGGGGATGTCCTTGAAGAGATAAATGTGGTGGTTCAAACTGGGCTTCTGCCTCTCACGAAAGTAAGACTCCAGTTCACTCCTGTTCCTTCCTCTCCACTCTGGACGCTTGCCCTGGGCACAGAAGGGCTGTGCGCCTCCATCTCTTACTGGAGGGTTCTGGGAGGAGGAGGGATGAGAAGCAGCCCATGCCCCCGTAGAAGTGGAAACATTCCTGTCTGATCAGCAGCGAAGTCGTGAGCTCTGGGCTGGGCAGACGAGGCAAAGTCTAAGGAAGCACCTACTCTGTGTTGGGGACACGCACATTCACTTCAGCCCATGAGAGGGCTGCGCCTGTCCCGGGTTTGCAGAGGGCGACAGCCAGGCCTGCTTCAGCCAAGGTCAGGTAGCGGCGCCACAGAGCCGAGATCCCAGCCTTCCCAGCTTGTGTCATCCTTTCTCACTTGGAAGTTCTGATTATCTGTATCATTGTCAAACTAGACATGCTCCAGTGAGAAGAGAGAGCAAAAGTGTTACAGCACAGTGCTGTCTCCGAGTGACCAAGAACAGTGCTCACTTCCCGGCATTCTTAGGAGTTGGGGCAGGGACAGAGAGCCATGTGGCCAGCACCTGATCTCTTCCCATGGCCATTTTATTTGCATCTGAACAACTCAGGTGTAAAGAGAGGCTACAGGTCCTAGGAGGCATCCCTGCGATCCAGCCCTGGGCTGCCATTGGCTCACCGTATGACCTTGGGCATGTCACTTCCCTCCCATGGGCCTCAGTCTTCCTATCTGTAAAATGACAGAGGCCAGGCTGGACCAGCTCATCTTCAAGGGCCCTTCTAGGCCAAATGTGAACCTCAGTTGCTAACTTATTCAGGTATTTCATGGTCTGTAAGGGGATCTCATTTGATCCTCTGACCCAGAAGTTCTCAACCTAGTTTCCCGTTGGTGCACACGTGACAAGGTTGTCACATCTGATGCATTCTTTCGTGCACAATTCCCATGGGCTACTTTCAAATTTTATCTCTTTCATTCCCACTAAAGAGAGCATATTAGCATGCAAATGAGAAAGAATGACATTGTCATAGGGCTAACCCTGGATCTACTCGAACTTGTATGATTTTAACCCAAATCGCTGGAAATATCACTGCTTTGTCGTTAGCGAGTAATTACATTGCCAGGTTTCTCCCAACCGATTCTGACCCACAAGGTTGTCTAGACACAGTGGATCAAAGCCACAGCTGTAACGAGCCCCAGAGGATACAGCACTGGCTTCAGATTCACTTAAGGAGCTAAAGCAAATGGTATTTTAATAGTTGGTGTCAAAATTCCCCCTAAGAAGGGAATTGTAGTTTAATATGGACTAAACTGGGGGAGGTAGGACTCTGAGGGCCCTGGGGGTGAGGGTGGGGGAGAGCTGGGTTGTCCTGCTCGGAGACAGCGGGAGTGGGGGGGGGGCAGCAAAGGATGGGAGGCTGTGCTGTTGGATGTCTCCCTGCCCTGTGAGGCCCAAACTTTCAGACTCACTGCTAAGCCCCCAGGGACAATTGTGCGCACGCACGCGCGTGCGCAGCAAACTCAGCGAGTGGGGCTCTCAGACCACACACACACACATATACTCAGGACAGGAACCAAGAGGCATGAAGATGATGAGACCTCCAACTGCTAAAACTTTGCAGAAGTAGACGGCTCTAGACTGCTCGAGTCCGTGGGACTGGGCGCCTGGGGCCAGCCCGCCTCGACCCACCGTGCTGCCGAGGCCCCATCCCACCCGGTTTGCACCCGTGTGCTGACGAGGGGCAGGCGGATTGGCCCGAACTGAGCAAAGCTGGCTTGTTCCCTCCAGCAGGTTCTGCTCACGTGTTGGCTTGTTCCCTCCAGTGGGTTCTGCTCACGTGTTTGTTCCCTTCAGGCCTTGTAGCCCATGTTCCTCCACCTTCTCTTTACGTCCTGCTTTGTCCACCAACTTAGTAAATCCCCGGGTGAACCGGCCCTCTGCCTTTCCCCAGCATTTATAGATTTGAGTTTTTATTTCAAAATAATTTTAGGTTTATAAAGGAATTTTAAAAGGTAGTAAGAGACTTCCCACATCCCTTTCCTCAGCTTCCCCTAATGTTAGCATCCTCCATAGCATTTGTCTCGGCCAAGAGCCCCGATGTGACTGTGACCTACATCACTCAGCGTGCCGACTGGACTTGAGCGTCACCAGTGTTTCCCCTCGGGTGAAATCTCGCTCTCTCTGTGCCAGACTCGATCCAAGATGCCGCGTGTTTCGTCATCGTGTCTCCTTGGTCTCCTCCAATCCGTGGAAGCTCCCCGTCTCCCCTTCTTCTCCATGACCTTTAATACCGTACATGCTGACTCTCCACGTATGCATTTATTGATTCATCCGGTTGACCCGCCACTCACCCGTGTGGTTGCAGGCCCTGCGCCAGGCACGGGGAGCTCAGAAACGGATCAGATGAGGCCCCTGACCTCAGGGCACCCTCAGACAAGGAAACTAGCGAGAGGCAGCCTGTGAAACCGGACTGAGAAAGGCCGCAGCGGAGGATGGCGCGGGGGGAAGACCTGAGCCCAGGCGTGCACCTGGAAGGCCGGACTCTTGTGTCGGGGTGCTGGTCAGTGAGGCAGCACTGTAGAGCGGACAGGCAGCACTGTAGAGCGACAGGCAGCACTGTAGAGTGGACGGGCAGCACTGCCCCGTGGTACAGGAGCGCTCTCCAGCAGCAGTGCGCGTGCCCCATCGGATGGGCAGGTGTGGTAGGTGGAATTGCGTCATCGTCTGTCCCCTCAAAGATGGCTTGAAGCCCTAATTCCTGGTACCTGGGAATGTGACTTTATTTGGAAATAGAGTCTTTGCAGCTAAAATCTAGCCCTTATAAAATGGGAGGTATTTGGACACTGAAACACAGGGCGGGTGCCGGGTGCCAATGAAGGCAGAGATGAATGCGATGTGTCTACAAGCCAAGGAGTGTTGGGCTGCTGGCCGCCGGCTGCCGCCAGGAAGAGGCGAGGAAAGGGCTTTCTCCAAGGGCCTTCAGAGACAGGCTCAGCCAGCACCGTGATTGTGGGGTTGTAGCCTTCAGGAGTGTGAGACAATTTCTGTTGTTGTGAGCCACCCAGCCAGCAGAAATTTGTTTTGGCAGCCCTAGGAAAGGAACACAGCAGTTCCTGTACTGGCTCCCAATGACCCTCACCTCTTGGCATTCACACCCTCGCATAATCCCTTCCCACTGAGCGCGGGCTCAACCCAGTGACTCGCTGCTGACAAACAGTATGTGTCCCAGATGATGGGCGCCACTTCTGAGTTCAGACTGTACAAGACTATGGCTCCAGGTGCAGGCTCTCTCTCTCTCTCTCTCTCTCTCTCTCTCTCATCTCTCTGTGGCTCTTGTTCGCTCACTCTGATGAAGCAAGTTGCCATGTTGTGGACTGCCCTACGGAGAGGCCCCAGGGTGAGGAACAGAGGGTGGCCTCCAGTCACCAGCCAGCAAGTTGCTGAGCCCCTCTGTCCGATGTCATGGGGAATGAAATCCTACCAACAACCATAGTCAAGCCTCCGCGGTGAGAGCAGCAGAGGGAACCTGTAGCAGAATGCCTAAATAACAGTGAATAGTGGAGACATAATTACTTCCCATAACCAGCTCCCAGGTTGGCTGAGAGGCTCGCTAGCTCTGGATTGATGTCTCTGTCAGTCTCTTTGGCTCTTTCCTCATGGTGGCAAGATGGCTGCACTATCTCCAGGAGTCACATCTTCATCAGCCCGAGTACAAAGGGAATGGAGGTGTGAGAGGAAAGGCCATTTTCCTGAGCGCCTCTGCCTTCTGTCTTTCTGAAAAGCCCCTAACAAACTTTCCCTTACATTTCATTGGCCAGAATCATATGTCTGACTCTAGACCACAACTGGGTTTGAAAAATCCTGACTCAGTTTTGGAGCCAGAACAAACCTGGGCTACTGTGTTCAGTGGGAGGAAGGGGAATGGCCGTGGAGGCGCGGAAACCAGCAGTGTCTGCCGTAGGCATGCCAGTGGCTTCCCAAATTTTTCACTGTGTAAATACTGCCCTGAATATTCTGTTGCATAAAGACTTTTCCACACTTAAAATGAACCCCTTGGTGAGGCGGTTGGAGACAGGCAGACACACGCACACCCTCACACACAAATCCACACCTGCCTCGGTGTTCCCTTAAACACCATGTTCTATCCTGGGAATCGAGGCCAGGGGCACGCGCTCAGCGGAATGACCTGTGTGTCACTGCCGCTTGAGCAGCACCCTCCCTCCGCCAGGCTGGCTGACTCAGGTCTCTGTGTTCGCAGATCACCTGGGGTGTGAGAACGGCTGGCCAGGGTTCTCATTTTTTGACCGTGTGCCCAGGGACATACTATTATCAGTTGATATAGACAATCTGATTACTTCCATATTTTCCCTTTTCTCCTCTGCTTTGGCTTCTCCTTTGAATATTTTTTGAGCTCTAATCTAGTCTAGTCAAAACACTCTTGCCAATCCCAACCTTGCCAATACCAGAATGTGCAAAATCCAATGCTGACAGTTTAACAAAACCTTCAGTCAACCAACAGAATCTAGTTTTCTACCAGCCACTTCTCTGGAAACCTTCCAACACCCTTGATTAGGGACTGGATTAAGAAACACCACTGTTGCCCACCAGGGGCTGTACCAGGAAGCAGATTTAGTGAACCCCAACCACAAGAGTCCCAGATATGGAATTTGTCAGTCAACCTGCGTAATAGCTATTGGACACTGTGTTAGTTAGGATAGGTATTGCTCACTGCTATAAAAAAGTCTCTAAATCTCAGTGGCTTAACCCAATAGAATTTTGTATCTTACACACACAGTCTTATCCGGGGTTCTTGGCCACGAAGCTTCCAGGCGGTGATTCAGGGACCCAGGCTCCTTCCAACTTGTTGTATCAGTTTCTTAGAAGGGAGCTCATAACTTACAAGTGCACTCAGAACTCACTCACATGACCATAGCAACATTAGAGCAACCAGGGGAGGTGATGTCCTACCTGGGAGGAAAGGAATACACAGCCACCGTTGTCAAAGACACCTACCTGTGCCAGGTGCTTCACATACATTACCCTGTAAGGTGGGTGGATCCTTAATCTCCAGTTTTACAGATAAGAACACTGAGGCTCGGAGGGGTAAAACGTCCTGCCCAAGGGGACATAACTCATGTCAGAATGGGAATGTCTCATATAGTTTCTGCTTTATACTTTGACCTTTCACATTTCGGTATCCAGCCCTCTTGCAGGTCACCTCTGTATATGCTGTAAGGGACAGGTCTAATTTTTCTTCAGTTTTCCCCACACAATATACCAGGTCTTTTTTTTTAATTTTTATTTAACATCTGATGCTATGGAAAGTTTTGCAGTGCGTGCAGCCACTGGACCCTCCTACTCCCGGGGTGTGCTTCCCTTCACCGTCTCCAACATCGGGTGTGACTGTTATTTGAAAAATCAGTCATATTTGATGGTAGAAAAGGAGTAACTCATTTCTTTGACTGCCACAGAGATTGCTTTCTCCCTTCTTATTCCCCCAAATACTTTATTTGTGAGTTATGTATTTGAATTCTTTGTTCCTTCGAATGGGGTCTGGCTGACTTTCTCATCTCTCTCCATACATGTATCCGTGCACATAGCACAGGATGCAGCGCCTTCGCCTGTCATTTTTGCTGCATTCATTCTCCCTTCTTTTTTATGTACAGATGTGCTAAATTTTTCTGCAGTCAATTCTGTCCATCTCTTTCTTTGTGATCTTTTTCTGATGCTTCTAAGTTTAACCAGCCTTTTCTCCCCAGAGGTCTGATAAATATTCAAGTCTTTCCCCCTCCATGGTTTCATTTTTAAAATATATATATATTCTTTAGTGCATCTGGAATGCATTTCAGTGTACAGTGTGATACAGAAGGGTCTAACTGCAGGTTTGTAATTTGCAAGAGGAGGAGGCCTCATTCACACGTCCAAGTTCCCTTCTCCCCCACCCTGGGCTTCTCTTCTCTTCTCCAGGCCAAACAGAAGCAAAGATACCACCAGCGACAGGAAAGCGTGCACGACTGTGATCTTTTCCCCCTAATTAAAGGGATTATTGTTGGTATTGGGCATGCGTGAACATTTACTAATAGTAGTTTTCTGTGCTTTGCACAAATTGTGACACTGAAGTTGGTCATCAACATCACCAACATCAAGTTGGTCAACACTGAAGTTGGGATAGAAATTATCACCCCATTTTACAGTTGAGGAAAACTGAGGCTTCAATAATTAATGTACCCAAGGTCACACTTTAGGGAGACTGTAATTTCTTTTTCATGAACCTTACTTTCCCTGGTCATTTATGACCTTGCCTTCTAGGTCTTAACTTAAAAGGCACTTGTTTTCTGGAAATTAAAGTGAAATGTTCAAGAGTCCCAAAGTAGAAAAAGATACGAAAGAGGACAACTCCCAGTGCCATCCAGTCATCCGAGATCCATCATTACCCGGTAAACACGAATCGAGTACTCACTGGAGTCTAAATAACTGCATTGACTACGGAGACTTGGCCCGGAATAGGGATTCTCATTTATTGGTCTTCCTGTGGTAGGAAGATCTTCATTTTTTTGCACTCGGAAGACTCCTCGGCGAAGGGAGGGGAAGAATCAGGACTGAGCAGAAAGGAGGTGGAAAAAATGTGAATAAACCCAAACTCCCCATTAAGAGACCTGCCGGCTTGTCACATTGCCTCTCCCTTTGTGCCAGTGTCCTGTTAGATGGGGCGGGCGACGTGACCTCTGCCTCACAGAACCATCCGTGCGAGGACCACGGGAAATCGAAGTCGAGCATGCCACGTGCCCGGCCCGGGTGGAGAGCTATCTTGGCATGTTCTCAGGTAGTTTCCACGGTAGCCCTATAAGGAGAGCGTGATTGTCAGGATTTGGTGACATGCAGAAACTGGCCGAAATGCATGTTCGAAAGCAGAATAGAAAGACTCCTGAATCAGGAAAGAAGAAAGATGCAGGACAGGGAAGGAGAAAGACGATCTACTTTGTGGTCAAGGTCTTATGCAAGGTCATCGAATGACTGGGTCAAGTTGCTGTTGGGGTCCCTTCTGTAGATGTGGATGAAAGGCTGAGTGAACTAGCTCAGGTTCACGTGGGACTCCGTTCCAGGTCTTGTGGACTACAAGCACCCCAGGCAGCAATGACCAGAGAGTGGGAGAGCCTTCACCCTTAGCAAGGATACTTACACAGGTCATGGCCTTCCGAGCCAGAAGTGACCAGCTCCTCGAAAGGGTGGACATAGGAAGTGAGGACACGGTTTAGATCTTGGAGGAGTGTCAAGGAAAGGTGCCTCTTAGGTCCCTGTAATGTCCTGACACAGTCATGTTGGCCTCAGTTACATATAACCAACATTAGGCCATTTGAACTTGGCAAGCTGGTAGAAAACAGGTTTCAGGAACAATCCGCCGAGCCATCCCTCCATAAACTACAACAGAATCCTAGTTTCATGTCTCCTTATGCTTAAAGGGGTTCATGCATTAGTCAGACCTTCTGAACCTGCAGTGCGGCAGGATAGAGACAGAGCACTTCTGGGTTCTGGGACAGCTGTGCGCTGCCAAGAACATCTCCCTGCCTGGAACAGTTGTACACGCAAGGGAGTGTTTTATGGTTTGTCTGTTTGTTTGCCAATTTCAGAGAAATCTTGATGTAGAAAGTTGGAAGAACACAGAGAAGTATAAAGAAGTGGGGGAAATCACCCAGAATCCCATTAGCCAGTAGTAACTACTTTACAACGGGACGTTTTTCTCTCTGAAGTTTTGTTCTGGGCTTTATTTTTTTAAATAAATGTGATACCTGGCTCCAGACCCATCTCCTTCCCAGACCGGATGAGATGAGGCCCATCCCATCTTGCAAATGCACACATTTCTAATTATAAAAGGCAATATGCTCATTAGAGAAAATGTAAAGACTTCCAAAAACAAAGGAAGCAAATTCAATTAAAATCCCACCACACAGAGAATTAGCAAGGGGCTGATTTCCTTTGCATTTCTTTAAATATAAAATAGAAATTTTTATCTAATTTCACATTTCACTTTTCTTTTCTTAACATTCTATCCTAAGTGGTAGATACTAGACTTATTGGAGGATCACTAAAAAACAAACAAACAAAAAAAAAAACACTGACACAAAACATTCTCTCATAAGCATTTCCTCACACATTTATCTCCCAAGCTACCTAATATGTGTGTGTGTGTGTATGTGTGTGTGTATTATATATATATATATTTTTTTTTAATTTATTATTTTTTGTGACAAAGACAGACAGATAGGGACAGACAGAGGAAGGGAGAGAGATGAGAACTATCAATTCTTTATTGCGGCACCTTAGTTGTCCATTGATTGCTTTCTCATATGTGCCTTGACCCGGGGGGGCTACAGCAGACCAAGTGACCCCTTGCTCAAGCCAGCGACCTTGGGCTCAAGCTGGTGAGCGTTGCTCAAACCAGGTGAGTCCATGCTCAAGCTAGTGACCTCGGGGTTCAAACCTGGGCCCTCAGCATCCCAGTCCAACGCTCTATCTACTGCACACTGCCTGGTCAGGCCCTAATATTCTTTTCTACGGTTATAACTTATTTAGCTATTCCATTTATGATGAACATTTGATTTTCTGTGATTCTTTTTTGAAAATCTTTGCCCATGACTCTTTCTTTCTCTAGGACTGAGTCTTTCAAGGTAAATTACTGAGTGAGAGAGCATGGATTTTTAAATGCATGGTGCCTCGCCATCCTTTGGAAAGTTCATGGCTGGGGCAGTGTAGACTGGTACCCTCTCACTGTCGCCTGGACAGTTCTGCCAGGCTGACTTTAGACAAACCAGTTGCTAATTGACTAGGTGAATCATCATTACTGAGCGAGGTTTCAAAATAGCCAGTGCCTTTACTGGGCACGGCTTGCGACATTAACTCTTGACTCAGTTTCCCCATCCCTCACATTCGGAGGATGATTTCAACTTCTCCACATTGAAAAGAACTGCTTACTATTCTAAGGTCAGCTCTTCAAATCATCTTGTTTTTCTCGTGTAGCTTAGAAAATCGTTGTGATGACTAAAAAAACAAAACAAGAACAACAAAAGCATGTCAATCCCGTAGAGCCGGGCTTGGCACAGAGCTGATGCCCAGTGCAGGCTGCCTTCTTCCCTCTCTGCCTTTATCTTCAACCTGGAGGCCATTGGAAAAGTAGCATTAAAGCACCAGGTTTCTAGCTGAGGAAGCCGAAGTTTAGAGAAGCTAAGTCACTGGTCTGAAGTCACAATGGCTGGTGGATGATAGAGGGAGGTCCACCAGGCTATCTGAACGAGGGGTTTCCCGGGGGCAGTGGCAGGGCCGTGGTCTACACATCTGTTGTATTTGGCCCACATCGCCAAAGGAAGAAAATAGGATAGAATCAAATAAAGCCAGGCCTTAAAAGGAGCTTTCACATCCACATTATGATTTCTGATTTCTCTTGAGCAATCATTAGATCTGGTGATGGGGGAGGGCTGCGCTGAGCGGTGGCTGCCCGTCTGTCAGGGCCACCACCTCCTGACCTTCAGGTCTGAACCGCTGTGTGCAGGTCGCCAGTCCCTGCCGGGCTCTTTGCGCATGGGAGTGTGCGACCCCTGCTCTGACCCACGCTGACAGTGGATCCAGGGTTCCTGGCTCCCCATCCGGACGCACGCTCCTGGCTGACCTCTGACTGCATGCGCGTCGGTGGGGGCCCACCCCGGCCGGCCAGGGTTGCCCACCGCGCGAGTCTTGCCGTGGTCCAGGAATGTGAACATACACTGCTCTCCGCCCAGCTGCATTCATGCGGGGTGAGCTCACCCTGGCCGGCTGCCTCCTTCCCCCAATCTCTCCAATTAAAAACATATTACCTTTCCACTCCGCCCGGAGCGGCCCTGGGCCGCAGCTTTATTTTATAAACACATTTAGACAAGTTCAAAAAGGAATGATTCATGCTGGACCCGAGCGCGCCTAAGCGCGAGCACCATGGAGCCTTTTCACGGGGAAGGCATCCTGAGCGCGACCAGGCCTGGCCCTCGGGGGGTATCATCTCTCCAGCTCCAAGGCCCGGGATTACCTGTCCGCAGCTGGAAGGACTTACCCACAAGGCCACCTTTTGGCACCTCCAGCCAGGGTCTTTGCCCAGACCCAGCCACTCCTGGGCTCCTGGAAGAGAAGGATGCAGGCCCAGCCCCTCCCCCACCGGGAGGCCTCCTCAGATTGCCCCACTCCCTCCCCCTCCCCCCTCCGCACTCCTTTCCCCTCCCCTCCTGTGTGACTGCCCCCAGCAGACTCCCAGGCTCCCCTCCCCACCCTGGATTTGCGCTCCCTCCTCCCCTGGAGGGTGGGCCCCACAGGCTTTCCTGCTTCTCGCTGCCTTGCCTCGCTCAGTGCTGGGCACTCCGAGGGACGCAGACGCAGGCTGGGCGCTGGAACAGTTGTGCTGAGTAGAGAGCACCGACCGAATGCCAGGCACAGAACTTAGTAACTTACACACATCCTTCCACTTAATTCTCACAGGAACTCGGTGAAGGAGGCGCTGTCTGTTATAAACCCATTTGCGCAGATGAGGAAGGTGAGGATTAGGTTTCAGATGAACTCTGCCCAGGGGGCTCTGTCGTACTTGTCAGAAACAGAAGGGCCCTTGCCTCGTCTGGTCTTGTCACCTGATTTTACAGGGAGAGAAACCAAGGCCCAGAGAGGAAGAAGGACTTCCCCAAGACGGCTTGAGGACGGGGCGACCTTAGCAGGAGCTCCAGCTGCCCGGCCCCGTGTGCACCACGTCGTGCCAGCCCCGGCTTCGTGCCTGTTACATGGCAGGAGTTTGTTGTTTTTTTTATTTTTTATTTCTTTTTTTTTTTTAATTTTATTCATTTTAGAGAGGAGAGAGAAAGGGAGAGAGAGAGAAGGAGAGAGAGAGAGAGAGAGGAGAGAGACAGAGAGAGAAGGTGGGGAGGAGCTGGAAGCATCAACTCCCATATGTGCCTTGACCAGGCAAGCCCAGGGTTTCAAACCAGCGACCTCAGCATTTCCAGGTCAACGCTTTATCCACTGCGCCACCACAGGTCAGGCCCTTAGTAGGAGTTTGGTGAAATTTCTTGAATGAGTAAGTGAATGACTTACGAGTGTCTTTATGGGACTCTCCTGCTTGACAATATCTTACTCATATCTGAATTCTTGTGCCCAGCTATAGGTGGATCTGGGAAGGTCATCAGTCAATATCTGTTGAGGGAATCAATCAATCTCTTATTGTGCCTTTAGCCACTGCAGCTTGACCCTTAATGCTTATTCTGTGGTTCCCGGGTTTTGGTTTGCTCTCTGCAGCCAGAGGGCAGGGACTGGGCTCTGGCCTCCCTTCAGGGGAGCTCGTGCGCGGCACGCCGGCACGCCGGGCTGCAGGGACCTGGTTTCTGTGTTGGTGTGGCCTCCTGGTTATTTTGGACCATTTCGTCTTGATTCCTACACCTGAGAGTCTGGTTCATGGGCAGTTTGATAGATCGTAAGGTGAATAATTTAAAAAATTTTGATTTTAAGTAGCTTTTCTTTTTAATTGGGAAGGCTATTGAGGGGTCACATGGGACTCAAAGAGGCATGAGGTAATGAGTTCCCGGAAGAGAGGACCCGGCCACCACGGGCCTTCAGTGCTCGGAGCTCACCGAGCCTTCCCCTCAAGCGTCACCCTTTTATGGGACAGGCCAGTCTCTGAGCTGCCAAAGCTGCCAGCCAGGCCCCAGTTTCGGATTCATTGAGAACAGCTGTCTTTGACCTGTGGGGGTCCCTTGATCATCCACACAGCAGGGCCAGGTGTGACCGTCACGTGGTACTCACATGACAACTCCAATCAGAGCCTTGGGACGATGGACGAGGCCAGGGGATGGTTCCAGGAAGACGCCGGTGAGCAACCAAATCAGGGAGGAGAGCACTGGCTGGCGGGGACACGTGACTTCTGATGAAAGCCCCGCCCCAGGGGAAATCCAGGTTCCCAGACCTCAAGGGGAACCGCTTGGTGTGGAGGAGTCAGCGGGGTTCTGGGAGTCCGAATTGGAGAGCGGTCCTTGTCCCTGGAACCTTGAACATACCATTCCCTGCTCTGAGCCTCGGTTCCTTAATGTGCAGAATGGAAGTAATGATACTTCTCTCGGGAGGAGGATGTGAGAATTGAATGCATGCAACACCTTATGTGCCAGGAGCGTAGTAAATGCTCAATAAAGCAAGCTTATTTTTTTTCCCTAAAGACTTTTGTGTTAATGACAGTAAGGCAGGGTTGGCATTTAAATAATTAGGCGTTAAGAGCCTCAAATCCAAAAGCTTTCAGAAACCTGGCAGGGCCTAGTGTAAGGAAAGACAGGGCATGGGGACCAGCCCTCGGGGCAGTAAAGAGGGGTGGAAACTGAGGGATAGCCGAGGTCCCTGCCTTCCAGAGGGCGCGGCCACTGTCCTCCTGTCCAAGTGCCACCACACAGGAACCCGCAGTCTCTGTAGCCAGCTCTTCAGGGTTACAAGGAAAGTTAGAAACCCAGGTTTTCATATGGAATTTCATGTTTTAAATATTGGCAATTAATTCAAATTTGACAAACTAAAAACATCAAAAGGATGAGAAGACTGAGTAAGAAGCCACAGATTGGGGGAAAAAATGTTTGCAAAAGACATCTCTGATGAAGACCTCTTATAATTCAACAATACGAAAATGAACCACCCAACTAAAAAACGAGAATGAGCTGGACAGACTCCTCCCCTAAGAGCGGCAAATAAGCGTGTGAAAAGATGCCCTATGTCACATTAGGGAACTGCAGATTAAAACAACAACGAGACACCACTAAACACCTCTTAGAATACTTAAAATTCAAAACACTGACAGCAGCAAATGCTGGTGAGGATGTGGAGCAACGGGCACTCTCAGTCATGAACGGCGGGCATGCCAAATGCTACAGCCTCTGTGGAGAACAAGTTTGGGGCTCCCTACAAACCTTCTGCTCTTACCATGCAATCCAGCGCGGGTGTTCCTAGGCACGTATCCAAATGAACTCAAGGCCGACATTTCCACCAAAACCCGCACACGCATGTTTATAGCAGTTTTGTTTCTAATTGCCAAAGTTGGGAAGCGACCAAGCTGCCCTTAGGTAGGTGAATGAGTAAACAAACTGTGGTTCATCCAGACAGTGGAATCCACGCAGGATCGAGCCATGAGAAGACGTAGGGGGAGCTCACATGCATATCACTAAGCGAAAGAAGCCAACCCGGAAAGGCCACATACTATCATATATAATTCCAGCTATGTGACATCTGGAGAAGGCAGAACTAATGGTTGCTGGGGGCGGGGGGGGGGGGCAGGGGAGGACACAGGATGTTTAGAGCAGTGAAACTATTCGGTGCGGTAGTGATTCTTATTCCATAATGGTGCATACATGTCATCATATATTTGTCAAAAGGTATATAGCGTGTGCAAAACCAACAGTGGCCCTTTAATGTAAGCTACGGGCTCTGAGTGGTAATGCTGTGTCCATGCAGGTTCATCAGCTGTAACAAACGTCCCATTCTGGTGGGGACATCAGTAGTGGGGCAGGTTAGCCATGTGAACCCGTCACAGCCGAGAGGAGCCTGACGGGACACAACAGCTAAATGTGATGTGAGTGGTATTTGGATGGGATCCTAGAACAGAAAAGGGCATTGGGTAAAAACCAGGGAAATCTGAATGAGCTGTGGGATTTAGTTAGTAATAAAATATAGGTATTAGTTCGTTAATTATAACAAATGTGCCACACTACTATAAGAAGTTATAGGGGAAATTACAGGTAAGAGGGGGTGGTATAGAAATCTCCATACCATTTGCTCAGTCTTCCTAAAACTGTTACAAAAAATAGAGGTTATTAATTAAATAAAGTCTATTAATTTAAAATATTCGCATACCTGCAATGAAGACTTGGTTTGCATGCTGGTTTTAATACAACTTTTGGCTGTGTGACTTTGGACAAGTTATATTAACCCCTTTTAGCCTATTTCATCATTTTCAGTAGATGGCTAAGAATACTTTTCAACTCACAGGGTTGTTTGGAGAAGAAAAGAAAACATTGCACAGTGCCTGGCACGTGTGTGGTGCTCATTAAATCATATTATAGACATATATTCACATATCTGTGCTCTGGATTTATTGTGGCTGTAGGGTTTGTTTTTACTATTCTATTTTTATTTTTATTTTTTTAAGCAAAACTGTCATTTAAAGATTGTCAACCAGTTCTGTTGCTAGCTGAAAGTCTTTTGTGTTTAAGTCAAAAGCACTTGAATTGTCTTCCTAATTTTGTGGTGTCAAACAGACACTCATTGTTGAGGTCTGAGTTTTGGTTTTGGCGAGGGTTGGTTATTTGTCTTGTTCAGAGCCTGGAGGCTTTGGCTTTCTGAGGACTCAGTTTCCCCAGGCTCACTGGGAGGGAAGTGAGTCAGTCTGCGCACAGGCCAAGAGGACTTCTGGAGGGAAGGGAATGGAGATGCCAGCGCTCCGCTTTGAGGTCCCAAGCGATGAGAAGGTCTGAGATGGGAGAAGGCACTGGACCAGAAGCTCCTCATCCAGAAAGGAGATCTGGCCTGAGAACCAGGGGCGGGTGGGGCGGCCAGGGTATTGTGTGGCCAGCAGTCGCCGCCATCGCGGGTCATTTACGTGCAGGTTCCTATTAGATTTGAGCAGACGGTAAAGAAAAAGCAGAGCCAAAAAATGGTGAGCCATTCCTTTATTCTAGCCTCTCAACCTGCTGGCGAGTAACACACAGAGGGCTCCAAAACTCATTCACACATTCTCCAGTTCCACAACCAGGAGAATCTTTTCTGGTTTTTCCTAGAATCAAAGGCCCCACCAGCCTCAGTCACCTCCAGTTCGCCATCTGCACGCCTTTTCCCTTCTCCTCTCTGCACAAATTGGCTTCTCCTTTAGCACCTGCCATCTTGGCTTCTTCTTCAGCACCCTGCCATCTTGGCTTCTCCTTCAGCACCTGCCATCTTGGCTTCTCCTTCAGCACCTGCCATCTTGGCTTCCTTCCCCTTCCCTGCCATCTTGGCTTCTTCTTCAGCACCTGCCATCTTGGCTTCTCCTTCAGCACCTGCCATCTTGGCTTCTCCTTCAGCACCTGCCATCTTGGCTTCTCCTTCAGCACCTGCCATCTTGGCTTCTTCTTGAGCACCTGCCATCTTGGCTTCTCCTTCAGCACCTGCCATCTTGGCTTCTCCTTCAGCACCTGCCATCTTGGCTTCTCCTTCAGCACCTGCCATCTTGGCTTCTTCTTGAGCACCTGCCATCTTGGCTTCTCCTTCAGCACCTGCCATCTTGGCTTCTCCTTCAGCACCTGCCATCTTGGCTTCTCCTTCAGCACCTGCCATCTTGGCTTCTCCTTCAGCACCTGCCATCTTGGCTTCTCCTTCAGCACCTGCCATCTTGGCTTCTTCTTGAGCACCTGCCATCTTGGCTTCTTCTTGAGCACCTGCCATCTTGGCTTCTCCTTCAGCACCTGCCATCTTGGCTTCTCCTTCAGCACCCTGCCATCTTGGCTTCTCCTTCAGCACCTGCCATCTTGGCTTCTCCTTCAGCACCTGCCATATTGGCTTCTCCTTCAGCACCTGCCATCTTGGCTTCTTCTTGAGCACCTGCCATCTTGGCTTCTCCTTCAGCACCTGCCATCTTGGCTTCTCCTTCAGCACCTGCCATCTTGGCTTCTCCTTCAGCACCCTGCCATCTTGGCTTCTCCTTCAGCACCTGCCATCTTGGCTTCTCCTTCAGCACCTGCCATCTTGGCTTCTCCTTCAGCACCCTGCCATCTTGGCTTCTTCTTCAGCACCTGCCATCTTGGCTTCTTCTTCAGCACCTGCCATCTTGGCTTCTTCTTCAGCACCCTGCCATCTTGGCTTCTTCTTCAGCACCTGCCATCTTGGCTTCTCCTTCAGCACCTGCCATCTTGGCTTCTCCTTCAGCACCCTGCCATCTTGGCTTCATCTTCAGCACCCTGCCATCTTGGCTTCTCCTTCAGCACCCTGCCATCTTGGCTTCTTCTTCAGCACCTGCCATCTTGGCTTCTTCTTCAGCACCTGCCATCTTGGCTTCTCCTTCAGCACCCTGCCATCTTGGCTTCTTCTTCAGCACCTGCCATCTTGGCTTCTTCTTCAGCACCTGCCATCTTGGCTTCTCCTTCAGCACCCTGCCATCTTGGCTTCTTCTTCAGCACCCTGCCATCTTGGCTTCTTCTTCAGCACCTGCCATCTTGGCTTCCTCCTTCCTTCTTCTCCTTCTTCCTCTTTTAAAACTTTTTGGTGCAAAACCCCTCCTCCAGTATAACACGTTAGCATAACAAAGCCCCTTCCCAAGCAGGAAGGTAATTAGCAGTTTCACCTGGCAGCACCATTCACATAGGCAGCACCATTTTTAACAAAGTGAGCAAACATAAAAATCACATTTTACAAACTTGTTTGCCCAACAGGTAGCAATTCTGGGCACAGTCCCTTCTGGTCCAGCCACTGGCATTATCTCCTGTGCTGCAAAGACCCATAGTGAAGCATGTCACCAGAAGGCTGAGACGTCCTTCTGTCCCCATCCCACACTGAAAGATGCTGACTTCAGGGGCCTGAGCTACTGAAGCAAGCAATGCAGACAAAACCGGACACACCTGGTTTCCTGGGTGGGGGGTGGTAGGTGGCTCCTGCCATGCTAGGTGGGCTGAGGGGACTTGTGCATTGGAGTCGTGGTCTGTTACTGTAGAAACACCATGTGGTGACTGCTACAGCCAGAGACAGAGTCAGATTTCTCTGTTTCCTCTTCTACACAGTCATAACCAGGGGTTATTATCATGAACCTAGAAGCCCTGGGCCACCTGTTCATCACAGAGGGGCCACAAGGGAGGAATGACTTTTTCTCAAAAGACAGGAGATGCTATAATTTGGCCATTAAGAGATATGTGACCTCCTTTTGCGCCTTGAGCTGCAGAAGTGGACATAGTGGTGACCAGCATAAATGTCCATACGCATGGACACTTTGAAACGCATTTATAAATATCCACATGTGCGTGCCCGTACGCACACGCACATGCCTGTACTTACACACACATACACATACGCTCACGTAGATGCAGACACATGCTGCTGATTGTCTTGGCAAGACAAGTTCTTGCCTTTTTTGCACTTAGCTTTTCCTCCCAAGTCTTGATTCTTGGAACAGGGCTGCAGCTAGGGGGTGGGGGGTGGGGACGGAGGCGCGGAGTGGCAGGCCTTGTGGAGAGAAGCTCATTTGTTTCTGCAGCCGACAGATGGGGTGAGGACAAACTACACAGTGGATATTAAAACTCTTTTTAAAATTCATCAATATTTGCAAACTTATCTGAGCCCCCCAAAGCAATAAGATAAAGTGTACAATCTGAAACCCAGTTCCAAGCTTTCTTAAAAGTGGGGGCTATTTAAAAACTTTTAAAGCACGTCTTGCCTTGAGTGCAAATGCCCCCAAGTGAATATTGGCCACAACCTGATTATAGCCACTAGGAAAAAATTATAAGTGCATCATGGCTGTACACAGGGTTTATTGCCACAAAAAGATATGAGACATTTTGGATATTCACTTGGAAATAACAAAGTGTAAGGTTTATAAAAGCAACAGCTATTGTTTTCTTTGTTTTGTCATTATAAAAACAGTATGTGTTTGTTGTAGAAACTTAGAAAGTGTAAAGAATAAAAATCCCTCCACCCAGAGATAACTAGGTGTTATTTTAAGTAGACATTATAAATATTGTCAACATTTGAGTGTATATACATACACCCAGTGTACCTATAGCTACATGTAGCTATACGTATAGCTGTCTATAGACTTGCAAATATTGTTTTATGACCTGCTTTTCCATTTGACAATAGCTGCTAAGTGTTTCCTCATGGTTTTAAATATCACTCCAAGTCACCAACATGATAAGCACACACATCTTCCAAGATTTGAGACTACTTAGGAAAGAAAACCAAACTGGCCACCCCAACCCCCACCCTCACTGAACATCAGACCCCCACCCCCCACCCCAGAGAAGAGTGGGCTGCCTCTGTGAACTTGGATGTTCAGCACCCTCAGAACATGTGTGCACATCTGGAGGAATGGTTACGAAGATTAATGTCATGCTCAGTGTCAGAACTCCCCCCGACATTTCCTCAGTTTATCCAAACAATTTAGAGGAGCCCTCTGGGGAGGAGGAACCACTCTCCGCAGTACGAGGCCGACACTTAACCTCTTGAATTCCCTCGTCCCTGGAGACTTGCGTGCAAGTTTTATTCTTTAATTGCTAAAACAATGAGACCGTGCACAAAACCAATACAGCAAGAGCTTGGCGTCGGTTGCTGCAATAATGCAAAGAAAAAAGAAAGGAAAATCTGAACATACCGCGTGGACGGGAATGACATCTTTAAGCAGGGTTTGAAAGCTGGTAGAAAAAAACGCTAAATGATAAAGGGATTAATGTTTCTGAAACCATTATGTATGTTAAACAGGATCTTGAGCCAAATGAAGTCCTTTCCCTGTGACTCAGAATATTTTGTTTCCTTTTCCCCCTACTATCAGAGACTTAGTTTGGTTTCAAACCAGCTAACTGCTCTTTTAAAATTATTTCTTTTTAAGGATAATGCACACGCCGTGTAACGTATCTTCCATATTGCTTTGGCTGCCAGGGGGCTCAGGAACTCAAATTACTGTACAGGTCTTACATATCTGTGTCATAATGTTCCCTCTGGTTTTGATTTTTTCCCCCCGATCCTGGTTTTTATCTACTTAGATTTTTGTTTTATTGCATGTATTTCTTGTAAGCCACCTCAAGTCTTTTGTTAGATAGATTTGTAGATCAAAACAACTTGGATTTGTGGTTCAGTTAAAGAAGAAATGAACATTTCGGTTTGGTTTTCGAGTTCAGCAAATTAGTGTGATTAGCTCTGATTTGAGGTTTACAGTTCTATTACGTTAAAGTCCTTGGTATTTAATACATCAAAGGGCCCCGGAGCTGGCACTTAGCCTCCTGCGTGTTAACACTGCGCAGTGCATCGCCTGTCTGTTTCCAATGATTCTGGAGTAAGAAGCTTTTTGAGATTCTGTCCGGGAATCCCGCTCACCCTTTAGGCATGGCGGGATGCGTGCGTGAGCACCGAATTTCAACACCGACGCATGAAGAGCTTAGAAAGGAAAGAGACCCCACTCTTTCTACCACTTCCCTGCGCCTCTGCTTTTAAAGAGCTGAGGCTCGAGTCTCCTGGGTATAAGAGGGCACACGGCCTCCATTGCTCCATGTTCCACTCCCTGTGACAGCAACTCCAGAATCACCCACAAAGGTGAGACGGAGGGGGTCTCACATCCTGCTCCTGTGCCCCTCTTGGGGGGCAGAAGAGTTGGGAACCCTTCCTTCCTGGGAATGGAGAAGGTCTGGCACAAAAGGGAATAGAGTCTCCCCAAGGACGAGGAAGACTCAGAAACGCGGCTCAGGGTAGATTCCAAAACGATGACTTTCCACGTGGCCCGGCATCCCCTCGATGCCGCAGAGACCGCTAGTTTCTGTTGATGTTGGTGGTGGCGCCCGACACCCTGGGTTCTGGGCGCTGCTGTGACGCCGCTGTCACTCAGACCTCGGTAGCCTTCATCTTCTCCGTGCGCTCACTTTCTCTCCTTTCTTTTACGAAGACCATGTTAGCCCGTTCCCAGCCTCATCCTCTGTTAGCCACACAACCTTGCATGCGTGACCCCATCTCTCCGAGCCTCATATTCCCCATCAGAAAGTAGAAATGGTGCACTTTCCACGGAGCTGAGGAAGCTTGAGTTTTCAGGACCCCTCCCTTCGCACAGCTTCCTCTACCACCTGGGAAGGGGTCCCGGCGGTATGCTCATGCGTTTTGGTAAAATTCTCAGCACAGTTGGCTGATGACTGTCTCTCCACGGATTCCCTCTCCACCACTCTTTGCCAAGGGTATTTCCGGGTCAGGCTGAGGGGAAGATGCTTTGGGCTGCCTTTGTCCTGTGTTGAGTGGACTGTATTGATGCGGTTGCCTTTTTAAGGGAGGAATGGCTTCCAACAGCACTCCTGCCTTCCCTGAAATACTCCTGTCTCTCAAGATTGGGAGTCTTGGCAAAAGGTGCGGGACCAGATGCACCAGAAGTATGTAGGTGGTGGGAGAGAAACGACGTTTGACAGGTACAGAGCCAGGAGCTCGTCTACGGGACATCTTCCGGTCGTCAGCCATGTAAAACTGTGAGCGGACGGTTTGGTTTGTATAGATGTCTAATTAAAATGGAAATTCTCTCTTCTCAGAAACATGCTCAGCAATGCAGCCTATAGGACTAGAGACTCACTATTCCTTTTTCTTCTTTTAGTGGGAACCGTGTGAAATATTACCATTTCTTAACTTTGTTTATAGAGTGCAAACTTCTAGAAGAACTACAAACAGCTGGTACAATCTTGGGTGAATTGGCACATTTTGCATTTTAACTCTCAATGAAAGAATAAATTTTACCCAGCCCTGCTAGAGGAAAGACTGAATTATATTTCTATTCTCTCCATAGGAAATAATATTATATCCTGTCACGTGGGGGAAAAAAGTGACCTAATAGGCAGCCAAAAACATAGGGGGGAAATACTATGGGAGAATAAGAGGTAGTAATTTAATTAAACATGTTATGTGCATTTCTAACTTTCATGGTCTTTGCGGCCTCCGTCAGCTTTTAAAAATATGTGTGTGGTTGCTTTTCTTGCACTAAATAAATATTCACTTCTGCACCTAATTTTTATTTGTAATTTTGTAAGCTTCAGTCCCTCTAGACCTGGATTCTCTTCTGAAAATTGGCACCGTTACATCTACTTTGCGAGCAGATGGGAAACGCTCTTGTGAGAGTTGTATAAATGGCTCCCCCGGCCCAGGCCCTGCTGTTCAGAGCCGGCAGTTATTATTACGGTTGTTATCCCTGGAGATGCTGCAGGAAGTTTTGTTGTTATTGTTGTTTGTTTTATTTTGGTTTTGCTAAGAGCTTGGGAAAACCCTTCGGTACTAACAGCGTTTTAACTAGAAGGGACTCTCTTTATTTCACTTTAAGAGCAGTTTGGGAAATATCAAACCTCAATGCCCGGCTGCACCAGACATCTCTAGTCCTGTGCTCAGAAACACCTCTTCCTCCACACCAGTCCTGGGGTTCCAGTGGAGAGGTCCGAGCTCCCCAGGAATCTTCCTACCTAGCTATTGGGACTGAGCCAGATGGAATCAGCCATTCTTCTTTTCTGAGATTTTTGATCTGGAGACTGGAGAAAGCAAGTCGTAGTCCTTCTGTGGTAGTAAAGCTTGGACCTCTGTTCCGGAGATTTGCTAGTGCCCGTGTTCCCAGCCACAACGTGTCTGAGAGTGAAGTCAAAAAGTAGAGGGGGGGGGGAATAGAGGCATGTCAGGCGGAGAAACAAGAGCTCAACTCCCTGGTTCCCATAGTCCCTGCTGCCCAGAGCACTCCTACCATCCCACAGTAACAGTGCTCAGCTGCTCAACCTCTGTTTTTCCCTAAGCTAATGTGAGTTGGCTTTCAGACAGGACCCGTGTCAACCTAGGAGTAAAGGTGAACTGGAAATAGGCCAGGCAACCTTAAAGATGAAAACCCAGCCCTACTTGAATCATCTCTATCTGGTTACATCAAAGTGAACTCCTACAATCATAGCTTGCTGGAAGCTGGAGAAAATTCTCCCGGGATGGAAATAACATCATCTGGAGCCTCTGCATTATTTTTTAATACAAAATTTCCTGTAGTCAATCAGACTTAATTCATCGGGGATACCAAGAACTGGACCATGAGAAAAAAATACATAATAAAAATACACCCACAGGTGATCCAGATATTCAAATGATCAGACATGATTTTTAAAAATTAATGTGAATGGTTGTAAGAAATTAAATGACAAGGTGGAATTTTTTTTTTATCAGAGAACTAGAGTCTTTAAAAAAGCAACAAAGTGAAAATTCTAGAAATGAGAACTATAAAAATTGAGATTGAGAACACAGGCGATAGCTTTAACAGCAGATTAGACACAGCTAAAAAAAAAAAGTTTAGTGATCTGAAAGACAGGTTCATAGAAAATATCCAAATTGAAGCATGAAAATCAAAAGAATGGGGCGGGGGGGGGGGCAGCTCACCTTCATGTATTTGCAGTCTTAAAAGCGTAGAAGAAAGAGTATGAGAGAAACAATTTTTGAGAAGACAATGACTGAACATTTTTTAAAAAACAAGATTAAAATGTCAAACCACAACTTCAAGAATCACGACGATCTCCTAGCAGGATGAATACAAAGAAAACTACATCTCGCCTTGGACAGCACGGTGGAACCCCTGAAGGAGTTTTAAGAGTAGGCAAATGGAAATGACACTTTGCCATCAAAGAAGCAAATTAAGACCGAAACTGAGATGATGTAAACCATATTGAGAGTGCTGGGAAGAAATTCCTGCCGGCATCAGCTTTATACCCAGTGACTAGACCCTTTAGAAATGGGGCCTAATGACATTTCCAGACAAATAAGAACAGAGACTTTGTTGTCAGAAGACTTGCCCTAGAATAAATGCTAAAAGGAGCTTTTTCAAGGAAAAGAAATCTCATCCTAGGAAGATGCCCAGCAACGCAGGAAGGACCGGCAGGCTGTGGAAGGGATGAATCCGTAGCTAAATCTACATGAAGCTGGACTGCATAGAATAGTGACAGTAATGATGTCTTGTTTAAAATAGATGTGACATCAAAATACTTGACAGCAATCACATATACATTCAAAAAGGGTAAAACTAAATGTAATTTGATTTTAGTAAATTAAAATTAAAGTATTTTAATTTTATTGTTTATAAATGGTGAAAGCACTGGCTTATATTAGGCTTTAATTAAGTCAAGGATGCCTATTGTCATACTAAGAAAACTCCTAATATAATAGTACAAGAATGTAATGAAATGTAAATAATAATAATAAAAGATCAGATGGGAAAAAAGAGGGTTTAGAGAGAAGACTATAAAACAGAAGAGACAAATGGAAAACAAATAATACGATGATACATCTAAACCCAAATGTATGAGTAATTACATTAAACGTGAATGAACTAAATATTTCCACTAAAGGACTACAATTTCCAAGCTAGGACTGAAAGTAAAGCAAACATATGCCACTTAGAAGAGACATGTTTTAAATATAAGGACCCAGAAAGGTTGATGGAAAAAAAAAAAAGACCGTGCAAAAAAAAAAAGACCGTGCAAATGTAGCTAAGCTATGTTATCAGCAAAGGAGACTTCAAGGCGGAAACCATTTCCAGAAATTCTTTATCATGATGATAAAATGTGTCATTCCACTGGGGACACAGTAATTCTAAATGTGCATGCATCTGATAACAAAGCTTCAAAAAGGAAGCAAAAACTGATAAAACCAAAAGGAGAAGGAGACAAATCCGAAACCGGATTAGGTGGGAGAGCTTAAGGCAGGTAGAGAAGAGCTAAATAACACTATTAAGGACGCGCCCGGCCGGCTATCTGCAGAACTCTGTGCCCAGCCATTGCAGGAAGTGGCTTTCTGGTCCCAGGGTCTCTTGGCTCCGATTTCCTCGGATGGGTTTACTCTTTTTTGCTGTTTGTATTTTCCCTCATTGCCTCACATCTTTTCAAAAGAAGAAAGTATCAGTAAAGAAATGGAAAGTGGCCCTGGCCGGGTGGCTCGATGAACAAAGTGTCGTCCCGGCATACTGAGGTTACAGGTTCAATCCCTGGTCAGGGCACATATGAGAAGCAATCAGTGAGTGCACAGCTAAATGGAACAACTGAGTAGAGCAACGAGTTGGTGCTTCTCCCTCTCTTTCTTAATCAATAGGAAAATGTTTTTAAAAATGAAAAACAAACAGATAAATGGAAAGAGGAGATGTGAGTTTGAGAGACAGGAATCAATCTGGCCCTGTCACTCTACCTGAGGCCGGATTCTGCCACAGCTACGCGTGAACAATAAAACCTTCGCAATTCATGCTTCTACTTCCCGAGCTGCAACCAAAGCAGCCTCGTAGAAGAGTATCCAGTCACAGTAAGAATAACAAGTATCTCTGGTGTCTGGGCTCCTATGCCTCGCACTTGGCATCTATCATCTCAAATTCCTGCAGCAGTTCTGTGATGGAAGGGCTAGTCTTCTGACCCTTTCAGAGATGAGAACAGTGAGGTTCAGAGAGGGTAAGCAACAGTCCAAAGCCACACAGCTAGGAGAAGGCAGAGCCAAACTTTGAAACTAGGAAACCTAGACTACAGTTCCTATCAGAAATGACAGAAAAAATAGCAGCTCTACAGGGTCCTGGTGAGACTCATAAAATAGTGTGGGTCCGGTGCCTGCCTGGAACGAGCATGCCATGCATGGTCGATGCCACTCCTGACACGTTTATTATCATTACATTTGAAGGAAGCAGGTCTTTTAAAGGATGAGATGCTGACCCGGAAGCAGCCTGCTGAGCAGCCGCTTTGCCTGCATGTGTCTGAAGGCTAGGAAGGGAAATGGATGGAGGGATGGAACTGGCCTTTTCTCAGGCTCAGCTCAGTGAGAAGCTGTAAAAACAGGCTGCACGTGTGCCCCTGCGTGGGGCAGGGAGGCAGCCAAGACAGTACCCCAGGACAGGGCGGGCAAAAGGAGAGGGAGCAGGACTCGCCACAGAGCCACTGGGGCGGAGGCTGCCCTGCTAACAAGATCCCTGTGGGATGTCCTTAACGAAGTCTTTCTGGACCAAGGCCGGGGAGATCTGCTTTCCTCTGAATCACACCGGGGATGTTTCAGCTTGTCCTCGCAACTGGGTCAGAGTGGGGCCCTAATTGCCATCCCAGCAGGAAAAACTGTCACATGCTGAGGGCCTGGGAGATGTTGGGGCCAGTGCCAGGCATCTCACCTCCATTTCCTCTGAATTCTCAGTCTCCCTAGTAGAAACTGAGGTTCAAAGAGGTGAAGTGACCTGTCCAAGGTCACATGGTTGAACCATAACAGAAATGAGATCCAACTATTTGTGTGTCTATCAGACAGTTTTACTGTTCTTCGCTCATATACTATGTATCACACTATCATTCTTATACAAGACAGGGATCTGCTATATCCTTATGAAAAGTGTATCACATCCAACCCTTTTCTTGGAAAACTAATATTCATCCTTTAAAACCTTAGGCCAACGAGAAACCTCTATGAAATCTCTCCTGGGGCTCCAACTCTGTCACCTCTCTTTGCTGTCGCCTCTGCCCAGCACCTATTCTGTTACTGCGTTTTTCATGTCTAGAATCAGCTTCCGTTTCTGCCTCCCTAGTCAGCCTGGAGCTTTCTCGTTTGTCTCACTGTATGTGGATCTGCAGACTGAGCCCTGGGCCCAGCCCGCAGCAGCGCTGGCATGAATAAGCACAGATTTATGAAGTCCCTACTATGTACCATACGCTTCTAGCTAAACACGAGGGTGGAAGCAGTGAACAGAACGAACCCCTGTTCTCATGAAGCTTAGCACCCTCGGGAGAAACAGGAACAAGGAAGCGCACAGGTCAAGAGACGAAACCGCTGTTTGTGAAAAGAGCTACCACAGGGCCCAAGGACTGCTCAGACGATTCGAGGATCTGACCTGTAAAGAATTCAGACTGAAGGCTGAATTAGCAAGAGGACTATTTCGATATTACTTGGGCATTGCATTTAACAAGTAGGGGAAACTCTTCAATGTCCCGGATTCTTTTGTGCCCTAAAACTTTCACTGTACTACACTCAAAATAGACGAAGCACAGTCCTGTTAGAGAAGCAGGTAGCCCAGAGTGAACCTACTTGAAAACACCCAGGACAGGGATGGCAATTATGTGGCACTTATACCTCTACTTGCGATTACTGGTCCTAGGGCAGACCTTGCTAATCGATCATGGCATTCAGTCCAGCTGAGCCCCCCCCCTCCCCACTCCAGGCAGTCACAACGAATCAACCCCAGCTGGCAAGGATGCACTCCTCGCCTGGGGCATTTTATCTCCTTTCTGGCTGAGGGAAAGGAGTGCTGTGGCAACAGCTTCGGGGGAAACCAAATCCCTGAACCGATCTTGGCAGTGGCACTTAAGAAAGAGAAGACTGAGAAGAAGAATTGCTTTTCAAATATTTGGTTTCCAAACATATTTATTTGCAACTCCAAGTCTACTGACCATATGCATTACATCTGTTCTGGGTTGGGATTCAAACAAGGTTTATGATTTATTAGCTTTAAAAAATACATCCCTAGGTACCTAAACACAAAGATGCCAGTGAAAGACTCCGCAATCTCACAAAGACACGCTTCCCCCTCTCAGAAGGAGTCAGGGTATGCAGGACCCCTCACCTTCCACAATCCCATTGCCCGATTTGAAGGGGGGCTCCTTTCTGTTTGGAGCTTGCAATCCTTGCCTGTGAATTACACACCCTGGCTGATTAAATGCCGCCTGCTGAGGTTTCACAGCTCGGCAGAGGTTGTGGGCTCTCCCGGGGCTGCTCAGGCTCAGAAGAATTTGCCAGGTTCTCCTGGGTGGCCCCTTCTCTGCAGATTCCTGTGAGCACACGGCCCTCCCCCTTCCGCCCTTGAACTTTGTCTAGGGGGTCCTCTAGCCTTTGCCCATACTGTGCTGCCTCTCAGCATGGGGGACGAGGAAGGGAACCAACTATTATCCAGTCCTTCCCGACTCAGAAAAGCATCTGGCTCTCTCTTATTCTCAGTTTTCTCATCTGGAAAATGGGAATGAAAGTAGCATTATCTCTCTGGTTGCCACAGTGATTCCATGAACTGATTCAGGTCAATAGTGCAGCTCACTGGGACTGTTCCTTACGTGATGGGTGTGCCGGCTACAGGCCTGCGACTGTATAGAATGATTCGTTTAATTTTCAGAAGAAGCCAATATGTGCCTCTCACACATCGGGGTGCATCAGAATTGTCCCCAGGATCTTGTCAGAGTGCATATTTTCTGACCCCACCCCCAGATTGGGGTTCTGATCATCTGAAATGGGGCCGGCGGATTTGCTTTTTTAACTGGCACCCACAGTGGAATGGACTGGAGGTATGTTGACCACCCCAGAAACATTCTGTATGAAGAGAGAGTAATGCACCCCAGTTTTACAGATGAGAAGCCTGGGGCCACAGAACGAGTAAGGAGCAGAGCTAGGGTTGGAACCAGGCCCGCCTGCTTCCAAAGCCTTGGCACAGGTCACGGCTGGGGACGCTTCCATCAGAAGCACGCTCTCAGCCGCCACGAGCCCTCTGCCGCCTGCCTCCCCTTTGCCACACCATCTCCGCCCTGGGCAATTTCTGCCCAAAGAGAATGCGGCCACTGGAGACTCTCCTCACCTCTGGCTGTCACTCACGGGCGGCGTGGCCTTGAGCAGCCACTTCGGTTCCCTCCTTTTGCCACCGCCCTTCTCTGTCCCGCCAGCTGTCCTGGGAGGCTGCCCTGGCGGCCTGCCTCAGTGGGTCCCCTTGGCCCCTGGCTTGCTGCTGGGTCCAGTCATCAGGGGCAGTAGCAGAAGACTGGGGGGGGGAGCCACGAGGCCCGAGGCCCCCCCAGCTTCCTCCTACCGGGGCAGCCACAGCTTGAGTGGGGTGGCCCTCTCTTCTAACGAGTGGTTCTGGAAACCACGCCTCCTGCTGCCCCTCAGGTCTGGGGGTCGCCACAGCTCTCCGCTGCTGTTGGCCGAGGAGGACTTCAGCACCCTACTGGTTCCCCTCAACCTGACACCGTGTAAATAGCCCCTTTAGTAAGACCTCTTCCGTTGGCCCCTTAGAACGGCCATCTGTTCCCTGGGCCCCAACTGCCACGCTTCGTTCCCTCACTGACAGTATGAGCAGAACCCTGAGAACTCCATCAGAGTTTCTCAGAGCGTGGCCCACAGGCCAAATCTGGCCCCCTGACTGTTTATAAATAAAGTTTTATTGGAACACAGCAATGTCTGTCTGTTTGCACACTGTCTATGACTGCTTTCACATTACAGTGGCAGGGTTAAGTAGTTGTAACAGAGACTAGATGGCCCTTAAGCCTAAAACGTTGACTGTCTGACCCGTTACAGAAAGTTTGCACAGCCCTGAGCTCCGTCAGAGGAGATGGTAGGCCAAGCCCCCAGCACAGTGCCTGGCACATGGTGAGCTGTCAGTGCAGGCTGGCTCTTCTTGTTGGGGTTCAGTGGCAGCGACTTGCAGTTCCTGAGCCAGGAGACTTGGGAGCTGTGAGCAGGCAGGGGTGGCTACCATCTGCTTTATACGAGGATGGGTCACAAATCCTTTTAAAGAGCCAGCTTTGCTGGTGGATTGCCACGTCCTGGGCAGGATTCCGCTCTTCCTGCTCTTCCTCTCAGCACCTGGCTCAGGGCTCCCAAGGGAGTCAGCATCTATAAATGTTTGCTGTTGGATGAATGAATTCAATTAACCACCCATCACTGGGGTAGAACTTTGCAGAGACCCAACGTTTATGCAAATCAGAGTCCTTCGAGGGACACTGCAGCTGTCACCAAGTCTTAGCAGCTTTTCCCGTGACGTTGATTTCCCAAACCCACTGCCTCCTCTGTGTCCTCACAGCCGCCACGGCCACCAGCTTCCTCCGTGGTTGCCCTACTTTTAGGCCCTCCCCCCAGCCACCTACACATAGCTTCCAAAAGTATCCCGCACGCTGACCTTATCAGGGCATCTCTGGTGAGAAACCCTGCTTGTGGCTGCCCACTGCCTACAGGATCACCTCCAACTTCCCTGCAAGCTTCACAGCAAAGCCTCCCCAAAGACCTTCCCCACGCCCCTCCCCCACCCCAACTTACCGCTCACTTCTCCCCGCAGCCCTGCCCCCCCCACACCTGCCACAGTCTTTGCAGACTAATTTCCTCACGTCCTTCCTGCACTGTCCGTCTGCGCCTTTGCCCACTGCCAGCTCCTACTTGCTGATTCGGGGCAGATCCTGGGCTCTGCCTCCCTGGGAGCCAGCGTTCTCCTCCAAGCTGAGTTGGGTGTTTCCTCGCGGCTCCCCCAGGACCACGTGCTGGTCGCTTTGGAAAGTTACCATGCTGTTTACCTCCTGTCTTCCTAGCTCAGTGGTTCTCAACCTGTGGGTCGCGACCCCGGCGGGGTCGAACGACCAAAACACAGGGGTTGCTTAAAGCCATTGGAAAATACATATTTATTATACAATACATTTTTAAATAAAATATGTATTTCCGACGGCTTTAGGTGACCCCTGTGTTTTGGTCGTTCGACCCCGCCGGGGTGGTGACCCACAGGTTGAGAACCTCTGTCCTAGCTAGCCTGCAAATGCTGAGTTGAGCAGGTCAGAGGCGGTGGCCACGTCGGGCAGACAACAGGTACGACCCCCGGAGGGGTGTTCCTCCGTCAGCCCAGGCCCCTACTTCCTCCTCAGCTGTTTTCATCTTCTGAGAATATATACTCAAGCCCCCAGTCCGGGAGAGACTACGGGACCCTTTCTTTTGGCACATGTTTCTACCTACTTTATGTCTCAATACTCAAAAATTCTTGGAAAGCCCTAAACAATGGCTGGATTAAAAGCGATATTACTTACACAATAAATTAAAAGTGGTTTTTTTTTTTTCTCCAAAAAGAAGCAGCCACTCCTTTGGATCTCAGACAATCTGAGTGTCCCCTTTGCAGGTCCAGCTGGTCGTGTTGACAGGGCTAATGAGGGTGACCCTGACATCTAGCTTTGTCCTGAGGATGAGATGACAGCTCACCCCTCCGAAATTGCTGCTCTTCTTTCTCAACGGAAAGCCATGTCAACCAGGGCAGAAAACCACCTGGCCACTCAGAGAGGGTCAGATGTCTTCAGGGGCCTGGAAGAAACCATAACTGAGGTTGGGGGGTGGAGGAGTTTGGTCCCACAGAAAGGGCAGGGTCTGAGGCAGAGAGGGGCCTGCTACTCACTCCCAGCCTCTGGCATGTGGATCTCTCACAGGAAGCCAGTCATACAGATTTTTGTAGGACCTCTCCTGGGTTCTTTAGTGTGGGCATTAACACTTTGAAGCCTGGAGGGGTCAGACTGACACCCTTTGCCGGTTGAATTCAGCCTGCTCAGCTTGGGTTTACGATCTCTGGTCTTCTCAGGGACAAATTCTCTACACTCGATTTTTATTTTAATCCTCTGACCATCTATAAGAACTCCTACTTTCTTTTTTATTAGGCCCATTTCACAGGGGAAATTGAGGCTTGAAACCCATGCCCAGTCCCCCCCAGAAGGGATGGATTGTGATTCAAACTCAGCTCTGTCTGATTCCCTGGCCACAGTCATGCCGGCGTCTCAGGCCCCTCCGGGCGGCCAAGGCTGTGGCTGGGCCTGTCCTAGGGTCTGGGCATGCAGAGCAGCCTGGTGCTCGGAGCTCAGCTGAGCTCCCCGCCAGCAGCCGGACCGGAGGACCCCTTTGTGCAAGCTCAGCATCTGGTTGTCAAACGCAGGCTGGCTCAGGTCCACCATCTGGCTCCACTTGGGCACTTAAACACTGCAGACACCCCCGGTGGGGCGGGCAGGCCCCGAGAGGGGCTTCAAGGTCTGAAAACGGAGGATGTCAAGCTGACGTCCACCAAGGCAGGTTCAAGATCAAAAGAGGTGGGTGGGACCTCACGCTCCCCGTCCCACTCTCTCTCACCTCCCTTTGTCTGTCTCTCTGTCTGTCCCTCCAAACCCCCTCCCCTTCCCCCCCCACCCTCTCTCTCTCTGCCTGTCCGGCCGGTTCCCTCACACAGCGCCTCCTGCCGCCCTTTCTTGCCCCTCTCCCTACTCCTCTCTCCCCTGCTCCCATCTTCTCCTGTCTCTTTCCATCTCTGTCCTTCCTCCTCTTTATCCTCTCCTCTCTGCCCCCTCTCTCTCCATCTCTCAGAATAACACACCAGAAACTTTACTCCTGACTTCCTTCCAAAATCCTTGCAAAGGAACAAATGAAGAGATGTCACCAACAAGCACCAACCACTTTATTCCAATGGGCCTTTTTTTCTCTTCTGAGAGGGATATGCAAATTTCTAAAATAGGCTCCCTCTGACATATTCATGACTTGGCCTCTGATGGCACCGTAAGTGTTTTTCCAAACACAGTGAGCTGGTATTAGGAGGCGGACAGACCCAGCTGAAGAGGCTTTCGTCCACAAGCCTCCAGAACGCTGCTCCTTCCCCTTCGCTATTTCATTTCTCTGCAGCCCTCTGTTCCCACTCACACACACGCACTCACACACACACGATCACATTCACACTCACATGTTTTCTTATTGCCACTTCCCCAAAGGAAAGAAAATTCTGTCCCTTACAGGGACAAGATTACTGTACCCAGCCCTCAGGAGAAGGGACGCTGGCCTGTGGTGAGTGCCTTCCGCATCCTGGGCACCTCGTCTCTTGGCTCGGGGCCTCACAGCTGCCCTGCAGGGGGGGCGGCCATCCGCTCATGCCGGCAAAGAGCCTGCTGGTCAGAGACAAGTGACTTGCCCAAGGTCATAAAATCCGTCCAGCCTCGAAACCCCAAGTACTAAAGCAGTCCACAGGACAGGCCAGGGAAGTCTGTAGTGAGTCCTAAGCCCCAGAAAGAAGCTTTCGGAGACCCCTCCTTGGCCAATGCAGGGAGCATTGCACCCGAAGTATTTCCCCACCTCCAATGACAGCAGGCGGGGGAGTCTTGTCCATGCTTTATGATGGCACCACACCCTTACACAGCCCTGTGATATTGGGAGAATGGGTTCGTTGCTGCGTCCATTTTGCAGACAAGTAGACTGAGTCTCGGGAAGGCGACGTGACGTGGCGAGCAGCGGGGTAGCAGCTGGACGCTGTGTCTCCTGGGCCTGACTGAAGATGCCCACGAGAGACGCAGGCAGAGCCGGTTCTCTGGACCGAGAGCGTGGATACTTTTACAGACCCAATCTTGTTCTGTTGGTCCCCTGCATCGTTCATTTGATCTTTAGCCTTAGTTTCCACACCCATCAAGTGATGATAATTGTCCCAGGATTGAATACCAGGTGCCATGGGGGTCATCTGTGCCGTGACTGAGAATTTTTAGGGGAGCAGTGAGAAACTGGAAGCACACAGTGCTGTGTGGCACGTCCAAGGCAAGAGACTCTTTCTCACGCCCTGTCCCCGCCTTCAGAGCTTGCGCCCTAGAAGGAAGACGGCAGTGCAGGGACTGCGCACTGTCACCACCCCCTCCTAGTCCATGGCAGACATTACAGATCAATTCCCACACTCCAAGCAGGCATCGCCAATTGATTGGCACTGAAAGGAGAGGTTTAGCCTATTTGCCACCCTGGCTACAGAAGGAGAAGCAAATCTCCCAATCTTGGACATCACGTTAAGTGCCTTCTTGACCCCACAAGTGAAACCTCGGCCTCTGCCTATCGGGTACCGACTGTGAGCCTATTCCTTGTCCCATGAATCTCATCACATCCTCGTGAGGGCCCTGCAAGTCAGACCCGGTCACTTCCGTTGCCCAGGCACGTCTGCAGGGTGGCTGGGCTCTGTGACCTCGTTCACCCAATAATTTGTTATCGGTGGAGTCCCTATTTGAATCTTGGTCTATATGTCTGCCAAGGGCATGCTCTTGCCACTGGTCCACCCTACCTCCCCCAAACAGGAGCCTGGCAGGTTAGACAAGGCTCAGAGACATCAGCAGGGCCATCTAGAGGGTCCTGGGAGAACTAAAACACAGCCACCCTTTCCCAGCGGAGGTCCCATTCCCACTGGAAACGGAGAACCTGCCAGGACTGAGTTCACCTCCCGGGGGAGGTGGTGCCCACGACTCGGATGCTGAACATGGGCCCACGGGCCCAGTGATGGACCAGCCTTTTACATATTTCAGAAACAGAGCTCGTGGAGTCATTTCCATCTTGGCCCGAGCTGTGGGCACAGTCCCAGGAGGCCCTGGCTCTGCTAATTCTCTCATCAGCCTAATAGGAGAACAATCATCGGAGACAGGATACAAATTTAGCTCCAGACACTTTTTTGGGAACGCGGAGGGTTTGTGACTTATGGCCTCATCTTAAAGAGGAGCAGATTGTTGCCACGAACCCTGGGTAGTTCTCGTTTTTCTTGAGGAACTGAGCTGTAGGCACTGTTTGTGGGGCGGCGATGAGGTTGTGGCCGAGGTCCAGGAGTGGCCAGAAAAACCCAGCAGCACGGTCATAGGCTGACCTCTCTATAATTAACCTAAGGGCTTGTTTATTTAACTTTCTCAATCAGGGACTTGTTTAATTAGCGTAAAAAATGAAGGATGAGCCCCAGGAGCAGAAGAAGAAACAGAAGGATGCGCTCTGTCCAGGCTCAACAAGACACTGTTGCAATGCATGACCAGCCACTGGGAGGAACACCGGCCATGACTTTCAGGAACAGTTAATGGACACAGAAAACGCCAACATGAGTGAAACTGACCGCCCTGAGGCATGCTTTGTAGTGAAGTCAGACGATCAGGGTTCAAATCCCGGCTCTGCCATGTTCTCAGGTCACCTCACCCCCGAAAACCTTCTGTTTCTCCCTTAGAGAATCAGTGGGGAGAGGTCAGCCGATACTGGTGACCATCATAGCAAACATGTCCTGAGCATGTGTCCCCTCAATTCAGTTCTCACAGTGGCACTATAAAGTGAGAACTGTTATCACCTTCCATTTTATAGATGAGGAAACTGAGGCACAGAGCGGTTGGGTGACAGAGTAGCACCCCAGGTAACAGAGCGAAGCCTGTGAAAGCTGGGAGCCGGCCCCGTGCGCTAGCCACCACTCCCCCCTGCGTGGGGAGCACGGGCACTGTGGGAAGTCCTCAGACCCGATTTGGTTGGCTCCGGTTATTTTTCTTTGTCTTATGGGGTGGCTTTCTGATAGCTTATGCACATTTTTCTATCTGATATAAATAGCTCTTTGATTTTTCTCCCCATGAACCCCTCCAAATATCAGTCAATACTTGCGAGAAAATAACTCTGTCTGGTTCATGGTGACAAGGTCAGGGCTCCTTTGGAGAACTCGCACTGGTTCTGTCTCCGTCCCGGGCTGAGAAATCACGGCATTTATTTTAAGCCGAAACATTCTTATATTTAAAGCTTGTCATCAGGCTGAAGTTTGTTTATTGCATTCCATAATTATGATGAATATATTTTAAATAGAAAGAGATTTGAAATGTGGGACAGCTGCAAAAAATATGGTGTCAATCACCGAGAATCAACCCACATCTGGAGTTAGAACTTGGGTGGGAATGGCTTGTTTTGCATTTTTATGACCAGATGCATCCAGATTAGATGTACCTTATAAACTTCACCCAGACAACTGTCAGGGCCAATCAGCCTTAATTGAATGCGACATTCTCTCCACCAATCCGCCCTGAGCCCAGGCCAAAAATCCCCCCTGTATCACGGGCCCGTGTGAGTCTGTTAGCCGTGCACACAGGATCTGTCAAGTATAGGCCAAATTAAATACTGGACATCGTTCCACAATGACTTCCAATTAGAGCAGAGTGAAGTCTGGAGGGCTTTGAGGGCCCCCCTTGGCCCTGTCACTTGGAGACACAATCAGTGGAGAGAGGGGAGCCAGGGCCCGCTGGTGCTAGAGCTGTACCGTGCTGCGCCCCTGAGCACCTACCGTGCCCCAGGGGACCATGCCCCAGGGTGGCAATGGACACCACACACACGCCCGCCATTGCACGCACCGCCAGCAGCCCCGTGAGATGGGAATGACTCTCCACGGACAGATAAAAAAACTGAGCTTCAGAGAGATGAACGGAGGATCTGGCCCAAGTTTGCAAGCTGAGAGAGCTTGAAAATTCATTTGTAATGGTGGTTCTCAGACTCCCCCGAGGCCATTCCGACTCATGGGAGGGCATTTTCAGTGTTGCAATGACCAGTATTAATGCCAGGGGCCCAGGGTTGCTAAACGTCCTGCCACGCAAGGAATGGAGTTGAAGGTCAGAGAACTGTTCCCTCCGTGTGCCCACAGCAGCCCCCTCTTTCTGACCCTTGATCTGACCCCACAAAGCTGGCACCCACAATCAGGAAGTATATGATTTGGTGTGCAATCAATAGGCCTTAAGAATATTTCCTTATTCTAGACTTCCAAGACATCACATGTCAGTGTAGAACTAACTCCCAGGTGCCAAAGATCACCGTGGAGAAGGGGAGAGCACAGAGGAGAGTCCCACGGGGGCTCTAGCTGTTCTTAGGAAATGCCTGATACATAGTAGCCCTCATAATTATTAGCAAGCTTGTCACATTACTCCTGAGGCTTGCAGATAGAGGCCGGATTCTGCCACTCTTCCACAGGTACGCGTGAACAATAAAACCTTCGCAATTCATGCTTCTACTTCCCGAGCTGCAACCAAAGCAGCCTCGTAGAAGAGTAACCAGTCACAATAAGAATAACAAGTATCTCTGGTGTCTGGGCTCCTATGCCTCGCACTTGGCATCTATCATCTCAAATTCCTGCAGCAGTTCTGTGATGGAAGGGCTAGTCCTCTGACCCTTTCAGAGATGAGAACAGTGAGGTTCAGAGAGGGTAAGCAACAGCCCAAAGCCACACAGCTAGGAGAAGGCAGAGCCAAACTTTGAGGCCGATTCCATAAATGGACTCTGAAGTCCAAGAAAATCAGAGCTAGCTCTGGTGACAAAATGCAAAACCGAAGGTGTTGGTTTTTCCTAAAAGCGCTTCTTGAACTTGTTTGAACCAGATTCCAAAACGAACGTTTACTTAACTATTAAACCAGAGAAGGACTGGAACATCAAACTCTTGGCAAGAGCGCGCATAAATGGAAGTCTCTCTCTCCACCAGCACGCCTGGTTTTAACAAGTACCATCATTTGTATCTAGCTCTGGGTAACAGAGATTTCCACAAGTCAGAGGCCTAGGATTAAAGGACGTTGCTGATCTGGTTACAACAAATTCTATTAAGTAAAAAAGTCTGTCTGACAGGGGTTTTCATCAGTCCCTCTCCCTACTGGAGACACTCTCCTGAAAGAGAACTCTGGCTTGGGATTTGTTTTTTTGTGAAACAGAAATGAAATTAGCAAACAGTGTACAGAGAGCTGCCCTGCACAGGGGTTGTACACGGCAACGCCAACAGGGGCCAGCTCAGCGAGGGGAATGAACGAAGTCAGGAGCGTGCGGCGTGGCAGGGAGGGGGGAGGACGGCAGGGAACGGAGGCGCCCGGGCCGGACAGTCATTGCACGGTGACATTAGGTTGGCAGGTCTTTTTATGACTTCTCAAGAAAATATGGGATTGTCATATGAAGTGTCTTGGTAGTGGAAGGTTAGTAACAAATTCATATTAAAAAAAAAAAAGATTTGTGTGACAAACCAAAATGTTTGTGTCCTGGAGTGGCCTGTGAGCTGTACAACCTTTGACACCGCACATCACGGCCCTGGGCAGTGGGCACCATGGTGATCTCCATGTAACAGGGAAGAGACAGGTTCAGAGAGGGCAACCATCGTGTACAGAGCCACACAGGCGGGGCCTCCCACGTAACACTGAGGCCTGGTGTGGAGAACAAACACGTGACTCTAAAATACCTTTTGCAACATTTGGCAGATGTTGCGAAAACCCGTGCTTATATTTGTTCTTTAAAAGCAGTCCTCCCCACTTCTCTGCCTACCTCAGGTCTCCTCCGGCCTTTCTCTTATAAGGACACCTGTCACTGGATTTAAGGCCCACCCAGATAGCCCAGGATAAACTCACCTTGAGATTTCTAAGTTAATTACATTTGCAAAGTTCCTTTTCCCAATTATAGTCATATCCATAGTTATACCAAGGACCTACCATTTGGGGGGGGGCATACCATTCAACCCACTACATATCCCTACCATTTGGGGGGGGCATACCATTCAACCCACTACATATCCCTTCTCCATTTCTCTGCTTCTTAAATTTGAATCTGTGTTTCAAACCAGGAACCCCCATCCTCCTCATGGTAGCGTTACCCTAATATTAAGTAGCCTTCTAGGAAGGTGGGGTGTCCAGGAGAGGGGAACCCCTGACTCATCGACGGCCCTTCTGCACCCTTGACTGTCTGAAGCGAACGATGGTGTGAACTGATGGTGTGTTCTGTGCACTTCCCTAGGAAACCACCCTCCCAGGCTGCTCAGAGGGGAGAGCCTCGTCACCGTGGCCCTGGGACAGGGAGCACGGCCCATCCAAATCAGGCTGTTTAGCAGAGGGACGTGTTTGGCAAAGCCAAGTCACTTGCTCACGTCTGTTGGAAGCAAATGTCACCAGCCCAAAGAATAGCCTCTGAACAGCTCACAAGTTTTATCTTTAAAAATTGGAGACCTATGATCCTGGGCTGGTGAGAAAGCGCTTCTCTGGGTTTCGTCCTTGGGAGACATCAGAGTAGCCATCTTTTCACGGAAGAGGGCTGCTTGGTGCCGCTCGGGTTCACTTTCGGGACGGGGAGACGATGCCCAGCGGCAGGCCTGCCCGCACATCGGCCTGGCTGGAGTCCGGGTACCTGGCCAGTCTCCACCCAGCTCTTGCCAAGGCCCGGGAGGAGATGGGAATGGGAGGGTGTCTGGCTCCCCGAGGCCTGTGTAGGAGGAGAAACAATGAGTCCAAGGCTGGGTTCTCTTGAGAAGAAGAAAATAGGGGGTCTCGGTTGGGTTCTTCTAGAAGCTGAGGGAACAGCAGGAGCATGAGGCGGTGGGACAGAGAAGGAAAGACAGAGGCCACAAGGGTGCTGTATCAGGCCAGCCGCCAGCGTGGATAACTGGAGCTTAACCCACCGAGAAACTTGGGGGACGATGTGGAGCACACGTGAAGGTGCCCTGACCGAGAACTGAGGCCCACAGCAGCCCCTTCCTCAGTGGTCCCGGGCTGCTCTGGTGGCGTGAACCCAGCACTCTCGCCTGCCCTGAGTACCGCAGGGAGGAAAGCCCCTCAGGCAGGGGGTCCGAGGCGGTTGCAGATGGAGGTGAGCCCCGAGGGACTATGGGAGGGGCACCCACAGCATCTGGAACAGGGGGAAGGAGCCTGGGTTGGCAGCCAGCAGTGGCGGCTCTTTTCAGCCAAAGAAAAGAGTTACTTTCTCAGCCTGACAAGAGCAGGCAGCCCTTCCTGACATGAGCCACGAGCCACAGCATGTCCGGCACTGTCGTCATCACTTGGATCAAGGCCCACGGGCTTTTCTCATCCCGTGTGGACCGTCCTCTTCCCAGACCTTTCTTCTCTGTTCTTGAGTCGTCTCTCTTGGGAGCGCCCTGAAATCATTGGGTTTCTATGGCAAAGACAATAACATGAATAATAACAGCAGCAGCAATAATAGCAGCGCCCACTTTGGGCACTTGGTGGGCATGTATTATCTTGTGTAATGCGCACAGGAAACCTGTGAGGTGGGTAACGGTATCAGCCCCATTTTATAGCTGGGGAGACTGAGGAACAGGAAAGGTATGCCTTAGCTAAAGTCATCAGGGATGGCTGAGGAGGATTCACACCCGTGCCTGAGCTGCCAGTCCAATGCTGAGAACCAGCAGAGTCACAGAAAGGGCTTGGTAGGATGTACTGCACTGCTCTGCTGAAATGTTCTTTTTAACAGTAGAGTGTCTCTGGGGACAGGAAAGAGGACCGAGGGCCAGAACCCCATGCCAGGCTCCTCTGGGCTCTGTGCCACCGTGGGGTGCCGGAGCTGAGAGCGGCACCTGGCATGCAGAGGTCTGATAAAAGTTGGTTAAACAGAGGAACACTCCCTAAATGTCATGAGGATATTTCCCCCATTCAGGCAGAAGGAAACTAACACGGATCAAGGGCCAAATGCAAGAAAATTCCAAAGGAGGTGAATGCACACCTAGGTCTCCCTGAGCCCAGCACTTTTCCACCACGTTGTGGGGTCTGTGGTTGGGCACTGGCCGCTGAGAGCAGGACCACAGGGCTGGCCGGCCTTCCGTGGTGGCTGGGAGCCGAGGTCCCGGCTCTGGCCACAGCTGGTCATAAAGGGCTGCGGGTGAGAGAGACTGGACCCACACTGACCAGTAGAAACACAGTGTGAGCCGCTAATGCAAGCCACATATGTAATTTACAATCTTCTAGTAGCCACAGAAAAAAAGAAACAGGTAAAATTCATTTTCTTAATATAGTTTACTTAACCCAATATGTATCCAAATAATATAATTTCAGTGTCTATTCAATATATGTCATCACTTTTGAGATCCTTTCCTCCCCTCCCCTCCCCTCCCTCCCCTTTCCTTTTCTTTCCTTTTTTTTTAATAGCAGTGAGGATTGGAAATCTAGTGTACTTGATACTCACAGCGTACCTTGATGTGGACTAGTCATATTTCAGGCTCTTGGGAGCACCCCGCAGCTAGTGGCCGCCATGTTGGTCCGGGCAACTCTGGATGATTCAGAGAAGGCTTCACTCCCTCACCTCCGTGTACTCACATGCGGGAGCTTCAAGGACATGGTGTCCGTGTAGGGAAGTGTTTACGGAAGCAAGGACACGGAGTCCTTCTGAGGAAGAAGACACGGGCAGTGCCCTCTGACTCACCGGTGGGAGGATTTGGTCCTAAGGGAAGAGCTGGGGAGGCATGTAAAGATCTTTGTCCGAGGGTCTCCATCAGAGGTTTGCATGAGCGTCCTCTCGCTGCTGTGACAAGTCACCACCATCCCTGTGGCCCAAGGCAGCAGCATTTAATGAGCTAACATTCTGGAGGTCAGAAGTCTACGATGGGCTGGAGTCGGGGTCAGCAGGGCCGCCTTTTCTCTGGAGGCTTCAGGAGTGACTGCTGCTTTGCCATTCCCAGCTGCGAGAGGCCACCCTGTCACCGTGTCACGGTCTCCGTGTTGCCATCGTGTCATAGCTCCCCCCTCTGCTTCCATGTTCACGTCTCCTTCTCTAACTCTCCCGTCTCACTCACCCCTGCAGAAGGACCCTGTGATTACACAGGGCCCGTCAGGATAATCTCCGCTCCTCTGCACCTCAAGACCTTTAACTTGACCCATCCGCACAGGCCCCTCTGCCAGGCATGGCCCCACAGTCCAAAGTTCCTGGGGATTTGGGCATGGACGTCTTTGGAAGGCAGTAAAATCACAAACAATCCTATAGGAAAATTGGCAAAAACTGGGAAGAGACATTTGACCAAAGAGAACGTAACGGATGGCAAAGAAGCACACGGGGAGATGGTCTGCACCATGAGCCATCGGGGGCCGCAAGTTAAGACTTCGAGATGGCACTAGACAACTATTAGAATAGGTATGATTGAAAATGGTGACAGTACCAAATGCTTGCTGTTAAAAAAATCAGGTTCATGATACATTTTATCATGTTTTTAAAAAATCTTTGTTGCGTTTATTGAGGTGACACTGGTCAATAAAATTTCATGGGTTTCAAGTGTGACTTGGTGATAATACCAAGTGCTGGTGAGGTTTTAGAGAGACTGGATGGTATCCATTGCTTGGGGGAATGTAGAAATAAAATAGGACAGCCACTCTGGAAAACAGTCTTACCGTCTCTTACAAAACCAAACATCCACTTACCTAATAACCCGTGATCACACACCGGACATTTAGCTCAGGGAAATGAAATATGTCCACACAAAATGCCCAAAATAGATGACTGGTTAATAGGTGTGGCCCCCCCATACCATGGAATACTACTCAGCCCTAAGAAGGGAAGAGCAGCTTATACACATGATAACTTGAATGTATCTCAAGGGTGTTATGCTGAATGATACATGTATTTCTCAAAATGGAAAAGCTTAGAGATGGAGAACAAGTTAGTGGTTGTCAGGGGCTAGGGAAGGGGAGGGGAGAAGGGTGTGAGTGACTTTGAAGGATGAGGGAGTTCTTTGTGGTGATGGGAGATCTGTGTCTTGGTTGTGGTGTGGTGACGGCACAAATCCACATGTGTGCTGGGATGACACAGCACTGTACACACATTGTGTCAATGTCAACATCCTGATTTTGATATTGTGCTATTATGATGTAAGAAGTAGCCATTGGGAAACTGGGTGAAGGGTACACAGAAACTGTACTCTCTTTGCAATAATCTAGAATCATTTCAAAATAACAAGTTTTAAAAAAACAACCTAAATGTCCAACATCAGGGGATTGATTAAATGAACTATGTTACCTCTATACAGTACAATGATGCAGAGTCATTTAGCACAAGCAAGAAGGACCACATAGCAGACAAAATCAGAATGCACAGCAGCGTGCCCTGGTTTGTGTGAGCAGAGAGACAAATGTCTGAAAGACACACCAAGTTAGCAGTGATTGACTCTCAGTGACTCTGGCCTTTGAACTTTTTGGTACTGTCCAGTTTTTTGTTGTTGTTGTTGTTGTTTTTGGTTTTGATTTTTTTTTTCAATGCACTTGTGTTACTTTGATAATCAGGAAGAAAATGCTATTTCCATTTTGGGGGGTAAAAAAGAGAATTTTGTGAAGGCAGCCAAGGGGCAGCAGATCGTGTTGCCAGCCGTTCTTTCTGCCCCAAGTGCAGCTCCGTGAACGTGTGCAAAGCGAGGCCTGTGGGGAGAGCCCCCCTCCCAGAGAGAGGGGACCGTGAAATATGGGCTCTCTGCTTTCTGGCAGGAGCCAAGTGGAAGGAGACGGAGCCGTTCAGACTGGGGGCTGCAGCAGTCGGGAAAGAACAGCGCCTGGTATAGTCACTAGGATCACAGCCCCCGTCCCCCAAAACCCCATCTGTGTGGGTGAGGGAGTTAGCATTCAAACAGAAGAGAACCTGGTTGTTGAATCTGGGTGAAGAATTAAGCTATGAAGACCTCCCCCTCTCTTCCCCCCCCCTCCTAAAATAGCCTTTAATATTTTTGCTCTGTCATCATTTCTGTAAGAAGCACCTGGTTTTGCGTTTGCAAACACAGCCCTAATGGCCTTTCTGTTGGGCTGGCCTCTGTCTGGACCCAGGGGGCCACAGCCCTGTGCAAATCACCCTGAAAGCTCGGCTGGGCAGTGACGAGCAGAGACTTCTGTGAGTGTCGGAACTGCGTGAATAATCCAGACAGCAGCGACAGTCGTCAGAGTGATGCCCCTTTTATTCTGAAGCAGGTGCTGTGCTCCCTGCGCTGTACTGGCCACTCCGTAATCCTTCTAAAGCTGCCATTTCCATTTTACAGATAAGGAAACTGAGGTCCAAGGTAGGTGACCCGTCCAGAATCATGTGGCCAGCGCCTGAAGACGCTGGGGCAGGCCCCAATCCCTTCTGGCTCCAGTGCTGTGTTCCTTCCATGTGGGGCCTTGTCCCTCGTTTTCCTGGTTCCTCTTGGGGGATAAACGAGGAGGGCCGGCCTGCACACACCCCCATGGCTGCCCACCGCACCCTCCCCCAGGACAGGAGGCAGGGGGCAGGCATATGCCTGCCGCCACACCCAGACGGCCTCTGCCACTGTGGGAGCAGGTCCCTGGATGCTGAGGCCGCGCTCGCCTGGAGGGAATGTCCTGTGCACAGGCTCCCCCTTATGGAAATGAGGGCCAAGCGGCTGGAGCTCCAACCTGCGCTCGCTCCACCCAGGCCGGAGATGCTGGGAGGGCCGCCCGAGCCTGGCCTGGCCGGCGCCCTGCTCCCTGCCCCTTCCCAGCCCCGAGCTTCAGGCTGAGAGAGCGCAGCTGCCTGGCCCCCCAGAGCACGCGGCTTTGGCGTCCCCCTGGAGGACACATTCTTGGATCCATACATTGTGGAATGTGGGTAAATAAAGTGACAGAGGCTGACAGGGCCCCGGGACAAGCGGTGACGGTGACGTTTACAGTGGCCTTCTCGGGGAGCCCTTCTCCTGTTTACACACCAGAAGGAAAACATCCTTTCTTTAGAGAAAAAAATAGCACAGGCAATGTTTTATTTCCTAGGGTGCCTGACACCTGCTTTCTAACTGTGACCCGCGTCCTCGTCTATAAAGTGGGTGTGAGGGTGCTGACCTCAGAGGGTGCTTGTGAGGAGTCCGGGGCCATGGAGGGTTTAGGTGGGTGCTTATCCATTCCTTCGGGTCCCTCTGGGAATGAAGAGCGAGGCAGTACTGTCCCAGGGCCCACTCACTCACTGCCCAGCCACTCAGCAGGTGTGTAAGGAGTGCGCGCTACGTACCAGGCAAGCATGGCCGTGAGCAGACCAGACAGGGCCCCCACCGTTAACATCTGGAGACCCTGGCCCCGGCGGTGGGCGTGAAGAAAGAGGGGAGAGGGGGCCACAGTGTGGTGTCTGCACTCCCTGGGCCACTGGGTCAGCCATGCTGGGACACAGACACTTGTTTGGACTTGGTCCCCCACTCCTCTTTAACTTGGTTCCCTGTTCCTTGCTCCTCTCTGAGCCTCCATTTGCCCAGCTGCAAAGTGGGGGAGCAGAAGGCAGTGCTCAGTGGGGGCTGTGCTCCAAATTACACCTTTCCCCGTTCCCAATGCCCTCCCTGGGTCTCCCCACTCAGCATGGTGACCCATGTGACCCTCAGCCTGGGCACACTGTCCCTGCCCTTACAGACTGAGGCTAGGCGGGGCCTTTATCCCGGCTCCCGTGGCTGGAGCATGAGTGAGGCTTTACCTAGGAGGACCCGAGAGTGCTCTCCACAGGCCCGATGTTGTGGACGTCATTGTCCTAGGCAGGGGTCCCCTTGGGCGTGCGTCCTAAGAGGAGTCTCAGCTGTGGGGTTGCCAGGGAAATCCCTGGGGGCTTCATGAAGGAGATCCCAGAGCCGAGTAATGGGGAAGGCATGAGTCCGCAAGAGGAGTGGGTGAGGGGGGCGGTCATGCCCACAGAGAGAGGGGCACGTGAGATGTTCATGGAGTGAAGTCTTGGGGCGTGGGCCCCAGCCCTCCTCGGGCACAGTACAAGCTCCTCGGGATGGCAGTGGGCCAGCCAGCATGGGGTTTGGGAAGAGGAGCCTGGTGAGGCAGGCAGGGCACCCAGTCACAGAGGCTGTGAGTGCCAAGGCCAAGGGAGGCCCCTCTCACGCCACCTGGGCATGGCCGAGAGGGGACTGGAAGCCGGAGGAAGCGGGGTGGCAGCGATCCCGGGGAGAGAGTGAGCGAGGCCTGGCTGAGGTCAAGGCCAGCAGGGTGTGGAGAAGGGAAAGTATGTGAGAGATGTTCCCGGGACGGCACCAGCGGGCCGCGTGATGGATGGGCTGTGGGCTGGGAGGCAGAGGGAAGAGCTCACCATCTAGCCGGAGGGCCCAGACAGACACCCCGGGAACAAGAGTGAAGTAGACGAGAGAGAGAGGATAATTAAGTGCTAAATTGTGCGGCTTAATTTATTGTTTGGACAGTTGCCTCGCACCATAAACCCCGTTGCTCTAATGAGCTCATGACATCAGCCGGTAGGAAGGGAAGGCCTGCTGAGCCGTCGCCTGTCACAGCCAGAGCTGCATGTGGCACTGCCCAGATACTACCTGCACGGCTGGGCTCTGGGTTTCTGGGCTTGGTTTGCCATCAGGGGAACCAACAGGCCCCAGGCCAGGGCACCCCTGATATGACCCCTCCTTAGAAGCTCTGGAACCTGAGAGGCCTGGGAATCACCAGAGTTTTGTTCCCGGAGAAGAGAGAAGCCTCGAGGTTGAGTTTGGCCAGGATGCAGGAGCACGGGTCCTGCCCTGGAGCCAGGGGCAGGGGTGTCACAGCCAGCCCCCTCCTGCTGGCGTGACCTTAGGGCCAGCCCCCAGCCCCTTTCTGTGCCCACTTCTCAGCATGCCAGTCAACACCCAGAAAGCGTGCTGTGAACCGAGATTGTCGTGGACGATGCTCCCAGTTTAAAAAGATGTTTAAACAAGGTTAGAAGGACTGGGGTGGCGGGAATTTACAGAGCACTTTCTGTTTCATCGAGAAGGGTTGGTTTTCCATATCAAGGGAAGTCAGGTCATGGAGGGGCCCACCCGCCTACCCACCCGTGTACCCCAGGCCTCCGTTCTTCGTAACCCTGATAACAAGGGTAATGGAGAGATCGTCCGTGTGATTTTCTGCCTAACGTGGGCCCCTGCCCTGAGTGCAGTAGGGAGTAGGGGGTGCCTGGCATAGGGGAGGCACTCGTAAATTTCTCTGGGATGGATGGATGGATGGATGGATGGATGGGTGGCTGAATGAAGCTCCATAGTCTAGTCCAAGACATTCACATGGATGCAGGTGCTGTGTTCACCTGTGAGATCATCGCAGATTAGAAGGTGGTTGTTCATACCCAGTGCTGGCCCCAGTGACAGGAAACAGTCCCCGGGACGCTTCAGGTGGCGATGTAGACCCTCAGGGACGTGGCCCAGCTGGCCTGTGGCAGAGACGGGGCCCGGAATGTAAATCTGTCTGCCCTAGTCTGCCAAGGTCTGCATTCGTTTCCCTCTGCCGTTATCCCTCCCACCACGCCGACTCCTTGATTTTCAAAACATGGATGCTTTTGAACACAATACTGGTTGCAAAGGTGTGTGTTTTGTGCATTGAGCTTCTGGTTCTGTGCATGGGGATGTGTGTGTGAAAAGAGAAACAAGCCAGCAGAGCCCCAAACTCCCTTGAGTAGTCTCACACGGGGAGAGCCAGCGGCTGGGCTCCCTCACCCCTGGGTGGCTGCAGCATTGTGAGCAAGCTGCAGACCCCCCAAGGGACCAGAACATTCTGTACCTTGTGGCAATTAGTCCCCACTTGGCTTAAGGACTCCGACATCAAAGGAGGCCTGCGCGGGCTGCCCAAGGGGGAGCGGGGGATGCCTCCAACAGCCCTTTCCCTCATTAGGGGCTCCCGCCACCAGTAAAGCCGACTCCGGACAACAGGCCCGGCCTCTGCAAAGGCCCCCTTCCCCCGGGAAGGCCTCTGTAATCCAGGCCTGACAATGCCCTGCCCCCTCCCCACCCCAGCTCAAAGCAGCCGTCTGAGGACACCTGACTACTCTCCAGTTCAAAGCCAAGTGAATGCATTAACAAGACAAAACACCATTTTCCTGTCGGGGCTCCTAGAGCTCGGCCTTAAGCCCCCTGCTGTCAAGCCCCCCCCCAATCCCTGCCCATTTAGCCCCGGGCCTGAAGTCAGGCCCTCCTCTCTCCTCTGCAGTCTCCCCAGCCTTTGAAAGTCCTGAGCACAAATGGGGTCGAACTTAAGCCACTTGGCAATGCCTCTTCAGGCCTAATCTGCTTCTTAAGGTAGGTGGCCACTCCAGCCAGCCCTCCAGAGACCCTGGGCTAAGAGGGGAGAGAGCAGCCCGCTCTGAGGTTGCAGCCTTCCTCTGCCAGCAAGAGCCTGTTCCCTCTGAGCCAGAGATGCCAAAGCAGAGGGAGAACTGCAGGCTCTCTCCCTCTCCCCGCAGTGCCTGGGACTCCGGAGCAGATCACCAGGCTCCATCACGTTGACCCAGACACACACCCACTTGTCCACCCGCCAGCCATCCACCCACACATCTGCCCATCCATCCATCCACCCGCCCATCCATCCATCCATCTGCCCATCCATCCATCCATCCATCCATCCATCCATCCATCCATCCATCCATCCATTTATCCATCCATCCTTCCTTCTGTCCATCCATCCGCCCATCCATCCATCCATCTACCACCCACCCACTTATCCCCCTGCATGCTAGATCCTATCCCAGTCCTGGAGATCCAGAAAGGAACTAGACACAGATCCTGCCCTCAGAGAACTCCCAGTCCATAGGAAGGGTGGAAAATGCCTCCTGGCTCTAAGCAAGGGATGCCCAAGAGGCAGCAGACAGCCTGAGGTGACCAGGAAGATAGCACAGGTATGGAAGCTTGACCTGGAAGATGAGCAACACTTTCACTAGGCAGGAAGGAAGATGGCATTCCAGGCAGCACATGCAAAATCTTGGAGGCCTGAAACAGCCAAGAATGTTGGGGAAGCCACTGATTGTTTTGCTTCTGGAAGTTTGTGTGAAGCCATGGAGAGGGCAGCACGAGGTAAGGCTGCAGCCGAAGAACGAGGGCCCTTCATGCCTCGTAGTCTGTTCCCCGGTGAGCATTCAGGGCCACCTGCGTGCACGCATGCGCATACACAAACAAGTTCCCGCTCATGCAAACAGCAAGTGTATGCACAAATATACAGATGGGAATGCCTTCACACACACACACACACGCTCCTGGAAGTGTAAATCTCACATGTGTGCAGGCACAAGCACACAATTACATGCATACCAATATGCTCGCTACACATAAACACATGGACCCATATTCGAGCACATTGCAGATACACACGCATGATAACGCAGTCTCACACGTGCTTTGTTATGTCTCCCAGCGTACATAACCAAACACACGCACACATGCACATGCACACACCACAGCAGGGAAAGGCCAGGACCACGATGCCTGCCTCTCATTATTCCTCAGTCATAAAAACGTGCCCCAGGCAGCGAAACTTGGCAGAGCGGAGCCCATCAGCTGTGCTTGGGCTGGAACCGGGTGTCCCCTGATCCACGCAGCTCTGCCAAGATGATGGGACTCCCTGTCCTGATGTCAGCGTCCTTTCCCAGCCTCCTGAGCCAGCGCTGCTCCCACTGTGAGAGCCGCCTTCCCTGCTGCAGCCGCTGCCTTGCTCGGGGGGTGAAGGTGCCGGGGCCAGCCCTGTGACGTTGTCTCCTGGACCGGTGCCCAGCCAGCTCTGGGCCGGGCAGCGCCATTCTGGCTGCAAGGCCCAGTGGGTGCCACCGTGCTCCTCCAGTTCCGTCTCCCGGGCTTCCCCCAAACAACGCCCTCTCCTGCACTTCATTCCTGATATGCTTGGTCATCAATATGTTGCCAGAGTTGGGATGCCTCTGAGACTTAGAGACTGGGGACCTCATGCAGGTGGCAGGCAGGGCGTGACAGGGTGAAGTTTCTTGAGCTTGCTTCGTCTACCCACCTACGCAAACAGCCATCAGTCCTTCCCTTGCTCACCCGCTTAATTATCCATTTCTTTGAACACCTAACCATCCAGTCATTTGTCCATCTGTCTGTCTATCCATCCACCCATCCATCCATATGCACATCCATCCATGGGCTTTGAGATCCAAAGGACCCGGATATGTTATTTTACCACTTCCTGCCAGTAGCAGGTGCTGGCATTCTCCTCCCGTATCACCCAGTGCTCTTCCAGCACAGGTGGACCCCCAACCGCCAGGACCTCCATCTTTTCCCTGAAGACTTTCTCTTGCCCCTGGGCTTTCCCTGTCCCCATGTGTGGAAGGCTGGATGAAACGAGGAATCAACACCCCTCGGTAGCAGCTTCCAGCCAATGACTGGCCAGAGCTGGTGTCTAAACAGCCTGGCTTCCTCATCATTGGGTGGGATGACTCCGATGTGGGTATTCTTCGCCAGATCGCAGAGACCCTAACAACATTAGCTCCATTTTCCCGCAGTGGTGCCTTGCTCAGTAACACATACTTCATCAGCCACCTTCCCTTCCCTGTCTCGCTTTCCCACTTTGCTCTTTCCCTTCCCAGATGAACTACTTGCATTTGAATCCTGCTCCAAGGTGGGCCTCTGAGGAACCCCAACTAATGCACTACCCGTGTGACCTCGACAGACGACTTCACTGCGTCTGATGCATAGCCTCTGGCCACCATTCCAATAATATTAGTTACTGCTTTTATTATATATTTCTATTTTATGCTTTATTACCATTGACAATAATAGTAAGAAGTATGGAAGCGTTCTTGTCCTCCTGAGGCATTGGTCTCCTCCATTCGGCTGCTGGTCAGCGTCGCTGCCCCCCAGCCCTGGAAACAGAGACCTAGGCAGCATCCTTCTCCTGACTCCCAGATCGAAGCATTCTCAAGTCCTTTTGACTTTCACCTAGTAGCTCCTGACTCTGTTCACTTCTCTCCATCTTTACACCCACCACTCTGGCCCAGGCTAGAGCCAGCTCTGCCCTCCACTGCTGGACAACAGCTGCCGCCCGTCTCCTGTCCCCCACCCCCTGGCCACCTAGTCTTTAGAGTGAGCCAGAGTGATACGTGTCCGACCACAAGTCCTCAGACTCTCCAGCGCGTCCATTGATCTGAGGATGAGGAGCGATGTCTCCACATCCTCGCCGGGCCCTGCTGGTGGCTCTGGCCACACTCACCTGTGCCTGCCCCCGCCCCCTGGCCTGCAGCCTCCCCCACACTACTTATTGTGGGTTCTCAGAACACAGGGCAGTCCCTCCAGACGTCCACTTTGTTGCCCCCCAGCTCTCCTGTCAGACCTCAGCTCCCATGTTACTCCTGCGTTCCGGATGAGGTCAGACCCCTTAGGGTAGGCTCAAATACACCCACCCATCTGTTCATTCATTCATTCATTAACTCAGGCATGAATGCAGCAGTGAACAATTCAGACAAGGTTGCTGCCCTTGAAGAGTTCCCTTCCGGGGTGTCTGTCTGTGTGTGACGGGGAAGAGGGTCAGGAGGAGGCCCTACTTCAGACCAGTTGTCCGAGAGGGCTACTACGGAAGTGGCGTTTGAGCTGAGATCTAAGTGGTGGAGGTGAGGTGTTGCAGGAGACGGCGGCGGCGATGGTGGTGCTGGTGCACTTTGCAGGCGCACAGTCACTTCCTGGGTTGAACTCACCATCTTCCTCTAGTGCAGGGGTCCCCAAACTACGGCGGCCCCCTGAGGCCATTTATCCGGCCCCCACCGCAATTCCAGAAGAGGCACCTCTTTCATTGGTGGTCAGTGAGAGGAGCATAGTTCCCATTGAAATACTGGTCAGTTTGTTGATTTAAATTTACTTGTTCTTTATTTTAAATATTGTATTTGTTCCTGTTTTGTTTTTTTACTTTAAAATAAGATATGTGCAGTGTGCATAGGGATTTGCTCATAGTTTTTTTTTATAGTCTGGCCCTCCAATGGTCTGAGGGACAGTGAACTGGCCCCCTGTGTAAAAAGTTTGGGGACCCCTGCTCTAGTGGATAACCTCGTCATGTTGATCCTCCCAGACCCCACGTTTGGAAGCAGGCTTTCCCTAGCAGAGGCTTGAGGAGGAAGAGGGTCTGGGAAAGGGCTGGATGATTGACAGGTGACTCTCAAGTCACGGGGGGGGGGGGGGTGTGTTTAGGGTGGGGGGGGGAGGCGCAGGCAGAGCAGAGGCCAAGCCAGCCCGGCTAGAGCCAGTCAGTACAAGGTGCTCCCATGCTTTGTTTATTCTGCCATTTAAATTGCTCCCCACTGAGGGCCAGGAGCTGCCGTTCAGGTGTTCTCGCTGTGGAGAAGACAAACCAGCATTGCCCCCGAGCTCCTCACTGCACTGAAGGGCTTGGGCACCAGGGCGGAGGTGTCCGTGGGCTCTATGCTCTGTCCGTGGGCACACCCAGCCGCTCGAGGCCTAGAAAGAGATGAGGATCCACCAGGGTCCCTGGGCAGACTTGAGCCACAGCCGCCTCCTGGCTTCCCATCCTGGCTCTTCCCATCACACCACACTCTGACCCCTGAGTCACCCAGACACCGAGAAGAAAAGAGTCAAAGAGCCCGCAAACCCGTGCAAAGGGAGGAAAACACAGGAGCTTCCCGCCTCCCACGGTGTCCTCAGTTTCGCAGTCCTCAGCCGCCCTGGGACTCCGGAGCCCCACCCGCCCCACCCAGGGATCCCAGAGTGGGAAAGACTGCTGTCTTTGGGAGACAGACACGTGAGCGGCCCCCACCCCACCCGACGGGGGCACCAGCCACCATCCCACGTGGGGAGAGCAGACAGGCAGCGGCAGAGCGGCGCCAGGCCCGGGTCTGGCCCCCATGGGAAGAGCTGCTGGCACCTGTGGGCATGGCCGCTTCCCCACCGCTCCCTGCACTGGCCTCATTAGTGCCCCCCCTGGGGCCAGGCCGGGCCAGGCTGGGCTGGGGGTGCAGGGCAAGGGGAAACAGCTGAGGCAGTGGAAAGAGTCCACGCTTGGGCCCTCAGCTGCCCGTGTGGCTTTGACAGATCGTTTCTGCGTGCCTCTGCTCTTCCGTCTGTACGACTGGGGCGATGTGGCACCCAGGTCAGAGCCCGTTTGAGGGGCCCGTGTGAAGCGCGCCCCGAGCGCCAGACACGCAGTAGGTGGTCAGTAACCGGGGGCTGTGGCCGTGCACCGCGGCTGGAGAGGGAACTCCTACCCCAGGCATTACTGTGCAGGAAACCTCAGCCACATCACCAGGCTTTCCCCGGCAGCGTCTCCAGGCCCAGCTCCTGGGCCCCAGGGCACGCCACCTCGCTGAGATCTACCACACACGGTGTGTGTGGGGGGGTGACCACCTCTCCTCCTCTCCCCCAGGAGAAGCTCAGTGCACAACAGCTGCTGGGCTCGTACCCCCTGACCGTGCAGCCTCTGGTTAAACTCTTGGATTCTCCACAAAATGGGCCGACAATAGGGCCAGTGTGAGGGTGGGCGGAGAGAAAGGGCCCCTCCCTGTCCCCACCCGCCACCCCGTTCTCACAGGGGACAGGCTCTGGCGGAGACACCGGGCTGCTGAGAGCCTGAACCACCCTGGAGGAGGGAGGCGGGGAGGATGGCGGGATGGGGTGGAGGGAGCGGGCGGAACAATGGTCAGGCCGAGCTTGTGGTTTGTGTCCTGAGAGAAGTGAGTTGACGCTTTCTTGTCATCAGACTTTCCAGTCACCTGCCTGGGAACCTGAGGAAAAGATCAGGGAGCCAAACACATATTGTTTCTTTTGTTTGAGGTGCCAAGTTTGGTGGGATGAATTGGCCATCTGTTCTCCCAGCTCCGATCTGGCAAGCCGGAAACCCCTGCTTTCTGAGTTGCCACTTCCCATCAGTTGCTAACAACAGGAGGGGTGAGGGTGGGGAGATGGGGCCGTGTCCGCCCCATGGGCTGGCTGGCCCTCCAGGGTCTGGACCCCTGCTCCAGGCCCATGGGGTGCCCGGGCCTCACACACTGAGGCCGAAACGAGACCTGTAAGAAACCTCTGAGATCTGGGGCTGGCCCAGAGAGCCCTCTGCACCTTGGTTTCCCCGTCTGTAAACTAGAGTGGAGGGCCAGCACATCTCTGCACCGCCTTCTGGCTCTGATGCTGAAGTGAGCTCCTCCCTGAGGACTGGGGCCGGGAAGGGCTTCAGATCTGAGGGCAGCCTCTGGACAGGGCAGTGAGTGTGGGCCGGGAGTCGAAAGTCAGAATTCCTCAGCCCTCTTTGTCAGGGTCTGACCGTCTCACACCAAGGCCCTCCCGTGCCCCCTGGAGAAGGCTCAGAGCAGGGCTTCTCAGCCTGAGCAGGGTACTTAGTGCCTCTGGGCGGGCCCGAGAGACCCTGACCCGGGGCAGAGTGCTGTGTGTCTGTGGGGGATGCACTTTCCCAGAAGCAGGGAGCAGAGCATTCATCTGATTCTCAAGGGACCCTGTGACTTGAAAAAGGTCCATGATGGGTGGCCTAGAACCTGGGAGGAGGCCTGTCACCATCCATAGCCTGTTCCCAGACTGAGGACACACAAAGAAGAATTAAGCCTCTCACAACCCAAGTGGGGGTGTCCCTGAGGTGACAGCAGGCAGCCCGGATGTGTCAGCGGAGGCTGGCTCCTGGTGACAGGGACAGCACCAGCAGTGGAGGCAGGGCTTGGGCGCCTGGGGAGGAAGCCGCTCTGGGCGCGCGGTGAAAGGCCTAGTGTCCCCTCTCACAGACCTGCAGACGGGCCGTCCAGACCTGCGGGAGGTGTGACCTACGCTCCAGGCCTCACCAGTGACCTGGGCCTCTGAGGGCTGGCTCTGCGGCCCAGCCCCCGACCCTGCTCCCCAAGGGCACGGGAGTTCACGCTGTGACCACCTGTCTGTGCTGAGCCCTCGCTGGGCTGATGTTCTTCCATCTTTACAGCCAGAATATGCGTCTAGTCTAGGCCTCGTCCACCGCTGAGGCCACTGAGGCTCAGAGAAGTCGGGTGACACTGCCAAGGCCTCTCAGCTGGCTGTCAGATCCCTGGGCCTTCAGCGTACAGCCGGGGCGCCCGGGGCTGACTCCGCGGCCCCTGCCCCAGGTCCCTGACCGGCACTTCTGCCCACTGCGGCCAGTGACCACCTCTCCATGCTCCTCCCCTCAGCTGGGCCTGCAAGCTGCTGGCAAGGAACAACCCCCCCCGAAATGATTCCCAGCCCCGACTGCTCCCCACACGTCACCCCTCCCGAGAGTGTCTGCTGTTCCCCGTCCAGACTGATTACAGCCCAGAACAAGGCGCCAGGGGAGGGATGGGAGCAAGCAGGCACTGGGAAGACTTGAAAGAAAATTCGAAACACACGTGTGCTGCCTTGGCTCTGGTAACCCTGATCCCTCAGCCCGTGTGGCCCAGCAGTCCCCCCTCCGCACCTCCCACCCCACCTGGGTCTCAGAGGGGCCTGCCGTCCACGTGCAGCTCCTGCCAGGGGGCACTGGCCTGGTCCCCAGGACCGTGGGCTGGGGGAGGCCCCGTGAGCAGAACCCCTCTGTTGTAGATGATGCCGAGGCCCTCGGAGAGAACACAGAGTCCCGGGGTAAAGGGCCGAGTGGGGACATGACCCCGAGCTCCACAGGCAATGGGAGGGGCTGGGGGCCCAGGCTGGCATGAGAGGCGCTGCCCCCACCGTCTGGCTCTCTCCCTTGAGGTCCACACAGCCCGTGGCCGTGGCTAGGAGAACCTGTCTTCTCCCTGCCCCTGCACCTGCTCCCTTCTGCTTAACCCTCTCACAGCTGGCCGGCGCTCCATGAGCCCCTGCATTCCGAAGCCAGTGTTTGGGTCAGGGGGGTGCTGGCCGTCGCTGGCTCTGGGGGCGGGAGCCTGGGTCCGGGACCAAAGGTGAGGCCAAGTGACGGGCTCTGCCTCATGCTGTTTATACCGAACGTCCTTCCAGCAATCAGCGTGCGGCCTCCAAACATGTGGCTTCAATCTCTCCCTTGAAATATTGGGGTGGGGGGACTGCCGCCAACACCCCCCGGATGCCTTTTTGTGCAGCCCAGCTGAGCACTTGCTGTGCACTAATAGCCCGAGGCCTGTGCCTCTTGCCAATGGCACCAAACACTTGGTTTGCAAATTAGTTTCATATTTGGGAGGGTGTGGTCTGGGAACGGGCCGGAGGCCTGGCGCAGGGAGGCGGCAGAGCGCAGGCATGGGGCTCGAGAGGTGCACTGAGCAGGTGCCAGCCCCGGCACTTGCCAGCTGGGTGAGCCCGGGCAGGCACTTTGACCCCCCTGCGGCTTTGTTTCTGCATCTGTAACGTGGACACAAACGACCGGCTAGCCGGGGGCAGTGGCGGGCGGGCAGCACTCGGCCCAGCGCCGGCCCCCGCGTCTGCCCGCCAGTGCGATCTCCCCGCCAGCCCCCCACCTTGTCTGCCCACCCCTCCAGAGGCCCGGGTCAGCTCCCCAATGGCCTGACTCCGGCCCATGGCTGCTCTCAGGATGAATGGGGAAGGCCCCAGTGGTCGGGGGACCCGGGTCTGAAGCAGAGCTTTGTCGGGGGTTAGCCCTGTGTTTGGGACAAGACCTGGCCCCGTTTTCCTCTCTGTAACATGGGGATGGAAGCTGGGGGTGACTGAGAGGGATGCCTCATGGACAACTTCTACATCTAGAACTCAGGGACTCTAGAAGGCTCCAGAAAGACAAAAGTCCCAGAGCGTGGGATCCCAGGACAGAGTTACGGTGGCGCTGAGGGGGCTGGCGTCCTGAGCTTCCTGGGCAGGTGCGGAGGGACTGTCCCTCTCACCATGGCCCTTCCCCGCTGCCACCGCCGAGTCACTTCATCCACACGTCTCCCTCCTTGTGACCAATCCCCAGATGGCCCGGCTCACAGATCCTGATGACACTCTTCTTTTGGTAACAGCCGCAGGACAGATGCTTCGGAAGTCCAGAGGTGCTGTTAAATTCAGCATCGCCCAAGACCCCGCCAGGCCGGCTGCAACGCCGTCTCCATGACGGCGTCCGGGAATCAGTCTTTTTTAGCCGGCGCCCCTGGTACCTCCAGGAGCACACGCTCCGGGGGAGAAGCCCCCTTGTCTCTGGCTTCTGGTGGTTGCCAGCGTCCTCGGCCTAGAGATACGTCAGTCCCGTTTCTGCACCGTCTTCGCGTGGCTTTCTTCTCTCTGTGTCCAAGTTCACCTCTTCTTATAAGGACACAGGTCTTGGGACTTAGGAGCACTGTGAACCAGTGTGACCTCGTCCTAACTTGATTATATCCGCAAAGACTCTGTTTTCAAATAGGGTCACACTCACAGAAATCTTCAGGGAGGCACAACCCAACACAGCGTCCGTCGAGTGCCTGCCATGGAAGGTGCTCGGCGGCTGGGACTGGTGGGAACAGGGGGCGGGCAGACAGAGGCAGAGGGGACCAAGTGCGGGGGCATGCCGTGTGCCCGCAGAGAGACGCGGGCCTACTCTGCGCCCCGCCCGTCCACCGCCCTGGGGTGCCACAAGGATGACCTGAGCTCCTATCTGCAAAGGACCCGATTTCACAGAGCCGCCCAGGAAATGGTGGTTCCCTCGCTCTAAAGAAGCTGTGACGCTGGAGGAACTCTTCGGTGACTAATGTCCACGGTGGCTTTCTCTCATGCCAGGGAGAGGGGAGGTACAGGGTGCTGAAGGTAGGGGAGGGCGCAGTGCTCAGGTTGGTGTTTGTCAAGGCCATGCAGGGGGAGGGGGTGATGAACTGCTGACCTGGGAGTTCACACACACCTGCCCTGCAGGTCTGAACTCATGGCCAGGTACCAACGTTCAAGAGCCAGGCCAGGGCCCTGGCCGGTTGGCTCAGCGGTAGAGAGTCAGCCTGGCGTGCGGGGGACCAGGGTTGGATTCCCGGCCAGGGCACATAGGAGAAGCGCCCATTTGCTTCTCCACCCCCCCCCTTCCTCTCTGTCTCTCTCTTCCCCTCCCGCAGCCGAGGCTCCATTGGAGCAAAGATGGCCCGGGCGCTGGGGATGGCTCCTTGGCCTCTGCCCCAGGCGCTAGAGTGGCTCTGGTCGCGACAGAGCGACGCCCCGGAGGGGCAGAGCATCGCCCCCTGGTGGGCAGAGCATCGCCCCTGGTGGGCGTGCCGGGTGGATCCCGGTCGGGCGCATGCGGGAGTCTGTCTGACTGTCTCTCCCCGTTTCCAGCTTCAGAAAAATAAAAAATAAATAAAAATAAAAATAAAAAAGAGCCAGGCCAGGCCGCTGGGCAGCCGAGGTAGAGCTAGGAAGATGTTTTGTACAGGAGTGATGGGAAGTGACAGGTCAGGCTGGGGAGGGGAGCGAGCAGTGGGAAGGAGCCCACCAGCGGTCCCCAGGCTGAAGCTGCAGTGCATCAGTCCAGGTCTGGGTCAAGGGGCAGCTTACAAGGGGAGGGGGCCCACCAGCGGCCCCCAGGCTGAAGCTGCAGTGCATCAGTCCAGGTCTGGGTCGAGGGGCAGCTTACAAGGGGAGGGGGCCCACCAGCAGTCCCCAGGCTGAAGCTGCAGTGCGTTAGTCCAGGTCTGGGTCGAGGGGCAGCTTACAAGGGAAAGGAGCCCACCAGCGGCCCCCAGGCTGAAGCTGCAGTGCATTAGTCCAGGTCTGGGCCGAGGGGCAGCTTACAAGGGGAGGGATGCTTCCAGTGGGAAGCAAAGACGCGGGGTCTCTTGGGGAGAACCTGAAAGGCAGGAGGTGTGCTGACGCAGAGGCCTGGGCTCTGGCCGTAGCGAGGTTGAGCACCTGGCCCGGGCCATTTTGCAGAATCCTCACCGCCCAGGAGTAGCTGTGGCATTATCCCCATTTTACAGTGTGGAAAACTGAGGCCCCAAGAGGGGAAGGACCTGCCCAAGGTCCCTTTCCACTCCCACTTTTCTCTTTTCCATTGACCGCCGCCATCACACCCTCCTATATTGTCCTTCCTCTCGGCCTTGTCCTCCTTCTCACTTCCTGTCTCACTTCCTGTGGTAGGCTGAGTGACTGCTCCCATTGTAATCCATTGTATTGGCTTCCCATTGTAATCCCCGGACTCTGTGAATGCCGCCTTGTATGGCAAAAGAGTCTTTGCAGATGTGATGAAGTTAAAAATGCACAGATGGGTTGATTATTCCAGAGTGTCTGCATGGGCCTAATGTGATCACAGGGGTCCTTATGAGATGGAGGCAGGAGGGTCAGTCAGAGAGAGGCCGTGTGAGGCTCAACACAGGACTAGAGCTCTGAAAATGGAGGACAAGGCCACAAGCCAAAGGCTGTGAGTGCCACTCAAAGCCAAGAACATTGAGGATGCAGTTCCTCCCCGTGAACCCCCAGAAGGAACTCGCCCCTTGATTGTAGCTCCGTGAGGTTCATCTCAGACCTCTGACCTCCAGCACTGGAGGAGATGAAACTCATTTGGGTTTAATTTGCTAAATTTCTTGCAGACTGTTTCAACAGCAACAGGAAATGAGTACACATCCTCCTCTTTCTTCCGTCTTCTCCTCTTCCACCTGTGTCCCCCTGTTCTCGCTCCAGCTCCATCTCTTTCTCCCCCTCTTCCTTGTCCATCCGCTTCTCCCGCTCCTCTTTCTCCACCTCCCATTCCACTCACTGGTTGGCCCCCACCACAGAAGAGCACAGATTGCTGACATCTCTAAGTTGGGTTCAAATCCCAGCTCTACTGCTTGCCGGCTCTGTGTCTGAACAGTTCATTGTGCTTCTGTAAGTCTCCGTGTTCTCGTCTGTACTCAACCCCTCCCCAGTGCACTGTGGGGAATGAGAGGAAACGATGTCGGCAACGGAAATGCTGCCTGATGGCCACTCAGTAGACGTGTTTCTCTACATGTCCCCTAGCCCTTGTGCCCAAAGGGCAGCCACCCAGTAGGATGGTGACCTGCCCCACAGACTTTCAAGCAGCTTCCCAGGCTCTCTGCCAGCCTGGGTGGGTGAAGCAGGGCATGGCTGACAGACACGATGCTGCCCCGTCTCCATCTCTTCCTCCCGAGGTCCTCGGCCGAGCCAGACAGAGTGTGAGTGACAGTTCCCCAGGGGCGCTTGCTAAAGATACCCTGGCACCTGGGAAAATGACAGTGATCGTGGTGCTGTCAGGGCCCTCAGACCCCAGGTGAGCAGTTCCACATCAGCTCAGTTTGCTCAGAAGAGGGAACATAATTATCCTTTCTTCTCCACGTCCAAGGGAGACCTCCCTCACCTCCCCGTCCTGGGAAATCAAACCTTGTCTTCCTACAGCTGCTGTTCCCCAATAGCGTTTCCATAAATGAGCCAGCAGAAGGCACGTCTCCCGTGGATTCATCAGAAGTTTGCCCGTCTCTTGGACAAACTTTGGGAGAATATGCCTCCAGCCCGCGCATGCTCGAGTCACCGTCTAAGGGCCGAAGTGTAAAGGCAACGATAACCTTCATTTTGTTCTCCCATCGTGTGCCGAAACGATTCATACAGAATGTCATGCATCCCTATTTCAGAGGAGAAAGACTCAGAGGAGGAAATGACTGACAGGAGGTAACAAAGCTGCCACCACTGAAATGGAATCAGCTGCCATTGTTTCACCGTGTCACTGCACTGGGGTGCCCCACCCTGTGTCCAGGCTTCGCAGGCAGGGAGCCGATGGCACCAGTTGTCACGTGGACTGACTGAAGGGATGTGGTTTAAAGAGATACCTGCTTTTGTTGCTCGGCAGAGTTCATAAGATCTCTGTTCCAGGCAAAGTTTTGATTCTCTTTGAAAAAAGGGAGATGCTTTTCTTTGGGCAATGGAGAATTATATCAATATTTGCAAGTTTTTTTTCCCCATTTGGGAACAAGTGGACTGCTGCTAAACTGCTGTTCTTCAGACTCTACATCCTGAATAGCCTCTCTTTGTCCCACACTGGCCTCTGTCTGAACGGTCCTTCCTCTGGTCCTGCAAGTTAACTTGTGAAGCTTTTCCTACTACTCATGAGTACTCCTCTACCACAACTACCTTCCAGGATAAGGGGAAGTGAAAACAACCTTCAGTGACCTTTGTTACCATCGTTACCTCATTTCCATAGCATCGTAAGTGATGTGCTAAGTCACAAAATACGTCTTAAAAACTCAAGTGGATTTAACCATATAAAGAATGTCCTCTAAGAAACAGAGCAAATATAACAGAACTCTGAATCGTTATAGAATATTCTGATAGAAATGATATCAAACCTGTCAGTTGTAACAGTAAATGAGAATGAGCTTAAATCGCCTTATAAACAAAAATATTTAAAGTTTGGCTTATAAAACAAACCCAACTATTCATTGTTTAAAAGAGACAAGCAAAATGCAAAGGGATTCAGAAAAGCTAAGAATAGAAATGGACAAACGTATGCCTGGCAGGTGGGAACCGACCGACCGACCGACCAACCAATCAACCAACCAACAAAATCAGAGGAGGTGAGGCTGGTGTCAGGCAAAGTAGAATCCAAGCCGGAGACCATTAAACATGACATCTTTGTTGTGCATGTCAACACTAAACGCTTTAATCTAAAATGAAGATATAACACACTAATGTATTTGACAACAACAACCAAAATCAGACCAGTACTCCTTGAAACTGTAAAGATCATGGAACAAAAAAGAAAACAGAGGAATGGCATGGATCTAAGCAGAAATACCTAAGTGTCGTGTAGAAACCTGGAGCCTGATTATGGACTAGAGAATTGAAATTAATGGGGAAAGCTGATAAAGTAAGAATATGTTCTTAACAATATTGGACTAATGTTCATTTTCTGGTTCTGATAATTATGTTAAATACAGTGTGTCCATAAAGTCATGGTGCACTTTTGACTGGTCACAGGAAAGCAACAAAAGACAATAGAAATGTGAAATCTGCACCAAATAAAAGGAAAACCCTCCCAGTTTCTGTAGGATGATGTGGCAGCATGTGCGCATGCACAGATGATGACATAACACCGTGTATACAGCAGAGCAGCCTACAGCCATGCCACTCGAGATGTGGACGGTACAGAGGAAAGTTCAGTATGTTCTGTGGCTCGCTAAATTCGAATCCATGACCAAAGTGCAACGTGAATATCGGCGCGTTTATAACAAAGCACCACCACATAGGAATAACATTACTCGGTGGGATAAGCAGTTGAAGGAAACCGGCAGTTTGGTGGAGAAACCCCGTTCTGGTAGGCCATCAGTCAGTGATGAGTCTGTAGAGGCTATACGGGATAGCTACCTAAGGAGCCCTAAAATATCTGTGCGTGAGCCCACATCGAACTGCACTGAATAGGTATGAAACTGGGAGAGTTTTCCTTTTATTTGTTACTGATTTCACATTTCTATCGTCTTTTGTTGCTTTCCTGTGACCGGTCAAAAGTGCACCATGACTTTACAGACACACTGTAGTTCTGTAAAACGTTAATGTCAGGGGAAGCCGGATATATAGAATCTCTCCAGACAAATTTTGCAACTTTCCTAAAAGCCTACAATTAGTTCAAAAGCAAAAATAAGAACAAACTAAATCAACAAACAAATCATGTTTCCTGATCACAAAAAAATTAAGTACACATCAATAACAGAAAGAGATCTGGAAAACTCCTACATATTTTGAAATCTGAAAAGGCGTACCAGGCGTCCCCAAACTACGGCCCGCGGGCCGCAATGCGGCCCCCTGAGGCCACTTATCCAGCCCCCACTGCACTTCTGGAAGGGGCACCTCTTTCACTGGTGGTCAGTGAGAGGACCACTGTATTTGGCAGCCCTCCAATGGTCTGAGGGACAGTGAACTGGCCTCCTGTGTAAAAAGTTTGGAGACCCCTGCTTGTAGACTGTATGATTCCAAGTCTATGAGTAGCTCAGTGGTCGCCAGGGGTTGGGGAGAGGAGGGAAGAAGGAACAGGCAGAACGAAAGGACTTTGGGGGCAGTGGAACTGCTCTGTATGATGTCATAACGAGGACACGTGTCATTATATGTTTGTCCAAACCCATAGACTATGCGCCACTAAGAGTGAGCCTTACTGTGAACTACGGACGTTGAGTGATGTGTCAATGAGGTTCGTTAGTTGTAACAAATGTCCCCCTCTCAGTGAGGATGCTTATAACGGGGGGGAGGCTATCCATGTGTGGGGGCAACAGGTCCCTGGGAGATTTCTATACTTCCCTCACTTTTGCTGTGAACCTAAAACTGCTCTTAAAAAAAAAATGTTGCCCTGGCCGGTTGGCTCAGCGGTAGAGCGTCGGCCTGGCGTGCGGGGGACCCGGGTTCGATTCCCGGCCAGGGCACATAGGAGAAGCACCCATTTGCTTCTCCACCTCCCCCTCCTTCCTCTCTGTCTTTCTCTTCCCCTCCCGCAGCCAAGGCTCCATTGGAGCAAAGATAGCCCGGGTGCTGGGGATGGCTCCTTGGCCTCTGCCCCAGGCGCTAGAGTGGCTCTGGTCGTGGCAGAGCAACCCCCTGGAGGGGCAGAGCATCACCCCCTGGTGGGCAGAGCGTCGCCCCTGGTGGGCGTGCCAGGTGGATCCCGGTCGGGTGCATGCGGGAGTCTGTCTGACTGTCTCTCCCCGTTTCCAGCTTCAGAAAGATACAAAAAAAATGTTAAGTCTAATTTTAAAAAGAAAAGAGGGTCATCACAGTAAATGCCAGAAAACATTTGACATAATTTAACACTCATTCATGAAAAAAAAAAAAAGACAATTCAGAAAGCTAAATATAGAAGAAGAGTCGCGCAAACTAATCAAGGGCATCTATATAACACAACAACAACATACAGCTAACTTCATACTTATTAGCAAAAAACCAAAATGCTATTTCCATAAGATCTAGAACTAAGCAAGCCGCCTGCTCTTGCCTTTCTATTTAGTATGGTTTTGGAGATCCTCACCAAAAAAATAAATAAATAAAAAGCATACACAAGAAAGGATGGAGTTAAACTGTCTTTACTGGTAGATAACAAAACCGCCGCTGCGGAAAACCCCAAGGATGGCAGTTCACTCTTTAGTAGATCTGACATGGCAGGTGGTGGGGAAGGAGAGGCCTGTTCCATCAGTGAAGCTGGGAGAGTGGTTATCCATATGAGATATCCATATCAGATCCCAGCCTCACACCATATACAAAAGTGGTTATCCACATCAGATCCCAGCCTCACACCATATACAAAAGTGGTTATCCATATCAGATCCCAGCCTCACACCATATACAAAAGTGATTATCCATATCAGATCCCAGCCTCACACCATATACAAAAGTGGTTATCCATATCAGATCCCAGCCTCACACCATATACAAAAGTCAATTCCAGGAGTTCAACCTAAAAACAAAACTTTAAAACTGTCTTTAAAAAAAAAAAAATGTAGATAAGTATTTTAAAACAAAACACCCAAAGCCCTGACCAACGTAAAAGACAAGATGGATAAATTTGACTATTTTACAATCCAGAGCTTCTGCAATTCAAAAGATACTTTTAAAAAGAGTAAGACAGGCCACCAACTGCAAGTTTTTGCAACCTATGTAACTAAGAAACTATTAGTACAACAAAAATGCAAAGAACTCTTCCAAATCAATAAGAAAACAGATCATTAGAAAAACGGACAGTAAAAAGAAACAAAAAGAAAAACGGACAGGCGACAGGAAAAGGCACTTCAAAGAAGAGAAAATACGTGTGGCCAATGAAAACACGGAGAGACAGGCATTCAATCTCATCAGTATCAGGCAAATGCAAATCAGCGCTACTGTTCAGCCCGTGAAAATGAAAGAATTTGACAATGCCAGGTTCCACTCGCAGAGAGGTTGAGCAACAGATAACGCTGGTGAAGTGCAAGAATTGGTACCGTCACTTTGGAAATCAATTTGGCTCTATCTTATGAATTGAATTTTGCATATCTTAGAGTCCAGTAATTCCCATCCTGGGGATGCATGCAGCAGAAACTCCTGAGAAGCAGCCTGCGTGCCCGCTCGAGGGAGGAGGGGCGACTCGGTTGTGGTGCATACACAGCACACAGACGAGGGGTTTGCAGCAGGGAAGTGGGATGGACTGCAGCTCCATACAGCAGCGTGGGTGGACGTTAGGTGCTTGCCTTGAATGATAAAGACCAAATCTAGAATTTCTGGGATGCTTTTTTTTTTTTTTAATAAAATAGGTGATTTGAAGCTGGATATGACCAGGTCAGCTGGTTCCTGGCTGCAGCAGACGGTCGGGCCCAAAGCTTCCACCAGCAGAAGGAACCAGAACCCCACATCCAGATACCCACTGCCCACTCATAATTCCATCTTCTGTCCATTGGCCCTAACATGCTCCCGGCCCTGAGTGCAGCCTGGGTCGGACCTTTGACCACTGGGCAGAGGCCAAGCCCTGCGCAGGAATGATTTGTTGAGCGCCCTCTGTGTGCTCAGCGCTGGGGAGGAGGCCAGGACGACCCAGGCGAGATGCCTGCCCCAGCGGAGTGGCCGGTAGAGACGCGGGCCCTGTCTGTAGAGCCAGGCCCGGCCCGCAGGGAGCGGTCAGCCCGGTGCAGGGACAGAAACAGAGAGAATGATTTCACTGACTCGCGGGAGTGATGGCACCCTAGAAGGCACTGTCCTCTCCGCCTGGGGGTCCGGGAAGCATGGCCGTGGGCGTGCCTATGAGTCAGGTTTTGGAAGGGAAGGATGTTGTTTGAGGCCCGGGAACAGCATGTGCACAGACGGAGGCGTAGGAAGGGCCTGCTCGGGCTCTATCAGGTTCCGCATGGAGCAGAGTGGGCGAGGGGGGAGGAGGGCCCCTCTCATCCAGGTGACCTGCAGGGCCCCCGGAGGAGCACGGGCGGAGGTCGGGGGAGTCCCGAGCGAGGCCAGCAGATCAGGGAGAGCTCAGGACCTGGTGTCCCCGAAACCTGCGGGTGTCTCCCACCCACCCTGCAGCCCGGGAGAGTCCCAGCTGGGCCCCCGCCCCGCCCCCGCCCCCCTCGAGCTGTCACCAGCTCTGTGCCTCTCCCTGCTGCTCCAACATTTTCCTCTTGTGATGGATGGAAATTTCCTTGCTTGGGTCAAGTCAAATTTCTCCTGACTTGTTGTTTTACACACACCGAGGCCGGAGGCGGACCCTGCATGATTCAGAAAGAAAAATGCGCTGTCTGTGAGCCGAGTAATTTATAGGCGACGTTTCCCAGCCTCCAGAGATGACACTCTCCAGGGAGGAAGAGGAGGAGGACAAGGGACCTTCGTCCACTGTGAGTGGCCGGTGTGGCCTCTGAAGCCGCCAGCCAGCCCCCCAGTGGTGGCATGAGTCTGCCAGAGGGCTTTGCTGAAGCTGCAGCTCTCTCTGGTCATCGGGCCGGAGCCAAAACTGGGCGACCAGAAGACAGGAAGGGCTCGAGGACCCCAGTGTCCCTCCCTGCTCCCCCGCATCTCCTGGCCTTTCCTCCTCTCACTCTCTCACTCGTTCACTTTCTGCCTCTGTCTCGTGTATGAAAACAAATGAAGTCAAGTTTCCCAGTCCTGCTCATCTGGAGGGGAAGGAGGATGGGGCAGGCAGCCAGCCGACACCCACCTGGCCCAAGCCAGACTTTGTGAGGGTCATGAGGCTACTGTGGACACAAACACTGCAGAAAGGTCTAAGGAATGGCCATAGCCACTCCCCGTTGGACAGATGTCGGCAGGGCAGGAGGGCGGACTTCACAATCAGTGGAAGAAAAGACCAAACAGAGTTTGTGGGAGGGAGGGAGGGAGGGAGGGAGGGAAGGAGGGAGGGAGGGAGGAAGGGAGGAAGGGAGGGAGGGAGGGAGGGAGGAAGGAAGGAAGGACTTACCCTGTTCCAGGCACCGTGCCAAGGTTACATATAGAACCTCATTTTGACCCATGGAGACAGTGACAGCCACCTTGGTCTCACAGATGTGGAAACTGAGGCTCAGGAAGACGAGGGAGTTATATCCAGAAAGTGATGGCAAGCATAGTACATCCCCTAGGTGCCAGGAGACGGGAAGAAGGAGGCAGAGGGTGGGACCCAGAGGGGGTTGGGGTGCATCTGAGGTTGGTGGGGGTGTGAATGGGGTACCAGGTAAGAATGAGCTTAACAAAGCAGCCCCTGCTGGGCCCCGTGTCCATATCTGTGAGATGGAGCTAGGCTGGGTGTTACAGTAAGCAGCCACGAGAGGGTGGTTCTCACCTGTGCCCATCCTGTCTGAGCCATGCCTTCTCTCCCCCATGCACACATGCCTCCTGAACCTGGTCCCCAAAGTCACACAAGCCCCATCCTCGATTGTGACATACTGCTCCTTCCGCCCACCACCCTGCAGGGCCCCGGAGACTACCAGCCTCAGGCTTGCTACTCCAGGCTGGCTCTCTCGGTCACTCACACATCATATGCTATGTGCCATGCTCTGGGCTGTGCTTTCCGAGGTATGTGGTTGTGGTCCCTGACTCCAGGAGCTCTCTGTCTAGCAGTGGCTGGGCACAGAGCTCAGTAAGTTCCAAGGAGGTACAGCCAGTTTTTCCCAAGGCATCTGCGGAGGGCTGGAGCTGGGTTTTGTGGAGTGAGTAGGAGTTGGCCAGACTTAGAAACGGGTGGATACTCCAGGCTGCAGGCAACATGTGCGAAGCGGAGGTGCCCCAGTCACCCCGCCTCCCGGGCGTGTGGGCCCCTGGGCCCTCAGCTCGCTCTCTGGGGCCCTGATCCCCGGCCTCACTTCTTGCTGTGCGGCCCGCGGTCCCGTCCAGGATGCAGCCCAGGCCACGAGCCTCTCCAGGCTTCCCCACGATGTCCCCTGGTAAATACGCTGGGGGACACTGGGTGAACCATAAATTAAGCCTTCTGGGGATGGAGTCCGCGGAATAAAAAGCACATTCAGTAGCGAGAATATTTGTTTTTGTTTTCCTTCTCCGAGTAAATGGAAACATGCACTGACCTCACTTTCTCACAAGTACAGTAGCTTTCCTGAGCAGCCGTCCGGCCTGGGCGCCAGGAAAAAGTGGTGGAACATTCAGCGCCGGGAACAAGGGCCTCAGTGGCAGCTGTGGCCGCCAGTGGAATACAGCTGTCAGGCCGCTGACATGAGTTTCCGAGGGGTGGGGAGGATCCGGCCAGGCCTCCCAGGAGGCCTGCATGTCGCCAGGATGGGTCTCGGAGGCTGCTGTCCTCCCGACTCCTTTCCTGACCCCGTGGGCGGGGGGAGGGGGCCCCAGGCGGCAGGCTGCGGACCCCACGGAGGAGCCTCGGCAGAGCCAGGCCTGTCTCCCTCCCGGCTGCGCTGCCGCTTCCTGGCTCTGCGACCTTGGCCGGCCAGGACCCCTCTCCGAGCCTTGGCCCCTTCATCCTCACGGCGGAGGCAGTCACCCCAGCCTCGTGGGGTTGGATGAGTTTTACATGTGCAAAAATACCAAGAAATACTGGTTCTCACTCCCTTCCTGACCTTCCCCTGACTCATCCAGCTCGAGCCTCACCTCCTCTGCGATGCCCTCCGGACCCGGTGACCTCTCCCATCTGGAATCTAAGGGTCTTCTCGACTTCCACTGTCCTTTGCTGATGGGCTCCTTCCTGCAAGAACCAAGCCATCCATCCACCCACTCATCCATCCACCTATCTACCCATCCGCCCACCCATAATCCATCCATCCACTCACCCACCCACTCATCCATCCATCTAGCCACCCACTTGTTTACTTAGTCAGTGGGTATTTGCAGTAGCTAGGTGCTCTCGCATTGTGGGGAAACTGTGTTGTTTTCTGTCTGTGATATGATCTTCATCAGATGTGGACAGAGTGCAGACCACCCCCTAGAGACCGGGAGGGATTATCCTCCGTTTCCTCTGCAGCCAGCACTGGGCTTAGCACAGGAGATTCATTTGGTTGCAAGAAAACCCAAACTACCTTAACAAAAGGGGAATCTAATGATTCATGCAGCTGGAAAGTCCAAGTATAGGTCTGGCTTCAGGTACAGCGTGATCCAGGCCTCTAGTGACATCCCCAGGACTAGGTCTCTGCATCTCCCGGTGCTCACCCCCTCCACACTGGAGCCAGGTGGACAGCACCTGCAGCCCAGCCCCACGGCCACTCAGGTTCAAGTACGGCTGGAAAGATGAACAGTCTTCTCCAGAAACTCCCTCCAGACCACACGGACAGAGAGTTGGGAAGAGGTGGGGCCACAAAGTTAAGTGGAGATACTGGACAGGCAAACCCCCAGAGCCTGCTGCACCGCCCCCTAGCCCACGCGGGCAGTGGGCACCCGGGTGATTAGGAAAGCGTTGTAGGTGCCGGGGGGGGGGGGGTCCTCACATCCCAGGGGAGGTGGGCCGAGAACTCAGGAATAAATATTATATATATACACCAGGTCACCACAGAGGGTGACGACTGCTCAGGTGACAATGAAACAAGACAATGTCAGCAGAGTGGCTGGAGGTGAGGCTATTTTAAATCAGTGGTCAGGGAGGGCCTCTCTGGGGAGGTGGCATTGAGTTGAGAGGTTGGAGGGACAGGTCAGGGAGGGCCTCTCTGGGGAGGTGGCATTGAGTTGAGAGGTTGGAGGGACAGGTCAGGGAGGGCCTCTCTGGGGAGGTGGCATTGAGTTGAGAGGTTGGAGGGACAGGTCAGGGAGGGCCTCTCTGGGGAGGTGGCATTGAGTTGAGAGGTTGGAGGGACAGGTCAGGGAGGGCCTTGTAGATCATGGTGAGAAGCTTGGGTTTCATCTCCCAAACCGCGGAAGGAGGTGACCTGACTTCCGTTCTTTTCAGCATCCTTTTTTTTTTTTTTAAAGAATTATTTATTTATTTATACATTTTAGAGAGAGAGAGAGAGAGAGAGAGAGAGGAGGGGGGAGGAGCAGGAAGCATCAACTCTCACGTGTGCCCTGACCAGACAAGCCCAGGGATTTGAACCGGCGACCTCTGTGTTTCCAGGTCAATGCTTTATCCACTGCGCCACCCCAGGTCAGGCTTCAGTGTCCTTTTTAAAAACACGTTCCATGAGGTCCCGTAGAAAAGCGCATCCAGCCAGGGACTGGGCTCAGAGTCTCTCCCTGACGTAGACAGTTTCCCCCCAGATCGACAGAGAAGCCACTGCCAGCCCCCAGGGGGCTCCCTTGCCCCCTCTCTGAGTCAGCCCCCCTCCAAGGGGCAACCGCTCTTCTGACTTCAGTGATCATCGACTCCTTGGGTCTGTTTTGAACTTCGTGTGAGTGGAATCACGCGGTGCATATTCTTTCACGTCTGCTTTCCTTCGGTCAGCTTTCTGTGTGCAGAGCCCGTGCCCGGAGCCCTGGTCCGTCCTTGTTTACTGCAATGTAGTATTCCGTGCCTTCCTCTCCTCCCACGGTGGAAGGTGGTTGTCGCCTGGGAGTTGACCTTCCTCAGACGTGGGCACAGAATGCGCCGCCCCGAGAACCTGGGTGGGGTCACCTCGGTGTCCCCTCCAGCCAGCGCCAGGCTTTGGCGCAGGACAGAGCACGCCTCCCGGTTGGCCGAGTGGAGCAGACGTGAGGTTTCACTCGGAACAGGCCAGGTGATCCGGGCTAGAAACGGCCAACCCCCTCTCCTCCAGGCCTGATGTGTCCCAGGCTCTGGCCGCCCCGCCTCCCTCCTAACCGAGTTCAGGTGCTCACACGCGGCTGGGCAGGGGTTCTGCTGGTTGCCGAGCCCAGAGTCCCCGGTGGCTGGTGTGAGGGACGTCGCGGGAAATGAGAGGAGCTGCGGCCAGCCGCCAGGCAGTGACTCTACAGCCCAAAAATGTGCTCTTGGCCGGGCTCGCCTCCCTCTCTCCGCGGCCCTTGCAGGCGGCGAGGAGTTGGCAGGCCCGGGTGCAGATAACGGCGAGAGCCCCAGGCCCTCTTCTGTCATCACCTCCCCGACGTGAAACCCAAGATCTTGTTTATTTATGAGAAAATTCTGTTCTGCCTCTCGACAAATGGTATAGGGGGCCAGGGCACATGGAGCGCGGAGCCGGCCCGGCCAGACCTCTGCAGGCTGGGCCCCTCGGAGCAGGGCCGGCAGCCACTGGAGGGCCACTCGGCGCTCCTGGGACGGGGCTGGCGGTGGAGGCGGGGGCCTGCCGTGCTCCGAACGGACCGCACGCTGCTGCCTTCCCTGGGAGAGCCATCGGAGGGCTGGTCGGAAAACCACAGGAACAGCCTGGGGACCAGTCCAATGACCCGGCTCTGGGGCCAGCGCCAGCCTGCCCTGGGACTCACTTCCCACCTCCCATCCTGGGACGGAGAAATGAGACGTCGCCTGTCGATTCCACGGGCACGGGAGAGAGCCAGGGAAACCCACCAAGGGCCCACGGCCTGTCGGGGTCTCTGCTCGTCATCGTGCTGACTTCGCCAGTAGCACTGGGTGGTGGATGCGAGTGTCCCGGCTCCATGAACAGGGGTTGGAGCTCAGGGGATGGAATACTCACCCGGGGCTATCCGATGCGAGTGTCCCGGCTCCGTGAACAGGGGCCGGAGCTCAGGGGATGGAATACTCACCCGGGGCTGTCCGATGCGAGTGTCCCGGCTCCGTGAACAGGGGCCGGAGCTCAGGGGGTGGAATACTCACCCGGGGCTGTCCGATGCGAGTGTCCCGGCTCCGTGAACAGGGGCCGGAGCTCAGGGGATGGAATACTCACCCGGGGCTGTCCGATGCGAGTGTCCCGGCTCCGTGAACAGGGGCCGGAGCTCAGGGGATGGAATACTCACCCGGGGCTGTCCGATGCGAGTGTCCCGGTGTCATGAACAGGGGCCGGAGCTCAGGGGATGGAATTCTCACCCGGGGCTGTCCGATGCTAGTGTCCCGGCTCCGTGAACAGGGGCTGGAGCTCAGGGGATGGAACACTCACCCGGGGCTGTCCAATGCGAGTGTCCCGGCTCCGTGAACAGGGGCCGGAGCTCAGGGGATGGAATACTCACCCGGGGCTGTCCGATGCGAGTGTCCCGGTGTCATGAACAGGGGCCGGAGCTCAGGGGATGGAATTCTCACCCGGGGCTGTCCGATGCTAGTGTCCCGGCTCCGTGAACAGGGGCCGGAGCTCAGGGGATGGAATACTCACCCGGGGCTGTCTGATGCGAGTGTCCCGGCTCCGTGAACAGGGGCCGGAGCTCAGGGGATGGAATACTCACCCGGGGCTGTCCGATGCGAGTGTCCCGGTGTCATGAACAGGGGCCGGAGCTCAGGGGATGGAATACTCACCCGGGGCTGTCCGATGCGAGTGTCCCGGCTCCGTGAACAGGGGCCGGAGCTCAGGGGGTGGAATACTCACCCGGGGCTGTCCGATGCGAGTGTCCCGGCTCCGTGAACAGGGGCCGGAGCTCAGGGGATGGAATACTCACCCGGGGCTGTCCGATGCGAGTGTCCCGGCTCCGTGAACAGGGGCCGGAGCTCAGGGGATGGAATACTCACCCGGGGCTGTCCGATGCGAGTGTCCCGGCTCAGGGGATGGAATACTCACCCGGGGCTGTCCGATGCGAGTGTCCCGGCTCCGTGAACAGGGGCTGGAGCTCAGGGAATGGAACACTCACCCGGGGCTGTCCGATGCGAGTGTCCCGGCTCCGTGAACAGGGGCTGGAGCTCAGGGGATGGAACACTCACCCGGGGCTGTCCGATGCGAGTGTCCCGGCTCCGTGAACAGGGGCTGGAGCTCGGGATGGAACACTCACCCGGGGCTGTCCGATGCGAGTGTCCCGGCTCCGTGAACAGGGGCTGGAGCTCGGGATGGAATACTCACCCGGGGCTGTCCGATGCGAGTGTCCCGGCTCCGTGAACAGGGGCCGGAGCTCAGGGGATGGAATACTCACCCGGGGCTGTCCGATGCGAGTGTCCCGGCTCCGTGAACAGGGGCCGGAGCTCAGGGGATGGAATACTCACCCGGGGCTGTCCGATGCGAGTGTCCCGGCTCCGTGAACAGGGGCCGGAGCTCAGGGGATGGAATACTCACCCGGGGCTGTCCGATGCTAGTGTCCCGGCTCCGTGAACAGGGGCCGGAGCTCAGGGGATGGAATACTCACCCGGGGCTGTCCGATGCGAGTGTCCCGGTGTCATGAACAGGGGCCGGAGCTCAGGGGATGGAATACTCACCCGGGGCTGTCCGATGCTAGTGTCCCGGCTCCGTGAACAGGGGCCGGAGCTCAGGGGATGGAATACTCACCCGGGGCTGTCTGATGCGAGTGTCCCGGCTCCGTGAACAGGGGCCGGAGCTCAGGGGATGGAATACTCACCCGGGGCTGTCCGATGCGAGTGTCCCGGTGTCATGAACAGGGGCCGGAGCTCAGGGGATGGAATTCTCACCTGGGGCTGTCCGATGCTAGTGTCCCGGCTCCGTGAACAGGGGCTGGAGCTCAGGGGATGGAACACTCACCCGGGGCTGTCTGATGCGAGTGTCCCGGCTCCGTGAACAGGGGCCGGAGCTCAGGGGATGGAATACTCACCCGGGGCTGTCCGATGCGAGTGTCCCGGTGTCATGAACAGGGGCCGGAGCTCAGGGGATGGAATTCTCACCCGGGGCTGTCCGATGCTAGTGTCCCGGCTCCGTGAACAGGGGCCGGAGCTCAGGGGATGGAATACTCACCCGGGGCTGTCTGATGCGAGTGTCCCGGCTCCGTGAACAGGGGCCGGAGCTCAGGGGATGGAATACTCACCCGGGGCTGTCCGATGCGAGTGTCCCGGTGTCATGAACAGGGGCCGGAGCTCAGGGGATGGAATACTCACCCGGGGCTGTCCGATGCGAGTGTCCCGGCTCCGTGAACAGGGGCCGGACCTCAGGGGATGGAATTCTCACCAGGGGCTGTCCGATGCTAGTGTCCCGGCTCCGTGAACAGGGGCCGGAGCTCAGGGGATGGAATACTCACCCGGGGCTGTCTGATGCGAGTGTCCCGGCTCCGTGAACAGGGGCCGGAGCTCAGGGGATGGAATACTCACCCGGGGCTGTCCGATGCGAGTGTCCCGGCTCCGTGAACAGGGGCGGGAGCTCAGGGGATGGAACACTCACCCGGGGCTGTCCGATGCGAGTGTCCCGGCTCCGTGAACAGGGGCTGGAGCTCAGGGAATGGAACACTCACCCGGGGCTGTCCGATGCGAGTGTCCCGGCTCCGTGAACAGGGGCTGGAGCTCAGGGGATAGAACACTCACCCGGGGCTGTCCGATGCGAGTGTCCCGGCTCCGTGAACAGGGGCTGGAGCTCGGGATGGAACACTCACCCGGGGCTGTCCGATGCGAGTGTCCCGGCTCCGTGAACAGGGGCTGGAGCTCGGGATGGAATACTCACCCGGGGCTGTCCGATGCGAGTGTCCCGGCTCCGTGAACAGGGGCTGGAGCTCAGGGGATGGAATACTCACCCGGGGCTGTCCGATGCGAGTGTCCCGGCTCCGTGAACAGGGGCCGGAGCTCAGGGGATGGAATACTCACCCGGGGCTGTCCGATGCGAGTGTCCCGGCTCCGTGAACAGGGGCCGGAGCTCAGGGGATGGAATACTCACCCGGGGCTGTCCGATGCGAGTGTCCCGGTGTCATGAACAGGGGCCGGAGCTCAGGGGATGGAATTCTCACCCGGGGCTGTCCGATGCTAGTGTCCCGGCTCCGTGAACAGGGGCCGGAGCTCAGGGGATGGAATACTCACCCGGGGCTGTCTGATGCGAGTGTCCCGGCTCCGTGAACAGGGGCCAGAGCTCAGGGGATGGAATACTCACCCGGGGCTGTCCGATGCGAGTGTCCCGGTGTCATGAACAGGGGCCGGAGCTCAGGGGATGGAATTCTCACCCGGGGCTGTCCGATGCTAGTGTCCCGGCTCCGTGAACAGGGGCTGGAGCTCAGGGGATGGAACACTCACCCGGGGCTGTCCGATGCGAGTGTCCCGGCTCCGTGAACAGGGGCCGGAGCTCAGGGGATGGAATACTCACCCGGGGCTGTCCGATGCGAGTGTCCCGGTGTCATGAACAGGGGCCGGAGCTCAGGGGATGGAATTCTCACCCGGGGCTGTCCGATGCTAGTGTCCCGGCTCCGTGAACAGGGGCCGGAGCTCAGGGGATGGAATACTCACCCGGGGCTGTCCGATGCGAGTGTCCCGGCTCCGTGAACAGGGGCCGGAGCTCAGGGGATGGAATACTCACCCGGGGCTGTCCGATGCGAGTGTCCCGGTGTCATGAACAGGGGCCGGAGCTCAGGGGATGGAATTCTCACCCGGGGCTGTCCGATGCTAGTGTCCCGGCTCCGTGAACAGGGGCCGGAGCTCAGGGGATGGAATACTCACCCGGGGCTGTCTGATGCGAGTGTCCCGGCTCCGTGAACAGGGGCCGGAGCTCAGGGGATGGAATACTCACCCGGGGCTGTCTGATGTGAGTGTCCCGGCTCCGTGAACAGGGGCAGGAGCTCAGGGGATGGAATACTCACCCGGGGCTGTCCGATGCGAGTGTCCCGGCTCCGTGAACAGGGGCTGGAGCTCAGGGAATGGAATACTCACCCGGGGCTGTCCGATGCGAGTGTCCCGGCTCCGTGAACAGGGGCTGGAGCTCAGGAGATGGAACACTCACCCGGGGCTGTCCGATGCGAGTGTCCCGACTCCGTGAACAGGGGCTGGAGCTCGGGATGGAACACTCACCCGGGGCTGTCCGATGCGAGTGTCCCGGCTCCGTGAACAGGGGCTGGAGCTCGGGATGGAATACTCACCCGGGGCTGTCCGATGCGAGTGTCCCGGCTCCGTGAACAGGGGCCGGAGCTCAGGGGATGGAATACTCACCCGGGGCTGTCCGATGCGAGTGTCCCGGTGTCATGAACAGGGGCCGGAGCTCAGGGGATGGAATTCTCACCCGGGGCTGTCCGATGCTAGTGTCCCGGCTCCGTGAACAGGGGCCGGAGCTCAGGGGATGGAATACTCACCCGGGGCTGTCCGATGCGAGTGTCCCGGTGTCATGAACAGGGGCCGGAGCTCAGGGGATGGAATTCTCACCCGGGGCTGTCCGATGCTAGTGTCCCGGCTCCGTGAACAGGGGCCGGAGCTCAGGGGATGGAATACTCACCCGGGGCTGTCTGATGCGAGTGTCCCGGCTCCGTGAACAGGGGCCGGAGCTCAGGGGATGGAATACTCACCCGGGGCTGTCCGATGCGAGTGTCCCGGCTCCGTGAACAGGGGCCGGAGCTCAGGGGGTGGAATACTCACCCGGGGCTGTCCGATGCGAGTGTCCCGGCTCCGTGAACAGGGGCCGGAGCTCAGGGGGTGGAATACTCACCCGGGGCTGTCCGATGCGAGTGTCCCGGCTCCGTGAACAGGGGCCGGAGCTCAGGGGATGGAATACTCACCCGGGGCTGTCCGATGCGAGTGTCCCGGTGTCATGAACAGGGGCCGGAGCTCAGGGAATGGAACACTCACCCGGGGCTGTCCGATGCGAGTGTCCCGGCTCCGTGAACAGGGGCTGGAGCTCAGGGGATGGAACACTCACCCGGGGCTGTCCGATGCGAGTGTCCCGGCTCCGTGAACAGGGGCTGGAGCTCGGGATGGAACACTCACCCGGGGCTGTCCGATGCGAGTGTCCCGGCTCCGTGAACAGGGGCTGGAGCTCGGGATGGAATACTCACCCGGGGCTGTCCGATGCGAGTGTCCCGGCTCCGTGAACAGGGGCCGGAGCTCAGGGGATGGAATACTCACCCGGGGCTGTCCGATGCGAGTGTCCCGGTGTCATGAACAGGGGCCGGAGCTCAGGGGATGGAATTCTCACCCGGGGCTGTCCGATGCTAGTGTCCCGGCTCCGTGAACAGGGGCCGGAGCTCAGTGGATGGAATACTCACCCGGGGCTGTCTGATGCGAGTGTCCCGGCTCCGTGAACAGGGGCCAGAGCTCAGGGGATGGAATACTCACCCGGGGCTGTCCGATGCGAGTGTCCCGGTGTCATGAACAGGGGCCGGAGCTCAGGGGATGGAATTCTCACCCGGGGCTGTCCGATGCTAGTGTCCCGGCTCCGTGAACAGGGGCTGGAGCTCAGGGGATGGAACACTCACCCGGGGCTGTCCGATGCGAGTGTCCCGGCTCCGTGAACAGGGGCCGGAGCTCAGGGGATGGAATACTCACCCGGGGCTGTCCGATGCGAGTGTCCCGGTGTCATGAACAGGGGCCGGAGCTCAGGGGATGGAATACTCACCCGGGGCTGTCCGATGCGAGTGTCCCGGCTCCGTGAACAGGGGCCGGAGCTCAGGGGGTGGAATACTCACCCGGGGCTGTCCGATGCGAGTGTCCCGGCTCCGTGAACAGGGGCCGGAGCTCAGGGGATGGAATACTCACCCGGGGCTGTCCGATGCGAGTGTCCCGGTGTCATGAACAGGGGCCGGAGCTCAGGGGATGGAATTCTCACCCGGGGCTGTCCGATGCTAGTGTCCCGGCTCCGTGAACAGGGGCCGTAGCTCAGGGGATGGAATACTCACCCGGGGCTGTCTGATGCGAGTGTCCCGGCTCCGTGAACAGGGGCCGGAGCTCAGGGGATGGAATACTCACCCAGGGCTGTCCGATGCGAGTGTCCCGGCTCCGTGAACAGGGGCGGGAGCTCAGGGGATGGAATACTCACCCGGGGCTGTCCGATGCGAGTGTCCCGGCTCCGTGAACAGGGGCTGGAGCTCAGGGGATGGAATACTCACCCGGGGCTGTCCGATGCGAGTGTCCCGGCTCCGTGAACAGGGGCTGGAGCTCAGGGGATGGAACACTCACCCGGGGCTGTCCGATGCGAGTGTCCCGGCTCCGTGAACAGGGGCTGGAGCTCGGGATGGAACACTCACCCGGGGCTGTCCGATGCGAGTGTCCCGGCTCCGTGAACAGGGGCTGGAGCTCGGGATGGAATACTCACCCGGGGCTGTCCGATGCGAGTGTCCCGGCTCCGTGAACAGGGGCTGGAGCTCAGGGGATGGAATACTCACCCGGGGCTGTCCGATGCGAGTGTCCCGGCTCCGTGAACAGGGGCCGGAGCTCAGGGGATGGAATACTCACCCGGGGCTGTCCGATGCGAGTGTCTCGGCTCCGTGAACAGGGGCTGGAGCTCAGGGGATGGAATTCTCACCCGGGGCTGTCCGATGAGAGTGTCCCGGCTCCGTGAACAGGGGCTGGAGCTCAGGGGATGGAATACTCACCCGGGGTTGTCCGATGCGAGTGTCCCGGCTCCGTGAACAGGGGCGGGAGCTCAGGGGATGGAATACTCACCCGGGGCTGTCCGATGCTAGTGTCCCGGCTCCGTGAACAGGGGCCGGAGCTCAGGGGATGGAATACTCACCCGGTGCTGTCCGATGCGAGTGTCCCGGCTCCGTGAACAGGGGCTGGAGCTCAGGGGATGGAATACTCACCCGGGGCTGTCCGATGCGAGTGTCTCGGCTCCGTGAACAGGGGCTGGAGCTCAGGGGATGGAATTCTCACCCGGGGCTGTCCGATGAGAGTGTCCCGGCTCCGTGAACAGGGGCTGGAGCTCAGGGGATGGAATACTCACCCGGGGCTGTCCGATGCGAGTGTCCCGGCTCCGTGAACAGGGGCGGGAGCTCAGGGGATGGAATACTCACCCGGGGCTGTCCGATGCTAGTGTCCCGGCTCCGTGAATAGGGGCCGGAGCTCAGGGGATGGAATACTCACCCGGGGCTGTCCGATGCGAGTGTCCCGGCTCCGTGAACAGGGGCTGGAGCTCAGGGGATGGAATACTCACCCGGGGCTGTCCGATGCGAGTGTCCCGGCTCCGTGAACAGGGGCTGGAGCTCAGGGGATGGAATTCTCACCCGGGGCTGTCCGATGCGAGTGTCCCGGCTCCGTGAACAGGGGCTGGAGCTCAGGGGATGGAATACTCACCCGGGGCTGTCCGATGCGAGTGTCCCGGCTCCGTGAACAGGGGCTGGAGCTCAGGGGATGGAATACTCACCCGGGGCTGTCCGATGCGAGTGTCCCGGCTCCGTGAACAGGGGCCGGAGCTCAGGGGATGGAATACTCACCCGGGGCTGTCCGATGTGAGTGTCCCGGCTCCGTGAACAGGGGCCGGAGCTCAGGGGATGGAATACTCACCTGGGGCTGTCCGATGCGAGTGTCCCGGCTCCGTGAACAGGGGCCGGAGCTCAGGGGATGGAATACTCACCTGGGGCTGTCTGACTCGCCATCTGACCTGCCCTCTGGGTGTCATGGAACTGGGGCCTGCTCAGCAGGAGCGAGTGTCCCCCTGCAGCAAACTGTGCCTGGAGTTGTTGTGTCTGAGGAGACCTGGGTCTTTGCCATCACACCTCCCCGCCTCTCAGAGCGTAGTGTCCCTTTAGCAGTCTGTTTGGTGGGGTCCCCGGTGTTGACACAACATCCATTTCGGGGTGCAGGCTGCTCGTTTTAAATTCCATTTCGATTTCGGATAATTCTGGTTGAAAGGCCTGGCACTGTTAACAATTGGCGGGCGTGGCTGGCGCTGGGGCCTGTGGGGCCGGGGCACAAGCAGGTGTCAGTGAAACCGACCCATTCGCCTGCACTTGAAGCAACAGGGTGACCTGTGTAATGAGCCGGGACACTCACATCAGACAGCCCCGGGTGAGTATTCCATCCTCTGAGCTCCAGCCCCTGTTCAGACGGTAAGACCAGCGCTATCAGCTGTGAAGTAACCCTAAACGGGTGAAACGCCTCTATCGGAGGACAAAGACTTTTGCTCAGAACGCCACCCAAAGTCATTCCTTTTTTCCTGACAAGTTCTCCAAATGTCCCCACGCTGAACCCCACATCCTCCGGGGTTCAGCCCTGTCCTGCCCTTCCCAGTCTGCATGCTTAAGACATCTCTGATTTCTCTCACGCCAACGCGCTTTACTTTAATTGTAGAGTATTTCAGACATACTCAGAAGGCTGGGAGAGAATGTGACGCCGATTGATCCACCACGGAGATTTTAATAAGCGCTGGCATGTGCTGTGCTTGCTTCAGATCTTTTCACAGGGCCCGTCCCTCCCCTCCCCAAGTTCATCACTAACTTGCATAGCACGTACCCCAGTTAGACGATGACGTGTGAAACACTTTCCATGCGAGATGAAGACTTTTTCTGTAGGTGCGTGGATCCACAAACTATATATATATATATATATATATATATATATATATGGCACTGTTTTCTGTTTTTTACAATTGATCTAAATACTATCATGTGTATCATATATCCTTTTGCAATTTGATTGTTTTTGGAGAAGTATACATATTGAGACACCTGCATGTCCTGCATTGCTTTTAACTGCTAGCTAGGGCTCACTCCATAAACAGGCAACAGGTTGTTTACCCACTTCCCACTGATGAACAACCATTTCTTCTTTTATTTTTTGCCGTCGCAAATGGCGCTTAGATAAACACCGTTGTCCTGTTTCCTTATACGTTCAAGCTGGTATTTCTCTGAGTGGAATTTTTTAGATGGGCTCGTTTGAACAGTTACCCGATATCTACCTGCTCTAAGGATGCCGGTGAAGAGGGTTCGTCAGCAGGATTGGAGATGGAGCTTGAAGAGAGAAGTTACTTCGCGCCCTGCCCTGCTCCTCATCCACACCCGCTGTTACAGCTCAGGACTTGGGAGCAGCGCCTTTGTTATCACATTCTCACGTTTGCTCTGCGGTGCCAACTTCTGCATTGGAGCCTGGAGCTAGGGGTCCCTACCCCTTCTGTGTATCACAGTCACCCCGGGGGAACTTGTAAGATATATACGGACTCGAACCCATGCCCGGAGACCCAGGTTCACTGGGTCTAGAATGGGTCTTGTGAATCTGGACTTGTTAAAAATAGTCCCCAGGTGATTCCTCTGCAGCCAGCGCGAGGCCCCAGCCTAATCTAAACCGACAGAGAGGCTGTCATTGCCAAGAGCATGCCGCCTCTGGGCGCGTGCTCCCCTGACCGGCCCCCTCCTCCCAGCACCACTGACGTGTCCTTGCGAGCACAGTGGGCGGGCCCCTCGCTGCTCCCTGTATTGAAGAACCCGGCAGAGGCAGAGAGGGGCCCGGCTGTATCCATCCGCCTGACCTGTATCCCTGCCGCTGACCGCTGCCTTGTCCTCCTCACTGTCTCCACGGGGCTGACTGGAGCAGGGGGCTGACTGGAGCAGGGGGCTGGGCTAGGCCGTGTGAGGGCCAGTCTATAACACTGCCCCGAAGTGGTGCTGAAGGTAATCCCGACACCCACAGCACTCTGGGGGAGAGGGGAATGATGACGATCGCCCTTTTACAGACAAGGAAACTGAGGCACAGACAGACTGAGGCAGCTGGAAAGTGGTGGAGCCAAGAGTCAACCAGGCCTACCGGCTTTGGCGTCTGTGGTTGGGACGATTCCACTCGACCCTGCTGTCTCCCCGCACTGGTGGGATAAGTTTCCCGGGGACACTGTCTCCAAAGGCACACAGGTCTGGTCCCTCACACTCTGGGGTTCTATGGGGAGGCTCCAGATTGTATTGCACCTTTTCTTATCTCAGTCCTATAAATAAACTGTAGCTGTTCATGTGTGAATGATAACACAGTGTCAACTGCCTTGGCCTGGGCCCCTCCTATGATTGCAGGCCGGACCCATGACCGGACACCTTACATGGGTTGTCGCGTGCACCCCCCTCCCTGCCGCTGACTGCCCGCCAGACGCACATGCACAGCTCTGCGCGGGGCATTGAACAGTCTTGTGGGAAAACTTAGCCACGGAGAGGTGGGTCGCTTGGCTTAGGGTCCCGTGGCCCCTCTACTGAACTTGGAGGGCTTCTCACCCCAGGGCCCTGTTCTCTCCACCACTTTATGTACCTTCTAGCTCCCTTTTAAGAGCAAGGCCAGTGCGTATAACTGCGATGAACAGCAATAAAAAGTCAGCAACCATACAGTCCCTCCTGGGGGGGGGGGTGCTTCCCTGGGGCTGCAACCATCACGTTTCCTGGGACTCTCTTCCCAGGAACAGCAGCCTGTGGGTCGTGACTGAGCCTTGACCAGCCCCTGCCCCCTCTGAGTGGGTCACTGTGACACTTCCTCCCTGGCCACTGCCCACTCCAGTCTGTGCCCTCTGGTCTGTTCTCCGACCAGAACCAGAACCAGCGTCCACACGCTGATCTGATGCTGCCCCTCCCCTCTCGGCACACCTCCGGGACTCCTAAAGAGCTCGGAGCGTGCCCGCTCTCTCTGCACAGCCCGGCCCGCGTCACTCCGTGACGCTGAGCGAGTTGAGGACAAAGAGGTTAATAAAAGCAGGAATGGCAAATAATAGGTGCAGAGGCGTCTGCTCCCCATTGCTGTATCAAAGGCAGGCGCTGCCAGCTGATCACAGCGCTCTGCGCCGTTCGCATCCCCCGATCGGTCCTCGCTGGCCGCATGTGCCCGCTGAGCTCTTCAGATGTAGCTAGTGCCACAAGAAACTGACTTTTTATTTTATTATTTTATTATTTTTTAGAAACTGACTTTTGAAATTAATTTAAAGCTGACAACTGTTCACGCCGTTGTCACTCAGCTCTTTACATATGTTTGGGACTTGGGAAGGTGTATCGACTTCTTCAGTGACAAATTTTATGAAATCTAAGTAAGTACCAGGCATTCTTGATGAAAATTCAGCACCTGAATGGAGATGTGATAGATATACAGTGTGTCCGTAAAGTCATGGTGCACTTTTGACTGGTCACAGGAAAGCAACAAAAGACGACAAAAATGTGAAATCTGCACCAAATAAAAGGAAAACCCTCCCAGTTTCTGTAGGATGATGTGGCAGCATGTGCGCGTGCGCAGATGATGATGTAACACCGTGTATACAGCGGAGCAGCCCACGGCTATGCCAGTCAAGATGTGGACGGTACAGAGGAAAGTTCAGTGTGTTCTGTGGCTCGCTAAATTCAAATCCATGACCAAAGTGCAACGTGAATATCGGCGCATTTGTAACGAAGCGCCACTACATAGGCATAACATTACTCAGTGGGATAAGCAGTTGAAGGAAACCGGCAGTTTGGTGGAGAAACCCCGTTCTGGTAGGCCATCAGTCAGTGACGAGTCTGTAGAGGCTATACGGGGTAGCTACCTAAGGAGCCCTAAAAAATCTGTGCATGAGCCCCCATCGAACCGCACTGAATAGGTATGAAACTGGGATACTTTTTCTTTTATTTGTTGCAGATATCACATTTATATCGTCTTTTGTTGCTTTTCTGTGACTGGTCAAAAGTGCACCATGACTTTACAGACACACTGTATATATGCATGGGATTTTGAAAACTTGGTGTGAAAAATGTAATGTGAAATATCTCAGTGACTTTTGTATTGATCGTATGTTAAAATAACAACATCTGGAGATGTTGACTTACGTAAAATAGTTTGTGAAAATTAATTTCACCTGTCTATTTAGTGTTTGGCATTAGCTACTAGAAAATTTTTAATTATATGTGTCTCCCATGACAATTTATTGGGTTACACCGCTCCCGGCAGAGCACCGTGTGGTCAGCCACGACTAATTGATCAGAGCTGGTACATGGAGGCAAACTCTATTGGCCATGTCTAGGTAAGAGATAGTCCCTGCCTCTGGGCAATGGGAGAACCTGCCCTGATCCTGAGGGAAGAGCTGCAATAGACATGCGCACCAGTGCACAGGAGCAGGATGTTGGATCGATTGGTTCTGTCTGGCAGGAAGTTTGGGAAAACCTTCTAGGAGGTGGTTTTGAATGAATGCCAGAGCCAGGAAAGCCATTCCAGGCGGAGAGAACAGCAGCTGGAAGGCACAGAGGTGGGAGAGTGCGGAGCAGGTGGCCGGAAGGAGAGCAGGTGGGTGTGGCTGCAGCTCTGAGCTCAGGGGAGTCCCATTTGAAGGTGCTTGAGCTCTGGTCTTCTAGGTCCACAGGCAAAAAGGAAGAAGCCGGCTCTGGGCCTTGTCCCACGGCCACCACTTCATGCATCCCCCTCCCCAAACCCCATCCAAAGGTCCAGGCCTTCAATGAGGTTGGACACGTAGCCAAGCGTGCAGAGGGGAGCCATTTCCAAAGCTTTGGAAGACCAAAAAGCCCCCACCCTTGAGACCAGGCTACCACAGCGAGGGCTGGATTAAAGATAGATTGTTTATTTGTCGGAGTCAAGCTGTTGCTCCCCTTACGCTTCAGCTGCACAAGTAGCTCATTGTTTTTATCGATTGATCTGTTCATTGTTCAGTGTTTATTGAGCACCTACGAGGCGATGCCTTATGGAGGATCCGAAGGCACAATCTAAACACTGAAGTAGTTTATAAGGGTTGGGAACTCAAGACGTGCCCATTAAAATTTTAACTAATACTACAGAAATGTAAAATAAACATGGTAGAAAGTAGATGCTCAGTGACTGTTTTCCAAGTGATGGACAAGGATGTTCATTACAGTGTTGTTTATAACCATGAAAGCTAGAAACAGCTTAAGCTTTTGCCAATAGGGAAGCACTTACTAAACTAGGGTACATCACCACTCAATGTTTTTCTTTTGCTGAGAAGATGGATGGATGAATGGATCCAAGATCAGAGCAGAGAGAGTGAAATAGGGTGAGAGAAAGCATCGTGAAGGAGACTGTGGAAGAAAATGTATGTTGTATGTAGTCAAAATGTTGCCCATCTAAACTAAGTTTCCCCAAGGGCATCTAGTAAAATAACCCCTGTTTTTCTTTTTTCTTTTTCTTTTTAAGAGAGAGACAGACAGACAGGAAGGGAGAGAAATGAGAAACATCAACTCATAGTTGCAGCACTTTAGCTATTCACTGATTGCTTTTTCATATGTGACTTAACCTGGGGGGGGGGCTCCAGTCAAGCCAATGACCCTTTGCTCAATCCAGCGACCTTGGGCTTCAAGCCAACAACCATGTGGTCATGTCTATGATCCCATGCTTAAGCTGGTGACCCCACGCTCAGGCTGGTGAGCCCATGCTCAAGCCGGATGAGCCTGTGCTCAAGCTGGCAACCTTGGGGTTTCGAATGTGGGTCGTCAGTGTCCCAGGTCAATGTTCTATCCACTGCACCACTGCCTGGTCAGGCTAAAATAACCCCTTTCAACCCAAAGACCCTCAGGCATGTCCAGAGGCCCCCGTGGGTCCAGCTGCTCCCTGTCAGTGCCCCGATGTCCCATTTCCTTCTCTCTGCAGGGCCTTGCCATGTGCCACTCCCTCTGCTTGTGAGGATATGTTCTCTCTGTTCATTCATAACTCTTAACCTTGAGAGTCATTTACTTTGGGAAGCCCCCCTGGCTCCCCAAGCCACCACCATGCAGACCTCCTTGCAGTTGGTCTCAGAGACCACTGATGTTTTCCACCAAAGCACCAATCGCAGCGGATCAGACACTCCTTTGTGTCAACATCTGATTAATATCCAAACCTGTCCAGACGCTAATCTCCATGAAGGCAGGGACAATGTCTGTTTCCCTTAACTCTGCCTCTCCACACCTGGGAAGGCAGTAAGTACCCGAATACCTGCAGGTATCTGTGGCGTAAATAAAGATGTATGCCTCTCAGGAAGGAAGAACGCGAGACCCCGAGCCCGGGAAGCATCGGATAAGTGCCTGCTGTTGAACTTGGCGGCCCAGTGCCGTGCACGGGGTCCGTTCTGGGAGATGAGCTGATGAGCACTAAGGGAGCCGGAGGTGGAGGTGAGGGAGGGAAGTGGTTCTCAGAAACCTGGAAAGAGAGCGGCTCGGTGGGGAGGCGGAGGTGGCGCGGAGCCAGCTTCCTCCTCTGCTCTTGGCCGCGGGCCGGCCCGGAGCCCATGTGTCCTGGCACCCAGCGCACAGCCTCCCCTCTTAGGCATCAGGAAACCTGCTCTGAATATTAAACACCCTGTGTCCACCACCACCCCCCTTCCCAGAAAGAAAGAAGAAAACAGCTCTTGAACTCCTTTTGCCGGAGCCCAGCCTGGCGGATCATTTTTGCAGACCCATCGGGCCTACAGGGCCTCCAAGTGGAAAATGGCCCCACAGGCCCTGTTCTTGGAGTCACAAGCCCCCGAGCAGGACCCCGAGGCCCAGGGGAACCTGCCTGGCTCCCCACTGGCCTCCCTTCCAGGAGGTGACTCATCTCTTCGTGGACCTAGACAACTCTGGTTGGCATCGGGAGCAGCTGATGAAGTCACAGGCTCCTGAAAACCAATCTCCCAGCTGAGAGAAGGAGGCCGCAGGCCCCAGGCGTGGGGACCAGCAGGGGACCCGTGGTTCTGAATTTTAACAATTTTTGAGACAAAATCAGTGAACTCAAGTTAGCTGCTAGTAATTTGGAATGATGGGGCTGTTTTCAGTCTGGTGCCTCATAAATAACTTCTGATTTAAAGTTTCCAAGGATTGACGGGGCTCTTCAAAGACCTCCGCGGGGAGGCAGTGAGCTTCTCCCTCCGGACCGCCGCTCAGGTGAGGATTGAGCTCACCCGCTGGGAGCCGGCTCACTAGTGACTGGCAGATGTACTGACTTACTGAGTGACTGAAGAGCTAGCCGGCCAGCAAGCTAATGGAGAGATTGACTGACCTACTGCTGAAATAACCAAGTGACGGTTAAGCCGATGGATTGTTGATACATCAGTGAATGGAACTGACTGCCCAACTGATAGACCCATGAGCTAACCGCTGGCCAACAGACCGACTGACTGACAGACGGGTCATTTTGTCCGTGAGCCAGGAGATGATAAGGTTCTCCTGCCTGTCTCCCCGAAAGCCTGGTTAACCAAATGACCAAATGACCAACAGGCTGATGAACCAGCCCACCCAAATACTGAGAGGGGAACGGGAAAAGGACAGGGCATCTGGTGGGTGAGCCAGCTAAGCAGCCATTGACCCAAACCACTGTCAGAGAGAACTTGATTGCATACACTGAGGTCTGTTCTCCAAAGGAAGACCAGGTATGATAGGCAAAGGATAGCAGGTGCAAAAAAGACAAAACACTACAATGTCCACTGTGAGGCAGGGAAGGAAGGGGGCTCTGGCGAGCAGGTGGACATTGTTGGTGTCCAGGGTTGCGGAAAGAGACCGGTGATTCCAACCCAATGCCAAGGTGTGGTCTCTGTTATTTCAGGCTCGTTTGTGGGATTGAACCAAATTAGCAAATGAGTGAGTGAGTCCAGCCATGACCTCTCTCTAACATCCTTCTACCTTCCTTCTCTGTCGCCGTCATGAGCCCAGCAGACTTGTTCGTTCTCCTAAGGTCAGCGGTACGGGGGTCATCAAATGCAGCCATGGTGGTGTTCTGGTGTAGAATTACGGGTGATTATTTTCCCTTTCGTTTTCTAACTAGATCCTTTAGTGGGGCTATATTATTAATATTTTACACCGGATAGATCACATTTATAATTTTAGAAGAAAAGATAATGACAAGTTTGGGCCCTTCCTCTTTTCTGCTCCATACCAAATAGATATTTCTTGATCTATGGATCCAAGCAGTCTTCAACACTGCCTCTTCTTGCTTTTCGGTGTCAACATGGTTTGTTGAATGCTTACTAGTGATTTCTCTTTTTTCTAACTTACTAAAACAGCCATCACAGCCCTCCCTGTTCCAATCTGTCCTCCATATAGATAGTAACAGAATTTCCACCACATTTCTCCTCAAGGACTTCCAGGGCCTTCCAGGGAACCGTGGGATTTTAAACATAAATTCTTTGAACTAGAAACAATGGACTCTGAATAACTAGTTTCCTCTCCTTGTGTAGAGTCTATACACACACACACTGCGCGCGCACATGTGCGCGCACACAGGCACCACCGGGTCCTCGTTCTAACTTCTCACCATTCCCCAACTCATCCTCTCTGAGTTCTTGACTCAGCTACTTATCTCATAGTCTTCTCTCCACCAGGAAGGGAAATGCCACACCCAGCTGTACCCATCACTCTGATATATTCACCCATCTATCAGTCAACAAGTATCTAATAAACACCCAGTGTTTGCCCACTGCCACGGCGACCGTGGAGTCTCTGCAGAAGGAAGACAGAAGACGCTGACGTTTACTGTTTATTGTAAACACTGAACACACATAAGGGGATCCTTTAGCATCTTCGGTGCTGAGTACCGTATTGTCCCCATTTCACACATGGGAAAACTGAGACACCGAGAGATCAAGCAAGGCTATTTACCCGAGGTCACATGGCTAGGAAGCCACCGATCTGTGGTCTGAAACCAGATGTGCTAACCCCGGCGCTGCTGCTAGGGTTACCGCCTGGCTGGGGAGTCCGGGCTGCATCTCACTCACTCACACGTTCATTCATTTGGCAAGTGTTTACGGAGGCTCTGACTCCATAGCAGGACAGCACTGCGTGCTGGGACACCATGGTGAACAGGGCCTGAGGCGTAACTGCCCGGATTTACTGTTTGGTGAGGAAGACAGACAAAAAAAGTGTGTGTATATTCACTAAATATATATAAGGTCTACCGGAAAGTTCTGTCCGTTTTTGGACGACTCGATCATCCGAATTCTTCTGACTTAATTCATGTGGCACCCATCTTGAATATTTCCACACCAATCCTATCTTCCGAATATGGTCCGAAATGGTTTGCTGAGCTGAATTAAGCCTTTCTGCGATCTCCGATGTTGTCAGAAAAGGATCTTGCTCCAACATGGTCTTAACAACATCCTCATCGATCAAAGATGGTCGCCCAGAACGTGGCTTATCAGAAAGGTCGAAATCTCCTGTTTTGAATTTTTCGACCCATCTTCTACATGTCCTATCAGAAGCTGTACCTTCACCAAACACTTTCAATAAATTTCTACATGCTTCTGTAGCATTTCTTCCTTGTTGAAATTTGTAAAAATTACAGTGGCATAAATGAACTTTATCAGTAGCTATGGGTACACTATCGCCTCACACATAAGACTAACGTGAATCAACTTTGTTTTAGTTAATTTGCTACATCAGTATGTATATATTAAGTGATAAAAATAGAGAGGCACACATGCGCCAAATAAACATGTGCTTACGTGTCAAAACTTGTTGTGATAGAAACGGACAGAGCTTTCCGGTAGACCTTATATGTATTTGTGAATGCTTATGTAATTGGTATATATATTTAATTTATAGGTATGCAGATATGTTTGTTTATATACAATTGGCATGTATAAAATAAACTTAAACATATGTATTTATATAGTCTCTTGGGAAAGACCCAAGAGACTAGTGAGGGTGAACTGGAGAGTGACATGGGGAAACTGTTCTCGATTTGCTGACATTGGTCACATCAATTGCAGGACAGCTGACACATCCCCTTATAGGCTTTATCCAGAGCTGGTTCTTGAAGGACAGGATTCTAGAGATGAACTCCAGGGCAGGCTGAGGTGTGGGTACAGAGGACTGGGACCTAGCCCAGAGGGGCGAGGGGTTCGTTTGCACGGCACGGGCACAGGGGGCCCTGGCTGGATGAGGGGAAAGCCCAGGTGCGGAGCTCGCTGCCAGGACAGACAACCTGGAGAGGAGGGTGAGGGGGCTTCAGACGGAACAAGAGTGGGGTAGGAACCAGGACAGGCGGGAACCGCATGCTGGCAGCAAGTGTCAGGGCTGGCGAGAGCTGTGCCCACCCGAACAAGACTTGGGAGAGCCCAGCTCTGTGGGGCTCCGATGGCCTGGGAGGTAGGGACCTTCTCCAAGTTAAGAGAAACACGAAAGAGCCCGCGAAAGAGCCGTGAAAGGTTTAAAAATTAGACTTAATAATGCCAAGGTCAAATTATTTTCAACTTGAAATAACCAACATAAAATAAGAAATGGCTTACAAGGAAGGCTCTCATGCATTAACCAGAATGTGCTTTGGATTTGGGAGAGAGGAAGCAAGGTGAGCGCCTGCTTGTCTGAGTCTTGTGCTGCTTGGCGCGTAGGAGAGCCAGAACCACGAGCAGCCTGCGTGGAAGCTGCCCCTGGTGGAAGCTGGATTCCGAGGCCATCGCGTCTCCCTCCAAATGCTAGTTCCAAGTCACAGACTCAGGGGCTCCCACCGGGACTCTACCACGGACATACAGATGTGGCCTTGGACAAGGTCCCCAGACCCTCTGGGCTTTGGTTTTCTGTAAAATGAGAAAAATCCTAACTACCTGTCAAGACCGTCATGAGGATAAAGGTTAGGCTGTTTCCTTTTCTGTGGCAGATGCTGGCTGGGTCTGGCTGCTCAGGAACCGTCTCCTCCTCCTCTGGCCGCCCACTCCACCCTCGTAGAACTGCTCCTTCCCCACTCGCAGGCCCCGTTCACTTAGGTGGGGCTGACTCCACCTCCAGCCTAACAGAAAGGATGCGTGATCAGACTTGGCATGTGACTCAAGCGCGTCCAATGAAATTCTGTCCCTAGACTTGTATCTTATTTGAACCTTGAGGGAAAGGAGTCCTCATTGTGCTAAGGTGCTGACCTGCTGAGAAGGAGTCCTGGAGCCGGGCAGCCATTCTACCGTCCCAAGGGCAGAAGATGCCTCAATGTGAAGCCAAGCTGGAAGAGACTGAAGTCAAGAAATGGGTGGAGACCCTGGCCGTTGGCTCAGTGGTAGAGCGTCGGCCTGGCGTGCAGAAGTCCTGGGTTCGATTCCTGGCCAGGGCACACAGGAGAAGCGCCCATCTGCTTCTCCACCCCTCCCCCTCTCCTTCCTCTCTGTCTCTCTCTTCCCCTCCCGCAGCCTAGGCTCCATTGGAGCAAAGTTGGCCAGGGTGCTGGGGATGGCTCTGTGGCCTCTGCCTCAGGCGCTGGAGTGGCTCTGGTCGCAACAGAGCGACGCCCTGGAGGGGCAGAGCATCGCCCCCTGGTGGGCAGAGTGTTGCCCCCGGGTGGGCGTGCCGGGTGGATCCCGGTCAGGCGCATGCGGGAGTCTGTCTGACTGTCTCTCCCCATTTCCAGCTTCAGAAAAATACAAAAAAAAAAAAAAAAAAAAAAGAAAAAGAAAAAAAGAAATGGGTGGAGCCTGGCTGGGCACCTGGATCCCGCCGTGCCTGAAGATGTAGTACTCCTGCGAATAAGCTTCCTTGTGAGCTTAAGGCAGTTTGAGTTGGGTTTCTGTCCTTGGAGTCTAGTAAGTACAGACTAAGGTCCTTTCATAGAGGAGAGATCTTAATGGACTGAGATACTGGTTGTTCTCAGCTGATACTGGTTGGATTGTTCGTATTCTCCAAGAATACTGTCTATAATGAGTTATAAGAGACTCAGGGACACAGGATCCTCCATCAAACTCTGCCCAAGGAGAAAGCTTAAGAATATGAAAAAAAGAAAAGGCACCCAAAAGTTGAAGAAATGCCCGATTAAAATACTTTCTACGACTTATGAGTGCCTATTATATGCCAGCCATACTAAAAATGCATTCATTTATTCACCCTGTTTAGTGAGTCCTACTGTGTGCCAGGCACTGTTCGGGGCTCTGAAAGGAGCAGTGAGTTGCCCGGAGCCACGCCCAGGACGAGAGTTGGGTCCAGACTTGAACCTGGGTTTGCCTGACTTGAAAGCCCACGCCCTTGTCCTCACCCCAGGCCACCATCCTTGCAAACCCGGACCTCAGGAAATGTCACTCGGTTCACATCTCTGTCTGAGAAGGGAAGGGGGAGGCAGGGGTTCCCATACATAGCCTCTGGCTCGGGAGTGGGGACCCACAGCGTCTTAGCGCTTGGCCATGTTTACGTTGCCAGTCAGACAGGCCTGAGTGTGTCTGCCCAAATGGGCTGTGAGTTGCATGATGGAAGCTGGACGTTTGGTCTGAGGAGCCTCCGACAGCCAGAGGAACTGGCAGAGGGCTGAATCTGGCCGCTCCACCCGGCCTGTGGCTTTGCAGTTCGCCCAGGATCTGAAGTTCCAGATGCACCCACCCCCACTTGGGGAAGACACTCATAGTAAGATGATAGAGTCAGGATACTTGGATTTAAATGGTACTGTAGCAACTTGAACAAATCGCTTAACTCCTCTGTGCCTCATTTTCCCCCCTGGAAAATGGGAATAATAGGACCCACCTCACAGGGTTGCTCCAGGGGTTAGACAAAGTAGGAAATGGACATGCTCCCTGCACCACAGGTAGCGCAGACTAGGTCTTCTGTGAGCCCGCGTTACTCTCCTCCCCCGCAGTAGCCTTCTCTCCTGCAGCTCCCCGGCTCACCTGGACATTCTCTGTCTGTGGCAGCCCCTCCCCCACCCCAATCCAGCCATAACGACTTTTGCAGCCCGTCCCTGGTGGCAGTAGCTGGGGCCCAGACTCCCAGCCCGCCCCCCCGCCCCGGGCTCTTTAATCAGCCTCTGCAAGGGTTGTGATTCAGGCTGCAAGTTCTTCGGCACCGGGCGCAACAACAAACAGGCCTGCAGAGAATCGCTTCAGCAGAAAGATGTTGGCATGTCTCTATAGCAACTCGGGGAAAATATTTCACGCAGAAGTCCATCTGCTGTAACATAAAGAGAGTCCCAGCCAATAATTGAGTTATAACGAGTTATAAATTATTCCTAATTTGCAGGCTTTATTTTACTAAACCACAAACACACACACACACACACACACAGACATGCACCATATGTATTCTTATACACGTGCACACACACATGCACGTGCAGTCAAGAGACAATGGCAAGGCAGTTGTCACGTCTCGTGGTGCTGATTGGTCAGCAGGCCCAACATGCATCTGGGATCCAAGCAAGCAGACATCAGTGACCTCCAAGGCCACTGTTCAAAGGAGAGACCCAACTCCCTGTTACCTAGAGCTTATTCCGAAAGCCAGCGCTCCAATCTTTTTGTTAGTTTCGTTGGTTTCTCTTAAGGGAAAACAAAAATGTATCTTTTGTTCGCGATGTCCTTGTAAAGAGACATTGGTATTGATTCATTGGGATGAAATGCTTTGTAGCGGCTATCAAAGTGGAAAAAAAAACAACGTGCTAATTCGCATGGTGATGCTTTTAATTTTCTGTGTTGTCAACACTTCAAAGTAGGCCGGAGCCCGGCCTGGGGGACCTGGGACGCTTCTCATCACGCCTCCTATCTGGGCTGCAACTGTCTGCAGCTCCGCGGCCTCTTGCACCACGCTTGCTCCTGGCTTCTGATTGTTCCTCTTTTTTTTTTTTTCCTTTTCTTTCTTTCTCTGCTTTCTATGTCTGCTCTGCAAAACTCATGTGGCCTGCGGAGAGAAACAAGGGGTGGTGAGTGGGAGAAACGGGAGGAGAGCGAGCCCCAGACGTCCATTCCCTTCTTCCTCTCGGACAGAGAAGCGGTGGGCGTCCCAGCCAGGAGCTCCCCCGCCAGCCCAGGGAGAGGGGCTGGGACTGCGTCACCACCCTGCACCCAGAGAAGACTCGCCATGATGGCCACTGCCCCTCGAGCCTGCTCCCAGCCCCTGCAGGAAGGTGGCCTTTTTATCCACATTTTATATTATGTTTCGTTTATACCCAGGATCAGAGGTGAAGTGAGTTGAATCAGAATTCAAACCCAGTTTTGTCCTATTGTGCTGCCCCGGCTTCTTCCTGAACAGCTAGAAAGCCACCAAAGAGGCTGTCCCCCACCAGAGGACTTCCCAGTGGGGAACTTCTCCCTCAGAAAGGTAGAACAGCGTCAGGGACTGTTTATTAGCCGGACCTGCGCTTGCACTTCGAGCATGTTTGCTGTCTTATTTCAACCTCGTGACCTCCCACGGCAGATGGGACAAGCCCCATTTCACAGATGAGCACACTGAGGCTCAGAGAGCTCAAGACACTTTCCCGGGGTAACACAGCTGGCTGGAGAATGTCGGAGCTGGCCTGGGTGGTCGGGATGCCAGATGTCAAGCCCACCGGCCCCCTGGTGCCGGTTGCCCTCTGTCCGGCCGACCCGCAGGCCTGACGGTAAGCCACCACAGGCCCAGTAGGGCCCGGCGCTCACATCTGTGCCTTCCGCGGGCTGAGAGCAGAGTTGGCCCGGAGGCCGAGAGCGTGTCGACTTGATGAAACGCAGCAGGGGCAGGGCCCAGGCAGAAAGGTCAGCGGGGGGAAGAGGGCAGGAACACCCTGTTACCAGATCTGGAGAAGAAATGGAAAGTGAAATACTTGGAAAGGAACGCCAGCCGGCCTGGAGGAAAGTGTGTGGGGATGTTTCCGAAGCCTGGATGAGCTAGCCTTTCCCCCACCCACCCCCACACCTCGACGGAGGGCCAGGGGCATGTGCAGAAAGCACAGTGGAGGCAGCTTCTGGCCCGCGCCCCGGGGTTCAGGTCGCTCCCAGGGACAGTCCTGGAGGCGCTGGGTGATGCTCGCTGCGGGGCCCCGGCCCAGCAGGGCTGCCCTGCCGCCCCCAGCCCGCCCCTGCCGTCCTGGGGGGGCAGCAGCTTCAGCTGCAGGAACTTAGGTCCCCACCATCCAAATCTTTCCCCGGGGTCCAGGGAGGCCCGCCCCGCCAGGGTGACTCGATGTGGAATCTGCATCCAAGGCCTTCCATCAGACCTGTTGAGTTGGGGCCTTGGACTGGGGAGCCTGCAGCTGCAGAAGAGGCTATGATCTATCCACTAAGTGCATTTGCAAGAACAGCCCCCCGATGGCCCCACTTCAGGCATGATCGGGATGAACAGGGCAGGAAATTTGACTCAACAGACCAGACCCCTCATCTGGCCAGTTTCTCTCTTCTGTCTCCCTCTCTTTCCTCCTCGCAGCCACGCACGCGGCCGGGTTTCCCGTGCCGAGCAGGTCTCCGTTGAGCTGCTCTGTGGCACACGGGGGCGAGGAGCTGGGCCCGGGAGGGCGCGACGTCCTGGGACTCCCGCCTGTGAGCGAGAGGCCATTTCAGGACCTCTCTGACTGGCTGGGAACCCAGCCCCGAGGGTGAGCCAAAGGCAGGGCCTCTGCTGACCTCTGCCCTCCCTCCACCCAGCCAAGAAAGAACCGTCCAGAACGCCGCGGGAAGCTCTTCGGTTAAGCAAAGCAAGAACTCTGAAAATCGCCAGGCGAGACCCAGAAAGCCCAGGCCAGATCTTTCGCACAGGGGGTTTGGCTCCAGTGAGCAGGGCCTGGAGAGGCAGTGAGGCCGAACGCCCCCCGCCGCCCCTCGCACCCCACCCCGACCTCAGCCTCCGTCCCCTCTGAGTTCTCAGCCGGGCTCTTTCATCAGAAGCTGCCCTCAGTGGCAAAAGGACATGTGCCCAGGAGCCGCAGGGCAGACCCCATAGGGGGCCGTAGACTAGAGCTTCTGAGAGCCAGCAGCCGGACAGACAGACCTCCCCTGGAACCCCAAATCTGCCACGTGTGCGGGGGGACCATGCATTCCACCTCAGGAGCCTCGGTTTTCTTATCTGTACAATGGAGGCAACCACCTCACTCACAGCATGCGGACTGTGTGAGGGGAAATGAGAAGGCCGCCACAAAGCGCTGACACCTGGGCGTTCTGCACCTGGCACAGAGAGTGCCCCCCAAGTGATGGTGGTGGTGGTTTGTTGCTAGCATTTCCAACCCTGGCTCTGGGATGCACTGGGTGTGTGCACACAGAGGTCCATGCACACCCATGCACATGCACTCACACACACACACACCCATATACACACAGAGGCACACGCGCGCGCACACACACACACACAGGCCCACGCGCGCGCACACACACACACATGCACTCACACAAACACATACACCCATACACACACAGAGACACACGCGCACACACACACACATGTACTCACACAAACACACACACCCATACACACACAGAGGTCCATGCACACACACACACACATGCACATGCACTCACACACACACCCATACACACACAGAGGCCCACGCGCGCACACACACACGCACATGCACATGCACTCACACAAACACACACACCCATACACACACGGAGGTCCGTGCACACACACACACGCACATGCACATGCACTCACACACACACACCCATACACACACGGAGGTCCGTGCACACACACACACACATGCACTCACACACACACACACCCATACACACAGAGGCCCAGGCGCGCACAGACACACGCACATGCACTCACACAAACACACACACCCATACACACACGGAGGTCCGTGCACACACACACACCCATACACACACAGAGGTACACGTGCACAGACGCAGACACACACCAGTCAGTCCAGGCGCACCCTGAGCACATAGCCTACATCTCTGTATTGTCACAGGATCGAGAGCTGGATAGGACTTTGGAAAATATCTGAGGCCAGAGAAGGGACATGTCCGGGCCGTAGTCACCGTGTGTGGCAGAGCGGGGCTGGAATGCATGTCTTCATTCTTTAAGTTCCCTCTCCTCATTTATCACATGTGCAACAAATATTTATGTTGACCACCCCTTGGGTGTGGGACCCAGCTGAGCCTGGGGCTATACGGGTGAACAAGATGGTTCCGGGACCCGAGGAGGTGTGGTGGGGCCCCCGAGGGCCTCAGCGTCTCCGGCCGCCGACACTCCCACCCTGTGCAGACTCGGAAGCCCAAGTGCTCCGGGCGGGCGCTCGGGGTGCTTTGTGGTGGTCTCAGTCTAGCCCCACCTCCCTCTGTGGAGAGGGCCCTGGCTCCGCCTGTCCTGGCAGGGCACTTGCACGTTCCAGGCCTTACCGCCCTGAGTCGCGCTCCTCCGCAGGGGATCTGTTTTACCCATCGACTCGGCGGGCAGAGGTCTCCTCTGAGCCACGGCAGCATCTGGCACAGAGCTGAACTCGGGAACGGTGGTGGGACGAACGAGGAATGAATGATTACACAGGGGAAACAGTGTCGGCAATTCATTTGCTCATTTACTCACTTGTCGTACATTTACCCTGAATCTCCTCTGCGCCAGGTTCAGGGATACAGAGATGAATGGGACATAGTCCTTGAGCTCAGAGAGGCCCAGGACTTTACTAGGTGGGCAACGAAAGAGCAAGTTTTCTGGGTAGAGGAACTCACAGCGGAAGACACCCTGAAGGCTGATGTGCCCTGCGGACCATCAGCTTTACCATTTGGCTATACATATGACAACAACAATAATCATAGCAAGTATTTGTGGGTGCTGTGTGTCAAGCACTGTTCTAAACCTTTGTATGTGTTGATTCATCTAATCTCCCCAGTAACCCCATGACTCAGACTGTGATTGGCCCCAATTTTCAGAAGAGAAAACTGAGGGGCAGAGAAGTGAAGTAATTTGTCCCCAAGGTCTCATAGCTGTTTAGTAGCCAAGCTTATTGGCAGAGAGATTACTGAATAGGTCACAGAGGGCCTTAAACATCAGACAAAGGCATGAACTCTACCCTGAGGGCAGGGGGAACCACTGAAGCGTTCTGAGCAGGGAACATCCGGTTCTGTTTTTCACTTTTGGTATTTTTTTTTCTGGGAGAGTGAAGAGAATAGACTCAAGATGTAGCTACAGAGAAGAAGTAACTCTTGTTTATGTTTAATTGAGAACACACACAAAGCTCACGGAGATGTTTTCACAATAACAGAAACACAAGTGCCTATCAACAGAAGGATGGATGAATAAATAATGCTATGCGCACACGGCGGAATGTTATACAGCAGTGAAATGGAATAGACCACAGAAGCATGCAACAATATGGCTGAACCTTGGTGTATCAGTCAGTGATCACTGTGTAACAAACTGCTTCAAAATCAGTGACTTAAACAACCATTACTTGTTTAATTCACAATTCACTGGGTAGGCATTTGAGGCTGGGCTCAGCTGGGCAGTTCTTCTGGCTTAGTGGGGTTTCCTCTTGAGTTCATGGTCAGTGGAGACTTAGCTAGGGGGTTCCACTATCAAGGGTTGCTTGGCTCTCTGGTGGGGTGATGGTGGTACTTGGGCCATATGTTTCTCATCACCCAGCAAGCCAGCCCAGAGCTGTGCACATGGCTTTAGAAGTTTCCAAGAGAATGAGAAAGAGCACAAAGCCTCTTAATGCTTAAGTTCAGAAATGGCTCAATGCCACTTCTGCTACATTGTATTAGTCAAAATAATACATAAGGCCAGCCTAGATTTAAGAGAGGGGGAAACAGACTCCATTGTTTGATGCTTCCGTTGCAAAAGGGAAGTAGCGGCACGAAGAGGAACACCTGTGGCCATGTTTGCTCAGCGATAGAATGATAAGTGAAAAAAAGTAAATTGCAAAAGATCACATACAAAATGATTCCCTTTTATGCAACTTAAAATTAGACTTTAGGAATGCAGATAGATAAGAAACAAAACAAAACAGCTTTATTAAGAAGGAAAGCATAGGGCACAAAACTCTGGGTGGTGGCTCCCTCAGATGGTGGAAGATGGAGATAAGATAAGGAGGATGATGCACTTGAAATGCAGGCGATTGTCAAAGTCCTGACCTCTATTTTCATTATTTAAAGTGATAGGTTTTTAAGAAGAGGGCCATATGAAAATTTGAGTAGGATTAATCAAACTGTGAACTTGAGGTCTAAAACAAGAGACAGATTGAGAGACAGGGAGGAGCCAACGCGGACAGCACCAAGGGTCAGACTGCCAAGACGTGGGAGCTCTTGCATGTGGGTGAAGAGGGGGCCGAGGATCAAGGGTCACTTCTGGAACACCAGCCTGGGCGTCTGGGGGGAGATGTCACCTCTGAGCTGGTGCACCTTATAGAAGAAGACAGTTCGGAGAGAAGCAAGAGCCAGGTTTGGGGGACGGTGAGTGTCATGCCTGTGAAGGGCCAGGAAGCCAGTTTCAGCGGTCAGGGCTGGAGAAGCAGGAGCCACAGCAGATCGAAAACGAAGGCCATCCCAGAAATCTCTGTGCGACATCAGGATGGAGGGGCCTCCCTCGAGCTGAGAGCCACCCCCAGCCGCCTGGCCTTGGTGGGGCCCTCACCGCACCCAGCCCTTCCTGACGGTTCCTGGGAGCACGTCCGCAGCCAGGGTTCCCTTCTTAGCAGCCAGGCCTCCACCCTGAAACCCTGGGCCAAGCAAGTGAACTTGGGGTTGTGGCTGAGGGGGCCCCAGCAGCAGTCTCCTCCCCCGCAGGGCCAGTGGGACCCCAGAGGGGGCTGGGTGTTTGTGCAGATGACATGTTTATGGCCCAGCCTCTCCTTACTCATGCTCTTGGCTTTCCCTTGCTGATTTTGGTTGGGTGGATCCCAGTTCTGCTGCTGGATTTGGGAGCCTTGGGGCTGGGGCTGAACAGAGCTTCCTTTAACAGTTCCAACCGAGGATGGTTCCAGCCCCTTCCCCCGTCCCCCTAGACCTCGCGTCTTCCCACACCCGGCGTTATGACGGAACACTAGTATCTCAGGGCCGGAGAGGGCCCCCAGCATCAGCGTGCCCCACAGCCCCTTTCCCGGATGAAAACACGGAGGCCCAGAGAGAGGAAGGGACTTGCCCAAGGTCACCTCAGCAGGTGGAGACGAGATGCAAGTGTCCTGATTCTCCGAGCCGCGTCGAGTCCCGGGGCTCTGAAGCCGCTGTCCAAGCCCCAGCTTCCTTGGTTGCTGTTTTGTTTGGGAAAGGACAGTTGAGCCGTTCCGAGCCTGCCACAGTAACTTTCTCCTCTCCCGGGGAGGCAGCAGACAGTGACAGACTCTCTGCTTTTACAGTTTAATTCCATAGGAAATTGGAAATTGCCCGTCAGAGGCGTCCGGGTGGCCCAGCGGCCCCACCCCGACCTGGCTGCCGCAGCCGCTGCTCTCTGCCGCCTGGCCTCGGGGCCCCTGGCGGAAGCTCTTCCGAGGGCGCCCGCCGAGGCTCACCCCGCTCTCCCTCCCAGAGCAGGGTGCGAGCACAGGGCACCAGGCCCGGCGGGCGCCCTCAGCCCTGACATTTCACTACGGTCATATCCACCCCAGCTCCCGGCCTTCTGTGACCCTGAGCTCTGGCCTGGCTTCAGGTCATCTCCTGTCCTGAGGTCCTAGGGAACATGGAGGGAGGGGCTCCCAGCTCTCCTTGGGGAATCTGGGGTCAGCAAGGTCCCCCGAGAGCCCCCGCATCGCCCTCCAAGGACTCACCACCTTCCCAGGCTTTCTGAGACTGCGGTGGGTCACCCTAGCCGCTGCCCTTCTCTAGGCGTCCCCAACGGGGGAGGGGGGGGCGCTGTGTCAGCATCCCCCGCTTCCCCAGGTCCCAGCCTGGGAGCGTCAGGAGGTCAGTGCTGCTGAGGCACACTCGTTAGAAGGGCAGGTCTCTGGCATCACGCACCCGGACTGGCCCCCGGAGCCGCTGCTTTTGAACACTGACCTCGGACAGATTGTTTCAGTTCTCAGATCCAGTGAACAGGGCTGTTGTGAGGATGGTCTGGGCTGGTGCGTGTAAAGCGCTCAGTAAATGTTAGCCTCGTTAGTGCTCTGTTAGCGCCCCCTCCACCGGCCCCTCGGGGCTACGCCCAGAGCTCGGCCACGGGAAGCACCGAGTGCTTAGGAGCTGGCCCTCCCGTGCAGTGGGGAGGTGGGTGAGTAATCCACCCCGGCACCGCGATGGAGGCGAGTGAGCTCAGGGCTCCATGTGCCCAGAGGAGGCACACCTGACCCAGACTTAGGAACCAGGGAGGGGAGGGGGGTCTGCCGCTGCGACCCGACGTACAGACGAGCAGGGATGAGTTTGCGTGTGCGTGCGCATGTGCGTGTGCATGCGCGCACATGCGCCTGCCTTGTGAGAATGGGGGGGGGGGTGTCCCAGACCAAAGGCTTCATCATGCACTTGTACTTGAGACAACAGGACACAGGGAAGGAAGTGAGAACTATTTCGTGTGGCCAAAGTGAAGAGTAGGAAGAGGAGAGAAGCGAGGCTGGAAGAACAGAAAGAGGCCAGACCTCAAGAGCCTCGCCTGTCGTCCTGAAGGCCCGAAGGCACGGCGGAGCCACAGAAGAACACAGTGCGAAGCAGGCGAGCGGCACAGGGAGCCTCGTCCTCTGGATCACCCAGTCAGCAGGTGCCCGGACGGGCGGCCTCAGGCCTGGAGGCAGGGACACGTGCGGCGAGGCCGTGGCGGTGATCTGGGTGAAGAGAGGACGGCAGAACCCGGCACGCAGTCCAGGCTTCCAGACGACATTCCAGGCCACTCGGCAGCTGATGGACGGGACCCTCCCCCTCACGACAACTGAGTTGTGAACATCAGAAGTGCTCCGTGGGCGTGGACATGACTTGTTAAGCATAAAGTGCAGTGGGAGAATGAGAAATTGTTCCCTTTGGGATTGTTAGGGGGTTGACTTGTTGGTCGTACCTAGTGGACACCTGCAGTCTAGGAGACAAAACTGAATTCTGTACCATCCATTCCAACCAAACTTCTTCACTGCCTTGCCCTTCAAGCACTACAAGCTTTCTGGCTGGAAAAAGAAAATGAAATAAATGGCACCACCAAACAAACAGAAAAACAGCCTAAAGGCTGTGGATGGGGGGTGGGGAGGGCAGAGACAGTCGCTGATTTTTACTCTGGAGGCTGGAGGGGACGTGACGGAAAGGAAACACTAGAGTCTGTTTCTACACTTAGGAGCCTCAACATCACGTCCAGCAGGCACGGTCCTCTCCTGTCCACTGGTCACAGCCTCCCTTGGAGGAGCACACTTTTAAACCAAAGCCTCAAAGAATTTCTACAGGCAATGTGCACTCCACATAGTCCAAAGATGATTGACTGGTGATTAGACATTCATTTTAATTGCCAATCCAAAAAAAAAAAAAAAAAAGCGGGGGTGGGGGTGGGGAGGATTTCACTTTGGAAATAAAGAAAAGTGCACTTTGCTCTTGACTGCTCTCTATACATGACATCTGGAATACATTAAAAATTATGAGAAATCTCCCCTGGCTGGGTGGCTCAGTGGTAGAGCGTCGGCCTGGTGTGTGGGGGACCCGGGTTCAATTCCCGGCCAGGGCACATAGGAGAAGCGCCCATCTGCTTCTCCACCCCCACCCCCTCCTTCCTCTCTGTCTCCCCCCCCCCCCACAGCCAAGGCTCCATTGGAGCAAAGATGGCCCGGGCGCTGGGGATGGCTCCTTGGCCTCTGCCCCAGGCGCTAGAGTGACTCTGGTCGCGGCAGAGCGACGCCCCGGAGGGGCAGAGCATCGCCCCCTGGTGGGCAGAGCGTAGCCTCTGGTGGGCGTGCTGGGTGGATCCCGGTCGGGCGCATGCGGGAGTCTGTCTGACTGTCTCTCCTCGTTTCCAGCTTCAGAAAAATACCAAAAAAAAAAAAAAATTATGAGAAATCTGAAGAAAGGGGGGGAACTATTGTAACCAAGAGAAAAGATAATCAATAGAAACAGACCCACCAAAGATGCAGTTATTGGAATCGGCAGATAGGAACTTCAGAACTGGAATAACAGTGTTTGAAATTTTAGAGGGAAAGAAGGTGAAGAGATAAGGTATTTCTGCAAAGAACCATAAACTTAAAAAAAAAAAAAAAGTAAACTCTGGAACTAATATATGTGAAATCAAACATTAGTTAGATGAACTTAATAATAGATTGGTCAATGCAGAACAAAACATCAGTGAACCTGAACACAGGTACTTTGAAGTTTATCCAAACTGAGGTACCGACAGAAAGGTGATTCAGTAAAACTGAACAAAACATCAGTAATAATGATGTTTAAAAATGTGAAATCATATAAAGCAGTCTAATATATGTGTAATTCAAGTCTCAGAAGGAGAGGAGAGATAAAATGGGGCGAACCAAATATTGGAAGGATTTATGGCCAAAACTTTTCCAAATTAGATCAAAAACACCAACCCAAAGATCCAAAAAGCTTAACAAGTCTCAAACAAGAGGGGGAAAAGAGTAGGCACTTCATAGTAAAACTCCTGAACAACAAAGCCATAAAAATCTTAAAAAGAGCCAAAGGAAAATAAACATTATATTGAAGAGAATAAGAATAATCATTGATTTGTCACCATAAATAATATAGGGCATAAGAAAATGGAACAAATTGAAAGCACTAAGGTGAAAAAAACTATCAACCCAGAATTGTATATCCAGAATCAGCAGCCAAGGACATTAAAATAGTTATTATAATTGTATTCCAGATGTTCAAAAAGTTAAGCAAAAGCATTAAAATATAATGCCTTTAAATTAAAGATATAAAGACATAAAAAGGCATGACTCAAACTTATAGAGATGAAATCTACAATGTCTGAGGTGAAAAAAATGCACTAGATGAGATTAAATGTATAGTAGATATTGTGTAAGAAAACATTGGTGCATTTTAAGACAGCAACAGAAATTATCCAAAAGAAGACATGAAGAGAAAACAATAAAAAAGTGAAAAATGCATTAATTAGCTATGGGACAATTTCGAGTGGCATAATATATATGTAATTGGACTCCCTGAAGGACATATGGTGACAGAAAAATTTTTTTTTAACCTAATGACCTTAAACTTTTCAAATTAAATGAAAACTACAAATCTAAAGATCCATGAAAGTCAATAAGCTCTAGCTCAGTAAACCTGAAGAAACTACACCAAAGCATATCATAATCAGATTGCTCAAAACTGGTGATATTAAAAATGTTAAAAAACAGTGGAGAAAAGAAAAAGACATGTTAAATGCAGAGGTTCAGAGAGAAGAATGGAATCACAGTTGTTTTTAAGAACAATGCAAAAGCAATACATGTAAAAAGAAAATAGACCAATCTCATAAAATACTCAAAAAATAATAATCTGGCCCTGGCCGTTTGGCTCAGCGGTAGAGCATCGGCCTGGCTTGTAGAGGTCCCGGGTTCGATTCCCGGCCAGGGCACACAGAAGAAGCGCTCATCTGCTTCTCCGCCCCTCCCCCTCTCCTTCCTCTCTGTCTCTCTCTTCCCCTCCTGCAGGCAAGGCTCCATTGGAGCAAAAGATGGCCCAGGCGCTGGGGATGGCTCCATGGCCTCTGCCCCAGGCGCTAGAGTGGCTCTGGTCGCGGCAGAGCGATGCCCCGGAGGGGCAGAGCATCGCCCCCTGGTGGGCGTGCCGGGTGGATCCCGGTCAGGCGCATGCAGGAGTCTGTCTGACTGTCTCTCCTGGTTTCTAGCTTCAGAAAAATACAAAAAAAGAATAATAATAATAATAATCTATTAACCTAAACTTGTATAATCAGCAAACATCTTTCAGAAACAAAGGCAAAATAGAGTTTCAGGCCTGTGCAAAAGCTGGAAGAATTCTTCACCTGTGAACTACAGAGCAAGAAAATGTTTAAGGAAGACCTCCTCTAAGTAGAAGAAAAATGATATTAGATGGAAGTCTAGATCACCACAAAGGAACGAAGAGCACTAAGAAGGCCACTAAATGGATAAATATAAAAGATTTCTTTAAATGATAATTTAACCTTTAAACAAACAATGTGATTTATAGTGTACGTGTAAGTAAAACATGTAGCAACAACAGAATAAAGACTGCAGGATGAAATGGAAGCATGGTATTGTAAGGTCCTCATACTATGTATAAATAGGCATAATATCACTTAATGGTAAAGCCATATACTATAAAACAAACACTAAAGTCACAAAAGAGCTATGGTTAATAATCCAACAAAGAAGATGAAATAGGATCATAAAAAATACTCAGTCCAAAAGAAGGCAGAGGAAGAGGAAAAAGAAAACAGAGATGAGAAAATTAGGAAACAAATACTATAATAGACTTAAACCTAATCAATAATCACATTAAGTGTAAATGTTCTAAACAATCTCAATTAAAGGGCAGGGATTTTCATATTGGATTTAAAAAAACAAAAACAGAAATAAAACTCAACTATATCCTGCCTACTGGAAATGCATGTCATATATTAAGACAAAAATAAATTGGCAGTAGAAGGATGAAAAAAGAGTTATCCCTAATCAAAAGAAAGCTGGGGTGGCTATCTGACTGTCAAAGTAGATTTCAGAGCAAAGACTATTACGAGAGATAAAGAAGCTCATTGTATCATGATTAAGGGGATCAATTCAACATACAACAATTCTAAATATTTATGCATCTAATAACAGAGTTTGAAAAAGTAGAACCTATAGAATTGAACTAGAGGAAGAAACAAGTTCATTATTATAATAGAAGATTTCAATACCTTTCTCTAAAGAGTTGACAGAACAGGTAGAGAGAAAATCAGTAAGGACACAGAAGACTTAAACAACACTATTAACCAAAATGCCTGACCTAGTTGGCATTGATACTGCTCTCCACCCAACAATGCAGAATACACATTCTTTTCAAGTGCACGGGAACATTTACCAAGAAAGACCATATTTTGGACCATGAAATGAGTCTAAATAAACTTTCAAAGATTCCAGTTATACAAAGTATGTTGTCTGACCACAGTGAAATCAAATTATAAATTAATAACAGAAAGATCTCTGGAAAATCCACAAATATTTAAAACTAAATAACATGTTTCTAAATAATTGAAAGGGTCAAAGGAAAAAATCAAAAGAGACATCGGAACATATTTCAAACTGAGTGAAAGTAAAAAGAAAACATATCAAAATTTGTGATCAGCCCTGGCCGGGTTGGCTCAGCGGTAGAGCGTCGGCCTAGCGTGCGGAGGACCCGGGTTCGATTCCCGGCCAGGGCACACAGGAGAAGCGCCCATTTGCTTCTCCACCCCTCCGCCGCGCTTTCCTCTCTGTCTCTCTCTTCCCCTCCCGCAGCCAAGGCTCCATTGGAGCAAAGATGGCCCGGGCGCTGGGGATGGCTCTGTGGCCTCTGCCCCAGGCGCTACAGTGGCTCTGGTCGCAACATGGCGACGCCCAGGATGGGCAGAGCATCGCCCCCTGGTGGGCAGAGCGTCACCCCTGGTGGGCGTGCCGGGTGGATCCCGGTCGGGCGCATGCGGGAGTCTGTCTGACTGTCTCTCCCTGTTTCCAGCTTCAGAAAAATGAAAAAAAAAAAAAAAAAAAAAAAATTTGTGATCAGCCACTAAATCAGTACTTATAAAAGAATTTATGGCACCAAATACCTGTATTAGAAAAGAAAGTTCTCACATGAATGACCTCAGCTTTTACCTTAAGAAACTTGAAAACACAAGAGCAAATTAATCCCAAAGAAAGCAGAAGAAATAACAAAAATTACTACATAAATCAATAAAACAATAGAAAAATCAGTGACACCAAAAACTGGCTCCTTGAAAATATCAAAAAAATTTAAGAACTTCTAGCTCAACTGACCAGGAAAAAGGAAGAGATTATACAAATTATCAATATCAGAAACAAGAAAGGGACATCACTACAGAGTATATCCCTAAAACTTTTTTTTTTTTTCTGAAGCTGGAAACGGGGAGAATCAGTCAGACAGACTCCCGCATGTGCCCGACCGGGATCCATCCGGCACGCCCACCAGGGGGTGATGCTCTGCGCCTGGGGCAGAGGCCAAGGAGCCATCCCCAGCGCCCGGGCCATCTTTGCTCCAATGGAGCCTCAGCTGCAGGAGGGGAAGAGAGAGACAGAGAGGAAGGAGAGGGGGAGGGGTGGAGAAGCAGATGGGCGCTTCTCCTGTGTGCCCTGGCCGGGAATCGAACCCAGGACTCCTGCACGCCAGGCCGACGCTCTACCACTGAGCCAACCGGCCAGGGCCTAAAACTATTTTTTTTAATGAATTTTTATTTAAAAATCATCTCAAAGACAAAACTCCAGGCTCCAGATGGCTTCACTGGCCAATATGACCAAATATTTAAGGAAGAGGTAATATTGGTTCTACACAAACACTTCTGGAAAATTGAAGAGGAGGGAACAATTTCAAATTTATTTTATGAGGCTAGTATTAACCTAATATCAAAACCAAACTAAGAAATTACAAGATAAGAAGACTATAGACCAGTAGCTGTCATGAGCATAGATGCAAAAGTTCCAAGCAAGACGATAGCAGATCAAACCCAACAATATATGGAAAGGATAAGGCACTGTAACTAAATGGGGTTGGTTAATCCTGGGAATACAGGTTGCTGTAATATTAAAAAATCAAGTTTCATTCACTGTAGTACAAACTGAAGAGGAGAACCATATGATCCTTTCAAAAGGTGCAGAAAAAGTATTTGACAAAAAAATCCAACATTAAAAAAAAAAAACTCTTAGCAAACTGAAAATAGAAGGGAATTTTTCAATCTCATAAGTAATTTCTATTAAAAAACGTACAACTTAGCATCATCCTTCATTCATCAAGAAAAACTGAAGCCCTGGCAGGTTGGCTCTGTGGTAGAGCATCAGCCCTGTGTATGGAAGTCCTATGTTTGATTCCCGGCCAGGGCACACAGGAGAAGCACCCATCTGCTTCTCCACCCCTCCCCCTCTCCTTCCTCTCTGTCTCTCTCTTCTCCTCCCACAGCCAAAGGCTCCATTGGAGCAAAGTTGTCCCAGGGACTGAGGATGGCTCCATGGCCTCCACCTCAGGCGCTAGAATGGCTCTGATTGCTGCACAGCAATGGCCCAGAAGGGCAGAGCATCGCCCCCTGGTGGGCATGCTGGGTGGATCCCAGTCGGGCACATGCGGGAGTCTGTCTCTCTGCCTCTCTGCTTCTAACTTCGTAAAAATACAAAAAAAAAAAAAGAAAAAGAAAAACTGATTGTTTTTTTCTTCCTAAGATCAGGAACAACACAAAACTGTTGGTTTTCAACAACTCCACTTCGCACTGTCCGTGATGCTCTGACCAGTACAAGAAGGCAATAAAAATAAGTAAACTTGGAAAGGAAGAGGTTAGACTGTCTTTCCCCCCCCTCTAAACAATATGATGTTTTAGCTAGAACATTCAGGGAAGTCTATTAGAAATGAAAAGTACATTTAGCAAGGCCGCGGGATACAAGATCAACATACAAAAATCTATTGTGTAGCTATAGACTAGCCGTGGACCATTTGAAATTACAATTTAAAAAATCAATATCATGCCCTGGCCGGTTGGCTCAGAGGTAGAGCGTCGGCCTAGCGTGCGGAGGGCCCGGGTTCGATTCCCGGCCAGGGCACACAGGAGAAGCACCCATTTGCTTCTCCACCCCTCCGCTGCGCTTTCCTCTCTGTCTCTCTCTTCCCCTCCCGCAGCCAAGGCTCCATTGGAGCAAAGATGGCCCGGGCGCTGGGGATGGCTCTGTGGCCTCTGCCTCAGGCGCTAGAGTGGCTCTGGTCGCAACATGGCGACACCCAGGATGGGCAGAGCATCGCCCCATGGTGGGCAGAGCGTCGCCCCTGATGGGCATGCCGGGTGGATCCCGGTCGGGCGCATGCGGGAGTCTGTCTGACTGTCTCTCCCTGTTTCCAGCTTCAGAAAAATGAAAGAAAAAAATAAAAATAAAAAATCAATATCATTTACAACACTATCAAAACTATCAAATGTTTAGGGACAGACCTGGGAAAGAAGGTATGCATGACCAGCACACTGGAAGCGACAAAATTGTGCTGAGAGAAATGAAAGAAGACAAGTACATGAAAAGCTCCCGTGCGTTCATGAATCGGAGGACTTAAAGTTAATAAGGTGTCAGCTCTCCCCAGATCAGTCTACAGATGCAACACAATCTCAGTGAAGATCCCAGCAAGTCTTTTTTTCTTTTTTTCTTTTTGTAGAAATTAACAAGTTGATCCTTAAACTTACAAGGAAATTCAAATGACCTAAAGGAGCCAAACAACTTTAAGAAAGAAGAATCAAGTTGGAGGACTCCTCTGTTTTTCTTTGTGTTTTTCTACCTATGTACCCATTCCTGGGTCTTCTATTAAAAAATAAAAATTAAGCTATTTTGGGTTTTGGTTGGTTTTTTTTTTGAGGTTTATCTTTAAAAAAAACACCTTCCGTAGTAACTTAAGAGTCTTTTTCTCTGGCTGCAGAAGACCGCCTAACAGTGACAGGCATTATCATTTACAGAGCACTGGCCGTTCAGACTCTGAGCTTCCTGTTCTGCATGGATTATCTCGTTGAACCCCCCACCTCCACCCTGAGCTTGGGAAGGTCCCAGGGCTAATATTGGCAGGTCCAGGAGTTTTATCCCAGACAGCAGCCCAAGTTGTTAACCTATGTAACACATTGCCCTGAGCATTGTGGCCATTCATTCTCTCCTCTCCTAACAAACATGCAACAGTTTCTCTCTAAGGAACTACTCCGCTGCCCACGCTTGGTCCACATGGTTAGTGTGGGGTCCCATCCTTCCTCCAACATGCTTGTGGGACATAGACCTTGCCAATACTATCATATTCCCCTGGCCATGGTAATCAGTTCAGGCTTGAGCATGTGACCCAGCCAGAATCAATGAGCTGTAACAAAACCCTTGCGATGAGATGTTTCTTTGGCAGAGCTAAGAAATATATATATAGAGAGAGAAAAGTGGGGCCTGATGATCTTTCCTGATGAACTGGATCAAGCCAGACCTGAAGTCCTTGACTACTTTGAACACATGAACCAATGAACTTGTTTCTTTGTTGAACCAATCTGAGTTGATATATTTTTACACTTAAAGTAGATATATTTTTACACTGTTTGAATGCTGTTCACCAATGGTTGAGGAAATGCAAGTATTTAGCATTTGAAGACTTAGATCATCCTTCTGTGACAGATCTTTCCATCTCCTCTCCCAACTAGAGAACACAGAGAGAAAGCTGCCCAGTGGTAGGACGAGCCCTGTCCACACTTCCGCCTGGTGCAGAAGGGGCAGGGGAGAGGGGCTTCCCTCGGCGAGTGCGGGCCAGTGGGATGTCTGGCCTGGGCAATCCGAGGGTCTAGGTGTAAAGTGATAACACTTTAAACTTTTCTGAGCTAAGATTATTTTAAAAAACCAAATACAGATCCGGAAGGACCCCAGTTATACAAGAATATCTTCCATCCTGTTGCTCAAAACCATTTCAACGATCTTTTCAGCCCCTCAATTCAGAACGTAGGAACCGTTCCCTTCTTCCCCGGAGGCTGTGTCACCCTCTTCTCTCCCAGGGTTAGGAAGGAACACGTCCTCACTTCCTGTTCCCCTTTACTCACAGAGCAGCCTCTGCCTCGCGGTCCCATCCCAGACTCATTTTACCCCGGGAGCCTGCGGGCCGTAGATCTAGCCCTCGCAGGAGCGGCCTGTGGCCCACGAGGGCTCCCGGGCTCCCGGAGCCAGCCCTGGCTGGCTCATCTGAGCAGCGAGCCTCCGGCCCGGGTCTGCATTCAGGAGGCTCAATCAGCAACCCGGAGATCCAAGTCCCAGGGCCGGCCGAGCACAGCGAGCGGGTGGCAGAGGCAAATCACTCAGGGTTTTAAAGACGTTTTCGTAATCGAAATAGGCTTTGCACAGCGTAAGATTTACTCTTTTTTTTTTTTTTTTTTTTTTTTTTTCTGAAGCTGGAAACGGGGAGAGACAGTCAGACAGACTCCTGCATGCGCCCAACCGGGATCCACCCGGCACGCCCACCATGGGGCAACGCTCTGCCCACCATGGGGCGACGCTCTGCCCACCAGGGGGCAATGCTCTGCCCCTCCGGGGTGTTGCTCTACCGCGACCAGAGCCACTGTAGCGCCTGGGGCAGAGGCCAAGGAGCCATCCCCAGCGCCCGGGCCATCTTTGCTCCAATGGAGCCTTGGCTGCGGGAGGGGAAGAGAGAGACAGAGAGGAAGGGGGGTGGGGTGGAGAAGCAAATGGGCCCTTCTCCCATGTGCCCTGGCTGGAAATCAAACCCGGGTCCCCCCGCACACCAGGCCGACGCTCTACCGCTGTGCCAACTGGCCAGGGCTAAGATTTACTCTTAAAGTGCACAGCTCGGTGGTTTGGAGTATTATCACACGGTTGTGTAGACATTGCCACTATCTCATGCCAGAACATTGTCTTTACCCCAAAGAACCCTCATTGCTAATTGTCATTTGGCAACTCAGCCGGAAGGGAGAAGATGCCAGGCCCACAGCCCTGATGTCGGGATGTTCCCCTCCCCCTAAACAGGAAGGAAAAGGCCTCTTGTTCCTATTGAAAAAAAAATTATATGGAGAAGACACAGAGACCAAGTGACAACTTTCCCTTGGGCCTGACATTCAAACACAAGACCAAGAGGCCCACAGAGGCGAGGTTTCTAGGGACCTAGGACTCGACACATCCATGACGAATTGGGAGACGTCACAGGGAGAGAAGTCTCCTCCTTAGATACCCAGGGACTGTACCTGGGGGTGGCTTTCTGCTTCCCGGGTGTTGGAACTGATGTGAAGCCAGCAAGGTGCGCCAGGTGACAATTGAAGGTGGTCCTCACTCTCAGAGTCATGTGAGGGGCTGAACTCATTTCCAAGGTGGCTGACTTTTACTCCTGACCCCGTGAGCCCCGGGAGACCTTGGGAAATTCGAGGGGAGGGAGGTGCCCAAAAGGCTCATCGTGGGCTTCCTGCCCGTCTATCGCTTGGAGACTCAGACTGGTTTTTTCATTTGGGTTGAAAAAGAAGACAAAGGCCCTGGCCGGTTGGCTCAGCGGTAGAGTGTCGGCCTGGTGTGCGAGGGACCCGGGTTTGATTCCTGGCCAGGGCACATAGGAGAAGCGCCCATCTGCTTCTCCACCCCTTCCCCCTCCTTCCTCTCTGTCTCTCTCTTCCCCTCCCACAGCCAAGGCTCCATTGGAGCAAAGATGGCCCGGGCGCTGGGGATGGCTCCTTGGCCTCTGCCCCAGGCGCTAGAGTGGCTCTGGTTGCAACAGAGCGACGCCCCGGAGGGGCAGAGCATCGCCCCCTGGTGGGCAGAGCGTCGCCCCTGGTGGGCGTGCCAGGTGGATCCCGGTCGGGGGCATGCGGGAGTCTGTCTGACTGTCTCTCCCCGTTTCCAGCTTCAGAAAAATACAAAAAAAAAAAAAAAAAAAAAAGAAGACAAATGTCAAGTTTATGAACCCAACCCTAACGACTGCTCCAGGGACACAGGAACTGTCCTGTGTTCGATGGCATAAACGAGGTGTATGGATGGGGTGGGGTGGCATCCAGGAGACGGGGCAGCGGTTTAACGAGACACCCTGACATCAGCAGAGAAGTGCGTCCACATCTCCCCAATAAAATGCGCTTTCATTACCGTGACTCAATTTCACAAATTCATTTGAAGTCCTCTTCTGACGGCATTGTAAGGCTACTTTTCCTTCTTTTCTGACCCCGTTTCCTCATCCAACAAACACTGAATGCCTTCTCAGGGCCAGGCAGAGTGCCAGGCCATGGGTCATAATGAGAAAAATAAGATGTTCTTTGTTGTCCAAGAAGTCAGTCTTGAAGTTCTTTAATAAGACGGTCTTGGAAACAGACCTACATCTGGCCCGGGTCTGTGACAGATGGCGGTACAGGGACGGATGCGTGTCAGGAACCAACTGTGAGGAAGGTGATCACGGCACTATGGTGATAAAACCCTTAGCAGAGCAGAGCCCCGTCCCAACCTGCCGCCAGCTGTAGGGCCCGCAGGATCATCCAGGCTGACTCCGTTGTCCCCCAAGCCACCCCTTTCACCAGATCCCTCTTCCCCAGGCTGGTCAGTGGGGAGACGGGAGGAAGCCGGCCGGGCCGGGGCAGGAGCCAGTCCTTCACTGATGGACGAGGAGCCGGCTGGGTGGTAGGGTGGGGAGGAGGACGTGACTCACCCGCTCGGCCACAGAGGATCCCAGGAGATGCTCAGGAAGTGGACCCACCCTCCTGCCGCTTCAGCGAGGACATCCAACCATCCCACTCACATCCCCGAACTCCGGACAGGGGTGAAGGGGGGAGCTGAACAAGGAAACGGGTCGTGGGAAGGTTAAGGGGGGTGCTGAAGGGTGGTGGGGGGAGCCGGGTGGGCACTATGTTGGGGGTTGATGATGGACCAGTGCGGAGCCAGCTGTCGGGGATCAATGAGGGGTCCTTGGGGTGAAGATGGGAGCCCTGGAGGCTGGAGAGGTCACTCGGAAGGCGGGGGTGACAGGCGGAGGACGGCAGAGGCCCTGACCGTGCACCTTCGGCCCTCGTGGTTCCCTTGCGTGTGGGCCCAAAGGGGACCGGCCAGAGCTCCTACAAGGTGACCTGAGGGCGTCCTACAAAAGGAGTTAACAGCCATGGCAGGACCCCTGGTCCTCAGGCCCCTGCCCTGCGGTGGGAGGGGTGCCCTCCTCCACCTGAGGCCGGAGCAGGACCGGCCCTGCGGCCTCCGCGGGGAGCCGCGCCCACTATCCCAGTCCTGCCCTCCCGCCCTGCCCTGTCTCGGGGCCTGTCCCCCTTGTCAGCACTTTCTGGCATCGCCTTCCACATAAACCACTTGTACACACATCCTCATTGCAAGGTCTGGAGTGCGGGAGCCAAACTAAGACCAGAGGGGAGCCCAGGGGTGACGGGGCTGCAGGAGACCAGCGAGGGAAGGGGTACATGGGGGCAGTGGGGAGAGGGGTCAGCTCTGCGCCAGGGCTGACACGGAGACGGGGGGTGCAGGGCTGCTGCAGGCCACCTGGCTGGGCCCTGCTCTCCTCCCTCCCTCGGCTCCTCTGGAGGACGGAGCTCAGCGCCCGGAGGACGGACGGACAAGACCGGAAAGGCCGGGCACCTCAGCCCAGGCCCCGCTGAGAACTCTCTCCCAGGACCTGACTGTGGCCCTTCCCAACTTAAAACAACAGCTACAAACGACCCTGATTAAAGGAGTCCCGGGGAACGGGCTGAGAGCCACCCAGTTTTCCAGGCACTGAGGTCTGGGTGAGGGCTCTGAGCACTAATGCCCTTGACCTGAGTGAGGGGGGAGGTTCTCCTCAGGGGTCCAGGACCCATGGAGCTGTCAAGACCGCAGTGACTTAGATGAGAAATGGTCCAAGAAAAGCCACCCTGCCATGTGACACCACCCAGACCTCCCTTTCAGCATGTCCTCATTCTTGCATCCGTTGCTTACTGAGTAGCTCCCGGGTGCTGGGTATCATGATTGTCACTGAGGGTACAGCAGGGAACAAGACAGGTACAGTCCCTGCCTTTGTGGACCTTTCAGTATCGGCTGAAAACATACTATAAACGAGAAGACAATAGGAGAGATGTTTGAGGCACAAATGTGCAACGAGCACTAACTCAGTTCTAGACATCTAATGCATAGTACAGCGAGTACAGACAACAGTATTGTGGTATCATCACCAAACTTGCTAAGAGACTGGATCTCGACTATTCCAACCACTAAAAAGAAATGATAATTCTGTGCCGTGTCTGAGGTGCTAATGATCACCCAGTGGCAATCATACTACGACATATAAATGTGTCAAACCAACATGTTGTACACCTTACATGTTATATGTCGAATATATTTCAATTTTAGAAAAAGGTAGACAAACTAATAATTGAGAAAAATACTGTGAGAGAGACAAGATGACATTATTAGGAGTTCAAAGGTAAGCCCACATCGAAGGCTGGCCAGGGAGGACTTCTTGATGATGTCCCTGTGATTTCTGAGCTAAGACTGAAGAAGGAACCAGCTGCAGGGAGGCCGCCTGCCCAGAAAGGGTCCCTGCCCTTAAGGCTAATGGATTTTTTTTTTTTTTGGTATTTTTGTATTTTTCTGAAGCTGGAAACGGGGAGAGACAGTCAGACAGACTCCCGCATGCGCCGGACCGGGATCCACCCGGCACGCCCACCAGGGGCGACGCTTTTCCCACCAGGGGGCAACGCTCCGCCCCTCCGGGGCGTCGCTCCACCGTGACCAGAGCCACTCCAGCGCCTGGGGCAGGGGCCAAGGAGCCATCCCCAGCGCCCGGGCCATCTTTGCTCCAATGGAGCCCTGGCTGCGGGAGGGGAAGAGAGAGACAGAGAGGAAGGAGGGGGGGCGGGGGTGGAGAAGCAAATGGGTGCCTCTCCTATGTGCCCTGGCCGGGAATCGAACCCGGGTCCCCCGCACGCCAGGCTGACGCTCCACCGCTGAGCCAACCGGCCAGGGCCAAGGCTAATGGATTTAACTGACACTTCCTAGTCTCATTTAATGCTCATGACTCTGGGGGAAGGTGTTAGGGTTTCCTTCTACAGATGAAGAAGTTAAGACTGAGAGGGGGACATTTTTTTGCCCAAGACCATCACAGCTGGTGAGTGACAGTGCCCAGATCCCTACCCCAGCAGTCATGGGTCTTTCCTTGAGGTCTTTGCCTGTGCTAGTCTCTGAACAACTTTCTCCATCCTTCCTTCTCACGTTCTGGCTAGATCCCACTCACTCGGCTTAGAGGTCTCCTCTTCCAGGAAGCCATCCCTCACCTGCCAAGCCTGAATTAAAGTCCTCTCTTTTTTTTTTTTTTTTTTTTTTTTTGTCCGTTTGTTTTTCCACAGGCTGCTGGCAAAGCAGCAATTGCAAAATGTGCATTAAAACTGTCTGTACTTCTGAGACTGTGTCTTCCTCATGCCAGTCACATGAATACAGCAGAATCCACCATGATAACACATAGACCCTCCTTCTGGCTGCTGTTGATTGGTTAAGGGGTGGGCACCCAATATGAGCTAAGCCAATCGGAAGCCTTCCCTGAGACTTTGGAACTAGAGCCCAGATAAAGGAGTCGTCTCTGTGCAGGTAAATGGCTGGAACCGAGACCATGTGTGGCAGGAGCCACATTCTGCCATGTGGCCTGAGGAGCAGAAAGGCCAGCAGACAGTGAGAGAGGAGTTGATGCTGCTGCTGGCGAGAGATAAAGAGAAGTTCGCTCTGCATTTCCCATCGTCACGCTCAGTCTGTGACTCCAGCCCATCCCTGGCACACATCCAGCTCTTGAAGGCCCACGGGGTCCTCATTTCCGTTACAACCAGAAGACTCCAAATACAAGGTGCTCACGAACCATTTATCAAGTAAACGAGTCTGTCCACACATGGTGCTGATTTCCCCGCCTGATGACTCTTTCCTTGATGATACATTAATTCGGAGAACAAGAACAGCAAAAAAAAACAACAAAAAAAAAAACTGCAAGGCCCAGCTGGCATCTCCTTGGGTCCAGAAGAGAGGAAGACGGCAGGGCAATGCCTCAGCAAGAGGCCCCATCACGTGGCCCAGGGGTGACAAGCCCCTCTTTGCAGGCCACCCCCCCTCTCTGGGGAGTCACCCTCAGACCGAAGGCACAGGCCTGAAGCGGGTCCCTCCCAGTGACCTGGCCGGGCCTTTGGTGTGAGCCGGAGGAGGAGGCCTGGGTTTGCCTGGAAGCCAGAGGTCACCAGCCGGAGCGGATGCTTTGAATTTAGACCGGGGTTTATGAGCCGCAGCGGCCGCCAGCCGAGGACAGGGCCCGGCCCTCCGCGGGCCCCGGGGCCGCTGAGAGGAAGGCACACTTTTAATGGAGTGCCTGTTTCTCCCAAATATTACACCAGGCAGGGAGGTTGGATCGGAATGAAAGCAGAGGGTCTAATTTTAGACAGTACCTATGAATGAAACTTGACCCGAGCTAGGGAGGAAATACCTTCCACCAGCCCGTGCCAGGGCCGGCGTGTGTGATTTTCTGCTAAATTGGGCAGCTCCTGCAAACAGGTTACTGAGGGGACGGGATTTTTTCCTCCCCCTCCTCTCTCCACCAAGTTGGTCAGACTCTTTATTTCTAAATAGACGTCCCTCCTCCCTTCCGCCCCCTCCTTTTACGAAAACCCCTGGTCACCACGACCCTGCATGTTCTGGCGAGTTAACTGTCCTTCCTCCTTCTGCTCTGACCTTCCCGATGTGGCCTTGCTTAGGAGCAAGATCTCGGGACATCAGATCAAGTGACATGGTACCGGAGCTGAGGGTCAGCTTGACTGGGGTCCGCCCAGAGCCAGACCTAACTGTGGACCCCCCCACCCCCGCCCCGCAGGTCTAAGCTCGGTCAATACCTAAGGAACGCCTATCAAGTCCAGAGGGAAGGACTTGCCCTCCAGGCGACCAACCACATTTGATAAAGCAAAGGTCTCCCTTTTCTTTTTCTTTCCTTTTCTTCTTTTTCTTAAGATGATTTGGCAGCGCCGCCCAGGAGCAAAGGGAAAATGCACTCCTGCCTCAGTAGACGTGAGCAGGGCAGAGGCAGCCCAGCCCAGAGGAGCCCCCAGGCTGGGCCGGCTCCGGCCTTGGCTCGTCCCGCCTGTATGATCTGTGACGAGTCTCTTGTCCTCAGGAAACCTCGGTTTCCTCACCTATCCAGTGGGGGTAGTGACCCTGACATCTCAGGGTGGCCTGCGCTCTCTCGCCGGGATGTCCCCTCTACCCTCCCACCTCTGGCTCCAGCCGGGGCCTGGCCAGACCTGGGGCAAAGGCAGAATCCCGTCAGCCAAGCTGGATGGAGGCTGGGACACGGCTCAGTTCCAGTCCGGGCGCGGCCCTGGCCCGGCTGCCGATCCGGTCCATCGGTGCATCGGCAGCTGGGCTCTGTGGCTTAGGAGCAAAGGGCCGGGGAGCATCCAAGGGGGCCTGCAAGCCGAGCAGACCTGGGACAGGGCAGTGGCAACGGTACCTGTGTGACACCTGTCACTGGGCAGAGAAGCCTGGAGACGCGGGCCCCCTTCCCCGGGAGCCCTGACCTGTCGCGTGTCCGATGACTCAGCCCTTTGGGACCCATTTTCCTTTTTCTAGAAACTTTCCCAGCAATGTTCCTGGGAAAGGGAAATGAAACTTTCCTAGCAGATATGTTTATCTCTGAGCGTTTGTTTTCTTATGGAGATTTGGGTGGAGTACTTCGTGAAAAAATGGGGACACTCGCAAATACCCACGTGGGCTGTCTCTCTGTGCCGCTCTCCCCACAACCCCCTCAAATAGAGATTTTCGCCTTTCTTCCTTCCTCCTTCCCTCCCTCCCTCTTTTCTTTTCCTTTTTTCCTTCCTTCCTTCCTTCCTTCCTTCCTTCCTTCCTTCCTTCCTTCCTCCCTCCCTCCCTCCCTCCCTCCCTCCCTTTCTAACTTCCTTCCAGACTTGGTTTGAAAGCCTCTTACGCGGCAGCACCCTGTTAGATGTGGGTGGGTGGTCATGGTGGACACTTGCTGCCAGTGCACAGCAGCGGAACCAGCCCAGTGGGTTCCCTGGGCCCCTCAGCACACACCAAGGCCTTCAAGTCCACGGTCACTGCGGGAGAGGCACAGGAGCCAGCGCGGACCCTGGAGCAGGTCAGGAGGGCTCAGAGGTGAGTTAGCGGAGGTATACGGAGAAGACAGCCTGGAGGAGGGGCTTCTGAGGCATCTGTAGATGATGATAGTGCTTCTGCAGGAAGGGAAGAAGACACTGCTCTCTAGGGACCCCCTGGGGCACTGTTAAAATACAGACTCCAGGCTCCAGTCCCAGAGAGTCTGGCCCAATCGCCCAGGGCTGAGGCCCAGGAATCTGTATTTTTTAACTCCCTGCAATCTCTGGTGTGCAATCAGTGATGAGAGCCAGCACTCTGAATGAAGGGGACCACACGAGTGAAGGGGACGGGGTGAGGCAGGAAGTGAGGCGGCGTCTGGGAGGGGGAGGGGGGGAAGGACCCGCACATGGGAGGAGCAGGAAGACACGACACGCCGACCCTCAGGAGTGCCTTCAAGGCCAGCCTCAGAGGCCTTGTCCCCACTTGCTTTTAAACAGAAGCCACTGAACATTCTGTATGGGGGGGGGGGCACAATTAGAGCAAAGAATGCTGGGAGCAAAGAATGCTGGGACAATGTTTGTTACAGGTTGTTGGCTGGGGAGGAATGCGCTGCCCTGACCTGGAGTGGTGGCAGGGGAACACGCACCTGGACCTGTGGGGACAGGCGGGATGTCCTCAGTCCTGGGCCTCTGCCACGGGCACTGACCAAACACAACTCTGAGCGTCTGCCTCCTGCATGCTTGTCAAGTTCACTGTTATCATTAAGACAGATGTGATGACTAATTTTATGTGTCAACTTGGCTGGGTCACAGGGCCTGTCTACGTGGCCATACATTGTTCCACATGTTTCTGTGAGGGTGTTTTAAATGAGGTTTACATCTAAGTCAGTGAGGCCCACCTTCCGTAACATAGGTGGGCCTCACCCAGTCAGTTGAAGGCCTGTATGGAACAGAAAGACTGACCTCCCCTGAGCAAAGGGGAATTCTGCAGCAAATGGCCTTTGCAGCTGAACTGCAACACTGACTCGGCTGGGTCTCCAACCTAACAGTCTTCCAACTTGAACTATAATGTCATCTTCTTTCTAAGTCTCCAGCTCGCTCGCTCTCTCTCTACCTCTCTCTCTCTCCCTCTCGTTCTCCCTCTCCATCTCTCAGTTTTGTGTTGTTGAAAAACCCTGACTGATACAGTAGCAAGACCTGAATCCCTTTACCAGTTCACAGCTTCAACACTGTCACATTGGCAAGGGGGGGGGTGCCTCTTAGCCAACCCCTGACAGTGTGGCGCCACCTGCCTCACCAAAGCCCAGCCTCACCTACAGCAAGTGCTCAGTTCCGGAAAAACTGGGTGTGCATCTGGGTTTTCTTTGCATAAACTAGAATCTTAAACAAACTCACAGAGTATCGGGCGGGATGCTTTCAGCAACAAAACCCCAAACCCCAACTGTAAGCTGTAAGGAAACATCTCGCGTGTGTATTAGGAAGCCCAGGTGCAGGGCGGGCTCCAGGGGGGGCGGGCTCCGCAGCCCAGCGCTGCCGTCGGAGGACGGGCTCCATCCAGACGTCCTGCCTCTCGGTGCTGATGTCGTCCTCCACCTGGCAGAAACATGGCCGCGGTAGTCCCAGAGTCTCAACCAGTCACCACAACGTCAGAGGAGATTGGGGGGCATGGGAGACACTTACTCTCTGTGGCTTTTTCTTGGGAGAGAGGAAACTCAAGAGCCCTCAACAGGTTGACCAGAATTGGGCCACGTGTCCACTCCTGGGTGAAGTCGCATTAATTGATGTAGACTAACCACCTGGAATGCACTGGGTGTTAGAATAAATGATGACACCAAGTTGATCGCCCCCCCACACACACCCCCACCCCACCCCCCACACACAAGACAACCTCTAGGAAAAGAATCCTACATCACACATCTGTTCGGTAAACGTTCCATTAAGGAGGGGGTGGGTTCTGCCAGGCTGATGGTTACATGTGTTGACAATTACTCTGAATTATGTTTTACTATTTTGTGCCCCTCTGAGTATTTCTAGGGGTCATCAGCTGTCCTGCAGATGGCATTAGCAATATGTCACACTTTTCCAGTGTGGCTTTCTCAGTGAGGAGCAGGGAGGAGAGTGGTGGACAGGAGCACGGTGTACACAATACGTCATTTCTTTCCCCCAGGGTCGTTAGAAAGGAGCTGTCGTTATCCCTAATGTCAGTCAGGGATCAGAACACCCAAAGACGAACACTGACCTACTTACCTCCTGCAACAAGAAGTCTCAACTTTGATGCCAACTGTCTGCCCTGTCCATCCCCCGGGCGTAGGCTGTGATATACAGGCTCCTCAGCTCCTAGCTGTAGGAGGATTGCTTTAGCTACACCCAGCACATCTTCACACAAAGGAATTCAAGGCAGGAAGGAAAGGGGAAGGGAGACATTTTGCATAAACCTCCAATCAGACTTCTTCTTGGTCAGAACTGGGCCCCATGCCAGCTTCTCAACCAGCCGTTGGCTTAGACTAAATATAACGCATCCCCAAGGTAAGCACGTTGCCACGTGGATGAACCCAGGGCTCTGTTAGCAAGGCAGATGCGGGTAATAGCCCTTAGGGGGGCAGCTAGTAGGTTCTGCCACATTCCTACTCTACAAGAAAACAAAATAGAAGCTCTATGTAAGTGAAATGCCCTAGCGTCGCCCAGGCTGCAAGAGGCAGAAGCAGAACTCAGTCTCAGGGGAGATAGTCCAGACCAGGCGATGTGATAGCAGGTGTTCTGCCTCTCTTCTTATTCGCATTCCTCAACCTGCCACTGGCTAACCACACATTTCCTGCTGGGCTCTGCCTGGTCACCCCAAAGGTGGACAGGATCCCAGACTCGCTGACCACCCGGCCCCATCCCAGTGATGGCCAGCCCGACAGGGACTTCCAGTTGGCGCGCCGAGGGTACCCGCACGCAGCTCTGCCGTTTTCCAAGTGTAGTCTTTAGCGCCGAGCTGTTCCAGGTGATGGCTCCCTGTCTGCACCGAGCCATTTTTATGACATCCAGTGAACACGCAAGAATTGCAACGGGAACCGTTTATAGACTTGATCTTTGGTCTGCGATGATATAAATGTTTTATGCTTTTTCCGGGTATGGATTGGGGGAAGCTGCATGCATAGACCTTGAGGAGACAGGACTGATACAGAAGCGTAGGGGTCACAGGAAGAGGTGGTGGACAACACTCTGGTTAGGGGACCAGGACGCCTCTTCCTAGTCCCCTCCCTGCGTGGCCACCTCTTCCCTCTGCTGCTCCCTCTTATCTTCCTGGCTTTTGCCCAGACACCTTTGAGGAAAAAAACTAATTCTTGTCATCTTTTTTCCCCTTTTACTGTCTAAAGGGTCTGGCACACAGTAGGGACACAGAAAGCGATTGAATTGATGAATGAATGAATGAATGAATGAATGAATGAATGCCTAAATGAAGGGAACAGCTGTCTCTCTCCCCGAAGGGAGCGGTGACATCTGATTTCTCCTGTCCCCCTCTGCTACACAGGAGGAGCTCGGCCCGGGGTGAAGGAGGACACGGATGAATGAAACGTTTCAATTATTTATTGTAGTTTAGAAATTGGAACAACATAAATCTTCAGTAATATTGGGGTGATTAAATAGATGACAACGTAGTCACTTAAAATAGTGTGACAGACATTTACAATGACGTGTATGAAGCCACGTCAGGAAACACAAAGGTGTGTAAAATGCCCATCACAGTATTCAGTGAAGAAAAAGCAGGGACAAAGCTGCACGGAGAGTGGAAGCCAAATGTGTAAAACTAAAAATTAAATGAAGTTAAAGAGATAGATAGATAAATAAATAAATAAAATAAAAGAGAGCAAAGAAATAATCCAACATGTGAAAGCTGGTTGGAGGCGGTTCAAATGATAAGTGATTGGGGGTGGGAGAGGTGTTATTCATAGTCTTCTTATTATCCGAGGTTTCTATATGTTATGATTCTTAAAAGTATGCTACAATATTTGACAGGCAAGCGTTTTTTTAAATGCAGGTTAAATACTCTGCAGTTTTTGTATCATAATAATACAATGCCATGACAAGGCACAGTCCAGACACACGACCCACTGTGTCTTTCGTCCCCTGTGGGCGGTCTCATCTCACTCACTCCATTAGGGACGCAAGGGAGCTTGGGGCCAGTCCGCCGAACAAACTCACATAGCCCACCCATGTCAGCAAACCAAACTGAAGAAAAAGAAGGCAAAACACACCGAGGGGCTAAATCTAATAAAACCTATAAAAAAGCACCATCCATTGAACGCTTGTGGAAAAGCAACGTTAAGACAGAGGCATCCCTCCTGACTTGACCCAAAAAGAAGAATTCCAGAAATGTGCAAAATTAGGCAAACGAGAAAAGAACAGAAAGCAGATTTTTTTTTCTTTTTAATCTCAAAGGGGTTGGGGAAGACTTCCCGGAAGAAGTGACATTCAAGCTGAGCCCTGAAGAATGACTAAGAGTTCACTTGGCGAATGGGATGGTAGGATGAAAAAAACAGCGCGTGCCAAAACCCAGAGCTCAGAGGAAGCAGAAGGCACATAGTTAACTTCTAGCCGTCGAGGTGGCGGGGACACGGGGAGGGCGCGTGGTCAGGAGGCAGCTGTCGAGGGCAGCAGGCGTGGAACCCAGAAGACCTGCAAGCCAACACGGGGCGTTGGGACTCCATCGTGAGGCCCCTGAGGGCTTTCGGTCGGGGACTTACACGAGGAGATTCGGGTTTCGAAAGCGCTGTGCAGGGGCCATGTGGAAAAAGACAGAAGGAGGGCTGGCTAGAGGCAGGGAATCGGGGAGTGGGTCGGGGAGGCAGCTGTCATCATCCAAGGGAGGACAGAAAGGGGCCAGGAGCTCTGGCCAGATAGCTTGGTTAGTTAGAGCATTGTCACGAAGAACAGAGGTTGCAGGTTCGATCCCTGGTCAGGGCACAGACAGGAACAGACTGATGTTTCTTTCTCTCTCCCTTCTTCTCTCTCTAAAGTCAATAAAATAAATATTAAAAAGAAAGAAAGGATAGATAGATAGATAGATAGATAGATAGATAGATAGGGACCAGAAGATGGAGAGAGAGGGACAGGCCTGAGAGGTTCTCAGGACTGAGGAGGCCAATCATCAGCGCCTGCTGGCGATCAGATGCAGAGGAGGAGCAGGCCAGGGGTGGGCGGGCTCCTGCATTGAGTGACAAGAACTTGGGTTTTAAGATCTGTTTTTAACTTCTCCTGTTTCCCGTCTGTATCCATAACAAGATAATGAGGTTCTTGGAGGGCAGAGGCTGTTTCAGCCTCTGTGAATTCCCGGGGCCCGGCACACAGTGGGCGCTCAATGAATGTCTCCTTGACTCTGGCCCCTCCCACAGCAGCCTTCCCCTGGGCCGAGCTCCTGCCAAGGCCTTTACCACGGAAAACCAAACCACAGTGGGTTTCCAGAAATGTGGAAAACATCCCCTCAGGAATCCAGACGTCCCCACAGCTCCCCTGCGCAGCGGAGAGGTAGCGGGAGGGGAAGCCAGGCTGGTGGGGAAGTCTCAGGCCAGAGCCACCTCTGCCCAGGACAGGAGAGCCCATAAGTGGCCCATGGGGAATGCCTGAAAGAGAGGTGAGGGAGGGGAGAGCTCTCGGCCCTCAGGGGCTATGGACTGAGGCCAGGACAGGCAGTAAAAGTCCCTATGTCCCACCCCCAGCACATAGACACACACACACACACACACACACACACACACAGACCACCACCATTGACAGAGCATCTGTGAAGTGCCTAATGCTGGCCAAGGTGCTCTGCCCACATTGTCTCCCATGATCCTCTACAGCCCTGAGACTGAGGTCTGAGATGATTGACAGATGAGGCCACCGAGGCCCAGAGAGGCGCACTCACTTGCCCAAGATCAGACAGCCAGTAAGGATGGGGTGGGGTTGGGGAGGACGGGCCCAGGCCTGTGTGGTCCTAAAGCCCCTTGCTTTTAACCCCCAGTCCAAAAGGCCAGAGCCTGGAGCTGGTGGCCCATGAGGTCAAGTCAGTATTGTAGGCATGTTTTGTTTGGACCCAATGCTGCTTTAAAAAGTGGGAAATTTCACATAAAATCCAGATTTCCGGCTTCTTTAGAAACCGGGTCTGGCAAGCCCGGGCCCACCTCTTCTCAGGGCCTCACGGGCTGAGCTGAGGGGCAGCCGGCCATCAGACCAGGTCCGTGCCCTCCGCCGCGCTCCCACCCCAGCTCACAGCCTTTGTTGGAATCGCCTTCCTGGCCCCTACAACCACCTGAGTGGCCACGCCCACTGGCCCAGGTGGTCTCTCTTAGGAGAAAGGCCCAGATCATAGCGTCAAGATTTCTCCGCCTCCACCTGCCTCCCCTTCTCTCTCTTGGGTTAGGTGCATGGTCTTTAAGGTCAGGCCTGGGGTCTATGGCTCCCCTTTCCTGGGCTTCAGTTTCCTCACCTTTAAAATGGGGATGATAAGCCCTGGCCAGGTAAGTCAGTTGATTAAAGCATCGTCACAATACGCCAAGGTTGCGAGTTTGAACTCTGGTCAGACACGTACAGGAATCAACCAATAAATGTATAAAGCCTGACCTGTGGTGACGCAGTGGATAAAACATCAACCTAGAATGCTGAGGTTGCCAATTCGAACCCGGGACTTGCCTGGTCATGGCACATATGGGAGTTGATGCTTCCTGCTCCTCCCTTCTCTCTCTTTCTCTCTCCTCTCTAAAAAAAATAAATGTATAAATAAGTGAAACAACAAATCACTGTTTCTCTCTCTTTCTCTCTTTCCCTTCCTCTCTCTCTAAAATCAGTCAATAAATAATTTTAAAAAGAAAAGTAAATAAATGAAATACTATATAGTACATATCTGATAGGGGAGTCGAGAGATTTCCATGAGCTCCCAACCTCGGATTGGGCTCCTCCCCCTTCCATGAAACAAACTTGTTTCAGCTGACGCTAACAGTCACTCGGGCCCAGACCAGGCAACATCTGTCAGAGGGAGCCGGACCAGACCAGGCTGCGGAGGACCCTCGGGCGAGGTGAGGTACCCACTCTGGGCCCCTCGGGCTGACCCTCTCCTCAAGCTGGCTCGTGGAGTGGCCTCGCTGGTCCCTCTGTGTCCGCTGGCTCGTGGAGTGGCCTCGCTGGTCCCTCTGTGTCCGCTGGCTCGTGGAGTGGCCTTACTGGTCCCTCTGTGTCCGGCGCCCCCTTCTCTTCCCGTCTGAGTGCCGAGGATGCGCTGTGGATCCGGAAAACCCTCTTAACTGCGGAGCCGGAGGCTCGGGCCCTGGTCCTCGCCTCTTCCCGGCCTATGCTCACTTGCTCGGTGTTTCTCTCCCGAGTCTTTACACGCCCCTCTTACGCCATCGACTCCCGACTGACACCGCCAGCCCAGACCCGCTCCTGACCCCAGACTGCCTCTCTAGCTGCCGACGCCACACCACCACTTAGGTCTCTACTTGGCGCATCTCGGATTCAACACTCCAAACATGGACTCCTGCCTTCCCGCCCCCAACCCCCAGCAAACCAGCTGCACCCACAGCTCTCCCCTCCTGGGTGACGGCAGCTCCATCCTTGTCATATGTCAGGCATAAAACCACCAAGCCATCCCTGCGTCTGTCTCCCTCCCACAATGCACATCGGCTATCCATGATTCCTGCCACCTCCCCTCGTCACCCTGGTCCAAGCCGCCGTCATCTCTTGCCTGGACTCTTGCAATAGCTCCCTAACTAGGTATCACCCTGCCTGGACCCTTACCTTCTGATAGGCTATTCTCTTCACAAGAACCAGAGCGAGCACCTTAAAGTGTACATTGGATCTTGTCTCTCCCCTGGTCAAAACCTTGTAATGGCATCCTCTCACTCAGGGAGGATGCCGGCGTTCCTAACAAGGGCCCATGGAGCCCTCCCTGACCTCACTGATTGCTCTGCCCGGCTTCCACAGCATTCTGGCGACTGGCACAAAGTCAACCAGCTGGCAGGGCCAAGAGCCAGGACTTGAATTTGGGTCTATTTTGACGCCGAGCCTCTCCATCCTTCTGCGACAAAGTACAACTTCCGGGTAAGTCCCATGGCTTTCCCTGGACTGGCGTCCTTGCTCTAAAACAAAGGTACCCCCAGCACACACACACACACACACACACACACTCTCTCTCTCTCTCTCTCTCACCCCCCCCCAGTATACAGAAGAGAAGGGATGGGATTAGATACTAAGATTCTATTCCACCTTCAATATTTGATGAGTCTGCTGTTCTAGTCATTTCTGCACCTCTGGTACATGGTGTAGACGGGTGGATGGATGTGTGGGTAAAAGGATGGGTGGGTGGATGGATGGATGGATGGATATGTGGGTAAAAGGATGGGTGGATGGATGGATGAATAAATTAATGAATGAATTAATGCATAAGTAAGGGAAACCTGGAAAACTGAGGAGGGGGAGGGGAGGGAAAAGACTGCTGAAGGGGCCGTCTCCTGGAGCTCTCTTAGACGTGCAGGACCGAGATAATGCCAGGCGCTAGGGAGTGTCACTTGCTACCCAGATGCTCAATGGGAGACCAGACTTTGAACCAGTGGGTCACTGAGAGGTAGGTCATGACAGAGGACAGAGTGCAGACTGTCCTCAGGTCGTGGGCTCAGGTCGTGTCACTGCAGCGAACTAGCGGTGACACTAAACCTCAGGTTTTCTCGGGGGCATTGGGGATAACAGAATCCTCCCCTCTTGTGGTCACTGTGAGGATAAAGGAGAAAGCCTCTCGGTACCTATTTTAGACTGCCTGGCAGGGAACAGGTAAGGAGAAATGGTGTGACCAGCATGGTTGTGAGAGGCCTAGCCCAGGCAAGAAGGGCCGCGGCCAGGTCTGGCACCTCGGACTAGATTCCCTGTCTTAACACTGCCCACACAGCTTTGATGCGGCTGCCAGGGGCAGAGGCCCAGGGCTCCGTCTGTATCTGCCTGTCGCCTGGCCCTCAGCGCTGTGGTCCAGCTGGCCGGGGCCTCACAGCGTACACGGGTCGGCCGCGGTGCGGAGCGGGGCTGGCCCTGGCCCTCCCGACACGCTCCGAGGGCCGTCTGAGGGAGGCCAGCCACCTGCCCGGCCCCGCACCCCACTTTGGGGAGGGGTGTTTGGCCTCAGGGTCCAGAGCCCCAACTTCTCAGGAAACTCTCAGACAGGAGGAACTTTCCATCCACATTGCAGGAATTTTTTTGTCGAGGAGGAAAAAAAAAAAAAAAAACCAAAAACCCTTCGTCCTCTGGCCTCTGGGAGAATATTCCTTTTATGTGAAACTGGCAGGGAGGAGAATTCAAGATTCCTCCTCCTTCGCCTAATTGATAGCAACATGAAATATTCCCGTGTTGTTTTAATAAGACTCTGGTTTTCCAGCAAGAGTAGGGGAAAAAAAAAAAAGGAAAAAGATCTTCTCCTGGACGAGAATATTTTTAGCGAAAATATTTTGCTTGCGTCGTGGCCCCCCCGCGCCCCTTCCCTCCCCTGTCCCCGCCCCGGCTTCAAAGGCCCAGCGGTGCCTTCTGGGGTGCTAAGCCGGGGCCCACACTCGCAGCCCCGCCTCCCCGCGCAGGGCAGGCCGGCCGGCCGGCCGCGGAGCGCCAAGCCAGGAAGATATTTTTTCCAGCAGCGGCATCTGGCTCCTTGGCAGCCGCACAGGCAGTTGTGCTGGCAGCCCGGGCTGGCCGGGGTCTGTCGTGTATTTAGACTGCCGCCTCTCCCGACTCCCTCCCGCGGACGCGGACACGGTGTTCTCTCTGCTACGCGGGTCCCCTCTTGCCCTCGCCCCTCGCCCCTCACCCCTCGCCGGGGGCGGGGGACCTCAGAGCACCTGAAGGCTTTTGTCCCTCGCCTCCCAACGGGGGGCTGACACTTGGAGGCCCACCTGGTCTCCACATTCTGCCAGCTTGACTCTGGGCAGGTGGCTTCACCTCTCTGAGCCTTCTGTTTCCTCAGCTGGGCAGTCTGAGTCATCGCCATCTCCGAAGGCCGGTCCGCCTGTCTGATCTGGCCTGGGCCTGGCTTCCCTGTCCGCCGGGTGTCGTACGCTCTGCCGGCCGTGGCCCCATCACACGGGAGAGCCCCCAGCAGCATGACCTTCCGCGTTTCCCCGGAGTCTCTGCCGCTCTGGGGCCGTTGCGTTCGCTTGACCCTCTCTGCCCAGCTTCTGAGCAGCCGGTTCCTTCCAGCCCTTCGGGTCAGCGCTCAAAGGCCACTGTCCTCGCGAGGCCTCGCTGGCCCCTCCATCGCAGGCGGCCCCTGGAGCTGCTCCGCGGAGCTGTCTTGCCGCGCGCGTCCTCTGTGCACGTGTTTGGTCTCTTCGGCCCCTCCGCGCCCCCAGTCTAGGGGACTCGGTGGCTCCTGGAGGGATGCAGGGGTTCCCGGGCCGCGGCAGCTGCCTTCCGAGTCTCCGGACGGCCCTCTGGTGTCCGGATGGCCTGGCCCAGCCCTTCGGAGAAGGGGAGGTAGAACAAGGGGAACAATCAGCAGGTGCCTCCGATGTAAGACAGCCTCAAATCCCCCTTTCGTCTTCACCCGACCCCGCAAGTAGGAATGATAATTGACAAACGTTTGTCTGATTGACAAACAAGGACTCGGAGAAGCTGAGGGACTGGCCTGCGGTCCCACAGCTGGGACGGAGCCAGCTCTGCCTAACCCCAGGGCCCTCTTTCACCTGCTGCCCAGGGCCGGTCCTGCCACTGGGCCACGTCAGCCTGAGGCTCAGGCGTGACACCATGATCAGTACCCAAGACGGCTCTTCCACAGGGTCCCCTGTGCCACACTGGGTGTTCTCCACCCACCACCTCATGAATTCACAGCAGCACCGCAGGTGGTGATCACGAAACCCCACTGTGCGAAGCAGGAAACTGAGGCTCACCAGGACGAAGTGGCTTCCCCGGACACACCCAGGGAGTGGGGAGTTCCTTCCAAATAGAACAGACCCACTGCCAGAGGGAGACTCTTCATGTGCCTGTGCCAACCTTTCTAATGCACCTTTGACGTCCATATCAGTCACTCAGCTAGAATGCACCTGTGAGCAAGAGTTCATCAGTGGATGGGATGGAAGGGTGGATGGGCAGGTGGATGGATGGATGGATGGATGGATGGATGATGATGGATGGATGATGGATGGATGATGATGGATGGATGATGGATGGATGATGATGGATGGATGGATGGATGGGTGGTTGGATGGATGGAAGGGTGGATGGGCAGATAGATGGATGGATGGTTGGATGATAGATGGATGATGATGGATGGATGGATGGATGGATGGATGGATGGATGATGATGGATGGATGGATGATGGATGGATGGATGGATGGATGGATGGTTGAATGATGGATGGATGATGATGGATGGATGGATGGATGATGATGGATGGATGGATGATGGATGGATGGATGGATGATGGATGGATGATGGATGGATGATGGATGGATGATGGATGATGGATGGATGATGATGGATGGATGGATGGATGATGATGGATGGATGGATGATGGATGGATGGATGGATGGATGGATGATGGATGGATGATGGATGGATGATGGATGATGGATGGATGATGATGGATGGATGATGATGGATGGATGGATGGATGATGGATGAATGGATGATGATGGATGGATGATGGATGGATAATGATGGATGGATGGATGGATAGATGGATGATGGATGGATGATGGATGGATGATGGATGGATGGATGGATGGATGGATGGATGGATGGATGATGGATGGATGATGGATGGATGATGGATGGATGATGGATGGATGATGATGGATGGATGATGATGGATGGATGGATGGATGATGGATGAATGGATGATGATGGATGGATGATGGATGGATGATGATGGATGGATGGATGGATAGATGGATGATGGATGGATGATGGATGGATGATGGATGGATGGATGGTTGGATGGATGGATGATGGATGGATGGATAGATGGATGATGGATGGATGATGATGGATGAATGGATGGATGATTGATGATGGATGGATGATGGATGATGGATGGAAGGAAGGAAGGAAGGAAGGAAGGGGAAGGGAAGGAAGTGAGGGAGGACAGGTAGATGGGTAAATGGGTCCCAGAGCTGGATATAAATCTTGGTTTCCCTAGATAACAGGGACCAAGGTCCCGTCTGCCTCTACTCCCTACTCCAGGCCCAGACAAGGGTCTAATCCCCATAAAGGTTCAGGTGCTACATGTCTAATCCCCATCAAGCTACATGTCTTCCCCCAGGGCCTGGCCCCCCTGTGAAACCACTGCCACCAGCCTGCACAACTTTCGGTCTCTCCACACCCAGAGGGGCCAGGGTTCAGAAAAGACAGTCACAGGAAGTTAATCTAGTTCTCCAGCCACTTTCTCTGTGGCCATCCAACTTCATCTCTCCTTGAGACATCAAAATGGGAATGTTGGAGAAGACCCTTAGCCCACAGGGAAACTGAGGCATGGATCAGGGGAAAAGGCCTGTGAAGATTGTTCAGCTTTGGGGCCTGTGGCTGAGCTTGGTCTGGGTAGGACGGGCTTCAAATGCTGTTGAGGGTCAGGGGGGCCATTTCCCCCACCAAGCAGCTACCCGGGTCTCCTGCCATGGGTTTCTTATAACCGCTGTCTCTTTGCCGATGAGGGTGGGTGTGGCCCAGACGCGGCCCTACACTCTAAGAAGGGTTGGGAGACATCACCTTGCTTCACTGGCAGGAGATCAGCTCAGCAGTCATAGTCAGATACATTTGGAATGGTTTGCTAGGCCAGAGGACTAGGCTGAAATGTCCCTCTGGTCAAGTAGCATGTCCCCTTGGCTGCCCATGCCTCACCTCTTCTCTGTGTTCGGGCCCGCGCCCCAGCCTCACGCACCCTGCCGACATGCCAACCAGGCGGTAGCACACTGCTGGGCCTGTGCAGATGCGGATCCTCTGGCCCAGAATGCCCTTCGCTACTTTACCCCTGGGGGAAGTTCCTCCAGCCTCACTCCTGTGTCCCCACCGCTGAGCCATTCCTCCTGCCCGGTCCCTCCCGACCACTCCACCCCAGCTCTGCTCCCTGCAGCCCCTTCAGGGGTGTGTCCCGCCTTTCTGGGCACTCCAGGCGGCAGAAACCTGGTCGCATCTTGAGACGTGGTTCCTTTGGAAGTGCTCTTGCGAGTGTCAGGGCATCCTCTGTCCCGCCGCCCAGGGACGCAACCTGGGCCAGCCTCTGCCCTGGTCCACCAGGGGCGTGAGGGTTAAGGGGCACCGCTTTACAGAGCCTGTGTCTTCCCCTGGTCCCCGGAACCTCCCGGGCCTGCTCTCGGGAGCTCTCTGCCCTCCGGCACTCAGCGCCCGTCTGGCACCTGGGTCTCTGCAGAATGAAGAAATGAATGAAGGCAGCTCTCAGCTCAGCAGCCTTCGAGCCGTCCAAACGTGCAGCCTCCCCGTCCCCTAGGGCGACAGAGTGCAAACATCAGGGGTTTGGAGCCAAAGAGGCCAGGGCTGAACCCGAGTTCTGCGTCTTTCCAGGGAGGGAAACCGGGCGAGTCGCGGGAGTCACGGCGCATAGTTCTGGAGAGTGTTGGATCCTTAAAAAACGTGAGGACAGAGGCTGCACATGTGTGTGACAAGGGCTTCAGAAGGGTCTGTCCCGCCCTCGGTTGCCCTGCCTGTCCACGGCAGGGGCAGGTGGGTCTGGGCCGGCTGCCCGCCGTTTCCTCCCTCCCCACTGCCCCGCCCTGCCCGCCCGGCCAGCTGTGTGGCAGACATTCCTGGGCCTGCTCATTGATATTCAGGAATGGAACTGGAGCAGGCCCCTGCAGCGCCGGCCCTCAGGCCCTCTGCCTGGGCTCTCCTGCCCGCAGTGAGAGGGCCATAGCACCCTCACCGGCCCAAGGGAGCATCCCAGGCCACCGGCACGCACAGCTGACAGGGTGGGGAACCGAGACCTGAGCTGAGGACCCGTCACCAGCCCCGGGACACTCGGAGTTTGGGGAGTGTGGGTGCTGGGTCTCCTGACTCCCTGCACAGTGCTCGGCCGCAGCCGTCCTCCGGGCTGGGAAGTGTCCCCAGAGCTCCCTTCCTCCAGGTGCTTCCCAGCCCTGCCGCCCGGAGACCCCGCCCGAGGCCCCTCAGAGGACGGGGGACGGGGCTGGGTGGCAGGCAGGGCCGGCTGGCCTTCCCACACCGTCTCAGCAGGAAGACTGGCCGGGAGGCCCCTCCCTCACAGCCTCCATTTGCCAAGCCCCCACCTCGCACCTCTGAGTTTTTGCAGATGGGCTTGTTTTTCCTTGGGGTGTGAAGGCCGGTCACTGCAGGGCCCTCCTTCATTCCGAGCAGCTGGCTCAGGCTGGCCACAAACTCCCGCTCCCGAGGGGCCAGGCCCCTGACCCAGGGGTCAGAGGGTACGGAGGGGGCGGCACCCTCCCGGAGCCGGCTAGAACCAGCTCTTAAGGGGTCCAGCCCCTGGGATGCAGGCTGCTACCCCAGGAGGTGACGTTAAGGCACCTGGGGACGACATAACCACCCCCACCACTGCTTTGTAGCTTCTGGTCACACTGCCAGGACTCGGCTGAACCTGACTGGGCCCAGGGGTCCCCCATTCCCCAAGCGACCGGAACGACCCAGGGCAAGGACTCGCGTCTCTGAAGGACAACCCGTCTGCTCCAATTCTCATCCCCACACTCTCTGCGTAGTCTCTCCCCTGGCCTAGCTTCTCCCCTCCCCTCCTTCCAGAACCTTCTCACGGTGTCCTCCAGAAGTCCAGCTCCGTAAGCAGCACACCCCCTCCCATGCACAGCTTCCCTTCTCAGCCCCTCCCCCGCCCCGCCCCGTCTCATCCTCGCCTGCCCTTGACAGCTGCCTCTCCCTGGAGGGTGTGCTCCCGTCACCACCACCCCCAGGATCTCCTGTCACACCTCAGAGAAAGGAGGTGGCCTCGGGTGGCTCCCACTGCTCCTTTCTGACCTTTGCCACTCCACCCTCTTCCCAAAACACCCACTGCTTTGGGGTTCAGCCTGCACCTCAGCACGTTACTGTCGTCCCCCCGGCTTCGGCCACACCTCACTCACCAAGGACACTTCCCCAGCCGACCTCGCCCATTGCCCTGGGTCACAAGGACATCCCCACCAACACCCTGGCCTCTCTGTCCTCGGACTCACTGTCACCAACGCCCCCTCCTCTGCTCTACCTCCAGCAGCAAGGATTCAAACACTGCACTGTCCCCTGCAAACCTGTCTCTGTGGCTCACTTGTCCCCGTTCACCACCCCCCTCCACCCTTTCTGGGAGAGTTCTCGGGTGACATGCACTGGCTTCTCATCTCTCTACCCCTCACCCCTCCTTCCCAACCCGCCACCCTGAACCCCCGAGCCGCCTCTCCAGCTCGGGCTCGTCGTCACTGCTCTGTCTCCACGGAGTTCCCCCGAGCCTGGTCCTCAAATGACTCTTTCCTCCACTCTGCCCTCCTGCTCCAAGTATGGCCTCCCACCCTGCAGATCAAGCAAACTCTCTGCCTGCCAGTGACTCCTATATAGGTGGGTCTGCCTCCCCGCCCACGGCTCTGCACTGTTGATGTCGTCCTCTGAGAACCCGCAGGACAGGGTCACATATTACTCCATTCTCTGTCCCCACTGTCAGCCGGCCACACGGGCCTTAGCAATGATAGCAGCTGGCATGCACTGAGCGTCCACCAGGTGCCGGGCACCGCTTGAGGTGCCTTAGAAGAGGTGACTCCTTGAATTCCCCGTTGTAGAGAAGGCCACAGAGGAGCAGTGACTCTCCCGGGACCCGCGGCCTGGGAGCAGCCTGGCCGAGCGGCTCACCTGCCTGGTCCGTGCAGGACGCGGCCTCTCCCTGTTTATTGAGCCGAGGTGAACTGAGTTCCCTCCCCACCAGGGCAGAAGCAGAGATCCTAGAATTCAACCAGCCTCCTCCCATTCTCAGAACTGGAGCCAGAGGGACCACTTGCCAAGAACTAAAGAAATATGTAAGGGAGTGGTTGAAAGCTTAATCTGGAGGCAGACATTCCTGGTTTTGAATGCCAGCGTTTCGTTTCCCAGCCCTTTAGACCTTGCTCGAGTGAGTCTAATTTATTTCACATCTCGATCTTCTCATCTTTAAAATGGGAAAGAGTCGCCGCAGAGGTGACGTGAGACGATACACCGAAGGCGCTGGACGCAGCAGCCGGTGCAAAGCTACTGAGCAACACATACTTACTGAGCACCTACTTTGTACTAGGCACAGACAGAAAAACATAGACCGAGGAGGGGGAGGAGCATTCACAATCACAGGGGTAAGAACACCAACCCCTGTGAGATTTGATTTCTTTGCTGAGTTGTTGAGCTGCAGTTAAAACCAGCTTGTGTCTGGGTGGGGTGGGGTGGGGGGTGGGGTGGGGGGGGAGAAGCAACTTGCTCATTCGCTCTCACCTCTACGCCTTTGCACAGGGACCTCTGCTAGGGCCATCGTTCCGTCATCCTTGTCTAACTGGAAAACTCCTACTCGACCTACAACAGCAAGCCCAAGTATTACCTCCTCTGTCAAGTTACCTCGGATTCCTATTCAATCAATCTTTCTTTTCTCTGGCCACCCCTGGTCTTACCAAAGTAACTTATTCATTCGTTTACAAATTGAGTAGACAGACATATATAGATAGTGGATGGATGGATAGATGGATGACATAGATAGATAGATAGATAGACAGTTGCTGAGTACATAGGTACATATTTTGGGCACTGAGTTTACAAATAATAGCTGAGCACTAACATCTATTGAGTTCTTATGATGAGCCAGGCAATTTTAAATGCTTTGTGTACAGTCTTTGCAAAAGCCCCATAAGATAGGAGCTATCGTTATTCCCATTTTACAGATGGGCACACTGAGGTACAGAGAAGTGAAGCTACTTATCCAGGTCCGAGAGCTAGTAAGGGCTGAAGTCAGGACTGTGGCCCGGGCTCTGATTTACTCTACTGCACCACCTCCCCAGGGTGGATAACTCAGTCACTGCCCTGGAGTTTCAGGCCCGTCTACTGCTTATTTCTAGAGTGACCTACCCCCCTGGTTTGCCTGGGACTGGGGGGTTTCAGTGCTAAACTTCAGAAAATCCCAGGTAAACCGGGACAAGTTGATCACCCTTTTCTTCCTTCAAAAATGTCCTGGAAGCAGATTCACACCCACATCTGTCAGACATATCTATCTATGTCACCCTCCCAAGCAGCCTCTAAAGAAAATAAAGAAGGCAGGGAAGACCCTACTGGCTGCTTGTTCTAGCCATCCAGTCCCCAAAGCTCCAGGTTGGCAGAAATGGACGTGAGGAGAGGCTGCCCCGAAGCCCACGGGCCAGGGAGGGGACCTCAGAGCAGGTGCTGGGCTCACCTCTGGGGCAGCTTCCTGCCCCACTCACTCCCGGTCCTTCCTGCCCCACCCACTCCCGGTCACCGGCCTCCCTCTGCAGGGCTTAAGGCAGGGGTCCCCAAACTACGGCCTGCGGGCTGCATGCGGCCCCCTGAGGCCATTTATCCGGCCCCCGCCACACTTCCGGAAGGGGCACCTCTTTCATTGGTGGTCAGTGAGAGGAGCATAGTTCCCATTGAAATACGGGTCAGGTTTGTTGATTTAAATTTACTTGTTCTTTATTTTAAATATTGTATTTGTTCCCGTTTTGTTTTTTTACTTTAAAATAAGATAAGTGCATTGTGCACAGGGATTTGTTCATAGTTTTTTTTATAGTCCGGCCCTCCAATGGTCTGAAGGACAGTGAACTGGCCCCCTGTGTAAAAAGTTTGGGGACCCTTGGCTTAAGGGATGCTTTTCCCAGTTCAACCCAGAACCGAGAGGGCTAGGTCGGCTTCCTCCCTGGTGTCAGCCGGCCCCTGCCAGGGTGGAGACGAGGCCGTCCAGACTGGCTAAGATACCCCCACTTGGCCACCTCCTCCTCCTCCCCTGTCCCCTCGCTGGACCCCGGGACCCACTCAGACACCCTCCTCCTCCTATTGAAAGCAGTTACTTTAAAGTGAAGGAAGGGACAGATGTCTTGACATTATGAGAAACAAGAAGGGGCTCAATAGTGTGCGTGCCTGGAAAGAGAAAGCCTTCCGTAAATGCCAACTCCATCCGTTAGCATAAAGATAGGCCAAGTAGTCCTTAGCTTAAAAGTAATACACTCCTTCACCATTTATCCCCCCATACCCTCCCAATGAACTTAATAAAAAGTTAAAATAAGAAAAATAAATAAAATGTTAAAAAAAAAAGATAAGACACTCCTTGGCCCCCACGCCCCCACTGGCGATGGCCCCACTCTCTTCTCTCCAAGTCTTGCTCCCTCTCTCCACGTCCTCTCCTCCCTTCTCCTGACCACTCCTCCCATCAGCCCCACCCCCCGCAGTGACCACACTCCTGGACTGGCGGAGACCGCTGGTCACCACCTCCAGCGGTCAGTGTGCAGTCCTCCGCCCCAGCCCCCAGCAGCGTTTGACACAGGGGACCCCTCCCTCCTCTGGGAAGCCTCCTGGGCACCCAGCTCCGTACCCTCCCTCCCTGGCTCCCCGCTCGCCCCTGTACCCCGATGACCTTCCCCTACTCCCCCTAAATAAGGGAGCGCCCTGCGGCCCCGACCTTCACCTACAGAACTCCCTCAGGGGTGGGTCTCAGTGGCCTCCGCCCTTTAAATCCGCTCTCTGAACGTCAGCTCCTCCCGATTTCTCTGAGGTCCAGACCTCGTCCAGACTTGCTACTGTTGGGTTACTGCAAACACGCACCTGCACCCAGGCGTTTGTGCTGTCTGAGTCTTTCTGTAGACTGATTCCCCCAAAGGTCCACAGCGCTGTCCACAGGGCACCTGCGCACCACTGTAAAAAGTAGCTCACGCCTCCCAAACGGCTTGATTCCTCTTCACATGGTTTCTTACAGCCTGTGGGAGTATACATTTATTTTATAATATGTATCTCTTCAAATATCATCTCTTCCTTGGCCCTTCTCCACTCTATCTACTGCTTTAGGTCTGGCACCTGTAACAAAGGTATATTTATATATACCTTTAACATATACACATAATATAAACTATGATATTAGACCAGAGCTGGCCCTGGCATGCAGTAAGCATGCAGTAAATATTTGTGGTATAGACAAATGAATGAATGAATGAATGAATGGGCAAAGTAGTAAATAATTACCAAGTAAGCAAGTGTTTGAATAATGGGTAAATAAATTAATGCAGGAACTCATGCATGATAAATAAAAGGTGATATACTATGACATACAAGTCGGCACTGGAAAGGAATGGATTATAGGGAGTCCTCGGGTTACAACAGTTTTGACATACAATGTTTCGAGTTTATGATGCTCACTCCCATAAAAACTTTTAAAAATTGAGACATGAGTATTTCGGCTTACGCCATTAGCATTGTACTTACAGACTATGTGGGCACACTAGTTTGGTTGCGTGCAGCAGAAGAATACATAGTACTGTGTACAATACAGTGTATTTATGCCCTTTTTCTGTGGCTTCGTGTGCTTTCAAGTTCTAGATTATGATTTTACAACTGTGTTAGGATAGGTAAGTGACTTAGTAAGTGTGTTTCGACTTACACCAAAATTCGAGTTATGTCACTGTTGTAGGAACGGAGCTGTGTCGTAACCCGAGGACCCCCCTGTACAGATATACACAACAACCTGGATGAAACCCGAAAGCATTAATCAGAGGGAAAGGAGCCAGACACAGAAGGGTCCATGCTGTTTGATTCCAATGACAGGGAATTCTAGGAAAGCCGGTCGCGGTTGCCGGGGGACGGAGCTGGAGGGAGAGATGGACGCAGAAGGGCACCACACCCTGTTGGGGGCGACGGAAGTGTTGTCCTGTGTCCTCAGTGCTGTGGCTGTGTCACCGGTACACACACCCGCTGAAACTCCTCCAATTGTCCACGTTACGTCAATGCAGTGTGTGGCACAGAACTCATACCTCAGTTAAGTGGATTTTTTAAAAAGAAATCAGCGAGTGAATGGAGGAGCCTTTGCTCTCACCATGCTTCCCCCGCCAGCCACGCCCCTGGGCCTCAGACCAGCGGGCGCACCTTAGGCCTTTGTTGTCCAGCTAGACCTTTTCCAGGGAGGTTGGAAATTGGCGTTTGTTTTGTGCCCACTGTGATCCAAGCACTTGGTCTATAGTTATTGCAATTCTTCCTCATATAGGCCTTGTGAGGTAGGCAGTGTTACTCCCATCTAAGAGAGACAGGCCCTGAGTCCCCAAAGAGAAGGGGACACCTCCAAAATCAGGCAGCGCACAATGGCAAGGCCAGCATGTGAACTCGGGCCTCTCAGAGCCCTGAGCTGTATCACAAGCTGCCTCCCACTCAGGCCCCTGTGGAAAGTCCGTGTGTGCGTGAGCACATGCACGTGTGCATGGGACCCTGTACGGGACCCTCATTTCTCCGGGAGGAAGTGTGGCTACTGCCAAGGGAACCAACTGTGTCTCTCAACGTGTTTGAGCCCCGCGAGAAGATGCGGGAGGAGCAGGAGCGAGTCCCGGATGTTGTCTCTGGAGCACGGGGCTCCCTCCGCTGGCGGTGCGCCTTCTGGGATGAGAGAGGTGGGGTTGGAATCGGGTCCGTTCTAAGCCTAAGAGTGGAGCTCGGGGGCCGTATCCACCATCTCAGCAACGTGTTTACATTGAATCTGGGGAGAGGCATCCAGAGGACACCTAAGTGTGGCTTTGCCCTGTAAGTCATAGCCTACCACCCACGTGTAAGGGAGGGGGAGGGGAGGCACAGGCATGCAGAACGCTGACACTTCTCAGAACTTAACAACGTTCAGGGCGCTGGGCCAGATGCTTGCACACACATCTCACTTGAGCCTACAGCACCGTGCCAGGTAGATAGGATTTTATTTTCCTTTTTTTTAAGATGAAGGACGGAGGCTCGGAGACATGAAGGAGCTCTATAAAGCGCGTAAATGGTACAGGATACATTCCTTTCCTTCTGCCAAGTCTTGTTTTTATCATAAAGGCCCCCTGCTGTCTTTAGCATGTTCCCAGTTTAGCATTTTCCCAAAGAAATGCACTGCCGATACATCTATTCACACCCCTATTCACTCATGTACTCACCTTTCGTATCTCTGTCTAATCCAACCACTGAATATTCATCAGTGCACTGAGCCACTCACATAATCAGTCACATCGCTGTCCATTCGTGCATGTGTCTATGACCCTACTAGACAACATCCTAACCAACTATTCAGCTACCTATTGGTCCACCGATTCACAAGTTTACCACCCAGCTAATCACCCACTCACACATATCTATCTACCAGTCCCCTACCTACTCATTTAAAAAATCATCCTATGATTTATCTATCCACCTAACCATCCCATCCATCCATCCATCCATCCTCCCATCCAAATACATAACCAGCCATATACCATCCATCATCCCATCCACACGCCCAGTCACCCTCTCATTATTCATTGATTTGTTCAGCTACCCAGTCATCTACATCCCATGTATACAAAAACACGCACATGTGGCGATGGTTCATTTCATGTGTCAAGTTGACTAAGCCGTGGTACCCAGATATTAGGTTCAGCGCCAGACTAGATGTTGCTGGGGAGGTATTTTCTTTTTTAGATGAGATGAACATGGAAGTTAGTAGATGTTGAGTAAAGCAGATTACCCTCCATAAAATGGGTGAGCCTCACCCAATCAGTCACAAGAAAACCTTAAGAGAAAACGTGCTGAGGTCCCCCAAGAAAGAGGGAAGTCTGAGGTCTGTATTTTTAAAGCAGCTTTGGTAGAACCTGGTGTCTGAAAAAGATAGTGATGGACCCCGTGTTTCTGGCTTGAGAGACAAGATTACTGCTGAGACCTAGGAGGTAGGAGAGAAAGGGAAGGCAGCGGGCAGCCCAAGTTTGACCACGTTGCATTGGTCACCTTGGGGAACCTCTGGGGGGACATTTAGCAGATGGAGACACGAGCAGCCGGAGACTAAGGAGCAGAGAACTGAGCGGAGAGGCTTGAGTCAGAAGGAAGGAGTAGGTAACAACTTTATACGAGCAGAGGGGCCCTGAGGCCATAAACAGACATCTATGGGGGAGTAGTGAGGGGGTCCCAGAAGACCTGTTGCCCCCTGGCTGGGATCCTGACCTCCCCCTCCTCCAGGCTCCTGAGAGGAATGTGGTCTCTACCAGGGGGCCCTCCAAGTTGCTCCCTCTTTCTCCGGGGTTCATGGAGGGTTCACAGGAACAGACGGACCCTGTAGGGCTCCTGCACAGATGGGAATGGGGCCGTCCCAGGCTCCGGCCAACGGGTGGGCCCCAGAGTTCCAGCTGGAAACCCCATTTGGGGGCTGCAGGGGTGTGTGTAAAACCACTCCCTGGGTGGGTCGGGCCTGTGCAGCTCAGAGAACAAACTGTTGTCTCTGCCATAAATCCCCCCGGCCATAAAGCCCCTTCCCCCCGGCCCCTTGGTTGGTGTGAGAAACTGAGGGCAGGGCAGAGCAGGGTGATGACCTCCTGACTTCAGGGCCACTGGCCTCCCAGCCCACCATGTCGGTCCTTTCAAGGCCCCCTGAGCCTGTGCAGGGCCCCAGCATTGAGGGACACCAGCCGGCCTAGGAGTCAGTAGGTGCCTTGGTTTCCCCTGAGGGCCTTTCTCCCATATCTCAGTTTCTTAGAGCACATTGTCTTTGTGAATCCCTGCCTTTCCTCTGGAGGGGCCTGGGGCGGGGGGGGGGGGGGCAGAGAAGAGGGGCAGTCGAGTGTCACAGGGAGAAAGAGAACACTAGCATGTCCCACCATCGTTGAACCTCACTGGGCCTCACCTTCCTCTCGGTAGAGTCGGGACAATGCTAGGAGCCACGCCCAGGGGCCGTGTGGACAGAGACACGGAACGTGGCTGTTGGCTGTGCGGGGGGGGGGGGGGGGGGGGGGGGGGGCGGGCGGAGAGCACGGGACCCGGTGCCGTAGAGCACCGCCTGCCGGAGGGCGAGCGTGCGCCCTTTCCTTGACAAAACGCCGAAAGGACGCTAAGATGCCGATCCCACGCTGTGACCGTGGAGGCAAGTGTGATTAATAACGATTTAGTAGATTGCCAGGGAAACGGCGGCACGATGTTGTTCGGCAGCACTCCGTTTTCCTAGGGGGTTGGACTAATTTATTTTATAAATGTGCGTGTGTGTCTGTAAAAACAAATGCACGTGGCACCGAGCAAAAAATGTGTCAGTAGCAAGGCAGCCATCTTCACACTCATCCTTTCCAGCTGCCCTGTTCCCAGCCATTATTAGCAGCTTCTGCATGTTCAGGAAAGCGCGCGCGCGCGCGCACACACATGTATAAGGACAGGAGTGACAGAATGACGGGCGGTTGAGGTCGCTGATTGGACGGTCGGCAGGATGCTGGGAAGCACGGCGGTGGGGAATGTGTAGAGGAAGCTGTAGTGCCCCCCCCACTGCGCGAGAGCGCCCCCTGCAGGACCAAGGCCCTCACCCCCGGGCTCGCAGATACCTGCGGGATTGGCAAGACCTTGATGTGCTGGGCGTGGCCCCTCACCTTCTCCCCCTGCCCGGCTAGCTCTCTTGGTCCTCAGAGGACGCCCCTCCCGTTCTGCAGGGGTGCGACTCTACAAACTCTCACCAGGGGTGAAATGGGACTGGACGCTGGTGCAATGCCTCAGGTGTTGGAGAGGTTGGGGAAAGGGGTCATTGTCACGATCCTGGGAGCAGAGGCTGGGAGGTATCAGTGACTATTGCAGGTGAAATGTGACAGTCACACGTTCCTCCTTAGAAACATAAAGAGGGGCTGCAGCTCATGCAGGGGAGGTTAGAGGAAGGGAGGACCTAGCTAGCGTTAACTGAGAGCGGGGCTTCCGAGAAGGCTGACTGTCCGGTGGGTCTGCCACGCCAGGGTCATAGTCCTGCTTGGAAGGAGCGGGACCCTGAGGGTGGGCCCTGGGGACCTGTGGGCCCCTTCCCACTCCTCCCCCTGTTTGTCCACTCAGCTGCCCCATGATGGCTGGGCCATCCACACCATCCACGCCTGGGTGCCCCGCTCTTTCCTTGGCTTTGATGATATTTGGTCCCACCTCTTGGGTGGTGCAGTGGAAAGAAAACCTTTGGCTCCAAACTGGGTTTGAATCTGTGCTCTGCCGTTTATAGTCATTCGCTGAGCATTTTCCATGTGCCAGGTACTGTTCTATGCGCTTTAGAAGTACTACCTCCCGCAGCCTCTTGGCGGGTGCATTGCTAACCCCGCCAAGGTCACAGAGCCGTCAGCGACGGAACCGGGACTCACGCCCATCAGCCTGGCCCCAGAGCACGGGCTCGTCACCACTGCCTCCCTTCCTTGGTCACCTCCCATGCTTCGCCCAGCTTCCATGGCGTTCGGTAAATGGGTCTGCACAGGATTTCCAGGCGTGAACTATCTATACTCCCTCTGAGCACCCAGAGTCCTACAGAGGGGCTGCGTGTCCTTCTTCGCGGTGGGAGCTGGGAGGTATAGAAATTATTCTTCAGAAGGAGTTGGCTCAGCACACCCCAGGACTACTGGACCCCTGAAAACATCACTGATATGAGGCCCCTAAAACTTCTCCTCCTGCTCTCTGTAAAACAGGTTTCTTACCAAAGCCTCCATCCCACTTGTCGGTTCGTCTCATGTGGTCTGGTTAATGTGCTGTTGCTTCCTGATGCAACGGCAGGCTGATATTCTACGTAATGTCAGGTTCCCCGGGAAACCGACCAGACTCTGGGATGGGAGGCTTGGGTGGGTGGGTGCATGGATGGATGGATGGACGGATGATGGGCGGGCATATGGAGGGACAGATGGAGAATAAAAGGAAGGACACTTCTTGGGTGTTTGGACAGGAGAGGTAACTCGCTGTCCGGCCAGGTCCGGGGAAGGGAGGCAGGTCTGAAGCAGCAGGCGACGGTGAATTCTCAGGTGCCGCTGCCTGCCTGCCCCGGCATGCCGACTGTTTCCAGTGTGCACAGTGACCTCTCCGAGGAGGGCTGCGATTCAACCCAGCTGAGCACTGAGCCCTGGGAATGGGAGCTCCAGAAACCCTGCACCCCAATTGACAGGCAGATGGGGTTGTCAAGCAGAGAGAGGGAGGGCTGCCCAGGATCAGGGCACAGACACCCCCCCCCCCCTCGGCTGAAGACTTTCATGGAGGAGGGATTATGCACATGACTATTTTTAGCCAGGTGAAATTTGTGGAAAGCAGACAGGGCCGAAAATGCAGCAGAAACGTGCTTTGAATTTACAGAGCAGACCTCCGTGGGAGAGGGGGGGGTGTGTGTGACGTGGAGGCTCCCTTTCTTAGAGGAGAAGGTAGAGGAAATTCGAGGAAAGGCGGGGGAGGGCTCATCCCCACTGGACACCCACCGCATGCTAGGTAGGATGCTGAGAGGCTGAGAAACGAGTTCTCAGCGTGGCCCCAACCCCAGCCGCCCCTCCACCCTTCCACATGCAGGGACCACCTGTACGGTACGACCGCGAAGAAAGCACAAGTTCCGATCAATAGAAATAACAGCAGCTGTGGACTGAACATCAGAGGGGCTGGCAAACTTTCTGTAAAAGGCCGGATAGTAAATATTTGAGGTTTGTGGGCCATATGGTCTCTGTCGCAACAACTCCACTCTGCCATTGTAGTGTGAAAATAGCCATAGACATAGGTGCGTAAATGGGTGTGGCTGCGTGCCAATAAAACTTTATTTGTATAAATAAAAGATATTTTGGGCTGGCTTTGGCTCACCAGCCATGGTCCACCCAAATGTCAACTTAAGGTTACAAAGCACTTGTAGCCTGTTTTTAAATATTAGCCCTGAACAAATTAAGGAATTTTTTAACCCCCACAAAATGCAAGGTGGTTCCCAGATCATTTCAGGACTTTTAAAAAATAGCAGTCCATTGAGCACCCAAGGCAGGGCAGTCCAGTAAGTCGCGTGGTAGAACTTGTCCTCTCTTAGTCCCATGGGGGGGGGGGCTCTGGGGTGGTATACAGGGTGGTCCGATAAAAGAGAGGCTGTCCAGAAAAATTCAAGTTTTAGATAAAGGACAAATAATGTTTTAATGTAGATATACCCATGCTTAAGAGTTCGAAGGAACTAGATAAAGTTCTTTGGAACGTGCTTACGCCAAGAAAATTATTTGTTGTGTTTCTGAAAACATGTTTATTTGCTAAGTCCAGCAATCCTAACAGTATGTGTAATCTCGTTTGAGGAGATTGTTGAACATCTGTCTCTACCGATGGCCCTTTAGGATTGCGAGGCAAGGGCCAGATGGAACTGGTGTCCCCAAACTTTTGTGGGTGGCCACCACCCACAAAAGCCCTGGGGCCAAAGTAGAAAGGTCACTTTTGGAGCAAGCAGACCCAAGGCCGTACACAAACTGCCCGGCACTTAGTGGGGACGCCGTAAATGGTGGTTATGGTTTTTATTCATTTGCAGTGTCTCGGTGTGTTTTTATTTTTTATTTTATTTATTATTTATTTTTTTACAGAGACAGAGAGTCAGAGTGAGGGATAGACAGGGACAGAGAGGTGAGAAGCATCAATCATCAGTTTCTCGTTGCGCATTGCGACACCTTAGTCATTCATTGACTGCTTTCTCATATGTGCCTTGACCGCGGGCCTTCAGCAGACCGATCAACCCCTTGCTTGAGCCAGCGACCTTGGGTCCAAGCTGGTGAATTTTTGCTCAAACCAGATGAGCCCGCGCTCAAGCTGACGACCTCGGGGTCTCGAACCTGGGTCTTCCACATCCCAGTCTGACGCTCTATCCACTGTGCCACCGCCTGGCCAGGCTCGGCGTGTTTTATTCTCTCTTTGTGAACCCTCTCACCAGCTGTGTGACCTTGGCCAAGCTCCCTAATTTTCTCTGAGCCTGCATTTCTTCACCTGTAACAGAGGGACAGGCAGGCACCTCCTTCTGGGGTTGGCGATGTGCATTAAGTGAACCAGTGCTTAGCATAGTGCCTGATGACTGATAAGTTCTGTAGAGATTTTTAGTAAGGGCGCAGTAACTCACTCCAGCGTCACAGTCATTCTCCCATGAATTCCTCCAAAGAATCAGAGGGGTGGCTATTAAGATCCCCATTTCATAGACCAGATAAGCTGAGGATCTGAGAGGTTGACAGAACTCACAGAAAATAAGCAGCAGAGATGGGATCTGAACCAGCCCCCACACACACATACACATATACATACACACATACCCTACAGCAGGGGTCCCCAAACTACGGCCTGCGGGCCACATGCGGCCCCCTGAGGCTATTTATCCGGACCCCGCTGCACTTCCGGAAGGGGCACCTCTTTCATTGGAGGTCAGTGACAGGAGCACATTGACCATCTCATTAGCCAAAAGCAGGCCCATAGTTCCCATTGAAATACTGGTCAGTTTCTTGATTTAAATTTACTTGTTTTTTATTTTAAATATTGTATTTGTTCCCGTTTTGTTTTTTTACTTTAAAATAAGATATGTGCAGTGTGCATAGGGATTTGTTCATAGTTTTTTTTTATATTCTGGCCCTCCAACGGTCTGAGGGACAGTGAACTGGCCCCCTGTGTAAAAAGTTTGGGGACCCCTGCCCTACAGTCAACAACAGGCAGGGCTGAGCCTGCGCCACACGGCCAGACCCTAGAAGGCAGACTGGGCTGCAGTTTGGCCCTGCAGCCTCAGACACTGGCCACCCCCACCTGCTGAGCAGGCTCCCAGTTGCAGAGCAGGTGGCCCTGCCTGCAGAACGGAGCGAGTGCATTTTTACCTGGGTCAGGTTGGACCGCTGGAATCAGACCACCCAGGGTTTTCCTGAGTGTTGTAGAGGAGGTGGGGGAGAACTTCTCTGCTCCTCAAATATCCTCTTTCCTCAGCCCTGAGCACCCCTCCCCCTGCCCTAGACAGGAGCCCTCCCTTGTGCATCAGGGTACGGAAGCTTCCTGACCTCATCCCCCAGGCCAGGACTAACCCACTTCCGGTCTCCCCCAACCCCCTGCTTCTCTCTAGCAGCACAGGGCACACTCAAAACCGGCCTGTCAGTTGTGTGTCATAATTCATGCAGCTGTCTTCACCACTGGGCTGTGCGCTCCATGGGGGTGAGACTCCGTCTCTGTTTCCTACTGGATCCCCAATGCCCAGCCTTGTGCTTGGCCCAGGGTCGGAACCCACGCCCCAGTTGTTGAATGACTGACAAAGTGAAGGTAACTCATGCTTTCCAGACATCACTCTGCCCGGAGCACTTGACCTTCTGTTTTCTTGTGGCATTGTCCCATCAGTTCTGTGAGGTTGGAACTAGCAGTCCTATTTCCCAGAGGAGGAAACTGAGGTTCAGGAGCACGGTCGGCTGCAGGAAGCACGAGGACATGGCAGTTAAGAGCGCGGCCCCTGCCGCGGCTTGGCTGCGCTGTGTCGCAGGCCAACTCCACATCTGTCAGACGGGAACAGTAATTGTGCCGACTTCAAAGGGCTGTTGGGAGGACTCAGAGGATGATGGAAAGTACCCGGCCCAGTCCCTGGACCGCGCACGGGCCATGTCCCTATAGTATTAGCGTGGTGACTTTTACTAACTCACAGAGCTAATAAGTGCTGGTGCTGCGATCAGGTTTTACGTCCGCCCCGCTACATCAAAGGGAAGCAAGACCAGAAATGGGCAGAGGTGGGAGCCTGGATCACAGTTCTTTTGTAGCTTCAGCCAGGTCTGGCCCCACGCTGGACCTTGTCCTAAAAAGAGAGGCCTGGGGCCAGCGTTCCTGACTCGGTGGAGCCGGCTGGCAGGGCCCTCGGGCAACGGGCTGAGGCCCCGCCTGGAACTGCAGGGCTGACTTAGGCCCCGCCCCCGGCTGGGGCTGGGCGAGGCACACGGTGCTTAGGCCTGTATGGGATAGGTGAGGAGAGGGACAGTCCAAGGTCCAGACCCGTCCGTCCCCAGAATAGCCATTCGTCCGTTCTCTCGCAAACCTGGAATAAAAGCTTGTTTCCCACTGGGAAAGGTGTAAGGCCCCGAGTGGGTGAGCCCTCCTGTGGGAGCCACGGGCCAGGTGGGCCTCCAGCTCAGCAAGCATTGTGGGGAAGACCCAGGCTCAGCACACCTGAGGGCCACCCAGGGCTCAGCACCCCTCCTCTCTCCTGCGGGGGTGTGAGCTGTGACCTCGGGTGGGGGGCTGCGGCAGCCTTTGGACCCCGGTTTTATCCACGATGTGGGTAGAGAGAAAGCACCATACTAGGCCGCCGTGGGGATGGGATAAAACTGCAGTAAGAGATGCTCCGGGCGCGCAGTCAGAGCCCCGTCAGGTCTAGCAGGGTCCCCGCCCTCCCGCTCCCAGCTCCGTCTCCCGGGCCCATCCTTCTAGGTCTCTCTCCCTTCCCAGCTCGTTTCAGGGCAGAAGTTGGAAGGAATTAGGAGACCATCTTGGAGGCAAGCCTTAGGCCCTGCAGAACGGACCCACGGCCAAACATAACATCAGATTATTAAAAATGTGGATTGTAAACACCAGCATAACTGGCCAGGATACAGTGGCCACCAGACCACAGCCCGGCCGCTCCTTACGCCCGTGGCCACAGCTCCTGCTGCCCCTGGGTCTGGGATGGACCCAGCTCCACAGGCACTGGGCACAGGCCGGTGTGTTTCCCCTGAGCTGACCAGGCGCCCCAGCCAAACCCTGTCCTCACAGGCAGGAGGCCCAGGGAACAGTTACAGGGTCTGTCCTCAGAGGGGAGAGGGCCTCCCACCCCACCCCACCCCCTGCCCTTGGCCGTCAGACAGGCCCTGAGAGGAGGTGGCCAGAGACCAGGCCCCTGGGGACTCTGACCCAGCAGCGCGCAGCCTGGCGCCCCCAGGTAACAGCTGTGTGAGCTTGGACCAATCACCTCCTCTCTTGAGACCTAGGGTCTTCCCCTAAAAACAGGAGGGTTTTTAAAGCCTGCCCCTCCCCAGGCTGTGGTGTGCAGGTTAGATGAAAGAATGTATTGAGAACAGAGCCTAGCAAAATCGGAGGTGGAACTGGGCCTCACAGTACCACTGGGTCAGCCCTGAGCGGGACAACTTTGAGGCCAGAGACCGTGGTACCCTCATTACTGGGTACCGTGGGGCCACGGGAATGAGCACTGTCGTTAGCACCCAGACGTGAGCAGCCTGGGCACCAGGGTGAGGGGTGGGCTTTGGAGCCAACAGCCCCGCGATGTCATAGATGTCACAGTTGTCACTGCCACCCCCCCACCCCCGCCAGGCTGAGCTGCAGAGCCCCCCCTGCAGACGTGATGGTACCCGGCCATATTTGCTCATGCAGTTAATTACCGCCGTGATTGCCGAGGACTGCACCGTGAGCTGCTCAGGAGCTCAGGGAGGACCAAGGCTGGGCCCCTGTCCTCCCTCGGGGCTGGTGTAAAGATTCAAGGAGGTGCATATGGATGGTGCCTGGCATTTGGCAAGTGCCCAACATGTCTGTCATACACTGATTACTGCCTGACCCTTGCCCACCCTTCCTTCCTCCCTCCCTTCCTTGCTCCCTCCTTTCCCTCCTTCTTTCCTTTTTATCCCTCCTCCCTCAGGCACGAATCAGACATCAGCGGGGGCGGGGGGGGGGGGTAAGCGGACACCTTCTCCCTTTCCCCTCAGCAAACAGGTGCCCAGCCCCTGTGGCAGGTGCAGACCAGGCTCTGCCTGGATGGAAGAGCCAGAGTCAGTGGCCACAACAGGAGAGAGGGTTTAATAAAACCACCCGCTCCAGTTACTTTCTTAAGAGCTAAAGTCCCAAGACCTCCCTTGCAGCCCTGAAGTCCCCTGCCCCTGAGCTGAGAGCACAGGGCTGGATGACTCAGCCGCCCTGGAAGCACTTGGTTCCCTCCCGGACCCCCGGGGAAGCCCCTTCTGGGGGAGGAAAGATGCTGATTGCACAAGCCAGGACTGGGACTCCCTCCCACCCCAGGGCTCCCCAAAGTCATGCCAGGGTCACGACCTCACAGAGAATGGAGCTGCGGGGCCCTTGTGGCCTGGCCGCACTGGCCAGCCTGCCTATGTCGCCACCCAGCCTGCTTGAAACCCGAGCCAGAGAGATAGAGCCCCGGCCAGCCAGCCAGTTATGTCTTAATGTAATTTAGCTGTAATCGCGGCATGTTTTCCTTTGCTATAATTAGTAAAATGTGGTTGTTTTGTGTTCCTGGAAGATGTCTGAACTGGAGCCAGCTCCCCGTAGTGTTCTTGACAAGCTCTCCCAAACGGGCCCACCAGCAACACAGGGGGTTTACCAACACTTTTTTATTTTCTCCCTCAACCTGAGTCCTCTTGATTCCTGAGTTGGGGGGGGGGTCTCTCCTCTGGTCCCCGAGGACAGCCCACCCACCCCCAGCTCAGCACAGAGTGGGTGCGCTTATAGGTGCTCCACAAACGTGGATGGGTGAGGGAACCATCAAACCAACATCAACAACAAAAAGGTACATAAAGAAGGAACTCCTTTATTGCGAATTCCACCAGATCCTGAAAGGGGGGGGGGTGCGCCCGCGCACTCAGGCACACACAGCTGTCCACATATGAGTGTCCTGTGATAACAAGCACAACCAGCTATGTGAGGGGGCTCTACCTGCCCGTGACTCTAGGCCTGTGTGTGACCCCCACCAGCAGCGCTGGAGCCCCTGTAAGTGTGAGTACTCTATGTGACTCGGGCCACCCACAGGGTACCAGAACTGACCCTGAACTCCCTGAGGACCATGTGGCAGGTTGGGGACAGGGCAGGACGTAGGGGCACCCACGTCCCACGGTCCTGCAATCCATTTTCGCATCCTCTGCCGTGGATTCCAGTTCGGCACAGCCCTCTGTCCTTTCCTCCATCAAACGTTTATTAGGCCCTACTATGCATTGTCCGTCACCTGTCACTCTTGGTGGCTCTCCGTTAGGTCTCCTTGTAGCGTCTCACTCCCCACTCATTCACTCAATGAGCATGTGTTAAATAATTACACGGGCTACACTTGGGGTTTGTTTTTGTTTATTTGGGGGGCTTTCCTTGACATGAACGATCAAGATTGACATGTTCGGCCTTTGTTAACATCTCTTGTAATGGGAGACATATTTAGGATAGGTTTCAGATTTTCTATTACTATTATGTGATCAGGAAGTACGTAAAATGAAGTGGTGATAGCACTCCCCCCCCCCATAAAGTTCTTGTGTGCAGTTCACGTCTGAAGTCCCTAGCACAGTGAGGGCAATCACTAGTTCACAGAGGTGGCAAAGCAGTGAGGCAGGGCCTGCACCCTGAGTGACCTTGGGACAGGCTCCTTAACTTTTCAGAGAGCATTTTGAACATGACTGGTGTGTAAGAGCATTAATGAATATGTTAATTCTGTGAGCATTACTTTTCAATGACCTGTAATTCTTGGAATGTGCCCTCCACCCATAAACCATGTCTCCAGTTGAGCCCCTCAAGTTCTGTCATTGGTGGAAATCTATCACTATCTGGGTGAACTGGATGCCCCATCAGAGGAATGCTGAGCTCTGGTTGGCTGAATGAGCCCAGACTCTGGACATTCTGATTGGCTGGAGCATTAGTGGGCGTGACCCCTTCTTGGGTGGGCGCACTTAGCAGCAATTGTTGGGGAGTGACACCAGGCGGTGGATTTACCTGGATTATTATTCCCTTTCTCTTTTCTCAGTACACCTCCCAGTGTCCACCTCTATGGTTTCTGCAGATACATTCCTCGGAAACTCACCTGTCCACACAAAGTTCATAAATGGGGTATTAGACATCCACGGGCACTCGGGTGATTGAAGCGGGCAGGTGCTGGTGTGCGTGGATGGCGAGCGCCACATTCTCACGTTAGGCAGGAGAGTGTTCTTGGGGACCTGGCACCAGGCTCTTGCTCGTGGGAGGAGCCTCCAGTCCTTCTTGCAATAGGCACTTCCCTTCATGGGCCGGCTTTTTCACTCATTCTTTACTCGCTAGGGCTTAAACACTGGGTCGAGCTCTGGTAGATATTTAGAAGAGACGCAACAATAAGTCAGTGATACTGAGAGGAATTTACAATATGAAACAACATTTAGAGGCAATCTACTGAGTATGTGAAAGCATTCTTTACCGCATGTATAATCATAGAGCTCTCCATGTAAACAAGAAAGTGAAATTGTTCTTTTTTTTTTTTTTAATATTTGTCTAGAGGATTTATTAAAACTTTCAAGGTAACACAATAGTGATGTCATTTTACATATCAAATACATTCATAAATCTTTTTTTTTTTTCTGAAGCTAGAAACGGGGAGAGACAGTCAGACAGACTCCCGCATGCACCGACCAGGATCCACCCGGCACGCCCACCAGGGGGCAACGCTCTGCCTCTCCAGGACGTCGCTCTGTTACGACCAGAGCCACTCTAGCGCCTGGGGCAGAGTCCAAGGAGCCATCCCCAGCGCCCGGGCCATCTTTGCTCCAATGGAGCCTCGCTGCGGGAGGGGAAGAGAGAGACAGAGAGGAAGGAGGGGGGCAGGGGTGGAGAAGCAGATGGGCGCTTCTCCTGTGTGCCCTGGCCGGGAATCAAACCCGGGACTTCTGCACGCCATGTTCTCCTCTTTTGATAAAGATTTGTAAAGGTGGTTATTAGTACTGAGAGTATGAGAAAACGTCCGCCGCCCCCCCCCACCCCCAGTGTTAGTGAGAATGTAAATTGACTCAAGATTTTTGAAAGATAACTGAGCAAGTTCACATCTAGAATGTATCTTGAAGGAAGACTTGGGCAAACACAAAGATAGGAATTTTGTTATGGCGTTTATAATAAGAAATTTTGTTTTGGCGTTTATAATAAGAAATTGAAACTAATACAAATGAACGTCAAGAGAGGATTAGCTAAATAAATTATGGTAAATATTCATTCATTGAAGAAATTTGCATCTAGTATTAGTAGAGATGAAAGAGACCTAAGACAAAATAAGGTGAAAAGCAAGTTGTAGAAAGATCTACAGTGCACATAGCATTAAGAAATGTACCTATAATAGATAGCATATATAATGTAATGTACATATAATATAACATATGTGTAATATAATATCTTAATAAGTTATTACAAAAGGGTATATGCTGCCCTTGATCTTTAGATGGGATGATTTTCTTAAGTCAATAAACTACATTTTAATTTTAGGTTCACAGCAAAATGGAGTGAAAGATACAGAGATTTCCCATATACCCCTGTTCCCCCAAACAAGCTCCGCCTCCTCCATTATCGGCACCCCCCCCACCAGGGCGGGGCTTTTGTTACCTTGACGAACCTCCATTGCCACATCATCCTCACCGAAGTCCATAGCTGACATCGGGGCTCAGTCTCAGTGCTGGAGCTTCTGTGAATTTGCACAGATGTGTAACGACACATATCCAGCATTATAGGTTTGTCCGGGGTCATTCCACAGCCCTAAAAATCCTCTGTGCATTTTCTCAGAATATTTACCGTGTGTCTGTCGTGCTTATAATCATGATAATAATAAATAAATAGGCCTGACCTATGGTGGCGCAGTGGATAAAGCGTCGACCTGGAATGCTGAGGTTGCCGGGCCTGCCCAGCAAGGCACATATAGGAGTTGATGCTTCCTGCTCCTCCCCCCTTCTCTCTCTCTCTCTTCTCTAAAATGATAAAAATTAAAAAATAATAATAATAAATAAAGCAGTAAAATGCAGTTAATGATATATTCAAATTCTAGGATGCACTTTTAATGGGTTGCTTCAAAATGTGGTCTCTGCAAACCTGGTAAGAAACAGCCCAGAACATGTGCAGAGTAAGAGTTAAGCTCCAAGTGAGCGCCCTGGGTGGGAAGAGCCTCTGAATGTGAACTTGATGACTTGTGTTTTGGCGCTCGGATGTCTTTTGTTTGTGCTTCCATCCAAGTTGTCCTCTGCGTCCAGATACAGGAGGTTCCATTCGTAAGGGGAAATGAAGCTGGAATTTGATGGTGGGGCTTCGTTAGGATCAGGCGACAGGACCCAAGAGAGCGGAGGGTGTTGTAATCGGGCTGGGGGGACAGGAGGCCGAGAGCAAGAGAAAGCGTGGGGGAAGGGGAGGGACAGAGGATGGGAAGGAAGGAGGAAGATACTTTTCAGTAAGTCAGAGCAGAGGGGAAGCCACACCACACCTTTCCAAGCTGGTGTGGAAGAGAGGGTCCCACTGCTGGGGAGCCCACCAGGGCCAAAGAGCACCCCAAGCTGTCCCTACAAAGGACTCCCCCAAGTTCTTATTTCTCAAACATGGCTCTCGCCAGGTAATTTTAAGACTTTTGCTAGCTTCCCGTTGCTCTCAGAGGAAAGCCCAAACCACTCATCCGGATACTCACAGCCCTCACGGTGTGGCCCAGAGTTCCCCAAACTTGTGTCCTCATGCAGCTGCATTGGCTGCACCCAAATCCTTGAATGCTCTCAGCCTTTCCATCAGTTTCCTCCGCCTGGAAGCGTTCCCAATGCTCGACACCCTGAGGTGAGTCATCCCTCTCTCCGGAAGGACAGAACCTTCTATTAACCTGCACAGTGATTGGGACATTGTGTCCGCCTCCTCCCCACACTGCCACGGACCGTAGAACATTCATTCTGACACCCCTGATGGCAGCCCGGGCCACAGACGTGTGCTGTGTGGTGTGGAGTCGGTCACCAGCTCCCGTCTCCTCCACGTGCCCCGCAAACAAGCCACACCCATGGCCACTCATCACCACCACACATGGACCACAGGTTTGAGTAGGTGACAGAGGTAGTGGGGACACACCAGATGACACTAACACTGGCTCTTAGTTACTGCACGCTTGCTGCGTGCCAGGCACATTTCTAAACACTGCATGGGAATCATCTCACTTAATCTTTACCAAGAACTTTATAAAGCTGGAGCCACTGTGAGCCCTGTTTACAGATGATCACGTGGAGGCTGGGAAGGTTAAATCTTTGCCCAAACACACAGGTGTGGAGGGTGTGGCTGGGATTTGAACCCCAGCTGTCGGACCCTACAGCCCACACATTAGACTCCATCATATTCTACAATAACCAAAAATGATCTTATTTCTTGTTGCAAATTAATAAAATGACCCTGAAAGGGTCATTGTAAAAAAAAGAAAGAAAAAAGCCATAAAATATTTTAGGAAAAAAGAATGATTAGGGTGGGGAAAGTTTTGCTCTACCAGATTTTAAAAGGCATTCTAAAGTCACCACTTAAAATGTGGGATTGAGTCCGAGGCCACAGACAAGCGTTAGTAAGAATAGAATCATCTCACAGAGAGGGTGATTTACCTCTACAGCATCTCAAAAGACAGGGCTGGGTGGGGATCATGACCACTGTCAGCCCTTTACGGATGTGGGAACCAAGTCCCAGAGGGGAGGGTGGGTCACACTCGACAATCAGGCCCTCTGAGGGGGAAATGTGTGAAGTCATGGAGGGAGGGGTCAAGAGAACTAAAGAGCAAAGACAAGAATTGTCCCCTGGGGGTACAAAGGAGCATGCGACCAGCCAGGAGTAGACGCTGTTCTAGGTCCTGCATCCTTGGCAGGCATCACTAATCCATCTCCGCACTCCTCCTGGCTGAACCAACACGGCCTGAAATTCTTACTCACACAAAGCTGAAGGACTGACTCAGGAGATGAGAAGACTTGCCATCTTCGTCTTGGTCAAACCACCTTTTCTTGCAGATGGGGACCGGGGCTCTGGGACACCAGACTGTGGCTGGAGCCCTCCAGCAGTCAGCCAGATGCCATCTCATCATGTGGAACCGTAAACCAGCTGGGGCCACCCTTCCCTCTAATCCCCAGGCATGGTCACCCCAGCCCCACGCCACGTGGCTGCAGGAAGTGTGGGGCCCTCCTGAATGCTTCTGAGGAGACCCAGGGTGGGTGGGTGCCTGCCTCTCCCTCCACTGCCAGCTGCTCTGTCACTTCTGCCATTACAACAGCCTCCAGCTGCTGACCCCTCTCCCCGCACTGTTCCCCAAGCAGAGACACGGCCCTCTCGCCTTCATTCCCCAAAGCACCCAGAATCCAGGGCTTTGGCCATGACCGGGGGACATTCCTAATGAAGAACAAAATTCAATTTAAAACTAGAAACACTCCCAGAGTTTCATCCCAACAAAGGGAATCTCTTGAATGTTTCTTGGAAGTCCCTTCTCTCCCTCTCCCTTTATCCCCCCAAACCATCACTCCTACTTTGGGGCCAGCTAAATGGCAGTTTCCCTGAGAAGGGACAGAGGGAGTGCGGGCACTGTGACAGTGCTGGTGCAGGCACAGAGCCTCACCGCGGGCAGCTGCCTCCTCCACGCCGCTGGCCAAACTGTCCCCACTGTCCTGCTCGCCCTCCTCTCCGACTGCTTTTCCTTCCGAGTCTCTCGTCGCCCTGCCCTCCGGTTGGGTTTTCTTTCCTGGGGGACTGTCCTAGGCCGAGGGAGGGGCCCTGCCTCCAGGCCTGCGCTGGCCCCTTGCAACGTGTCATCAGGTTGGGTTGCGTCTGCAGGTTTCTTTGGCCTGCCCAGACTGACTATCTGAAATGTTTCCGATTTATGCTTTTCCCTCAGATTAAAAAAAAAAAAAAAGTCTTAAATTTGTTTTCCAATTTGGGGGAAATGGAAGCGTTCACACAAATATATTAATATCGATATTTCTGATTTTGCTTTGGAAAAAAAATAATAAAGTCAGAGGCTTGGACCCACGTGGCAACAAGCGCCGAGAGCTGATAGCAGCTACCACCCTAAGATGTGCCCCTGAAGTTCACCACAATCCCCACCGTTCCCTATTGCCTTACACTTGGACCCCTCGCCTACTTACCTTGCTCAAGCAGCCTGTATCATATGGGCTGTGGCCCCAGCGCATTTGCGGTGTGTGCCCTGGTCTGCCTCTGCCTCTCTAACTGAACCGTGAGCCTCGGTTACTCACCTGCACAAAGGGGGTGCAAGCTCAGAGCCCCTGCCCCGCAGGCTTGCTGGGAGGATTCAGCGCGGTCATGTGTAGCCCTGGCCTGTGCCCAGAGGTGCACAACTGTTAGTTCTCATGCCCACAGCCCCAGCCTGACCCACCCACCATCTCTCCCCATCTTCAGGGTGTGTTGTCCACGCTGAAGGCAAACTTAGCTACTCCAGCGTCCCTGCAGAAGTCAGAGAACTGTAAAGAGTCAACTCTAACAAAGTAATAAAATGGACCCGGGCTGGACCTGGCACCGGGGCGCCGAGCGGGAGGCATCCAGTCAGGAGTCTCCCCACCATCTCCCCGAGAGTCTCGAGGCCTCTGCGCCCCCTCCCCCTCTGCTTCCTTCCACTTTTCTCAAATATTGGGACTCCGGGGAAAACAGGCAGCAGAGTGTAGATAGTAAGAGTCACAAGTTCTGGAGGCAGACAGGCCTGGGTTCAAATGAGTTAGCTTGGGCTAGACAGTTGGCCTCGTTGAGCCTCAGTTTCCCCATCTGTAAAATGGAAATCACACTAGAAACATCCTTGTTGGGTAGTTTTAAATATTAGGTGAGCTCACGTGTGCAGAACACTGGGGTTGTACCCAGCACATGATGCTACCTAATAGCATAATTATTAAAAGACCCTGCTGAACTTTTTTTTTTTAAAGTTTGCAACCATTTTCTTTGGTGGTCTTGGACCATCTCAGCCCTAGCTTCCCACCTCTAGTTCCGATCCCAGCCACCATCCCCTACCTCAACGGCCGACTCTGGGGACACTGGGCCCTCAGCTCTGGCCAGGCCTGGGATGAGCACTGGTTGGATTTGGATGCTGGTCCAAGCCCTGCCGCTGACCAGCTGGGTGACCTTGGGTCAGTCATTTCACTTCTCTGGGCCTGTTTCATCATCTGTTCAGTGGGAAGGATGGCACCATCTACCTCCTGGTGGGTGTTATGGTGATTGGTACATGGACTCAATAAACCGTGGCTTTTATCACTCAGTTTAGTTGGGGTGAGCATTTTGGTTTTGTGTTTTAAATCATGTTTTGGGGAGTGGTGGGCGCCCTCTAGTGGTGGAGCCCCACAAGGAGGGGTGCCTTCAGCCTGGGGGTAGGAGGGTGACGCAGGGAGGAAACTGGGGACCAGATCTCACAGGTGAACCTTCTGAAGATGGGGGATGAGTCTCAACTCAAGGCCACGACAGCTGGACCTGGGACCAGTGATCTGTGAGCTGGTTTGGCAGGGAGGACACAATGGAGGGGCCCAGGTTAGCCCCCTGGGTAAATGTCCTGCAAAGAAAGAGGGGTGTTCCCCACGAAGGTAGGCGACAGGCAAGAGAGGGAGCCAGGGCAGCTCTCCTTCCTCTTCTCCTGCTAGGGGCACCCTCCCCATCGCCCTCGGCTCCGTTCTACAGATGGAGGAAGGAACAGCCCCACGGAGCGGAAGGGTCCCTCCGAGGTCGCACAGCGTATCCAAGGCAGAACGCAGACCAGAACCAGGATGCCAGGCCCAGTGCTCCCTGCCCTACGAGGTCAGCTAGGCCGAGCCCGGCCGTGGGGAGCAGAGGACATTTCATTGAATCACAGAGCGAAGCTTCGAAGAAGAAAAAAAGCAGCAGCCGGCGGAGTTCCCGGGGCTGGAGCGCTGCCCAGCTGGTCCCAGGGCTCGGGGAGGGCGGGAGTGACGCAGCCTGGGCCCACGGCGGTCTCGGGAGCACCATTCGCCGGGAATCGTCCCGCGGAGGCAGCCAGCACTGTGGAGGCTCCGGGAAGGACAGCTGAGCCAGCAGCGCAGGCTGCCTCCGCGGGGGCTCGGTGCGTGGGGCACGGCGTGCGCTCGGGACCCCTCCGTCCCCGCGCCGGAGGGAACCCCACAGCCCCACCCACGTCCACACAGACACACAGAAGCACCCGTGTCCAGCAGAGGCCGGGTGCCGGGTGCCTGGGTGGGCGGCAGAAGCCTGCTCAGCAGGGAAGGGGTCAGCCTGGAGCAGGGAAATCCCCGAAGGCCCATTGAGAGGGGGCGGCCACAAGCAGGAGTCCAGGCCCAGCTGCCTACCGAGGCCAAGGACCCAGGCCGTGGACACAGCCAGCTCGCTTCCCCCGCTCCGAAGGGCCCCTTCCTGTCCTCCGAGCTGGGATGCCTCGCCCACGGTGTGTCCTAATAGCTTTCTCACGCTTTATAGCTCAGCTGAGACTCGTACAGTCTCTGCTGATCTTCCCAGCCTACAGATGGAAAAGGTGAGGCTCACAGAGGGGAAAGGTCGGCCAGGCTCTAGGAGCCATGTCTGCCCCGTGCAGCCGTCCATCACCCTGGGTGTCCGGGGAATTGGGCTGATGGGAAGGAGGAGTAGGCTGCGCAGGCAGAGAAGGCCGCAGGCCCCCAGGACCGTGGGGAGATGCCAGCACCAGCCCCCACCCCAGCAGTGACCAGCCTCCAGCTCCCAGTGAGCACCGTCCCGGAGCAGGTGGTGACAGAAGGCAAGCAGGTTCCGGCACTAGCTGGACAGGAGCCCGCAGCCTGACCACCACCTCCTGCACCTGTTCTCATCCTGCTAGCTGCACTCGCCGAATCCTTCAAACGGTCCTCTGAGGGAGTGTTTCCAGTGGCTCCACTTAGGGGCAGGGAGATGGACACCACTGGGAATGGGCCGAGTGGGGATTTGAACTCAGCCCTTCTGGTCCTTGAAATATAATGCCCATTTATGACGCATGAAAAACATATCGTGAACGTTAGTTGTTCTGGGGGGCCTGGGAATTTGGGGTCGAGCGGAGGTGATATCACCAGAAGGACACCTCGGGGTGGGGGGGGGTGAGAGACCTCAGACAACAGCCAGCCACGGAGCGCTCATCCCAGCCAGCACCTGGGAGACCAAGGGGAAACTGAGTCAGGGGAGGGCTCTGGTTAGGAGTCTGGGGTCCCAACTCACAGCTCCAATCTGGTCCCCTCACCAAAGCCCTCTGGATGCAAAGGAGAAGGGAGATGGGAGGTCAGTCCCGTGGCCAACCTCGATGGGGCAGGCCCAGCTGGGTGCCATCAGGAGGAGGAAGCAGGAAACCAAGGCATCTCTAAGACGGGCAGCCCCACTGGCTACAGGGAGGCTCAGAGAGGTCAGACCTCAGGGCTGAGAGGCTGAGACCACCCGTGGCCCCCGCCCAGCCCGGCCTGTTTCTTTAAGAGGTCTGGCCCTTTAAGAAGAGAGCAGGGGTCAAAACTGTCTCCTACTGTGTGCCACCCCCAGGGGCTGCTGCAAGACTCCCGACTTTCACACCCGGGCAGAGGTGGGGATAGGAAGCGCCCCCTGTCCTGTTCCTTCCTTGACCTCCATGCCACCCCCTCCCCTCAGCCCGCCTGAGTCCCCCCACCCAGCCCCAGGTCCCTGTGCCTGGTCCCAGCCCCTCCGCAGCCCGGTCATCCCATCCGCTCTTGATCCTGTTCCCTGGCTGGGACTCCTGGCTGGGGCTGCCACGGCCCTTCCCTTCCCACTCCGTGCTTGGCAGAGGGGCGAGTGTCTGTTCTCAAGCCGGGGCCCAGGGGGCCGGCCGGGGCCAGCAATGCAAGGGGAGGTGGAGGGCAGGGCTGTCCAGAGGGAACCCCCTTCCTGAGCAGCTGGCCCCACCCACCACAGGCAAAAGGGGGACCAGCCCGCATCTGAGGCTGGAGAGCATCTATCTCCACAGAAGACCGAACCAAGTAGCCAGGCTCCTAGAGAAACCAATGAAGCAAGGAGAGTCCGTTCCCGTAGTAACGGAAACCCCATCTGCCCAGCAGGCTTGGCCTTCCATGGCGGGAGGGCACTGACCAGGGGCACTCACCCCGAACCGCCCTTTACGGGTCTGACACCGCCCCGTCTGCACGGGTACCTGCCCGGACCGACCTCACGCTCGCCCCCAACTAGGAGAACGAGTTAGAACCTGGGCTTCGGAGTCTGACAAATGCTCGTCCCTACCCTGGTTCCACAGCTTGCCACCTGCCTGATCTTGACCAGGTCACATCACCTCCCCGGTCTTCCTTTCCTCGTGTGTAACATGGGGAGAGTGGGGCCCACCCTAGGGGGCTGTCCTCCCAGAGGCCTGGCACGCAGAGACCGTGCTCAGTCACTCACATCCCTCTTCGTGTGGCCGCCGCCCCGCACGCCCACCGGTCCTGGTGGAGCCCATGGGGGGGTTCAGGACCCCTGCGGCGGCCGGCCCGGCCCGGCCCGGCCTGTCTGTGCCCAGCGGCAGCTCAGCGGGCCGGAGAAGCCACACGGTAGCTTCTCACAGGAAGAGCAGCAGACCCTCACCCCAGGCTGCCTAGGACCCCGCCCGGGGCCTCCCCACACTGTCGCCCCTGGAATCCGAGTGAGGTGGAGAGGGACCACTGACTGGGGGGACGGTCCTCCCCAGATCTGAGTCAGACGGCCCCGGGGCAAGCGTCTGCCCGGCACTCTCCGCAGGACGACCTTGTTCCTTCTGCGCCCCGCTTTTCTGTCTGTGATGCGGAGCGCGGGAGGGTCCCCGGAGACTCCGGCGTGGAGCTGGTGTGCGAGCTTGGCCGAGCGCAGCCAAGGGCTGCAGATTCGGGCCTCGAGGCTGCCCTCGCCTTTGTTTGCTTTATTGAGTAAAAGAAAATACTTTGAACATTTTATGGGGACTTGGGGAGGGGAGGAGGGGTCAGAGAGAGGCTTCATCCAAGAGAAACAGCCTCCAAGGAGGATCCTGCCAAGAAAACCCAAGGGCGGGGGCCGGGAGGGTTCTCCACTGAGCACGGCCAAGGATGGAGCCTGAGGAGACAGGAGCCGGGGGAAGGCCAGAGCCCTGTGCCGGCACAAGGGACCCCGCGGCCGTGGGGTCTCCCCAGATAGCAGGCCAGCTTGTCCGCATGCCCCGTCCTGTACAAGCCTCCTTTCCTGCTGTGGCCTCTGCCCCAGGGGCCCCACCCCGCCCAGAGCCCCCCGCTCACCCACTCACTTCCACGGAACAAGTTCATTCATTCCCCCTCGCACGCCTGGACCCGTGCCCTCATGAGCTCAGGCAGCCACGTTCATTCGTTCATTCGTTCATGCACTCATTCATTCCCTCACTGGTTCATTCATTCATTCATTCATTCACTCACTCACTGGTGTGTGCACTCAGAGGTGAGCAGTCGCAGACCTCCCCTCAAGGCCATTTCGGGTCAGGACAGGACTTGCTCTCTGTGGGAGAGCACCCCCTGAGGCTGCAAAGGCCGCCCGGGGCAGCTGCCAGTCCTCGCAGACAAGGGGGCATCTAGACAGGCAAGGGCAGAGCACCAGGTACGGGAGGGGGAGGAAGGGGCCGTCCAGGAGAATGGCAAAGAGGTGGACAACAGTGTGCTGTGTTTCAGAAGGGGCGGAGGGGACCGGGAAGGGGGCTGGGCTCATCACGCATGAAGCAGGGCACCTCGCAGGGTCTCCAGCAGCTGCTGGGGGCCCGCGCCCCTGAGCCGGGCGGGCCAGGATTTCCTGGAACTCCCCAGCATTCCATGGGGCCTTCTCCCTCCAGCTGGGTCCAGGCCCTTGCTTCCCGGGGGACTGGAACCGGCCTTCAGCGGGGTCCCTCCCCAGCAGCCTGGGAAACCCTGGTGTGCCCTATCTCCCCCAGCCCTCAGGAAACCCCAGCGCTTCCTGCCATCTGGGTCTCAGAGCTAAATGCCTTCCTCTGGGCTCCTGTCCTCAGAGGCCTTGGGTCTTGAAATTCAAGCTCAGAGACTGCCAGAGCTGCCTGAAAACTTGCTGAGTATCCTTCTGAAGGAGGAGGAGGAAGAGAGAGAGAGAGAGAGAGAGAGAGAGAGAGAGAGATTGAGATTCCAGGAAGAAAAGAGGGCCTGGAAAATGGGCGAAACTAGCTGTGTGTTCCCATGGCTCTTCTGTAAGCTCCTGCCAGTCCCCTGCCCCAAGGGGTGGCCCTGCCACAGCCTGGCTCCTTCAAGGTGGGAGCCCCCGTTCCAAGCTATGAGGGGGTCTTTCAACCCAGAGCAAGATTCTCCCCTGAGAAGTCACACAGGCCCTCTGCCTCAACTTAATGCCCATAGGTGTTAAAAGCTCCCGGGTCACCGCTCCTGCTGGGGATACTGGCTGCCCCCCAGAAATGCAGGGAAAAGGCCCAAGATGACAGATGAGCTCTCTACTTTCTGTCAAAGCGGGACAGAAAGAGGAGGGTCTGAATGCAAGAGCCGACTCCGCCCTATTTACTGAGTGATCTGGGCTCAGTCACGCAACCTCCCTGAGTTTCAGCGTCAGTGGAAATGACAACAGCGATGAGAATAAGAGTCACATTTATCGAATGTTTACTGTTTGCCAGGCTCTGGCTAAACATACATGACCTCTATTAATCCTCATGACAAGTCTGTGATGTGGGTACTTCTATGATCACCACTTTACAGATCAGGAAACTAAGTTCAAAAGAGGTCAAGTACCTTGCCAAGGTGATCCAAGCACAAAAAAAAAAAAAAATAGAAAAGAGGATTTCAATCCAACCACTCCTGTTGTGGAGCGGGCAGACTGGGCTGCGATGCTTGCTGTTGAAACATTGTTTCCATGCCTCCACCAAACAAATAGGGGACCATGTCTTACTGGGCACTGTGCACAGATAAACCTTGTATCTGCTGTCCCCAGCTTTCGGCCCATTGAGTGAGACTGATAAGTAACCAATTATACATAATGCAACAGTGACCATTGTTATAATGAATAGATTAGGAGCTGGGTGTATGAGTCAGGGCATTCAATGGTCAGCTGCTTCAACAAATAACCCCAGTGTTTCAGTGGCTTCTCAAGACATGGCACAGTCAATACATGGGCAGGAGCTTCTGCTCCATGGGTCATTATGAGATCCAGGCCTCCTTGGAAGCCTCCCCTGGATGTCAGCCAACAAGTCAGAGAGAGGCGTCACGAAGGACCACGTGGAACATTTTATAGCCTAGTCTAGAAATCACATCCCTCACTTGCCCATGTTCCGTTGGCTAAAACCAGTCACACCGCCCCGCCTAACCGCACGGGAGACTGGGAGTTGGGGAGCCAGGCCGACGAGTATCTAGCAGGTCTATGCCGCAATCGGGGGTGGGGCAGAGGAGAAGGTAGCTAGCCCCATCTGGTTGAGCCCGGAAGCTTCCCAGGAAGTAGGAACGGAAGTGGTAGCGAAGGAGGTCCCTGGGAGGGCACCCCAGGCAGACAGAACTGCGTGTGCAAAGAACGGTGGAAGCTCACCCATCCAAAACTGCTGTGCAAGAACTCTGTAACAGTCTGTCATGATTGAGTAACTTCCTAAGAAATAGAGGGAAGGAAGAAGGTATGTTAGGTCAGATCGCCCAGAGCCACCCAGCTGAGTACTGAGGGCAGGTGGTTTACTAAGGACCTGCTTTCCCTGAGAGGGAGGGAGATGAACACGGGGAAGGCAAAGAAGCCAAGCGAGGCCCCAGCCTCCGTTTGTAGACAGAGCCATGGACACCGGGCTTTCCTGCTCCAGCCCAGCCAGTCTCGAGCCAACAGCGCCCTGCCACGGGGACGGGGCACATAAGTTCTTGGGCCCGACCATCTCTCCACATCTGGATGAAACATCTGCAGTCCTGGGCAACCCTGCAGAGAAGGTGCAGGCTCAGGCTGATGGGCAGAGAGGACACAGGAGCCAAGCGAAGGGCTCAGACAGACGGGCAAAGGGAACCAGGGACCATCTGGGCAGAGCAGCAGCAGTGTGACGGTGTTGGGGACAGAGACAGAGGAGCACCCCAAGGGGAGCGGGACCTGCGACGGGGCTGGGGTTTGGCAAACCCCCATAGGTAATGAAGCCTTCACCTAGACCAGGGGTCGGGAAACTTTTTGGCTGAGAGAGCCATGAACGCCACATATTTTAAAATGTAATTCCGTGACAGCCATACAACGACCCATGTACCTTACGCATTATCCAATAAAAATTTGGTGTTGTCCCGGAGGACAGCTGTAATTGGCTCCAGCCACCCACAACCATGAACATGAGTGGTAGGAAATGAATGGACTGTAATACATGAGAATGTTTTATATATTTTTTAACGTTATTATTTTTTTTATTAAAAATTTGTCTGCGAGCCAGATGCAGCCATCAAAAGAGCCACATCTGGCTGGCAAGCCATAGGTTTCCAACCCCTGACCTAGGGCCTCTGCTACTGGAGGCAAGTGGAATCGGGGGGGAAGGCTGTGGACACAGAACCTGAGCTCTTACCCGGATTCTGCCCCTAGGTGAGCACGTGGTGACCCTCTGCGGTCAGCAGCCTCTGCCTGTCAATCAGAACAAGCACACTAACGTGGATGACCGTGCTAAGGAGTGAAGGTGGGGCAGGCGTACACAGTAGGCGCTCAATCATGGTGACCATCCTGGCCGCTTGCTCCGTGAATCCACACCCGGAGCCTCGGGGGTCCCCCAACAGTGTGACCTGCACAGGTTGTGAGGGAAATACTTAGCTTGTGTCCCAGCGCATGACCTGATTCCTACCTGCTCTCCAGTCCTGACGGCCCCAGGAGGAGGGGAAGGGAAGCGCTCCGTCCAGAGCCTGACAGCCTGCCCCACGAGGTGAGGCGTTCCTCCTCTCCTGCCACCCCACCCCCACCCCACAGTGACTCAGGATCTTCCATTGCCACACCTTACCGCTCATTTGGGCCACAGTTAACATATGGGGAAACTGAGGCCCAGAAAAAGGAAGGGACAAGGCCCCCTAGTTCCCAAAACAGGACTGACAAGTAGGTTCCACCTCATGTGTCAACCCTGGTCAATTGGTAGCGGCTGCCTGAGGCACGATCATAAGATCTCAGGAGTTTTATTTGGGCTCAGTGGGAAAGAACTGCAGGATTGATTAGTCATGTCTGCCATGGATGGCGTCTAAAAGGTATATATAGAGTATGTTGGGGGCTTTTGTTTGTTTTTTTACAGAGACAGAGAGAGAGTCAGAGAGAGGGATAGACAGGGACAGACAGACAGGAATAGAGAGATGAGAAGCATCAATCATTAGTTTTTCATTGCGCATTGCGACACCTTAGTTGTTCATTGATTGCTTTCTCATATGTGCCTTGACCGCGGGCCTTCAGCAGACCGAGTAACCCCTTGCTCGAGCCAGTGACCTTGGGGCCAAGCTGGTGAGCTTTTGCTCAAACCAGATGAGCCCACGCTCAAGCTGGCGACCTCAGGGTCTCAAACCTGGGTCTTCAGCATCCCAGTCTGACGTTCTATCCACTGCTCCACCACCTGGTCAGGCTAGAGTATGTATTTTTACATGACAACAAAAGGAAATGAAAATAAATAATGCACTGGCCTTCCTCATCAGCCTCCACCTTCTCCCTGAAAGGTTTAGCGACATTCTTGTTCATAGAAGATGGTTCCAAAAGAAGTCAAAAGAACTCAAGAGCGCAAAAAACTAGTGTCGAAAATTGTGAAATAGTTGACCATCACCCCAACACAATAGCCCTAGAATCCAATGAGTGGCCCAAGTGTCCGGCATTATGGTAGACATCTGTCTTTCCTGCTCCCCCTCCCAATGGTGTCCCAGTTTCCTCTTGTGAACTGTCTCTGTCCCACTGCACGCAGTCTGCTGCATCTGTTCCAGCCTGCCTCCCACCCCACCCAAACCTGGAATTGGAATCAGATGCAGGGAGATAAAGAGACTGGAAAATGTGGAGGCTCATCCATCCCCTCCAGTGGTGGCCTGCTGACCAGCTCCTCAGGCTCAGAATGAAGGGGTGCCCCTCTACCCCCACACAGATCACTGCCATGATCTGTGTCTCCTGCTAGTCAGTAAGTTCCTTAAGGAGGGGGACACTGTCTTATTCACTGATGTGTTTCCAAAGTCTAGCAAGATCTCTGCACATAGTAGGCAGTCGCTCGTTTCTGCTGTTTTTGAATGAACTCATGAATACACACATATAAGAAAATGTACAAGTTCTGAATCAGAGGACAGGATTTGAACACTAGCCTGCTTTCCCGCTAGCCATGTGACCTTCGGCCAGCCTGTCAAACTCTCTGAACCTCAGTTCTCTCATCTGTAAAATGGGCACAAGTACACACACCTCCCAGGACTGTTAGATTTAAATGAGATCTTGGATACAAGAGTGCTTTCTAAACTGTTAGTAAGTGATACGCTGAGGGTAATTACTCTTATTATCAAGGTTGGTAACAGGCCTGGGTAATGCAAATAAAAAGCCCAGCCTAGCAGATAATCAGGGTCAGGATGAGGCAGGCATTGTCTTTGTCCAAAAACCATTTGCAATTCATTGTCTACGTCAAACTGAAAGTCACGGAAAACTTAATTCAAACACAAGAAGAATCTGTTGACTCAAGACACTGGCAAATTTTTTTGTACTAGCTTCAGGTCAGGGGAGATGTAGTTTCTAAGCACCATAGACCTAAACACCAACGTGTGGCCCTGTTACTGAGTCCATGGTAAGAACACAGGACATTTTTTGTTGAAGAATATAAACAACATTGCCCATCATGCGACATACAGAACAAATATCATCTTTGATGATTCAAGAGTCAGGGTCTTCGGCTGCCTACAACAGAAACAAACATAGGCCACAGAACCTTCTCAGAAGAACTGCTGGGAAGACTGGCTGGCGAGGTCTGGAGATGGACAGGAGTCATGATTGGCAGGGCCAGGCGGGAAGGGCCTCGCCAGCGTCACAGAGAATACCGAGGTGAACGGGAAAGCAATGGAGGAATCTCAACAGGAGAGGAACACGTTTCCGTTTGCGTTTTAGGAAAAGCCTTCTGGAAGGAGGGATATGGAATGCAAAGACCTGAGAGATGGTAATAAAGGGAAATAGACAGGCTGTGGAGACGGACAGGATGTGGCCAAGGAGTCAGGAGTGACCCACAGCTGGGGCGCAATGGCACCATTCACCGCAGTGGGAGCGGGAGTGGGGGCGGGGGCGGGGGCAACGCAGAGCGAGGAAGGCTCCACCCACCGGCTCCTGGGCGGGGCGGGGCGGTCTGCGCCATTTGTCCTGCAGAAGGCCTGGGCCAGGCAGCCTGCCCGGGGAGCTGGCCAGAGAGGGCCGAGCCAGAGAAGGATGCCCAGCTCGGTATCGGACGTCAGGGTAATTCCAAACTCTTTTGGGTACAGGGATGGGCCTCCAGAGCCAAGTTCTGGGATGCTCTCTGCCTCTGGCGCCCGGCCACGGGCATCATCTTCAGAGAATATTCACAGATGTAAACATGATGATTTCATCAAGGTCCGCGTGTCAGGGGACACATGTGCAGACGATGGCAGCCCATCAAACCGTGGAAATTCTGACCCGGGAGGTTCAGACACAACAATGTGGAGGACTCCCTCCCCTTCATGTCCCCCCTGGCCTGCGCCCAGGGCTCAAACGTGGTTAATTAATGTAATGAATTATAACAAACATGTATGGCGCCTCTGATTTGCTGACAGCTGATACAAACAGAGGCGGTGGCCAAGAATCCCAATACGTACATTACACACACACACACACACACACACACACCACAACTCCACCAAAAATAGCTCACAACTGGGTTTGTAATTCAGTGACTTTTCCATCTGTGCGGGAACACGGCTAAGGGTGAAGGGAAGAGTTTGAACTGTGTGGCTCCCTGTTTTTCTGTTTTTAAAGCCCACCTTCTCCTTACCACGGCCTCTCCCTATGACATACATTCCTTGGGTCACCTTTAGCCAACCCTGCATTCCATAAAGGAAGGAAGGAAGGGACCTCCCCCCCCCCCCCATTTACGGAGGACCTACTGCGTGCCAAAGGCTTTCTATATATTAAGTCAGAACTCATTCGGTTGCAAGCAACAGAACTCCAATGGAATCAGCTCGGAGTAAAACAGAAGGAGGTGGGGGGGTAGAAAGGACCTCGAAATATGTCATATAATCAAACCAAAATTCAATAAACCACGAGAAGGGCAGGGAAGCAGCCAGAGCCTGTGATTCCAACCCCGCCAGCGCCACGCCAGCCTTCGCTGTCTCTCTCTAATCTATCTACCGCTGATTCTTATTTTCTTCATGGATTCTGAACTTGTGAATTTGCCGACTTGCTAAAATGTCCTTGCAACCCCAAGTCAACACTTGTGGAATCCCCACAGTTACCGCGGACACGCACAGAGTGGCGAAACGTCTGAGTCAGCCTACTCACGTGTCCCCAGCTGAGGTCCTGGAAGGCAGCGTTGAGTTACTCCAAAAAAGGGAAACAAGTGTCCTCTCTGTAGTATATTCAGTGCCATGCTCTTCTCATGTTCATGTTTCTTTTTTGTGGGCGGTTTTTCTGTTGAAATGGGGTCCCTAAATGTAGCAGTGAAGTGCTGCCTGTTGTTGCTCCTAAGCTCACGAGGGCTGTGCTGTGCTGGGCTGGGCTGGGCCTCGTGGGAAAACCTGTGTTAGCTGAGCATCGCGCAGGTGTGCGTTATAGCTCCGCGGGCCGCGAATGCAGTGTTAATCATCAACTATGTATCACATGAGGCATCTCTAAACAGAGACACAGATAAAACAAATCTGTGGGTTGATCAGTTGGTGAAAATGTCAGGGCCGGGGGCTCACAGGAGCCTAGGCCTGTATGTCTCCTAAGAATAGTGTTTTAGGCCCTGCCCGGTTGGCTCAGCGGTAGAGCGTCGGCCTGGCGTGCGGGGGACCCGGGTTTGATTCCCAGCCAGGGCACATAGAAGCACCCATTTGCTTCTCCACCCCCCCTCCTTCCTCTCTGTCTCTCTCTTCCCCTCCCGCAGCCGAGGCTCCATTGGAGCAAAAATGGCCTGGGCACTGAGGATGGCTCCTTGGCCTCTGCCCCAGGCGCTAGAGTGGCTCTGGTTGCGACAGAGCGACGCCCCGGAGGGGCAGAGCATCGCCCCCTGGTGGGCAGAGCATCGCCCCTGGTGGGCGTGCCGGGTGGATCCCGGTCGGGCACATACGGGATTCTATCTGACTGTCTCTCCCAGTTTCCAGCTTCAGAAAAATACAAAAATACAAAAAAAAAAAAAAGAATAGTAAAAATGTTTTAGTAATCACTAATGAGTTTGTGGCCACTTTATAGAACAAACTATAAAGTGTTTTATAGTAACAAGAGTCGACTGTGTCTCCTGCTTCTCCTTCTCTTTGCCTGTCTCCTGCAACTCCAGGTTCGTGAACTTGGTCAAAGGAAGGAACAAGACAATGGTTCCCAAGCCTCATCCTGAGGGAAAGCCCTGGACCGGTGGAATGTGGTGGGAGTATGGAAGATCCTCCAGGAACATGGCGTCTCCAGAGAAACCATAGAAACAGTAGTTCCTGAACGAAAAGGAGCCTGTTCTCCTACGACTGAGAGAAAGACCGAGCACACAGACATACCCCTCGCACGCACCTGTGCACGGGCCCACGGCGCGATCGTTACCATGTGCCACCTATAATATTACCAACGAATTTTCCTTAAATTAGCTCTTTTTCTTTGCTTAAATTTTGAAAAGGAAATTGGATATTTCTGCCCTATACTGTATATAGAAATCGATGGTCAAAATAAACTCAAAGCTGTTAAAATAAAAAATAAATATGAGCTCATGAACCATCTCAAACTCTCTCACCTGAAACTGATCACATGTTTAGAAACATCGGTTAATGTTTTTGTCTCTGTCTCTGGACTGGGAGCTCTGTTCAGAGGGGACCGTATCTTCTTCGTATCAGCCCAGGACAGGGCCTGGCACAGAATGACTACTCAATAAACAATTTATACGCAGGCTGAGGGTGCATCTCCCTGACAGGTACATTTGGAGAGGGGACTGAGTGAAGAAGCCCCTCCAGGGAATAGAGGGACGGGAGGAGGCAGAGACAGGGGACCCTATCCGACCTCAGCTCTCAGGACCGGGCGGTTCGTACACTGGCTACCCTCCCCGCCCCGTGACCATGTCTTACTTCCCAGCTGCTTTGTCTGGGCTATGTCCCAACTCCTCATGGCTCGTTAGTTTCTACCTCCTCTTCTGTACCAGTTGGGAAGCTTTCGGCCACATATAACAGAAAATTCAACTGGAAGAGACTTAAATAAAAGAAATTTGTGTTATTTCAGACAATGACACGTCTCAAGGCAGGAAGGCCTCCATATGGCTTAAATGTGGCAGCTGAACAATGGCATCAAGGACCCAGCTTCTTTCTCTCTCTTTGCTCTTCCATCCTAAGTGCAGCAGCTAGTTCTCCTCGTGGCTGCAAGAGGGCTACGACAGCTCCAGCCATCACATCCTGAACAAATTTCAGACTCAGAAAAGAGGTCATGACTCTCTTGTGTCTTTCTGAGTTAAGAAACTTCCTTGGAAACATACCGACCCACCACCATCACTCACAGACTTCCCCTTATAGCTCACTGACCAGAATATAGTCCACATGCCCCTTCTTAAGCCAGTCACTAGCAAGGGGAATGCAATTAGCATGACTGACTTTGAAGAACGGAGACTCAAGTCTGAGGATGTGGATAACATAAGGCATCTCTAAAGTACATGACCCCATAGGGAAGCAGGGAACCTGAATCAAATCTGTGTTCTGGCCTGACCAGGCGGTGGCACAGTGGATAGAGTGTAGGCCTGGGATGCTAAGGGCCCAGGTTTAAAACCCTGAGGTCACCAGCTTGAGCGTGGGATCATAAACATGACCCCACAATCGCTGGCTTGAGCCCAAAGGTCACTGCTTTGAAGTCTTAGGTCAGTGGCTTGAGCAAGGGGTCACTGGCTTGGCTGGAGCCCCCACCCCCACCCTCTCACTCCCATCAAGGCACATATGAGAAAGCAATCAATGAACAACTCAAGGTGCCACAACTATGAGTTGATGCTTCCTATCTCTCTCCCTTCCTTTCTCTCTCTCTCACTAAAATAAAATAATAATAAATAAATAAAAAAATAATAAAACTGTGTTCTGTAGTAAGAGGTGTGTCACATTCTTTTAAATAACTATTCTTCAGGCCACATGGATAAAACCCCTCTCTGGTCCATGAAAGCCTCATGTCTGATGGTTCAGGTTCAAATGTCTCTCTAGTCTTGTCTGCCCTTCCAGACTCTTCTGCACCGAGACCACTCCATAGCATCCGTCTCCTTCGTCTAGACTTGTTGCATTACTTTGCCCATATCACACCACAGTATAACTTGTAATTTACCTGTCTGTGCATCTGTCTTTGTCACTATGCCTTCTGCTATGGGCCGGAATGTATGGGATCTAAGGCGTGCCTTGTGCGTGCCAGCTCCACCAAATTTACTGCACTGAATGGTGAGGGCGAAGGGGCGGGGCAGGGGGAGACAGGAGCTGGGAGGAGAGAGAGAAGAGGACAAACAAAGCAGTCAATCAAATACAGGCTTTGGTTGCAGACAAAACATAGGCGTCCTGGAAGAGCCAATTCACTAACTGGGTTGGAGGCTCTATTGTGGGAAATAGTCCTTTGTTAGCTTAAATAAACCCTTTTACCTCAATTACCTGTAATAGAATACAAAGGTATTGACTCAGCCTGGGTGTAGGGGGTGGTGGGGAGGGGGGTGGAGGCAGAAGTTCAAACCCACCACCACTTTACCAGCGGGCACTAATTGCCCCAAGGCTTAGGTCAAAGGTGATGGAAGGATTAAAATGGACAATGGAAACAAAAGCAAGGCCTTGACTCCTGAATTGACTAATTGCTCCTCTCTTCTGTGTCCTTAACCTGGCTTCTTTCTCATGGGCTGGTGCTCGCTTGGCTGGCAGCTCCCCCTGCCCAGCAAAGCCGCTATATGCAGCCCTCCCCTGGCCATCCTGAACCCACCAGGCCCCATCCAGAAGCATCTGGAGGCACAGACAGCAAATGTCAGAATCTATGAGGGGTCTGGGGAAAGAAAGCACCTTGGAGGAGTTCCTTTCTGTCCTCAGAATCACTGCCACATTCAATGAGCACTTACTACGTCCCAGGCACCTGCGAAGAGATTTATGGCACAAACCAGGCTCCGGGACAAAGAGCTGGTCCCACGTCCGGGGGACTGGGAAAGGTACCAGATGAAGCAGGGATAGCTTGTCACACCAGAAAGCAAAGAAGCCACCCGAATACCGGGATGATAACAAGGACTACCAGAAGGACTACCGGAAGGACTACCAGAAGGACTCCTCACCGGCCAAAGTCGAAAGGACTTCACCTTAAAATGGAGTTGTTGCCATGGACTGAAAGACCTTAAATACATTTTTTAAAATTTCCATGATTATACATTAAAAAAAAAAAGTATTGATCTTAGAAAGATGCAGGTTAATTATTCCGAAAATGGGTAAATGAAGAATCTGGCACTTTTCTATTTTGTATGAATTGTCTCCAGGCAGAAGGGGGGTGAATAGTTAGTGGGGAGAGGAGTCCTTGTTTGTAGAAGAATCTCGGTCAATACATGCAGAAGAAATGACAGAATTAGAGAACCACCATTTTGCCATCCTCCAGAAAGAACTGAGCTAAGTTCACAGTTTGGACCAGACAGTTCTTGGGTGTGAGGGGCTGTCCTGCACACTGCGAGCAGTCCGGCAGCATCCCTGCATTCTGTCCACGAGAAACCATGGGGATACCCGGGTGTGACAACCGGAAGTATCTCCACACACTGCCAAGTATCTCCTGGGGACAAAAGCACCCTGGTTGAGAGCCACGGAGGCAGGCCACCATCCTCAATGGCCGCTGAAACCATGAGGGGAAAGCTGATGAGGAACGAAACCACACCTGACCCGAAAGCAGCCCCTGCCTCCCGAGCAAAACGGAAACCCCTACACGCATCTCCTCCCCCACTCTGGCCAAAGACATGGCCGCTCCTCTGTTGAGATCAGAAATCATCCCCTGGCCCGTCTGTGTTCTTCTGGAGGCTATGGACTCCCCCAGTGGGGTCTTTGTGTCTGCTGTGGCTTCTGCCTACAATGCTCCACCCCTCCCACCTCCTTCTGTTCCGATTGCCTCATTTTTTCAGGTCTTGCTTGGCTCCCATGACTCTTCCTCCAGGAAGCCCTCTCTGACTTCCGTTTGTACTATTCTTGCCCATTGTATCCCTTGTCACAGTATGATTGGTAACTGTCTCCGCTGTAAGATTTGTGGGCACTAAGACTGCCAGGTCCACAGCTTTACCCCCAGGGAGCCGGTACGAAGTAGGCACCAGAAAATGTCACTATTCTAGTGCTGGTGTATGCACCTGGCTGAGCGTTGGAGTGTGACCAACATGCGTGTGCAGGGCAGGGCTGTGTGAACAGGAACAGACGTGCACAGTGCGGAAGTGTCACGCAAAAACGGGCGACTGTGAAAGCCGCAGCCTTGACCGTCTCGGCCCTCTCCCCTCCCACGGAGGCGTCATCTTCCATCGCGGCACCTCGGGCTTCCCAGCTCCAGCCGGGCCGACCTCTGCAGACCTCGTATCTTCTCGTTCCTCTCTGCTTCCGCGCCTGCTGTTCCTTCGACCTGCGCTGCCCTTCCCCACTTTCTCCTTGCAGTTCAAACTCCACGCAGCTTTCCAGAGTCCCCTGGCCTCTCGCCCTCTACCAGTGAGTCCCTTCGCCTTCTGTGCATTCAGAGCTTCCGGCTGCACACGCTTCTCTTGTCGGTCACAGCACTCAGCTGTGAGCCTCTTGGGGTCCCCCACACCCCACCACATTGAGGCAGCTCCGTGCCCGCGGCTGGGGAAGGCAGGCCAGCGGCCATGGTCCAGGGTGGAGTATCCGGCCAGAGACTGGCCGTGTGTGTGTGTGTGTGTGTGTGTGTGTGTGTGTGTGTGTGTGTGAGGGGGGTGCAGAGTACAGATGCACAGATGGACTAGATTGGGGTCTTCACACTTTTTTGCTCATGAACCCTCTAAAAAATTTTTTTAAATTTGACCTTTTCAGTAGAATCCATGTCATGCGCAATTCAGTTCATCTAAATCTAATAACTTCACACTGAGAGTGAGTAAACAAGAAGCGTACACCCCAGTGAGGAACTGGGTTCATAGGAACCACTGACCTTTTCTTCTTTTTTTGTAAACTTGAAGTGAAAATAGTTCCCCTACAAGTCTGAATACATGTTTAAGAAAATAGAAGACACTGACTTCCCTCTGATGCAAGATGTTTTACCAGAAGATGGCCCGGAGGAAGGCCCTCCGGGACCCTTCACCTCCTCCACCTCGGATCGGATCTTGCGAGGTACTCCGCGGGGACCGCCACCAGGAACGGATGGAGAGAAAAGCAGCCGCTGTGCTCTCCTCCCTGTGAATGGCGACCGTGACCGCGTGGCACAACCCGAGTCACCCAGACTGGCATTTTCTTCCCAGAATGCTTTTTCCCAAACCTTGATATTGTCATTCTAATACATTTCTTTATTGGCTCAAGTCAGTTTTCAAGTGTTTCTGTCACTTGTAGCCCAAAGAATCCAGAACAACACAGGGACATAGTGGAGGTGTTGGGAGGACTGGAGAGGTAAAATTCTAGAACGCAATAAATAAACTTCCTTTCAAATCCCGGCTTCGCTGGTCAGTAATGGCGTGACTTGGAGTGGGTCACTTTGCCTCTCCAATCTTCTGTCTTTGTGTAAGACAGGGGTGACACAAACTCCCTGGGGTGGGGGAGGCTGCTTTGAGGGGTAAGAGTCATGTGCAGGATTTGGGGAGTCAGATGAACTTGAGTGAGCGACCTCCCTTCTCTGAGCCTCAGTTTCCTCACTGGGAGGACAAATAACAATAACCATCTCGGAGGATTGTGGAGAGAATTAAATAGGAGAGTCGAGGGAAATGCCCACGCAAAGCCGGCGCTCAACGGATGACAATTAACCCCACCTGGGGCAGGCGAGTGAGTCTTAAGTCTGTGACACTCTTAAAAATCAGCCAGCACCTCGGACCGGCCCCAGAGGGTGACCGGGGACTGCAGCTGCAGAGTGGTCAGCCCCAGCGGCTGGAGCTGCCCCCTCCACGAGCCGTGGGGCTGGGCAGAAACTCTAGCAAGTGCTAATTAGGTCGTGAAGCTACCCGAGGGAGGGGAGGAATGCCTGATTAATTACTGGCCTGCTCTGCAGGGGGCCACACACCAGGCCTACCTGCCGCCTCCCCTCCTTCCAGAGCTGGAAACCTCAGCCAGGAAGCCAGGCAGTTCGGGACAGGGCGGCAGGCAAGGGTGAGCCCTGCCGCCATCTGGTCCCCAACTCGCCGCCTAATGTTTGTAACAGACCCACTACCTAATTGCATGGTTGGGGAGCCGCCTTCACATCTTTAACACCTAATTCACTATTGTTTCTTTGGGAGCCCCAATCCTGCTGCCCGGCTGCGGAGGGAGGGTTCTGCCTGTTTATGGGGCTTTCAAGCCCCAGGCATCCCAGGCCGTCCTTGTTAGGCTCCAGCTGGGCAGGCAGCCGGGAGGGCACCTCCCTCACCTCCTGCACGCAACCTGGGCTTTCCGCCCCCACCCTACAGCTCACCTGGTTGGCAGGAACCTCCCAGATGCAGCCTCTCTGAGCTGTTATGTCCTCCCACCCACCCAAACCCATGGCTCTCCTGGATGCAGGGGCCAGTCACCCTCTTGCCTGCTGGCCCTTTGAAATACCAGGGCAAGAGCCTGTCAGCTCATTTCTGCACTCGTCATGGCATCACCAGGGGTTGGGGCAGGGGGTCTGGGACCAGGAGACTTCAGCCCTCTTCTCCTGCCCTCTGCTTCTTTGGGTCAGAGAAGCAAATTTGGGAAGGGTGCTGAGAGGGACCTGGCTGGCCACTGAAGTGGCTTCCTGGCCGCTGAACTCCATGGAAGACCCTGACTCACTCCTTTTGCCGCACACTCCCCCCATCATTATCACTATCATCACTAGTCATTGGTCATCTGATGGGCTCTGTCATTAACTCATGGTGCGCGCTGGAGCAAGTCACTCCCCCCATCTGGGGCCCGGTTGCTACCTCTCTAAAGGATGGGGGTGAAGAGAGAGGGAGGGAGAAAACAATAAAACACTGTGGGTCCCTTCCAGCTCCCACTGGGCAGGAATCATCCCCAGTGATCTGCTCCGCTGTCCCTCTTGAGCAGAACCTCGGCCCCGCAACGTAAGAACAGTCGGACTGATGAGAAATGCCATACACAGAAAAGATATGATATTATGCCCAAGGTCACATAGCTGGCAAAATGCCCCAACCAAAAAACAAACTCGGGTGACTTAGGTCCCAGATCCCTGTATTCTCTGTGACACTGACATCCAGGGGAGGGTCCCCAGGGGGAAAGGGCTGTCATGAGGCCCCTGGGAATGGGGCACACCTGCCTCCTCCCTCTGGTGGGTTGGGAGATGATGGGCCCCGAGGCAGGATCGGGGGATGGAGGGAAAGAGGAAAACCCTGGACCAGATGCCGAGAGCTCCAAGCATCCCCGTGTAGGTCAAGCCACAGCTCTAGGGACAAACAGATCTGGGTTCAAATCCCAGCTCCTCTATTTACCAGCTGTGTGACCTCAGGCAAGTGACTCCACAGCTCTGGGTCTATTTTATGAAGTGGGGCTAAAAATGCCTCCCCAGAAGGCTAGTTGGGAGGATTCGATGAGATCATGCTTGGTACACAGTGGGTGCTCCGAACGTGGTGGCTGTTACTACTGAGGCTCCCTCCTCAGCTGGACCCTGGAAGCCCGCACTTGCCCCTCCCCCAAAGCAAGTGTCCTAAGACGACATCACCTGTGGGTGGGAACCTTCCCACCAGCCCACTGTGCTTATCATTAGCATGTTTCCCATAGCTCGGGAGATGTCCAGAAAGTTCCATCCAAACAAAAACTAGTCCCACGTCTTCCAAAGTCAGGAATTCTCTAGAGGGACATGAACATCACCAAGGCCCATGGCCCCTGGGTGGGACAAAGACAAGGTGTTGGGTGCAGGAGGTGCTGGCAGTCTGTGGGCAGAGAATGGAGGCCAGATGATGGGTAGAGGGAGTGGGCAGATACCAAGGTCAGGGCAAGAGCCCAGGCCTCACATCCGCCTGCACTTCTCCACAGAGAGATCCCTTTAAGGTGGAAGACCCATCTCACTCCAAATAAAAGCTCTAGTCACACTCTGGCCCCCTCCAAAACTCTGCCCCTGCCTCCATTCACTCTGCCGTGGTCCCACTGGCCCCTCCTTATTCCATGACGGGCTGGCAGGCCTTATCACTCTCTGTTCCCTCTGCCTGGAATGCTCTTCCCCACAGCATTTGCATGGCTGCCCCTTCCAGAGGCCTCCTCTGACCACCCTACCTAAGATAAAGGCCTCATTATCCTCTATCCCCTCATCCTCGTTTACTTTTCCTTACGATTTACTGCTACTTGACAATATATTTTATAACTAGTTGGTTTCTTATTGCCCTTCCCCAAGGGGATGTACTTCCATGAGGGCAGAAGCTCGGGTCATGGCTGTATCCTCAGCCCCTGGAATAGCATCTGGCACAGAGTCAACACGTATCTACCGGATGAATGAATGAACCACTGATGGAATTCTGGATCCGTGGTTTTCTAACCTGCATTGTTTGGGGCCAGTCATTTCATTTCCAGTGCCAAATAGAGTTCATACCCATCTCACAGGGCTATCGTTTATGTTAAGTAAAATTAACAGAGAGTGAACGGAACTAACACATAACAGGTGCTCAATAAACCACCACCACAATCATTACTATGACCACCAAGGATCTCAGACGTAATCACCGGGTCATCCCTGACATCCTGGAGCAGCCCTGCCCTGGGGAAAGAAGACCTAGAAGAACGGGTCCTGGAAGTCAAGGAGGCCAGACAGACCCCTGGCACTCTTAAAGAGAGAAACACCAGGTCCCCGCCTGACCCGGGTCCTCTGACCTCCTCCGCCACCGGATGGAGGAGAGCAGGGGCCATCATTGCCTTGTTCACCCTGTGCCCGGCAAAGGCCATTGTGGATGCCAAGAATGACCTAATCACTAATCCCTAGACTGCACGCTCCATGGGACGTGGTTTTTTTAGTTTGTTTGGTTCTCTGATGAATTCCCAGTACCTCGAGGAGTGCCTCACACTTAGTGAGGGCTTAGTAAATATTATTGAATAAGTGAATCCATAAATCAATGAATGAAGCAATGAATTACTATAAGTGACCTTCCCTGTGGCTGGGATGTTTTCCCCTTGTGTTCTTTGATAAATCCCCAGTGCCTTGAATAGACAGCCTCAGCACCTAAGAGATGCCAAGTAAATGTGTGTGAGAATACATGTTTGTGATCGTATAACTGAATCAACTGTCAAATCAATGATTCATTAGAATGTAATCTCTCTGAAGGCCAGACTGCCATTTGCTGTGTTTCAAGCTGCATTCTCAGTGCCTGGAGCAGAGCATGGTTGAATGAATTAGTGAGTGAATGGAGGAATGAATGAATGAGCAAGGTCCCAGCAATCAGCTGCAAAGACCACAGACCAAGAAAAAAGAAACAAAAGGGGCCGCCTTGTCCCGCCCCCCACACCCACCCCCAGCCACCACTCAATGCCTCAAGGTTTTTTTAAATAATTTGTCGATTGTTTTTAATGGTTGAGGCAGTAATACTTGGTTCATGAAACTGCAATATACAGAGAGGTGAAATAAATAGCTTATATATATAATATATATAATATAGCTGGTTTTAAAATATTCCCTTATCATTGGTGTGCTAGGTCACGTGAGTCACGGAAGGTCGATAGCAGCATCCTGCAGACTGCGAGCAAGGCAGGGTCACCGTGATTGGACGAGGCCGTCTGTCGTCAGAGGTCGAGGCGCCGAGAATTCCGAGGGGCACGCCTTCCCTGCGCGGTGTCTCGGGACAGCTTGCAGTGGACAATAAATAAATGACTGCAAACCAGAGAGTGATTTTTGTTGGAGTTTGGGGCGGGGACAGGAGATTGGGCGAGGGGGGGGGAGTCCCTTGGGAAGGGGGTACTACCTTTTTTTTTGCGTTTTATTTTTTTTTATGTTTTTTTTGTTTTTGTTTTTGTTTTTTTGCTTTTGCTCTTAGAACCTTTGGGAAAAAGGACTTTGGTTTCTCAGAGTGTCGTTTTCCTCATTCGAGTCCTCCTCTGGGGACGAGTTGAGAGTTGTCTGTTCTGAGAGAGAGACAAGCACCTGTGCGTTGACAAAACAGTCCCTTTGCGTGAGTCTTTGTCATAGGGGGTTTCAAGTCAACAATTAAATCCTTATTGTGCCCCCTCCCCCAAGAGTCTTAGTTCAGTTTTTGTCTTCTTGGAAACACAATGTACAAAAATAGAGCTTCTTCCTTATTTTTCATGTAAAAATATTCCTCTGGTGCAGTTCTCTGTGAATGTGGGCACGGGCCGGGTGGCGCCTAGCCGGGGTGCGTGGGCCGTATCCGCCGGGACCTCTTGGTCACCGTGGTGTACTTGAAGGGCTTCTGCAGCTCTGCCTGCCCCTTGGGGTAGCGCTTCATGAAGTGCACGTCCTGCTGGTTCTCCCGGGTCTTGGGGCCCTTCCTCGGCCGCCCCTTCTTGGTGAAGCCCACGTACCAGCCGGAGTACTTGGCTGACATCAGGGCCGTGTAGTTGTTCTCCAGAACCTTCTCAATGAACACACACTCCTTACTGGTCCCATCAGGCTGCAGGTGGAGAGAGGAGAAGGCGGTGAGAAGGGGCAGGGCGGGTGAGAGGGGCACAGCTACTGGAGAGAGCATGGGCAGGGGGCTGAGGCTTAGGGCAGCACAGGAGAGGGACTAACCAAGCTTTGGCCTCAGTAATTTCCGGATCTGCAAAGTGAACTTGGCTTGACCCCTGTATCCTTCCCCCTCTTCCAATTAGGTAACAGAGTCCCGTGAACATTCAGGAATCCATCCCTTCCCCGCTCTCCACCCTGTAGCCAGGAGCTCCCACCTCAACCCTGTGAGAGCAAGAAACCCAGACGTAGCCAATCAAAATATGATTTCCTGTGATTGGTGCAGGGCTGGACATGTGACCTGAGCCATCCAATCGGCGTTCCTTGAGACCTTTGTATAAGCAATGCCTAAAAACATAGGCTGTCCTAAACTTGGGGAACGCGTAAGGCTGAAGCATGCGCAGCCATTCTGTCTGACAACGAAGCCAGCCTGGAAGAAGCAGGCGAATAAGAGAAACCAAGTCCTGGTCACATCCTTTACCTTCTGAACCGAGCTGCATCCGAAGCTCCGGTTCCATCACTGTTAGGTAGGCCAATAATAAATACATCATGTCCTTTGAACCAGTGGAGACTGTGTGCTGGCACTCGCAACAGAAAGGAGTCCCAACAGATGTGCAGAAAGCCTAACACGACGTCAGCTACTCAACTGCCGCTCAACTCCACTGTTCTATAGTTAAATATAAGTTACTTTTAACATGGGATGTGGTGCGTTTTCACATTTGGTGTGAAGAGGGGTGGGCGCTTCCCAAAATAAGAGTTTGCTCAGGGCCAAACCCCGCAGCCTGTGCCCTTGCTTTGGAGACTTCAGGCTCCTGGGCATGCGTGAGCTCCCTGGGAGCCCATGCCCGGCAGGGAGCGCTAGTTTCAGACTCAGGAGCTGAGTCAATTCTAAGGCCTCCTGTGTGACCTCAGGTGAGTTCATTCCACTCTCTAAACCTCGGGTCCGTGCCTTACCAAACAGGGACAGCGACCCTGTATCACAGAAATGTTGTGATGACGAAGGACGCTCGTAGCCTGGCGCACAGTAGGAGCCTGCTGAATTATTGCTGAAGACCAGGTGGTTCAGACGCTCTGACTCTCCTCTATGGGTCTGGTCTGAATAAAAGGTGGTGATCAGCGGGGCTTGGAGTCTCTGCCCAGAGACAGCCAACTCGTTGGATGTGGAAGAGTGGGAGACACGCAAAGTTGGAAGGCCTGAATTAGCAGCCCTGGAGTTTCCAACGAACATCTCCAAATTTAGGCCGGGCCCACTCCTCGTTACGGACGGCTGCCCAGCCAAGTTGGAAGCCCAGCGGTCTGGCCGTGTGTGGAGACTGAGGTGCGAGCTCCAGCCTTTTGTTTGAAGTGGAAAACCGGCTGGAGCTTCCAGGAACGTTCACCTTTGAGCGGAGGGCAAGCTTGGGCTCTGCAAAGTGCTGAACTTTGCAGAAAGGGACAGGCAGGGCAAGAAAACATTCTCCGGAGGACGAGATCTTTCGAGGAGGCTGTGGAGCAGGCAGGGGGAGGGTCTAGGAGACAGATGCAGGACCCAAGGAACAGAATGGGCGGGGTGAGCAGTGAGGGAAGCCAGAGGACATGTACAACGGGGGTCGAGGGGAGTGGTCTCTGGACACTGGGTTCCCCATGGATAATTCTGGAAGCTGCCTATCCAACCTGAGTCCAGATCCCTTGGCTGGTCTTGATGGAACAGTCAGAGCAAATGGAACAAAGGCCACACCATGCTGTTTCTTCACTCTAGAATACCTGCCTGGAAAACTGCGTTCACATGTCAAGGCTCAGTTCAGTAACTGTCTCCTCCAGGAAGCCTTCCCTGACTGCCATCTACTTCCCTGGGTATTTACTTCCTCCTCTTCCTTCAAGATGCCATTCAAGCATCAAGCTTTATTGGATTCACATACTCCATCTTCTAGACCCCCTTGGAATTCATTTCTCCTTCCACCTCCCAACAGAGCGTATCTGCCTGCCTCCTCAGCAGCCCGAGAGCGTCAGGAGGTCAGGACTGCTTCTCAGTTGTCCTCAGGGCTCAGCACAGACGTTAACCCAAGATGGGGGTGCCCAGAGCATTTGTGACCAAATGGTTGTGAGTTCTGCTGGGATCAGAATGGCGGGGGTGACACTGGGAAGGGTTTTCCCCTACAAGAAAACAAACTCTGCCCCCTGATCCCTTACTAACATCCCCCAGACAGTTCTGAGCAAGGAGAAGCCCTACCTGGGGACATGCTGAGAAGGGGACAGAGCCAGCAGAGGGCTAGCGCGCTGTGCCTGGCCCACGTGACCTCCCTACTCGTTCATTCGGCATTTATTCATCGCCAACCACAGGCCAGGTATCTCCACATACATCATTCCATTTCATTGTCTGAACTCACCGAGGTGGACGCTACCCGGGAGAGGAAAATGGAGTCCAAGAGGCAAAAGGGCTTACCCAAGGTCACGGAGCTTACCCAAGGTCAGTGGCAGAGCCAGGATCTGGACCTGCATTTGCCACAGCAGCTCACTTGTCCCTGTCCAGTTCCAGACACACGCACAGGGAGAATGGGTATGGCAGCGTGGGCAGGGGCCACCAAGCCCCGCACCTGCCAGGGCCACCTCGGCATGCAGCAAGCTCTTGAGTGTGCAAGGGCCAGCACAGTGCCTTGCAAACATGTTCACACACGTCTGGGTTTACTTAGAGCAGCGATTTTCAACCTTTTTCATCTCATGGCACACATAAACTAATTACTAAAATTCTGCCGCACACCAAAAAATACGTATCATACTTTTTGCTGATCTGACAAAAAATAATTAGGCATAATTTTGATTTATGCACACCAGATGGCTATTGTTGTGTTGGCTGTTGTCTTCTTTTTTTTTTTTTTTTTTTACTTTGACAATCTGAGGGAAAAGAGGTCAATGCCCCTGACTAAATAGTCAGGTATTGCACGTTTTAAAAAAGTCTTGTGGCACATTGGTTGAAAATCGCTGACTGAGAGCATTGGAGAGCTGGATTTCGGGCTGAAATTTTCAATAGCCCAGAGTTCAGGAGCCCCTGGGAGGAGCCTTGGGGCCCTATTGTGCTCACAAATCCCCCAGCAAGAACTCAGACACAGAGGATAAGACACCAACACAGGCCACAGGCCTCCACACCTGGGCTCAACCCTTGCCCCTGCTCTCGATGAGCTCTGGGACCCTATCAGCTGCGGAGATCTGAAAGTACCTGTGGATGGGGCTCACCCCCAGCAATGCTGACACCCCTGGTGCAGATAAGCAGACAGATCAGCAAGATTTAGAGAGCGAGCCAACATCACATCCCAGAACTTCAATGATTTGGAATCATCTCCTCCTACTACCACCTCCAACCTCCTTCTATCCAAACGGGAGTCTATTCCTTCCATTCAATGTGAAGGCTGAATCCTGATGACATCATCTGGCCCCTCCTGTCTTACTTGCAACTAGAACGACCCTCTGGACGTCTTCAGTTACACAGGCAGAATTTTCCTTTTTTGCTTAAGGCATTTTGAGTTGGGTTTCAATCACTTACAACCAAAGCAGTCTTCACAAAGATATGGTGGCGGGCAGGGACACCCCCACCCCGGAAGGGTCTGAGGCCCCAGAGAGGACTCACCAGTAATCACACAGGAGGGGACAGATGAGGAACAAACCCATCTGAGTCTCCAGAAATGGGGAAAAATTGCCTAGTACATAGCGTATCACACTCAACTATTTATGGAATGAGAGGGAGCAGTACCTCGTGGGCCAGTCGGATGTGAGTCCAGAGAGAGGGAGAGGAGCTGCCTGAGCAAGCAGGAGCCCCGGGCGGGGCACGTGACTGGTACAAGGCAGCAGAGGGAGGAGCTGCAGCCAAGGGCCTGGAGCACCTAAAAAGCCTCAGTTGGGGGCTCAGTGATGTGCCCAGCGGTGGCCACGTTGGCACCTAGGGTCAAGACCGCCTGAGAAAGCTGTCTTATGAAGCCACTCCAATGGAGCCCGAGCCTAAGCTGAGGCCCAAGGTGCCCACAGGTAAAGGAGTGACTTAGTCCTCTGGCTTCAAAGTGGAAGGGAACTAACATTTAACAAGTGTCTCTAAGTGCCAGCATTACTGTTCCCATTTTACAGGCACTTTGACTCCCTGGCCTGATGTGCAGAATTGTGGCCGCAGGTTAAGAGTCAGTCCTCAGAAAGCAATAACCGTATTTCCATTTCTGTGGTACCCTGGCACACTTTAGGGCAAGTCAAACAGAACACAGGGGAAAGATCCAGAATGAGCCCTCAATGAGCTCCCACTCTAGTGGGGAACGTAGGTCAGAGGACAGACAGTGACGACCCCCGTGAGCAGACCAGCAACAGAAGACTGTAGGGAAGGGGCTGTGGGCTCCCAGGGGGGTGGGCGACGGGGTAACGAGCAGGGATGCAGGGCAGAGGGAGGGGGGCAGAGGGTCTGGCATGTACAAAACCTCCGGGGAGTGGAGGCTGGCGGTGCCATGTAGCATGTGTCTGAGGCCAGGGAGCAGCCGCCAAGGAGTATGGCCTTTCTCCCCAAGTGCTGAGGACACAGGGGCAGGTTCTGAGGAGGGCTGGGGGCGCAGGGCAGAGGAGACCTGATCCCTTGTGCTTTCCAGAGCTGAAGGAGGCCGGGCGTGGGGACAGGTCTGGAGCTGCAGCCTAAACCCGGGAGGGAACCCAGCTGAGGCCACAGTCCCTGCGGAGGTAAGAGGCCAGAACAGAGACAGGAGTTGGGGACAAGGAATAATCCAGGACCCCAGGCCTGATTGGCCAGGGAGCCTGTGAGAGCCAAACAGCTACCCAAGGGCCCAGCAGGAGCCAGGAGAGTGAGGGGTACTGCGACGGGCACATGCCAACAGGGGGACCTCCTCCTGGCAAAGTCGGGACAGGTGCATTTGGGGACGCCCTTGGAGCCCCCACCCCCACGGGGCCAGCCTAACAGTCGGAAGCCTGGAAGGGGACGGTGGGAGAGCCGCAGCGAGGGGGCGGTCCTCCCTGGACTGCGCTGCGCCTGCCTCGCCTCCAGCTGAACCGTCCCCAATATTAATGACGGGAGAGAGGGCGAGGGGGCAGGAAATCGGAGCCGGCTCCTGTGGAAGCGGTGACTCAGCGGCCAGCCGGCGGGCGGGCGGCGGGCGGCGGGGAACGGCCCGAGGGGACGGGGCTGCTCTTTTGACCCCACCACGGCCCTCCTGGGGTCAAGATGCCGGGAACCGCGCAGACGGGAGGGAGGGGCTCGCGGGCACTGGGCACGGCAGGCTGCCTGCCGTGCGCCCCTCCTTCCAACAGAGCAAAAGGAGGGGCCGAGCCTACAACTGCGAGCAGGTTGGGCCTGGGAGCCGGCCCGGGCGGGCAGGAGAACAAAGCGCCTGACGCGGGGCGGCCGCGCCGCCACAGGAAACGCACGGCCAGGCCAGGGGACCTGCGCCCACCGCCGCCGCCCCTGTCCCGGACCCCTCCGCCGGCCGCCGGCCTCCGGATGCGGGAAGTGAATCACTAATTGAAACCACTCGTCATCCCCCGGAGCCGCGCGACGCGGTTACTATTATTTTGTTTGCCCCGAGAAGCTGCAGTTGGTGTGGGCAGCACAGCTGTGCCTGCCGAGCTGGGCTCTGTATCCCGCCACTCTAGGGTGGGACCCGGGACAAGAGCCCGCCACCGCCACGCCTGCGCTTGCGCATCTGTGAAATGGGAATGGCAGTGGCACCCACCTCCTTTTGGGGAGCGTTTTTCGGGGGTTTTTTTGTTTTGTTTTGTTTTGTTTTGCTCAGTGTCTGGCAGCAAGTAGATGCTCAATTAACGGAGGCTGGTAGTAACGTCATTATTAACAACAATCCGCGGGCTCGGGTCCCTGGCCTATTGCACTGTCCCGAGCCACTCCCATATGGTGGATGGAAAGAGGGAGGAGTTGGGAGAGTCAGGAAATCAAACACATGGTTTAAACAAGACTGGGTTAACCCCCTAAACAAGGTGTAATAAATGTAAATAAATCAGCCAAGCAGGAGACACCATCCTCCTTGGAATCTGGGACCAGCAGAAGACACCCCCCCCAGGGGTTATCCAAGTTGGATCTGGGGGTAAGGAGGGTCCCTGCAGAAAGAAGGGGTGGCAGGCATGATCCAACACGGAGGTACTGCCAGTAACACCTTCCGCTGGAACACCCAAGGATAAGTGAGGGTGTGATCTTCACAAACAAGCACACCGGGAAAAGAGGGGGGACGCCGAGAAGCGGCATCCGTGGAGGCTCAGAGCCCCTGGCATGCGGGTCCACCCAACCGCACCCCCTCCCCTGCCCTAATTTGTTACATGCAGCTCTCTTGCCCGTTCCAAAGTAATAAAATCTTCCTGAAACGCTAGAACCGTGAGGCCCAGCGCTGACGAGGCGGCTGGGTTCCGGAGCCTGGCGATTGTTAAAACAACGCAGCAGCCCGGCCCTCCGCCGGCTGCTTCCCTGTTCCCAGACATCAGGTACACGCAGGCGCAGGCGGGGAGCCCCCACTCCCTGGGGCCTCCCTCCTGAGCCAGCCTGAGCTCCACGTCACCAGGAGAGATCAGGGGCCCTGTGTTCTCCCAAAGTTACAGTCACGGGCTGCAGGAGCCGGGCAGAGAAGAAAGGGGGACCACAGTGGGAATGTCACATACACACTCCCCCCCCCCCGCCTGTTTGCCATTTGGGGCTGTCATGGATGGCCCTGGCATGGACACACTGCCCCAGCTACCCAGAGCTGCCGAAGGGGCAGTGCCCAGGTTCCCTGGCATTCCAGACCGACCATCACTCACCTTCCCCACAAGCTTGCCTTTCCGGTTCATACACAGGTAGAATTCCGTCTCCTTGCCCTTGATCCGGACTTGACTTCCGAAGGTGTCTGTCTCCACTAGGAGCTGGGCTTCGAAAGGCAGAAGCAGAAAAAGACATGCTTTTTTACCAGGGCAATGGTTTGGCCTAAAGATTCAGTGACACAATCCCTGACCCTGTCCTGGACCCCCACTTCCCCCAAATCGGGCATGGGATAGGCCTCTGCCAGGTCCCATTAGAGCACCTGCCCCAAGCAGGGAGGGGGAAGCAGTCCCCACCTGTTCCCCAACCCTCAGCCTCTCTTGACGCAACTTGGGACCCAGATGGCTCCAGCCAGAGGGCAGTTCTGCCCCTTGTGGCTAACTACCAGGGTCTCTTCCCCTCCCTTCAGCACCCACCTCCCGTAGCCCCTCAACTCCTTTCCCCAAAGCGGGGCGGAGAGCCACGCAGATAACCTCGGACAAGGAGCCGTCTCTGGAATAAGGGCCCAGACAAATGCACGCGAGTTCTTACGGGCACACACACTCTTGCGCGCCCACACACATGCAAACACGTGCACACAACCTGCCTTGGGGGATATCAGAGGCCTCTTCCTCCAGGGCAAATGTTTGGGAAATGTACTCGTGTCCCCTCCCTCGTCCCCGCCTTTGCCACTTGAAGTGAGGAAGGCTCAGGAAGGGGAGGCTACCTCCAGAATGTCATTTTCCTCAGTCAAGGTCACCAAGGCTGAAAGGGAACGAACTTCCTGGAGCCCAGAAGTCCCAATCAGGATGGAATAGCCCCTGGTCCTGGGTCCGAGACCTCACGCTAACCCACCCATGGTCCTCAGGATGGAGGTGTCCAGAGCTGATCTCCCAAATCCCTGGATGAACAAGGACGTCAAATGGTCAAAGGAAGACTGTCCCATGATTAGGCATGTGGTGTCCAGACCCCTCCCTGTCCCTCTGCTCATCCCCATTTTCTCCCGAGTGGGGTCCTGTGTGACTTTGGAAGGCCACGCACACTCCCGGAGCGCTCTCTCTTCTCTGGTCTTGAATCCCCACACCCTGCCTTCTTTGCCCATTCTCACCCTTCCCTTCCTGACCCTTTGCTTCCTAGCACCTGCCCCTCCCTCAGCCACAAAACTTTAATTTCGGTGACAAGGGACTTGCTTCTCCATAACAAAAATCATAGCCCTAAATACAGTATCCTTGGAGCCACAAAGAGCAGACCTCAGTGCCCCTAAATACACTAGGTATGATTTTAATTTAAAAAAAATTTTTAAAAATATATACCCTGGTGCCCTGCTGTGAAAATTAAAACCATCTGGAATGCAGGATTTCCAATAATTAATCTAGCCCTCCTTTGACACCACTGCTAATTAAAATATGATACCCCACCTTTCCACGGAAAAAAAAGAAGAATTACATAAAATTTAAAGATCTAACAAGAATTTAGTAACTCTAGAAACAAGGGGGAGGGCACATTCTTCTCTTCACCCTCCCCCATCTCTAGTAAACACTGAGTCAAGAACATTAACCAACAGCAAGATAGAGGTTACAAACCCCCATCCTCCCTGCTCCCCTTATTTCAACTGCCCTGTAACTCTCCCTTAGAGTTCAGTCCCTGGGAACCCAGGGCCCAACTTCCCCACAACTCTAGGACTCGCTCTCCACCTCCCCTCATGGCTCACGACCCTTCGGGCATGGGGTCGTGGGGTCAAGAGGGTCTGCAACGCCAGGAACTTCAGAAGGATGTAGCACATGTCAGGATAGGTGAGAGCTTGGGAGTGCACAGATCTGGGTTTGAATCCCTGGCACAACTGTATGCCCTTGGGCCTTAGTTTCCTCACCTGTAAAATGGGGTATATCATCCATGATCTTTAACTCAGCTAATCTGAGGATTACACAGAATATAGTGCCGGCAAGAGCCTAGCGCCTGTTCTCAGGGCAGGGTAGGGAAGCTTGGGACCTGTTGTTCAAGTCTGCTAACAACTGTGAAACCAAACTGTTTTCCTAAAAGCAAATCATACCCAGCGGACAACATCAGATGTGTGTGTTGAAGGGCCAGCGTGGAGCAGAGCCTGCCTCTGAGGCCTGGGTGCCCTCTGACCTCAATTCCTCAGCACCCTCCAGGGCTGCGGACACCCCACCCAGAAAAGGCCTTGGGCTGGGACTTAAGAAGTCTGATTCCATTTCTGGTGTTGCTATCCTGGGCTCTGTGACTTCTACACCCCCGTGAGCCTCAGCGTCCTTACCTATCCAAGTGGGGGCTCGACTCTATCCTGAGTCCCTGAAATTGGGGGCAGGATCTAGGACAGGGGTAGGGATGGGATGCTGTAAGAACGAGATGTGGCCTCAGGGCTGGGGGGGGACAGTGCCCGATCTGGTCCCCTGTGAGCTCACTGAAGTCACACTCCACAAGCCTAAGTATCTTTGTCCCTGCTGTATAGTGCAAGATGCCGAGCTTCAGAGGAGCAGCATGGCAGGAAGGGGAAGGGCTGACATCAGGTCTGCCTGCTTTTCTGCTGGAGCCCGAGCTCCCGGGAAGGACCCCCAGCTCCGGGGGAGGACCCCCAGCTCCCAGGGACACGGCTCAGAGCACACCCCTCCACCGCTCAGCAGCCGCAGCCCGCCACAGGAAGCCCTGGCCTTCTCTGAGCAGCACCCAAAGGGCCTGGGACTGGGGCCGGGCTGTTTCTCCGCCCCCACGAGCCGCCACCCCCACCCCAGCGTGGGGAGGGTCTGCGCCTGCCTCCGTGCCAAGGGAGCCAGAAGTCTGTTCTCCCCCGACCGCAGCGGGCCATGGAGTGACCTAGACTCCACTCAGCGCATGACGTAATGAAGAGGGAGCCTGGCCAGAATTATGTAAAGTCTTTGGGGAGTAATAGCAGCAGCAGTTCTCAGAAAGAGAGAGAGAGAGAGAGAGAGAGAGAGAGAGAGACCCCACCCACCCAGGCCAAGATTCCCCCAGAGCCGGCCTGGTCCTCAGCATCACACTGCCCCCCACTCCATGACCCAAGACCTAGGCCACCAGAGGCAGCTGGCACCTGGGCACCTCAGCCCTGCCCAGCTCTGTGCTCAGGCTGGACCAGGCCGGGCTGCAGGAGGCGATGACATTATCTCACTCCACTCCTCATTAGACCTCCTCATCACCCTGGCTGCTCCTCTGGTCTTCACAATTCAACAACCTCCTCCCTCTGCCACTCTGGCCTCTCACTATTCTCCCCCTACGCGTCAGCCAGAGCGATCCTCGCTGAAAGCCTCCTAGGGCTCTCTGACCCACTGAATAGCCAGCCTCTTTACAGGGACCCATATGGGCACGTGATCTGGTGCCTGCCGACCATCCCCGCCGCCAACCCTTGCCCACAGCCTTCCTAGCTGTCCCACTCCAGCACACGCCCGTGCCTCAGGGCCTTTGCACTTGCCATTCCCTCTCCCTACAGAGTGCTTTGCCCAGAGCTTCCCTTGAGTGGTTTCTCATCTCTTAAGTTGCCACTCAAATGTCACCTCCTCAGAGAGGCCCTACCTGGCCATGCTGCCCAATGTCATACCAGCCTTCCTGTCCAGCACTAGCCACCCCCTGCTCCATTGTCCTCAGAGCTCTTCTCCAAATTGTCCTATTTGCTACCTTTTTTGTTGCCTGTTTGTTCACCGGAAGGTAACTTGCATGAGAGCAGGATCGAATCTGTTTTGCTCACCACTGGGATTTCCAGCACTAGCCCATCCCTGGCTCACAGTAAAGGGCCCCATCAGTAAATTTCACTAACTGCAGAAATGGCCTTGTGAGGGAGGCCTGCATAACATTACAGAAAACGAGATTCGGGGAGGTGAAGACACTTGCCCCAGGCACACAGCCGGTCAAAGAAGGGCAGAGGTTTGACCCAGTGCTGAGTCCACAGTTACAGCCCCTCACCGCTCTGCTCCCCACTGGGAGGGTCACTCCTGCCGCTCCCTAGGCTCTGATCTCTCACCCACCATCCCAAGCCGTAGGTTACTATCGCACATTTTGACTTGCTGTGTAACAGAGGGGAAAACCCTGTCCCTCTCTGGGCCAGGACGAGGTGACCCTCTTTCAGTTCCACCCTTCTAAGGAGTATTCGTAACTTACATTTATTTACAGCTTACGATGTGCTGGGCACTGTTCTAAATACCTTACATGTGCCTGGCCTGTGGTGGCGCAGTGGATAGAGCGTCAATCTGGAACACTGAGGTCGCGGGTTCGAAACCCTGAGCTTGCCTGGTCAAGGCACATATGGGAGTTGATGCTTCCTGCCCCTTCCCCCTTCTCTCTCTCTCTCCTCTCTAAAATGAATAAGTAAAATCTTAGAAAAACTAAAACAAACAAAAAAACACCTTATATGCCTGATTTCACTTAATCCTTACAACAATCTCATGAGGTCAGAACTATTATTGTCCCCATTTTATAGGACAGAAAACTGAGTCCCAAGGTCACACAGTGATGGAGTTAAAACCCAGGGAGGATTCCAGTCAGGGCAGGCTAACCCAGAATGGTCTCCACCATCTCCCCGGCCCCGCCCTCCTCCCCACACCAGTGCCTCTGGCAGGGACAGGGGAGAGGGAACACTGAGGGCGCTCAGGGAAGGCCTTGGCTTTGACCTCACATTCTCCTGATAGAGGGCTGTGGTCAGAGAAGCTCACAGAGTCAAAGGTCAGGGCCCATCCTTCCCGGCTCCACTTCCAAATGCCCTTGAGGGAGGAGGGGTCCCCCTAGGGTGGCTCTCAGAAAGACACCTTCAAGCTAATACAGGAAGATGGGGGGCCCTCGGGAACACCCACAGCTCCAAACCACAGCCAGAGAGGCAGAAATGGCTTCAGATCTGGTCAAGGGAAGAAGAGGCTCACGAACCCGATGGGAAGTAAGTACAGAGCCCCGAGAGGAAGTCCACAGAACAGGTCTCACCGGGCTCAGCACAGAGCCAGGGCTGAGCACCTGCCTCTGGCTGGGGGCCAGGAGCTCGAAGGAGCCGGTCCCTTCTGCAGAGAGGAAAGCACACAAGGGAAGAGAGTAGAAGGAAAAGGGACTGGCAAGAAAGCCCTTTCTGTAAAATAAAAAAACAAACGCACGGGGCACGTAAAACATAGCACGAATACCTATCTGAGCATTGGCCCCCCGCCAGCCCCGCGCTGTGCTTGGAGTCCGAAGGGGGACTGTCTCACTAGCCCCTCACAACAACCCTATGAGGTTGGCACTGTGATGCCCATTTTACAAATGAAAAAAAACAAAAACAAAACTGAGGCTACACAGTTAAGTTATTTGCCAAAGTCACATAGTAGGGGCAGCATCTGAGTGACTCCAGAGCTAGTCCGAGACAGAGTCTGAGCCAGGCAGAGCAGGACAGGCGTGCGGCAGGCCGGTGACGGCCCGGAACAGAGAGGTCACCCTGATTGACTGATGGGCTGGTTCCAGTGTGAGTCCCTAAGAGGGCCTCACAGGAGGTGATCCCGGACCTCGCTTTGAAGACTTTGGTCTGAAGGGTCGGAAACAGCCGGGAAGGACACAGAGAAGCAGCCGGCAGCTGGAGAACTGGAGGGACCCGTACAAAGAGCACACGGGAGATAGGACCGGGAGAGAGGGAGCTGAGAACACAAAGCCCCGCCCCCCCAAGACCTGTGAGCATGCGGGGGGGGGGGGGGGGCTAGGAGCCAGTGAGAGGCCGGGCAGGGCCCCCCCGCACGGCCCGGCTGCCACTGGCCGAGACCATCCCAATGCTGACAGTGCTGCTGGCCACCCTCCAGGTGCCATCCTCCAGTGAGGAGACGTCCTTGCCACAAAGGCAGTGGGAGGTGGTACCGAACTGGTGCTCCCTTCCTCCTCTCTGCAGGTGGACCAGGTGGGGAGAGCTGGGGTGGGGGAGAAGGAACCCCGGTCTGGAGACGTTTCCGCATCACTGACTGTGCGTGCGTGTGCCTTTCTCCAGAGGTGCCCTGGTCCTCCTTCTCTTGAAGTCCCCAAGGTGTTTGGCGGGCTGGCCACGTGGGCTCGCCGGAAAGGAAGAGGGAAAGAATCAATAGAATCGATTCGGAGCTATATTTAATCCTTGCTTGTAACTCTAGTGTGGCCATTTCAGCTATGGAGTCAGCGAGGTGTGGGTGGCTAGTCCTCTGGGGACAGAATTTGTGGGACATGAGCTCAGAAGGCAGGGGTTGAGACTGAGACAGAAGTGCCCACCCCCAGCTGGGAGAGCAAGCCCCGAGCAAAGCTGAGTCTGGAGCACAGGAAGAGGCTGACTGGCCGGGAGGGTGGAGGGAAGACCTACTGTGAGCCAAGCACAGCGCCCTTGGCGCTCCCAGAAGCACACGGGGCTCACCCGGGCACTCACCGGCTCACGCGGATATTGCCCACCTGTTTATGGTTGGCTCTGCGCCTGGGGACACAGCGGTGAACAACCCAGACAAAAGGCCTACCCTCAAGGAGTCTGCACTGTCACAGGAGAGACAGAGAGGGAATAACTGACCACGTAACAGAATGTCAGGTGGCAAGAAGCGCTAGGAAAACACACCCAGGAGGGGACGGAGGCGGGAACCCTCTGACAAGGGGACAGCTGGACAGAAGCCATGAGGCCATCGGGGGAGGGGGGAGCACGTTCTCAGGTCAGGGGGACAGCCCAGGCAAAGGCCCTGGGGCTGCAGCAGCGTGAGCGTGGACAGGGCGGAGAGCCCGGGGTCGGAGCAGCCATCAGGAGACAGGCCGCCAGGACCTGGATTTCGTTCCAAGTGAGAGGAGACACGGTCTCACACGGGGACCGCTGTGTGGAGAATGAGCGGTGGGGGCAGGCTCTGAGAACAGGGGTCTCCGTGGCCTCGGCCACCCCAGCGCGCCCAAGGCACCTCGCTCCTCGCTCCTCGCTCCTTGCTCAAACCGCCCGCCAGCAGGTGCCAGAATGAGGGTGATGGGGACGGGAGCACCCCTGCCACTCTCGTCACCAGCTCAGCCAAAGCCCGGCACAGCCCCCAGACCTTCCTGCAGAGCCACGCGAGCCAGCCCTGAGGATGCTTTGAGTTGCCTCATAATTGTTTTATTCACTCATCCAGCAACCCTTAAGGGAGGAGGGGCGTCCTTGTCCTGGACGTGGGGACATGCACAGAGGTCACTGCTCTCAAGCAGCTCACATTCCCGCCGGGGCAGGGTGAGCAGAGGCTCAGGAAGGCGGACCGGCGGGGCGGGTGGACTCCAGGGGACCCTGGGAGTAGAGGCACCTCGGGAACCCCCAGCACGACTAAGGTGTCACGGCCTCTAGGAAGCCACACGCTGGCTGCATGCCCCGGCCCCCACGCCCCGGCCCCGTTCACGGTGAGGGAGCCCAGGCACGGGGCGAGGACAGGAAGGGCCCCGGGTCACACAGCAACTCGGGGACCGAGGCTCTTCCTACTCTGAGTCGGCCCCAAGAAAGGAGCCTAGCCTGGGCTCTGGCCCGGGAGCTCCTGGAGGGGTGGGACCAGGTATGTCCTACTCCACCTAGGAGTAGGTGGGCTCTGGCCCAGGAGCTCCTGGAGGGGTGGGACCAGGTGTGTCCTACTCCACCTGGGAGTAGGTGGGCTCTGGCCCAGGAGCTCCTGGAGGGGTGGGACCAGGTGTGTCCTACTCCACCATGTGTCCCCCCCGAGCCTCAGTAACTGTGCCAGGGGAGGGAGGGACCCCAGGGTGAACTGGGAGGAGACCCAACCACACCCAACAAGAGGCCCCAAAGATGCTTCCTCATGGCCTGAGACAGCAGGGAGGGTATGCAGATTCTCTGCCACTTGGAATCACAGAGAAGCTCATCTACCCACAGCTGACAGGCCTGCGCCCACTTAGGGGACAGAGGCGGGTTTCTTCCGGAAGTCCCAGGACCCAGCTCCTGAGAGGGGGACCTCAGCCAGAGCCCAGGACGGCTCCCCTGCACCCAGCACCGCAGCGATGAGTGCACATGCTCGTTATTAATAGTCTGGCTTTAATAATGACAGAATCTTCGGTCTCAGGACATTCTCTGGGTCCAGTTGCCCACTCTGCAGAGGAGCCAACGGGTCAGAGGCTGACTCAGCCCCGGGTCTCCAGCCCGGGTCTCCAGGTGGAGCCTACACGCTCAATCCCTCCAAAGACCCCCTCCTTGCTGAGCACAGGCCTCCAGTGGGCTGGCTCGGGCCACCTGGGCGCTGCCAGGCCTGGGAAGCTGGCTGATGGCAAAACCTGGGGTTTTGTTTTTATGGGTTATTTTTTTTAAAGTTTTATCAAGCAGAATAGCCCTCTGCTCAGAAGAAAGCGGGCAGGAATACCCAATCAGAAGAATTATAAGAGCGGATTGCCCCCACACCACCATCCCAGTGCCAGAGCCCAGGCTGTGCCCCTTGAAGACGCGAGGCCTGTCACCTGCAGCCCCTGTTCCTGCCGCCTCCGTGTCCCGGCCTAAGAGCAGGAGCTTAGAGGCAGGTGGACTGGGGCCTCCTCATCCTGGCCGGACCCGTGGAGAACTGAAGCCCAGAACCAGACGTGCTGCCCCAAGCTCTACGAGCTGCTCAGCGGCAGGCCAGCAACTGGCCTCCTGGTCCCGTGCTGTTTCCTTGGAAATGGCAACTGCCCACAGGACAGAGGCGGCCAGGAACCAGGACCGGAAGGGGAAGAGCTGATAGAATAATCCCAGGTGGGCAGAGTGGCCCCCCCACCCCCACCCCAGGTAACCTACAACCCACCTAAGCCTCCAGCCCTCCGGCCAGCATCCTTCTCCCTCTGGAACCCTCTCCACAGCTGAGAGAGCCCCTCGCTCCAGCAGCAGTCCATACTCAGGGTCCTCAGAGCGCTGCATGCAGGGTTAGGGGCCGCAGGGAGAGCCCCTTGCAGAACAGCATGGTACAGAAGCCCCGCTGACTCTAAGCAGATGTCACCGGACGGCTCGCTGCCCTGAGGCAGGCACACCCAGGTGGGCCTGCACCTCGTGCCTGCCCGTGGAACCTGAGATGCTGCGTGTTTGTGGGATTCCGGACTCCGGGCCCTAACGGGGGTTCTGTTTATACTTGGTGTTCGCTGAGACTCCCAGACTATACTCTGATGGCCATCGTTCACTCAAACGGACCAAGCCCTGAGAAGGAGGGAGCCAGTTCTGGGACCCTCCAGGGACTACCAGCTGCCCCTCCCCCACAGGCAGGGCAGGCTCCTGACACATCCCCGCCCTCCTAGCATGGCTTGGCCACATAAATCACCCTCCCAATAATATTTGTATTGATTATCTAGATTGGAAGCCTCAATTGGCTCCATTGTCTTACTTCCTCTCCCAGGGTTCACAGATGGGGTCCTGTCCCTTCATCTGTATTTCTAATGTGACAGTTAAATGGAGTGGCCGCAGTGCCAACCAGGCCCCACGCTGCCCCGGGTGCCGGGGGCTGGAGGGGGGGTTGGGAGAGAGAAACAAACATATTCCTTGAGAGAGAATGATTAAATCTAGAGTGCGTCGAGCTGGAGGGGAAGCCAAGATGGCCAGTCCCCGGGTACTCAAAGTGCCAACCGTCAGTACCATCTGAGCGCCGCGGTGAGAAACGTGGAGAGCTCAGCCCCACCTGGACCCGCTAAACCAACGTCAGCCCTTTAACGAGAGCCCTCGAAGTCCCGTGCAGGTTAATGTGTAAGAGGGGCTGCCCTGGGCCACGCCCTGAGTTGTCCAGAAGGGAAACACAGGCCCAGAGAAGGCAAAGGGCGTGCCTGAGGTCACACAGCAGGTAAGACCCCAAGTCTCTAGTTCAGGCAGAGGAAACTGAGGGCAAGTGGCTTCCAGAACGGGGGGGGGGGAGGGCGCCCCACCATTGGCCGGGATCCTCTCCCTCCAGGGTTCCTGCCTCCTGTCTCTGGGCGCGGACAGATGGTTCAGACCAGCGTCTGACCCCCCTGTACTCTCCCAGCCTGGAGGGGCCGGTAAGAGCTCCGGGGACGCCCCAGGAGGGCACCTCCCTCCCGCCCGAGCCAGCCAGCTGCCCCTTCCCTGGCAGCAACTGGACAGCAGATCCCAGGGAAAAGCACCACCTGGGTCTGCCCAGCACAGCCAGACGTCGGGAGGGGGGGGGCATGGAGGGACGGAGGCCCCAGACCCGAGAGGCGGCCAGCAGAGGGCCTGGCAGAGGTGGGGACCTGGGCACCGAGAACTGTGGTCCAGGGAAGGAGGCAGAACTGACAGAGAGAGAGAGAAAGAGAGAGGGACCCAGATGAGAGGAAGAGCAGCTGACTGAGAAAGGATGGAGGGGAAGAGGGAGGAAGAGGAATGGAGGCGGAAGGAGCGATGGCGCAGGGAGAAGGGAGGGAGGCAGCTGGCTTGGGGACGCGGAGCCGGGGTGGCCCAGCCCTGCATGGCCTGGCCCGGCCTGGCCCAGCCCCCAGTGACAGTGCAGCTGCCACACTTGGGCCCTACCAATGAGGTCAGTTCTGCCCTGGGGCGGAGGGAAAATAAATGGTGTCCAAGATAAAAGGTCCAAGAAATTATTTGTCTTGTTGTCACGTCTTGACTGCAATGGGCAGGGGCGGGCGGGGCATCATCCCAGAAAAAAAGCAGGGGCTGGCAGGCCCCCAGCCCCCGCCCCTGCCTCCCAGACCTAACAGCTCCCAGACCCAGGCGGGCCTGAGAAGGCAGGGATGGCAGGGGGTGGTCAGTATCCGCTCAGCATCCGTCCCCAAGTCCGCTCCCAGCCCTGGGAAGGCGGAGTCCCGCCTGTGTCGCTCAAGGCTAAGGGTCTCTGTGCGCTGGCGGCTTGGGCAGAGAAGAGAGTCGGGGTGTCTCATCCTCCCAGCCCTTCTGCAAAGGCAGGTGATAGTTCTCAAATACACAATTCCTGGTTGTAAGCCAGGTCAAGAGGATGGTGGCCTAAGGTACTGTCTCCATGACTCAGGTACACAAGTTCAAGCTCAGAAGCTCACACACTCACATGCTCACACAAACACACAAACACACTCACACACCAGGCCGATCCTCACCACCACCAGCGACATCCAGAAATGATTACTCAGAGGCTCCCACCCATCTGAGCCCCTGAAGGTGGGGCTGGCGAAGCAATGCAATGCCATGGGGCACAGCCACCTGGTTTAGGCCGTCCCCAAGCAAGCCACTGATAGCCAGACAACTGCCATTTATGGGACGTTTACCAGCAAAAGCACCTTTCCTTCACGTCTTAAGTCAGTGCTCCCTACGGGGCTCTCGGGGCTGCGCCACCGCGCCCCCATTTCACAGGTGAGAAAACTGAGGCGCGGAAAGGCTCCGCGTCAGGCGCAAGATCACACAGCCAGGACCTGACAGAGCTGGGATTTGAACCCGAGATCTCTGAGGCCGGGAAACGTGTGCACGGTGAGAGAGGAGGGGCCGTCACCTACCATACTTGTCCCCGTCCTCGCCACGGGCGCTGATCCTGCGGCCCAGGACCTGGATGTGCTTCCCGCTGGTCCGGCTGTAGAGCTGGTACAGCCGCAGCTGCTTACGGCTCACATCGTCCCGAGCCCGTGTCTGGTTCTCCACGTGGATCCGGAAGTCCACGTTCTCCTCGGCCGCCAGCACCTAGACGGAGAGAGGAGCGACGGTGAGCCCCCCACCTCCCCGGCCGTCCGGGGTCCCCTGCGTGCCAGGGCTTCTTCTACGCCAGCTCTGGGCCAGGCCTCAGCATGCACCGTAACTGCCCTGTCACCACCCCCATTTCACAGATGAGGCTCAGCCGGGTGAGTGACACAAGTTGCTCCAGGTTGCCTAGCCAGGAAATGGCAAGAAATGAGGCCTAGGTCTACTGGCAACAAAGCTCACGCTCTTTCCTCCGCGGCCCCAAGTTGGAACAAGAAGCGCGGGGCAGAGGTTCCTCTCGCGACCTTGAGCTCGGGATTCGTTCTGTCTCGGATTCCTTCCCAGTGAAACGGAAGAGGACGGCCTCGGCCCTGGCTCCATGCCAGGGCGGCCGTGAGGATCAAGTGAGCAAGTGGGCAGAAAAGTCCCCAAATCGATATGGAGGTGGGAGAGGGAGAGGGAGAGGGAGCCCGGCACTGCTGTTTGGGGCTCGGTGAGGAGGCGGGAGGCCTGGCAAGTCTCATCCTGGGAAAGAACGGGCCAGAGTTCACCGTCATCTCTCCTACGGGGCCTGATGCTAAGGAGTCCCCTCCCGTGCTCCTCAGGGTCCTCATGGACCACCACGCGTCTGCTCACACCCTGTCTCCTGTTGGAGAAGCCTTCACTCTGCATCCCTAGAGCTTCATTCAGTTCATGACCGAACACGTCCTCCAGGAAGCCGCCCCTGACTATACCAACACTTACTTCTCCAGCTTCCCTTCACTGAGCACAGCCTCTCACCCAGACAACTCGCACCCACCTCCTCACCGGCCTCCTGCAAACCCCCGTCACCTCCTGTGGTCCTCCTCTCCACGTACTGCAGGGCTCCTCATCACCTTTAGATAAAAACCCCACCGTGGCCTCAAGGCACTGCAGGAGGAGCCCCTGACTGCTTTCCACCTTCATCTCCTCCCGCTTCCTTCCCACCAGTGACCCTGGCTGCCTCATCCTGCCTCTGAGCATTTCACACTGAGAGCAGTGCACACCTACCTGCCTCAGGGCCTTTGCACTTGTTTCTCCCACGGCTTCCATGCTCTTTCCCAGATTTTTACACGCTGGCTCCTCTACTTCATTTGAGTCTCTGCTCAAGTATCACATCCTGAGACAAGCCTTCCTTGACCACTTTTCTGAGGCAGGCCCCTCCTCTGTCACTATCCATCTCTCAGCCATCCTTTGTTTTTCTTTCTAACATTTCTCCACCTGACATAACATCTGTTTATCTGGTTTCCGTCTCTCTCCCCCTCCGACTAGACAGGCAGCACCATGAAAGCTGGAGCTGTCTCTTTGTCATTTGCTAATATATTCCCAGCACAAAGCACAGTAGAAACTCAAACATCTGTTGAATGAATGAATGAAGAAATGAAAAAATGAACATTGAAAAGATCAGGAGGCCTTTCGTTCCATTTAATATTAAATTAGCGTTTTCTATGCCTTGCCAATTATATGTCTGTCCCACCTCATCTTAACCATAAAGCTGAACAATTCTTAAAGCCCAGACAGTGTTCTAGGTTTATTCCCTGTGCCCACAAGGTCTGGCACAATGCTGGACACAGAGGACGTCAGTCCCACAAAAGCAGAGCCCACTCAGCCCATGGCAGAGCTCTTGGGACCCAGGCTGCACCTGTCTGACCCCTCAGCTGGGAGCTGCAAAAGTCAGGGACCGTGTTACCCTCAGGGCTACACTCCACGCCCAGCCCAGGGTCTCGGCCCCCCACTCATCTTAATCTAATCCCCCCCTGCCCAGCCTGGGTCCCAGAAGCACTTGAGCTGAACCACATTATTTACCCTTCACTACCATCCTCAGGGCGGAACCCACATTACAGCTGAGAAAACTGAGGCTCCGAAGCTGAATGGACAAGGTCAGTCACAAAGCAGGCAACGGCCCCAAAGCCTGGCTTTTGGCCCCACCTTGCTGGGCCCTGACTGCCCCACCAGGGCCGTCAGGAGCAGGACCCAGAGTGTGCCACTCCCCAGGTAAGGGACCCCAAGCAAGGTACCACCCTCTCCAGGCCTCAGTGTTTTCACCTATAAAACAAGGCTAATAATAATGGCACCCACCCCCTGGGCGCTGGAGTTAAACATATAAAGTCCCGGCACAGCGCCCAGTGCCAAGGAAGTGCCCAGCAGAGGAAACCACTGAGAATGTCGGACGCCCTGGGAGGGGTTCTCGGGGAAGCCTTGTGAACGGAAGCCTCGTGGGGCCACAAGCAAATCATAGGTTAGTTTGGAAAGAGGCTACAACCCTACAATGTGGGAACGCTTATTGCGTCCATTTAACAGATGTAGAAACTGAGGCTCAGAAAAGGTAAGTCGGTTGCTCGGACTCACACACTCCGGCAACGTGGAGCCTGGCCGCTGGCACACCGCATGCACACACCTGCTACACTCGTGGCCAGCCCCCACCACCACCACCACCACCATCTACAGCCAGGATCTGAACATTTCATATCCTGACGCTCAGGGAGGAAAGAACTCCAGTGCCCCCTGAGGACCAATCCTGGTGGGCATGTGTCCTGAAGACCTCCTACCCATGGCCCTCGACCTCCCTGGAGTGACTTCCCTAGCTGGCCTGGCCCTGTGCCCTCCCCCAGGGGCAGGCCTCTGACCTCGCTCCCTGGCCTCCAACTCTCCTCCTGCTCACGGGAGACCTTATCGACCAGAGGTCAAACCAATCTCCTCACCCCAGGTCCCCGAGGGAAGCTGCCCTGCCCCAGAAGCCAGCCTCCCGTTAACGATTTTCTCCCTGGTGCACTGGACGGAGCAGCGCGGTGACCCAGGGTCAGCGAGGGCTATCCGGTGGCCCTTCCCCAGGATGTGGGAGGAACCATCCATCTTGGCCGGCTTCCACCATTCCGGCCACACTCCGTGGGCCCATCAGTCCCAGGGGAGGCAGCGAGGTGGCCTCTGACCCAGACACGGAGTCCTGACTCCTGAAGAGGCAGGAGGCCCCGGGGCTTCCTGGGGAAGACTTCTGGGGCTCCAAGCCTTTTCACAGGCGGGCGGGCCGGCTCCTCTGCCCAGGGAACCCTGCCGTCTCGGCCTACCTGACACCTGACCTCAGGCAGCTCCTCGGGAAGCCTCCCCTGCCCGGCCCACCCCAGGCGGGGCGAGGGCCACTGGACACCACTGTAGTGGCTTACTGTCCCCGGCGTCCAGCTCGTCTCGCCCATACTGGATCTCTGGCTCTGCTCCCGGAGGTACCCCGCAAATGTTTGCTCAGCGACTGCGGCTAGACCAAAATCAGCCCCCACGTCCCGCCCAGACAGGGAGAGTGCCCGACCCAGTGAGGACAGGGCTCTTTGAAAAGCCACCCATGCCAAACTTCCTCTGCTCCAGGCACTCTGCTAAGAAGCCTGCAGACAGGGCAGCTTGTCTAACTCCCTCAACCACTCACCGAGGGGGCGCCCGTGAGAGCCCACTGCCCAGATTGGACCTCCGAGGCCCCTCAGAGCTCCCAGGCCTGCCTGCGGGCTCACACAGAGCAGCCGGGTCAGGAACATTCTCCCTCCTCCTTTCCTGCCAGCCCGGCAGCAGGGCACTCCGCTGCGGAACCTTGCAGGTGTATAGTTGTCGAGGGGGGTTGAAATATTAACTCCCTGATCCAGGAACTGCCCAGAGGCAACAAGAGCCCTGCGGGTTCAACTCTCCCCCGAGCGCTGCCCCACCCTGTCCCCACAGGGATACGGGGCTGAGTGGGACCGGGCCACGCCTCCACCTGCAGTCTCACCCCCCTCAGTACAGCTCTCTATGAACCAGGAGGCTGTTTTCCTGTCCGAACTCCACCTGGCCCCCCCACCACCCACAGGACAGCGACCCCAGGTGGGAACGGTCTTTCCGATCGAGCCTCTGCCTACCTCCTAAGCCTCTTCCCGGAGGCTCCTGGATAGGGACCTACTGTGAGGTGGAGAGAGGCTGGGGTGAGCCCCCAGCCAGTGCCAGCTTCCAGACAGCAAGCCAGCTCCCCCCTCCCACCAGGACAACACAGCTACCCTGAAGAGTTCGGCATCGCCCACCTACTCGTGGCTCTGAAGGCACGTCTGGGACTTCCTGCTTCTTCCCAGGCACAGTCCCTCCTCCCACAGGTATCTGCTACATCACCCATCACCCACGGACACTCACCCCTCTAACAACCCAATGGGCAGCATCGACCTCCGGTGCTTCCTGACCCCACCCCAAATCACCAACTTCTTTGATTTCTGTAACCCTCAGTTTTCTCATCGGCAGAATGGGAATTCTTTATAATATTAATCTCGGAAAAAAAGGTTAAACTAGGAGCAATACCACAACCTTTTCCTTTTATGCTTTCTTTCGTTTGGTTTCCTAAACAGCCACTTCTGAGCATGTCCTCTGTGTCAAGAACCACGTTAGGTAAATGCCCTATGAGTTGGAATGATTATTGTTCCCATTTTACAGATGAGGCAGCTGGGGCTCTGAGAGGTTACATCGCTTGTCCAAAGTCAGAACTGGTGGGAAAAGGAATCAAGGTTCAAATCCAGGCCCCTCCTCCACCTGGTCCAGAAACCAAGATGCTTACCAGTTCCCCCTCACCAGCCTCCATCTGCTTCTCTCCTTCACCCAGTTCTCTTCCCCTGTTCGGGATGGCACAGGTTCTGGCCACAAGCCACCCCTGGAGCAGGGACTGTGGCAGAAGGCAATGAGCAGCCTCCCCCACCCAGGAGAGGAGGCTGGGGTCAGACTGCCCCCTCCCGTCCTGGTCCCCATTCCTGAGGCCTCACACAAGCCATGCCCCTGTCTCCAGGCAGCCTGCCCAGAAAGGGAGGATCTCCCTGGTCCCCAGAGGGGCAGCCCACAGACTTACGGCCACATTCCACCACCGCCAGCCTCCTCTGGTGGCAGCTGTGCCAGCCGTCCCTGCGAGGCCTTCTTCCAACTCTGGATTCGAACCTGAGACCCATACCCCATACTCCAGGAGTGGTCCCCAATGGAGTCAGCCCCGCTCCCCAGCCCGAAACGCAGCTCCCCACAGTCTTCCTCGAGAACAAGCGGCCTGGACGCAGGCCCGGGAGTGGCTGCCAGCCGCGGGGCTCCATGGGTTGTTATTATCGTGGGGAAAGAGGCTGATGCTGGCTCCCAGTTAGTGGGCGCCTGCTCGGTGCCAGGCCCGAGCTAAGCACTTTTCAGGCACGTCTCCTACCTCCTCAAACGACCTGGGCCCTGGGCAGGTCTGGTGATGACCACCCCGGGGACAAAGGGAGACAGAGAGGCCCCGGGACTCACCCAAGCCATACAGAAAGTGACCGAGCTAAGATCTGAACCCATCTCTGGCTCTCAAGCCCACGAATTCTGCCCTAGCCGGCATCCCTGGACAGAAAGAAGAGGGAGGCAGGGCCCACTCCTGAGTCGGAGCTGGGCCCCGGTGGAGGTCCCCACCCAATGCTCAGCCCCAGACCTCTCCCCTCTCTCCTGTTACAGTCCCCACACCCACCCCAGCCAGGACAGAGTGATACTGCACAGCGCCCTTCCCCACCCCCAGCCTGTCCATTAAGCTCCCAGGGCTATCAATGTATTGATTGGCAGGGCTGAGCCATCAGCACGGGGGTGGAGGGGGCGCTGCCACCTACAACTGCTGACCGGAGCTCCCTCTCCCCATATATCAGGCTTCTCTGTACAGATCGTCAATATGGGTGCCGCTGCGGCCAGCTCTGGAGCCGGCCTGGGGCGGGAGCAGGACACCAGCTCCTTCTTTCTACTCTTCCTCTTGCCCCCTTGTTTCAACTCCCTCTCCCTTAAAGCTCTTGGATGAGGAGAACAGTCACTCACACCCACAAGCTCATACATAAGCCCTTTATTTCGGCATTCAATGCCCACCAAGGCTTTTTTCCTGAACTTGACACTCTGGAGACCCCAGCCCGCTGGGAGTCCCCTGAGCACATCAGGATGTCCCCTGCTCTGTGTGTCGATGTTCTGTGTGCCTGCAATGGCTGTGACATGCACACACATACACACGGCTTCACCGGCTTCCTCCTATTTCAAGATTCAAATGGGGCACCATCCCTGGCCAGATCCTCTTGCCCCAGCATCTGGTTTGGGAGCCCTTAATCAGAGTTTCCTCGAGCCCCTGTCCCCCTGCACAGATCTGTCAAATTACTCTCAAGTCCCCAGGGGCAAGGAGAGGCCCTGAACGCCCTGTCCCGCACACCTGGCACCAGGATGGGCAGGAGGGGTTTGCTCACTCCAGGCCCCCAGCCCCCAGAGGAGCTGCTCCCTCCCCCCTGCATGCCAGCTCTATGCCAGGGGCCAGAGGCCCGCGGGATGCAGCAGGCCTCCCCTGACTTCCAGGAGCCGGGAGCTGGCGGGCAAGCCAGCCCCAGAAACTCCCAAGTCCCCTGCGCAATTGCAGCTCCCATTTACTTCACACTTAGAACGCACCGGGAACCACGCCAAGTCATCCCCCAGGTGACCACAACTCACCCTCACGGCAACCCCAAGAGGGAGGTTCTCTCCAGATGCCCACGTGGAAGGTGAGCCACACAGACCCCAGCAATCCCCTCAACACACGGCTACTGCTCCCCGCCAAGGGCCGAGCGGGTGTGACAGGTGTTCGTCCTGAGCCTGAGCTCCTATGCATCCCTCTGAGCCCCAGCGGAGAACGCACAGTTCACAGGACAGTGACCCGGTGCTAATGGGTTCCAAGGCAGAGGTGGGCTGAGGGGGGAGGTAGGGGAGTGGTAAGGGAAGCTGCCCAAAGTGCCAACCCTCCTTCCCAGTCTTGCGTGTCTTCTTCATCCCCCTCAAAACCCAGTCCGGGGCCAGCCATATAACAGGCAACCCACAGATGTTTGCTGAGTGCTCATGCGGAGAAGCACCCTGAGTGTCTTCAGCAGTCTACCCACACGATGAGGAGGCAGAAACTCAGAGAGGCTAAGGATCTTGTCCAAGGCCACAACAGCTTGCGAGTAGTGCAGAGAGGATCGAATCCAAAGGCTCAGACAAAGAGGCCTGATGTCCCTGACACAGGAGCATGGCCTTCCTAGCTTTCTCCAGTGCCCTGCGGCCTGTCATATACCCCACATAGACCGGACTGAGCCACTGCTCTTAGTTATTTACTGAGGGCCAGCCATGGCGCTAGCTACTCTGGGGACATCATCCCATTCAACCCTCACAATAACCCTTACAAGTAGGTACCTCTCTCTCATTACCCCATTTTCCAGGTGGGGAAAACCGAGGTGGGGAGGGCTGAAGGTTAAGATATTTGCTGCATAGCCGCTCAGCAACACAGACACGATTCAAACCTAGGTTTTCCCATGCCAACGCCCATGCATTCAAGCACCACAGAAGCCATCTAGCTCACCTCGCTAATACCCACGTGGGTAAGCTGAGGCACGGAGAGGGAGGTCATCCAACGAGCCAGAATCCCTGGGGTCCCGAGAGCTCTCCTGCTCTGTGGCCCCCAGGAGGCTTACCCTTAGCACGGCAGTACTGTAAGTGGGCCCGAGCCCTTGTGTCGTTTGATGTCTGAGCAAATGACACGCAGACACCTCAGCCCCTCCCAGCAAGCCCGACTGAAGCCGGAGAGGCCCGCTTAGCCACTGACATTCCAGAGCAAATGCCCACTCTCAGGCCCCAAGTGTGGACAGTAGGCCTCCACCCACATTGGCCGGGGCCTGGCGCTGCCCTTCCTTGAGTGTTCTGTCATGTCCTTGCGACTGGGGACAGACCCACCCAGCACAAAATATGGAGCACACAGCAAGCGGTTTGTCAGCCAGCTTCTGCCCTCAGAAAGGAAACAGCCAACGCCTCCCCTCTCCCTGTCACCAGGAGCTGGCAGTGCCCCAGCAGAGGAGCTATCCACACAGACAGGGGCTGGTTGCAAGGGAGTCCTCCCAGAGCGAGAGGCACAGGGCTCCGTCTGAAAAGACAGATAAGAGGTCAGGGGCCTGACTCCCTCTGCTCCATCCCCTCAGGGACTGCTTTGTTGGCTGTTTTCTTCCTATCTTACACGTGCAGAAGCTGAGACCCAGAGAGGTTAATTAACCTGTCCAAGGTCACACAGCAAAGACAAGGTCGAGCAACAGTTTGAGCCAGGCTGGCAGACTCCAGGGCTCTCAGACTGCTATTTAACAAGCCTGCTCTGCCTCCTCTTGCTTCGCGACCAAAAGGCAGGTCATTTCGTGCCTCTGTGCCTCATTGTCTACATCTGTGGGATTCCCTCACCCCAGTCCATTGTGAGGTATATCCTAGAGCAGGGGTCCCCAAACTACGGCCCGCGGGCCGCAATGCGGCCCCGAGGCCATTTATCCAGCCCCCACTGCACTTCTGGAAGGGGCACCTCTTTCATTGGTGGTCAGTGAGAGGAGCACTGTATTTGGCAGCCCTCCAATGGTCTGAGGGACAGTGAACTGGCCCCCTGTGTAAAAAGTTTGGGGACCCCTGTCCTAGAGGCTGTCAGAAAGCGCCGGCCTGTCCCAGAGGGAGCATGCCATCCCGGGTGGGGGCTGCCGGCATGTTAGCACTCAGATTCCCACAGCCACAATGCTCTTCCTAGAGGACAAGGTCAGGACCAAAGGGCCCTGCCGAGGACAGGAAGCCCGCTGCCTGCCCCTGCATCTCCCTCTGGGGACCCTACACCGCCCCCCCCCAGAGCTGCCCAAGACACAGTGGAGGCAGCGCCGCAGCCAGTGACACAGTGACACACAGCCCCGAGCCTGCTGACACTGGCCATGCCAACCACAAGAAATTTTTTAAATTCGCCTTCTTATCTCAGAGCAGGTGACAGTGACATTCCCAGGTGGCTGGCGGGAATGCTAGCAGGGTTCCTCTTCCCCCTCCACACTGGGGGAACTCCTCCAACCCCCACAAAATACCCACGGCGCTGGCTCTGAGACCCTCTCGGACCAGAACATTCCAGGAGGAGCGGAGCCTGCACACTCCAGTCAGGTGCGCTCCACGATGGGGACGCCCACCCGGGCTCTGCTCAGCCCCTCCCACGGGACCCACTGGGAGCACTCACCCCTAGCATGCCCCCTGGAAGTCCGTTTCCCCACCAGGGTTCTTTCTGAAGAATTTCCCTATCCTTTCTGAAAACGTCTGCCCAGTATATAGTGTGTATGTGTGTGTGTGGGGGGGGGGGGGATACAAGATCTTGAATCCAGAGTCTTGAGTCAGCCACGGCCTTGAACAAGTCCTTTCCCGGCTCTGTGCCTCAGTTTCCCCATCTGTTGAAGAAGGCACGTTACCCTTTCTCACACTTCAGGAGGGAAAGGGAAACAGGCCCCCGATGTGCGAGGCACTGGGAAATCCTTGCAAGCTGCGCGTTGGACCTGGGCGGGTGGGTTCTCCCACCCGAGTTAGGCAGGAGGGTACGTACACCTGCCTCACCACACTTCACAGCCCGGGATCAAAGAAAGCTCTTGTTTGTCAGGCATCTATCTCCCCTGGAGACAGGGAGCCAGCCCTGCAGGCCGGCGAGGGACCAGTCCTGTCTGCAGGGCTCACAGGAAGCCCGCTCCCTGAATGAGGATCTGCCTGGACCCACGTCCGGACAGATGATACCAGGGCGTTAAGAAACTCAAAGGGCTTATCCAGCAGGGCGGCCCCCACCCTCCTCGCGTCCCAGAGGACGGCCCTGGCCGGCTTGGAGGGAGGCTGTGATGCTCACGGGCCAGGCCAGGCCGGGGGCGGGGTGGGGGGTGAGGATGAGGGGCGGGGAAGGAAGCCTCCAAACCTGAGCACGCGGTGGGCCGGTGGGCGTGGGGAGAGAGGAAGCGGCGCGGCGGGAGGGCGGTGGCCGCGGAGGCCCCCTACCCGGCCCGCCAGTCTCGGGAAGTCCAGGACCTAGCCGAGCCTGGCGGCGGGAACAATGTCGGGCAGGTGCCCGCCGAGCTGCGTGAAAGGCCCAGCCCGGTGTCATTGTCAGCGCTCAGCCAAGTGCAGAAAAGCAATTTACTGGTCACGCCGCTTGCTCCCCTTGGAAATTTTTAAAATTCTTCCGATTTGAGCTGTCCGCGGTGTCCCAGGTCTTGCGGAGAAAGGATTTGATTAAATCCCGGGCTTCCCGCTTCCCCGGGTGGCCGACAGGGGGGGCGGGGCTCGCCTGGTGGGGGCGGGCAAGGCAGTGTCTGGCGTTGGCTGTGCTCAGGGATATGTGGCCGGGGACTGGGGGCCCATCCTGGACCCGGTGGCTGACGGATGGGAAGAGGGGAGGGGCCCAGAAACTCCACTGCTCAGTCTGGAGCCATCCTCCAAAACATGGAGGTGGGAAGGGAAGTGCATAGGGGGACCCGGTTCCCAGCACAGCCACGTGCCCTCCTGGGTGGAGGAGGACTTGCGACACTTCTCGCACACCTATCACGTGTCACTTCAGCCTCAGGGCCACCGCTGTCCCACAGGGGTCTACAGACAGGGAGAGCTGAAGCTGGGGCTCAGGCCGAGTCCCCGGATTGAGCCACCTGACCACTGTGAGCAACCTCTCACTACCACCCTGGAAGCACCCCGCCCAGAGAGGAGCAGCTCTTCCTGCATCTGGTCTGCCCAACGGCTGCTGCAGGCAGCAGGCTGCCCACGGCCACAACCAACGCCAGGCCCCGCCCCTCAGCTCTACCTCTCGCGGCCACTCCACCTTCGTCCCTAGAGTGTGAATGGGGCACAAGCTTGCCAACCCTGTCCTAACACCCTACGGCAGTGTTTATTTTTTAGGAATCTTGGGTGCCTTTGAAAATCTGTGGAGAGCTGGGAACCCTCTCTTGGATATTATCTGGGTGCAATGTTTCAGGGACTCTCCTCCCCCACTAAGGGTGTGTGGGTTTAAAACCCCAGTCCAGTTTGAATGGGGAAAGGCTGCAAAGGAAGGGGGAGGGAGGAGAGGGGGTTCCCTCACCTGCTCGAAGCCCTAACCCAGATGGACCTAACCCAGACAGACCACCCAGCTCCTACCCGAGAGGCTGGCTCTAGCGCTGGCCAAGGAGGTGGAGGTGGGATGCAGAGGCCAGGTTCCTCCCTCACGCTCCTCCAGAGAACACAAAGACCACACAGCAACCCCTCCTGGGCCCCACTGCAGGGACCCAGAGGGAGCCGCCATCAGGAAGTGTGGGTAACAAAGTCCAAAGCCATCTCTCTACTTGCGTGCCTGCTTCCTTGTCCTCAGCACTCGGGGAAAGAGCTCTTGCCCAGGTTGGACAAGCAGACCCTCTGGAGTGACCCCGGGGCCTGCCCTCTGCTTAGAGATTCGGCTGCAAAGCAGGCAGGCCGGGCCTGGCACTGGCCTCTCTCTCTGACACCAGCCATTCCTCCACCCCCACCTCCGCCACCACACAGGGTCACATCTGCTTTGGCAAACAGCCAGTCTTAAGTTACTGACTCCAGTTGTATTGATTCAAGGAGTCACTGGGGATCCCAGCCTGGCCAACAGGAGGGAAGAACCCATCAGTCTGTCCATCCATCCGTCCGTCCATCCATCCATCCATCCATCCTTCCAGCCTCCAGCCCCCAACTAGCTGTCCCCAGCTCAGGGCCCAACCGGATGCCAACAATCCTGTCTCAGAAGTGGGAGGGGAGGGAGACAGCAGAACCACCACCATGACCAAGGCCACCAAACACTGCAAGAGGACGCTGAGTATCAACAGCACTCAACACACGGGCACTCCTGGTCCTGGGAACTGGAAGGAGCACCATTTTCCTGCTCAAGGCCCTCCCCAGCGCTGCGGAACCCAGAAGTCTAAAGCACAAGCATCCTTCCTAACCTTGTGAGGACACCTGCCTTCAACCCAGACAGCGCAGGGCGGATCATCTCTTTTGGCCCCAGTCCAGCTCCTCCTAGGGTCCCTCTCTTGCAACTCGAGGTGGGTGGGGGGCTAGGGCAGCTGGCACTTCCTAGTCCTGTTCCCTTTGTGCGCCCCCCACCCACCACCACCGTGCTGAGGCAGCCCTGGTCTGGTTCTAATCGGGGCTGAAGTCGGCTCCCTCTTTCCCTCTTCTCTCCACCCCCCCCCCTTTTCCTTCATTTCCACGGCTTTGGAAGCCGGAGTGTTCCAACTGTCTGCGTGCCAAGACCTTCCCGAGTCTGAAAGCTGCTGAAGTAACAGATCAGATTTTAGCAAGTGCTTTCCAGGCTGAGCGCCAAGCCCTCTTCTGATTCACGGAGAGCGAGCGAGCGAGCGAGTGAGCGAGGACCGAGGAGGGGAACCAGCCGAGGGCTGCACCACCTACGGCCAGGGTGTGCGGAGCCCGAGCCCGGCTGGTTCGGAGCGGCCTCGCGGGGAACAGCCCGTCGACCCCGGCGCCCTGCCCCGCTCCCTCAGCCCAATCCCCCCTAGTCCCGCTCCTCTCTCAGTCTCTCACGACGCTGCAAACGCCTTTGAAACCACAGAGTAATTTACAACTGAAGCTAGTTCTCCTTGGACTTAAAATCCACTCGGCTTGAAAGAAGCCTTTTTTGTTTGGAAGAGCAAACGGGGATGTCCAGGGACGGCTGACAGAGAAAATCCCTCGGTCCCAACTGCTCACATGCTGCGGGCAGGGGACTTGGAGCCAGCACATTGCAGCGGCTGAGCCCGCGGGCTCCGGGGATCTCCTCCAGCAGAGGCCGACAGGGGCCGCGCCAGCACGCGCCCCGCGGCAGAGCCCCTGTTCCTCGGCGGGTCCCCCCGCCGGCGCAGGGCGCGCGGAGCCGCCCTTCTGCGCCCTGGGAACAGGTGCAGTGGGCTCGGCGCCCAGGAGGGGTGGGGCACAGGGAGGGGGCGCGGCGTGCACCGCCAGGCAGGGGCGGGGGGAGGTCACAGTCAGGAGCCCACCTTACCTGTACCTGGAAGCACAGCAGCAGGAAGTGTAAACACCTGCGGGTGAGAGATGGAGAGGTGGTCAGTAGGACGTCAAAGAGGGGGGCGCGCGGACAGACAGGCAGTCGGAAAGTCAGATGGGCAGACAGAGCCAGGGGCACACGGACAGACGGCCAGGCAGGGTGGGCAGCCCCGCATGCGAGCGCTTACAGGCAAGTGCAGGCGGAGGGCGCTGAATACATCGCTGGGAGGGGAGGAGGCGACGGCTCCTAGCCCAGCCTGCACATGTCCGCTCCGCGCGGCCGGGACCGGGCGCCTCCGCCGCCGCCGCCGCCGCCGCCGCCGCTGCTGCTGCTCTCTCCTCGCCGGCTGCTGCTGCTGCAGACTCTGCTGCTCCGGGGCGCTCCGCGGCGCGCCCTGCGGCATCAGCGCCCCGCGCGGCTCCTCCCGAGCGCTGCGCCCTCCGGGCTGGCGCGGGCGCTGCGGGGCGGCCGCCGCTGTGCAGGAAGCGCCCGGCCGGTGCGGGGAGGCTTGCTCACTGCCGGCCGTCCGGGCGTCCGCGGTAGGCTGGCTGCCCGGCTCACTCCGGGGGCAGCATGCGGGGCGGAGCTGGAACCTAGGGCTCGCTCTCCCGCAGAGGTGCGGGGCTGTGCCGGGCCAGGGGTCAGCGCTCCGGGGCCGGGGAGCGCGGCTGCAGCACGAACGCGTCACGGCCGCTCCGTCTGGGCGCCCGCCGGCTCATGTCTCCTCCTCCGTGTCTCTCCGGCCGTGCGCATCGCCGCCTCCCACCACTGGCGGCGGCCGGGGCGTTTTCTACGCGCGGGCGGCGAGGGGGCGGGGGGCCGGGGGCGGGCCCGGGCCCGAGCCGGCACAATGAGGATGCGGGGCCCGGGGGCTCCCCCCTCGGGGTGCGGCCGGACGGGCGCTCAGCTCGCCTGGGTGCGCCGCGCCCACATCAAAGGCGGCCCTGCCTGCTTGCCTGCCTGCCGCGGCCTCTCCACTGCCTCCTCCTCCTTCTCCTGGCGGCTCCGGTTGGAGGGAGGTGCTCAGACTCTCGGTGACGGGACCGGCAGCTCCGAACGGGTAGAGCCCCGCGAGGCTGGAGCTGGTAAGCGCTGGAAGCCGTCGGAGCTCTGCGCCAGGGAGCAATGACCCGCGCCGCGGCGCAAACGCCACCCGAATTGGGCGGGCGGTGGTCCCCAAGAACGTAACTAGGTGCGGAACATCCTATCCTCACTTGCCCACATTCGCTCCCTGCACTCACTCACACCCACCAGCGCTTGAGTAGGGGAGCCAGGAGGGGGCGGGCCAGGTCCAGCCCCCGGGGCGGCTCCACTTAACGGGGGTTGCTTTCACCCGCCCTGTGAGTACACTCAGGACCTGGCGTAGCCCAGCTGCCTTCTCGGACAGCTGGCCCCACTAAGTAATCCCCTTCCAATCTCCTTCTCTGAATTGGATACAAGTGCAGAAAACCTTGTGAGGTTGAGGGGGAGGGATCTCCAGGATGTCTCTTACTCTCCCCACCGGGGCTCAGGGTTGGGTACTCAGGATCCCAGCTAGGCTCACGGGTTGGCGAGCCAGCTTTGGAAACGCACGGCTGCCATCTAGCGGTCACGAGGCTTCACTGCAACCCCAGCCCGGACTGGCTAGCAACCGGGAAGAGCCAGCAGGACTCTGGTCAGCGACCACTCCAGGCCCTCTTCTGGCCTCGGGGCTGAGATTTGCTTCCCTTTGCATGCTAAGCAGTTTGACTCCTTTAACCAGGTCCCTTCTGAGGACATCTGTTCTCACTGCCTCTGCCCCTTCAGAAGCATTACTCCTTCCCACCAACCTCAAAATGTTATGTTCCTTTCACAAGCAACTTTCTCACTCTAGAGCCCATAACCGCCAGGTTCCCCTTTTTGGTCCGACGCTAAGGGGACAAGTTCATAGTAGAAAAGAAACTGGAGAACAAGCTCAAAAACAAAACCCAGGGATCCACGCTGGGTTTAAAACCTCCTTGTGTCATTGCCTGTGGTTGGTGTTCCCATTTCACGAGTGTAAACTGAGGTAGGTGTTATCGAAACTGTTATTTCGTAGTCATGGAATATGAAATAGGAACAATTGTCCCAAATACTAGGCCCCTCTGCAAGCTATTTTAAGTTCCCTTTCCAAGCTGACACTATCTTAAACAGATAGTCTGTTTTGCCCTGGGCACAAGTACAGGAAACCTTTTCAAAACTCGCCACCAAATGATGGGGAAAATTCTTGTGTGCTGTGAATTTTCTTAGGCATTCTCATTGCCAGAACTGGACTTGCAGTTACTGGTTAAGTCTCAAGTCCTGGAGAAAAACAAACCTATCCCAAGATAGGTACAATGACCAACCACACAGAGATGGACAGAAATGCCTCACAGGGGCCTGCGTCATCGCCACCATCCTGGTCCTTTGCTTGATGTGACGAACTGACAGACCCAGCAAGAGGTGGTTTTGGCCGAGTGGCATGCTGGAAGTGTCTGCTATGAATCATAGTTCAAGTTTTCTATCCTGTTCCCTGTTACTCTTGAAGGGAATAGGTATATAACTATATTCTCTGTATATAACTGTTCTAAAATCCTTGCAATTTTTTTTCAATGCTCAGATATAGTATATTTGGGCATCTCCCAAATAAGACTCTCTCAAATAAGACTGACCACTAGACTTGAGTATTATTGCCTCTAACATTTACTGATGAACTCCAGCAAGTCTGAGACTGCTTCCTATCTACAAAGGACATTAACAACTCATCTGCGAGTTACTGAATAGTCAGCCAGGCACACAATGAGGGCTCCAATGGTTTTTAGCTGTTCATAACGCTTATCATGGCTTCCGGGCTATTTTCATACTATTTTCTTCACTTCATGAAGCAGGAAGGCAGGGTCATTCTCAATCGACAGTTGAAAAGGTTTTGAACCAGAATCTGTCTTTTGACTCCAAATTCAGTCCTTTTACATTCTTCCTTTTCCCATCAGTCACACCCTCAAACAGTTTCCACATACCTATTTAACATGCACATGCATGTAAATGTCTTCCCTGTCTGAATGACATGTTCCAGTAGCCCTTACTATGTGCTACTACTTGTCATTTCTCAGTAATTCAATCACCATTTCTTGAGATCCTACTGTGCATGAGGCCATGGGTGAGGATGGACAAGGTCCCTGGCTCTAAGAACCACTTCACCACCACTAGAGAAGACAGCCAATAAGCAGAGCCAGCCGTGCAAAGGAATAAAGACCACAGGTAAAAGATGTCAAGGGCCTGCAAGCAGAGAAAGCCTGGGTGACAGGCCGGGGCAGGAGGGCGAACAGGCTTGATCATCCTTCGGAAGGCCCTCACAGGCCCACAGGTGACCGGCAAAGGCTTTTAAAAAGGTACTGTTTACACACACACAAAAGTGTATATGCATGTTTGAAGTGCCCTTGGAGTTTGACAGATGTTTATGCGAACACCCCTCCAGGGGCCTCCCCTCACCCATCCCTGGTCCCGGGTTCCCATTCATTTGGCTCTCGATGTTAGTTCCGTGAATGGAACCACAGTGCGTGCTCTTTCTTGCATTTGGGTCACTTAGCTCAGCATGTTTTGTCTGCCGGTGCCTGTAGTTGTTCCTTTTTACTGCAGAGCAGTGATCAACACTGTGGAGATACCAATTTGTCTGGCAACTTGTCTATCAAAGGCTTTGAATCTAAAGGTCAACATCCAGTTTTCAAAAATCTACAGGTGCAGCAGCGGCTGCAGGGAGGTCAGTGAGCCAGCTAGTGACAGTCCAGGCGAAGGCTGGGTAGGCTGGGCAGCCTGGTGCCGGAGCCAGCGGCCCTGCGTTTCAGCCCCAGCTCTCGGCTGGCGAGGGAGTCCTTCCGCAGCCCGCCAGCCCAGTGCCCTCAGCCCTGCAGGGCAGTCGCCTGCTTTGCTTACGGCCTCATCCTAAGCACTGAGAACTTTGCAGCACAGTATATATCTGAACATTCGGATGCTTCTTTGTCTCATGTTGAAGCGGAAGTAAACCAACAGCACTGCCATCTGACTCTTGTTTTCTGCTCTCCAATCTCAAGACTCCACAAACGCCAGGTCATCTGCAGACTTACAACAAACGCTGTAAAGAAAGGATGGGAAAGGACCTCCAACCTAAGAACAGAAGACAAACACAGCCTTCAAATCTCCAATAGGATCCAGCAGTTTAATAAAAAAAAAAAAGACATCCTTCATGGATGAGGCTCTAAAATTTTCTCAAAATCAGCTCTCGAAAGCTCACAGCATGAACACAGAACCCTGACTGCCAAGGTGAGAGGGAACAGGGAGCATCTTTGGTGAGAGCTGGCTGGGAGGGCTCCGTCCCTTTTCTGAACCACCTTTAACCCTGTGATCACCAGAGCCCAGACCAGTCTTTGATTAGTTTCTCTCACCTCACTAAGCTAGTTGTCACAAGCACACAATAGCTTCTGCAAGCTATAAACGTTCCCCATCATTTGCATGATCCAGTGTACACAGCCCCATCTGCTCTCCCCAAGTGGCCTTATTCCATCCTTGGTTGAGGCGGAAGGTGACAGATCTGGCGCGTGCTCAGCCATGACCTAACCTTACGTGACCAGCGTCAAATGAACGGAAGCTTCCGGCAGCCGGGCCCCAAGTGCACCCCTACCTTCTCAGGGCTCTTCCGGTTCACCTCGGCTCTGTCCCAAAGGGTCTGATTCGGCTATCCATCAGTTCCAAATCAGTGAGCACTCTCACCCAGACTGCCTCTAAACACTCCTCTTTGAAGACAAGATGCTTGACATCAAGTAGGAACAACCTTGAAGGGGATTCCATTGCCCACAAAATACAAGGGACTGAAATATAAACACATAAACACCTGAATTCAGGATACTTAAAAGTCACTACTCAAAGGTTGCTAGGACATGAATCTACCATTCTGAAAATTGGTAAAAGAATATAGGCCCTGGTCGGTTGTCTCAGCGGTAGAGCATCGGCCCAGCATTTGGAAGTCCCAGGTTCAATTCCCAGTCAGGGCACACAGGAGAAACAACCATCTGCTTTTTGTGTCTCCCCCCCCCCCCTTTGTAGCCAAGGCTCCGCTGGAGCAAAGTTGGCCCAGGCGCTATGGGTGGCTCCATGGTCTCTGCCTCAGGTGCTAGAATGGCTTCAATTGCAATGGAGCAACAGGCCAGATGGGCAGAGCATCGCCCCCTGGTGGGCATGCCGGGTGGATCTCCATCAGGAGCATGCTGGAGTCTGTCTGCCTCCCCTGCTCCTCACTTCAGAAAAATAAAAAATACTTCCCAAAATTAGGTACAAATGAAAAGCAGTGAGAATTTTTAAATGCCTACAGAATAACAAATGAACTTGCTAAGGGCTAAACCATTAAGAAACATTCCTGTTCAGCAGACTGGCTTAAGGGACATACAGTTGGCCCAACCAGCAAGTATTGAAGGGCAAACTGCAGACCCACCTTAACTCCATTACGTGTAGTAAATGTAAAGTACAGTGAATCCCCAAATTTGAGAATAACCAACTTCTCTTACAGCTTCTATTATTAATCAAGAGTAATGCTAGTAACAAAGGGAAAAGATTTTTCTTATTGCTCTTAGAAAACTTCAAAAATTCTTTCTTTAATTATATACAAAAACATTTAGGAGTTTCCATAACAAGTACCTTAATATTTGCTTTTAGCAATTAAACCGATACTGACAAAAGTATGGCCAGTGTCCCGTTAACAGTTCGCACTGTGCGGAGTCAGTTTTTAAAGGTGTTTTCAAAGTCACAAACCTAGTTCAATTTTCAGATCAGCCTCACTTACCTGGCTGATGTCTAATAACTTTTGAGGCACAGGGAAATCTTTAATTTCTGCTGTTCAAAAAAAAAATCCTACCTGGAACTCGTTTTCAAAAATAGACCTGATTAGGTTTTTTAAATGAGCACGAACAGGACACGCAGTAAGGCCTAACCGCTCTCCCTCAGAATGGTGAGTGGTCCTGCATTTCCATCAGCTAAACCAATAGTAAGGTTTAACATCTATGCAAAGCAACTCAAACACTAAAATAGTTAGACCTACATTTCGGTTAAGACATTTTACTGCAAGCACTTGAGAACATGTTCGGTCACGGATACTAGAAATCATCTACCATACACACACGGTGAGACACATCTAGGGAAGGAATGACTCAGCTTGAACACAGATCTGTGGCTCTGACAATCGGTACCTTTTTAAATGACCGTGCAGGTAGGCTTGGTGTTTTACTAGGGATTGTCCTATCACATTTAATGTACGCGATCTTTTTAAAGTATATAAACTGTCTTTTAAAATGGAAGTACTACTGTCCAGTGAAGCAAACACTGTGAACCTTCATTAAAATAAAGGTGTAGAGAAGCTGTAAGGACACTGTCCTGGAGGGAACGGAACCATCAGCGAAGAGAACTACAACCTGCAGTAATAATGGACGAGGCACCAGACCCCTGGCCACTGGGATGAGACTACGGATTCCCACGCCAGCCTTTCCCCACCCTCCACGAGGTTACTCTGGAAAACCGCCTTGCAGATTAAAAGGCTAATGTCTGCAGACCACATCAAAATAGATCTGCAACTACATAGCCCAGTTCACAAGTGCCCTCTTCCTAATCAACATAAGATAAAAAATAAAGAGGCAGAGAAGGTGAAGGAATAACGAAATCAAGTGCATAGGAAGAGAGAAGTTTCTTCAGACTTGACTCTACACCCCCCTAAGAACCAAGAAAGAGCATTTGGAAGTTAAAAAATTAAAGCAACACAAATTTGAAGATAGAAAAATAAAGTCTCTCTCCTGAAGTTTAAAAAGGAATGAGGAAACATCTAAGAGAATCAAACAGAAGACCTAAGAATGAACGGGAGTTAAAAGCAGGAGACTGAAGTCCTCCCAAGAAAATGGCCCCAAATTAGAAGTCTCTGGAGAACAGAATCAGTCTAGCCAAGGATCAGGACAAGACTGACACATATCATAAAATCTCAGAACACTTGCAATAAAACTACCTTAATTACCTCTCAAAAAATCATATACAAAAATACATGAAAATGGGAAAACACTAGGCCAAAGAAAGTACACAACTGAAAAATTCTAGACTTGGCTTATAAGGTAGCATTGAATTTTATGGCAAAAATAAAAATAAAAATGTTTTTCATATATTCAAAGACTCAGGATACTTCAATCGTATTAAGAAACTACTAGAGAACATACCACAGCAAAGCACGAGCAATTAGGACTCTTAATTTCCAACCATCAGGCAACCGAATCATGTAAAACAGACCAAGGGTCAGCACCCAACTTCCTCAGGTAACCACATGATAAATTAACTTTCTTCCCAGGGACGGGGGGGTGGGGGGGGGGTGGGGGGGGGGTGGGGGGGGGGGGTGGGGGGGGGCACAGGACTGAAAATTCGAGACCATCCTCTGTTCTGGTGGAGAAAGGACATGGCAGGCTGCTCTAATATGCCAGGTTTCCTTTGAGGATAGACGGATAGGTGTCTGATGGAACATGGGGAAAACACATTAGCATGGCTATAATCATTATTAGGAGGTAAGAAGGTATAAGCACTAAATCCTCACAATTAAAGATTGGGGCCCAGGACGGTTGGCTCAGTGGTAGAGCTCCGCCCAGCATGTGGAAGTCCAGGTTCAACTCCCGTCAGGGAACACAGGAGAAGTGCCCATCTGCTTCTCCCCCCTCCATCTCTCTCTTCCCCTCTAGCAAGTGAAGGCTCAAGTGGTTCCAGCAAAATTGGCCTGGGTGCGGAGGACGGCTCCTGGCTTTGGCCTCAGGAGCTAAAATAGCTCGGTTTCCAAGCAATGGAGCTGTGGCCCAGTCGGGCAGAACATCACCTGGCAGGGGCTTAGCGGGTGAATCCTGGTCAGGGCACATGCAGGAGTTTATCACTGCTTTCCCACCTCTTAATTTAAAAAAAAAAAAAAAAAAAAAAAAAAAGGTTGGTTAATTGCAAGAAGCCTAACTAGTGGAGGAATAGTTTAATAGGGCAGGAACTATTTCTCTTGAGATTTTAGGATACACCATTTGACAATTACGTACATGTACTTTTGACAAAGTATAAAGAGAATAAATAATAGAAGCAGTGCTACTTTATTAAAATACTGAGTTTATTTCACATGTATATTTCTGTCTCCCCACCATTTCCATCTGTCTGACCACCACTACTACTATGTCCTATCATAACATTCCATACATACTTAACACCAAGCAAAGGGTGGAGTTCCATCTTTAAAAACTAAACAGGCATTTTGGACAACACATTCTTGGCAATGGAACCTGGACAACGTTTATCAGACATGGTAGGGAAAGTTCTCACTCTGCATTATAAAAAGGACAGCCAGATATCAACTGTTACAGAAATGAAATAAGACGGAAAATTTTAACAAACTGTTTAAACTATTTTCTTAAAGAGACTTCCTCCACTGCCAGAGATCTTGAATAGCCTGGAAAAAAAAAAGAAATGTGGTTAAAGAACCATAGCACTTCACAGACAACCAATAAATTAAACCACGACTCTTTGTACAGCTCAACATATCTTTTTTTCAGTTTACCACCAAAACGGTTCACTCTCAATAATTAAGAATTCCAAAAAACAAATTTTATACTGGGACATAATATCAAGTACATCAATTCATACATAAAAATTACATGATTCTTTGTAAGCAAAGTTAATTATAGTAATAATATACACTTAGTAGCTTAGGCATCTTTAAAGAAATCAAGAGTCAAGGCAGAGACCAGTTGGGACAGGATTGCCTCAATGTCTTATGCTTTAGGGCCACCAGATTTAGCAAATAAATACAGATGACACAGTTAAACATATTTAGTTCTAAGCCTATGCATTGTGTACACGGGACACATACTTTAAAAATTATTTAAAAGTACATCTTTTATATATTTCCCTGAAGACGTGGGATTAATCACAACAGTTCCTGGCTTTACAGAACTTCTTTATAAAATTCCTTAGTGTTGTTTATACTTGAACATACTATAGTTCTTACAGAGGGCACATCTAAATTGTTCCATTTCATCCAGTAACATCCATTAGCGAGAGCGTGTTCAGCATAAGCATTGTGAGTTGGTACGCAGTATTAACAGTTCTCTTATCTGGTTAAACCACTTAACATTTTTCCATGACCTAACTTGCTGTTTCATCCTTGAAATCTAATTACTTAAAATGTTGCCTACTTACCAAGAAATAATTATAAAAAGATAAAGGTTATCACTGTCAATTTCTATGTCCTTCAACACAGATGATTCTACAGGGTGGGACAAAAGGAGGCTTAACAGTTTTCAGTGTAACAAAAGTTACTCGCCCTGGCCGGTTGGCTCAGCGGTAGAGCGTCGGCCTAGCGTGCGGAGGACCCGGGTTCGATTCCCGGCCAGGGCACACAGGAGAAGCGCCCATTTGCTTCTCCACCCCTCCGCCGCGCTTTCCTCTCTGTCTCTCTCTTCCCCTCCCGCAGCCAAGGCTCCATTGGAGCAAAGATGGCCCGGGTGCTGGGGATGGCTCTGTGGCCTCTGCCTCAGGCGCTAGAGTGGCTCTGGTCGCAACATGGCGAAGCCCAGGATGGGCAGAGCATCGCCCCCTGGTGGGCGTGCCGGGTGGATCCCGGTCAGGCGCATGCGGGAGTCTGTCTGACTGTCTGTCTCTCCCTGTTTCCAGCTTCAGAAAAATGAGAAGAAAAAAAATAGTTACTCTATTTCCTCACTGACTTCCCCATCCGAACGGCTGTAAACCTACACTTCCCACCCTGCACTTGCTCTCGTGCTAGTATTCAGTAACAACCATGTAAAAATCAAATTCTTCCAAGTGATAAAAATCTACTTCAAGTTGACATTTCTTTTTCTATTTATAAATAACATTTTCTTTTTAAGGAGCAGTCTTATGTTTTTGTCAGCTCAAGGACTCAGTAGTCCTTTAAAGCAATGGCGCACCTTCAATGAGTGTGCTCATCTGGAAAATGCGAGAGAATGACTTCGTGACGCTCCGAAGTGAGAAGGCACACCAGAGGCCGCCTGCCCAGTCCTCACAAACAGACCAGGACAGCGACACTCATTCTACAGAACCATTTGGACATCGTGTCAACTTCTGAATCAATAGTTTGCACTTACACATTCACCAAAATTTTTATCTGTTAGTCCCTCCACCCCCAAAAAAAGGTGTAATTCCTTTCAACTCTTAAATCAAGAGTTCACAGAAAATTGCTGTTTTAGTCCATCTGGAAGGAATTTTACTAGCCAAATCCTCATAAGCAACACTTTTTCATGAGAAAAACTGCACAAGCAATGGGAAAACTTTTATAGTGATTACTTGCATCTGTAGCTATGCCATAAAAACGTGACACATTCAGTTTTGATAATCTCTAGTAGTAAACTGAGCTATTACATTTTTTACTATTCCAGAAATTTCATCCTGGCACTTAAAAATATACTTTCAGTTTGAAGTCAGAAAATACTTGTTAGCAGTGAATTCAGTCATTTTAGCTGCAAGACTGATGTACTTACTATGTTGAAGGCCCTTGCAATTTTCATTACTTTTTGCCTTTACCTGAATTTTTCTTAATGAAAAACTTTGTTTTTGCCTGACCAATGGTGGCTCAGAGGATAGAGCACTGACCAGAGACAGAGGTCCCCGGTTCAAAATCCCAAAATTGCCAGCTTGAGTGCAGGATCACTGACATGAGCCTAAGGTCGCTGGCTTGACGGGGTCACTGACTTGGCCTGACCCTCCTGGCCAAGGCACATGAGAGGCAATCAGTCAACAACTAAAGTGACACAACTACGAGTTGTGTTTAGCTCTCTCCCTTCCTCTCAAAAAAAATTTTAGTTTGCCACTTTTTTGGGTACAGGTTGAAGTCACATTATCCCTTATACTTACCTGTTAGTACATGCTGGTTTATATCTGATTTCCAACCATTTTCAACATTTATTAACAACTGCATATTATAGCTTCAAAATGTTTAATAAATGCCAACTATTCAAAAGAATTTAGAATTTACAGTGGCAGAAAAACTGCTCTAATTGGCAAATTTATTTCCTTAATTAAAATTCTGAAGACTTGCCTGACCAGGCAGTGGTGCAGTGGATAGAGCATTGGACTGGGACGTGGAGGACCCAGGTTCGAGACCCCGAGGTCACCAGCAGCTTGAGTGCGGGCTCATCTAGTTTGAGCAAATCTCACCAGCTTGGAACCAAGGTCACTGGCTCGAGCAAGGGGTTACTCGGTCTGCTGTAGGCCCCATGGTCAAGGCACATAGGAGAAAGCAATCAATGAACAACTAAGGCGTCGCAATGAAAAATTGATGATTGATGCTTCTCATCTCTGTTCTTGTCTGTCCCTATCTATCCCTCTCTCTGTCTCTGTAGAAAAAAATAATAATAAAATTCTAAAGACTTAGGGAGCCCCAACAGAAACAAGCCAGAGAATAGAGCTGGTATACACGACACCTAGTAACCTTACATAACTGCTTTTACATTTTCCTTTACAGCCTATAACTGTATACAAGATAACAAAAATTCATACATAAATTTTCTCTTGACAGAATATCTTCACATGCAAGAAAGAGAAAAATCTTAAGAGTTGACTCAAGCTTAAATATTGAGCTTTTACTACAATTTGGTTTCTTGCTTCCAGATTTTACACGTTAGGTTCATTTCAGTAAAATGTGCTTCCCATAAAATCTATGGAGAAAATGGTCTCCCTCCGCCAGCTCCCCAGAAAGCGAAGACCAGACTGCTCCAAGCAGCCAAACGGAGCAGCACCGAAACCGCAGTGCACTTCCTCCGCCAACACAGCACCGAGAGTAAGACCGAGTACAGGAGCCGAGGGGTAATTTACCAACTATATAAAAGCCGGGAAATATACTAAAAAATTTATCTTCTCAGCTTCTGCCAACTAAAGTCTTAAGTATTTCCATGTATTTAATCTGAAGTATTGTCTGTGGTTAGGAGCCTTTTATAAGAAGCCAACACTTAAAGAGACTAGAATCATAGTAAATCACAATTTAAAAATTAGGATTATGTCACATCTTCAGAAAACTTAGTTACCTCCTGGTCAGTCATCCGGAAGCAATTCTTTACGTAATTGATGAACTTGGCTTCCACTTTAGGAAGAGAACCACCCTATTGAGATAAAAGCATTATTAAGGGTAAGTAGATAAGCACTATTTGTAAGATATGAAATTTGCATGCTGTTACATGAATCATCAGTTCACATCTTATTCCTAAAGTCTCTAAAAAATACTGCATGCACCTTTATCAGGCAGGCCCGGATAGCCCTAGTGAGCAACTATATATTAGGCCCTAGGACCTGCAGAGCATCCTGGTATCTGCACTCCCCAGTGGGCCTGTCAGTTCCAGGCCCCAGTTCTCCAGCCTTTCTACAAATACAAAGTAGAAGCCACTCTTGAGTCTTCAGGCAGTCCAATGTCACCTGACCGCCTACTGTCTTGTCTCCCACGCCAGTTTACCACCACTCTGACCCACCCAGAATCAAATAAACCCACACCCCTTTTAAGAACCACAAAGACATATGACCAAGACTGTTAGAAGATCACTTCAGACATACTGAGATCCTAAGTCCAGCACAACAGTAACCTGCAGGTCAATTCAGGGGTATATTATAATAAGGGGAACCAATGTTACTGCATTTTCTTGCATAAGCAAGAAACCATAGTAGCATTAGCACCAAATCATTTTTAAAGCATTGCAATTATGCAATGTTTACATTTACCACTACTTTGCATTATTAAATATAATAATATATACTTTTATTTCTATGTTGATAACTATTTTTTAATTTTCTTTTTAAGTTGAATCTGTACATATATTTTAAAAGGTCAAGGCTTCAGGAATGACAAAGGGACCATGGCATGAAATAGGTTAGGGGTCAGGTATGGTATATGATACTTAATTGCCTCTATTACCTAGAAGAGAAACCTGTTATTTCCATTCTTAAATTATTGTCACATACATTCTTATTTGATTCATTCAAGTGTTTATTGAGCAGCTAGGGAGATACAAAGGTATAGAAAACATGATTAAAGAGGTGAGGCAAATGAACAAGTGGAAAGAAAAGTGCACTGAATCACAGAAATCAAGAGAGTGCTTTAGGAGATTAAGGGTGAGATCCCTTCCAGCCTGGAAGGGGCATGGGTGCGTGGGAAGTCAGGAAAGGGGACTGAGATTAAATAGAAGACTTCAGTCTGGGTTGCTGATGATACTCAGTATGGACTATATTTGTCTCTCCTTTTCCTCTTTCCCCATCTTTGGGCTTAATTTACCAGTAGTGACCAGGATTGTTCAATGCCTGCAATCAAACCAAGGAGATAGGACCGTATTAAAATGTGGGGGAGGGTATCTAAAAGGTCATTTAGCACTGTATGCAAGGGATAAAAGTAAAGCAGCAATACAAGGAGGGCAAAAGGGTTACAGTAGTACTAAAGCAAAGTCAAGAAACACATTCTGGGTCTAAAATGCCGTTTTCCCGACTGACTGGTCAGTGCATTAGGAAGGGCAACGTGAAGCCACATAGAACCCAGGAGCCCAGGAACGCACGGAGAGAGTAATCAGCAGCTCTTCCTCCCCACCCACATGCACACTCAACCACCAGGCTCTAACAGTAATTATTCAGGAATTCACGCTTCTCTCAAAGGGGCCTCAAAATATTTAAGATATTTAAATCAGTAAATCTCCAAGTCCAGAGTTCACTGAAGTTAAGTTTAGCCCCACAGGCAAGTGAGTAGCAGAGCAGGAGCCAATTCTCTTCTCCCAAAGACTGAGTCTCTAATTTTTCCAACTATTTCAATTTCATGACTCATACGCCCTCTGCTGGTTCTGTAGCATCTTACACCAAAAGATCAGCCAAAGGGAAGTGTTATTTATCTTATATTAAGGAATTTAAAAAAAGAACAGTGCTATTCCAAGCCCCCAAGAAAGGTGTAATTTGAAGATGTAAATAAACCTATTTAGTTTCTTAAAGATAATTTTACTCACTTTTTCTATACTTGCTTGCATTTTTGCTTTAATGTCTTCTACAGAACTAGGTCCTTTCGGTGTTTTAGGAGTTCTTTCCTGTTTTTTGAAGGATTCCTGACCCTAGAGAAAAAAGTTAAATTTTAAAAATTTTCAGATCCAGCTCCTAACTAAGACCCACCCTGCCTACAGGTTCTCAGCAGTCATTCTCACAATCCTTCCTTGTAAAAACTAGTCAAAAACCAGAATCAAGTTGCTACTACAAATGAATGCATGTCTGCACAACTTTTTAAGTCATTCCTTAACAAAGGAATAGGAGTATTTGGAGCCAGCATTTATATTCAATACTAGTCAGTTCTACACTTAAAGGACATCATCAAAAATGAAACCAGAAGATCCCTAGGAATAAAGCAAAGTCAATGCAGCTTGATGCATGGGGCTCATCCCAGAGTATTTAAATAACCTCTGAGCCCAGGTATTCTTTTAAGCTCCTTACTTGACACTAATAATGCAGCAAGGGTTGAGAAACTGCACCATACAATAAATTTACCTTTCAACAAGCAGGATCCCTTACAGGAGAGAACTAGATTTGTATGACAATGACCACCAACAAGCACACTTTAGCTCTTTAAAGACAATTACAGTTGTTCTCCAAAGGCCTATCAAATTTCAGACAGCTCACATTCTTCCACAGAAGAACCAGCTCACATTCTTCCACAGAAGAACCTTTAGGTTCCCGAATTCAATGAAGCCTTGTATTACATGTGACCACTTACTTTTGATCTTGGTGTTGGTTTTGAGTCTTTTCCATTCTGGTTTGATTTTTGTGCATTTTTGGCTGGAGTATCTCGTATAGACTGTAATTAAAAATTAACCTTAATCAATGCATATCGACATACCAGTGTACATAAAACTGCCCCAAACCATGTAAGAAAAGCAGCAATCCGGCTAAGAAACAATCATTTTGACAGAAAGTTGCAAAAGAGAGCTAACAATGAGAGAAAGCCACATGATTCAAGAACCTAAGTCATCCCCACTATTAGGAAAGTTTTCAGGACAGTCCTGCTGAGGACCAATTTTAAGTACTAGACCAGGGGTAGTCAACCTTTTTATACCTACCGCCCACTTTTGTATCTGTTAGTAGTAAAATTTTCTAACCGCCCACTGGTTTCACAGTAATGGTGATTTATAAAGTAGGGAAGTAACTTAACTTTATAAAATTTATAAAGGCCCTGGCCGGTTGGCTCAGTGGTGGAGCATTGGCCTGGCGTGTGGGAGTCCCGGGTTCGATTCCCAGCCAGGACACACAGGAGAAGCGCCCATCTGCTTCTCCACCCCTCCCCTTCTCCTTCCTCTCTGTCTCTCTCTTCCCCGCCCGCAGCTGAGGCTCCATTGGAGCAAAGATGGCCGGGCGCTGGGGATGGCTCTTTGGCCTCTGCTTCAGGCGCTGGAATGGCTCTGATTGCGGCAGAGCGACACCGCAGATGGGCAGAGCATCGCACCCTGGTAGGCATGCCCCCTGGTAGGCATGCCGGGTGGATCCCGGTCGGGCGCATATGGGAGTCTGTCTGACTGCCTCCCCGTTTCTAACTTCAGAAAAATACAAAAAAAAAAAAAAAATTAAAAAAAATTATAAAGCAGTTACAGCAAGTTAAAGCATATAATAATAATAATTACTTACCAAGTACTTTATGTCAGATTTTCGCTAAGTTTGGCAGAATAAATCTTTATAAAACAACTTACTATAATGAAATCTACCTTTTTATTTATACTTTGGTTGCTCTGCTACCGCCCACCATGAAAGCTGGAACGCCCCCTAGTGGGCGGTAGGGACCAGGTTGACTACCACTACTAGGATCATCAATCATTCCCTTCCAAAGCCAGCTTTCACTCACTACAAAAAACTTCCATGATTTTCTGTGATAAGCTATTTCTGACAATCTTGCAGCATTGTCCAGCCTACTTACTTTCTTTACTGGAGCTTTTTCTTCAGCTTCCTCATCCTCAAAATCATCATCATCATCACTACAAATGAAATAAGTCACTATTACTAATTCAATTGACTCAAAAACATAAAAGCCTACCTAGAAATTGATTGAATCTATACATTTAGTCAATCAAGACATTAAGAACTTCCAAACTTTGGGGGATTGACAAAGAATCAAAAGCAGTATCTTGAAGAGGCTTATCCTTCATGCTCACTGAGCCACTGTCAAAATCCTCAAGAGGTGGAAGCAACCAGAATGTCCATTAATGGTTAAATGGATGAAGAAAATGTCATATGTACATGTTATTAAATATTCAGTCTTAAAGGACATGTCCACATGCTGTACATGGATGAATCTTAAGGGTATCATACTTAGTGAAACAAGACAGTCACTAAAAAAGACGAATACCACAATTCAACGTAAACTCTAGATAACTGAACGGAACTGTGGTTGCTAGGGGCTGGGAAGAGGGTAAATGGGCATGTTTTCAGCACTACTCGATGAAGAGTTTGAGATCTGTTAACAATGTGGACATGGTCTACAGCAGTGGTTTTCAACCGCCAGTCCGCGGACCGGGGCAGGTCTGCTGCTCCACGAGTTAACCACCCTGGTGTACACTGCCACGGTATACCCTTACAAACGGTAAGATGGTAAATGTTGTTTTTTAGAACTAAAATAATTAAATATCTGGGGATGATGTAGTTGAAAGAAAATTTAAATAGAAAACACCCCATGTTTACAGATATAAAGTAAGGTGATAACTCTCTCCAAGGTGATTTACAGATTCAATGCAATTCCTAAAAGAATGCTAGCTTTACAAAATCATCATCAAAATTCAAGCAAACCAAAGTAGCCAAATAATGATCTACAAAAAGAACAAAAGTTGGAGGGGCCACACAAAGCAACAGAAACCAACAGTGTGTTACTGGCATTAGGAATAGACACACATCAATAGAACAGAACTGAAGAGTCCAGAATACACACATATACAGGTGGGGCAAAAGTTGTTCATATGAAAATACATTAAAAGTAAATGATACACAAATAAATTGTTTTGTGTACCCACAACTATAAACCTACTTTTGCCCCACCCCTGTATTCAAGGGAATTATTTTCAAGCATGTCAAGATCATTCAAAGGGAAAGAAGTCTTAACAAATGGTGGTGGGCCCGAGGCAGTTGTACAGTGGATAGAGCACCATGCCAACATGCCAAGGTTGCAGGTTCAGTCCCGGTCAGGACACATACAGAAATCAACCAATGAAGGCATTAAATAAGTGCAACAACAAATTGATATTTTTCTCCCCGCCCTCCAAAAATTAATTTTAAAAAGTTATTTTAAATAGTTTTGGGACAACTTGATATCTACATACAAAAGAATGAAATTGGGTCAAAGAGCTAAATGTAAGAACTAAAGCTATATAAAACTTTTAAAAGATTTGGCAGTGGTGTCCTTGGCACAACACCAACAGCATAAGCAACAAAATCACTGGACTTCATGAAAACTGAAAACTGCAAAGGACACCACCCGGATAGTGGAACGAAAGCCACAGAATGGGAGAAAATATGTGCAAATCTAATGGGTTTGTTTCTGAAATATACAAAATATTGTTACAATGCAATATAAATACAATTACTAGTAAATACTACAACATTGATGAATCTTAAAAATACTGTGGTAAATGAAAGAAACTAGTCCTTTTATTATGAAATATCCAAAACAGGTAAGTCAATAAAAACCCAATCAGAAGTCTATTAGCAAATAGTGAAACTAGTTTGTTTTAATTACTTCACAAACATGTTTCTTTTCCACACTAGTCTCAATAAAACAGTAGTTTCACTGACAACCAAAGAATCATCATCCATCCTTCCAGACTGGAGTACAAATTTGCTATGCTAACTGCAGAGCAAGTCTACAGTCCTTGAAGTCTTTTTCAACAGTGACAGACAATTTTGGCCTTTGGAAACCAATCCCTACATACCTCTTCCTACCTGGAACAAGATGATAGTGATTTCTACAAAATCGCTATCCCTAATAAAATACAGAAAAGGTTGTTTATGGAGAAGACCACACATAATATTGAGATAACTTTTAATGTACTTAAATGGGTCTTCAGCCTTTCTTGCTTACTTCAGTAGCAGTCAACTAACCCCAAACCATGCCTTTCCATTCCGAAAACAGAACTCATCAACTTCCCTTTCCATCTGGTGTGTTCCAAGTCTTCTGGGACTATGGCTTATCATCTCCACTATTTCAACTAAAACAAAAAGGTGGCTCTTTACATCTCATTGCCCCTAACCAGTAGAATTTCCTAAGACATGCTATCCTCAAGGCCTCCGTTAACTGTCTCTCCCTATGCACATATCTGACTACCCTTCTTGCATGGAATATAAAATTTACTGATTTGAACCACTTTAATATTTATACTTTTCACTCCTCCCTCACTAATCAGAAGCAAGATGCCAAACAGGCCCTATTCTAAAGCCATCCTGGAAAGGATGACTATACTGCTAGACCAGTGGTAGTCAACCTGGTCCCTACTGCCCACTAGTGGGCGTTCCAGCTTTCATGGTGGGCGGTAGTGAAGCAACCAAAGTAGAAATAAAACAGATTTAACTATAGTCAGTTGTTTTTATAAAGATTTATTCTGCCAAACTTAGCGAAAATCCGACATAAAGTACTTGGTAAGTAATTATTATTATGTGCTTTAACTTGCTGTAACTGCTTTATAAATTTTATAAAGTTACTTCCCTACTTTATAAATCACCATTACTGTGGAACCGGTGGGCGGTTAGAAAATTTTACTAACAGAGATACAAAAGTGGACGGTAGGTATAAAAAGGTTGACTACCCCTGTGCTAGACATTCACCTGTAAACCTACACAAAGGTAAATTGAGATTACCAAAGACCAAATAAACTCAAGCCTAAGTAGACACCATGTATCATCACCCAAATTTCTCATTTCTGTCCTATATCCACTTCCATTCCTCTCTTGATATATTATTTTATTACTAATGGCAAATGTTCTTAAAGTACTAACAGTCAAAAATACTATATTGGATCTGTAACTTTGACGTGAATTTTTAAAGTATTAAACTCTTTCATCCTTTTCCTATTTTCTACCTGTATTATCATTCTCAAAGGTTTTTTTAAAGAACCACCAGCGTGGCCAGTTGAGGTTACTGAAAACCTAACTTCCAGGGCTGATCATTAACTAATGCATGTTCTCAAGTCTTTCTTACATTTCTAGTTAAAATGTTTTCAATAGCACAAATTCAATTTGAACGTATCTTTGAGCTCACTGAGTAGACACCATGAGCAGAGCTGACCTGAGTAAAAAATAAATATTATGGACAAGAAGTTATTGCTGTACTTATATGGTGGCAGACATGTCCAAGGAATATTGCAGGGATTTGATCCCTTCATGAATTTTAGGATAGATGTGTGAAGATGAAACTAGTAGGTAATGGTAATAATGGAAGATGGTGTCATGTTAGAAGCCTTACACGTGTGAAGAATGGCTGTGTTCACCAGAGAAACCAACTCTTCCACATGTCCCCTCTCCACAGCACCTGCTTCACTGTAATATACTAACCAAGTTGTGTACATTTTCACATCAAACTTCTTAAATTTTTGTATTGGCCAAATGAAGAAACAAATGTTTTCAATAAATATATATGAACCAATCTGGGAACTCAGGGACAGAGTTGACAGGCAATTAAAAACTTAATATATTAAAAGTTACTGGTACTGTTGCATACAGGAAAGACCAATTACAAGTAGTATTTTACTGCAGTGTGCACGTAACTATTTACCACAGCCTGTCTTTAAAATATACCAGACTTTAAAAATGGCACATGTGAGAAAGCAATCAATTAACTAAGGTACCACAACTATGTATGAGTTGATGCTTATCTCTCTCCCTTTCTGTCTGTCCCGCTCTTGCAAAAACAGACTGGCCTTACCTTGTGCTGGTGCAGTGAATAAAAATGCCGAGGCTGCCAATTTGTAACCCCAAGTTTGCCTGCTCAAGGCTCATACAAGCAGCAAACACAAGTTCTCATGCTTCCCATTCCTCCCCCTTCTTTCTCTCTCATTCTCTCTAAAAAATTAGTAACACCCAGACTTGTTAGCGTGCAGTAATGCATCCACTACTACCTTCCTCAGAAGGTGCTCAGTCAGATACATTTGAGAAATCCTGAAAATGTGCAATGCACTGCGCAGCATTCCCCAAACTCAGAGCCAACAGCATCCTTTACTCAGCTCATTCAACCTAAAGTGACACCGCTGTTTGCCTTTATTTAATCAAAGCTATCACTCAATTCCACAGGGACATTTTGGTCAACTATTCCCTTAAAACTCCTCCATACAACCATGTCACGTTCCTAAGTGCATACTTACTCGTCATCGTCATCCTCATCGTCATCGTCATCCTCATCGTCATCCTCAGCAGCAGCAAGTTTTACTTTTTTCTTTAAAAAGGAAAAGAGAACAAAAAACTTCTGAGCAAATACTGATTCTAAACACCCAAGTCCAGGCCAGAGGAAGGTATCTGTCCCCAACACCACATGTACCTGTGGGACCTTGCTGCCGCTTCCAGGGGCAGGCCGCTTCCCAGATATGCTCAGGAGTTTCACGTCCTCCTCGTCTTCATCTTCTGACTCTGCATCCTCCTCCACAGCTAAAATAAAGTCCTCTATTAGCTACTACAACTCAACTGACAAGCAAGAACTCAGGAAGGCAATTTATACAGTAAAGAATGTTTAAAGAGAGATTGTACTATATAAAAAATAACAGCAGCAAATTTTTTTAAAAGGAATTGTAGGGCCTAACACTTATTACTAGGTTTTTTTGTTTGTTTGTTTGTTTGGGGTTTTTTTGCACTTTTCTGAAGCTGGAAACAGGGAGAGACAGTCAGACAGACTCCCGCATGCACCCGACTAGGATCCACCCGGCGTGCCGACGCTCTGCCCACCAGGGGGTGATGCTCTGCCCATCCTGGGCGTCGCCATGTTGCGACCAGAGCCACTCTAGCGCCTGAGGCAGAGGCCACAGAGCCATCCCCAGCGCCCGGGCCATCTTTGCTCCAATGGAGCCTTGGCTGCGGGAGGGGAAGAGAGAGACAGAGAGGAAGGCGCGGCGGAGGTGTGGAGAAGCAAATGGGCGCTTCTCCTGTGTGCCCTGGCCGGGAATCGAACCCGGGTCCTCTGCACGCTAGGCCGACGCTCTACCACTGAGCAAACTGGCCAGGGCCTATTACTAGGTTTTGAACACAAAATAACAGGCTTTTCCAGTTATAAATTACTAATAAAAATTACTATACTCCCATTTGATCCTACTATAAGGATAGCAACCCAGTAGGAACAAAGTTACTGGCATAAAAGATAATAAACGGCCCTGGCCGGTTGGCTCAGTGGTAGAGCGTCGGCCTGGCGTGCGGGGGACCCGGGTTCGATTCCCGGCCAGGGCACATAGGAGAAGCGCCCATTTGCTTCTCCGCCCCCACCCCCTCCTTCCTCTCTGTCTCTCTCTTCCCCTCCCGCAGCCAAGGCTCCATTGGAGCAAAGATGGCCCGGGCGCTGGGGATGGCTCCTTGGCCTCTGCCCCAGGCGCTAGAGTGGCTCTGTTTGCGGCAGAGCGACGCCCCAGAGGGGCAGAGCATTGCCCCCTGGTGGGCAGAGCGTCGCCCCTGGTGGGCGTGCCGGTCCCGGTTGGGCGCATGCGGGAGTCTGTCTGACTGTCTCTCCCTGTTTCCAGCTTCAGAAAAAAAATACAAACAAACAAACAAACAAAAAAAAAAAAAAAAAAAAAAAGATAATAAACAGCATCACAAAAATAACATACCCACTAAGTGCTGTCCACTAATATGCACAGGTCCTGAACCACACTTCAACCGTAAGACCACAGGTGGTGTTATTTCAAAGCCACCAAGGGAAACCTAAAAAGGAGAAGTTTTCAAATCACTAAATATTGTGAAGAAAATAAAGTTAAATGTTATTAAGCCTGCTCATAACTTACAAGTGTGTTAAGAGGCACACCAGGCAAATCCATAAACCAGGGGTCTCAAACTCGCGGCCCACCCACCAATTTTGTGCGGCCGCAGACTGGCCCGCAGACTAATCCACGAAGTTTGATTAGTCTGCAGGCCGCACAAAATTGGTGAGTGGGCCGAGTTTGAGACTCCTGCCATAAACCAATGAATCCATTTTCCCACCCGATACACAAGCAGCAACCATGTTCAAGATGAACAGAAGATGTAGCTACAACTACAGGAACCAAACCACATTTCCCCTCTCTCCTTCCCTGGTGTGTGACCCAAGTGACACCTCCGCTACAACAACAAAATTAGACCTTGATATAAACTCCAAAGCGTAAGAGCCCTTACCGTTGGCTGTACAGACATTTTCAAAGTTGCCAGTGTTACTTTAATTGGACTGCCTTCATAATTCATTGCCTCTGCTTCGACAATGTGCAATTCATCTTTTGCACCAGCCCCTAAACTGACCTGAAAACAGAAAAATAGTATTCAACTTAAGTTTCCTCTATTTTACAATCCACCACGAAAGTTATGTTTAATGTGTATGTAAACTGTTCACTATTACCACTGATGGAAAACTAATTTGTACACAATGCTGTTTTCAAGTTTTATGGGACCTTGACAATCAACTTCTCAGTCAGTAAATATGAACAAATGTGTAACAATACATTTGATGGCCAGCCTGTGATGGCACAGCGCATAGAGCGTCAACCTGGAACTCTGAGGTCGCCAGCTGGAAATCCTGGGCTTGCTGGGCCAAGGCACATGCAACAAGCAATCAGTGAACAACTAGCATCTATTGAGCACCTAATGAGTTGATGCCTTCTCGCACCCCCCCTCGTAAAATTGATAATACTTGGGGGGGACCACCTGACGACAATAGTTGTACATGTCATCATCTATGGCAGTGGTCCCCAACCCTTGGGCTGTGGACTGGTACCGGTCCGCAGAGAAAGAATAGATAATTATTTCCGTTTCATTTATATTTAAGTCTGAACAATGTAGTTTAAAAAAATGACCAGATTCCCTCTGTTACATCCGTCTAAGACTCACTCTTGACACTTGTCTCAGTCACATGATACATTTATCCATCCCACTCTAAAGGCAGGTCCATGAATATATTTTTACATTAAACTGGTCTGTGGCCCAAAAAAGATTGGGGACCACTGATCTATGGCACCTACAGTACGGCTCACCTAACATTACTTACCACATACAAGTTGAACAGTTGGCTGTAGGCTAGCTAGTCTCTGTAGGGCACAAGACAGAGTCATTACTACCCTAAGGAACTTTATGTGGCAACTGAAGTACACAGGTACTGAAAGTTCAGCAGTAGTGTGACTGGACTTTTATTATTTGCCAAAGGAATGGTAAAGATGCCAAGTTCTGTATCACAGGTGTACAGAAAACAGGTATGTAAACAGGAACTAAGGCTGAAATGGAGAAAGGCTGAGTAGTTTATATTGGAAAGTTTAAGTACCGTTCGTAAGGATAATTGGTGCTCATTTTCATCATTATCCACCTTGAAGTGATAATCTTTGTCGGCCTTTAGTTCACAACCTGTAAATGAAGAAAAAGCAACTTAACAGGAAAAAAAAAACCACTGAAACTTTTTCCAATAGAAAGGGTTAAACAAAAATATTTTGATATAAACTGATCAGAATCCCCCAACTGTTCAAAATGGCTAGGAATAAAAGTTTTAATGTACTGTGCATGTTACCTATCCCATCACTAGACAAAATCTGTTCTAAAATCCTATCAGAATAAAACTTTAATTAAATGATTCCATTTAATTGCAACCTAACAGTTACTGGCACAGATACTTAAATGTTATCGCTCAATTAGCAAACCTCAGCGTGGTATATAAAATACAAAACAAATTTGCGGCAGAATTCGCAGTTAAAGCATGACTGACACAAAGAAATGGCTTCAGCAATGAAGTTCACTGAAAACCTAATCAAGTCTCTCCTTAGTATGATATGTACTGTGCCCTGGAAGGGGAGGGATCCCCAAACCTTGGAATAGTACCAGGTCTTGTTGATCCAAATTGAACCTGAACACATTTCTCATCTTTAAAAATAAAAAGCTGTTTGCCCAATGCCGACCATAGGTGCCCCTCTCCAAAGTAAGTCATTTACAATGCACCAGCCCCGGAGGCAAGGATCGTAGTTTAGACTTGATCTCGACTTCCCCGCACTTAAGTCACTTCATTTCTCCAAGCATCTCCCAGTGGGTAATCCCACCTCCCGCGGCGACGAGACTGAAGAGGCTCCATAAAGGGCCTGCACTCAGAGAGGTTAAGCCCTGAACAAAGACCTCCACCATCCTGTAGCTACCAGCCACTGCACCTAACATTTCCCGCCCAAAGGCTCCGATGAAACCCCAGATTCCCAGGCCCGGGTGTGTTAAGACGTCAGCGAGCCCCGGATGTAGCGCCCACACCCCCTCCTCCCCGACCACGTTGCAACCACGTGCTCCCAGCGCCTGCGGCCTGAGGCCGGGCCGCGCCGCCCCTCCCCCTGGAACCCGCCGAGGCGCAGGGGCCGTCCGGGGCCGGGAGGGCAGCGCCAGGCTCCCTCCATCCTCCCCTCCAGGAGAAAGGCCTACGGCTCCCACCCACCACGAGCCCGCACGACCTCCCGCACCAACCCGGGGCCCGGCACCACCGACACCGGCCTAGATCCAGAAGCCTCCGAACCTCCCCACCCACTGGAAAACAAAATAAAATACTGGAGCTCCGTCGGGTGCCCCGGACAACGCCGAGCCCTCGGCCAGTCGTTCCCAAGACAGCTGAGACTCTGGGCCTCGGGCGGCTCACGCCCCGGGCTTCAGGCCGGCCCTCCTCCCCATCCCTTCCCATCCCTGCGTGCCGCCCGCCCTGCCCCCCGGGCTCCCCATCCCTCAGACCGCAGGGCGTCGGCAGCTCGCTCTCCGCTCGCCCCGACCTCCAGCCGGCCTCGCTTTCTCCCGCAGCGCAGGCCTCTGCCGGGATCCAGCCCCCTCCCCCAAAGCTGCCAGGCCCTGCTCCGCCGCGCTCCAGCCCGCCAGTACTCACCGAAAAGATAGTTCTGGGGCCTCAGAGGGCTCATGTCCATGTCCATCGAATCTTCCATGGGTTGGTAGCACGCACTTAGGTGGCAGAGAAGGCGGACGGAGAGGAATGACTGCCTGTTCCTCAGAACAGACACGCAGGACGGAATCGCACCAGGGAAAGGACGCGGGCTCCCTGCGCATATATATAGTACCTGAAGATCTCGCGAGAACTCCCGAAGTCCCGTCGCCGCGCGCGTGCTCGGGAGCCCCTCTTTCTGCTCGGTAGCACTCCCGCGCAAGCGCTCTTCAATCCCACTCCTTCCTTCCGAGCCCCCCACCTCCTCCAGGTACTTCGCGGGCTCCCACCGAGCACGCGCACTCATACGCGGACCCCACCCCTTCGCCGCCGCCGCTGCTGGAGCGCATGCGTGCTTCCGCCTGGTAGTGCGCGCCCCCTCCCCTTCCAAGCTTTCCACGTCCTGCTCAGGCGCGCTGGCCCGCCGCCAATAGCCTGCGCAGCCCACCCTGCAAAATGGCGACGGCAGCCTTTGCGTCAGGCATGCAGAGCGAGCCGGTCGTCACCCCGGAAGCCGCTCGATTCACCTTCTCCCCGCCTCATGCCTCGCAGGCCTGCAAACAGGCATAACCACTTCAGTATTTCTGACTTGCCTAAAGGTCTGAGCTTGCAGCTCATTGCTTTCCCTAAGTGAAAGCATCAAATGCCAGAGACAGTGGAGGACAGGGTTCTTTGCTGGGAAGGAAGGATGTCGCTGCTGGCCGGACTTACTCAAGTCCGTTTCTGTAGCTATGTTCTTTCTGAGGCAACAACTCCGAAGTTGAAATCCCTAGTCTTTATGTCATTTTGGGCACCGAGTCTGCCTCTTCTGTATGAACAGGGCAAGAACTAGGCCTGGGTGACATAAAGCACTGTAGATCTACAGTAGGTACCCACTAAGATCGTGTGTGGCAGAATGACTATCCCCACGTTGCAGTCAAGGATACAGATGGAGAGGAGTAAGGTGACTGAACCTACGAGGTGATGAGACAGCTCTCCAGCTCCAATATACGTGCAGACTAATCAATATCTTTGTATGTATAGCCTTAGGGATGTCTCGAAGTAGCTTCATAAATATATCCTAAGAAGTGAACTTGTATACGAAAAGGACAGGTCTTTACTTACAAATATATGCACACATAAATGCATCTTTTCATTGTTTACATAAACAGGGTCATATTGTTTATATTATTGTCTTTGGGCTGCTGTAACAGAAGACCACAGGCTGGGTAGCTTATACACAACATAAATATGTTTCTCGCAGTTCGGGAGGTCCGGAGTCCCAAGAGCAGGGTGCCCGCATGGTCAGGCTAAGGCTGTCTTCCAGGTTTGCATACTTCGGGTTCTATCCTCAAATGAGGGAAGGGGCATTGGATCTGTTTTATAAGGGCACTAATCCCATTCATGAGGGCTCCATCCTCATGACCTCATCACCTCCCAAAGGCCCCACCTACCAATACCACCACCTTTGGGGGTTAGGATTTCAATATATGAATTGGGGGGTAGGGAACACAAAGATTTAGAGGATAGCAATTGTTCTGCAACTTGCCATCCTAATTTCATGCTTCCCACGATACTACGCAGAGGCCCACTGCCTTCTGTTTAGGAGTTGTATACTATTCCATAGAATGAACATATATAACTATTTATTTAAATTCTAGGTTTTACATATCTCTTCATTTGTTAAACATCTTGTGATGGAGATTTTCAAGCATGTACAGGAATGGAAAGCATATTCTAATGAACACCTGTATACCAATCACCCACCTTCAAAAATTATGAGCATAGAGTTTTTTTCAGAGGTGGCAGCATTTGAGCTGACACCTGCAGCACTGATGGAGGGGGACCATGTTCTAAGCAAAGGAAAGGATGTCAGCAAATACATGAAGGAGACACAGGGCGTGTAGGGGACCAGCAAGTCATTCTTTTGCCTGAGGTTACACTAAACAAAATTAGAACTCTAATGTGAAAGGCCCTTAAATGCCAGATTAAACATTTCTTTTTTTTTTAAGTTTTACCTTTATTTATTTAAAGATTTTTATTTATTCATTTTAGAGAGAGAAGAGAGAGAGAGAAGGAAAGAGGTTGGGGAGAGGAGCAGGAAGCATCAACTCGTAGTTGTTTCCCCTTTGTGCCTTGACCAGGCAAGCCTGGGGTTTTGAACTGGCGACCTCAGCGTCCCAGGTCAACTCTTTATCCACTGCACCACCACAGGTCAGGCTAAACATTCCGATGGATGGCCAAATAGGCATTGAAGGTTTTCAAGAAGTGTCATTAAGATTCATCTGTCATCAGACAGTAGCAATGCATAGGGTAACAAGAATGCTCTATCCCAAAGCACACAGTACACCAAGACATAGCTCTGACTTGAATACAAGGTTACCAATCCATTTGAGTATATTTTCATATCTTACAGACTCTCTCTCCTGTTTTAGGTAAATTATTTGGTTGCAAAGATGCTTTCTTACATACAATGCTGTTTTATGTCAGCCTGGCTGAAATTCACCATCTAGCTTCTCTAATCAAGAGGCATCTGGTGGGCAGCTGCCCAGCTTCCTTTACCTCCAGGAATGTTTGCACTAAAGTCTTACAAAGGTGCCTGGGAATGCCTTCAAGCAAAATAAAACATTGGCTCAGTGGTAGAGCGTCGGCCTGGCGTGCAGAAGTCCCGGGTTCGATTCCCAGCCAGGGCACACAGGAGAAGCGCCCATCTGCTTCTCCACCCCTGCCCCTCTCCTTCCTCTCTGTCTCTCTCTTCCCCTCCCGCAGCGCGGCTCCATTGGAGCAAAGATAGCCCTGGCGCTGGGGATGGCTCCTTGGCCTCTGCCCCAGACGCTAGAGGGGCTCTGGTCTCAGCAGAGCGACGCCCTGGAGGGGCAGAGCATCGCCCCCTGGTGGGCAGAGCGTCACCCCTTGGTGGGCGTGCCGGGTGGATCCCGGTCAGGCGCATGCGGGAATCTGTCTTTCCCGGTTTCCAGCTTCAGAAAAATACAAAAAGAAAAAAACAAAAACAACAAAAAAACAACAAAGGGTTGATAGGGAGTGTCATTGCTTTTTCATTGGAAAATTGCTTGAGGATGTTTTCAGTTGCAGGTATTCCAGGATGTTAATCGGCTTTTTAACCATTTTCTAGGGCTCTGGGTTCAGCTTGGAGTCAGATAACAAAGAATACCACCCACACATTTCTGACTGGGAGGAAGCTTAACCGGTGCTCCGCGCTAGAGCTCATCACACATCTTCAGACTAGAGAAAAGCAACTGGGAGAGTCACTGAGAAGAGATTTCTTTCAAAGTTGTTGGCTTAGAAGTGCGAGCTAGTCCCTACCTTTACCTCAGTTTAAAGCAGGAGGCTCCCCTAGCCCCGGGGTTAGCATGGACTGGAGCAAAGGGTAGTGAGAGGGTTCTGGAAAACTGGACCTGAGCCTCCAGTTTTAGGAGTTGAGGTGGGTCCACAGGCTGCTGCCTGGCTCTTACCTATAATAGAAAAGTCTGTGATGGCTGAGCAAGGAGAGCTGGAGTGCGCTTGGCCTGCCCTCCTGGGAATTGGCACACCCAGATGCAGCCCGGGGCAGAAGTTTTACCAGGACCTTACCAAGAGGGTTTTGCCTGCTGGAGTGAGTCAACCCCAGATTACGAAGGCTGACTTTTCCCCTCACAGATTTAAGTAACTTGCAAAAATAGAACAAAGAATTTTTGTAGTTCGTCCATCCAGATTCCTCAAATGCTAACATCTTACATAACCACAATGCAATGATCAAAGCCAGAAAATTAACACTATACAACACTGTTGTCTAATCCAGCAATTTTCAACTGGTGTGCACGAGATTTTCTTTCTTGCCTTCCAAGTAAGAGATGTGGAGATAAAAAGACAGACTCCCTTCTGGCCATCTGGGGCACCTCACAATCAGCTGTCTGGAGGCATCCTCAGCTCCTGGAGTCAATATGCTGGAAACCAGGCTGGCTGCTGGAAGGGAAGAGAGAGAAAAAAAGAGAGAGAGACAGAGAGAGAGAGGGGGAGAGAGATTGAAATAGAAAGGGGAGGAAGCAGGGGGAGGGGAGGGATGGAGAAGCTGATGGTCTCTTCTTCTGTGTGCCCTGACTGGGAATCAAACCCGGGACTTCCACAAGCCAGGCCAGTGCTCTACTGAGCCAACCGGCCAGGGCCTGCAAGAACTTTAAAAACATGCAATACCTGACTATTTAGTCAGGGGAACCGACCTTTTTTCTCTTAGATTGTCAAATAAATAAATGACAACAGCCAACACAATAGGTGTGCAGTGTAAATGAATCTAAATTATACCTATATTCTTTTGTCAGATCTGCAAAAAGTATATTTCTTGGTGAGCCACAGAGTTTTAGTAATTAGATTCTATGTGCCACGAGATGGAAGAGGTTGAGACTCGCTGCTCGAATTCTGTCCTTATTCAAATCTCACCAGCTGTCCTACTAATATGCATTTAGTTGTCATGTATCCTTCACCTTCTATAATCTGGGACAGTTTCTCCATCCTTTGTCTGCCACGACCTTGACGGTGGTAAAAGGCCAATCTAGCTCGTTATCATGTAGTACAGCTTCTATTCGGGGTTTCCTCATGGTTAAATTCAAGTCATGCACCTTTGTTAAGAACACCACAGAAGCGATGCTGTGTCCTTCTCAGTAAATCTTGTCAGGAGAGACACGCTGTTGTTTGTCCCCTTTCTGATGATGTTCAGTACCATCTCTCGCTTATGGTGATGTCTGCCAGGTTACTTCACCTTTGAGGCGAAGGGAAATATCCCGTTTGTTATGGTATTTTACCTATTTCTTCTAGCTTCCATTCATGACTCTTATCAAGAGGTATTGCCATCGTGTTTGCCAAATAATGTTGTTCTATTGTCATTTACTCGTTGGAATCCTACTGTAAAGAATCTGTCCTTCTGCCTGACCTGTGGTGGCGCAGTGGATAAAGCGTCAACCTGGAAATGCTGAGGTCGCTGGTTCGAAACCCTGGGCTTGCCTGGTCAAGGCACACATGGGAGTTGATGCTTCCAGCTCCTCCCCCCCTTCTCTCTCTCTCTCTCTCTCTCCTCTCTCTCTTTCCTCTCTAAAATGAATAAATAAAAAAATTAAAAAAAAAATGTTTAAAAGGAATCTGTCCTTCTTGACTCTGTAATTATTTCAGCATGGATTCTTGATATTTGTATTTTATTCTATAAATGGTAATTCATTACACTTTTAAAAAGTTGTTTTAATTTATTGATTTTAGTGAGAGAGAAAGGGAAAGGGAGAGAGAGGGAGAGAGAGAGAGAGAGAGAGAGAGAGAGAGAGACAGGAATATTGATCTGTTCCTGTCTGTGCCCTGACTGGGGATTGAACTGGCGACCTCTATGCTTCAGGACAATGCTCTAATCAACTAAGCTATCCAGCCAGGGTTTTATTTTGTTGTTGTTTGTTGGTTGGTTTGTTTTTTACAAGAGAGGAAGAGAAAGAAACATCAACTTGTTGTTCCACTTAGTTGTGCCATTGATTGCTTCTCATATGTGCCCCGATCAGGGTTTGAACCTGTGACCTTGGGGTCAAGTTGGCACCCTCAGGATTGAGCCAGTAGCCCTGGGATGGAGCTGGTGACCCCAGGCTTGAGCTAGCGATACCCAGCTAAGGCCAGTGACCCTGGGATCAAACTGGAGACCTCAGAGCTCCAGGACAGCACCCTATCCCTGCGCCACCAGCTGGGGCTGTCATCCATTACTCTTAATATTAAATTTCTTGCTCAGATTTTCTCACACTTGACCATGGAAGACCCTTCAAATGGGCTCCCGTGCCCTTTTGACTTCTTCCATCCTTTTGTGTGTGGACAGTCCCTATTTTCGCTTTCACGTGTTTCATGTACTGGCCTTGCCCTAACTCTGGTGGGCACAGGGGAATTGCAAAGCCCCAAGCCCTCTGGCCTTTAGTGTCCTTAGGCACAATAGTGCCAGCACCATGAGGGCAGCCCTTCAACAGAGAGATGCAGGTGCTGGCTTTTGGAAGAAAAAGCCCCCAGGCAGCTGGTGTGCCCCTAAATGGTAGAGGACACCAAGAGGGTGTGGAGAGAATACTGGTAACTTGCACTTCTCACGTGCCGCCCGTCAGGTCCAAAGCAGTGCTTCTCCAGGAGGGTGGACCATCACCATTTCTGGCCAAGTTGACACAGGAGAGGAAAGATACAGAGTGAGCCATATATATATATATAGCTCCTGCTCCCAGAGTTGGTTTTGAGGTGTCAAAGAAAACTGTCCAGCCTATAGAAAACTTTTATGAGTTTATGTGAGCCAAAATGTTGAGGACACACCCCAAGCAAGCTCTCAAAGGACGAAGACAAATGCTGCAGAGAATGCCCGCCTTGCAGCCTATTCTATACACTGGGCATCAGAGGGAACGTAAGGAAGGTGCGTGAGATCCATGGGCCGTAGACGAAGGAGGCGGGAGCAAGTAAAGGACTGGATGAAAAGATGGGTGGGGAGAGTTCATGCACACTCACAGCACACAGAGGTGGTGTGTGGGGACCCAGCGACAACGAGGGGTGCTGTGATCTCATGCTCTGGTGCCTTTGAGGGGTCTAGGAAAGAAAATGACTGACATTTTGAAGGTGGGTTACCCTGAATACACAAGAACAATGGACAGAACTCACCTACTCTGAAGATTGGCCTTCGCTAAGGAAGCTGTAGGCCTGGGACATGACTTCCGCCATGACCTGCCCAGTTAGGCAGTCCTAATCGGACCATCCTGCGTGGTCACTCCAGCAGGGTACCCATTTGAAATCTGGACGATAAAAATTGATATGATGAGGCATGAGTTGTCATTCTGCTGCCTCTGCTCGCAAGCGAGGTCACAGGGGCATTGGCGTTTCCATGGCATTTATAAGTAGAGAACCCAGGGTCCAATTCCAGTTTTTTGGGGCTTGAGAGGCCTCCACTTTGACAGTATGATTCATGACAAAGGCACCGTGAACCTAGAGCCTGCAATTGTGATGACAACTTTTTTTTTTATAGTATCTAACAAATTTAATATTTAACCTGCAAAAGACTCTATTTTATCATCTTTTAAACTTATTTATTGATTATAGAGAGACAGAAACATCAATTTGCTCCTGTACATGCCCCAAACAGGGATTGAACCTGCAACCTTTGTGCATTGGGTCGACCTTCCAACCAACTGAGCCATCTGGCCAGGGCAAGACTCTATTTTAATAGAGAACCATTGATAAAAATAGAGGTAGGGGAGAGATACAACTTGTACATGTGTATTCATTGACAATCACTCTCAGGTAGAATTTTTTTTCTTAAAAAATGGTGATTTATTTTACTTTAACATATAATGCTAATATATGCTGGGATCATCAAGTTTTCAAAAAAAATTTTGCTGGGTGTACTGACACATTACAGTACTAATGGGAGCTTGTTGATTCTTCCATTTCGAATTAGGAAAGGGATCCAACTTTCTAATTCCCAGCTTCTCAATGGAGGCAGGGCAGCCCTTCGGTGAGCCAGTTCTGCAGCGTGGCTCTGTAACCCACTCCCAGGGGCTCAGTCAGCTCTTCCAAACCTTCTAATGATTTCTGGTAGGACATCTTCTGCTTCCACTTGGAGTGGATTTTGTTATCTGCAATGGGACCTTGACCAATACAACTGGTAATACCCAGAGTCCATGAGGGTAGAAAGAAACAGGCCCTTCCACACCCCACTGTTTGGAATATAAATTGATACAATCATGATGATGTTTCTTGTCTCTTTTAGACTTCTTACCGTTTGATCACTTCTAGAACTGTATCCCAAGGAATTAATCAGAAATGCAGCAAAGGTTTGTAATAGGTGCAGGCAATGACCATATTAGACTATTGGTAAAAAATGTTTCAAACCATAGTAAATAACATGGAGAAATATTCGTGATGTCACGCTAAATGAAAACAGCCATCTATGTACGTACGTACATTTTAGTATTGTGAGTGAAGTGACATGATGCTTTGGATTAGTTTCAAGATATTTCAACCAAAAAAAAAAGTGGTGGAGGGAGACAAATGAAAACAACTGGAAAAATGTTGATGATCACGGAAGCCAGGTGTTGGGGACAGGGAGCGTCACTGTCGTTTTCTCTTCTTTTTAGGTTTGTTTGAGAATTCCCAGGATATACAGTTTCAAAAGTTTAAAAGGAAAATGAAACAGAAAATAAAGTTGCATGCATAGAATATGCCCCAGTGTTATTGTAATATTAATATACCCACATATACATAAGGAAGAGACTGAAAACTAAACCCAGATAAAGAGCCTGACCAGGCGGTGGCGCAGTGGATAGAACGTCGGACTGGGATGCGGAAGGACCTAGGTTCGAGACCCCGGGGTTGCCAGCTTGAGTGCAGGCTCATCTGGCTTGAGCAAAAAGCTCACTAGCATGGACCCAAGGTCGCTGGCTCAAGCAGGGGGTTGCTCAGTCTGCTGAAGGCCCGCAGTCATGGCACATATGAGAAGCAATCAATGAACAACTAAGGTGTCACAGTGAAAAATTGATGATTGATGCTTCTCATCTCTCTCCGTTCCTGTCTGTCTCTCCCTATCTATCCCTCTATCTGACTCTCTCTCTGTCCCTGTAAATAAATAAATAAATAAACCCAGATAAAGAGACCTGTGGTTGTCAGGGGTTGGGAGGAGGGAGGGAGGCAGAGCACAGAGGATTTTTAGGGCAGTGAAACGCTCTGTATGATCCTGGGATGGAAGATACAGACATCCATCTGTCAAACCCACAGACTTGTAGCACACCTGACGTGAACCTTCACGTCAATCCTGGACTCTGAGTGACAGTGAGGTCACTCTAGGTTCATCAGTTGTGAGAAATGCCCCACTTGGTTGGGGGATGTTGATAATGTGGGCAGCTAAGCATGAGTGCGGGCCTGGGGTATCTCTGTAGCTCCCATTCAATTTTGCTGTGAACCCAAAACTGCTTTTAAAAATAACTATATTTTTAAAAAATACATCAAAATGTTAGCAGAAGTTATCTCTGGGTGGTGGGGTTAGCCTGATGCTAGTTTTTTTGAATTGTTTATGCATTATCAAAATGTGTATTATGAGTATATATATAGTCAATCAAAGCGTATCTGTTTAAATCAAACTAGCCCAGATAATTTAGAAAATACTATAAATTGCAAGTATGCCAAATTTTGATGAGCAATTTTGACGGATAAAGACCAGTGATCAAAGGGGCCACAGCCTGACCTGTGGTGGCGCAGTGGGATAAAGCATCGACCTGGAATACTGAGGTTGCCGGTTCGAAACCCTGGGCTTGCCTGGTCAAGGCACATATGGGAGTTAATACTTCCTGCTCCTCCTCCCTTCTCTCTCTCTCTCTCACTCCTCTCTCTCTAAAAATCAATAAATAAAATAAAATAAAAAATAAAATAAAAAAAGTACTGGTGCCTGGGTTCCACCCTCACCATTAAAAAAAAAAAAAAAAAAGGGGGCCACAGGAGTGTCTCCTGGAACAAGGAAAAAGTTACCCTCAGCAAAGAGCACGAGTAAGACTCCACACGTCCCGGCACAGGTGAGCTCCGTGGGGGCGTGAGACACTTCACGAAAAGGCCCCTGCACAGGTTAGGGGGGTCTAGAGGCACTCTGAGTCCATGACAAGGCACGGCCGAGCGTGCCGTTTCAGAGAGCAAGGAGAGACGCCCAACACCAGGTCCTGTGTTCTTTGCCCTGCCTGATGGCGGCTGTGGGGATCAACAGGCATCCTGTCCTGCCTCCATTGGGGATAGCCAGCAAACAGAAACCACCCCCGGGCTCTCTCTCTCTTCAGGTCTCACCTACCCGGACATAACATGCTGACATTATAGTTCTCTTTACACAGACGCGTTTCCCTTTTTTTCATGGTCAGTTAATACCCTTGAGGTTCTGCTTCCCATCTCTGCCTCCTTACTCATTCAATTCATTCAGCAGATACTTATACACAAAGGACCTACTGAAGTGCCAGGTGAGGGAAAGAAAGAAATCACAGCCAACTCTTAGTTTGGGGGCTGAGTGGCAGAGTGAGTGGTGGTCCATGAAGAGAGGCAGCTGGGTGGAGGAGCCCTAGAGCCTGTGGGAAGGGACGGGGATGCAAGGAGATTTCTGGGGAGTTCAGTCAGGGCACATCGGTTCCCGCAGCCTGCTGGGGGTTGGGTTCACCGTCAGCGTTCAAGTCCTGTACCCTAAGTCTGAGAATCTGACCCTGACCTGGGACGACCCTTCCCTGAGGAGTGGGTTTTCTCTCCCAGCTGAGTTAGATGTGATAAATTCACAGAATAACAGCAGAGGGCGCTGGGAAACTAGACTGTTTCTAAGGACTATGAGGCACTGGGTCCATTTAAGCTGTTAGCATATTAAAATAATTGAGAAAGGGCCTATATACCATAGCTTGGCTTGTAGCCTAAAAGAAATGAGACTCTGTAATATTTTTACCTTGAAATAGCCCTGCGTATGTCCTGAAATGCACATAATACAATTAACAAATATTAAAGAACTGATGATTTACGTGAAGTAGTTAGTGATCTTTTAAGATTTCTTTAAATTGGTAAAGAGCTGGTATTTCAGGAAGGAGGTGTTTTATGCCTTGAGTATACTCAGAGGAAAATCCTGGTCAAATATTCTCTGAGCAAGAGTTAAAAATGGATCGAACACGGACACTAGCGGCAGACCCTGTGTTTGTTGACAAGTGATATTAGCAACTTCTCCACTCCCAAACAGGTACGCCGTGGTTCTGACACTGAAAGCTTGGGGAACACACACCGAAGGGAAACAAGGACAAGACAGAAAATGTTGGCAGCATGGAACTTAAAAGTCACTTGAGCCCTGGCCGGTTGGCTCAGTGGTAGAGCGTCGGCCTGGCGTGCGAAAGTCCCGGGTTCGATTCTCGGCCAGGGCACACAGGAGAAGTGCCCATCTGCTTCTTCACCCCTCCCCCTCTCCTTCCTCTCTGTCTCTCTCTTCCCCTCCCGCAGCCAAGGCTCCATTGGAGCAAAGTTGGCCCGGGCGCTGAGGATGGCTCCATGGCCTCTGCCTCAGGCACTAGAATGGCTCTGGTCAGGACAGAGCAACGCCCCAGATGGGCAGAGCATCGCCCCCTGGTGAGCGAGCCTGGTGGATCCTGGTCGAGCGCATGCGGGAGTCTGTCTGACTGCCTCCCCGTTTCCAGCTTCGGAAAAATACATAAAGAAAAATAAAAAATAAAAAATAAATCACTTGATTTCCTTTTCACTTGACAGCTCTGTGTAGGATTAGATGATGTAGCCTGCTGGTATCAGTAAAACACCGTGGAGCCTAGCACACAGCAGGCACTCCACAAATGCTAGTTCTTTTCTCCCTTTGCTCCTTTGTTGACTTCTCTTCTCAGTCCACTTCTGATGACAACATTGTGTTTCCCATATGGATTTGAAACATTCAACATCATTCTCCGTTACTGATTTGGGATGTTAAAAACGCCAAGGAGGCCCTGGCCAGTTGGCTCAGTGGTAGAGCTGTTGGCCTGGCGTGCAGGAGTCCCGGGTTCGATTCCTGGCCAGGGCACACAGGAGAAGCACCCATCTGCTTCTCCACCCCTCCCCCTCTCCTTCCTCTCTGTCTCTCTCTTCCCCTCCCGCAGCCAAGGCTCCATTGGAGCAAAGTTGGCCCAGGCACTGAGGATGGCTCCGTGGCATCTGCCTCAGGTGCTAGAATGGCTCTGGTTGCAACAGAGCGACGCCCCAGATGGGCAGAGCATCGCCCCCTGGTGGGCATGCCTGGTGGATCCTGGTCGGGCGCGTGTGGGAGTCTGTCTGACTGCCTCCCCGTTTCCAACTTCAGAAAAATACAAAAAAACCCAAAAACACACCAAGGATACAACGCAGGGTCTGGTGCAGATGGAGAGTGAATTTGCGATGGAGAGATCACTCACTGGGTTTGCTGTCCTGGCTGCTTGTTTTTTATAATGTGCAATTATAGAAATTTACAAAGGTCCTTTGAAGTGGGCAGTGCCCTGCCTTCAGAGTCTGTTTGCTTGGGCATACATCAACTCAGAGACTGACTGTCGCCTCGCTATTGAATTAGAACTGTATTTTTGACAAATGCAGAGCCACACCATCACGTTAATCACCCAATAATCCACTGTGTCTCTTTACGCTAATAAATAAAACATCCTTCGTTAAATATTTCCTAGTAAGCACTAGCAGACCTGTAATCTCCGCCCACCCCTATGTTACAAAGTAAAATGATATAATAGCAATCAAATCAAATCAAATCATGTCTAGGAGTTTTACAGACAACTAATAGCTACGATTGTAAAGTGTACATCAGATACCAATTGAAGGGTACTTTTCTCTTTAATATAATGTACTATGCATATTTCACTAACTGTCTCATGATATCAAGTGAATTTAACAAGATGATTATGTAGGTCAAATTACTTAGTAAGTTCTTTGAAGAATGGCTTTTAGACCTATTATGACTTTTAATGGCACAATTTGTTAAATGATAGGAACTTCTAGAATCCTGCCTACAAGTGCCTGTCACAGACACTTGCTCTGTCCTGGTGATCTATTTTTTTTTTAATCTTTTTTTTTTTATTTTTTTTACAGAGACAGAGAGAGTCAGAAAAAGGGACAGACAGAAACAGACAGACAGGAACGGAGAGAGATGAGAAGCATCAATCATCAGTTTTTCACTGCGACACCTGAGTTGTTCACTGATTGAATTCTCATATGTGCCTTGACCGCGGGCCTTCAGCAGACTGAGTAACCCCTTGCTCGAGCCAGCGACCTTGGGTCCAAGCTGGTGAGCTTTTGCTCAAACCAGATGAGCCCGTGCTCAAGCTGGCAGCCTCCAGGTCTCGAACTTGGGTCCTCTGCAGTCCAGTCCGATGCTCCATCCACTGCGCCACCACCTGGTCAGGCTGGTGATCTATTTTTAAAACCCACTTTTTGCTTGTGGCAATTGAAACAAAGAAAACCACCAAAGAGTGACGGTCTGGTAGCTCATTCTTCATTTTCAGTTATTTAAACTACTTCCTGCCCTGGCCGGTTGGCTCAGTGGTAGAGCATCGGCCTGGCATGCAGAAGTCCCGGGTTCAATTCCCGGCCAGGGCACACAGGAGAAGTGCCTATCTGCTTCTCCGCCCCTCCCCCTCTCCTTCCTCTCTGTCTCTCTCTTCCCCTCCTGCAGCCAAGGCTCCATTGGAGCAAAGATGGCCCGGGCACTGAGGATGGCTCTGTGGCCTCTGCCTCAGATGCTAGAATGGCTCTGGATGCAACAGAGCGACGCCCCAGAGGGGTAGAGCATCGCCCCTGGTGGGCATGCTGGGTGGATCCTGGTCGGGCGCGTGTGGGAGTCTGTCTGACTGCCTCCCTGTTTCCAGCTTCAGGAAAATGCAAATAAATAAATAAATAAATAAATAAACTACTTCCTGGTTGCCAAATGATTATTTGAATATTCCATTTTCAAATAGCCTTCTGTCCAAATTTCTTTCAACTCAATATGAACATGTCCTGAGAGTTCTTTTTCTTTTTTTCCCAACTGTTAAACGTAACCCACCCTGCTTAATTTATCTCAGGAACCAAAGTTTAAATTTTTTAAAATGGCGAGTTACTTCCTCTGTTGTACATCTGCGGCAGTAAATTTAAAGGGAACCCTAATGGAAAATGTCCAGCCTTCGCACCTGGAGCATTGTCATTGTCTAGGTTGCCTCTCGGAATTTGTAGGTATTTAAATTTTACTTGGTTTAAGAAATCCTAAGTTTTACAAAATTGCCCACTGAAAATCACCTACAAATCCCTTTATTTCCTCTCTTTAAAAATTATTTCAGGCCTGACCTGTGGTGGCGCAGTGGATAAAGCGTCAACCTGGAAATGCTGAGGTCGCCGGTTCGAAACCTGGGCTTGCCTGGTCAAGGCACATATGGGAGTTGATGCTTCCAGCTCCTCCCCCACCTTCTCTCTCTGTCTCTCTCTCCTCTCTGTCTCTCTCTCTCCCTTTCTCTCTCCTCTCTAAAATGAATAAATAAAATTAAAAAAAAAAAAGTTAAAAAAAAAATTATTTCAGGGAGCGGGTGGGGAGAGGGGAGGGGCATAAAGAAAACCAAATGGAAGGTGACGGAGGACAACTTGACTTTGGGTGATGGGTATATAACATAATCAAATGTCAGAATGATCTGGAGATGTTTTCCCTGAATCTATATATATACTCTATTGATCAATGTCACCCAGTTAAAATTAATTGTCTAAATAAAATTTTTTTTTAAATTATTTCATAGAACAACTTGAAAATGCCTTAATCATTAGTCTTAGAAGTCAAAGTCCTCTTAAAACTAATCTTTTTGTCTCTGGTGTCTTACACACCTTACCTTGAAATTCTCCTAAAGCTCCCGATAGCCTTACACCCTTAGTGCTTCCTGGTTATTCTGATCAATCACAGAACCCTCACAGCCCAAAAGTCTTGGACATTTTTCTTACTATAGAGCAGAGAGCATTCTGGGGCAAAAGTTCCAGACGCAGCTGGAAGATGGCGGTTCTGTTCTTTCTCTACCCCTGGACTCACCGGATGACCCTGGATGAGAGTCCTAGGGGCCCCTCGGAGCCCACGGTCGCAGCTCGGAAATGAGGCTAACAACTCCTGAGTCCTGCTCCTTGGGGTCGTTATATGCTTAATGAGCTCCTCCTGCAGATTCTCATATTCTCGTTCATGTCTTTCTTGAGTTCTAGGTGGGGGGGGGGAGGAGGCGCGCGGGTGAACGCGGGAGATGGAAGTCTGCCTGTACGTCTGGGTGCAAGTTACTATAGAACAGTGTTATTTAATTTTTCTCCTTCTTTCAGTTCAATGGATGCAACATTCACAATCCTCTCTAAGCCCATCAACCACAAAAACTTAATTAGATATTATATCTCCTTGGTTTAAAATAGTATTTAATTTTACATAATGTGTTCAGCCAAAATATTAGGATTCCCTGAACAGAAATGTTCCCTCTATTTTTTTCCCTCGGGCTTTTATTTCAATTTTTTTTTTTTTTGTAGCTTTTAAAAAAAATTATTCTCCTTAAAGTATGATTTCGGCAGTTTCCCTCTGTGAAACATCACTGACTCCCCCGCCACCTCTACTTAATTGAAGATGTAATCCCCACTTAGCGACTGTGCAGCCTCCCAGATACTGAGTGCGGCAACCAGTAAATATTAACATTCCTGTTCCATGTGCGCTGCCTCTGATTCCTTTCCCCCCACAAATTGTCTTCCTGTTCCTCCGAGTGTCATCTAATGTGAGATTATATTAACTGTGTCTTATATGGGGCTTGGAGCGCTGGAGGTGAAATTAATGGGTAAATATCCTTTTCACTTACAGAGTAAATGAACACTCGACTTTAGGCCATACCCAGGTGTGACAGAGAGGCACAGATAAGAGGGGACACATCTGATGGCTTTGACATGCTCCGGGGCCAGATTCGGGCCCTTCCCTTGCTAGAAGGACAAAAAATAAAAAATAAAATAAAATAAGCAAATTTGGAAATGTGTAAAATAACCCACAGGACACCATGATTTGGGGGCTGTGTCCAATCCGGCTGAAATTACCTTTTAAATGGTACAAGTCTCTTTACTTCCTCTCTCTAAAAATGATTTTATAGAGCAACTTGAAAATGCCTTAATCATCCGTCTTAGAAGTCAAAAATCCTTTTTGGATCTCTCTTTAATGATCTCTCCTAAACACTTTGGGGTTGTTTTCATCGCTGGGAATCCTGGTGTCTTGGTCTGTTTGCTTTTGTCTTCCAAGATAGCTCAATTCCATTTTGAGGGGGGGGGTGAGCCCTGAGACTGATGTAACAGGACGCACCAGGCTCTGCTGGGGAGACCTGGCTTCCAGTCCCGATTCTGATGTGACACAGAGCCAAATTCAGGGGGAGACTTTGGAGCGGTGGAGAGAGGAGGTGCAGTCGACAGGGGTGACTCCGTACAGGAGCCCATGTGTCCCACATGACAGCAGAGGGCGCTAGAGGCTATGGCAGGACGGGGAAGGCTGCTTCCCGACTGCCCTCACCAGAACCCTGTGGCCTGCACAGGTCAGGATCAACTCAAAAAAATTTTTTTTTTTTTTTAGGAAGCATTTTTTTTCCTTTTAATTTTTTATTTTATTTTATTTATTCATTTTAGAGATGAGAGAGAGAGGGAGAGACAGAGAGACAGAGAGAAAGAGACAGGGGAAAGGAGCTGGAAGCATCAACTCCCATATGTGCCTTGACCAGGCAAGCCCAGGGTTTCGAACCGGCAACCTCAGCATTTCCGGGTCGACGCTTTATACACTGCGCCACCACAGGTCAGGCTCAAAAAAAATTTTTAAGAGATTTTTCTCCCCCAATCTTTTCATCAGTGGAGTAGGACGGCATGAGGGACCCTTGGTATGGGGACACCCTCTTTGTGTTCTCCTCTGGGTGGAAGTATCTCTGGTGTGCGTTCCCCATGGGCACCCACACATGTATACATAGATAGACATGTATCATTTTTTAATCAAAGAAGGAAGCCCTGGCCGGTTGGCTCAGGAGTAGAACGTCAGCCTGGTGTGTGAAAGTCCTGGGTTCGATTCCCAGCCAGGGCACGTAGGAGAAGCACCCATCTGCTTCTCCACACCCCCCCTCTCCTTTCTCTCTCTCTCTCTTCCTCTCCTCCCCACCAAGGCTTCATTGGAGCAAAGTTGGCTGGGGCACTGAGAATGGCTCCATGGCCTTCATCTCAGGTGCTAGAATGGCTCCGTTTGCAATGGAGCAAAGCCCCAGAGGGGATGAGCATTGCCCCCTGGTGGGCATGCCAGGTGGATCCTGGTCAGGCGCATGCAGGAGTCTGTCTCTCTGCCTCCCTGCCTCTCACTTAGGGAAAAAAAAAACCTTAAAGGAAAAAGTATTACATAACAACCACCTCTAACCTACCAAGGGCCCTGTCCCAGAGATCCTATGGGGCTCTGTGAACATCTGCTAGGCATCAGCCCCCACAAAGAAATTATTCTTATGCTCATTTGAAAGACAGGTGAACTAAACGGTCTGACTGCTAAGAAGACTTGCTACAGATGACAAAACCAGCCTCCATCAGCAAAATGATAAAGCTTGGGAGTGCAGTTAGCGAAGGCTTTCAGAGTCAGACAAGCGTCATTTGTTATTCCAAATAGCATTTAAGACTGACATTAGTTATGAAGGCCGAAAATCATGGTTAAAAGGCCGCATCTTTCCTGAAGCACCTGGGAAGCTTCCAGGCCATTAACTGAGCTCATTGGCAGCTCCAGTTTATTTAGAAAGCATTTGTTATGGAGTAAGACCGAGGAAGTGAGTCAGATGGCTTCCTGACCCATCAAAACGTGGGAGACAGATCTAGCTGCGTCCCAAGCACGAAAGTTCTATCCTTATCAGAGGGCCCATCCCAAGACTCTTAAGGGGTCAGTCTGTTCTGGGGCTCACTCTTATAGAAGGGTCCAGCAAGGATTAATTTTAGGATGATTTTTCTTCATTTCTCCTTTGCATTCTATCTGGGGGGGAAGGGCGGATCAGCATATCATTATCTTGCAAACTCAGGTTGACGAGACATGTAACTGTTTCACTACAAGGCAATTCAGTTTCTTTTAATGAGCACTGTTCTGCAATGTGGCAGAAAGTTACCATTTCCCTGTTGTACTCAGTCAAGCCACAATCTCCCTGGCTTGCTCTCCACTCTTCCCGGTCACAGGGCAGGAGGCAAGCCCCCACTCTGAGCCTCTGCCACGGTCCGTGTATGCTGACCCCTAGGTGATGGCCACCATCTAACCTTGGCCCTGGGCCCCTGGACGGTGCTGCCACGCTGTCCTTCTCAACTGCAAGGCCCCTCCGGACCTCTCTGAGCTGCTCAGGACTTCCCCCTCCTGGGACATACAGGAGTCATCTTACATCGTTCCTGCGTCCCCTGGGGCGTGGGACACTCTGGCAGGTGGTCTCAGGCCCATCTGTCTGTCTACACTACACAGCCGTTTCTGCCACAGGGCTTGTTCTTTCTCTCTACTTTGAGTGGGAAGCAAGGCACCAGCTTCCCCTGGGACGGATTCCTCCCAGCAGTCTGGGTCTTCTGCTGTTCCCTGACTCTAGGCTTCCTTTGTTCTCTTCTGCCCTAGCCTGAGACGCTTCAGCCAGCTTTGTGCATGTGACTCATTACCTCGTATCCATGCTCAGGCCCACGGTCCCTCAGAGCTTGGGCTGTGAACCTCAGATCTCTCTCCTCCTTCTACTGTGATGTAACTTCCCCGAGGCAAGAATGCCACCTGGTCTTGTTGCCTGAATGATGAGGGAGGGGGTGGGAAGGAGGGTGGGCAGTACAACAAAATTTGGGGAGGAAAAAAAGCATCAGTTAAAAAGCTACAATATTACCTTACCCTTGGATGATTAAAATCAACCCTAAATTAAAATAAAAATAGAGACTTAGGGACAAAGGGTGTGTAATAGAAGTAGAAAATCAAGCCCAGGGAAGAGAAAAGCATTTAACCTATGGTTCTCATGCCTAACATATAATTGAGCTTAGAATTTGTCTCTGAGCTTCCTGGCAGCCAAGGGGAAAAAGAAAAAGAGACTGGTCATTTTATGTAATCTTATTTTTAAAACAGAGAAAATATACAAATTCATCAAGAGAAACAGAGACTTCAAAAGAATTGTCACTTGGGACCCTACATTGGCAGCCTGCTGCCTGCCACCACCACCCTTTCCCGGGAAATGATGAGGCAGTGTTAGCAATCTTAGAAATGAGCTGCAGGCTTTTCGGTGGTCCTGAGGTCACTCCAGACTGTAAGCTGATGTCAAAGCAGTGTCCTCGGTCATCAGAATAAGCAAGCATCCTCTGGCTTGGTTTGCTCCCGAAACAAAGTGTCTGGGAATCACAGTAGGAAGACCCAGCATGTGCCTGGCTACGGGCTGAGCCCACAAGGGAGCAAGGAGGTGCAGGCGTGGGCCGAGGACTTGTGCAACCCAGGGGTCCTTGCCAGATTTCTTGTGTAACGTTTCACAAGTGGCCCGTACATCACACTGGACAAGGCAGGTACAGCCATGAGGATTTTCCCTTTCGTAACATTTTCTCTGTTAAGAAGAGACGAGATGCTTGTCGTCTCCCCACTAGCTCAACACACCTATTTCTCAGAGTTAGTCAACTGACCTCTCGAGTAATCCACCCCAAACAACAGTCTTTCAGTTCCAGGACCTGAAGGCTCATTCAGGGCCAGCGTGTCATCTGGCCACGGCTCCTCCAAGCCCCTGAAAGTCCGCTTTAGTTGGTTGGAGAGAAACTCTTTGACTTTTTCTTTTCTTTTCTTTTTTATTTTTTTAAACATTTTTTTAAATTTTTATTTATTTATTTATTTTTTACAGAGACAGAGAGTGAGTCAGAGACAGGGATAGACAGGGACAGACAGACAGGAACGGAGAGAGATGAGAAGCATCAATTAGTAGTTTTTCATTGCACGTTGCAACACCTTAGTTGTTCATTGATTGCTTTCTCATATGTGCCTTGACCGCGGGCCTTCAGCAGACCCAGTAACCCCTTGCTGGAGCCAGCGACCTTGGGTTCAAGATGGTGGGCTTTTCCTCAAACCAGATGAGCCCGCACTCAAGCTGGCGACCTCGGGGTCTCGAACCTGGGTCCTCTACATCCCAGTCCGATGCTCTATCCACTGCGTCACCGCCTGGTCAGGCTCTTTGACTTTTTCTTAAAGGATGTATTGAATGCTGGCATTTGATTTAAATCAGGGGTCCCCAAACTTTTTACACAGGGGGCCAGTTCACTGTCCCTCAGACCGTTGGAGGGCCGGACTATAAAAAAAAACAACTATGAGGCCCTGGCCAGTTGGCTCAGTGGTAGAGCGTCGGCCTGGCATGCAGAAGTCCTGGGTTCGATTCCCGGCCAGGGCACACAGGAGAGGTGCCCATCTGCTTCTCCACCCCTCCCCCTCTCCTTCCTCTCTGTCTCTCTCTTCCCCTCCTGCAGCCGAGGCTCTGTTGGAGCAGAGATGGCCCAGGCGCTGGGGATGGCTCCTTGGCCTCTGCCCCAGGTGCTAGAGTGGCTCTGGTCACCGCAGAGCGACGCCCCGGAGGGGCAGAGCATCGCCCCCTGGTGGTCAGAGTGTCGCCCCCTGGTGGGCGTGCCGGGTGGATCCCGGTCGGGCGAATGCGGGAGTCTGTCTGACTGTCTCTCCCGTTTCTAGCTTCAGAAAAATACAAAACAAAACAAAACAAAAAAAAACTATGAACAAATCCCTATGCACACTGCACATATCTTATTTTAAAGTAAAAAAACAAAACGGGAACAAATACAATATTTAAAATAAAGAACAAGTAAATTTAAATCAACAAACTGACCAGTATTTCAATGGGAACTATGCTCCTCTCACTGACCACCAATGAAAGAGGTGCCCCTTCTGGAAGTGCGGTGGGGCCGGATAAATGGCCTCAGGGGGCCACATGTGGCCCGCGGGCCGTATTTTGGGGACCCCTGATTTAAATGGTGATTATTTTTTATTAGAAAAAAATATCTTCCTCAGGGACTTTTGAGCATCGAGCACATTTTCAATGAAATAGATACACATCTTTAACATGTGGGCAAGGCTGCTTTAAAAAATTTTAAAAAAACTTTTTGGCCTGACCTGTGGTGGCGCAGTGGATAAAGCGTCGACCTGGAAATGCTGAGGTCGCCGGTTCGAAACCCTGGGTTTGCCTGGTCAAGGCACATATGGGAGTTGATGCTTCCAGCTCCTCCCCACCTTCTCTCTCTGTCTCTCTCTCCTCTCTCTCTCCCTCTCTCTTCCTTTCTCTCTCCTCTCTAAAATGAATACATAAAATAAAATAAAAAGAGAAGAATTTTTAAAAAAAACAACAAAAAAAAAACTTTTTGAAGTTTGGGTCAGCATCTGCCCTGCTTGTCCTGGGGGCTGAGAACCTGGTTCCATTCAGGAATGGCCTCCTTTTCCAGAGTTGTCCACTAGCTCCTTCCCTGATGGTGATCCTCCCCCAGTCGCCTGTCCCCTCCCTGGAGTCAGCTGGCGATGTCAAAGCCAAGAAGCTATGAAGGAGGCCAGAGGGAGACAGAGGGAACAGCGGGGCAGGCGGGCAAATGCATCTGTGGTCTCGGGTGTCTCTGCCAGGACCTATACACACAGCCACTTTTTTTTTCTTGACAAGAGTCTACTTGTAACCGAATGTACCCAGACTGGTCTGTGCCTCTCAGCTCCCCCCTCCCTTCAAGGGTCTCCGAGTTCACTGGGCTCCAGGGACTCACCGCAGCCCCACCTGCTCTCAGCTCCTGAGCTCAGGGCTCCCCCTGCAGGTGCATCTGTGAATCATCCTGGGCCGCCTCCGGACAGTGATCAGCCCTGCTATTTACTGAGCAGCCAGGATGTGGTGGGTCGAGATGAGCAAGGCGGGTATCATTTTGCCCAGATTACAGGGAAGGAAGGAGGCTGGGCATCAGAGAGGTTAAGTAACTTGCCCAGCGTCACATAGCTACCAGGCAGGGTGTTGAGATTTGAACCTGCCGCGTCTCATCCTCTCACCCCAGTCTCCCCCCTGGAGCATTCAGGGAAATCTGGGCTGCAAATGGCCCTCTTCAGTCCCCTGGTGTCTGCCGCACATGCTCACGCCCCCCGCCCCGCTCCGAGCTGCCGCACTTTGGAGGAGGTTTCTGGAACCCGGAGCCATCCCCCCTCTCTTGGCTCTCTTAGGAACCCCTTTTTCACAGCCTGAAACTGTTTCCTGCTTGTAGTTTTCTCAGACTCTCCTCCATGGCCACCAGCCACCGGCCAGAGACCTCTCTAAAATTCAACACTCGTCCCTCACCACACACACCCACACACACACACACACACCCACACACACCCGGGCGTAGGTCTTTCAGTGCCCCAGAGTCATGCACAGGGTGACCTCGGAGCTCCTAGATAGGAATTTAAACCTCCCCCCGCACCCCCACCCCGTCCCGGAGCCAGCCTCACACGCTGGCCCCTCTGCTGTTCTCCCAGCCCAATGCTAGTCCCACTCCCCATTTTTGGGGTGACTTCTCCGTGGAGTTCCCTTCCCCCTCTCACCCCTGACCTCAACCCAGGCCCCCGAGATGGATGTCTCTCCATGACCCTCCACGCCCAACCCTTGCACCCAGCCTGCTGTCCGTGGACATCTGTCTGCTCACCCCTCCCATGCGTTCCACCAGGACGGGGGACCTTTATCACAGTGTCTCCAGCACCAGATGCAGAGTCAGACCCATGGCAGGCCAGCAGGAAGCGTCTGTTGAAACCAGTGGTGAATGTACTGACCTCATTATTTATAAGAAAGTAACCACCGGACTAGCCAGTTGTCTCAGTGTTAGAGCGTCAGCCTGATGTGTGAACCCGGGTTTGATTCCCAGTCAGGGCACACAGGAGAAGTGATCATCTGCTTCTCCATCCCTCCCCCGTCTCTCTCTCTCTCTTTCTTCCCTTCCTGCAGCCACAGCTGGATTGCTTTGAGCAAAGTTGGCCTCAGGCACTGAGGATGGTTCCAAGGCCTCTGCCTGAGGTGCTAAAAAATAAAATAAAATAAAATAATGGCTTCGTTCCTGAGCAACAGACCAAGGGGCCCAGATGGGCAGAGCATCGCCCCCTAGTGGGCATGCTGGGTGGATCCCGGTAGAGGCGCATGCGGGAGTCTCTGCTTCCCCTCTCTCGCTAAAAAAAAAAAAAAGGTAACCACACCTGGAAGGTTTCACCTGACTCCCCCTCTCTTGCCAGGGTAGGTTTGAATAGCAGGTTGTGATCAAGGAAAAGGGCACCCTGGAGATGTCACCAAGAAGGTGAAAGACTAGGAAGGCATTAAGGGTTGGAAGAAAAGAGAACGGAAACTCAATGCGGCACCAAGTACCTTCTCAAACTGCCTGCTTCTCATTACCTGTCTGTGCCTGGCTCACCTGCTTATCCGGTGACCTTGGGGCCAGGCAGGGGCTTTTCTCTGGGCGACCTCCCAGGCTTCTCTCCTTTCTGCTCTCCACTGAAACTGGCCTTGTGTCTCCTACCAGCCCCACGTCCCCCGGCCGCACACTCTGCGCTGCAACTGGTCCAGGCCCAGTAAATATGTGCAGGGATCCTCGGGTTACGACAGTCTCACATAGGACCTTTCGAGTTTACAACGCTCACTCCCATAAAAACTTTAAAAAAATTGAGATGTGTTTCGGCTTATGCCCGTTAGCGGGGTATTTACAGACTACGTGGGTGAACTGGTTTGGTTGCGCATTGCAGAAGAATACACAGTAACGCAGCTTATGAGTAAGGGAGCTGACGTCCCCCAGTACACTTACCTATGCCATCCTGGACTGTCAAAAGCACAAGTGTTCCGTTTGTGTTAGGCTAGGGTGTGTCTCGACTTACACCAAAATTTGGGTTACCTCACTGTTGTAGGAGCAGAGCTGGGTTGTAACCCGAGGACGCCCTGTATTTAAATTCACTCATTACTGGAAAAGCTATCCGTGTTGACATGTGGGGACATCCATTTTAATTATGGAAAGGGGCCTCCCTATTAATTATTTAGAACCCACTGAAAATAAGAGAGAAAAATTAGTCTGTCTTCTGCCTCAAAAAGTTGACATGGGCTGTCACAGTGCATGGACACAGTGCACACCACACACGCAGACGTGCAGAAACACACACACGCACACACACGCACACACACGCACACACACACATAGGTTCATTCATCCCTTCGATTCCATTCTTCCAGAATCTAAGGATGCTGCCTTTATAAAAGGGTTAAAATAGCACAAATTATTGTTGGCTGTGTTTGCAAAAAGCCATTGAAAACAAACAAAAAAATCCAACACGCTGGCATTATCAGTTTGAAAGATTATTTAGTTGAAGTAACTGATCCCTTTCCTGAACTCAAATCAGTCTGCAGCACTAGACAAAACAAAGGGAAAGATCAAGGTAATGATCGAGACTGGTCAGGGTAAAAATACCTTTGGAAGCGTCCCAGTAATTGAGATAAAAAGTTTCCCTGGGCGTTTGCTGGTTCTCTCGAGTTGCTCAGCTAAAACGTGCCCTTGCACTGGGCACACGCAACAGCCACTTTGTCTTATAGACATTTCAGGTTCAACATTTCCATGCTGGATGCTGAAAACTGTAGGAAATGGCAAGAAGTTTTTTTTGTTTGTTTTTTTGTTTTGTTTCTTTAGTGAGAGAGAGAGAGAGACAGGCCAGAGGGGAGAGAGATGAGAAGCATCAATTCTTCATTGTGGTATCTTAGTTGTTTATTGATTGCTTTCTCATACATGCCTTGACAGGGAGGCTCCAGGAGAGTGAGTGACCCCTTGCTCAAGCCAGCGACCTTTGGGCTCAAGCCAGCAACCATGGGGTCATGTCTATGATCCCATGCTCAAGCTGGTGACCCCGAGCTCAAGCCAGATGAGCCCACGCTTAAGCCGGCGACCTCAGGGTTTTGAACCCAGGTCCTCAGCATCCCAGTCCAACACTCTATCCACTGCGCCACCACCTGGTCAGGTGGCAGGAAGTTTTTAAACCCTCAGAGAACTGGGGATGAGAACTTAGTGAGTTCCTACTGTTTTCAAGACCTGGTGCTGGACATTGGGAGAAACTAAAGCAGGCCCTGCTTTGTCTTAAGTTTCACCTTTTGATGTCGTATTTTTTTTAAACTTTGAAACGTATAAACTAAAAGGCTCTGGTGGAAAGATGAAGGGTCATTCCCCCCCCCCCACACACACTACTCTTCTTTATCTTAAACAGTATATAAAGTTTTAACTTAATTTAAAACATATTCACTTATTTAAAAAAAAATCTTTAACTTTTTGTAAATGATGACATAATATAGTAAAAAAGTAAAAAGTCCTGCTGGATAGCACAGTTGGTTGAAGCGTTGTCCCAGAAGCCGGAGGTTGCCTGTTCAATTCCCTAGTCAGGGCACATATAAGAGCAGCTTAATGTTCCTCTCTCTCTCTCTCTCTCTCTCTCTCTCTCTCTAAAAAAAAAAAAAAAAAGTAAAAACCACCCCCAGTCCAGCATTTTTTCCTTAGCAGTAACTGGAGCAAATCATTTATATGGTGTCTGTCCTTTCAGACTTTTGTCCTATGTTGATACAAGATACAACTGTGTGTATGTTTTTTTTTTAACGGTATATAACATACTTGTTATTTTGCAACTGAATTATTTCTCTTAAGATTGCATCGTGGCTGGCCTGTGATGGCGCAGTGGATAGAGCATTGACCTGGGATGCTGAGGTCACCAGTTCAAAGCCCTGGACTTGCCTGATCAAGGCACCTACGACAAGCAAGCAATGAACAACTAAAGTGAAGCAATTATGAGTGATACTTCTGGCTCCCCTCCCCCCTTCTCTCTGTAAAATCAATAAATAAAATCATTAAAAAATATATTGCATTGTGGACATCTTTTCACGTCAGTATCTATCAATTTGTTGTTGAAAGTTATCTTTCATTTTATAGTATGAATGATTTTATTTTGCGACCAATCTCTAAATGACAGACAGATGGTTATGTCTAATTTTCCCTTTGCAGCCATTGTTGTGATGATCAGGCACCTGTAGCTTTGAATACTTACTCCAGTGTTCCTAAAATGCCCTCTTTTAAAAACTGAGATGGCCAGGCGTGGTGGCACTCGCCTGTAGTCCCAGCCACTGGGGAGGCTGAGGCGGGAGGATCGCTTGAGCCCAGGGTGTCTGGGCTGTAGTGTGCTATGCCGATGGGATGTCCGCACTAAGTTCGGCATCAATATGGTGACCTCCCGGGAGCGGGGGACCACCAGGTTGACTAAGGAGGGGTGAACCGGCCCAGGTCGGAAAAATTGAGATGAAATTCATATAACATATAATTAACAGTTTTAATATGTATAATTCAGTGGCATTTCAAAACTTCTTCATCACCCTAGAAAAACACTCCTTACCCAGTTAGGTAATCACTCCCAATCCCTCCCTGGCCTTTATACCCACTGATCTCTGTTCTGTCTTTATGGGTTTACCTTTCTGCACATTTCCTATAAATGAAATCATACAGTACATGACTTTTATTTTTTATTTATTCTTAAAAAAATAGTTTATTCATTTTTTAGAGAAGGGAGAGGGAGAGAGAGAGAGAGAGAAGGTGGGGAGAGTAGGAAGCATCAACTCCCATATGTGCCTTGACCAGGCAAGCCCTGGGTTTCAAACTGGTGACCTCAGCATTTCCAGGTCCACGCTTTATCCACTGCGCCACCACAGGTCAGGCAGTATGTGACTTTTAGTGTCTAGCTTCTTTCACTTAGCAGAATGTTTTCAAAGTTCATCCAAGTTGTTGTATGTATAGGTACTCTATTCCTTTTTTGTGGCTTAATAATATTCCATTGTGTGTGTATACCACAATGTGTTTGTTCATTGCTCTAATGTGTTTATTCAGTCTATGGAGGACTGAACTCCTTCTCAGAGGGGACAGTTGCAAAGAGCAAGGAGTTCCAGAGAGCCTAACGGGGTGACCCTGGTCTCAGACATCACACTGCTTTTTCTAGAAGCAGCTCAAGGCATTGTGCTGTCTATCATGGAGAACTTCTCCATCCAAGAACTTTTGTTAGGTATTTCTTCCCCCTCTTTCAATCCAGGGTGGGGTAAAAGAGTCAAAAGAGTCATCAGCCCTCAAGTGCTTCATGCTATGGAGTTTCTCAAATTGGAGAGAACGCTAGTAAAGCAAGGAGCTGGTCGGTTTTTACTACGCGGGCTGGAGAAGATTCAGCCGTACAAAGGATTCCATTCCCACTGCTCCTAAAACCCAGCCCTTGGGGCTGAAATATGCCAACAATAATAACCCCTCATACTTCAGCCAGGGTTGGCGGAGGGGGGGGCAGGAGAGCTTGGTGGCCCGGAGAGAGTGGTTTCATTCGGCCCAATGAGGTACATGACTCTGGGGTCAATATTTCTCTCGAACACTGCAAACGGAAGCCGTGTTCATCGGTCCTTCTCACTTCTTTTTCTTTGGTGCCTTAAATCTTTTTAAAGGGGCCTACTATGTGGCAGGCACAGAGGATCTAAAGAAGGTAAAAAATGGCCCCTGCCCTTGGGAGCTCATGTCACAGTGGGACAGATGGACACATCAAGAAAGAATGCTGCCCTGGCTGGTTGGCTCAGTGGTAGAGCGTCGGTCTGGCGTGCAGAAGTCCTGGGTTCGATTCCCGGCCAGGGCACACAGGAGAAGCGCCCATCTACTTCTCCACCCCTCCCCCTCTCCTTCCTCTCTGTCTCTCTCTTCCCCTCCTGCAGCTGAGGCTCCATTGGAGCAAAGATGGCCCGGGCGCTGGGGATGGCTCCTTGGCCTCTGCCCCAGGCGCTGGAGTGGCTCTGGTCGCGACAGAGCGACGCCCTGGAGGGGCAGAGCATCGCCCCCTGGTGGGCATACCGGGTGGATCCCGGTCGGGCGCATGCGGGAGTCTGACTGTCTCTCCCCGTTTCCAGCTTCAGAAAAATAAAAAGATAATAAAAAATAATAAAAATTAAAAAAAAGGAAAGAATGCTGCCCCTTTGGTGCCAGGAGGGCAGTGGGAGGGTAGCAATGCACCTGCCCATCCAGATGCAAACAGGAGCATTCAGCTGCTTGTCTGGAGGCCCACTGCCTGACATCGCGTGGGCAGAGGTGCAGGTGAACACTGGGTCTGCTCGCTCCTCACGTTGGTACTGCAGCACAGGAGTCAGTGCTGAGGTTTCTCCAGACCTGAGTTCGAACACGACTCGACTCACTAGCTGCATCACCTCAGGCAAGGACCTACCCTTCCAAGGGCTTCCCTTCCTGATCCGCAAAATGAGGACAATGCCAGCTCTCAGCCACGCCGTGAAAGTAGACGTGTGTATGCAGATGGTGTGTGATAGATACTCATACGCATCGCATGTCCTTTTCCTAGTTCCATATCAATCCAATTCTTCCCATAGTTTTTGAGCTAATAGCAGCCCAGTCTCTCAGAGTCCTGTTCCCAACTGGGACAAAAGACCAGTGTCCCTGGGGGGAAATGGCTCAGAGCTTGAGGGGGCGGGAGGGAGAGGGGACTCGGGCGGGGAAGGTGTTCCTCTTCTTCTCTGCAGAAAACTCGGTGTCTTTCAAGTTTGAATGAGCATTCTACATCCGTGTTCCAGATTCCCGTTCCTTAGTGTGAACTCTCCCTTCTCGGCTCCCAGCGAACCTGTCTTAGAGGCCAAGCCTCTCACCTCCAGCCTGGGCTCCCAGGAGCCCCTGCAGCCCCAAGAAGCACCCGGACCTAGTCTTGCACAAAAGACTGCAGCCTTGCTCGACCTCTCCCAACAAACGGAGCCCGAAGCTGTTCAGATCTCTTCTGTTAGAACTTTTTAACGGTGTCATAAATCTTTTATTAACATTTGGTATTATACTAATTAAAACTGTTCTCTGTATGTATTATTAATTTCCCTAGCACTTCTTGCCGGGGTGATGTTTTTAGCCAGCTAAGCAGAACTGAGCACAGTAAATACGGAGAAACTCATTTCCAGACAATTAGCCTTGCAGAAAAATAAGTTGGTTAATGGAAGGCATGATGATTACAAATTTTACCTAAATAAACAGGGTATCTTAATGGTAACTCTTCAAGCTAAGTAAACAGATTGGGGTGGTAATGTCCTAAGCAATACTTAAATGTAACTGTTTAATAAATTGGTAAATTACTCATTTCATCTTAGAACAAAATGGTAATACTGCAGTAATAACCTAGTATATATTCCGTAAATATGAAGCATTATCACTTTAGCTCTGTAGAAATCACCACAGTGATATGTCAGCATTGATCTAAAACGGCTGCATTTTATCTCAAGTTTATTACCCATTTTTGAGAATCGCTGAGATTTTCAGAGCATAATGGCAATAAAAGAAGAATTTAAAAAGCGCTTTAATGTGCATAAGTTAATCAGAGGTATCCTCAGGGGGAAAGGGAAATTTGGTAAAACATGAATTATAAGCATCATTTAAACTTACTTTGGACACTAGAGATAATAAATGGCCCCATAATTTAGAAATAGCTTTTAACATCAATGACGGTAAGTACCACTTTACTGTTCATAAGAATTGCAGAGCAATGGTGCTGAGGCCAATTTTATTAGCCATTTTTTTCTTTATAAAAGCAATCCAGCCCTTTCCACAACTGAGGAGACAGGAACAAGAGTTACGCGCTAATATGCAAAATGCATTTAAGTTTTTTGAAATAGAGAATAATAAATTGTGCCAAAAGATAGAGTCTAGAGACAAATGAATGATCATTTAAAAAGAATAAGGCACTCTCAGAGTTTACGTATTTGGGGAAACTTGATAAAAAAAAAAAAAGAAGCAGCAGCAGCCAACAAATTGTTCATACATTTTCCCATTTGCCAGAGCACGCGGGTGTACTTTCAAATCTGAGTGATGAAGCTATAAATCTCAGTGATTGGGAGATGCCGCAGCAGAAATATATTTTTGTAAATTGTTGCCACTGACAAATCATTTTTAAACTATATGAAGTGCAGGTTCAACTTTCTCTTCAGGGTGCCGGGGCAGGCTTCCTGCAGAGAAGCCTCAACCCCTGACCCGGGCTCCCCCCCAGCGAGCCTGCCCCTGCCCGGGCGGGGGTGCTGGCAGCCGGGCAGCTCCAGCCGCGCAGCTGAAGCTGTGGGTCGGCGGGTCGCCAGGACCTGCTGAACCACCCACTCAAGTGGCCGGAGCACTGCGCGTTCTGGGGCCTGGGAGAAGCCTGTCTGGCGCTTCTCCCAGGTTGGCAAAACCTGGTTTATGCAGAAGAAACAAATCCCAGGCGTCAGCCTAGAGACCCTGCCCTTCAGGGTTTAGTAACTCCGGGTTCAAGGTCTTTTGCTTTTTCACCTGGTGGATTTGAGAGCAAACAAAAGAATCCGCCTTATTTGACCTTGACGTCTTGGAAGCAATTCGGTAATACATTTGTCCTCCCTCCCCTGCCTTTGACCATGAAATATATATATAAGTGTATGTATAAAAGGCCCGGGGTCTCTAACAAGAGCAGCTCCCCTGCAGGCCGGTGAGGCTGGCGAGGGAGGGAGGCGAGGACAGGGCGGGAGACGGGAAGACAGTGCGAAGCCCCCCCCCCCCCCCCCCCCGCAGGGCTGTTCGCGAGCACGGAGGGCAGGCCCGCGGGCCCCTGCGCACCCCGGCCCGGCGTTCTCTGCATCCATCGTCCCGCCACACACCCCTTTGTCATCTGCTCACTAACTGTTACTACATCCCCTCCCTCAGAGAGTCCAGAAAATGCCGAGGAGAAGCCACACTGTGTGTGAGAAGGACACCCTCTGTACCCCTCTGTGTCTGCCCCCTCTCCCTACAGCACCCCCCAACTCTGGCTGAAGATCTCAACTTTTGAAACCGGTGGGCGCACCCTGGGTTGGGAGAGAGAGAGAACTGTTGTGGTCTGGCAGTTGTGTGACCTGCAGCAAAGACGTGTGAAAGTCGCTGACCCTTCGTTTTCTCACCCGTAAAATAAGGTTTTAAAAATAAGATTATTGTGAGGACTGGGTGGGGGAACGGCCCAATGCCCACACGTGGTGTGCCCTCAGAGGCTAACCCATACCCCCGTGGGGCACCAGTCCGTCATTAAATGTCCCCAAACCTCGAATTTCTCATTTTCAAATTGGGATCTATTTCCTAGGTTTATTTGAAGGGTTAGATAGGATCGTTTGTGTAAAATGCTTAGCAGCCTGGCCCACGGTCGATGTTCTAGAAATACTACTTACTATTATTTAATAAACATGTACTGAGCCGTTGCCGTGTGCCAAAACATTAGCAACGAAAGTAAACAGAAGCCCCAGAAGGCTGCGGTGCACCTGGTTGCTCTTGCTTAGAATAATCAAGCTTTTCTACAACCAGTTAACCATTTCTAGAAGGTTCTTGGTAGGGAGACTTCGCCCAGACTGAGGCGAGTCAGGGCTCTCCAAACACTGACCTCACTGGGTTTGCACTCCAGCTCCACTACTTAATGTCTGACGGCGAGCAAGTTACTCATCTTCTCTGGGCTGGCTTCCTTCTCTCTACGCCACCAGGAACACTTTATCTTGTGAGAATTCACCTACCCCTAGTAGTGAGAATAGTAAGTGCTTCATCATCGTGCTTACCGGGCATCAGGCTCCTGGGGAAGTGCTCCGTGGGTTATGTCATTCAACCCTCAGCCCCCAGGAGGGAGGTCTGTCCTTACAGGGTACAGACAGGACACTGAGGCTCTGGGAGTCCACGAGACTCATCCAAGGCCACACAGCTGCTGGTGGTAAAGCTGAGATTTTTACCCCAGGTCTGTTAAAGCTCCATACACGTTAGCATTTTGGTGGGGGAGGCAAGCTACGTGGAAGGATCATCTTCCTTCCCTGGGCTGAAAACCCTCAGGGTCTGGCAGCTGATGGGCTACATCACGGCTGCACCGTGGCTCCTCCGCACCCACAGGGCCTCAGTAGAACCACTGCTTAGTCTGGATTTAGGGAGAGGGCAGCGGAAGACCCCCGAGTCCCTTAGATAAGGTACAAACCCAACCCCTCCCACCCACCTTCACGGGACTCCAAAGAGACACGAACCAGGTGGGAGTAATGATTGCAGCAGCCACAGCAATCCTGTTGTAAATACGACCCTCCTGTGCTGGTTTGACTCTGATTTAGGGATGATACTTTTCATCTACTCAGGTTCAAGTGCTGGCAACAGAGTGGCCTTTGGGGATGTTGTGTTACTTCTCAGAGCCTCAGTTTCCTCATCTGTAAAATGGGGATTACAATAACACCTACTGATTTCCCAGGGGCGTTGTGGGTAGGTATTACAGGGGATTGTGCACGTGCTCTCAACAAAGCATAGCCTCTGGGCATCCCCCAGGAACGGTACAGGTGGCCAGAGCTCTGTGGAGCTGCTGTGAGGGTCCGGGGAGCTGGGGGCAGGACCCCATCCCTGTGCAGAGGGGCCACTCCAACAAACCCACTCGACACTACAGTCATTAATAAAGGCGAACCTCTCCCAGGGCCCTCTTTCTGCTTCTTTCCAGGATTGGGTTTCCTCTCTGCTCTCTCCACCCGGCCTCCTCCTTCGTCCCGCCACTTCCCAGGAACAAAAGTGTCCCAGCTGTGGCGGCCCAGACAGCAGATGCGAGTGCGAGCTGTTTAGCATTCTGGAGATTCACTCGAGCCCTTCTGAGCCCAACACCACCTTCTCCATCCCCAGGGTCTGGGCAGGTTTTGCCCATTAGTACCGGCGAGCGCAGACCTTCCCCGAGAGGATCCCCGTTCTCCAAGAGCGCTCCGTGTCCGCCCGTGGGCTGGGTCTATGCGGGCTGCGTCTGTGCAGGCAGGAGGGAGGAGTGGATTTTTCCTGGATGGGGAAGGAAGGATGCAAGGGGTGCGCTGCTGTCTACCCGGTTCCAAACCTTCGAGAGTTTCAGATACACCCATTGATCAATAGGGCTTGATAGCAAATACATCCCAGGCAGCCAGCCAGCGCGGGAACTGAGCGGGATCCGGAGGCTTTTAAAGCCTATCTAAGCCTCTCTTCTATTTGAAGATTTGACTTCTTTAAAATGGGGGGAGTGTGGGTCAGCACAAATCTCTCTAATGACCCCGCGGCCGGTGGAGCTTTTCCAGGCAGCAATCTGTGGTGGGGTCCGGACACAACTGGGCCCAGGCCCCATAGCCAGCCAGCAGGCCTGACCGTGTTTGCGTCCATAGCTGCGTTAGGATGCAGGATGAACCTGGGAGGTAGCCTGGGTGTTCTCCTCGAGTCCCTTATTTGTAGAAAGGGAACGCAGGACCTTTCTAGGAATTCAATGGGATAGTGGAAGGTGTAAAATCCTCTGATCTAAATATTTTGTTTATATATATATATATATATATATATATATATATATATATATATATATATATATATATTTTCTTCTCTCCCAACCCCCTGGCTCTTCACACCAGTTGGGAACATGTGAAAGAAGTTTCATAAACTAACTCATTCACTGGCAGCTGGTCTGACACAAGAACAACTTTGTGGGATCATTTCAACTAAAGCGAGAGGCAGATCATGGCCACTGATCTCAGGTAACACCAGGATGCTGACACCTCTCACCAGATCAAGCCAGGCCCAGTTTCCGGAAGACTTCTCTGCCAACCTCACCTTTAGTGACCTCGGCGGGACAATCCGTGGAAGTGGGGAGCATTGCCCATTCGTGGTCTGATGAAACCCCTATCTGGTCAGAAGGCAGGCCATTAGATTTCTGATTTATAAATATAGTTTGAAATGATTCTGTTTTCATAATAAATTGATAATCAGTTGTACTATAAGCCATAGATTCTTTCTTCTTTCTTTCTTTCTTTCTTTCTTTCTTTCTTTCTTTCTTTCTTTCTTTCCTTCCTCTCTCTCTCTCTCTCTCTCTCTCCCTCTTTCTTTCCTTCTTTCTGACTCTCACCGGAAGAGTCCTTAATGACTAGAGAGTCCTAATTTTACAGATGAGGAGACCAAAGCACGGAGATAGGTCACTCGTTCATGGCCACAGGGCAAGGGAGTGACAGAGTTCAGCGGCGGACTCCGTGGACCAGCGGCAGGGTGACAGGAGGGGAAGGCAGCCGGCAATTAGGCCGGCTTTTGCGTGTCTGAACTAAAAGAAATTTCGCGACTGGGTCTGGGCGTCGCTGAGAGGAGAGGCTTATAAAGAAGTGGGCGCTTGGGAATGAGGAGACCTCGCCGCGGCCCGCGGAGTTTTCGTTAGAAGCCTTCCTAGGGTGTGGAGGCACCGCCACCGCTCAGGGACGCAGCGCCCGTGCCACGCGCCGCTCTCCGCCTTGGGCTGCGTTTTAGCTGCGCTGAGGCCGAGGTTAGGATTTTGGCGAAGGTTCCCAGGACCTAGGCCGGGTCCCAGGCTAGGCGGTCTGGGCGGGAAGACGACTTTCCGAAAAGCGCTGCGGAACAGACGCGCACCGCCTGCGGCCGCCGGGGCTCCGGCTGCGAGAACCGCAGAGCCGGCGGCCGAATCTACCTGGCAAGGTCTCGCGTCCTCCGGACGGGGGTCCGCGCGCCAAGCGCCTCGGCCTCCAGCTGCTCGCTAAGGCAAGCGGGCGTAGGTTGCCTGGCCCAGGGGCGCAGCGGGGCCTCCGGGTCTCCTCTCGGATCGGAGGCGGCCGCGCCTTCGTCTCCCAGCTCCTGCACGGAGGCGCGCGCTCGGGCTGGGGAGGCAAGCGACGCTGGTCCACCTAGGAACTCCCGGACCAAGGCCGCCCAAGTCGGAGCGGGCTTCTGCCCATCTAGACTCACGGGCCTAGGGTCAGGGCGGCTACAGGTGCCGCTGGGCCGCCTCTGAAGCCCTCCCTGGGCAAAGCCTCTCTTTCCTCCCAAGTGTTAGAGAGAGCCCCTGGTCTGGAGGCAAGAGCGCAGGTCCTTGCCACTGCGCGACCCAGAACTACTTTCTGAACTTCGTGGAGCATTAGTTTTTCCAGAAGCATCCCCGCCTGGTAGAGATGTGGTTCAGTCTCTGTAAAGCACAGAAGGCGCGCGGTTCCCGGCGGTGCTGTACAGGGGTCCGCGGAAGGGGAGTCACTCCCACATGCTGGCCGCGAGTGCCGGCCTATCTGTCTGTCTCTGTTTCGACCACGTCCCACTGCAATACCTCCTCCCCAACTCCAGATCCACCGCCGCGGGGCCTCCCGGGGAGAGCTGAGCGGGGCCTAACTACTCGTCCTGGGCCGGGCAGCCTCGATCCTCCTTGATCCACTTTGCCGACTCCTAGGACCCAGGCCTCCCCATCTGCGGGCGGCGCCCCCAGACCTGCGCATCAGGAGGGCCAGCAAGGACCAGCCCTCCTGGCCGGGAGGCTGCCTCCTGCCTCCCTGTCCTGAGTCGGTAAAATGGTTCGGCTTTAGAGACTCTCGAACGGAGGCCAGGGCAAGCTGCGGGGGACGCCAGCGGGGCGAAGTCTCCAGCTCCGGGCCCCCAGCTCTGGCCCAGAGGGCAGCGACTTCTCGCCGGGGCCTCGGTCGCTTCCTCGGGCCAAAGTGGCCCTAATGTTGGGTGAGGATCGCGTAGAAGCCCGTGTGGGCCTCTTGGCCTCCTCCTAGGTCTTTCTCCTGAACTCAGCCTTGGGGGCGCCTACCTGATCCGGACATTTCTGCGCCCCGACTCTGCCTCCCCTCCTAACGGGGTGGGGTGGGGGAGGGGACGGGACTGGGAACTGTGTCCCTCAACGCCGCGTCCTCGGGATCTATTATTACGGATCTATTATGATGGCGCAGCCACAGTGGAAAGTAGCGACCTCCAGGCTTTACGCTTCAGGAGGAGGCGGCCAGGCACTTCAAACACCCTCGCGTAGCTCAGCAATCGCTCCAACGCGCTGGGGGCGCCCGCATGGCTTTGGGTGGGCACAGAGCGGCAACCAGGTCCCACACAAGTGGGTTCAACCCCTTCACTCGAAGATACTCCTGACCCGTCTCTGCTTGGGCAAGCCTTGGGTCGAGCAAAGTTCTCAGAAAGGGGGAACGCAGCAGAGGCCCTGGGGAGGGGGGAAGCCTGGGCCCCCCCCAGGGCCGCACTGAGACTAGGTCCCCATCCCTGGGCCTACCCGACCTGGGCTGGTCCTCGCGGTCTGAGACCTTTTACGCAGAGCGAGGCAACAGAGAGAAAGAAAAATACGCACGTGTTTCCCCCCAAAAGGCCCCCAAATCGAGGGTCACCCTGGCAAAACCACAAAAATGATTTATAAAAACCACTTAGCTTACTGTTATAGAGAAATAGAATGAAAGCGAGGGAAATTGGAAAGTGACAGCAGTCCCCGAAGAAAAGGCTGCTCGTTTGGCCAGCAACGGCAAACAAAACAAAACAAAACAAAAAAATCGCTCTGGTTCTTGGATGCTCAAGGCCCCAGCCAAAGGGCCAACCCTTCGCATGCCAATGACCGCGTTCATCAGGCTTTTCAGCGGGGAAGACAGACACATTTCAGGTAAACACCCACGGAAGAGGCAAGCATCTCCGAGTCGCCCTAGGCCCTCTCTGGGACGTCTTGAAGTCCCCGGAGACCCAGCTCCCAGATTAGTCGAGCTTGGAGGTGGAGGTGAGGGCAGGAACGCTGGGATACCCAGCTGTGTTTCTTAGACTCCCTCCTGTCCCTCCAGCCCGGCCAGTGCAGATAATCCCGCGGTCCGGGTACAACGAAGGCGCCCCACCCCGGATCTCGCAGGGTGCCTGCGCGGCTTCCCGGAGCTGGAGATCAGAGGAGGGCAGGCTGCTACTGGGCCTCGGGAAAAGCGCCCCGTGGGTTTAGTTCAGGGAGCTACTGGGACCCCAGCCTGGAGGCAAGAGGCAAGGAGCGGGACAGAGAGAGAGGCAAAGAGATCTGTAAGGATGAGAAAGAGCAAAACAAAAAGGACAGAAGAGGAGAGAGACAGAAAGAGAAACCTAGGGACAGGAGGTGTCAGAGTCGGAAACGGAGAGAGGAAGGGCGAGGAAGAGAGGAGATGACAGAGTCAGAGAAACTAAAAGCAATAGAAAACCAACTGTATAGAGAAGCATAGAACTTTAAAGAAATGGAAAAAGATACCGTCCCACAGAGACCGAGAGGAACACAGAGGAGGGAATAGAGAACATAGAGATAGAAATGAAGAGGCCAGAAGTAAGAGAAAAAAATTTTTTTAAAGACGGAAAGGGAGAACGATGAAAAGAAAAAGCACGGACAAAGCAAGAGGAAATGTTCACAGCCGCTTGGAGGGTGTCCTGGCTGGAAGGGGCCACCTGCTGCCAACCCCATGATCCCCAAACTTCTTGTTTTCGAGCCCAGGTAACGAGGGGTGGACTGGGCCAGCCACTCCTTTTTCACATCGGGGCTTGGGGTTCTGGGCAGTCCTGGCGCTGCCCCCCCACTACAGAGGCTGCAGTGACATCACATGACGTCACGCTCTACCTGTTGTAGTCCCACGAAACCTAAAAGCGCGGGTGTCCTGCGATCGTGCGCTGTAAAAGTACCCAGACGATGAGTACTTGGAGACCCACAGTGCGCACCCACTCTAAGCACAGCCCTCCCGCAAGGCGCCCAGATCGCCTACTGCCAGTAGGTGGGGCCGCCCACGGTCTCTTTTAGGCCTCACTGGAAAAACAGTGGACAGTGGGCTGCTGCCTGGGGAGTGTGGTGGGGAGGTTCTGTATCTCCTGACCTCCGAGATCAACGTGCCTACCACCCCCTAGGAGGGAGGATTTGACCTGGGGTGGCCTTTCACTCCCCAGCTCTGGCGCTGGTCACTTCTTCTAGGCCAAGGGCTCTCCCCACCTACCCCTTATCCCATTCCGCGGGCACCCCGACTGCCGGCAGCCGACACGCACTGACCTGCGCCGCGGATCCTTCCGCGGGGCCGCCTCTGGCTTCGAGCTGAGCCGAATACGGACGAATGCGCCCCACACACCGTGGCTCGCGCGGCCTCGACCGCCGTTAGTGGTGGGCACAGGCCAGGGGTCGCCGAGCATTATTGGAACGAAAACGAAATAAAAGCGGCGTTAAGTGAAATAGCTAACTTTTTTTATTAAATAAAAACGACTTAAATAAAAGGAACGGAAAGGAGAGGAGTGAGCGGACCCTGCCTAAACGCAGGGTTGCCCCAAGCTCCTGGCGCTTCCCTTAACCACCTGGCCAGCCGCCCCTCCTTCAGAGGCCCTCGCGAGGGAAGCAGGTGGCCGGCTTCTTAAAAAAAAAAAAAAAAAAAAAAAAAAAAAGCCGAAACTTTTATTATTTACACGTTCGGGCAAAAGTACAAAGTATAATACAGGCGCCCGGCCCGGAGGTGCGGGCGTGGGGCGGAGAAACATAAGGCGCTTTCTTTGTCAGGCCCGGGCCCGGGGCGGAATGGGCGCGGGGCGGGGGCTCGATTGTGCAGCCGCGCGGAGCCCGGGCCCAGCCCCCCTCCGCGGCCCGCAGGCATGCGGCCGCGCCCCGGGCCTCCGAGAGCTTGACGGCCCCGGCCCCGGTTTCCCCCCAGCCCGGCTGGTGGCCCGAGGCGCCCCACCGCATGGGGGCAGCGATCCTTGGCGACCTTGCGCTCCGGGAGCTCAGACCAGGGAGGTGACGGCGGGGACTTTGGAGCTGTCTTCCTCCCAGGGCTGCAGATTCTGCAGAGCAAAGAGCGACGAGTTGTGCAGACAGAGCGGGTCGGGCTGGATGGAGTCGTTGAGGCTCTTTTGGAAGGCGTCGTGTTGCAGCTGCAGCATGAGCCGGCTCGCCTGCTGCCGCTCCGCCTCCCGCTCCTCCGCCGTCTGCCGCCTGCACCGGGGGAGGGAGAGGGACAGCGCTGTCAGGCGCCCGGCCCGGCGGGGCCGCCAGCGGTCTCCAGCCCTCCCGGGAGCCGAGGCCAGGCGGGAGCCTCCGGGCGCGCAGCCCGTCTGCTTCCCGGCCCGCTCTGTGTGCTAGCGGCCTGCACGCCCCGGGAGTGGGTGGGTCGCTGGTGTTGGTGGTGCATCGGGCGGTCTCTGGGAGGGGACTCTGCCCGCTGCCCACCTGCACGCCTGGGTATGGTGACTTGGCCAACAACAAAGATTGTTTCTTTTGCGGGACAAAAAAAGGGCTGGGCGGACGTGTAACTGACTTGGCCCTGCGGGCAGCCGAGCCACTGGGCTCCGCGGGTGGGCGAGCTGGCCCTGCACCACCCGTGCGCGGTCCCCGGGCGGGGTCAGCCTCATCCAGCTCTCTCAGGCCCTGTCTCGCTCGAACCCTGCTTTCAGGACGCTTCGCCGCTCACGGGTTGGATGGAAACAGGGATCGTATAAACACGGGGTTGGAGTCGGGTTGGGAAGCTGGAGCCCACGCGATGGTTGGAAATCCGAGAAGACCAGCGGGAGGGAGGAGGGGGGTGCGAGGAGCCCCCGGGGGTGAGGGGGGGGTTGGGGAATGGGCAGGTGAGAGGAAGCCGAACGAGCGAGCGAAAGAGATGCAATGAGACACGGAGAGAGTTGGAGGGGAGCAAGAGAGCAACGTAGGAATGGCTATGGAGGCGCGAGAGAGTGGGGACGGAAACACAGGCTGACAGGAAGGAGAGAAAGGAGAGTAACACCTGGGAAGGCGGGACGGGGGTGCGGGGAAAGGGGTGGGGGAGACGCGCGGCCCTGGCCGGGCAGGTAGGTAGGGGTCGCGCCGGATGGGCAGAGCGCGGGCTGCGGCGCGGGGCGGGTTGAGGGCGGGCCCAGGGTGGGCCAGGCTGGGCCTCGCTCACCGCCACTTGGTCCTCCGGTTTTGGAACCAGGTCTTGACCTGCGCGTCCGTCATTTTGAGGGACTTGGCGAGCGCCGCCCTCTCGGCGGAGGCCAGGTACTTCTGGCGGTGGAAGCGCTTTTCCAGCTCACAGATCTGCACCCGAGAAAAGGATGTGCGCGGCTTCTTACGCTTGGGCGGCGTCCTGTTCTGATAGGGGTGGCCGATGCGCCGGGTCACCGTGAAGGGCGTGAGCGCCGCCGCCGCTGCGGAGACACACGAGGCCCCCTGAGGCCCAGCCCGGCTCCACTGCCGTTCAGGGCCCATGGAGACCCCGTGCCGCCCGGTGGGGCGCAGAACGCTCCGCTATTTCGTTGGTCCCTTGCGTACCCAGCGGCACCAAGCCGCTTGGGAGATGCCCCCCTATTCCCTGGGCAGAGGTTTATTTCCCCGAACTCCCTGGTTTTCCTCCCCCTGCGGTTGCCCGGGGCACCGGGCACTGAGGCCTCCGCCGCGCTTGGGCCTCCGGAATTGCTTCCCCGAGTGGAGCACATAGGGCGTGGCGCCTCTGGCCCCGGGAGGGCCGAGGCCCAGCAACTGTTCGCCCGCCCTGCTCACCTGTGAAGCGATCTTTCACGAAGCGGCGGCTGCTCTCCATCCAGGGGAAATTGAGGCCGCCCAGGCTGGAGACCGCGGGCACGGAGGGCATGGCGGGCAGTGCGCTAGGCAGAGGCGGCGGCACGGCTCCGGGCAACGGCCTGTGCGCTGGCACCCGGATCACGCCGGCGGGCGCCAGGCTCAAGTTGACACTGTAAGATCCCGCGTCCTCGAAGGGCGCGCCGAGGCTGGCAAAGGAGGCGGGCAGAGACGGGTATGTGGCGCCCGGACGGCCCCCCGGGGGCCCTCCCAGGTAGCTGGCGCCGTCGGGGCCCCTCGGGGCTGGTGCGCTGTCCTGGTCCGGGCTGTTGAGGATCTGGTCGATGCCGAAGCTGATGGGCTCATGCGGGTGCGGGGTCTGCGCGCTGGCGGGCGCCTCCATCCTGGGCGGGCGGAAGGGCTGGGCTGGGCGGGGAGGCGGCTGGGTCCCCGTTACGGCGCGGCCATGGAGCGCCCGGCGCCTCTCCTCGCACTGAAACTTTGCCAAGAGTGCGCGGGCCCGACAGGCTCTGTGTCATCTTTCTTGAACCGAACCTGGAGTTTCCGCTGCTAATTCCTCTCCCGCCGCAGCCATTGGCTGCGATCAACAAGCCTCTCTCCTCCCATTGGCTCCCGGCTTTCAATAAAGGCCTAATTCATGGAAATAGGAGCTTAGGGACTGTTCCAAGGTGACATCATTTTAACAAACGAACAATAGGTCAAATTTATTAGCCTGGATAATGGGCGGCGGATATTAGCGCCCGAACCGCAGCCTCCCAAATCCGAAATCTAACGAAGCTGCAATTAGCAGACGCTCCCCGCTCCGCCGGGTCTGGGCCGCTTCCCCGCCGCCGTGCGGGGCCTGTCAGGATGCTCTGCTAGTGAAATTGTCCTTTGATGAGGGGGTTTTCGTTTTCTTCCAATTTTTTTTTTTTATTTTTTATCTGAGCATAAACCAAACCCTAAGAATCCTCTCAATTGCAATGGCGTTGCCACCCCGGAACGACCCTGCAGATACGCGGAAGCGTCTCGGACACTCCAGCGCTACAGGAGCAACGAAAGGGGCGCGCTCCAGGACGCAAGCTCTGCGCTCCTTGCGCGAGGGGTGACGCGAGTACCGCGGCGTGCTCCGCGTTCCAGAGGACACCGACCCGCGTGGGCAGAATGCAGCCCCGCCTGGCCTTCGGCCGCGGCGCCGCGACCACTTTGGAGACACTCCCTGGCTCCCACCAGGCGTACCGACGAGTGACTCACAGGTGCCCACGCGTGCCAGGCCCGGCTGGGCTAGGGATCTGGGGTTGCCCAGTGGGGAGCGGGGATCCGGCCACTCGAAATTCGTAGCAAGATAACGGGATTGTTGGTCGCGCGTGGGACCCGCTCGTTGGCGCGGCTGGTGTGGAAACCTAGGGTTCTCAAGGGGCAAGGGCGAGGGTGGCTCATATTTAGAGCAAAGAGCGGTATTTCTTTGGGTAAAGAGCAGCGAGTTCCTCTTGCTCCAGTGCCGCCTGGGCGCTGGAAACGCTCCCTGCTTTGCTCGCGCCCTCGGGGTCTGTCCATGCAGGCCGAGGGGCACACTGTGGACGGGACCGCGCGCGGGGCGTTCACCCCACTCCCCTCCCCAGCCTCAGCTGTCTCCCCTGGGGGAGACACACGGAATAGTTTTCTACCCGCTAGTTCTTAAATCGCCAGGTGCAAACCGACTGCTTCACCCCCTAGCCAGGCCTCTAACTCACGGTCCCCGCCTTGCGGAGGTGGCTAGAGGTCGGATGTGCGGTTGGCCAGACATGAGTTTTAACTGGGGTCCGTCACTTCCTAGCTGAGCGACCTTGAGCAAGTGAGTCCATGTCTTTTCTTTAGGCTTCAGTCTTGTTTGTAAAGAAGGCAGTGCGTGCATTGGGGGACTGTCGTGAGCCGGGAGTGAGGCACCGAGAGCCCAGGACTTAGGGCCTGCACGCTGGCCATCCAGCGGCTGTTCCCCCCAACCCCCCAGCGTGATGGTTGATGGATGAATGTTATGATTCTTGTTTATTTGTTTGCTGTTTTATTTTATTTGCGGAGGCTCCGCATCCTGGGGAGAAGGATGTATTTGTCTCCCGTGGGCTCAGTCTCAGAAAACCAGGAAGCGGAGGAGGAAGCATGTTGGGGTTTCTTCTTAATAATCTGCAGACAAGAGGCTACAGGATTTGCAATCTTAAGGCGTGGGTCTCTGAGTTAGGTTACTGTCGGCTGTGTGACCTTGGGCAAGTCTCTGGCCCTTGCGGAACCTCACTGCTGGGTGGGGAGAAGGAGGCTGCTGAGCAGTGAGGGGTGAGGAACGCAGCCTGGGCTGGGCCTCATCCGCTCCCTCCGCGGGCAGAGACCCTCATCTGGAGTGGAAACCATTGCTCTGGAGCTGAGGGCCTCCGCTTCTAGTTCGGGCTCTGCCACTGGTTGTCCAGGGGCTGTTTGGTCCCTCACTGCCCCTGCTGGAGCCTCATTTTCCTTATTTGTGAAACAGAAAGGGTAGCAGCTACCCCCAGGGGGCTGAGAGAAGTAGTGAGATGGGGTCGGTGGAGGAGCCTGGTAGAAACGGGCAGTTGGATAAGAATACTTCAAGGACAGCAGCACGGCCACTGCAGGCTGAGGACTTGGTGTGTGCCAGGCAGGAAGTGGCACTTGTCCCTCACAAGGATCCTGAGAGGAGAGGACTGTTATTGGCCACAGTGTCTACCCGATGAGGGAACTGAGGGTCAGAGAGCTCGTGGGACTCCAGCCGTCCCACTCGGGGGCTGGTGTTGGCGCCTCACTAGTTCCACTGCCCTCTGGCTTCCAGAGCCCTGGGTCCCAGGCCTGTCCTTGCCACTTGCTGGTCTGTTAAATTGGGATAAGAGGCCCACCCCACAGGGCAGAAGGTGGGCACAGAATTCAGGAGAAAGGTGTGACATGGACATTACTCCCAGGGCACGGAGAGTGGCTCAGTGCGGAGGAATTGGATTCCCACCTCTCTGTGTCTCTGTTTCCCTGTCTGATAAAGCAAAGATACCAATGTCCTGGGATTACATAAACTCTTCTGTGTGAAAGCATTCAGCACAGCGCCTTGGCTTTCTGAGACCTTAGGTTTCCGTCACCCAGCAGTGGGCACTTCGGGCCAACAGTCATAGACCCCCTTTCCCAATCCAGACAGGGCAGAGCTGTCTGGCAGGGGAGCAAACGGGGCAGTTATAAGCCCTGGGACAGTGGTCCTCAAAATACGTCCCTGGATCAGCAGCAATAGCAGCCTTGCCTAGGGATTCGTTAGTAACGCACAGTCTTGGACCCCGGCCCAGAACCACGGGCTCAGAAGCTGGGGTGGGGCTCGGCAATCTGACTTAACAAGCCCTCCAGGTGACGCTGATGCGCATTCAAATTTGGAAGCCAGTACCCGGAATATTATCCATTTCATCCAAGTTTCCAGATTCATTGTTATCACACTGTGGAAATACTCTCTCATCGTCTGAAACTCTCTTGTGAAGCTGAATTACTATCACCTGCGTTTTGTTCTCAGCTTTATTTAGTTGTGCCTTTTGACCTTACTTGCCAAAGGTTTGCCTAGTTTATTTTATGTTTATTTCATTGTTTTCTTTTTTATGTCATCTTTCAGGAATATTTTGATTCATTTTTATTAATTTCTTTGTTGGTGTAAATATTTAGTTAATTTTTTTCAATCTTTCTTTAAAAAAAACAAAACTATTTATGGCCATAAAGTTACCTTTAAGCACTTTTTTGGCCAAATGTGTTTTTTTTTTTTCCTGAAGTGAGAAGCCAAGAGGCAGAGAGACAGACTCCCACGTGCACCTGACTCAGATCCACCCGGCATGCCCACCAGGAGGCGATGCTCTGCTCATCTGGGGCATTGCTCTGTTGCAACTGGAGCCATTCTAGCACCTGAGGCAGAGGCTATGGAGCCATCCTCAGCACCAGGGCCAACTTTGTTCCAATGGAGCCTTGGCTGTGGGAGGGGAAGAGAGAGACAGAGAGGAAGGAGAGGGGGAGGGGTAGAGAAGCAGATGGGCGCTTCTCCTGTGTGCCCTGGCCAGGAATCGAACCTGGGACTTCCACACACTGGGCCGACGCTCTACCACTGAGCCAACTGGCCAGGGCCCTGCCCAAATGTTTTGATGTATATTTTTTGTTCCTGAGATTGTAATTTTACTGTCCCTGCTTACCTGCTATCCATTGAACAATCACACGCACACACACACACAATCAGAATTTTAAACACTGGGGACTGGGAGCTGCGTCTCCTGAGTTTGGGAGGACTTCTGGATGCAGGGAATTCTGTATAATTCCCCAGAAACAACAGAGTTGGTGGAGGCCTTGCTGGGACTCAGATACGAGGGGGAAGGTTTCAGGGATGAGAGGCTGGATGTTGGAATTCCCAGCTACCCATGGGCAGGGTGCTCACTCTGCCACTGACTCCCTGTGTGAATTGAACTCCATTTCCCTGTCTGTAAAATGAGGTAGAGATTGAATCAGGGCTCCTAAACATACTTAGATCATCAGCTCTATTTGAAAGATGAATGAAAATACAACGGACAACTTCCAGAGACAAAGACACTAACACATAACTTGGTGCACATGCCATGTCACAGGTCACTCGCCTACCTACCCTCCCTTCTTTACTCACACACGCAAGTGAGGAGGCTCCGGAGGCCCTTGCAGTCCTCACAATGGAAGGCTATTGCTCATTCGTTCATTTGCTCCACAAGTATTTTCTATGGGGTCCCTATGCAGATTTTCTGAACCATGTCCCAACTCTGGGCCTCGGTTTCCCCACCGCATAGTAGAGTAATGCAGCTTGAGCTCGTCATCACTGCCTCCTCCGATGGGGGGGGGGTGCGGGAAGGACCCTCCTGAGGTCTAGAAGGGCCCACGACTCTGCCAGCTGGCGGGAGGCAAAGGCCACCTGGTGCCGTACGCGCCTAAGGAAGCCCCCCAAGTCATGAGACTTAAAGGACAGTCGGTCTAGCGAAGGGAAGTCCCTTGCCCAAGGCATGCAGTTAGGACGATGGGACTGGGATTTGAACTCAGGACTGTCTTGTCTACAAAGCTCATGCTTCTCCCTTTACGTCATATCCCTGGTTCCCCTCTGGGAGCAAGCAGTAAGGATTCTCTGTCTCAGGACCCAGTGAGGGTGGGAATCAGTGGAGGATCCGGGTAAAGGGGCCCAGGAGTGGGGTGAGGCTGGCTGTGGTGGGGCTCACTCTGTCTCTCCCGCTGGCCTGGAGTTCCTTCAAAGGAGGACAGTGTTGGTGGCACTTGATTCCATGTGCCCGGAATGGGCCCAGCACCTGGCCTGCTTGGGGTAATCAAGAGTCTGGGTATTAAACTGAAGAGCACACAGCAAGGTCAGACAGGGGCGAAGTGGGGTGGGGGTAAGGGAACGAGGTGGGAAGTGTGTCCAGGAATCGGCCTCACTCAGTTCAGCACTCACCCCCACCCCTGGATACTCAGGTCAGCCCCGGCCCCTCTGCCCCTGCCCCCAGCTCCACGGCTGGTGCCTCCCACCCCTGGATACCCAGGTCAGCCCCGGCCCCTCTGCCCCTGCCCCCCAGCTCCATGGCCGGTGCCTCCCCACCCCTGGATACCCAGGTCAGCCCCGGCCCCTCTGCCCCTGCTCCCCAGCTCCACGGCCGGTGCCTCCCCACCCCTGGATACCCAGGTCAGCCCTGGCCTCTCTGCCCCTGCCCCCCAGCTCCACGGCTGGTGCCTCCCACCCCTGGATACCCAGGTCAGCCCTGGCCCCTCTGCCCCTGCTCCCCAGCTCCATGGCTGGTGCCCCCCCACCCCTGGATACCCAGGTCAGCTCTGTCCTCCCTGCCCCTGCTCCCCAGCTCCACGGCTGGTGCCCCCCCACCCCTGGATACCCAGGTCAGCCCTGGCCCCTCTGCCCCTGCTCCCCAGCTCCATGGCTGGTGCCTCCCCACCCCTGGATACCCAGGTCAGCCCCGGCCCCTCTGCCCCTGCTCCCCAGCTCCATGGCCGGTGCCTCCCCACCCCTGGATACCCAGGTCAGCCCTGGCCTCTCTGCCCCTGCCCCCCAGCTCCACGGCTGGTGCCTCCCACCCCTGGATACCCAGGTCAGCCCTGGCCCCTCTGCCCCTGCTCCCCAGCTCCATGGCTGGTGCCCCCCCACCCCTGGATACCCAGGTCAGCTCTGTCCTCCCTGCCCCTGCTCCCCAGCTCCACGGCTGGTGCCCCCCCACCCCTGGATACCCAGGTCAGCCCCGGCCCCTCTGCCCCTGCTCCCCAGCTCCACGGCTGGTGCCCCCCACCCCTGGATACCCAGGTCAGCCCTGGCCTCTCTGCCCCTGCCCCCCAGCTCCATGGCTGGTGCCTCCCACCCCTGGATTCCCAGGTCAGCCCTGGTCTCCCTGCCCCTGCTCCCCAGCAGCCCCCCTCCCGGCATTCCCTGTTCCTGCCGATTTCCACCCTTGCTCTTGTTGCCTTTGGAACAGAGAGGGTGTTCATCCTGCTCGCCAGCTGTCTGAGGGCAGAGACTGGGTCTCATTCACTGCTCGCTCTGTGGTAAGTGAATGAACGCTTTCCAGGATCCTTGTGCTGAGTCAGACCCGGGCCCTGGCCTTGAGGACGCAGCCTGGCAGGGCGGCTGGCAGCGGCCTGAGGGGGCTGGCTGCACTGGGGACTAGAAGAGGCTGAAAGACGAGAAAAGGGAGGAGACACCTCTCCCGGGGACAGGGCTGGTAAAGGATGCAGAAGGCATGTGCAGCAGCAGGTGCAGGTGGCAGGGACCCCGGTCAGTGTGTGCGCAAGCACCGAGGGCAGGCGCAGGTGACAGGCCTGCTGTGGGGCCCCTGAACCCCATCTCACCCCATCTCACGCTGTCGTGTACTCCCACCACCCAGTGGCCATTCCCCCCCCCCCACCCGTCCTGTGTTCTCCAACTTTCCTCTTTTCCTGACAGATTTCTCTACTAAATTTGACTTCGTTTCAACACTTTTGTTGGGCAAATTACATTAAGATGGATGTTGCAGGTACCCTTTATGGTTTATTTATCGTGATACTGTTTGTATCTCACACTTATAAATAACTTATGTTATAGCTTTTGTTTGTGGAAATGTAACTTACATATTTTATTATGCTTTCTGTAAACCTCAAGAAGAATCTTGTCAAGGAAGCACTCTTATCAGCAATCCAAAACTATGGGACGTAAAAATCGACACTAACATTATTTTTTAATATGCCAGGGAGGCAGGTTACTCTTGCTGTAGTTTGAAAGGTTTGCTGTCATCGTAAACTTGCACCTCAATAAAACATTAAAAAGTCTCAGGAATGATTTTATAAGGTTCATGGAGGAGGAGGAGGAGGGATTGGTGGCCGAGCACACAGACACAGCACCCCAGGGCTCAGGTATGGGACTGGCCTTTCTTTGGGAGGGGGCACAGCCCCATCTGGGCGTCCCAAAGGGTTCCAGATGCACCCCCCTGCCCTACTAACCCCAAAGCCTGGCCGGCAGGACCTAGTTTAAGGGATTAAGGTAGAAAAGAACATGAGTTTTTTTTTTCTTTATTCATTTTTAGAGAGGAGAGAGAGAGGGAGAGAGAGAGAGACAGAGAGAGAGAAGGGGGGAGGAGCTGGAAGCATCAACTCCCATATGTGCCTTGACCAGGCAAGCCCAGGGTTTCGAACCGGTGACCTCAGCATTTCCAGGTCGATGCGTTATCCACTGCGCCACCACAGGTCAGGCAGAACATGAGTTTTGGAGTCAGGCTGACCTGATTTTAAATCCTGGCTTGTCCACTTTTTAGCTATGTGGCCTCAGGTCAGACATTTTAGACTCAGTTTTCTGATCTCTAAAATGGGGATAATAATACTTCCTTGACATTCTTATTGGGAAGCATTAAATTTAAATGAGGTAGCCATTTGCAATGCTAGGGAGGTGTGCCCAATGGTGATAGTGGTTCTAATTATTGATATTTAGTGTTCTCCTGGGACTTGCCCTTTCTTCCTTTCCGCCCTCCCGCCTTCCCCCAGGTGTCTCCCCTCCTTGCCATAGGGGGGCTGAGTTCTCTCATAGGCCACTTCCCCACACTGCTGGACTGACCTCCACCCACACGAGGGTTCCCAGTTTCCCTCCCCAAACCCACCCTGTGCTTTGTTCTCCTGCTCAGCTCTCTGCAGGTAGTGAGTCTTGTCACTGATCTGGCGAGGGGCTCTGAGCCATGCCAGTTCTGCGATGTTGAAAGGGTCCTCGGGTACCGTAAGCAAAGGCATTCTCAGAGTGGGAGGGCCCACGGCGGCCGGGCCCAGGGGGCCTTCTGGGCTGCTCGCATCAGCACATGGGGCAGGACCTCCCGCTCCCTCACTCCCCCGCCACCCCTATCCTAGGGAAGCCTGATCAGGAAGCACAGAAAAAACAGAAACACCCAGAACATAGCTTTCTCAAGAGTGAGGTTCTGGCCTGACCGGGCAGTGGCACAGTGGATAGAGCGTTGGACTGGGATGCAGAAGACCCGGGTTCGAGACCTCGAGGTCGCCAGCTTGAGTGCGGGCTCATCTGGTTTGAGGAAAAGCCCACCAGCTTGGACCCAAGGTCGCTGGCTCCAGCAAGGGGTTACTCGGTCTGCTGAAGGCCCGCGGTCAAGGCACATATGAGAAAGCAATCAATCAACAACTAAGGTGTCACAATGTGCAATGAAAAACTAACGATTGATGCTTCTCATCTCTCTCCGTTCCTGTCTGTCTGTCCCTGTCTATCCCTCTCTCTGACTCACCCTCTGTCTCTGTAAAAAAAAAAAAAAAAAAAAAAAGAGTTAGGTTTTGAAGTCAGGGTAGAAGGCAAAAAATGAGCCAAGTCAAAATACCTTCAGAGCTGTTTCTCCCTGGGCATAAGCTAAGGCTGTTGGCCTGATTTAGTCCCCCACCCCCATCTGACGGATCACATGAACCTCGTCAGGACACGTGTGCCTGCAGAGACCCACACCTCCCACCTCGTCCTCACTCTGGCCCATCGGCTTGCTAAGCGGTGGGCCCTGTGGACCCGCCCGCACTGTGTCTCTCTTCCTGATGCCGAAACTGAACAAGTTAGATGCACCTCTGATCTGACTAGAGCCCATCATAGACCCCACTAGTGCTCGTCTGGGGCGGGCTCCACAGGTTCGGGCGTGCCCGTGAATGCCCGCTTCAACCCTGGGCTTCTGCGTCCCACCGAGAACCCCCCACGGGCCCCTGGGTTTTCCCCGGGAGTCTCCCCAGCCCTTACCCAGGCAGACTCTGGCAGGCTGGGGTGGGGGCACAGTTCCCGCTCCGGTTCGCACTGGTTGGTGGATGACTGCACAGCCTGCTCCTGAAATGTCCCAGCTGCCCCTGTCCCCTTTCTTCTCTCAGAAAGGGAGCAGAGTGGGCCTGAGCCCCCCAAGGAAAGTCAGGATTCCTTTCCTGGTTTCCAAGGAGAAGCTCGAAGCCAAACTCAATCTCTCGGCACCGGCCAGGTAAGAGTTGTGGCAGAGTGTGTCAATGGCTCCTGAAGATCCCTGCCTCTGGGCACCCCTGCCCTTGTGTAGTCGCCCAGCTCGGGTGAGAGCTGACCCTAGTGCTTGCAGTGACCAGACGCAGTGCAGGCGATGGGCGCCCCCTGAGGCTGGGACCCTCGGTGGGCGCTCCCTCGGGCTCCTCTCCTGCGCTTGCTCTGGTGAAGCCCGGTGCCCACGGAGGGGCCCATCGGGCCAGGGCTGAGGCTCTCAGTCCACCGGTTTGTGAGGAACCGGCTCCTGCCAACAACCACTGTGATCGGAGAAGCAGCTCCTTCCCCAGGAGGGCCTAGGGATGGTCACAGCCGTGGCCCGCAACGGGGGCTGCAGCCTGCAACCCTGAAGCACGGGACACCAGGCTGCGGGTCGCTGACCCACAGAAACTGTGGAAAACACATAGAAATGGATGTAAATATTAAAACTGGTTTCAACTAACCATTCTCAAAAATGTATTTCTTAAGAAGAGACCAGGAGTTAGTTGTTCGAGGTGAGAGAGATCTGGGTTTGGATCCTGCCTGTGTTACCTGTGTGAGCTGTATTCCACCCGGGAGTCTTAGTTTCCTCTACTCGGAAGGGACAATAACGCTGCCTACATTCCTGGGGCTGTCGTGAGGACTAAGGGCGGTAACCTTGGTCACGGGCACGGGCGCTCAGTAAATGTTTGCCGGGTCCATTCTGCAGCCCGTGCGTGCTTCCTGCAGTGCACACTGTAAATCTGGCCCACGGGCAGGCCCCGCGCACATCCAGGTCTGAGGGGTCCCCCCAGGGCAGCTGAGGAGCCTTCCCCGGCTGGTGTGAAACCGGCAGTGACTTTGGCGGTGCGGCACAGGAAGGCAGGTGCACACTGTGATCTTGTGAGCATCTGACTGCTAATGAGATTGTGCTTCCAGGGCCTGGACGTTTGCAGAGCAGGCTGTGCCTCGTGGGGACAGGCCCTCCATGCGGCATTTCTGTGGGACGAGCGCGCATCGCAAGCCCCTGGGAAACTGAACTTCCCAAGTCAGACTTCTCCAGACAGTTGATATTTCATAATAAAGTTCGGAATTTGCCTTCTCCAGGGAATTTATATTTCTCACTGCTAATGAAATGTGGTTTAAGGCCAAGACTTCCTTTTCCATTAAATACCAGTGGTAACCCGGTCCGTACACACTGTCCCTGATTTCCTGGCTTCACACGGAATACAGACATTTTGAGATCAACTTAGGTGCCCTTGCTTTTATGTGACAAGCCTGTGACAAAATCTCATGATCAAGAAAGGTTTCATGAAACACTAATCTGAGAAACGAGATTACAACAGGAGCCTGTAGAGCTACTACTTCTTCAACCATGAGACCAATCTTGTCTTATCAAAAAGAACGGGCATGCTATTATTACATGCTCTGTCATGAGGCCAGAGCAGCGAGATACAAAAGCCATCCGACCATGGCCACCTCACATGAATGGCCTAGAGTCCCTCACAGATGTTAAAGGCCTCCTTCATGTCCTGGATGTGGGCTCAGTTAACAAGTTTTGCGGAGGGACGGAACCAAATAGTCCTCATCCTCCGAAAACCTGAGCTTTGGCACCTGGGCCTGTTTTGCTCGGCCCGAGAGGGCACTGCTGCTTCGCTGGGTCTCCACTGCTCACAGACATTAGGGGATATTTCACCGCTTCAGATTCATTTGGAAATATCCCCTGATGTTTGTGAGCAGTAATATTTTCATGAGAGACCTTCCGCTTCTCTTGAAGATTAAACGGAGGCTGGGTGCTGGCACTGCCCAGGAGTCCTTGCGGGGGCTTCCTGGCTCCTCCCGGAGAAATATCTCTGCAGGCAGTAATTGCACAGCTTAATTCTTCTAGGCTGAGCCACTTCAGATTTATGCCAGTGAAAAGCAAACGTGGTTTGTAAGTCACTTAATTGTGTTACTGTCTCTCAACTTTATCAGATGCTGCCGACGCAGGGAGGGCACGCAGCCCCTGGCCGCTCCGGAGAGCTCCCAGGCCCGTCCCCTCTGCCCACAGCCCGGTGTCCCCTGTGCTGCTCCTCCGGACTCCTAACGAACTGCTGCTGTGACAGGGCCGCGTGCTGCCCGTCTCGGTCTGGGACGCGTGGTGAGGGCTGCGTCTCCGAACGTCCTCTGCCTCGGCTGCAAACCATTCACTAGTACACACATAGGCGCTCACCGGGTTTATTATGTTCTTTGGTTAAATATCGTCTCTACATCCTTTCAGAGCATTGTAAGAACAAAGATGATGATGTTTTTATAGAAAGATTGAAAACACTTCTGCTTTTTCAGAGCAAAGAATGAATTTACATTGTGCACTATTATAAATTTTTATAATTAGGCCACTCTTATAAAAAGGCAGGGCTTTTGTTGTTTGTTTTGAAAAATAGATTTCCCTGGGCTAGCCGACTTCACTGTCCCCGGGCCCAGACCTACAAGAGTCTCTTGATAAAGGCTGCTCAGCACATGGGCAGAGGGGTCGTGTCAGCTCATCATGTCCTGACCGCCTGGCTCGGGGCTGCTGTCGCTGCGCAGGGCCTCCGCCACGTCCCTCCTGAACACAGAGAGGTTCTGCGTGAACCTGTGGAAAGAGGGAGAAAGGGCCGAGGGCCGTGGCGAGGCCGAGGCTGCCGAGCCTCTGGATGACCCGCCTGCTGTGGAGTTCAGGACCCTGGAGAGGGCCCCGGGCCCTCCCACGTCCCCTACCGCACCCCTCCCCTCCCAGAAAACAAGGGCTACCACCAACACTCCAACTGTCTTGAGTGCATTTGAGGGTAAAATAGTTTTTAAAAGAGTCAAATTACACACTGATGAAATGGAATATAAAGAAAAGAACTGAAGCTTATGTGCCAGGCACTGGGTTGAGTTTACATATAAATTCATTTTGATAATCACAAGTCTTCCCAAAGGTAGGTATTAGTATCCTTGTTTTACAGATAAGACAACTGAACTTAGTGCTCCAAAAGAAGGGGCGCTGGCTTAGATTCCTGGGTTCAAATCCTGGCTCCACCGTCTTCTAGCTGGGTGATCTCGATGAATGCTTGCTGCCCAACATGAGCAACTACCGCATGGGATTGTGGGAAGAGAGAACGCCTATCAGTGCTCAGCACAGTGCCTGGCACGTGGGAGGCAGCCCGGGCTTGCTGGCTAGTAGTCGTGGCAGCGAGGAGGACTGTCTGACATCACACAGTGCGCTCAGGAGGCGGCCCTCGAACCCCAGCCTCAGGTGCAACTCCCCCTCCAAGGCACGGAGGGTTCCCCACGCAGTAAGTCTCTTCTGCTGGCTTTGCAGGTGGCCTGTTTCTGCCAGAGGGGGGACCTTGGCATGGGACAAAGGGACGTGTCCGTGGGGTCCCCCCGGCTGGGCCTCATATTAGCAGAGGCCAGGGGACTCCAGGGCTCCCTGGCTAAGGAGATAACCGATGATTTGCATTCCAAGTGGCGTAGCCTCGAACGCCACCACTTTTACGCAAGGATGGGACAGGCAGTGTTTTTCCTGAAAACATTTCTTTCCGCGCCATTCCTTACTGTCTTTCTTTTCCTCTAGAAGCTCCATGAGGTCACAGACCTTGAACAGTGAGTTCACGCCTGCTGTCCCCAGTGCCTGGCAACAGCAGGCTCTCGAGACAGTTCTGTGCACGGAATAAGTGAACGGAGCAAAGGATCACGAGGTGTAACAGGAGGGTGACATCGGCGGGTGGGCTGTGCTCAGCGCGATCCTGTTCTTTCCCACAAAAGCTGGTAAGTTTGGATTCCTTATTTAGATCTCTCTGGCAACTTACCTGTCTCTGTTCTTGCAAAATCAGTCAACCTCCCTCCTCCTTAAAACAACAACAATAAAAACACCCCAGCCATTAAAGGTCGGGCAGAGGAACTGATATCTGCTGTGAGCCATATGCCCTGGATCCATGCTTGACTCTGTTCTGTCATTTAGACATCACAAGCCATCTCCATCACCTCTGTTTATCAGTACAATGAGGCTCAGAGATGCTGCCTGCCTTGGTCACTGCCACGACAGCTCGAGAGGTCGGGGACACAGTCTAAGCTGGGGTCTGTCTGACCTCAACGCCTGTGCTTGCTCGAAGGCCGGGAAGCCTCTCCTTGTCCTTCAGAGCAAACCTGCGCTTTCTTTCTTTGACCTTTTTAATGAGTTATTTTTCATCTCTCTCTGGGTGGAGTCCAAGTCAAGGGCAGAGGCTGCATTCTCCTTGCTCTGCATCCCTGCAGCGTCCAGCAGGATGCTTGAAGGAAAGCAGTCCCCGGTCACGGTCACGGGACGGAGTAAACTGAGTCGAGGATCAGGAGGTGTGACCACAGAAGACCGCATCAGTGGGTGAGCTGCGTTCGGCACGGCCCGCTCTTCCCACAGACCCCAACATCCACTTCCCCCAGCGAGGCTGAGCCGACCAGTACAGCTTACCTGTCTCTGTTCTTGACGGACAGGTTCTGCTCCACCCCTTCCATCAAGCTGCTGAAGCACTGGGCGAGGACCTCCTGCTTGGGGAGGGGCTGGCTGTTGATCAGACTGGCCCTCAGTTCGCTGAAATACTGCAGGGAGACAGAACAAACCTCAGACCCCAGACCTGGGCGGGAGATGGCGCTGGGGAGGGGCTCGACCAGCTCCAATGTGCTCGGGCTCCTAACTCTCAGGAGCTGTGTTCCGGGTCCACGTTGAACTGTGAGCCTCGAGAGAAAATTAAAGCAACAGAGGCATTCCTAGGTAAAAATCCCCTGGTATTATTCTTATTGTCACCGAACAATTTAGGCTGACGGAGTCCTGGCTCCCTCTGTCGGGAAGGAGCATGTGGAGGTCTTCCTGTCACCTCTGCTGGTCACAGAAAGGCTGAGGAGAAGAGGAGGGCTGACAGCGCCAGGGAGCATGTCAGGCCATGAGGGCAGGCCCGCGGGCCCATCGTCTTCACGGCTTTAAGGACTCACTCCTCAAACTCCAGGCTTCCTCCCAAGTCCCTGTCCTTCTGGGTCAGGATGGGTCAGCTCTGCTGAGGCGGGCACTAGAGGAGCTTGCTTAGTTCTGGGAGAACTTCCTGGCACCAAGAAAAATATCTGTCATCCCTGGTCACAGAGAGCCGCCAAGCCCCCTCCTCTGCAGGGTCTGTGGGCTTTTGTACAAACACAGGCCCTGATGCTAAACACAGCCCCGATCATCGGGAGGAGCCTAATTTCAGCACAAAGACAACACTTTGCCAGTCGTTTGCTTATCCTTCCAAGCCCAAACAGCACGATATTTAATTTCCATCATACATTAAAACAGCTCACATCAAAAACACATATAATTAATATGGAGTCAGACTAATACTTAAATACTATATATCAGGAGCGTTAGACTTAAACCTCAATGTCTTCCCGAACAAGATTGGGAATGCACAAAACTACTTATTTCTCCCTTTTATAATGATGCAGTGACTCACACCAAATAGAAAATTATTAGTTTTTCATCCCAAACCATGAAATATTGCCTCCATCAGTAAAGTATAATATTGTGATGTCATAAGCTTTTTCTAAACACTGAATTTGCCCTTATTCCCTCTCAATCATTTTAAAAGAACTGCTCTCTTTTATAGAGGTTGGATTTAAATCACAATAACACCGGGGGAAGATGAATGGCAGTGCTATTGAATGTGGCTAAAATTGGATACTTCAGCACAGGTGAATGATGAGACAGCTCTTCTCTTTTTGATATATTTTCTTCTTCTATTAGTTTCCTTCCAAGGCTGGGATTTCAGTTTGAATTTTAATGTATGCGGCTGCCTCTAATCTCACTGTCTTTTTCCCCAGTACTATCTTATTGTATAGACAATTCATTCTCCCGAGCAGTAATGGACTGTTCCTCCGGACTGCCGGGGAGACGGGGGGCAGTTTCAGGAGGGGGCTGGGGACTGGGAGGCGGCCCAGAGCGGCGAGCGCACGTCAGGGCTGGAGCCTCGGGCCCCGGGGTGGAGGGCGCTGGTGCTGTGCCTGGCCCCGAGGGGCTGCTGCTACCACCCAATGCAGCAGGGACCCCCGGATTTAGAAGGGGTAAGCGAGGAGCAGAAGGGGTTGTTGCTCAGAACTCCCTTGAAACAGGGGAGGAGGTGAGGGTGGGCTGGAAGTGCCGCTGAGCAAACCACCCAGCCGGCGGCTTTGGAGCTCTGGGTCCCGGGAGAGCTGGTCTGGAGGCCTCTGCTTCACTGAAGACCTGAGGCCTGTGGGGAAGGGCTTCTGGGAGAATGTGGTGCTCAGGGTCCCAGCTCAGGCTCAGGGGCTCCTCTGGGCCCGGAGCACAGCTGCCCCCCGCCGGCGACCTCTGCGCAACCACACTCACCTTCTCATTGAGCAGAATGAGCCCCAGGAGAGGCCTGGACACTGACCACTGGTTCCGACAGTCTTCAAAGACAATGGTGTTCATGAGGACAGACATCATCTGGAAGACAGTCACATGGAGACACTGATGCCCGGGCTCTGTGTCCCCCCAGGCCCAGGTCTGTGGTGGACTGGTCCCTGACCGTCACCTCCGGTGTGCCCCGCTGTGCTAGGTCAGCACCCACAGGCCCGCTCACTTCCTTTCCGCCTATTGTTTCACCGGAGACGTCAGCGTATGGAGGGGAACATCTCCGAGAGGCAGGAATGGACACCCTCCACGTGACCGTGGGAGTCCTGTTTCCTTCTGGCTCAGGCTGCTGCCGGCTTCCACGCGTTCCTCACTCACTAATTCACTCGCCCACACACTCACTTCACTCCTTCCTACGTGTATGTCCTCATCCAGCCTCCTAAACTCAAAGTCTGCAAGACACCTAGGGGGCGAGAGAACACACAGGCACCTGTCACAGCCTCTACCCCTGAGGAGGTAGCTAGATGCTTGCTGGGCACAGCACCCAGGAGGCCGAGAGCAGGAGGCAGGGCTGGGCAGAGCCGTGGGCACACAGAGTAGGGAGAGAGGCTCCCGGGTCCATGAGAATTCAGGGAAGACTCCAGAGAAGGCTCTGTTTACGAAGTTCATCATACATGTGCTCTAAGCAGAGGAGGAGGGTGGACATGCACACAAGGGGTTCTGCAATGAGAAGGGACTCGGTGGCAGGAGAGCCGTGGGCCAGAAGCCAGACCCCAGTGCCCCGTGGGGAAGGTCATGCTGAGGGATCTGGGCTTCGTGCTGAGGGCAGTGGGAGCCGGTCATGGGTTTGCGGCAAAAGACATGCTCAGATTTGTCTGGGGACATGCAGGACATGTACTATGCAGGTGATATTAAAGGAGGTAGGCCAGAGACAAGGTTGGGGCAAATCCAGACAAGGGCCGGTGAAGCGAGCTGTGGTCACTCACGTGGCACTGATGATGGTTTCTGCTTCTTGGACCCTTTACCCCCTGCTTCTAGCCCCTCTGCTTCCATAGTGTCACCACTCCCTTCCCCAAGGAGGGCAGGGGAAATGGCAGTTAGGTGGCAAAGGCCTACACACACGCTGTCCCTGACTGGGCTTTGGTGACACTTGGCTTCATCCCCCGGCATTTCTACAATCCAACTTACCATGTGATCTCGGGCAAGTTGCCAAACCTCTCTCTCTGTGTCTCAGTTTCATTAGCTACAGAGGGAAAAATAATAACCCAGCACAAGGAAGCTCTGAGAATCAAATGGGGTGGTGGATATAAGAGGAGTTTAAGGTATATAATCACAGCAGTAATGCGCTCTCTGTAGCTCTGAACACCTGCCATCCTGTGTGTACACACACCATCGCCATCGTCATCACACTCAGGCTGGCTGCAGACAAAACCTGCCAATCCCAGACTGACTATATGTCCAGTCCCTCCGGGGACAGGTGAGGTCTCGAGCCTGACGCGGAGCATCATCTGCAGGTCACGTGTTTCTAACAAGCTACCCAAAGTCATAGAGCCACAAATTAAATTGACAAGCAAAACTAACAGATCCACAGAGACAGTCTAAAATATTATGGGCTTCACAATGTGAAGGCAGAATGGATATTTTAATGGAGAAGATTAAAGTTAGAGGTACCGAACTCCTCCAGTAACTGACAAAGCATCCTAAAGTGATGTACCAATTACTTTATACGGTTCTCCCGTGGATCCATTTGTCTGGATGCATGTATTTATGTCTGTAATAAGTAAGGAGATGTTTGAATAAAATACTTTTCTAAAAATAAAGTTAGCTAAAATGGATTTTTTTTTCTTTTTTTACTCTTCCGGAAAAATGGAAATTAGTGAGCAAATCAGCTCGAATGGTATTGATGTGGCAGCTTGTTTTGAGTTCTTTTTCCTAGTAATTGTAGAGAGCGGGGGGGAGACAGCTCGGCCACGGGGCACGCTCCTTTGGAGAGGGGTCCCACATAGATGATGGGGTGAAAGGTGTAGGTGCAGAACTCTGCCCCAGGTGACGCGAAGTTGCTGGTGGGAGGCTCAGTGGTTAACGGCGAACACAGTGAACAGCAAAGGGGAGCGCTCTCGGGGGCTCCGCCCAGCCCACCAGCACCAGGTCACCAAGCCCTGGCAGCGTGGACTCGGCACAGGGAGTGCGACGTGAACGGGGCCCCCACCCCCCACATCCTGTCACCACGATGGCCAGGGCAGCCGCTTCCGAGGGGCTCAACCAGGCGACACGCTCCAGGGCCTGCGTCCAGAACACACACCTTGGCCATGGATTACCCTCAGCAGCTGCTCTGCCCACCTGGGAGGGGGCCACGTGGGAAGGGCAGTCACGCGGCTTGGTCCACTCAAGAAAACCACACCTCGCAATGCCTCAGCCACTTCCTCCGTCACCTTCTTCCTTCCCGCAGCATTGGCATGAGCTTGTAGGAAACTCCTCTCAATGAGGTGAGAGCAACATGGTGTCGTAGGGACAGGCTTTGGAACCAGTGAGAACCGAGGCCCCCTCGGGCCCTGCTGCAGACCTAACTTAGGAGGCTGGGCAGTCACTGACCTCTCTGAGCCTTTGTTTCCCTACGTACAGATGGGGGATGGCAACGGCTACTCTGAAGGGCTGCAGAGAGGGCTCAGTCTTTCACAGGCCTCCGTGGTCACTGGCATTTCTTTACCCCAACTGTGCCCACCCTCCCTGCCTGGCCCTGTGGAGTCCTGTGGCTCAGAAAGCATCCCACTTCACGTCTTGATCATGGACAGATAAATCAGAGTATCGTCTCCTCACATTATCTAACTTCATTGAGAACTGCAGTAAAATAATAATAATAATAATAAATAACAACTTAAGATGGGAAACAGTCCAAAAGCAGCCCTATTTGGTTTGGCATGTGTTAGTATGGATTTTGAATGACAGTGTTTCTGTCATTCTGAAAACTTGCAACCTTCCAAATAAAACACAAAGGTACTCTACAGCCTGACCTGTGGTGGCGCAGCAGATAGATAGAACATTGACCTGGAGTGCTGAGGTCACCGGTTCAAAACCCTGGGCCTGCCTGGTTAAGGCACATAATGACAAACTACTATGAGTTGATGCTTCTTGCTCCTAACTCCTTTCTCTCTCTCTCTCTTTCTCTCTCTCCTCTCTATCAAATCAAAAACAAAAACAAAGGTACTCTACAAATCCCTGACCTGGAAAGACAAAACAAGCCAGGTTGTGTTATCTGTTCCCGTTCACACCTCAGCTTCCCCTCTCGGCTTCCACCCGAGGGGGATGTGAAGCACCAGCTCGGAGCCAAGTGGACCTCCCGACCCGGACGTGCTGGCCCAGTCTCCCTGCAGCAAGGTGGCGAGTGCAGCACTCCGTTCCATCTCAGGCTGACACAGGGCAGCGAAGGCGTGGTGTGTCCTGTGTGACACAGGGCAGTGAAGGCGTGGTGTGTCCTGTGTGCGCTCTGTGCAATGGGTGTGTCCTGTGGGCGCTCTGTGCAATGGGTGTGTCCTGTGTGCGCTCTGTGCAATGGGTGTGTCCTGTGGGCGCTCTGTGCAATGGGGGTGCGCGGTCCACCTAAGGAAGCTGGGTTGGCAGGACGGCTGGGGAGAGGTGCTTGTGTGAGCGCAGGGCGGCCATGCGCTGGGTCGGGTAGGGAGACTGGTCTGCAAGCTTCTGAGAGCCGGAGCACAAGGGACTTTTCTGTGTACCCCTGGTGCCTCGCATGGCACCTGATGCCCATCAGAGGCATAGGAATTAGCTAGCGAATGAAAGAATAAATACAGGAAAGTGAATAAATGAATGAATGGGAAAGTTCTGAGTGAGATATTGAGGACTAGAGTGTAAAGAGCTAAGATAAAGAGCTGAAAGGGGATTGGACAGAAAACAGAGCTCTGGCTTCAATCTCAGGGGCTAAAACCTGAAATGGGGAAATGCCTAAATCAACACGCTGTTCATTTCCAAGGACCTGGCTTTCTTGGGCACAGACTGAAGACTCTGAGCCACCACTGTCCGCCTCGCCAGCAGCGCCACAAAGGCTGCGGGCAGTGCCTCTCTCCCCTGGGGGCCCTCCCCCCTCAGTGAGCTGTGCCCACAGTGCCCTCTCTCCCCTGGCGGCCCTCCCCCCTCAGTGAGCTGTGCCCACAGTGCCCTCTCTCCCCTGGCGGCCCTCCCCCCTCAGTGAGCTGTGCCCACAGTGCCCTCTCTCCCCTGGCGGCCCTCCCCCCTCAGTGAGCTGTGCCCACAGTGCCCTCTCTCCCCTGGGGGCACTCCCCCCTCACTGAGCTGTGCCCACAGTGCCCTCTCTCCCCTGGGGGCCCTCCCCCCTCAGTGAGCTGTGCCCACAGTGCCCTCTCTCCCCTGGCGGCCCTCCCCCCTCACTGAGCTGTGCCCACAGTGCCCTCTCTCCCCTGGCGGCCCTCCCCCCTTACTGAGCTGTGCCCACAGTGCCCTCTCTCCCCTGGCGGCCCTCCCCCCTCACTGAGCTGTGCCCACAGTGCCCTCTCTCCCCTGGCGGCACTCCCCCCTCACTGAGCTGTGCCCACAGTGCCCTCTCTCCCCTGGCGGCCCTCCCCCCTCAGTGAGCTGTGCCCACAGTGCCCTCTCTCCCCTGGCGGCCCTCCCCCCTCAGTGAGCTGTGCCCACAGTGCCCTCTCTCCCGTGGCGGCCCTCCCCCCTCACTGAGCTGCGCCCACAGTGCCCTCTCTCCCCTGGCGGCCCTCCCCCCTCAGTGAGCTGTGCCCACAGTGCCCTCTCTCCCCTGGCGGCCCTCTCCCCTCACTGAGCTGTGCCCACAGTGCCCTCTCTCCCCTGGCGGCCCTCCCCCCTCACTGAGCTGTGCCCACAGTGCCCTCTCTCCCCTGGGGGCACTCCCCCCTCACTGAGCTGTGCCCACAGTGCCCTCTCTCCCCTAGCGGCCCTCCCCCCTCACTGAGCTGTGCCCACAGTGCCCTCTCTCCCCTGGCGGCCCTCCCCCCTCACTGAGCTGTGCCCACAGTGCCCTCTCTCCCCTGGCGGCCCTCCCCCCTCACTGAGCTGTGCCCGACGGGTTTTCTCACTGCCCAGCATCACTACCTTTACGGAAAGCCCGCTGCGTGCTCGGTGCTGCTAGGCACAGGCCCACGCTGTGTCTGACCCCCGGCTGACCCTGACGGAGATGCTGTCCCCATTTCACAGACTGAGGTCGCCCTGCTGCCACCGCCCTCGGGTGGTCTGAGAGTCAGGGCCACGGCCACCAGCACGGTGATCCAGGCAGTGGGTCTGGCTCCCACTGTAGACCTCTGGAGGATCGATGGTGGGAGAGGACAGGCTTGTTTCTGGGCACGGCTCACACTCCACCTTCCATGGCCGTCCCCGATGCGCTGCCCTTGTGCGTCGTTGCTCAGCTGTGCGGCCGCCCGCTGAAGCATCAGGCAGCACTGCGACCCCTGCAGTTAGAATCCAGGGCACTGGCTCTGAGAGGGCGTGCCTCCCACCTGAACCTTTGTTCATTTGGTTAATGTATTTACCAACTCCCAGGATGAACAACCGTGGCCATAATTGATAGACTGGCCCATCGAACGTTTACCTAAAAATAATGGTTCCCTTCCCACCAAAGGTCCAATGTACACAGCTATTTAAATGAATGTTGTAGATGATACTAGGAACTGAAGCTCCTTTTCTTTGAGTTATAGAATCCTCCCGACAAAGCGAACACCTCTCATTGTTAACGTTCTTTGAGCATAGTGAATAGCAGAACTAAAAGATATCTCACAGGGTTCTAGAAACAGGTAACAGCATGCAAACCCCTCCCTCTTGCTCTCCATCTGCATCAGAAAGACAAAGCTGGAACAGACATGATGAGATAACCCCCATCTTCCAGGATCAAAGGGGGGTGGGGCTTCAGCCCTTCCCTCTAACCCCGCCCCCAGGTCAGGCTGCCTGACATTGTAGTTATCACAGGATAACCCTGCTGCCTGTTGGTCAGGGAAACAGAAAATGGGAATGGGGCAAGAATAACCCATCTTGTCTGGAAGGTGGTGGAGGGAGGCCTTGGTCTAGAGCAGGGATCTTAACCTTCCTCATCTCACAGCACACATACTAAATCCTCATTACTAAAATCCTGTGGCATGCCGGAAAATATATTTTTTGCCGATCTGTCAAAAGGAATAGGTATGTATACTTTTGATTCATTCACACCAAATGGCTATAGTTGTGTTGCCTATTGTCATTTTATTTGACAATCTAAGGGAAAAGGGGTCAGTGCCCCTGACTAAATAGTCAGGTACTGCATGTTTTAAAAATTCTCATGGAGCCCTGGCTAGAGAGCTCGGTTGGTTGGTGTTGTCCCGATATGCGGATGGTATGCGTTCAATACCCAGCTGGGGCACATACAGAAACGGATCGATGTTTCCGTCTGTCTGTCTTTCCCTTCCTCTCTCTCTAAAATCAATAAATAAAGTAATAATTATTGTGGCATACTGGTTGAAATCCACTGCTTTAGACAAAGGAAGGACAGACCTAGGAAGAGGTGAGAGACCGAGAGGAGAGTGTCACAGGCCTAGATCTAGGGGGCGGGGCGGGGGGTGGAGGACAAAGCAAGGGGGCCAGGGCCGCACCCAAGGGGGCACGTTCACAGAGCGGGGCGCCGCAGTCTGCTAGGCAGGGGGGGGCCCCGATGGGCAGAGGGGAGCACACACTGTGCCCTGCAGCTCCGGCCATGCCGGAGGGTCCTTGATCTAGGATGTAACGAGCAGGCGATTTTTGAGGAACCGCCAGTAGCAAATGCTCCGGACACTCGAGAGCTGCTTCTGAGTCCAGGAGTCCTTTGGCACAGGAATGGGCCTTCCAGGAGGAAGGGCTAGCAGGAGAAGAGGGTCGGGATCTGGGAGGAGGTGAGCGCTGCGGAGGGAGGAAGAGCTCCAGGTTCTCAGGCCTGCGGAAGCAGGGGCGGCTGCCACCCCCATGGGCCACCCCGGAGGCCCTTACACAACCGCTATTGAAATAAGATCCTCCTCAAATTAGATACTAGTCATCTTTGGGGAAAAGGAAGGGAATCAATTGTTCTCTCTGTCTACTGCTTACCAATGAGGAATCAGTGGAATGCTATGAGAAACGGAAGCAACGGACAGATAAGTGCGTATTTCCCTACCTGCATTAACTAAGCCCCCATCGAAGCTGCACTACACCTTTTAGTATCTGTACACTTACTCTTAAATTAGGGTATGTCTTTGTAATCTCATAACAGAAGCGAGTATTTAGCACTTTAAATGAAAAAAAAAAAGATAAAATGAAATGCAAAATGTGGTAAGCCTTTTTTTTTTTTTTTTTTTTTAAAGAAACAAGACTGCAATCAATTATGGGTGACCCCTTCTCCCCTGGAAGACCATCTGGGAGCCCAGCCTATGAGGCTTTTGCACAAGTGCTGGCTTGGCTTTAAAAAAGAGTGAGGAAGCTTCTTATCAATAAAGTGACTGCAGGACTGGTTCCCTTGGTGGGGCTCTGTCATACATGCACTGCATGTCACGTCTCTGCTAATAGCGCCTTCCTCCTCCACCCCCTCCTTACAGAAAGTTAAGGGATGCTTTTTCTCCAAGTGATGAATGGCCTGGAATATTTCAAAACTCTTCCATCCATCGTAAAAGCTAAGGAAATACACAACCTAGTTCTGCTGTTGTTTCAATTCCCTCCATTACCAACATTACCCTTCATTCTCAAAACATTCATTTGAATCACCGTTTATTGGGGAAAGAATTACCTGCCAGTCTCCTCGCTTATCAGAAAGAAGATAAAGTTGGACCGAAACTTCAGGATTAATTAATTGAGGGTATTGAATGTAATGTGTCTATGCTGAATGTTACAGGCACATCATGATGAAAACAGTTTTATTTTCCATGGTCGGGATAAATTATCATAAATAATTCATTTCAATGGCAGAGACGTACTGGAGAGCAATGGCAACAAAATTGACTACACTCCACTGTGAGATTCGTTCTTGAATCTTCATTAGCCATCGGAAACTTTTTACGAGCAGTAAATCATATTTCAAGTGGCTGCAGACCTCATAAAGCAGCTTGCTGCATTAAAATAAAACCAGAAACCCGGGCCCGCAAGGCTGTGGGCTTTGCCACTCAGCACTATTTGGGAAACGCTTCCTCACGCTTCTCTTGCCAACATCAAACAGAGCACTTTTCAAGCTGATGTGAAAATTAAGCATCACTTGTCAAAAACATCATCTCAACGTCCTCTGTGTAGAAACAGTGGGAAAATCTGTAAGTAGAGGAACAGCTTTCAACTCCAAAGCCATTTTTCCTTTAATTTTTATTCAAGTGACATTTATTTTGAGTTCCTGGTCCTGTGTGAATGGCTGGCCTATTCTAGCCTCTGGGGGTCCCCCAAACTGGCAGACAGGCATGCAAGCTCAAGGGAGACTAACAAAGGCACATGCGCTATGACTTTGTCTAGAAAGACCGGCCTATCTCCACAGGCTGGGTGCTACTGAACTTGAATCTTGACAGATGCATACAGCGTCACCAGGGAAGGAGGCTCTATTAGAGAAGAGGAAGTAAGGAGACAGGGGTTGGCATGTGGGAGGAGCAATTAGCTCCTCTACAGGACGCTTTGGAGAGAGGCCTTGAGGCCTTCTGAGTGGCAAGAGGTAGAGTGGAAGGCGAGGAGAAGACTGGGCCGAGTCCAGGTTATAAAAGGCCTTTTACCTCATGTTAAATGCAGAAGTGAGTTTGGGCCAGTACATAAATGGGAACCTTCAAAGGGTTTTTGAATAATAATGAGGCTGTTGATTTGGAACAATGGCGGATGGGGAACCAGAGGGGGGCAGGTGGAGGCAGAGATCTCTGCGGAAGTCCCGGGAGACATGCTGAAGGCCTCGGCCAGGACAGGCGAGGGTAGCAGGCACAGAGGGAAGTGATCAGATCCCTGGATTGCGTACCCCATTTTCTTCCCAATGATATGTCTTCCCAAGAAACATAACCTGAAACTGAAGCTGCAAATTCTGAGATGGAAGAACATGACCTCAAGCTCGGGGCCGCCAGCGGAGAGAGAAGGCTGGACGCGAGGGTGCCCCAGCAGCGCCCCCAGTGACGGAGAGGCGGCTGCTGTCCGCAGACCAGCAGTCCAACAATGAATTCGGGGGGCAGGGAGCACAGCAACGAACCCCACCCAGAGCACATATATATGCATGACAGAGATGACTGCAAGCACATGTTGATATTAAATATTCAGTGATCAAGCAAACTCTAGCGGAGGCTGTTCAGAATCAAGGGAGGGAGAGAGAAACAGCACGCTACTTTATTGAACGGCCCGTCACAACATCTCCCCATGAATATCATACTTCACAACACAGCGGCATACGGCGTAATGGTGCGAGGGCGCCTCACGCAGCCATCAAGGTGGAGTGCAATGAATATTGTATTTCCTAATAAATATATTATCCCTACAGTAGGATGTTCAAAGTTTCCTTGCCTCTCATCTATCGTCTGTCTACATTCTCCCTGATTTCGTGAAGGGGTTGGGGTAGATGGGCATAAAAACCTTCATAACCAGCAGGGGAGGATTACTTCACTTATGTTCAAAAGTATTTTTGTGGGAAATTCATGGAGCCCTCGGAAGCATTTTCCATTGAAGATTAGCCTGGAGTTTGCATCTGAACCACAGAGGACAGCCTTTCAGATTTGAGGGGTTTTATTTATAGCTGCCTAAATGGTGTACAGAATACTGGCCAAGAGGCCGGGAGGTGGTTCAAAGATGTTACTGAGCCTTGGAAGCTCTGTGCCCCACTAATTACACAGGGATCCTAAGAAATCATAATGACTCACTAAGTGCTGGGAATCAAATCTGCTTCCTTCTCTCATTCAGAAGTTTACTGACCACCTACTGTGTGCCAGGCCGGGAGAGGGGTCAGACCCTGGGGATTGACAGATATACAAGGCACAGCCCTAACCCTCAAAGGGCTCTCAGTCAAGCAGGGGAGGAGGAAATACAATGACAACAGAGTATAGCAAGTGCCACAACCACCTGCCCTCACAGGAGGCTGAGACCGGAGGAGCTGGCTGGCTGTGCCCGGGGTTGGGGGCAGGCAGGGACACCTGGGTTTGTAGAGGATCCGCAAAGGTTGACAGGCAGTCAGGCGGGAAGAAGGGTGGGCAGGTGCAAAGGTGTGGAGGAGTGTTGGCAGGTGACAGGCAGTCTGGGGAACGGGAGGGAGTGGGGGGGCCTGCTGGGCTGAGGAGGTGGGGAAGGGCCTGGCCAGTGCTAGAGAGTGGGTGCTATGCTGCAGGAAACGGGGTGCAATTCAGATCGGATGACAGGGGACCGGCCTGTGGAACCGTCTCTGAGGGCCAGGGCCTTTAGGAAGCCTGGGCCACCGGGCTTCCTCCAAGAAGCAGCCGCAGTCCTCCTGCTCCAGGGCTGGGAGCACACAGGCTCCCTGGACGGCCCCCGGGCCTCGGGCAGGACATGGCTGGATGCCGGCCTTGTTGGCTCTGTTGCCAGTACCCTGAGAGATGGCACTGCCATTACTTCCCTTGGCCCACAGCACATAACTTAATAGTGTCCCCTGTCAGGAACGGTTCTCTTTGTCAGGAAGCTTTTTATTGATATTCAACCTTCATCTTCCCTTTCTTAATATTATCCCATTATACCAATACTCCATTGTGCCCTGCTAAGTAATTCCCTTTCCTCCTTGGCATTTATGTCTTCCAAGTATTTATAGACTTATCAAATGCCCCATTTAGTTGTCACTTAGGCGGGCTATACATATTTAGCTTCTTTAATCTGGCCCCATAAGCCAGCCCTTCCATTCTCCTAAATCACTTGAGTTCTTCTCTTCCAGGTTCCTGTCAATTTGCTTCCAAGCCTCCTTGTGCTGCAGGGGGCTGGGGGAAATGATGGGGCTGGGAGGGAGGGCTTGCCCCCTCCGTGGGAGAAGGGTACAGCATTTGCCTTGGGTGGGACATCTCCCTTAAAGGGAAACTCCCTTAGAGCGGGCCAGGCCTCTGGAGGGGCTAGGAATCCTGCATGCATTTCCCCCCCTTCTTTTTCCAACTGAGAGGAGGGGAGATAGAGAGTCAGACTCCTGCCTGTGCCCTGACCAGGATCCACCCGGCAGCCCCCATCTGGGGCCATGCTTGCAACTGAGCTATTTTTAGCACCTTAGGCGGAGGCTCCATGGAGCCGTCCTTAGTGTCTGGGCCCAATGCAATCGAACCAATCAAGCTGTAGCTGTGGAAGAAGAGAAAGAGAGAGAGAGAGAGAGAGAGAGAAGGAGAAGAAGAAGAAGAAGAAGGAGGAGGAGGAGGAGGAGGAGGAGTAGGAGGAGGAGGAGGGTGAGGGGTGGAGAAGCAGACGATTCCTTCTCCTGTGTGTGTGCCCTGACTGGAAATTGAACCCACGACTTCCATATGCTGGGCTGACGCTCTACTGCTGAGCCAACTGGCCAGGGCCTCCTGCACACATTTCAAGTCAACATGCTGTTCTTAGTTCTTATTATGTGCTAGGTACACACACGCAACACAGTACTGAGCTCCTACTATGTGTCAGACACTGAGGTATAGAACTGAATAAAATGTGCTCCCTGTGGCCTTGTGGAGCACACGTATTTATTAATCTCTTCTTGCACACCCATCAGGTTGTTTCCTTCTAATCTTAAGAGTCTCAGAGAACTCATCCCTAAATGCACTTAACTCCAATTGACGCTTTTAGTTCCACCAGTAGAACGTCTCTGTCCCATCTAGAACGAGATGCCACATTAAGTACGGGCATGAACACAGAGCTCCTGGTCTCTGCGGGGCTCAGCGCCCCCTGCAGGCCCTGCACTCCCCTGCGTTGGCCTTCTCGGCAGTCTAGTGCGTGTTCTGTGCCCATAGGACCTCAGCTAAGCCTGCCCGTGGCACCCGAGTCCCACGTGAGGGGTAGGCTGACGGGGGTGGCAGGGAGGGCTCTGAGGCAGTCCTGGCTAAAGTCTTGGGGGGTCTGGGCCTGAGACCACAGGAGGCAGTAGCTCAGCTGCCTGATCCTGGGGCCAGGTCAAGTCAGGTACAGCTCCTTCTGGGGAGCCCTGGGCTGCCCTGGGGGTGACTCTGGTGTCACCTTCACATGCCACAGAGACACTGCTCAGCGTGGCACACCCACACTGGTGTTAAAAGCTGGGAGGGCCAATGAAATCCCAGATAACTTCCGATGCGAAGTGCGTACCAAGGCCGCTCCCCGTGAGCCCTGTCAGCACGAAAAGGCAGATGGCACCCGCCGAGCTTCCTTTTTCTGAGAATTCTTTAAAAACCCCAAACCCAGACCACGGAGACTCAGCAGACAAAACTGACCCTTCAGAACACAAACTGTTACACACTCTCCCAGAGCTGGTGTCAGCATATCATCTACGGATCAGAACCTTTCCTCGCAGAGGCTTTAGAAAGGAGACAGTCAGTGAACTCTTCTCATCCTTAATTTACAATAACAGCCAATTATGCCAACCACCATTAATGAGGAGGCTAAGAACCACCTTGCTGCCACTTGCCAAGCAGGGTGAGAGTGCTATGAAGCACGCCTCGCTGCTGGGGGGGCTGAGCCCATACGCCACGCTGGGCTCTTCCCTTACAAAATGCCGTCTCTGCTTTCCCTGGTGTCGAGGCAAAGGTGCGGCCATTGTTCATTTTTTACAGGTCCTCTGCTATTCTGAGAGCATTTGCTGTAGACTAATCGTGAAACTGCGTTGAACTGTACATAAAAGAACGATGACAGACTGCGGTCATTTTAATTCATAAAGAAGAGAGCCGGAGCCCCAGGGACTACGCCACCTCGAGCCACTGGCACCCAGTGACTTCACGCTAAGTCACCACTACATCGTATTTTTTAGATTAAACACAAAGGCTAATGGGCATGTGACTTATTTATTTCAACTTCTTTTATGAAAACTGGGTGTTTTTTTTGCTCCTTGGAAAACATTATAATCTCCCTATTCTATAAACACACAAATATAATTGTAAAATGACATCATTCTGTTTTCATTTAATTACTCCTGAAATGCTTTCTATTTAATATTCATTACTCAAAAGCTAATTTAAAAGAGAAAGAGATGCAACTTATTCAGAAAGATGTACTGTCATTCACAGCAATAGTTATCTAATATACAGAAGTTAATAAAGCAGATTAATCTACAAGTCCCTTTAAGCCATCCTTGAGTTTTGAACAACTGCCTCTTTGACCTTTCCCCTTCACGCTGTGCGCCAGTAGCAGGTGCCAGCTGTACAGAAATTATGGCTGCGCATTTGAAGGCAGACTCTTTTCTTACTTTGCTTCTGACCAGCAGCTGACCCTGTAGGAGTGATTGTTTCTGGTGCCGGCCTAAAGGCTACATAAACCAGGAGCAGATACACAAAAGGCTACATATACCAGCTGCCTTGCCTAAGGGTACCATCCTGGGCTGACACCTCCACTCCTTCTCCAGCGTCCCAAATTGCTCCTTGTGTGTTTCCATACATGCATGTCACCCTTGTTATTCGGTGTGAGGGGTGGGCTAGGGTGGGCAGAGGGGAGAAATCCCCCAGACCACAGAAATATCCGTCCCTTCCTCGAACTTGACTTTTGAGTGTTCTATGTCAAACTGTGCCATTATGATGCTAATCTAGGTCTGATTTAGCAACTTTAATAAGAGGCTAAACCCTCTTGTAATTAGATAATAAAATTTTATTATGTATTTTAATATTAAAAGTCTTAAAATCAAAGTCTTCAAATCACACACTGGTACAGAACTAAGGTACTTAAATATCACAGCCCCAGAAAATGGGAGCCTGAAAAAGCACAATGTGGCTAATTCTTCACTCTCAGAAATGTAAACATGGAATTCCTATGTGGGGGCGGCAAAAGCTCCAACACTCTTAATTACGTGCAGGGAAGAATGAATCTATTCAAGTATGGAGCACACTGTACCACTTCCAGCAAAGGCAGGAGATGGCTTTGACAGTTATTTCTTGGATACAAATTACACAAGTAGAAAAACAATCCCCGTAATGATTAAATGCAGTTATGTACATAGGAGAATACCAGCGCAAATGGTAACATATTTAAATGGTTTTCCTTCATTAAAAAAATTATATATGATATTAAACCATCAATCACTGCTGAGGCACAGGAGTTTAAATGTATTGTCACTGGTTGAAATAAATGACTTGGAGACTGAATCCTGGCTCACTCAATATGGTGTCTTTGCTGTTGCTTAGTCACCCAACTCTCTGCTGGTTTGGGCTACATCTGGTGGATTCCATCCCTTTCAATTAATAAGGCGAGTTACGCTATCAATGGATTACATCTTTAAACTGTGCTTAGAAGTAGAAAAACACATGTCCTGGTGGGGAAAAAAGCCTGTTCTGTTAACCATTTGGTTTGAAGTACTTCTTTCTTTCTTCACTCATGTTTAAAATGAAATTTTCTTGTGACATTTCAGCAGGGTTATTATATAGTATATAATAATAAAAACTATAATATAGCCCTGGCCAGTTGGCTCAGCGGTAGAGCGTCGGCCTAGCGTGCGGAGGACCCGGGTTCGATTCCCGGCCAGGGCACATAGGAGAAGCGCCCATTTGCTTCTCCACCCCTCCGCCGCGCCTTCCTCTCTGTCTCTCTCTTCCCCTCCCGCAGCCAAGGCTCCATTGGAGCAAAGATGGCCCGGGCGCTGGGGATGGCTCTGTGGCCTCTGCCCCAGGCGCTAGAGTGGCTCTGGTCGCAACATGGCGACGCCCAGGATGGGCAGAGCGTCGCCCCCTGGTGGGCGTGCCGGGTGGATCCCGGTCGGGCGCATGCGGGAGTCTGTCTGACTGTCTCTCCCTGTTTCCAGCTTCAGAAAAATGCAAAAAAAAAACAAAAACAAACAAAAAAAACCATAATATAATAGTCTTATCTTAGCATTACCATTTAGTTTATTATGTAGTAAGTAGTCTATGACCATACTAGATTTGATACCTAAAAGTCACTGCCTGCGGACTGTACTTCTGAAATCTAATTTTTTTTTTTTTGCAGAAAGTTCACTATCTCAAGGTGTCAGGCCCTGCTAGGGGCTGGGACAAATACAAAAAATCAGATGGCGATGATCTTTGGGAAAAACAAAGTATTCTATAAAGACAGGTATTGTGGTTATAACACTAATATGATGATTTTTTTAATATGATGATTTATTAATAAAAAGTTTTATTTTAACTGGTTTTTCTGTTTTAAAATTCCATTTTTTGTTACAGTTTAAATAGTCATTCAACAAATATGAAATAAGAATGGCAAAGATAGGGGCTAGAACAAAGGATTTGGATTAAAAACTTCCTTCTAAAGATGGGTAGACAAATACTTTATAATATAGATAAGATGCCATTTAAATGAAAAATAGTATTTTTCTATTTTTAAAGTCATAAAATTTAATTTTCTAAACTGATCTTCAGCGGTGGTGGTCACATATTCATCATTCTTTTTTTTTTTTTTTTTTTTGTATTTTTCTGAAGCTGGAAACGGGGGGAGACAGTCAGACAGACTCCCGCATGCGCCCGACCGGGATCCACCAGGCACGCCCACCAGGGGCAACGCTCTGCCCACAAGGGGGCGATGCTCTGCCCCTCTGGGGCGTCGCTCTGCCGTGACCAGAGCCACTCCAGCGCCTGGGGCAGAGGCCAAGGAGCCATCCCCAGCACCTGGGCCATCTTTGCTCCAATGGAGCCTTGGCTGCGGGAGGGGAAGAGAGGAGGGGTGGAGAAGCAAATGGGCGCTTCTCCTATGTGCCCTGGCCGGGAATCGAACCGGGGTCCCCCGCACGCCAGGCCGACGCTCTACCGCTGAGCCAACCGGCCAGGGCATATTCATCATTCTTAAGAGTTCTACTCCCTTTTGGCCTTTGATTACGTGGCTGTTCCCTGGATAGTTCTGCCCAGCCCTGGTTCTTTTAGGTATTCTGGTTTGATCCTGAATAATTAGATTGTTCTCTCTCTCACCTTTCTCTGTCTCTCTCAACCAAACTGAAGTTTATCTTTGCCTCAAACAAATCTTATTTTGAAAATAAAAATTTTGAGAGGTGTTAACTGAGTTTCATCGGCTGTTTATTGCATCCCTCCTGTATGCAAAATGACGGCATCCTTTTCAAACAACCTATCAACAAAATGCACTTCTAAAATTATTGAAACACCCGAGAGAAATAAAAGCATCCTGGTGGCAGTGCCACATGGGAGACGGCCGGGAGCCTCGAGGAGTGCGCACTGCGCGGCCCCAAGCTCGGAATTCTCTAAGATCATACAACCCAGAGGGGGATCTAGCCAGACGTACGGTGCTGCCCTGCAGAGGCTGTTCATTTTTTGTTTTCAATTTTCACTTAAGTGGCCAACGTTTTAAAATCTGGATTTCTGGCTTCTCTTTGGGGGTAGGGGATCTCAATATATCTGGAGACTCTGAGTCTTACCTTCTTCCTGGGAAACGCTTTGCTGGGGCCATGGGGACGCTGCCCCCTTTAGGCAGGGATGTAGACACTCAGCCTAGGTGTTTCCCAGTCTCCCTCCCAAGTCTGCTGGGCTCTACAGGCCTCTTAGCTTGTAGAGCGGAGAAGAGAGGAAGAGGGAGGCTCTAAGAACCCAGGGGTCAGTCTCAGGCTTGCCAATGTGAGAGGACCTTAACAACGACCTTCGATAGAGCCAACGGTACTCAGTAGTAGAAGCTCCTTTAGAAGAGAGAAGCTGTTTACAATCAGAAAGAGGTGAAAAGTGGCATTCTATACTGATGACTCCGCGGTGAGAATCAGCACCAAGCCTAGGGATGTGCGGGGTCTGGGGGTGGAGGCAGCACACCTGTTGCTCCCCTAACTTCATCTCACCGCTGCCATATTGATTCTGTGCTGGACAAATCAGGTTAGACTGAACCTCGGGAGCTTCCTCAAAGGCATTAAAGAAAAAGTCACAAAGGAGCATCATGAGACAGTTCCACTACTAGACCCTGACGTGCTCAAGGAGACACGCCTTACCGAATTTTATACCCTCAATGTCTGGCTATAGAATCACGACTGGGCGTAGGTCTAGTATAGGAGAGGAACTGGTGTTAGCTTGGCCTCCGCGATGGTGGGAGCCACAGGGCTTCGTCGTACCAGCTGGCCAAGCAACCTTCCTCTCCCTTGCCCGCCGCCTCTGGGTCACTACCCATCTGTTTCGTCCCGGCTGCAGCACGAAGTTGAGGTATAGGATGACTGTTCTAAATCACTCTACCTTCAGGATGGCCCCGGTGGGACTCACTGGAAGCTCAACTTGCTTCACTGTAAGTGCATAAAACACACACACTCTTTCAGATTAGTCACCAGGCAACGGCAGCTTTGTGGGTAAGCACGTGAACTCTGGAGTTAAACAGACGGACCTAGACTAAAATTTTAGTTTTTCCACTTATTGACCATGTGACCTTGGGAAAGTTCCGGAAGCATTTTGTGCCTTGGTTTCTGTATCTGTGATAGGGAGGTCATGTCACAGAAAGACTGTGATGACAAAACCACATTAAATGCATATGTAAAGAGCTTAAGGTGGTGCCTGCACACATTAAGCACTTACATTTTTCAATATTATTTTTTTCCTAGAAATAAATGCTGAATACAAGAACAGATTGCTGTGAAGGCCCAGCTCACAGCAGCATTTTAAGAAACTGTGTCATGACACGTAAGTTCCCATTTTCCATTTTCGCTGTCTAATGACCCATCCCTGGCTTCCTTTAAACCCTTTCACAGTCCACGTTATCCTCTGATCCTCCTGTGAATGGCCTTCCAGTGTGTGTTTTTTATATCAATCGACTACCATATTTTTTATGATAAAGTTGCAAATCAACCAGACTGAGCTAAGGCTCACGCGGAGGGCACACCTCTAGGTAGGGTTCACCACAAATGTCTTTAATAACATCAGAAAGGCTCAGCTACATGAATATAGTTCATTTGCTTAAGTGTCTCCCACGGTGCCACAGGCCGAAACGTCCATGTCAGGTAAGGGTGCGAGCGCACTTTCCCCTCCTCGCTGTTCATACTTGACTGGAATCTCAAGTATGAAAGATGTCTCGTCTAGTATGTCAAAATGTTGAGCAATATCGTTTCAATCTAAACACAGAAATGAAAAAAGAGCCGATGATTTCCCTTTCGCTGTAATTCACTTTGGGATGTATGTCATGAAGAGCACTATACAAAAGCAATTTCCATTGATTGACTGACTGATTGAGGAAAAGGGTGAATGTTCTTCCAGCTTATGTCCCCACTGAAGTATGATTATTACAGCTCCTGACAGCTCTTCACAACTGGTAGTTAGATGCCAGGTTAGCACAAAAAGAGAGGTGGGGGGAAGGAGGGAAGGAGGTCATAATTAGAATGTTTTCACCTTGAGCTAAACAGTTAAATAGATGAGAGTAAGATAAATTCAAACCTAACTGCTCTAATTCTTCCATTCAATGTATTTAGATTTTAGAGACTATAATTGCTAAAAATACCTTGCTAATCATAAGTTAATCGTGTGACTCAATCAGCAAGACCGATGACCACAGAGGTCTTGTTCTATTTCTCTGGAAGGCCTTTCTCTTTCCAGAGCAATCAGTTTTAGCTGACATTCTGACTTGGAGAAGCATTCAGCACCAATATCCTATTCTTTTATCTGAAAAAGGCCTGGCCTGTGGTGGCGCAGTGAATGGAGCGCTGACCTGGAACGCTGAGGTCGCTGGTTTAAAACCCGATAAGGCACATATGGGAGTTGATGCTTTTAGCCACCTTTCTGAAATTTCCCTATAAGTCTGTAAAACTCATTCCTTCACTTACCTAATTTGGGCAAATCTTTCACTCTGTAGGACAGCTAAACGAATGCTGATCAATGTATGGGTTATGGATGAAAACACTCAACAGGATCAGTGATAAAACTGAACCAATTTCGCCTGACCAGGTAGTGGCGCAGTAGATAGAGCGTCGGACCAGGATGCGGTGGAGCCAGGTTCGAGACCCCGAGGTTGCCAGCTTGAGCGCGGGCTCATCTGGTTTGAGTAAAGCTCACCAGCTTGAGCCCAAGGTCGCTGGCTCGAGCAAGGGGTTACTTGGTCTGCTGAAGGCCCACGGTCAAGGCACACATAAGAAAGCAGTCAATGAACAACTAAGGTGTTGCAACAAAAAACTGATGATTGATGCTTCTCATCTCTCTCCAATCCTGTCTGTCTGTCCCTATCTATCCCTCTCTCTGTCTCTGTAAAAACAAAAACAACAACAAAACCAACCAGTTTCACAAAGCAGTTTGTCCTGAGTCACTGTGGCAGGTCAGTGCCTGCTCACTGCTCACTGTTCCTACTCGCCTGTCCTCAAAGCTGTGGTTTCTCTTCCCAATGATGTACATACGCACTGGGAATTTTTTTTCTCAATGCATGTAAACTGGGTTTTCTCAATTGTTAAGTCAAAACAATGCTGGTTAGACAATAATTCTTACTTGCAATAGAGCCACTTAATTATAGTGCATCTTCAAATGGACTAAATTTAATGCTTGCAAAGTTAGATTTGTTTGCAAAATATGATAGATGGTTTATTTGGAGAATGTTTTTTAAAAACATTGAAGATCGAAAGCCACACAGCAGGTCAAAATAAACACATTTAAGGTGAGAGGCACTTACAATGTCTCTCCCAGGCCGCTGCGTACAAATGGAAGGCCTATTAAGACGCTGGAAAACCCTTTCTGTGGGTTCCCGCTCCATGTGCTTTGGAAGCTTCAGGAGATAACTTTTGCAATTTGGAACTGACACTCCATGCAATTACACTCCCAGCAATATAGATAGATCCAGGTTGGGGGGAAAAAACAATTCAAACTAGTAAATAATTGCACTATCATTGCATCAGTTTAGTTTAAAGAGCTGACAAACCCTCTCTAAACTCCAAGCACAATTAGTCATTAGGGTCTAGTTTTTCAGCACTGTTAAGCAATTTGTAACCCATTCCTTTTAATAGGGTTAGGCATTACTTAACGGACACAGATGTCTTGAAAACTGAAACCTCGAGTTATGAAGCAGCAACCTTGTTCATTACTTTCTGTGATAGGCAAATCATCTATAAAATCAGCATTTAATGGGTGACCAATGAATAATCAATGGCTCACTTTTCATCTGAGTGTGAAAATGAGAATAATCTAATACACAGTCCCCTGGGGAAGAGGCTGAATCTTGGGTTCTGCTGCTCTTCAGGGCTGATTTATAAGGTCTTGGAAAGCTGATGTAAACAGATGATCAATGGGACCCATCCTTGCTCATAATAACCCCCAACCGGCCCACTCGGCTTTTCCAAGCCCGTCCCTCTAGGCTATTAGCTCTGTCCACCTAATTCTCCCCGCTCCCTGCTGCTGCTTCCACTCCGGCCATCCGTCCCGTCCAGCCGACTCAGAAGTAATTTTATACGCAGCAGAGAGCGGGCGGAATTGATTTTTCACTCAGCGCTCAGTTCCCATCTGAATAATTATCAATTTTACTGCCTCATAAAGGGGAGAGTCAAAATTTCAAATCAATTCAAAAGAGCTTTTGAGATGACAGAAACTGTGCATAAGAATAGAGGTCAAAGTTGTCAGTGACCTAAGGAGATGATGTCACATATTACTATGCCCAACAGCTGACATCAGAGGCACTCAAGATGATACAACCTAGTGCTAATGCAAATCATATTTATGCTGACTACCAGGTCCCTGTCATTAATATTTAAAATGCTATATGAAAGCCTACATTCCAAATAAATAGAATGTATTCCATTGATAATAAAGATATATCACTACTTAGTCAAATCCCATAAAGTAAAGGATTACCAAGTATTAACACCCAGAAATTACTTAAACCAGCAAGTGCATGGCAATTCTGGGTAAAGACCAGCTTGACTGTCTCCTGCGTTGCCATATTACTTGCTCCGCACTGCCTGACGGTCCTTGTTAAGAACTATAGCCTATTGATTTTTGCTAAAATTTCCCCCCAACTGAGAAGTTTCTGCCCAAGTCTACAGGACAGTATTGTGTCATGGCTGAGTGTGGCAGGAGGGGCTTGGTGGTGAACCTGCTGCTTGCCATGGTGGGGTGGGGGCTGGGCCTGATCCCTGGCCAGTCCACGGGGACTTATTTCTCCACTGGCTACACGCCGTAAGTATGTGGTTCTCAAGCTTCTCCTTGTAAAACACCTGAGGGGTATGACACACTCCCGAGAGTACCAGTAGCTACTGCAGTTGGGTGGGTAGGGGAGTAGGGAGGAGAGGTACACCTAAATCTTAATAGAATGGTATTTTGAAAAGTCAGTCTAGCCCTGGCCAGTTTGCTCAGTGGTAGAGCATCAACCTGGCGTGTGGATGTCCCAGGTTCAATTCCTTGTCAAGGCACATAGGAGAAGTGCCCAACTGCTTTCCCACCACTCCCTGTCTTGCTTCTCTCTCTCTTCCCCTCCTGCAGCCATGGCTTTATTGAAGTGAGTTCGCCCCAGGCACTGAGGATGGCCCCATGGCCTCTGCCTCAGGCACTAAGAAGGCTAGGTTGCTGAGCAATGGAGCAATGCCCCAGATGGGCAGAGCACTGCCCCCTAGAGGGCTTGCCAGTTGTATTTCAGTGAGGAGCATGTCCTCAATAAATGTGAGTTGGCCCTGGCTGGTTGGCTCAGTGGTAGAGCGTCAGCCTGGCGTGCAGAAGTCCCGGGTTCGATTCCTGGCCAGGGCACACAGGAGAGGCGCCCATCTGCTTCTCCACCCCTCCCCCTCTCCTTCCTCTCTGTCTCTCTCTTCCCCTCCCGCAGCCGAGGCTCCATTGGAGCAAAGATGGCCCGGGCGCTGGGGATGGCTCCTTGGCCTCTGCCCCAGGCGCTGGAGTGGCTCTGGTCGCAACAGAGCAACGCCCTGGAGGGGCAGAGCATCGTCTCCTGGTGGGCAGAGCGTCGCCCCTGGTGGGCGTGCCGGGTGGATCCCGGTCGGGCGCATGCGGGAGTCTGTCTGTCTCTCCCCGTTTCCAGCTTCAGAAAAATACACACACAAAAAAAATGTGAGTTACCTTCTTCTTCTACTTACTGTATCAGCACCAGGTAACAATTCCTGGGTCGTACGAAATAGCTATAAGGCTACGGCCCTTTGCCTAGTTACACAACACCTTACTTACACCCCTCCCCACCAGGAAAATAACTGGTTAACCGAGACATCACCACAGATAAAGTTCACATAATTTCATTTAAATATTGGCAAAAAGGGGTAGCCAGGAAAAAAACCTCTTCCGTGGCTGCTGTCTCATTCTATCTCATCAAGAGGGACATTTTCTATCGATTGCAGGACACTTATTTGCTGGTTAATGACCATGTTAAAATGTTTACATTTGTAAACCAGACTATAATGGAGATAGTTTGGCAAAATAAAACAACTAGAAGTATTATAAAGATATTTCCTAGATCTAGTGAAACTGGAAAACTTCAGAGATGGTATTTCCATAGAAAAACGGTATTATTCTTTTTGAAATATTTCCAGCAAGTATGTTTCCTTTAATGCATACTGTTACTATGATTTGCCGAGGTGAGTTTTTAAAAACAATATTAAACTTGGACCTAACTCATATTAGCCAGTCACAAAACACAGTTGACAATAAAGGAATTGTGGCTTTATTACTTATTATTGAATGCTCCTGGGAATATGACCTATCTGCACCTTGATTTCTCATTTTAAATTGGGAATAATACTGACTATGATATGATGAATGGAGAGTTCCTAGCAAGTTGCCTGGGACAGACTGGGAGCCCAGGTAATGGGGTTTCTCAGCATCGCAGAGCATTCACAAGGCAAACTAACACTATGATTAAAGGCTCCAGGGAGGAAATCAGAGGTTGACCATTTTTGGCTCTGACTTTGCCTTTTTTTCCTCCTAGTCTCTGGAAGAGCTAGCCTCCTTCTGAATTCTGCTTCATGGAGGTGAATGAACAACTCTGAGATTTCCCGAGGGAAGGTGGTCCTAAGGCCGGTGTACCACCCCACCCTCAGGGAAATACTCCTAGGGAAGAACTGATAGAGTCTCGGCAATGCCTGACCGGTGGTGGCCCAGTGGACAGAGCGTCAGTCTGGGACGCTGAGGTCCCAGGTTCAAAACCCCAAGGCCGCTGGCTCGGGAATGGGATCAACAACACGATACCATGGTCATGGGTGTGAGCCCAAGGTTCCTGGCTTGAGCAGGTGTCACTGGCTCAACCTGAGCCCCTTGGTCAAGGCACGTATGAGAAGCAATCAACGAACAACTAACGTGGTGCAACTATTATACAAGTTGGTACTTCTCATCTTTCTCCCTTCCTGTCTCTCTCTGAAAAAAAGAAAAAGGATCTTGCGGGACCAGTTGCTCTCAGAGCTATTCAGGGACCAGGCTGACTTTCCAGAAACTCTTTCTTAAGCCAGGTGACCAACACCAGTTACCTGCTGCAGGACATCGGGGTTCTGCTGCATGAAATGCAACAGCCTCTGACCGGCCTGGGCAGCCTCTTGGCATCGAAGCGGCTTCTTGCCCTCTTTCGCTATGTGCTTGAAGAGGTAGCTGACGATGTAGTCCAAGCTGGCACAGCAGCTGGAGGAGACAACTGTATCTGCATGAGGAAGAAACGAGGATCCATTTGCGTTACTGCAGCGTGTTTCATCTGATTAATTATAATGCTTCCATTAAAAAAAAAAAATCACTTTCTGGTGTCAAAGCACTTTTACCAAACTATAAATTCCTGAGGGCAGGGCTTTTGCTTTGCTTGTCTCTTTAAACCCAATGCCCACTACAGGACCTGGCACAGAGACACATTGCTAAGTATATGATTTCTGGATAGAACTGGATAGCACTGTCCATTTGTGACCTTAAAGACCCTCTGTTCAATTCAAGTGATTTTATTAAATATCTACCTGGTGCAAAGTGGTCTGGCCCAGGGGAATGCCCACCCTGGTGTCAAAGAGGTCGCAACTTAGACCCTACGTCAGTGTAACACCAGGCTATGTAAGGTCACTGACACACTGCAGTGAGGATTTTGAGGGGGACGCCACATTTGCATGGGGCTCAAAAAGAGTCTGGTGAAGGAGGCAGCACCAACGATGGCCTTGGCCAGATTATTCCAGCTAGCCATTAGGAAGAGAGATTAACACGAGCAGAGAGAGGAACACAACATATATAAATGTGGTAGAAAGCTATAGATTCTGGAGCCAGACAGCTCTGGGTTCAAGTCCCATCTTTTCCAATTACTTGTTGCACTGTTATTTTTTAATTTTTATTTTTTTTACAGGAACAGAGAGTCAGAGAGAGGGATAGATAGGAACAGACAGACAGGAACAGAGAGAGATGAGAAGCATCAATCATCAGTTTTCATTGTGACACCTTAGTTCATTGATTGCTTTCTCATATGTGCCTTGACCACGGGCCTTCAGCAGACCGGGTAACCCCTTGCTCAAGCCAGTGACCTTGGGTCCAAGCTGGCGAGCTTTTTTTTGTTGTTGTTCAAACCAGATGAGCCCACGCTCAAGCTGGCAACCTCGGGGTCTTGAACCTGGGTCCTCCGCATCCCAGTCTGACGCTCTATCCACTGCGCCACCGCCTGGTCAGGCTGCACTGTTATTTTTAAAGAAGCACTTTTCCTCTCTCATCACTTGTAAAATATAATACAGAGCTGAATGAAAAGAAAAAACTAGAAATCTTTATAATAACGACAGCTGATGCTTACCGAGGACTTCCTGTGGTAGTTACATGGAGTATTGTTTTAATCAGGGGTCCCCAAACTATGGCCCGCGGGCCACATGCGGCCCCCTGAGGCCATTTATCTGGCCCTCGCAGCACTTCCGGAAGGGGCACCTCTTTCACTGGTGGTCAGTGAGAGATGCAAAGCATGGCATCGCTCACATACAGTACTACTTCCAGTGACGTGGGATGCACGCCTCATGGCTCCGGAAGCACGTCACATCCCTTGTTACATCTAGCAGTGACAAATATGGAATCGGACATTGACCATCTCATTAGCCAAAAGCAGGCCCATAGTTCCCATTGAAATACTGGTCAGTTTATTGATTTAAATTTACTTGTTCTTTACTTTAAATATTGTATTTGTTCCTGTTTTGTTTTTTACTTTAAAATAAGATATGTGCAGTGTGCATAGGGATTTGTTCATAGTTTTTTTTATAGTCTGGCCCTCCAATGATCTGAGGGACAGTGAACTGGCCCCCTGTGTAAAAAGTTTGGGGACCCCTGGTTTTAATCCTCACGACAGCACTATAATAGTCACTTGTTCTCTCCACCAACAGGGGAGGAGGCTGAGAGACCAAGTGACCTGTCCAGTGCCACAGAGCTAAATGACTCTGGAGCCACGACATGGCAACAGACAAGGAGCTAGACTCCAGGTCTATACTCTTAACCACTAAGTTAAGAAAAAATTAAGCAAAAGTAGGTATGAAGGACAAATATACGTAAGCATCAAGCACCTTCCAAAAACATAGTGAGGACCAGAAAGACGCCCTCACCGGGAAGGCGGAGGCGCATTCGGGGAGAGGACTTCTGGTTTGAGGGGAAGAGCCTGGGGGTGCGCATAAGAGAGGAGGTGACAGAGTGGCACGGGGCCTGCTTGAGGACATCTACTGGGGGGCTGAGACATTTATATTTCATCTGAAAGGCAACAGAGGTGCATTATGGAAGGGTTTTTTTTCTTAGTAGGTGACATGATAGCACAATCATTTATTGATTCTCCTCTGTACACTAAAATGATCATTCCATGAACTTCTAAAAACAACTCTGTATGTAGTATGTGCTGTTATTTACATTTTTCAAATGAGAAAAATAAAGCTCAGAGAGAAGGAAATGATCCAGAATTCATGGTTTTGATTCCCAGTGTGACAGACACTGTTCAGGTCTTTCTGGCTAATGGTAACATGTAGACATGATCCTGGGGAGTTCATGGTTAGGGACAGAAACAGCAAGAGGAACAATTAGAAACACTGGGCGTGAGAAACATGGCCTCCAGGGTAGGCTCGGAAGAGAAGTAGACTGGGCAAGCAGGGCTGGGAGCAGCAGGCCACCAACCTCCTACGGTGACAGCTTCTCCCCCACCTGACTCAGCTCCGAGGTTCGGAGACACGTGTGCCCTTCAGAGATTAGAGGTGCTGCAATTAGCCGAACTGGTTCAAGACGGGGTCGGGAAAGCTAACCGGAAACACCTTTGAAAAGGTCTTGAATTGTGTTTAGTAAGGAAACCTGCAATTGATACAACGCTACAGTTTAAAAACCCTTTCACAGACACTGCTTTAAAAGAAACGACACCGTATATAGAGATAGCCTGGGGCCAGTTTTAAAATACAAACGTACGCATTTAAAGTACAGCATAAGGGTGTCAGCTGACACAGGACCACAAGGCGTTGGAGGAAAGTCTAAGAGATGGACAGAGACAAAGGTTGTAAGACCCTGTGGATCTATAGGCTTTCAAGAAAGGAGCCCCCCCTCCTTTAAAGCTATGGCATTTGATGGATCGATTAATTAATCGTTTACCTCGCCCCACTTGTTGAGCCTGGTTGCTTTTCCTTCACTTTTCTACCTTTCATGAAAGTAAATGAAGAAACTTCACATCTACAAAAGGAAGCAAGCAGGAAACAGATACGGTTCCCCTCCCAGTGAAGAGCAGTACGCTATCAATCACACAAAAATTATAAAGCCTTCACACAGGCTTGGTGACCACATGCCATGCAGGTTGCATTAGAAGGCTCCAATCTACTGAGTCAGCTATGAAAAAGCCAGGTAAACACTTTAGACACAGAGGTTGGAGCATATATCCTTGCAATAAAAGCAAGAAGAGCTTCCATTATGGCTGATTTATGGTTGGGGACTTTGAAAATAATAAATGTTATTTCAGGGTAGATCAGAAAGTGTGGAATCCTAAGGATCGAGGGGCGTTTGATCAAAAGCAGAATGAATAGTGCTGAGGACTCTATCATTACTGGTTTTCTTTATCTGCAGCTCAAGCTACTGTGTGAGATTCAAACAATGAAACTCTCCTGACATAAAAGAGCAAACAGAAGTCACAAACTTTCATAGTTTGTCCTAGTTCTTGGTGTTTAGAATCTTTTAAGAAGGATTCATCAGTAATTGAGACCATTTTGAACATACTTTTCATGCTTACTAGGCACTGTGTCCTCTGTGGCAACTTGTTTGGCACGGAAACCACACTTCTCCGGCCACTGGTCTCCCAGGAGGCACATGCATCAACAGCCTCTTGTCCACTAAGACCCACACCAGAGAGGGTGGTTCTTAAAAGTCAGCTGTGTAGGGAAGAGACGCTTAACTGAGAGTCAGAAGAAAGAAAACGGGGCTGACCGGAAATCTGGCTTGGACTCAGAATTTCTCACCATAGCAGAAGGGAGTGGGGAGGTCTCGGTAAAACATAGGTGTGGAAGGCGATTTCAGAAACAAAAGCCTGCAAGGGTGGTGCAGTGGGGTTGGCGGCAGGTGGGTCTAGATTTGAATCTATATTTTCTAGATGTTTGACTTTATGGAGCTTCAACTGGCACCTCTGCAAAATGTGCTTATTATCACCTATTCTGCAAGGTGGTGTGGGAGACTAACGAGATCAAGGACCCAGCAGCGCACGACACAAAGGGTTTCCCCTCCTCACTGACTGCTGCAGTCCCTCAGACGGCACGCCTGTCATTCTAGGTAGCTGATCCATAGCTTTCTTCTCTCGTTAGCATGAGTTCGGTTGGGGAAAATAATGTACAAGGTCCTCAAGTTTCTAAATACTTCCAGAATGTTTCACTCCCGTATCACACTATGTACTCTGTCCAATTCGAGAATGTGGTAAAAAATAACACACTCTCTTTACTAGTATGAACAGGTTAAACCTGGTGGCTCCCAGCTGGTCCCTTGTCGCCTGCCCTCGCGCTTCCTTGCTCCGCCTTTCATGCCATCCTTCACATCTCAGGATGCACCCCGTCCTCGCCACCGCCGGCCTTCAGAGGCTTTCCCCGATCGCTTCTTCTAAAAAAGCCACACTTAGTTATTCTCTAGTCATCACCCTATTTGAAATCTTTGTTCAGCACACATACCGTGACTTGACATTTCCGTGTGTGTGTGTTTACTGTTTATCTTTGCCCACAAGAATAGAAGCTTCACACGAGCAGAGAGCTCACCTATCCCGTTCCCGTCAGTATTGCTAAGGTCTAGAAATACCTGGTACATCGTTATGTGCGCACTTGGTACTGAATGAATGAATGAGTTGAGAGCAGCTTTTTGCAAGACCTGTGCTTGGTCTCTGGATGTAAGGGTATCAGGGTGGAAGTGGTGACGGCAGAATAAAAGCACAGAAAATATAATTAGTTTTCTTATTCATCTTTACCTCTCCCCACATTATAGCTGGCTCAAAGTAAAAATGCTAATAAATGATGATCAAAAACTTTGACATCATGTTAAGCATATTAAGCAAGTCACTACTCAATCACTGATTCAACTGTTCCGTAACTACCTCTTCTCACCTTTTCCACTGAAGCTGCAGGAGAACTGAAACCTCCTTATAACACAAGCGAAACCCATAAATGTCTCTTTGCAAATTTATCATTGTTGGAAAAAGGAGAAAGCTCAGTGGTTACTTGCAACATCTAAATAGCCCTCTTTCTTAAAAATACAAGGCACAATTTACCTGCCCGTTATCCAATCATTACAATACCATTTTGCAACAATATAAGAGACTGACGATAAAATCAAGAATACAAAAAAACCTATTTTTTCAAGGTACCTAGCCATCAAAACTGTGACCTTACCAGGTACATCCAGCAGGGTGGTAGGTGAAGAATGAATGAGTTTTAGGGTTAGAAACACTCCGAGATCAGATACTTATTAGTTGTATGACTGTAGGCAAATTGTTTCACTTCTTTGGGCCACAGCTTACCACCCATACAAAGAAGATAATCTTACCTAATTAATTCACTCAATAAATATTTATCGAGCACTTATTATATGTTAGATATTGGGAATAAAGTGGTGATCAGGACTGCTCTTCTCCTTCAGAGGAGACAATTAAGTAGGAAGTAAGGACAAACAGTGCTTTTCGAGTATTTAACCCAGTTTAGGTATGTAGAATGGTTCTGAGAACAAAGTAAAAACATGAACACATATGACACCACCTATGATAGCATCAGGCAGAGTAGGTGTCCATGGTCATGGTGATATAATAAGTGGCAGCACTGGAACTTAATCCCAAGTTCAGTATTCTTCCCATAATGCCACTTAGTCAAGACTCACCTGAGAACCTTGTTAGAATGCAGATTCCAGGCCTGGGACCACCTGTGAGAACAACACAGCCAGCTGCGACTAACTCAGAATCTTTTAGTATTACTATGATGTGAGATAAAAGATAAGGAAGCCAAACTGTACTAATAAAAGACATCAGTTTCTGTCCATGAAGGATTAACTGCTATGAGAGTTTTCCCTTTCGCCATAGAATAGAAAACAGAACAAAATATGTGAAAGAACATTTTTCTATTACTGCACACCGAATAGTACAGGACTACTGAACCCGAGAGGAGGGAAACAGGGAGGTAATACCTACACAACCGTTCAAGCTTGCTGCCCAAAGCAGTTTCCAGGCTACGGGTGAGGAAGGGGAACCAAACAGAGTCAAGTCACCACGTTCAGTGGAAGAGAAACAGCTGGAATCTGGGGAGGCTGAGGCATCCAGAACTTGTGGGGCACTAGGGAGTGAGAGCTCTTCAGGGAGAGAGTTCTGGAGATCTGCAAAGGAGTCCTCTCCACTCTTGAACAATCTAGCAGAGATACACAACACACGCCTAACTGGAGTTCCAGAAGGAATGGAGATGGGGGGACGAGGCAGAATGTAATTATTTGAAGGCAAACTGTGATATTACATGGAGATATAGATTGTAAACCCTAGAGTACCATTAAAATGAAGAAGAATGGCTAATAAACTGAGAGAGGATATAAAATGAACTCATAAAAAACAATTCAAATCAGAAGGCAGAAAAAAAAAAGAAGGAAGAGAATCAAAATAGGATAAAGAAAAACAAACAGCAATATTGAATTTTAAACTCAAACACAATGGTAGTTACATTAAATGTAAATGGTCGAAACACTAATTAGAAGGCAGATATAGATTTGACATAAAAATATGACCCAACTATATGCCCTGTGTCACACAAATACGTCCATGTGCTAATCGCCAGAACTTGTGACTGTGTTAGCAAAGGAGAATTCAAGTTGCAGACAGATTAGGGTTGCTAATCAGATTAAATAAAAATAGGGAGATAATCCTGGATTATCTGGGTGGGCCCAATGTAAACTCAAAGGTCCTTAATAGTGAAGGAGGGGCAGAAGTCAGAATCAGAGAGGGAGATGCATTATGGAAGAATGATCAGAGCGATAAAATGTTGCTGGCTTTGAAGCTGGAAACCAGGGGCCACGGGCCAAGGCATGTAGCTGGTCTGTAGAAGCCGGAAAAAGCAAGAAGATGGATTGACCCATGTCAATCCCATGTCTGATTTATGACCCAAAGAACTAGAAGAGAGAGAGAGAGAAGAGAAAAAGAACTACAAGATAATAAATTTTAATTGCTTTAAGCCACCAGGTTTGTAAAAACTTACAACGATAATATAAAATACCTGCTGTCTACAAGAATCTAATTTTAAACATAAAGACATGGATTAAAAGAAAATAATAAAAAAGAAAAGAGGCTAACAATGATCAAAAGAAAGCTGAAGGGGCCAGTGATATCAGGCGAAGTACACTTCAGAAGAAAGGATATTCCAGGGAGAAAGGTAATTTCATGATGATAAAGGGGTAAATTCATTATGGGGACATAGCAATTCTAAATATTTATATACCTAACAAGGAAGCTTCAAAATACTTTCGATAAAGACTGACAGAACTGAAAAGAAAAATGGACAAATCTATATAGTTAGAGACTTCAACACATCATTCTTGGGAATTCACAGAACAAGTAGAAAGAAACAAACAAGAAATCAGTGAGATGTAGAAAAAATCTGAACATTATTAATCAATTAGAACTGATACTTAGACAGAATGTTTTTCCAACAACAATGGAATACACATTCATTTCAAGTGCCTGTGGAACATTCACTGTATTTTGAACTATAGAAGATTCAATAAATGTAAAATTTATAACAATCATTAAGTATACTCTATTATTAAGTAATTCCACACAATGGAATTAAACTAGACTCAATAACAGAAAGGTATCAAGAACATTTCTGAATGTCTGGATATTAAACAATGTGTTCCTAAGTAACAACTCATTGGTAAAAGAAGAAATCAGCAGGGCAACTAGGAACTATTTTCAACCTAATAAAAAAAATATAAATATGAAAGTTTTGTGAAGTATAGCTATAGCAGTGCTTAAAGCATTAAATGAGTGTATTAGAAAAGAACAAAGGTCTAAAATCAGTGATCTAAGCTTCTGTTTGAAAACACTAGAACAGGAAAAGCAAAGTAAACTGAAAAAAGAAAATAATAAAGATCATAATAAAATCAATGAAATAAAAAATAGAAAACAGAGAAAAATCAATGAAAACTGAAAGCTGGTTCTTTGCCACTGATAAACCTAGAGCCAGAATGATTAAGAAAAAAAGAGACATTGCCAATGTCAAGGATGAAAGGGGACATCACTACTGACCCTATAGAAAACAAATTGTATAAAAGAGGACACTATGAACAATTTTATGTCAATAATGTCAGTAACTTCAGATAAAAAATGGACAAATTCTTGAAGATACAAAACACCAAATGCTACTCAAGATACAATAAATAACTTGAATTGTCCTATATTCATTCAAGACATTTAATTTTTAGTTAAGTATCTTGTAATAGAAGAAAAATCTAGGCCTAATGTTATACTAGAGAATTCTACAAATGTTTAATGAAAAATAACAATTCTATACAAAATTTGAAGAAAATGGACATGGAAATATTTAGCAACTCATTTTAAGAGAGCACCATAGTGACACTAAAATAAAGCAAAGATAGAGAAAAACAGAAAACGATAAAAGAACTACAGAAGAACGCAGAAGTAAAAGTCTGTGTCAAAATTTTAGCCAGTTGAATCCACATCAGGATGGCTAAGATAAAAAGGCTGATAATAACAAGTGTTGCCGAAGACAGGGCAACTAAAGCCTTTATACATTGTTAGGGGGAGCAAAATGGTACAGTCACTTTGGGAAACAGTTTGGCAGTTTTTTATGTTAAAAATATACTTAGCATATAACCTAGAAATCCCACTTCTGGGTACTTACCCAAGAGAAACAATATATGTCCACAGAAAGAGTTGTACATCAATGTTCAGAGTAGCATTATTCAAAGTAACTAAATAATGAAGATAGCCCAAATTTCAAACAGCTGGGGAATACATAAAAACAACTGTGGTAATCCATAAAATGGAATAACACTCGGTGATAGAAATGGATAAACTAATTCACAAAACAACAGGAATGAATCTCAAAGGCATTCTGCTGCTAAGTGAAATATGCCACACGCAGAAAATGATAAAAGTATACGATTCCACTTATATGAAATTCTGAAAAAGGCAAACTATCAAGAGAGAAAGTAGACAGTGGTTCCTTGGGGTTGGCTGAGGGAAAGGAAAGACTCATCAGATGGGGGCACGAGGGGGCGTCTGGTGTTGACAGAAGTGTTTTCTATCTTGGCTGTGGTGGTTTAAGACTGTGTATATACATTTTTCAGGGCTCACTGAACAGTTCACTTAAAATGAATGAATTTTATTATCTGTCAATTATACCATAATAAAGCTGATTAAAAAATAAACTGCATCAAATATAACAAAAGCATCTTCTCACTTGCAAGTAATAGTGATACACTCTTTCAGTTGGGTACACAAGCTTTCCCCCGTTCATCAGACGGTCATCTGAACGAGCAGGTACATGACGAGACCACAGTCAAGCGTCTCCTCTGGAAACCACGCGCTCCGTGCTACTTACCAAGAGTCGTGAGTCCCTCGGAGAGAGACGTGAGCACATAGAGCAGCACAGGAGGCTCTAGGTTGGTGACGAAGCTCATGTGGTCCTGAGTGAGACACTCCAGGAGCGGGTAGTAAGACTGGCTCAGCTTCCGGTATTGCTACAACACAGAGACACTGCATGTCACGCCACAGAGAAGCAGAGACATGTCACAGTCAGGTGGCAATGTTTATGATACTGGAAATGGTAAACTTAAATCAAAATATATAAAACAAATAACAGGGATTCTCAATTCAATCCAGCATTTAAAAGGTTCCTTTCCCACTTCTCTCTCTCTCTCTCTCTCTCTCTCTCTCTCTCTCTCTCTCTCTCATATCAGTGGGGGAAAAAAGTCCATGTCCAAAACAATTACAGAAATGCTTGTTAAAAATGCAGTTCTTTGATCCCCACATCAGACTCACTAAATGAGAAACTCTGGAAAGAGGTCCAAAAATCAGCATTTTTAATATGTACCCTAAGGAAGTCCCAAGCACCCTCAGTTTTGAGAATTGCCAAGTTAGAGGTCTGTCTGTTAGAAAAAAGACTGGAGACATTCTCAGAGCCACAACAGTTTTTTCTGGTGGCCCTCGACTGCAGGGAAGAGTCCCCTAATCAGGTGGCCGTAACAGAAGGCTGACCTGACTCAAGTGTCTCCTTTATAAGTTCTGTCACCAGCACCTTCAGTAGGTGTTCCATTCTACCAGAGAGAGGCTCCACCCCTTGGGCTTGAGGTCTGGCTCCGTTAAGACCAGCTTAGAAAGGGAGAGGAGGGGAGCACCAGTCCATCAGAGTGAAGGCCACCCCAGATCGTACTTGCGACCTCGGGCTGGGAAAGCCTGTCTCAGCCTGAGCATGCTTGGCTATGTACCGAAGTAATTACTGTAACCACACTGGGCACATACTAGCTTTTGTGTAAACAGGCAGAGATGTTTAAAACCAAAAGTCTGATCATGACACAGCCAAGGGGAGGAGCCTGGAACTTTGAATTTCCAACAAGCACCCTAGGTGATTCGGAAGGGCCTCAAAGTTTGAAAACCACTGACATTAATCAAAGAAACTGGATGGTAGAGGAGAAAGGGGACCTAGAGATCACTTTGTTTAATTTACTCATTTTGAAGGTGAGGAAATGAAAGCCTGGAGAAATAGAGAAGGTGATTTATCCACGCTAAACGCCTCGTGAATGGCAGAGCTGAGACCATGCACTAGGTCGCCCAGCGTCCAGGTCAGCAGTCCGTCCGTGCACCACACCAGACCGTCAGCGGACGTGGAGGCCGGACAGCCGGCGAAGCGGACGGAGCAGACCTGCAGGAGACCCGGCGGCCAACCCTGCCTTTTCTGCTGCAGGAAACACAGACCTTTGCTGACTTCTAAGTCTAGTTGTAAGCAATTAGCTGAAATTGCTAATTACATTTTCTCTAGGTTCAGAACCTGGCGCACTCTGGTCGACTCATTTGTCAGAAGGTGGTAGCTGCAGTTTCCAAAGCTGCACATTTAATTATATAAACACAGCCACCGTGGCTGTTGAAATTCTGTAAGCTACATCAAGATGCTGGCCTAATGTGTACAGTGTTGCGGCTCCATCCTAACTCTCCAGGTGCCATCGTTCGTTACAATTCCAAGCCTGGGCTGGTGTTCCTTCCCGTTTCACACACAGACCCCCGCGACGCAGGATGGCTTACTAGCAAGTCACTGTGGGACACGGACAGCAGCATTTTGACAAAGGCCTGGAGTACGTTGTCAAAATGGTTGTCCCCATACAACTTGAAGACGCCAAAGCTGACATAATTTCCACACAAGGCAGACTTGAGAGCTGAATAGCAGATGGAGATGCCCTTGAGTTTCATTGGATAAATCTGATCTTTTGAGAGGCTCCCCAGGGACAGGATCTGATTACCTGTTTTAGGGAAAAAGCACAGAGAGAAAGTGATACAAGTAGATACAAGTCAAGGCAGTGAGGAGGCACACATTTTTTTTACTATACTGCTTATGCCCACTTCCCCCTACTGCTGTTTCAAGAATCACATCATTCATGTAACGAAAATTTAAATACATAAGGCAGTTTACTTGGGAAGTACAAACAGCTCAAGGAAAACTCAATCAAGGGCACGAGAAAATATTTTATATTTTTATCTGATGTATACAGACATAAAAATTCACTGAGTTGTACCAAGTTTAGTTCACTTTATGTACTTTAATATCTGTGTTATCCATTTTTCAATAAGATGTTAAAAAAAAAAGTAGGAGTAAACAACCAACTAAGTCGAGAGAAAAAGATGACCTAGACCGAAATATACGTTACTCTAAATTCCGGGGTGAATTTTCAACCTTTTATATAAACTTAATCGTGAGTTACTCTACTTTTAGGAGCCTCACAGGTTTGGTATATGAATTAAGTGAAATAAGACACGTAAGGAGTTCTTGGCATAGACACAATAAATGTTAAATGTTCCTTTTTCTCCTTAGATCCTTTTTCAGAGGCTCTCAAGAGATGACTGCTTTAAAAACTATGCTTAAATTCTATGTTGACCATCAAAAGACAAAGAAATGGTTATATAATCACCTTACAATTTTTACAACCAACGATTTGTTTTTGAAATGTGTGCTAGTAAGGGTATGTTACCAGGCAAAACTCAAGAATGCTTTTGCAAAAAAATATAAAGTTGTACATGTTTCTCAGCTCTGCCTTTTCCTGTTCAAGGAAGAACTGCTTCTAAAATTGATACTAAATTCAATTTGCAAAATTTAGAGGTCCACTGTTGTGGTTTTCTACTGTGTCGACTTAGCTAAGTAAGAATCGTTTCCCAGAATCCATTTCCCTGTATGGCTGTGGGCTAGACTTGGGCCAAACAGAAATTTATGTGAGATTTGGAAGGTGCAAGTGAAGATGCTGCCACAATTTCAAGGCCGTTGCGATTAGAGATAGTGCGGACAGAAATGCCACTGGGTTTCCGTTCGTCCTTGCTCTTTCCTGCTGTGTCTCGAGCTACGAGCCCTGCTGACCAAGGGTCCCGAGCTCACTACCAAGTTCTTGGCAGCAAGCGCACAGCGCGGCAGCTCTGCGGAGGCGACAGTCTCTCGCTGGCTTCACAGCACTGCTCTAGCCCCTCGCCCCTGGCCTTCCGTGTCCCACTCCCACGCTGTGCGTGTGCAGCATCTAGACTTTCCTGCCAGTTCAAACCTCCCCATCCACGCCACTGTTTCAGGAGGGATGACCAGTGATTTTTCTCCTGAACTCTCCCCACTGGACCTATTTCCCCATCTTTGCCCAAGACTGTACAAGGTCTAATTCCTAAAACAACTTCTCTATTCCATAAGAGCCGCAGTGCTTGTTTCCCGTTTGAATTCTGACTGATATATTACAATAACCACATGTGCTCTAAGAGGTTGAGAAGGACCGAGGCCTCTAGCAAAGCATAGAACCACTCTTAACCTGCCTTACTGAGACATTCCCATCTAGTTTTCTTCTGTGCGTCCTTATTTGCTTATGATGCACACATCTGAATGACAAAACCATTAGCTAGAAGGCTGACGTATACCTTGGATTTTCCTCTGTACCAAATTCTGTACCCTCTCTCAGATCTCAGCCTAAGTCACCTTCCAGATACACCGTGAGCTCTGCACAGCTTCCACACAATATGACAGCCTAGACCCGAGTTGTTACGTGTGAGGCGCTGGGATCAACCAACGAATGAAACAGACTCTCTGCTCTGATGGAGTTCAGTCTGGTGAGGGAAACAGGTCTGTAGATAAATAACTGCAGACAAGGTGACAAACACCATCAGAGAGGTGTGTCAGCATGTTATGGGAACCGAAGACTGACTCTGCTTGGGCTGGCGGGCAGTGGGATAAGACATCATAGGATAGGTTGATTCTCAAGGATCAACTGCTGTTCCCCAAGTGAACTTGGAGGTAGAGGAGTGTATTCTGTGTAGATTAAATGCACAGCATGGAAGTCTAAGTGAGCAGGGTACGGCATGACAGGGCCATTCCTGACCACTGCTTCTCTACCTCTGCCTCAATTCAACACAAACCACGGTAGGCCTTCCCTCCCTTCCTTTCCCAGGAAAGAAAGCACTTCTTGCATGTGATGGAGAGAGCTAGAGTAAGTGGGGGGTGGGGTGGTGGTGGTGGTGATGGTGGTGGTGATGGTGGTGATGGTGGTGGTGGTGATGGTGGTGGTGATGGTGGTGGTGGTGGTGGTGATGGTGGTGATGGTGGTGATGGTGATGGTGGTGATGGTGGTGGTGATGGTGGTGGTGGTGGTGATGGTGGTGGTGATGGTGATGATGGTGGTGATGGTGGTGATGATGGTGATGATGGTGGTGGTAGTGATGGTGGTGATGGTGATGGTGGTGACGATGGTGGTGGTGGTGACGATGGTGGTGGTGGTGGTGGTGGTGGTGATGGTGGTGGTGGTGGTGATGGTGATGGTGGTGGTGGTGGTGATGGTGGTGATGATGGTGATGATGGTGGTGATGATGGTGGTGGTAGTGATGGTGGTGATGGTGATGGTGGTGGTGATGGTGATGGTGGTGGTGGTGATGGTGGTGACGATGGTGGTGATGGTGGTGGTGATGGTGGTGATGATGGTGGTGATGGTAGCCTACACATTTTGTGTTTGTTGGGAAATCCAGGGTCACAAGGAGAAATATGGGTCATCTTTTGGGGCCTTTTAACACTGATCCCCTGCTGGGAGAAGTAAAGGTCCTGTGCTGTTCAGCAGCAGCTGGGCTAGGCAGACTGACAACTCTGATGGGGGAAACTGACTATAAAGGACTGGATAACCAGTCCTCAAGGAGTACTTTTACCTCTAAGTTCAAGTTGCAATTTGGCACGTAGGTCTTTTGTACTATTTCAGACATGTTTTGTGCTCATTAAAACAGTGGGCAGTAAACCATCATAACCATGCAAAAGTAGAATGAGTAATATTTTTGAAACAGGAAATGCATATCTTATTGTGCTCAAGTGCCTTGGTGGGATTCCACGGTGGCTACAAAAGACTGTGGATATGGGTGATGGGTATACAATATAACGGTTCATATGCTATAGAGATGTTTACATGAAACCTATGTCCTCTTTTTTTTTTTTTTGTATTTTTCTGAAGTTGGAAATGGGGAGGCAGTCAGACAGACTCCTGCATGCACCAGACCGGGATCCACCCAGCATACCCATCAGGGAGTGATGCTCTGCCCATCTGGGGCGTCACTCTGTTGCAACCAGAGCCATTCTAGCACCTGAGGCAGAGGCCACAGAGCCATCCTCAGTGCCCAGGCCAACTTTGCTCCAATGGAGCCTTGGCTGTGGGAGGGGAAGAGAGAGACAGAGAGGAAGGAGAGGGGGAGGGGTGGAGAAGCAGATGGGCACTTCTCCTGTGTGCCCTGACCAGGAATCGAACTCGGGACTCCTGTACGCCAGGTCGACGCTCTACCACTGAGCCAACCGGCCAGGGCGAAACCTATGTACTCTTATTGATCAGTGTCACTCTGTTGAATTTAATTTTCTAAATAAAAATTTTTTAAAAAGTCCTACAGATATAAATGAACAAAGACAAACAAAACACATAGACACAGACAACAGGATGGTGGTTACCAAGGGGAACGGGTGGGTGGGTGGTACTAAAGGGTAAAGGGGGTCAAACATATGGAGACTCTGGGTAGTAAATACACAATGCAATATACAGATGATGGTATTACAGAATTGTACACTTGAAATCTATATAATTTTATTACCCAATGTCACTCCAATGAATTGAAAAAAGAAGTCTATGGAAGAGAAGGTTTGGCCAAGTTGTCATTTACTGACTCCAATTCAATAATACTTACTGAAGTTGGAGATCCTGCCCTCAAAAGGCTTGACGTCTAGCAGTGAGACTCACTACTGTGAACAAAGGCGACAGGCTGGGGCTTGGTCTGGTGTTCCCTGCGGGCGCGACAACCCTCCCACCTTCCCTGCTCCAGCCCACCCTGGAAAACCCTGCCTCCTTCCCTCCCGCCCCTCCCTCCGGGCAGGGGGTGTGGTCGCAAGGTGGGCATCGCTGGCCTGGCAGCCGCTGAAGCCAGGAACAGCTGCCACGCTGGTACCACTGTAGCAGCACAAAAGGAAACGATACTTTCCTGAATGAAATAAAAGAAACTTTCAAAGTTAGACTCCAAAGGAGAATAGGTAACTGTTTCCCGTGACTCCAGCTGCCATCATTGCAGTGGGGTGAGCTGCTGTTCCGGCTTTAACATCAGCCCTGGCGAGATGGAGGCCGAGGCTGCGTGCTGGGACCCAGGAAGAGCGCTGAGTGGAACGGTTAGCCTGGCCCACGCGACAGTGGGGGATGCAGGCAGAGCGGCAGGAACCGCCGTTTCTCCCCGCAGACAGACCTCCTGCACCGTGGCTGAGATCTCCTCAGCAGCGAGGGCAGTGAACCGGGGAGTAAGCACAGAGGACGCCCGACAGAGATCGTCTGGCGGGTTAAAAATATTTTCCTCATTATTGGTGTGTATTAGCTGCTTGGGTTTCTCTTTTGTGACTTCTATTCTCTGTCCCGGAGAAGCCTTTCTTGTTTGTTTGTTTGTTTAGCTCCCAAACTCGAAGCACCCTTCCAGACAACCCTCAGGGCCCAGCCTCAGAGAGGGGTGTGCATATAAAGATGCAACGTCCCTTCAATTTAGCCAAGATCTACTTTCAGGTCCATTAAACATTTTTTTTCTTTCCGACACCCTCTCTCTCCCGAATGGCTGGCTCCAGGAAGGCCCCACCTCCCCGGAAGGCTCCCTGCTCTTACAGAGGAGTGGCTGCCTTCCCGGGCCTCCGACGGAGAACTGGGAAATGAGAAGATTCTAGCTGAAATGAACACAAGTCATAAACATGCAGGGACGAACAGGTGGCTGCCGAGGCATCTGACCTAGACGTTGAAGCCCACATCTTTTCTTACTTCCTGGATGTCTGAGCAGATGATTACCCTCTGTGAGTCAGACTCTTCATCTATAAAATGAGAATAACAACAGTACCTATAACTCACAAGGCTCCTACAGGGAGCAAAGGCACCGGCAAATGTGAAGCGCTTATACCATAGGAACCGGCCCCGTGCGCAGTGAACGCGGGCTGTATCTGAACGTGGCACTGGGGGTCATCTCCTTCTCCAGTCCAAGAGCCCATGAGGTCACACAGGGGGAGCTGCGGCCTGGGACAGGGGAGGAGGTGAAGCTGGGAGTGTGGTGTGCAATAACGTCACCTCTTTCTGATACATAATTCAAAGTAAGGTCAAAGCTATACCTCTGCCTGCCTTCCCTGTTCCCTCAACGAAGAATGGCTCCAGGGGCTCCCAGTGTGGTTCTCTGCCCCACACTCCACCAGCTCTCTGTGCCCTCACGGGATACTGAGGGCAAAGCACAGGGGACAAGATACTACAGGAGTATATGTTATACTCAGAACAACTAACGGTATGAACAGTGTTACTTCCTGGCTTATGAAGCAATCCATTACATTGATTTACTTTTTCTTTTTCCCTTTTAATCTCTACAATTTTTAAGTGAATTTGATATTTAGGGGACAGCTCTACAGCCACAGGCTGGCTGATGTCCCTTACTCCAGGTCTGTCCTGCAAGCCAGCCCGGGCCCCTGGACACGAACGTGCACAGTACTGAAGCCCTGGGGACCGGGGAGAAATCTATTTCCCGCTCAAAATGACAAGGAGTGAACAATGCAGTGTTGACTGAGAGGACTGTGGGAAATGTCAATTAGCACAGCCAGTCCAGAGGCCACTTAGTAATATTTATTAAAAAGATAAAAATGTGTAAGTCCACTTTTGGGAATATATCCTAATTGTAAACATTCAATACCATACCCACCTATCTGCCGGCACCTGCACGCACAGGCGCTGTCTTCTGTAAAAGCGAGCGCCCGCCAGCTCCCAGCTCTGCCTGTGCGCTTAGGGACAAAGCACCACCATCTTCCCCCACTCTCTTCTATGCTCTCTCTCTCTTTTGCTATTAGTTCATCTTATTGGAATACATATCATGCTATTATCTCCATTAAAAAAAATACAAAACCTTCTCTTGGCCCTATTTCCACACTAGTTATTATTCTCCCTTGTAACAAAACTCCTCCAAAACTTGTCTGTCTGCATCCTTTCCCCTCTGATCCTCTCCCACACCCACTGCACTGGAAGTGTCTTCTCAAGGCTCCCAGTGACCTTGTTGCTAACTGTAACGGGCGACTCCGAGTCCTTACCTCACTTGACCACTGGCAGCTGTTGACATGGTTGACTAGTTGACTACATCTTCCTCGTCTTACAAGACATGCAATGCACTCTTCTGATTTTCTCTTATTCCGGGGTCACTCCTCACTCTCCTTAGCTGGCTTCTCTTCTCCCTCTCTTCCTAACCCTGGCGCGCCTCCAGGATCACACCCAGGTCTCCTACATGTACATTACCCCCAGCCTGGGCACTGGCGATCTTATCTAGCTTCCCAGCTTTGAATGCCAGCCAAGAGGCAATGACGCGCAAGCTTGTTTCTCTAGGCCAGACCTCCTTCCAAACCTCACACCAACTATCTGGCTCCGTAGTCATCCTCTCCACCTGGATGTCTAACCAACATCTCAAGCTCAACATGACCAAAGGAACTTTTGATACCCTCACAACCCCCCAGCCTTCTCCACCTCAGTGGATGGTAACCTCATCTTTCCAGGTGTGTGCCAACATTCCTCGGCTACATTGCTTCGCTCACACCATATATCCAAGCCACCAAAAATTCTGATTCGCTTTACCTTCAAAATAGACCCAGAATCCAAGCACTTCCCACCAATCCCACTGCCAGCAGCTTGGTCAAAGCCAGTATCAAACCATGTCATTCCTCTGCTCCAAACATCCTGAAGTCCCTCTGTCTCAGTGGAATCGGCACCGGAGCCCCGAAGATGGTTACAGGGCATGACGTCAGTGACCCTGCTCTGGTCACCTCTGTCCCTTTGGCTTCCTCTGCTCCCGCTACTGATCTCGCTGTTCTTCAGATGTTCCAGACGCACTTCTGACCCGGGACCCAGAACGTGGCGTTCCTCAGCCTGGAACACTCTTCCTCAGGGCAGCCCTCGTGAGGAACCACCTCCCTCACTGTGAGCCTTTGATCAAGTGTCACCTGCCCAACAAGGCCCACCCCGGTCACTTCCTACAGCGACATGCTCGCCATCTCTGCTGCTTCTAATGCTCCTTGTCCTTCCTTCCTTCCTTCCTTCCTTCCTTCCTTCCTTCCTTCCTTCCTTCCTTTTCCTTCCTTCCTTCCTTCCTTCCTTCCTTCCTTCCTTCCTTCCTTCCTTCCTTCCTTCCTTCCTTCCTTCCTTCCTTCCTTCCTTCCCTCCCTCCCTCCCTTCCTCCTCCTCCTCCTCCTCCTCCTTCTTCTTCCTTCTTCTTCTTCTTCCTTCTTCTTCTTCCTCCTCCTCCTCCTCCTCCTCTTTCTTCTTCCTTCTCCTTCTTCTTCTCCTCCTCCTCCTTCTTCTTCTTCTTCTTCTTCTTCTTCTTCTTCTTCTTCTTCTTCTTCTTCTTCTTCTTCTTCTTCTTCCTCTCTCTCTCCATCCTTCCTTTTTATAGCATTTATTACCTTCTAACATACTAAATAATTTTTTTCAGTTTTGCTCAGTGATGTATCCAGAGAACAGAGCAGTGCCTGCTGCTCTCAGTATATATTTGTTGAATGACTGCAGCTAAAAAAGCTAAATGTACAAAGTTGCTTACTGAAACGTGGTGAATGAGAGTGAAAAATGATGCTTATCAAAGATTACGTTTATCAAAAAGTGAATCTTACAGTATGACCATGAAATGAAGTACTCTGGAGCTACTTAAAAAGATACGGTAGAGCCTGACCAGGCGGTGGCGCAATGGATAGAGCATTGGACTGGGATGCGGAGGACCCAGGTTCGAGACTCCGAGGTCGCCAGCTTGGGCGCAGGCTCATCTGGTTTGGGCAGAGCTCACCAGCTTGGACCCAAGGTCGCTGGCTTGAGCAGGTGGTTACTCGGTCTGCTGTGGCCCCACGGTCAAGGCACATGTGAGAAAGCAATCAATGAACAACTAAGGTGTCACAACAAAAAACTGATGATTGATGCTTCTCATCTCTCTTCATTCCTATCTGTCCCTATCTATCCCTCTCTCTGACTCTCTCTCTGTCTCTGTTAAAAAAAAAAAAAAAAGATACGGTAGATTCACATATATTAACAGGGAGAAAAACAGCAAAGCACAGATTAGCAAGTATATTATGAAACCACTTTTGGAAAAAAATGGATGTATATGTGCATATAAAAAAGCATGGAAGAGCACATACGAAACTGTTAGTAATGGTGATCTTTGAGTGGTGAGATAACAAAGTTTTTTCACTATTTTCTATAGCGATTTTGAAATCCCTGCAGTTTACTAATAGATCATGCTAGTGTTTCCTATTGACATGATTTTGTAAAAATTATTGTCTGTTTGAAATGGCCTCTCAAACTTCTGGAGCACATTCTTATTCTTTAAAGAAATACTGCCTTCTCTGACCGCGCAGTGGAGTTACAGACCTCTCTTCTGGGCGCCCACAGCACGCTGCGTGCTTTGGTGGCATGCAGTGAACACAACACATCAGAATCCTTCATCTGCTTCTCTGAACCCCCCACTGGGGGTTTCCTTAAGTTTCTTAAGAAAAGGATCAGTAAGATTCTTTTTCTGTGTCCTATTTCTCTTTCTAGGCCTTGTGACTCTCACAGTAGCAGCAAATACATAGTAAGTGCTCAATAAATGGTAGCTGCATGGGAGAAAGAATCTACTGAATTCTAAGAGGTTGCCTTTACTTATTAACTTTGCATTTTTGCCGGCCTCTAGAATGGGCCAAGTCCAACAAATGTGGGGGCAAAGGGGACTCTCTGAGACCAGCAGCTTCCGGGAGTCACTGTGGAACGTCTTCCTAAAGGCCTCGCTTTATAAAGACACCTGGTCCTCGTGTTGTGATCCTCAAGGTGTTGATCATTTCACTGTCTCACAAGACTTTTGAGTTTTACTGTACTACTTTGTCATTCTATGTCCCCAACCAAGGCTTTGATGAGCTCTGAGGCCATATCTATGGTTCCTGACAATGTTTCCCAGAACTATTATTTCCTGGTGACATCTGAGCAAGTCTCTGGTTATTTCAAGACCAATGCGTCCTGCGGCTTTCTCACTGTGATCATGTGAACGTAAGGATACAATCATAAACCTTCATTCTTACACTTCTACTAGTACATTCCCATAATTTTCAAGCTATTTTATTAAAAAAAAATTTTTTTTAAAGTAACCCCTTTTATAAACAATGCAACTATAGACAGTCTCTGTGGCACTGTCATGGATCTCAAGGGTTCTGCAAAACCCAGTTTGAAAAGCACTGGTCTGTTATCTAGGTCACAGTAAATATATAACAGTAGCCTGTACTTTTCATATTCAGTTATGTGAACTATTAAGTCATAAATTAAATGCACCCGCAGCACAGACTGCTCAAAAGAACCCTGATGTAAATTCTTGGCCATCATGAATAATCAGAGCTTGTTCTATGCATTTTTCAAGTTCAGATTTTTACACACCGGACTTTCTTAAATCAGGTACCTAAGGAAGGGATATAAGCAGTTCCATCCAGGCCAACCTTATGAAAACAATCACATTTCTCCCTCCGTGCTCTCTTCAGCCAACAGATGTCACTAAAGGTACCGGTGCCCAGAGGTGAAGGCGAGAAAAGATGAGACAAATGGAAATTGAGCATAAGCATCATCTAGTTCTTAAAACTGAGAAGTAGGCTTCCAAAGTAATAACATTTATTACACTGCATGCAACATTTTAACCAAAAATTTAAGAAAGAAATTTCTTTTATTGAGTTGCTCAGGCTGAACAGAACATAGCACTAAGTTTTGAAATACACGTTCTTGGAGCAATTTAAAACTCATTAGAAATAATAGGCTTGGGCTAGTAGAAAATGTGGTAAAATTTAATCCTCATCCAAATGTTACCTGGGCTGTACAAGCAGGAAATTGTCTTGTGCTACGGCGGCTAACCTCATTGCTGACCCTGCGCAGTAACAGTGAGAGCTGCTCAGGGCTCCAGCAAAATTAAAAACTTACATCAAAGTATATCATGACAGAATGTAGATAAATAAAACAGCATATCAAAAGTATTATTATTTTCTGCCAGTCTCATTGAGCAGGGGGTGGAGGTATTCCACAAACTGTACGGCAGTCAGGTGCACCTGGAAACGAGTCCTCGCCCCGCTGCCCAGGAGAGGGGAGCCAAGGCAAAGCCCAGTGAGGGTGGAGACAGAAGGGACCACGGAATGTCCTGGCCTGTTTCCTTCACGGGCTTCCCCTTGCTTCCCCTTGGTTTACCAAAGAAATACATCACGCTGGCTCTTCTGTGTCCTCCCGTCACTCGTCCCCTTCACTTTCCAGACTCCTGGGTGACAGCCACATGACCTCCCTCCAATGAGCGTACCAGACTCCCCAGAGGTAGAGCGTGGATAATACGACATCACAGCAGGTAAAGATGGGCAAACTCAGCCTAGCTCACGGGGGCCCTCACGGGGGCCAGTGAAGGCTGAGAGACAGTTTCTATTATTCTACGCAAAGTACATGTATCAGTCACTGGTAGCAAAGCTGAGGGACATTTTTCCATTGAGCCTTTGATTTCACTTAGGTTGTGGGATAGAAATCACCACACTGTAAAAAACAGTGCTTCATTATAAATACCCAAGCACAACCTTCCTTTGGCAACTCCCACATGGCAAGAAGAAATATGGAAGACTACTGAAGTCACACAGACGGTGAATGAGATTCCAATTCAGCCACGTGCTCGCTATGCAACATCTGGCGAATCTCTTCCCTTCTGTGAGTTTCACTTTCCTCCTACCAATAATCACAGCAGCCAACTGGTTGAAGGTCTTCTCATGTATAATCTAATTGAATCTTCACAACTACCTAAGAGATAGATATTATTTTCTCTGTTCCACAAGAAATTGAGGCAAAAGTGACTAAGCTACCTACTTAATTAACCAAGTCCCAGTGACTGGTGAGTGGCAGTAATACCCACCGTGAAGAGTCAATGGGCTAATGTATGGTGAACGTCCTAGTGTGGGAGCAGGCAGGCAGGTTATAACTGACTGGAAAATGGAAGTTACCATTATTATTAGTCCAACGTGAGGAGCAGAGCCTGAGCCTAATCTCCTAGTCTTTCTTCGGGCTAAGAAAACACCTTCCTGACTTTTCAAGGACGCTTTGAGGGTTTTATCCCTTTTTCATTTCACGTCCTTCCTCTTCTTCCTTCCCTTCATCTGCTTCTCTCTACCTCCTCCTGCTCTTCTTCCACAGCAGTCCTTACGTAGTTACCTTTCTCCCTTCTGCTGTAATGCCTCTGCTGGGTCAGACCCGCCGGGGAGGCCTGGAGAGCTGCTGGAGCCCCCGGATCGGCGCTGTTCTGAGACGCCTTTCATGCCATTTGCTGGACACAGCTTCTGCTCTAGACAGTCAGGGATCCCGTCAGAGGAGGAAGCTACTGCTCTCAGCCCCACTGCAATACTGAACGAGTCTCGTTGGGAAAATGACACTCGGTGATAGAAACAGGACGCAGAGAGCGGGAAACGAAGAGTTACAATTCGGACTGGTCGTAGGAGTCTAACACTCATGTAGTTAAAGTTCTACGGACTACTAAGAAATTCTTATACAGGCATTGTTTCATAACAAAAAATATTTCCTTCAGAAAAGTGAGAAAATAGAAACTCAGCCTTGTGACAGGCAGAAGGAAGCTGGGCAGTGTGGTCCAAGTAGAAGGCACCCCGGAGTAGAAATGTGACATGGTCAGTGAACCGCTGGCCCGAGGAAAATGTCCCACGAGTGCAAGAGAACAGCTGAGGGTCAGGAGACACGGCCCTGAGCACCCGTTCTCCGTCACAGCCTGTGCCAGCCCTTTACCCAGGGCAGCTCCACCCACCACCTCTCATCCTAACTAGACGGGGTCAGTAGGTACTATCCATTACAGTCAGCCTCTGTATTCTATCCGCAGATTCAATCCACTGTGGGTCTAAAGGAACCAGAAATAATCCTGGAAAGTTTCAAAAAGCAAAGCTTGAATTTGCCATTCACGGAGTGCTATGTTGAATCTGTGCGATTAAAGTGACGTGTGGGCAGAGCCTGCTGCAGCCTTGTATGCAAATCCTATGGCACCTTATATGAGGGGCGTAAGAGTCGGTGGATTTTGGTATGCGGGCATGGGAGGTCATAGAACCAGTCTCTTGCAGGTATGGAGGGACATTCGGATTCCGAATTTTATAGTATCTGAGAAAACCAGGTACAAAAAGTTATATAGTGTCTTAGCTGAAGGTCACAGAGTTAGTAAGGGTTGGTACTGAGATCTTTTAACCCCCAGCAGTATGCTTTTTCTAAGGTACCATACTTGCGGAAAATGGTCCAGACGTCCATCTCTGTACAATAAGACAGAAATTAGACATACACGGGAAGTGTGGCGAATGGCGCTGAGAATATTTAAAAAGAGGTCGATTGTAACCTTTAGGAGGCAAAGCATTTCTACTTTATATGATTCCAATGTGTCCTCTTTCAAGAGACACAAAAGCTGTGGCAATGAGTTGCTGGTAGAGATGAAAATAAGAGAACGCAAGTTGACTGTCTTTAATGAGGTGATTTTCCATAATTTCCATACACTTACAATCTCCAACTCTAAAAGTCAACTGCAAAATTAAAACTAAGCATTTTAAACAAAGGCCTTCCATACATATAGATCTGAGCTGAAGAATATTCTGAATTAATTTAAAACAACTGTTTTCCTGCCTTAAAATATGGGCTTCTACTTTTAAAACATACTATGTTCTTTTTTTGTGTGTGTGACAGAGAGAGGGAGAGAGACAGAGAGACAGAGACAGACAGGAAGGGAAAGAGACAAGAAGCATCAATTCTTCGTTGCAGCTCCTTAGTTGTTCATTGCTTCCTCATATGTGCCTTGACTGAGAGACTCCAGTTGAGCCAGTGACCCCTTGCTCAAGCCAGAGACCTTGGGCTCAAGCCAGTGACCTTGGGCTTCAAGCCAGCGACCTTTGGGCTCGAGCCAGTGACCATGGGGTCGTGTCTATGATCCCATGCTCAAGCCAGCAACCCTGTGCTCAAGCTGGTGAGCCTGTGCTCAAGTGGGTGACCTCAGGTTTTGAATCTGGGTCCTCCTTGTTCCAGTCCAATATTCTATCCACTGTGCCACCGCCTGGTCAGGCAAGACTACTATGCTTTTTTTTTTTTTCCAGTTATCTTTTTATTTATTTATTTATTTATTTATTTATTTTATTTATTTTTAGAGAGGAGACAGAGAGAGACAGAGAGGAGAGAGAGACGGGGGGAGGAGCTGGAAGCATCAACTCCCATATGTGCCTTGACCAGGCAAGCCCAGGGTTTTGAACCGGCAACATCAGCATTTCCAGGTCGACGCTTTATCCACTGCGCCATCACAGGTCAGGCCAAGACTACTATGCTTTTAACGGTTCTCTCTCTCTTTCCCACACACGTACATACATGCAAAAAAAGCTTTGCAGAACTCTGTAAAATCTGTTTCTACACACTGAAAAGATGTATGAGAATCACAGGCAATTTCTGAGACCAAATATACTGAGTTGGCTGCTGATTTGGGAGAGGAAGAAAGGACAGGCAAAAAGGAAGAGGACAGAGGAGAGAGGACTCAGGAGCGTCTCTCAGGGACGGGCGCAGCAGAGCCGGCCTGCCCAGGGTCCAGCTGGCGGTGGCAAACCACAGTGCGGAGGACTCCTATCCATCTTATCCCCATTCTCTGGCGACAGAAAGATCTCTGAGTTGAGAATTTCATTGCTGAAGTTGTCACAATTGGTAAGTATTAGGGTTTATGGTAGTCCTAAGGCCCAATTCTAGCTACTAACCAAATTTTTTGACTAGAATTGACTAGGACGGTCTTCACTATTGAACTCTGATTTCAGGAACAAAATACCCACAAAGTCCCTATAATACAGTATTTACTGTTCTCTACCTGGATATTTTCCCAAAATTCAGTGCTGCTGACATATTGGTCTAAGCATTCCTTCACCCAAGATAGCAAATTCCCTGATAGAACTTTTAGCAATTCTGAATATGCTATAACTTTTCAATATTCTACCTAGTGTATTCCCTTTGCCTACTGACACTGCAATTTCATCCAAAAAGAAATTCATCCAGTTGATCAGGAATGATTTGTAGTCAAAGGCATGCTGCTAACTCCTCCTGATGCCAATGTGATAGCTACCAGGGTTTCTACGCCTGTTACCCACCTCACAAATGCATGCAGAGATGAAGTTCAGAATAACCAAATAACTAACAGCTCTCTTTCCTCCAAAGAGATAAAGTTATATTGCAGAGACAAATATGGAGAAAGATACTCACCATAAGTGCAAATCATTTTACTAGCTTCTCTGAAGAGGAGAATGCCATTAGGAGACGATACATCAAAATTCAAACGCTGGGATCTAAGAAATATAGCAAAAAAATTTAGACTATCTGTTCAGATAAAGAAACCAAATCTCGGTTTAAAATGCCTCGCCTGTCCATTTATTAGAAAAGCGGCAGTACAATTATCCCCTTTTTCAAAGTGCCATTCCATTGATACATGTTAATTTTCTCAGCACAAAGATACAAGGACAATTAAGAAAAGTTATTTTCACTTATTTGCTAATTCAAAGAATTCACTTTTTATCTGTCAAGACAATATCCTGACATCCTATAGCACAAAACCTCTTACTCTTCTTTTGTGCGAAGTGGCTGATAGATACTAATAAAAAACCCCAGGTGTGTACGTGTAAGATTACACAGATCCTTGGACAGAGATTTCATTTGAGATCTCCTGTTGTGCCCAATACACATGTACAAACAAATTCTAAAGTGACAGGAAACCTCGGTACCTTGAACACTGCACATAAGCATAATGATGAATCTGATACTTCAAGCACATTTCAAACACATTAAATGACATACAGACCATAGCTTCCATGTCACACAGACCAAGTAAAGAAAAACAGATCTCCGAAGTCCTATATGAGGACAAGTCCCCTTCCCTGGGCCCCAGCAGGCGTGAGAACAGCAGGAGCAGAGGAAAGGACGTGCCACCCTGATGTGACATTTGCTTTTTTAAATTTTTTAAATTTTTTTTATTTTTCTGAAGTTGGAAACAGGGAGGCAGTCAGACTCCCGCATGCGCCCAACCAGGATCCACCCGGCATGCCCACCAGGGGGTGATGCTCTGCCCATCTGGGGTGTTGCTCTGTTACAACCAGAGCCATTCCAGCGCCTGAGGCAGAGGCCATAGAGCCATCCTCAGCACCTGGGCCAACTTTGCTCCAATGGAGCCTTGGCTGCGGGAGGGGAAGAGAGAAACAGAGAGGAAGGAGAGGGGGAGGGGTGGAGAAGCAGATGGGCGCTTCTCCTGTGTGCCCTGGCCGGGAATCAAACCCGAGACTCCTGCACGCCAGGCCGACGCTCTACTACTGAGCCAACTGGCCAGGGCCTGATCTTTACTTTTTTAACATTACTCTGGCTTTAGTTGGCTCTTACAAGCCTTGCCACTGTGCTTTCAAGAAGTGATATCCTTCTAAAAGAATTAGCAAAAAGTCTGAAACTAGATCAGAGAAAATATCAAAAAAGCAAAAGACATTTGCTAAAGTACTGTTAGCCAGGGACAGAATAAATGGTTGCTTTTCCATGCTTATTCAAAATGCTTTAGAATTAAGTTCAATGACAACATATTAGAAATGTTACTGTGAACATCTGATTGTTGGTATGTAATTCCTGAATAAAAAACAAAACACAGATGTAATTCACATTAGATTCTACAGAAACACAGACAAGATAACCTATTTTCTAAGATGACAGATTTTCACTAGGTAGCTGTTAGGACGACTGTGCTAAATATAAACTATCTGCCTATGGCTGATAGAAAATACTTCACAATATACAATGCAATGCTTTTACCTTTAGAATGAAATGTTCTAGCAGTAACAGATAACATTAATGGTCTGGTTAAAAAAATTATAATGGGATAAAAATCCAAATTTCTGATATAAAATACAGAGCTATTTTTCCTTTAGTATTTAAGTCACCCATTATAAATTTTAAAAAAAAAAAAAAAAAAAAAAAAAGGCTAACAGCTTTCAAAAATATAATACTTACATTTATTTATTTGCCAGGTCTTTTTCCGCCTCTTGTTTAAAATTTTTTTAATTATTGCTATGAAAAACTTTGCAGCAGAGATAAAATTAGAGCTGAAGTCCACACTCCTGCCTGAATATGTCCCTTCTAACTGGCAGTTTAGAGAGGAACTGATGAAACAGAATGGCTAAGTGACAGGAAATCTGGTGCTAAACCATACTCACAATGACATGTTTTCAAGATGTAAACCAATTAGCTTACTGCAGTTTTTCTCTTTTGGCTACATCGTTGTTAATATTTATATGCAGAGTTATTGAATCTCTGCTGGTCTATGCAAATTATAAGGTCAAGTAGGCAATTTCTGGAAGTGTTGGCAGTTACTATGTAAATGAAAATTCTGAGGGTATAAATCATCCCCATATGTGCACCTTGGCACAGAGGAAGAAGGATAACTTAGAAGTCAAAGTGAGAACAATTCCGAGGGCTCCTGGGACTAGCTGTGTCCTGAACCGCTCTGGGACTATATTCCTTATCTATAAAACCGCAATTCAGAGACCTCTAAACTTCTTCCCTACTTTAAAATTCTACACAATTGCAGGTAAGCAGCGAAACAGTTAAAAGCCGCTGCCCTTCCTCCATTTTGGGTCTTTGACTATTTTAAATAAGGGTGGCTATAGGCTTCCATTTGTTTTCAAGTTCCCATATACACTATTGTATACTATATACTTTCTCCCCAGAGGACTCGGCCTTGTGTCTCTTGTTCTACTGCTGTCACTGATCACCTTGTTTCGGTCTGGGTGTTCTTGCTAAGCCCCGATTTTATACACAGAAGGCAGTGAGGTCTGATTTGCTTCTCACACCTCTCACACCCCTCACACCCCTCACACCTCTCACCTGTTCTGCATCAGCTCTGCCATGAGCTTTAAGATGGGCGTGGTGCATGCCGGCTCCCCGTACCACTGCTCGACGGCCCGCTGGAGGATGGGAAGGTACGTTGGGTACCTCAGAAAGACTGTTAAGGAATTGAAGGGTCCAAAGAAAGTCTGTTCCTGAAGGTGAGTGCCACCTGAGAGGAAAACAAGGGATCCACCTGCTCTGTTTGGTGTGCAGCGGCAGTCTTACAAACTGCTCTCCGCGACCTGCAGAGCTAGACTTTTTTGGAGACTGCAAATGATTGGCCCTTATTTTCAGCGTCTCCCATACATGACATTGCTTTATTGTCGGCATGCTCTATAAACAGAATGTGCATTTTTGAAGTATCATATAAGTAAGACATTTAAAGAATTATGCTTAATGTTATAGAAAAGGAAAAATGAATTTAGTTAACGAGGATAAAAACATTTTGATTGTTATTATCATAGTTTCTTGGGTATCAAACTACTTAAGGAATAATGTTGTTCATCCTGAAATTTTATAAATATAATACATAAAAATAGAGGGAAGTAATAATAAACTGCATGTATCCATTTCCCAGCTTAGAAATTATCTACATTCTTTCTTTTTTTTAAGTTGCTGACTTGCTCTGCTTGGACCCACTGTAACTCCAGGGACCACTGGGGATTTTAGCCTGAAGAAAACCTTTGGGTAACTTCTAATCTGCTCAGCGTTGCTAAAAGGTAGTCCCCTGTACATACACCCAAGAAGAAATTCTCAAACGTTCTCATCAATACCAAGGAGTATACGTCTCTGATAAGTTACTGGCTAAACCATCAGAATGTGGAACACTGACTCCGCTCCACTGGCCCTTTACTTCACAGCTGGCCTCCTCCTGGGCCAATGGACACAGACATATAAAAGTAAGGCCTAAACTCATCCTATGCCACCCCCTTCATTTCCTCTTTCCTTCTCTTAATCCCGAAGTCTCCCTCTTTCTGATGTTTTCCAACGTCCCTGTGTTTTTAGTGCAGATGAAAAGTGCTGGACTGAACCACTGAACGGTGTCCCTCTTCCATGTGGCATGGGCAGCGATCTCCCTGGAGAAAAAGGTCCCAGTTTTCTTACCTGCTCTTGGGATAAATTTCAAATTCCTTCGCGAGGCATCCAAGGTCCCTTAAGACGTGACCTCTGCCTGCCTCCAGTGTCAGTTCTCAGTTCTCCTGCCCCATCTCTGCTCTGGCCATCCTCGTTCCCTGAGGAGATGGGACCGCAGCCAGCTGTCCCGTCTCCACCCCTCCACAGGCTGCCGCTTCTGCGTCACCATCCCTGTCTCTACTGCCGCTCAAGCGCCACTCCCACTAGGACAACGAAAGGCATCAGCCTCTTCTTCATCTATGCTCAGAGCACTGACCACATCTCTCTAGTGACAAACTGCGTTAGGATTGGCTGCTTACGTTACCTGTTTGCCCCACTAGATGGTGAGTTTCCAAAGGGCAGGGACCCGAGCTTCCCTACCATGTCCCTGCTACTTGTCCCTCGATTTCAGTGTAGATGTCAATTACCCCAAGCAGCCTCCACGCCCCGCCCCCGCCTTCTGCGCATGGCGTGGTACCCCGCGCTGGGGCCACCGCAGTGCTTCCCCTCTCCTGTCACGTTATACACTTCCTGAGGGCAGCCTCGGAGTAGTAGGGGTGCTCCGAGCAGCAACATTCCGAGGCGAGCCAAGAAGCAAGGGGGAGACGTGATTCCGCTGAGAGACCTCCCGAGCACAGACTCATTCCTCATTACTAAGAAAGCAGCTGAAAGGCTCAGCAGGAAGCTGAGAGACCCAAACCTCCGACTCTGAGGAGATCATAAGCACACACGAGCCCCTCTGCCAGGCACACTGACAGCCTGAGGACCATCATGTGTTTCAGAGCGCACCGCACTCACTAAGGGACAAGGCCGGGGCGACGAGGGGATGCTCCCTGCCCTGTGTGCAATGACAGCGGTGCCAGCTCCAATATGCTGCTGACAGAGGTGGCTGCCACCGAGCAGATGAGTGATACTGGAAAGCAGAGTACAGGTCTACCAAGCAGAGAGGTTAAAAGGGCTTCAGAGTGGGAACGCCAGACTCTGATTACAGGGGGAGAAGCACAGCCCACTCTTCCCTTTCCAGGGGCCGGGCCGCGTGAGGATAGGTACACACGGACAGGAGCTTGGTGGGGCCCTCGGGTAGAAGAGGCGCAGCTCTAACCGCTTTCACCTAGATCTTCTCAATGAGGCGCTAAGGTCTCCACCAGATAAATGAAAACCCAAAAGCATTAAGGACATGACATTTCCTTATAAGATGCCAGATATAAAAAAATGAAAAGTATGAGATTTGCTTCTTGACATCCATCCATCCATCCATCCACCCACCCACCCACCCGCCCATCCAGTAGTTATGAGTACTATGTGCTAATAAGGACCCCCACCCCACACAAAAAAGGAAACGAATAAAAACGTAATCCTTTCTCTTTGGGATTTCACCATAGAAAATACACTGTAACATACTAGAACACAACAAAAATGTCTTTGTTAAAACTGTTCGGAGGTAAGGTGTGAGAATGAGGTTCTGGAACAGAAGCAGCCTGCCAGTGCAGAGTGTATCTGAAAGGCACTGCGTGAGCGTGAGGCACATGAAGGTGGACGCGGCCGGAAGCCGTTCCTCCCCCTCCAGCCAGGCAACCCCGCCAAGCCCTCTTCCACACCCCGCCCAACCCCCCCGCCTTGGGCAGCATGCTCTTCTTGCCAAAAACACCCACCTCTTCTTATATGTTTACACGGTCCTTTACATGCATTTTTGTCAGAATACATTGATTGTTTATTCATTATTTGTTACAGCCACTAGATTGTGAGCCTCTACAGAGAATCTGTTGTATTTATACCGGTAAAAAGCAATCCTGTATTCATTGCTCAGGCCTGGCCCAGGGCACGCAAACTCCGCTTGCTGAGCAGTGACCCTTCCCTTCAGATTTACCTTTCTTCTCTATTTCGGTCTGTCCAACATGCGAATCATTATTTTGTTCTTGAAATGTAATTCCTATTTTGTTAGTCAATCAAAACAATCGATTGTTTTATACTATCTATAGGATAAGGGTCCACATTCCTTAGCCTGAAAGTCAAGGGTCCCAGACCACCTGTGTTTCTAGCCATGTGGTGAGTGGTGCCTGTGACACTGTCCCCTTCCTAAACCTGCACTCCGACCCACTGGGAAGATCTTCTCTGCAGTTCCAGCAGTCCAACCCGGCTTACACGATAAGACCCAAGGAAACCATTCCACCTTTACAGAGCCTTCCTGGTTCCCCAGCTGAAGGTGATCAACCCATTTATATCTTTAGGGCACTTACCACCTTTTACATTTTATTAGTCATTTACGTAGGTGTCTAGCCAGCTCTCTTAAACTAGAAACTCATTTTGCAGAATTTGATCCAAAGTAATCTCTATCCCTCTCAAAAGCCAACACAGTCCTTAGCAAAATCTTCTGAATAAGCTAATAAATGGGACTCCTTCGTCTCATTCCTATTAGGGACCAGACCTAAATCACAGTGGTAGAGCACTTACTCTGTGCCACACACTGTTCCAGGCCCTTCAGAGATGTCCGTTCCCTCACTGTACAACACACCTGTGAGACAGGTATCACAGCCCTGTTCTGTAGACCAGAGCACTGTGATTCTGAGACACTGACTTATCCAAGATCTCACAAGTTGTTAAGTTGTGAAACCAGAGGGAACCCAAGACTGTCCTGTTCCTGAGGTTGTGCTCATCTGCACAGGTCATTGTCTTGCCTCGTCTCTGTATGTTTTCATGCACGTTAATAAACGAAACTGACTGACTGAAAGACAGTGGACTCAAAGGTCAGACTATGACAATTAAAAGACTACGAGGAGTCCTGGCCGGTTGGTTCAGCGGTAGAGCGTTGGCCTGGTATGTGGATGTCCCAGGTTTGATTCCCGGCCAGGGCACACAGGAGAAGCACCCATCTGCTCCACCCCTCCCTCTCGCTTCCCTTTCTTTCTCTTCTCCTCCCCTCCTGAAGCCATGGGCTCGATTAGAGTTGGCTCCAGGCGCTGAGGATGGCTCCATGGCCTCTGCCTCAGGCACTAAAAAATGACTCTGGTACAATGGAGCAAGGGCCCCAGATGGACAGAGCATCGCCCCCTAGTGGGCATGCCGGATGGATCCCAGTTGGGATGCATGTGGGAGTCTCTCTTTGCCTCCCTTCCTCTCACTAAAAAAAAAAAAAAAAAAGACGATGAGCAGGGAGATAGCGTCATACACATTCCTGTATTTTTTTCAACTTCCCTCTCGAGTTTTGATACTTCGGTCTCAATATGACTTGGGAAAAATTTAAGCAAGGTGACTTCATACACTGCAAGGCAAGGTGTTTCTACACGGCTGCCTTCTCACTACGGAAGTGAAGAGGTGTATCAGTGATCCTTCTTCAGTTCTCTAGCAGTGGGGTGACTTATCAGCATAGTGGCTGTGCTGTTCCAGGCAATTTAGTTTTGGATGGACAGAGTGGTGAGCCATGTAGCTCGGGCAGCTGTGAATGCAGTCTGTATCTATAGAAATGTTTCTGAGTGAAATAGCTAACCAGGAAAATAGCATTTTATCAAATAATCACCATAAATAAAATGCATTTTGACTGTTAGATGACATGTGCTCTTTACACGATGTTCTTTCTGCATGCTAAGGACCGTATAACAAATTAAAGAACACACGTTTATGTGGATAAAAGGCAAATAAACTTTCCCCAGCAGTAATGTGGGAATCACCACTGACGGTTTGACATATCAATATTTCAGGAAGAATAAATGACTTTCATATCCATGTTTTTTTTAATCATATACTTATTCATTTTTACATTACTAGAATACTTTGGAAAGAATCTGTACTTTATCACCTGGAACTGCTTAAAGTATTTCAAAATATTTTAATAAAGCTTTTCGAATGATCAAATAAGGTAACTTTTAAACAAATTTTACTATTATTATAAATATTTGCTGTTCATCCTGGCCCAGAGGAAAACTATAAATCTTGTCTCAACTGAATGAACACCATTTATCATATTCATTTTGTTGTCAATACAATTATGAAAAGCCTTTGGCCTTTTCCCAAGGAGGCCGATTTGCCACTGAAACTCGATTATTATAAGCAAAGTCTGCACCAAGCACCCGTCCGGCAATCTAATGCAGCCTCCCATGTAGCTGACACAGCGCCCTCCGCCCCTGACCCTGAAAACGTCAACGTCGAGGGTCAAACGCAGGAGACAATGGTTTCTGGTTCAGAATAAAACAGGAAGTCCCAAGCCTTTCTGTTTGCTATTTTCTGCCATCTGCTGGACAAACATTTCACTTGAGATAGGTCGCAAAAAGGAGGAGCTAGGGCAGGAAATGGGAGACGGCCTTCACTGAGAACTTAAATTCAGTAGGGTCTACAAACTTTAGGCCGTATCAGTTATGGAAGAGAGTTCTGTTCTTTGACATCGAGGGAGAAGGTTCTGACTTTGGCTCTTGGTTAAGGTTGTTGATGAGGAAAACGTGAAACATTAATTGCTGGATTTTCCTAGAGTTAGTTGTAGGTTGGTTTCAAGATCACCATCAATTTTAAAGTACAAAAAGTAGGGTCTTACGATTTTTCAAATAAGTGCAAATTTTACTTTGTGAGCTATTTATGTTTAGAGAAATACACTGCTCACAAAAATTAGGGGATATTTCAAAATGATTATGAAGCGATAAAATATCCCCTAAATTTTGTGAACAGTGTGAAAGGATCATATATAATTCCAGTTTATCATTCATAGTTTAAAGAACTGCATGACTTTCCAAGTTAAAATCTATAATCTCTGTACAATACTCTCTGCTGATTTAGAGACATTCACTATTCTTCAAGGGATGTACAACATTGTTTCTGACCCTTTTAAAGGCATATAAATCTGATGAAGTAGATTTTAATAGTAAAATGTAAGTCAACATTCAAATTAATGTTAAAAATTTTTTCAAACATATAGAGTTCTCCTTCAAACACGCCCAGGTTCCCCGTTAGTTACGTTTTTGGCCATAACTGTATCAGGAGTTCACGACTGCCTTAAAGAAGTTTCTTTTGCAATATACGAGGGACATTTGGATAAGAAGGATTTGAAAGGAGCAACTGAGAAACAGTGCAACTTAAAAAACAAAACAGCTTTAAGGCTACAGAGGTTTTCCGATGTGCTCTGATGGTTTCATGTACAAAGGCATGAAAACTTGGTATCACACTTACATGATTTGCATAAATTGTCACTTCCTGTTAGGATTAAAGTGGATTCATACACCATGAAAATAATATTAATGGTAACCATTTGAGGCTACTGAACACGTTTCGGATATTATACAAAGCGTGTTACCTTTTTTAATGATCACAATAAGCCATGATACTGGATGTCTCCTTTTTCAGATGAGAAAACCGGGGCGCAGAGAGTTTTACACAACGAGGGAAGAGCTGGGATTTCTGGCACCAAATTCCACGTTCTTTTCTCTCTCATGTGATGAGACATTTCTGAAGGGGGGGGGGTTTGTTTCTTCATTCTGCTGTCTGCACTAAGCCCTGGCAAAGGTAAACTCATGTCCCAAATGGAAAACCCTGACCATTTATTTCCCCCTTTCCAGGCCTGTTAGTATTTCCATGATGATAAAAACTGCAGCATGATGAATTAAGCCTCCCAGAGATAAAGTGACCTTCTCAGCCCTGCTAATTAAGATGGAGTAGGAATTCAAATCTCTTCGAACTGCCAAATGGTAGGATTCATCAGTTCTGAGCTGACGATGTTAGCCTGATTATCCCTGCGACCCCACCAGACACAATCATTCGGGGATGTGATTTTTAAGTTGTCAATATTGAACGGCACCAAAAAAGTGACCTGTCTGAGCTGGGTTTCCAAACGCCGTGCTCAGTTATCTGCACTGCTGCCACTGTGCTGTAATTTTTAGCTGATTACACATTAGTTCATTTAGCTTTGTTTCCTCTTCCCTACTGTGCCGTACTATTAAACGAGAGCGAGGGGCCTGGCATCCCTCTGTGCACAGAGCTGGTATTGTCACAGTGTAATAAGGATACATCCAGTCAAACAGCATGGTGTAGCTGGTCTTTGTGTTCAGTGCAAAGGCAATCCCTCGAAGATCTCTCGCCAGCCCGATCAACATACGCTGTCAGTGGGAAAGAGACACAGTAATTGATTTTCACGTTAGCACAGAGCAGATGGAGTAATAATCAGGCAATAATGACCACATATCTGATTTTGATTCATTAGCTAAAATGTCTCGCTCAGATCCCTTTCTATGGAAAACCATAGGCTCTTTAAACAAACAGACCACCAAATCTGCTGACCAACTTGACTGTGATTCTTATAAATTGAGCTAAGTTATAATTCTAATAGCATAGGGAACGTTCTTTATATATTTTGTTTCTGAATAATGCCAAAATAGGGGGAAAAAGGATAATTCCACAAAACAGAACTGAACAGAGTCTAGACATGATTTAATAATAGCAAATCTTAACAACACTGGCTTGCATAAAATCAGTCCCACTATGCAATATGAAGTCTATCCTGGCAACACACTGGTGTTTAAAGATCTCTAAGAAATAGTCCTGAGTAATTTAGAACAAAATAAAACTAGTAAGGTGACCTATTGGTACCATGACACACTTAGAAAGGCACTCATTTCCCCAAGCAAAAAAAAAAAAAAAAAAGTGTTAAGAAAAAGAGTTCTACATTCCATGTCAGAAGACTTGACACTGAATTTCAGCTTAACTTCATAGTACAATCTTAAAGCAAGGCAATTTCTCAGTCTCAGTTTTCTCATCTATAAAAAGGGCTAATAACACCTCTCAGAGAGAAATACATTTATGTAGAAATGCCTAACAAGAACTTGATACATACTAAGTGTTCCATAATTATTTAGTTTTAGGAAGACAAAAACTTGACTCTAAGATAAAAGAGGTCTGACTTATACTCTGGATGCTTAATTAAGCTGTCCTTAGGATGATGCCTGGGAAGAGAAAAAGAAAACCCATGAACAGATGCTAGAATGTCAGAACAAAGAGCACAAATAAACATAATTGCAAAACAAGGGGGTGGGATAATGGAGGCATGCAACTGTGATCTCGGAAGCTACAGTTTCCGTGGAAATGTCTGCCACAACGTGGTCTCTGAACTCCGCGTTGGACCAGATTTCCTTTTTCTTCACACTTTGGTTAATATGTGAAAACCTCTTTAGGAAGGCGTTTAAATGATCATCAAGGACTTGGAAGTGAATCATGAGCCTCAGCTTAATGGCTGAGTAACATTTCCAAGTACCAAATAATAGTGTCTCTGTCGGGGTATCTGAATTGCTGACCTCTCCACCACCCTACCCAAAAGGTGAGTCGTTACAAACGGAGGCTGTTTATGAGCATACTCAGTTTCTGTGTAGTCTAATAGTTTTATTTTGTCCTAAATAGTTGTCGGAATTTCTGAATCTGTAAACCCAGAGTACCTGTTTCTGCTTCTTTAAATGATTTATTTTTTTCCTTCTCATCATCTCACCAGTCTTTGTTTAGTTTCCTATACAGTTCTCATGTGACCCGCTATTTTAAAAAAAACATTTTGCCTTCTCTGGAATCTGTTTTCACCCCCTGAACCTGTTCCCTTCTTTCTCAGATTTCCACATTTCCCACAGCCTCCAGAACAAGAAAGGTCTTCTAAGAAGCCCTCCTGAGCAATTAATTCTGTTCCGACTATTTAGCTCTGCAATCTTTCTGTTCAAGTGGCCTTTTTGGTCTACTTTTATTATGTATCCTTATCGGTTAACAGGCTACTCTTCAAATAATCTTAAAGTTTCGTATATACATAAGGCACCCATCATTCAACTCTAAATTAGTCAATAGGAACCAAGAGTAACTTTCCTTGTGCCTAGTGCAAAGGGCTCTTAAAATGTTTTAGACTATCCTCATCACACAAAAATGTTAATACTTATTTCATCACAAATTTTTCTTCCTTAAAAGACGCCAAGTTAATAGAAGTGCTCTAATTGACTCGAATCTATGAAATTCTATCAAATGTTTAATCTTCGAAAATGCTACTAGAGTAGAGAAAGCATTAAAAAATAACAACACATTTTCACTAGAGTTGACTGAGCAGGAAAATGCAGTGTTAATGTGAGAAACAGATTTCCTATGCTCAGACAGGCTCTTTTCATCTCAGAACAGCAAGGCTACTGTAATAAACTATATGTATACTCCAACACCACCAAGGGGGAATTTTCTTGATAGACCCAACACACCCCGTTCTTGTACAAGACAGGAAAACTGTTCGCTTGGAGCTCAGCCGGGCTACTCAGCAGTCTCAGAGCCCGAGAGGTGAGCCGATGGAAATCTAGGGGACAAGGGGTGACAATTTACCATCTCATTGAAAACAGGGCAACGAGGTTTACTTGAACGTTTGCCTTTCTCCTACGGTTAGCCAACCCTTGATTGATCTGAAAAGTGAGTGGCTGCTATTATTTCTAGTGCTGTTGTTCTGGGGAGTGGGGTATCTCTGGGTATCCAGTCCTAAAGACTCCTGTTTGGATAGCCCGAGGAGAAGCCGCTCGGGGCTGTAGTCTGCTGCCTGGCGGACAGTTGTCTGTGCGTCAAGTGTGAGACGGATGGGCTCCGCAAACAGCAGAAATGCGGCTCCTTCCACCCTGACCCCCAAAACAGGGTTTCTAATGGAAAGTCTGACAGACCCTTTACTGTAGTAGCACTACTGGGGCAGCTATAATATTATCCTCATAATTCTCCTCTATAATAACAACAAAGAAAAAGAAGGTGAAGGGTCACTGTGCTTTGTCTTTAGAATTAAGATGGCTGTCTTCATCCTTAAAGCATACTCTTAATTCTGGAGACACATCTTAATAACCTCTAAATAGTTCCAACAAAAGAGCCGTGTCAGAGGAATGAGCAGGCCCCAAGGTGTTTCAACTGGAGTGTTTTCATCTGCCTTTATTGCTCTATCCCTCTCCAGAATTAAGGCAATAACCTGTGATAAATTATTCAGGAACTGCTACAGGGATCAAAGCAAAATCATTCTGTTAAAGTGCTGTTTGCAACATTTGGCACTTAGTGCGAAAACTTTTAATGTGTGCATGCTGAAAATCAAGGATTTTAAATAATTTAACATTGTGTGGAGTTTAGACGAAGGGACTAAAGATAGCAGGTTCCTATTAAACTGCTCCTCTTCCTCTGAGAAGTTTTCATTCATTTTTCCTTAAAACTGATGACATCATGGTCAAACAAAAAAAATGATGCACGAGTCAGACTGTATTTCACTATGGATACAATTTTACGGGGGGGGGGGAACACACATTTTGAACTAATACTTTAGGATTTGTCTTGGCATTTTCTTCCCTTTCCCCCTTTACTTTGAAGAGAAAAACCCAAGACAAAAATTCAATGTTCTCTTCAATTTTATTAGGACTAAGTAAGAAAACAAAGCTATAAATTTTAAGAGTTTCGCAGCATTTCCTCCCTTCATGACCATATTTCAATTTGGCAACATAGGTCCTTAATGTTTATGTTCATCCTGGAATCCGCATTTGAAAAATATCTATAAATAGGGAGTTAGAAAATCCTGGTAAGGGTTGCAAATTAAATGAATATAGCAGTCCTGAGGCATTTTCATAGAGATATTTTAGCAGTATCACCTCCTGTGGATTGGAATACTAAATGCTTTATTGAAGAACAAAATAGAACCGTTTTTATCTCTAGTACTGGCAAAATGAAGTACCTGAAAGCACTTTTGCATGTATTATTTATTCATTGTGATAAAAAAATAGCCTTAACCTAATAAATTACATTTAAAAGCATTTAGTGCAAAAGTTTTGTTTATGATAAAGCAACAGATTTAGTTCTTTGCTGGTAGCTTAAAGCACCAAGTTTGCTTTATACAAATTAGACAGATGGTGCTTACAGTAGAATTTACTAAAGGTCTGTCACAACAAATGCAGCCAAGCTGCATATTTAATCACTGCAGAATCTTGTCTACCTGCAGCTGCCAACTGCTAATCCAATTTCCCTGATAAATGTGGCAAGAGACACGATCAGCAATAAAGAGCATCTAACTCCATTTTCCTGCAGGGCGTCTTTTGATGAACATTTAGGACGGAAGCACGGAGTGCACTGTGTGGCCCTGGTTCGTGGCAGCTGCATGCATTCTGAGGCACAGTTCTCAGGTTACTCACTTAATTCTGCCACAATCATTACGTTGCTATTGATCTCAGTAGCTGTTGCCTACACAGCATTACTCTAGATGAAGCTGAATCAGGCAGTTATCATGCATCAAACTTGCTCAAAAGCCTGGAGATTTCCCCTTAATTACTTGTGATTTTATTTGCAAATACCGTTAAAGTGTAATCAAGCAGTCACTTTCCTGGGTCGTTAAGAACTTGCTGGTTTAGGGATGTATCACTGGAACTCCATTAAAAATGACTGGAGGAAGATGGTTTCTATCAAACAAGATGGGATTCCATCAAAACGGGCTTGGAGTATAATGAAATCTTTGAATGAGACAAATGCGATTTTTATACAGATGGTGTTTTTCAACCTCACTTCTCTTAATGTAAAGGGCAGCCACAGTCACCTTAAAGCTGCAAAGATCTTGCTGCACACTAGAAAAATTTGTGAGACATCTAAAAAACAGAGCTAACCCAAACAGAAAGCCTGGTGGGGAATTTCAGCAAGACTATAAACACAAAGAAAATCTCTGCTCTCTTTTCGATTATAACATTCTGTGACTATTGCATGTTGATAAGTATTCAATTCAAAAACTTTACTTCAAATAAAAAACTAAAGTAGTTAGTCAATTATTTTTGGGTAGAAGAATTACCCTAAAATAATCATCAGAGGTGATCGTTTTCTGTTAGGTTTCTCACTTCTAAATATATATATATATATATATTTGGGTATAGAGAAGAGAAGTCATGCAAAATGATGGTTAATATTTTGGTCAACTTATTTCAAATAATGATAAAATATGACTCAGGCATCACCAACAAAGGTGCCTACATTCTCAGGAGTATGTTTATTTGTCCTTTAAAAATAATAATCAGTGCCAATTTATGTAATATGGCCCTGAGGCATTATAATTTCAGAAGATGCTCTTCTGAGTTAGCGGGCCCTGTGCTCCCCCACCCCCTACATTAAAATATGGGGCTGTTTTGTCACAGACAGCTTGCTACACTTAAGGATTTTACTAATAAAACATAATGTTGTCTTAGATATTATGACTGTTGCCACAGCTGAACTGACTTGTCAAATCAATCCTAATATGGCTCCCACAGGCACATAAAAACCTTATTTAGCTATCAGTTATCCTAATCACTTTGTTCAGTTTAAGAATGCAATACTTCAAGACCAGCCCCTATTTATACATATGTGCCTAGCCATTTAATAAAGTCTTGATTTATATAAAGTCTTGTTTAAAAAAAATATTTGGAGATGGCGTGTTTTAGCATGCATATGTTTGTGCATCCTTCCGTATAAATACGGTGACACACACAATGCAGGGTCGATGAGGGGACAGAGGTGTTTAAAAGTGGTGTGCCCACGAGAAAGGTTCTTTTAAAGACATTTACTGCCACCGGAGACAAGTCGGTGTCACCTAATCATAAACGGACTGTCCAAACTCATCGCCGATCTCAAAGTCCACTCATGTAAGAAACTTCGTCGCCTATGCACATTACAGGGAAAGAAACACGCAGCTGGGACTGCGAGACAGAGGAGACACAGCGTCCACACAAATATTTGGTGCCTTTTTCTGGATCTGGACATTCCAGAGTGGACAAAACTGCCTTTCCTCCTGTTTGGAAACAAACCCACCTTCACATCTTCTTGTTTAAAGTTGTTGTTGAATATTTGTAATAATGTTTCAAAAGAGACTGTCAGAGGCAGCATGAAATTCTCAAATTCGTCCTCGTCTTCGCCTAGCAAGAAGACAAAAGGGTCAGCGTGGTTTGAAATGCAAGCTATTGTGGGGGAGCCTCAGCCCCGAGCGCTCCATTCAGGCTCAGAAACGCTGCAGCAGCGAAGGGGTCGGCCTGTGTCCACACCCGCGCCCCACTCTGCTTTGGCTCATTGAACATTCTGGTGTTCTGCCTTCTCTTTTTGCACCAAATGAAATAGCAAAATTACTTACCAGCCATTTTTTTTCCCCTGGCTCTTTATTGGATCAAACAGACTCATGCCCCAGGCACACCAGCCTTCAGCTCCTCGGCCCCCAGGGCTGCCAACCGCCGCAAGGAAAGACACTTTCAAAGCTTCAGACACAAGGAGCCTCCCCCCTTCTCTTTGGGTGCCAAGGCCCTAAAGGGCTTGCAGACACAGGTGCCCCGAGAGCTCTCAGTTATTGTTCTCTTTTATTTATGCTTTTTTTTTTATTAATTTGTTAAATAGATGGCAGGGAAACCTTTATCTGCCAAATAGGATGAAGTCCCTCATGGGTCGTTTGGATTTTAAGTACATTCTCCATGGGTACATTCCCTCTCGCACTGAGCTTCCTTTTCTTTATAGAAAACACAGGAAAAAGACATTTTCTATTGTTTTTTTCTTTTCTTTTTTTTTGGTATTTTTCTGAAGCTGGAAACGGGGAGGCAGTCAGACAGACTCCCGCATGCACCTGACCGGGATCCACCCGGCACGCCCACCAGGGGGCGATGCTCTGCCCATTCGGGGTATCGCGACCAGAGCCACTCTAGCGCCTGGGGCAGAGGCCAAGGAGCCATCCCCAGCGCCTGGGCCATCTTTTGCTCGAATGGAGCCTTGGCTGCGGGAGGGGAAGAGAGAGACAGAGAGGAAGGAGAGGGGGAGGGGTGGAGAAGCAGATGAGCGCCTCTCCTGTGTGCCCTGGCTGGGAATCGAACCTGGGACTTCCGCACGCCAGGCCGACGCTCTACCACTGGGCCAACTGGCCAGGGCCTTGTTTTTTTCATTTTGAAGGTAGATGGGTTCCCTCAAGGATCCTGCCAAAGCTGTCTTCACTTCTCCTGTGGATATACACAATTGACAATTTATATAGTATTTGTTTGAAAGGGGTTTCTTTTAAATGAGAGGTGACTTTCTCGTCCACCCTATGCCACGGGGAACTAAAAGCCCCAATTTACTGAGTAAGAAACAGGCAGAGAAGGGCTAAGGGACTTATTCAATGTAGCACACTTCTTTGGAGGTGGAACTACATGGTTCAGACCCCTGATTTCTATGTTGTCAGTTTTTAAACAGAGCATCAGAGAGGAAACGAGATCTCAAAGGGACCAGTGGTTCCCCAAGTTCGGTCCTTGGTCTAGAAGCATTAGCATCACCCGGGGTCCAACCGGGACTTACTGTACTGGAATGAAAACTAATTGCTCAATAACCGTGAACTTTACAATTCCCTTTTTTTAATACCTGACATAGAATAATATAGTCACTAATGAAGTAAACACTGTCAAACCTTTAAATACATAATAGACACTGTATTTAAACTATGTAATGATATAATATCTCATGCCTCTAGATAGAGTATTTTCTAAATCTAGACTCGTTCATGAGAGCTTTGCAAGTTGTAAGCTTAGACCTAGGCTCAGTGACTGTTAGCATCTGGTTTTGGATAAAGTCACTTCCCTCATCGAAACCTAGTGTCTGCATTTGTAATTAAGAGAGGTAATATTTACAGTAGACCCCTTATCCGTGGTTTCACTTTCTACAGTTTCAATTACCTGTGGTCAACCAAGGTCCAGAAATACTAAATGGAAAATTCCAGAAATAAACAATTCATAAGTTTTAAAGTGCATGCTGTTCTGAGAAGCATGACGCTATCTCGTGCCATCTTGCTGCATCCCGCTGGGATGTGACTCATCCTCTGTCCAGCACATCCATGCTGCGTACGCTCCCCACCCATCAGCCACTCGGGAGAAGCCGCAGTCAGACCTGCTATCGCGGTGTCATGGTGCTTGGACCCAACGAATCCTCATTATACTGAATAATGACCCCAAAGTACAAGGTTAGTGATGCTGGCAATTTGGAGATAACAAAGAGAAGCTCTAAAGTGCTTCTTTTAAGTGAAAGGTGAAAGTTCTCGAGTTAATAAAGAGGAAAAAAGATCATATTCTGAGGTTGCTGAGATCTATTATAAGAATAAATCTTCTATCCATAAAATTGTAAAGGAAAAAGAAATTTGTGCTCGTTTTGCTTTGCACTTCAAATGGCAAAAGTTACAGCCAGTTTAGGTGGAAAAGGCATTAAACTTGCGGTGGAAGACGTGAACAGAAGCTGTGTTCTGACTGATGCCACGTGCTGCCCCAGAGAGCACTGAGCCGAAAGGGATCCCCGAAACGAGTGACCACATTCACGTCTTTTATTACCATATATTGTTCAGTTATAACTGTTCAATGCTATTACTCATTATTGTTGTTAATCTCTTACTGTGCTTAATTTATAAATTAAACTTTTATCATAGGTATATATTACAGGAAAAAACAGTATTTGTAGGGTTCAGTGCTATCTGCAATTTCAGGCACCTACTGGGGGTCTTGGGACGTGTCCTCTACAGATAAGGGGGGACCACTGCCCTTCATAAAGTTAGCCGTAAGGACTAAATAACAGAACGCCTATAACCCCGCTGCTCAGTGTCTGGCACTTAATAAATGACAGCTGTTAGCATTTCTGTTGTTTTGAGTGTCACATGGACTTAGAGAGGTGAGTATGATAATTAAATAAAGAGTGCCTGCAGGTGGCCCTGGCCGGTTGGCTCAGTGGTAGAGCGTCGGCCCAGTGTGGGGAAGTCCCAGGTTCGATTCCTGGTCAGGGCACACAGGAGAAGCACCCATCTGCTTCTCCTCCCTCAGCCCTCTCCCTCTCTCTCTCTTCCCCTCCCACAGCCAAGGCTCCATTGGAGCAATGTTGGCCCGGGCGCTGAGGATGGCTCCATGGCCTCCGCCTCAGGCGCTAGAATAGCTCTGGCCGCAATGGAGCAATGCCCCAGAGGGGCACAGCATCGCCCCCTGGTGGGCATGCCTGGTGGATCCCGGTCAGGCACATGTGGGAGTCTGTCTGACTGCCTCCCTGCTTCTAACTTTGAAAAAAAAACACCCAAAAAACGAGTGCCCACAGGTTGCCAGCCCCATCCCTGTCCTTTGGGAGCAAAGCTGTCCCAGGTAGAGATGTTTACTCAGAACAAAGACACACATACACACATCTTTAACATTTCCACTCTTCATTAGTAGATTGAGCTATAGATCAACAGAATTCCTGACTTTATTCCTTTCCTCCATCAAATCTGGAGGCAAATAGGGATACCAGGAACACAAGAGACAAGCCACCAAAATGTGCAAGAAGTCAAGGAGCAAATACTCAAGGCAGTAATGTGATCAGCCATTCTACTTACATGTCACTTCCTCAGGTCTCCGCTGCCCACGCCACCTGTCACAGCACCACTGCGTGCCCTATCATTTACATATATATTCACAGTCATCCCTACTAGCATGTAAGCTCCTTGGGGGAGCAATTCAGTCTGCTCTGGCGATGGCTGTGTCCCTAGTGCGCAGAATACACTCTGGACCTCAAGAAATACTTGTGTAGCGACTGAGTAACAGTCGTTATTTCCTGATGCTTAATATGTGCCGGCGATGAATTTGGTACCTATAAACACCTAGGTAGCTTCCACTGTGTCTGAAGCACTGTTGCAAATGATTAATGGTCACTGCAACCCTACAGAGCTGTCTGATGACGTCTTTCTCCAGGTGAACAGAGGCTGGACGGCGTCAGAGGCAGCCTACTGAGCACCCCCACCCCCGCTGGCTCATGGATGGAACCCGGACCTCCAGTTAGGTCTGCTGTACCACCATGCTGCTCCCCCTCTGTCTCTGATGGGTGGAAGATACCAGAAATGAGGACTGAAGTCAAGGTCACAGAGTCTTGCGTTTGGAGCCACGTGAAGTCGGAAGAGGGGACAGGACCATCGGCGTGGTTCTGGTGAGGAGGACGGACTTCTGAGCAAGCGTCCGAGGGCAAGGTAGGCAAATCCGTGACAGTGGCCCCTTGTTGCTACAGAAATGTCTGCCTCTCATCGAGCAGAGTTTCCAGTCACTGCAATGTGATACACTGTGTTGGCGGAGCTGGGAAACTCCTCAGTGATGTCTATCTACATCATGCGAACAGCTTTGTATAACAGTCACGAAAACCGTCCTCTCATATGTATGTACCCAGAGAGGTACCCTTTACTGTTTCTGATACGAAAGGAGAAAATGTAAGTTCACTTTCTTACAATTTCATCCTCAGGTATGCAGTCGGAGATTTGGCATGCCGAATGCGTACGTGATCATTTTATCAATAAGAATTGAATCTGCCTTTTTTTCCCCCCTAACAAGACAAGGGCCCAGAAACCAGTATGCTTTGAAAGCGAAGTGCCAATATATAGACTAATAGTTTCAATGACATCAGGAAAAGTAAATATTAACTTGACATTTTAAGTCTTAGTTATGCATAAGTTTTAAAGAGTAAGGGATCCTTCACTTTTTAGGTAAAACCCAGAGCTATTCCCCTCTACTGGATTCCTGATGATCAGATTCCATAGAAAGTAGTTCATTTTATGAGTTTCAATATTTTCCTTCAGAGTGGGCACATCACAATGCCAACGGTCACCCTTCCGGGATGCCGGCTCTCACACCCTTGTAGGAAACTTCATTTGTTACTTTGTATAATTTAAAGCCTACAGTGGTGGCAGTGGAAAATGGTGCCGCCAACACAATATGGTGCAGCCAGTGTGGAAACCAGTTTGGCAGTCATCAAAAAGTTACACACAGAATTTCCCTTTGATTCGGCCATTTACTGCTAGGTAGACACCCGCGAGAGCTGAAAGCCTGCGTCCCCGCAAACACGCATGCAGGAGTGTTCACAGCGGGACGATCCTAACAGCCAAAAGGCAGAGACTGTCCAACTGTTTACCACTGATCAATGGATAAGCAAAACATGGTATATTCATACGAAGGAATGCCGTGAAAAGGAACAAAGTACTGACACCTGCTGAGTATGGATGAGCCTTGAAAACATGCTACGTGAAAGGAGCCAGAGAGAAAGGCCACATATTCTATAGTTCCATATGATATAATAATATTCACAGTTGTGGTAATTTGTTACAGTGGGAATCGAAAATGACTATAGTTGGTAAAGGTCAGGGTCTAAGGCCTCTGTTCCAAACTGAGGAGGATTAAGAGAGACAAACAAGGAGATACAGAGGTAGCGAGTGAAGAAGTGGACCCATTTCAAACCAAGTACCAGTGGGTGGTCCCGGAAGCAGCGCCCCCTGCGGATGCGGGCCCACACCGCCTGCTCCTCCTTCCCCAGCACCGCGGCACTTAACGCCCTAGGACCACAAGTCTCCACACATGCGCTCGGCTCCACCTGCGACTTGGGCCCGGGGTTCTGGCAGACTCTGAAATGACTCTCGGCTTCGGCAGGCCAGGATGTGCCACCCGTCAGGGGTGCCACCGCTTGTGCCTCTGTCGGAGAGGAACAGCCCGAGCCCTGAAGGCCGAGTGGCGCATTAAGGGCACTGAACTCGGCCGGCCCAGTGGGCATTGGTGCCCTTGACAGTGCCCTCAATAAGTATGTGCACCTTAATTAATATGTATATATAGTGAGTGCTTGTTCTGGGCCCTCTGCACACCTCTTCACCTTATTTAACCCACGTGATTCTTCAAGGTCGCTATCTCCATTTAACAGATGAAAACCCGAGGCTCCCTTTAACTCCTCTCCCTAGGGGGCCAGAATGTTTATTTTAGTCCCCAGGAGAAAAGCACACCACCCGCTGCAGACTCTGTGCTCCTCTCTAAGAAAGCCACCTCAGAAGTTCCATCCCGAGGCACCGGATTCCCTGAGGTGTTCTGGTCTCTACCCTCCAAACAGGTAAGTTATTAAAACTGGATCTGGTCTTAATGGGTTGCTTTCTGCCTACAGGGCCAGCTAATTAGTCTTAATTATCTCATTACAGATTCTAAATATTTCCAGCTGCTTCTTTACCCCTTCTTGCCCACTCACACCCCCAAAGCCGATTTTCTACACCGTCTCTGCCAAGCGACGGACAGTGATGTGCTGATGGAGTCTTCCCACCTGTCAGGACAAAGCTACTTCTGATCGAGCGTCTCACTTGCTAGGTACTCCTGGGGTATCTACCTCTGTGTTCCTTTATTTAGGAGAAAAAATGATTTTCTCAATTACTGGACATAAGGACAAATTTTTAGAACTACAATTGACTTTTGCTGATTATAGGACTATAATACACCTGTATAAGCCAAATGATAAACATGAATCTGTTTATTTGATAGAAGTAATCTATCCAATTGGAAAGTAATCCTTTCTCCCTTCTTCTCACTGCCCTTGAGCCTCAAATCAATCATTCAGTTCAAATAAAAATGAAGAAAAAAAAGTTCCTTTCCCTAACTGATCGAGAACGTGAAGGTGACGAGACAGCTTAGCGAGAGAGAACAGGAGTGTGCGGTCAGAAGGCTGCGATGCACACGGCTGACCTTGGCCAGTCGCTCCATCTCTGCGCCGCGCCTTGCTAAGGCGTGAGCAAGGTGATCCTCCATCTGTGGGCTGCTGTGAGGATCAAACAGGGTAGTGTATGTGCACGTGGTCTGCTGTGAGGATCAAACAGGGTAGTGTATATGCACGTGGGCTGCTGTGAGGATCAAACAGGGTAGTGTATGTGCACGTGGTCTGCTGTGAGGATCAAACAGGGTAGTGTATATGCACGTGGGCTGCTGTGAGGATCAAACAGGGTAGTGTATGTGCACGTGGTCTGCCGGCTGTAGGTCTGTAAACAGATGTCAGGTATGATTACTGAAGAAAAGGCAAGCCTCCTTCCTCCGTATTTTTACTTTTATTGTTAGTAACTACCTATTTTTCACTCCATAAGACACACCTGACCATAAGACACACCTATGGTTTTAAGGAGGAAAATAAGAAAAAAAAAAAGAAAAGCTGAACCAAATGGTGTGTTAAAATATTTAATAAAAATTGTATTTTTAGAACACTCTTCCCTTTTTATTCAAGTCATGGACTTGTCATTTGAAATTTCTCACATTAAAGCTAGGGATATGTTAAGGTGCCAAGTAACTGTCACGAAGATGGAGGAATGCTTTGCTACCCTCATCCCTACAGAGAGAACTGTATCTTACTGTCTGTGAACACTATTTTCATGTTAGCATCCCCACGATCATTAAACTATGACTGCTTCCTCGAGTCTGACTCTCGGAGGAAAGCAGTGCTCACTCAGACCCGGGCAACACGCTTCTCATCTGAGTAGTTCAAGGCAAGGGGCAACCATAAAATGTCCAAGGAAAAAGCTGTCCGTGGCACTGAGCACTTCCAAAACTAAATGTGCAATGAATACTATTTAGTTCCCCCCAAAAAAGTCAAGTCGTGCTAGAACTCTTTCCCACGCTTCCCCCTCCAGTATCTGTCAACTGATTTCACCTCCATTCAAATTAAACAAAATAGAAGGTTTTTATTTATTCTAGTATTTCAGACTGAACAGCTCCCGGGAGGTTCTCCATTTACTGGCTTGGGTAATACCATCTTTCCTTTGGTTTATTAGATTGACAAAGTTAATTTAAAAATAACCTAGGGAACTTTAAGTGCTTCTTGGAAGGGCTAACATGCATGCACATATGGATGGTCACCCATCTTCTTCTGCATGTAAGCTCTCTTGTGGGGGGAATTTTTTGCACTTATTTTTATAATTTCTTAGAATACAGAAAAATACATTGCCAACAGGAAACATCATCATTCTGATGATGAAATGCTTTCAATTCTGTTCTTTATACAAGTGAACATTTTATCCAGTTTAGACAAGGAACAACTTGATAAAATCATGCTACTGTTTATTGCCAAAAACCTCCATTTTCATCTGAAACACAACCTGGGGCGCATAGCTTCTAATTAAATTCGTATAAAGCACAAATTATTGACTGGAAACCAAAATGCATTTCAAAGTAAATATCAATTAATGTGACATGTAATTTCTAATCACTCTAATGTGCAAGGCTTAGACACAAAACCCTCAATTTTTATAGGATTCAATTAGAATATGTTTTGTATTTCAATCCAAGAATTACATCCAGTAGATTGTAGGTTGGTTCGGTGTTTTTTTCTAGTTGATTCTTACAAAAAAGAAAAAACAACAGTGTTATAAAAAGTTCCTCCTCAAATTGTTCTTTGTTTAACTTGAGAAGGACGTTCGTTACCTAATATTTTTATTTCTTTCATCTACTGCATGGATTTGTGCTTCTTCTGGCAGAAGCATTCTCTCTTTTCCTGGTCTCCCTGACAGTGAACACACAATAGAAAACTATAAAACCACATATACTGGGATTCTGACAGCACTGTGCTAGTCAATCTAGTTTGTGAGACAAGGCTCCAAACTAATGAGACTGGTTCAACAACACTCAACAAATGATTGTCTATAAAGTAGTAAGCCTTAGAACAGAAAACGACAAATGACTAATCCCGCACAAAAGCGGCCAAGTGCAGCTAATGACTTGTGAGAGTAATCAGGCGTTTGATTTGTTCTGTCTTGGAGAGGCCAATGGTCAAAGCTACTTGCAGAGAGAAGCTGGCAGGCAGAGCTGACGCCAGGAGCCACAACGATGGCATCTTGGCCACAGTATTCTTGTGTGTTGTGCTTTCAACAAACAATTCCTGGGCACTCGCTGCACGGAGATACTGAGATGGGCGCCAGGAAACACGAGCAGGACAAAGTCTGCAGGCTGAAGGGGCCCAACGCAGTTTGGGAACAAGAATCATTCTGGTTCCTAACAAGGGGAAGCAACCCAGTGATGTTCCACAGCCATCGCTTGATGCTTGTAATATATAATTTTTTAAAAAGTCAAAAACTGATAAATAAGGAAAGAATTTCTTTGCAAACAATGTAAAAATTCCATGAGTGTAAAAAGTGCCATTGTTTTGAATTTTAACTACATCCAATCGATTGACTCACAGTGCTTATCATGTACCTGGCATTCCACAGAGCCTCTCTTTTCCTGTTTCTCACAAGGTATCTAAAAAGCGCTTGCAATGTAACAGATGTTTACCTTTTTGAAAAAATACTAACTAAAAAAAATAAATTTATACTTTGTATTGTTACAGGTTAGATACTTCAAAGGAATCTGGCGAAAGCTAATGAAGTCCAATTACTTATTTTAATTGTCTATTTTTCCTTCGGTTTCTCCTACTCCACAGTTGACACGGAACAACACTAAACAAAAACCATCTTCAATAAGGTGGTGTGCAATGCACACGTGGGTGTCATCACGTCTGTCAATCATCAGTGCAGTGACAAGTCCGCGGTGCTGTGAACGCCGACAGTGCCATCCTGAGGTTAAGCCACCATGGACTTACGGGGGCTCATCTGTCTGTGATGACCACAGCGGAAAGGGTCTCGGCCCCTTCCCTTCTCACGTCCTGAAGATGTGCATGACGGGGACCTATTTCTAGAACTCCCCTCGGCCAGCTCTCCTCACCTGTGGGCTCCCCGCTGCCTTTCCTCTGCCTGACGGAGTCAGCCAAAGAGCGTGTCAAAGGCCTGGGAGACAAGTCCAGGCAAGGGAGCCCCGGTCTGTAGTGCCTGGACAACCAGGAACGCAGGAGGGCAAGCTCGCTGAGGGCAGGGCCAGTTCTCCTCACCCGTGGGCTCCCCGCTGCCTTTCCTCTGCCTGACGGAGTCAGCCAAAGAGCGTGTCCAAGGCCTGGGAGACAAGTCCAGGCAAGGGAGCCCTGGTCTGTAGTGCCTGGACAACCAGGAACGCAGGAGGGCAAGCTCGCTGAGGGCAGGGCCAGTCTGGTAAGGTCTTTGTCGTGTCCTTTACTGATTGCTGAGGACAATGACAAAAATCCTGGGCTCCTCTTCTCTTCAAGGCAGCAGCTAGGACGTCATTCAGGCCAGTGTGCAGTATGCGAAGCTGTCACTCAGATCTCCCACTTGCCTACGGCAGCAGATGATTGGGTTTTGCATGCCTGGTTTACACTCTTCAAATATTTATAGACAGTTCTCTTTGCCTCTAGCCCTACCTGTCACTTAGCCAAGTTATAGATACATGGTTCTTTTAATCTTTCCTTAGAAATCAATCCTGCTCAGCTCCTTAATCATTCTAGTTGCATTTCTCTCAACTTTTGACTGTTTGTCTTTCTCATCGTTTAAACTGTTGAAATGCATAAAAATAATATAGGTGTGGAAAAGAGAGGGGCGTGGTCACCTTCCCATTACCAGGCCCAGTGCCTTTTGTGCAAAATAAAAGTATTCATCCTCTTTCCTTTTGTATGATCATGTATTTAAAAATTCATATTTAAGTTGATGGATCAATCAATACTTTGCAGGAAAAAGGAAGAAAAAAGTACCATTAGTATCACATTCTCTAAGGATGTGACTGAACTCCCATGGGTTATAAACTGATTAATTTCACCTGCAGTATTCAAACACGGAGAAAAACGGGAACCCAGAGCAAGGTGGTCACCACAGAGACGCATGCGTCCTGTCCTCAGATACTGCTTACCTGTGTATATGTCTGGCTAACTTCAGCTTTCAGTGAAAGAAATAAAAACAAGTTAATTTCTCCCCTTACAAAAGTAGTACATGAAAGACAATCTCCAGGAATCAGAAATGAGGAAATGCTACCTATGTCCACTACCCAAAGACAGTATTTCACATTTTTGAAGAATTTCAGTGAGGGCCTTTTTTTGACGTTTTGTCCCCCTGCCCCGACAGGCATGATCATACCATTTGCGCAGTGTAGCATTTGGCTTTTTCCACTTAACTATTACAAAAGAAAATTTCACGTCTTGTCTCGTCTTCAAATTGTAATTTTTAAATTAATGACCATGTATTATCCCATCAAGTAAGTGGACATGCCTAACTTTACAATTCCCTATGCTGGACACCTACATTGTTTCATTTTCCCCCCTCTAGATTAAATGTCATTATAAAGAAAATCTTTGTGTGTAAAGCTTGTCTGTATTTAAGATTATTCCTAGATTCATTGCAGTAAAATTAATGTACCGAAGGATACTCAGGAAATAAATTTAGAAGAAGCAACAGATTAATGCAAGTACTATTTGAAGTGAAAAATAGCACGTTTGATACAAAGATCTGTCTTCAGGCTCCGATGATAACCAGTGAGCGCTCGCATCTTAGGAAGCTGAGAAACCTATGGAGACGGCAAGTCCTACTATGGTGAACGTGGTCCTCACTGCTTTATTCAGACAGGTATATTGTTAATCCCTTCTTGAGTAAGCACGAAGTCTCCACCTTACCTAGATCTACCATGAGAAGGCGAGTGAGGGCCGTGTAGAAGGTCGTCCGGCACCTGAAGTCACTGAGACTGTAACTGTCACCGATGCCCAGGAAGCGGAAGTGTTCACTCTAACGAAAGCAAGAGAGCAGCCGAAGTTACCAGTGCTTCCCCTGAGCTACCTGGGAAGTTCTAGTCATTGATGAAAAGAAATAAGACTTACCGTGTGATTTTTTAGCATGAATTTCACAGCATCTATCTTCACAAGTTTTTTTAGAAGGATATAGGTAATAGAAGTTAAGGAATCTGGGGAAATGCAATGGTAATAAATAGGTAATAAATCACAAATAACACAAGTATGATGGCACCAATTTATAAAGACTAACTATTATTTCTGAAGAGCATTCCTATAGATGTGTCTTTCATATCATTAAGAATGATAATCTATTATTAACCAGTGCAATTACTTCTCCTATCTTATACATATTCTCTTTTTGGAAAGGAAGAATGAATTTTATAATTAAGACAAAAACTTCTTTAGTATTAAAACCTTCATAGTGGAAAATTAAAACTGACCTTTTTTACATTTTGGGTGTAATGTGAGAACTTCTTTTTACTTAATATTATTTCATAATAAAATAATTATAAAAGACCAATAATTCCCTATCAAGAAAGAGAAAAATGTTCAATTCTAAGGAACAATGAGCTCAGTTAGCAACCTAAGGACATTCTGTTTTAGATGAAGAAGACCGGATATAATCAGGACACAGCAGACTGCATGCCACCAAGAACTGAGGGACAGGCTTAGAGGGCCTAATAGTTTCCAAATACCTACTGGGTGCAAGGCATTTTATGTTTGTTAACTCCTCCGATCTTCACAATCACACTGTTAAACACCATTATCATTTCTAACCCACCAATAAAACAAGCAGGAGAAATTAAGTGACTTGCCCAAGATTGCACAGCTATGGACCAACAGTGCTGAGATCTGAACTGAGGGTTGATTCCAAAGACCATGTTCTTTCTAGTGAACTGCGCCATCACCTGAACAGCTCAGCTTGGAATTTATAAATGGGATCACAGGCAAATAATTTCTGGTTACTGCTGTCATCGAAGAAGGGCTGATATGGGCTCTGAGAACAGCCAGCAATCCAGGATGTAAACACCCTGGTCTTTTACTTTTCTCTTGCCACATGCGCCCAACCACAGCCAGGGCCTCCGCCATTCCCTGCGTACTCACTCACGCCCTTCTTGCAGGCTGTAGTGACCTCACCCGGCACCGTTCAGGCTCAGCGAAAACACGGACCCCTTTCCTTCATATTGCCTCCATGCAAGGTTGAGTCTCACAATCCCATGAGATAGGCAGTGTTACTTCTATGTTTCCAATGAGGCAACAAATGCAGATATATATATATATATATTGATATATATTGATATATTAAATAAGACTTCCCATAAGAAACAACTTGTACGCTTTAGATTCAAGTCCCTCTGACTCGAAAGGCACCATTCCAGCTGTCTATGAAACACGCACTTTTGGGTCACCTCCATGTTAGAACGGAAGCTGTCCAGGGACAGGGGCTGCGTCTATGTGCTTTGTTCCCTGCTCTGTGCCAGGTGGGGGCCCACTGAACTGTGTGCTTCCGGCAGGCTGAGGGCAAGAGGTCCAGCTGCCAGGGAGCAGGCCTTCCCCTGCCGACAAAGATGCACATGTGATGGTTTTCCCCATGTCAACCACTGAGCACTGGGACTGCCACTCAAACTCCACTCAGTTAAACAGGGCGGGGATCAATACACTAAGAAATACCTTAAGTAATGACTAAATACAATTCTCTTAGAATTGCCAAGTTAAAAGTGACAGGGTCTATGGGTAATAAGAATGCTGCCATTAATAGGAGTCTTCCTGTCAGGGTTGCTAATAAACAGCCAGTCATGTTTTGACAATAGAATATTTATGGTGGCAATAAACAGAACATTCACAGGAAGACTCTCATCTGCCAAAGACACATTTTCTGCACAACCGCATCTGTGCACTTTGTACCAAGGCCAGCCTCGCTGCCTTTTAATTACATTCTGAAGACAAAATGATTAAGAACACATTTTTTTTTTTCAATAAAGAAAAAGATGAGGGTTCATCTGAATATTTATATTCCCTTATAGGAATTCAATTTAAAGCTAGACCCTTAACAAGGCTGGTCTGTAATGCTTTTTTTAAAAGGCAAATGAATCATCTTTTTATGATCTTTACACTTTCCTCTTCCTCTTCTCTAAGAGACTAGGGTTCTTATAAATCACCCCATTTTAGGTGGGGGGGGCATTTGAGGTGGGTGGCATTCTGAATCGCTCCTAACAGCACACGTGGTAATGGTGGTTAACAGTAACAGTAACGGTAGCAGGACTCTCGAGCCATAAGAGAATGTAATAAAGGTCACACATGGAACATGTAAACAGTAAGACTAAGATTCAAGGACAACTCTGTCTGACCGTAAAGGACCCACTCTTTTCCCTCGGTTACATCATGTCCATTTGATTTTTAAAGAGGCCAGTGATTCGACACAGACCACAAGGCTTCCTGAGAAATAACTGAAGCTGGAACTAGGTCCCGGAAGGAACAGGGGAACTGTCCTTTCAGGAGGGATCCCAATCACTAATGAACTTCCATCCTATCCGGGACCGAGCGAACGCCAGCGTCCGGCTCATGTTAACTCACTGAACCAAATTCCCAGGACACTTCTTTCTGTATCCACGTGGTTATGGAAACACTGCAGAGGGTGCAGACAGTCCTACTGACAGTGAGCATGGCAAACGGAGAAAGGCAGGAGAAAGTTGAAAAAACCGTACATCTTAATGGTGGCTGAAAATTTTAAAAATCTGTGTCCTTTGAAGAGGAGGATAAGTAAACTGAGAATGAACTGGTTTCTTACATACAGGAGCACCACATCTATTTAGTAGCTGATGGGCACAGAAACACCAAGTACGACTTCGACTCACAGTATCAAGGCTTTACTGAGTATCTACCACATCTCAGCAAACCTACACCGCCTCTGACGGTAAAAAAAATATATATTATTTTATGTGTTACTAAGAAAGAAAAGGTGTTTAAAAATACCATCAATTATAAGACATCTTATTTACAGAAGCATTACAATGGGAAGGAATTCCTGTTTGAGAACCAAAGGAACAGTGTAGTAGATACAGTATATGATACTAAGGCCAAGAGAACAGATGAGGGTACTGATCTCGGCAATGATTTTAAAGCCACACGTGCTTATAAACAGTTTTTACAGATAGAATTAGACCCCGATGATAAAAGGAAGTTCACGGGTAAGAAAATTACATGTCAGGAATTACTGTAGATAGAGATAGATACAAAGTATAATTACTGAACTATTAGTTCAGTTATTTCACAAACAGGATTATGCTAATAAATCCTGGTAAACTAAAAAAATCCAAAATGAAGCAGCGTCAGGGATACTAGTGACTACTAACAAGGAACCACAGTTAAAAGCTTAGTCACTCAACAAGAGGGGTAACAACATGTTCATATGCCCCCTCTGTGAAGTTCTGGAACCTAGAGCAGCGATTTTCAACCTTTTTTTTTTTTTTTTTTTATCTCATGGCGCACAGAAACCAACTACTAAAATTCTCCGGCACACCAAAAATATATTTTTTTCAATCTGACCCCCCCCCCAATAGGTATAATTTTGATTCATTTATATTGGATGGCTACTGTTGCACTGAATGTTGTCGTTTTTTTTAAATTTGACAATCTGAGGGAAAAGAGGTCAGTGCCCCTGACTAAACAGTCAGGTTCTGCATGTTTTATCAATTCTCCCGGCACACCAGCGTCCCTGCTGTGGCACACCAGTCGAAAACTGCTACCCTAGAGAAGGAAAGAAATAGTCCCGATCTCTAATAATGTACCACCTAGTCAGAGTGAGGACTAACCTATGCCGAGCTATGTTATATTCATCCTCAGATACAGAGATAAGTTCAGGAACACTGAGAAAATTAAAGATGACAGGAGCAAAAATGAAAGGTTTAACATTTTGTGAGCACCTACTACACGACAGGGTGAATAGGACCACGTGCTTTATTTTTGTTAGATAACACAAATATATGGTTATATATTTATTATTTTACTTAATCTGTATCAAATCCTAAGAGACAAATAATATTCTCTTTCTAGTGATGAAGAAACAGCCTCAGAGAAATCAAATGACCTGTTAATGTTCTTGCTGTTGACACAGTGACTAAGGATCCTAACCATTTCAGGATGGCTTTATGAAGTCTTTAGGAGGGCCTGAAAGAATTTTAAGAGACCAAATTGCATTACAACGGGTCAAATGGGGAGAATAGTACATGGTGACTCAGTGGACAATCATGAAGGGTGTCAAGGGGAAGGTAAAATAATTTCCTTGGTCCAAGGATAAGTATCAAGTAGAAATTGTGGCTGAGTGGTGGATCAGAAATTAGTTATGGGAACTCAATAAGTCAAGTACCGTTAAAGGACTCAAGTTCAAATCAATTAACTTTACTTTGACCTGAGAAGCAAGAAGCAGTTCTGGGCTTTTGGGAAGAGAAATGATCAGATTAAAACAATGCTCAACGAAGGTAATCTTGTGAAGCAAGAATTTAAAGAACTGAGAGAAGGTCTGAATACACAGGCTAGGGACGAGTAGAGAGGATTCTCACACTTGATTCTAGTATAAAAACAGCGCAGATACATTGTGGGAGGTCTTTTCCGTGGATGATAGAGACAGAAAACAAAAAAACAAATCAACATTTCTTTTCATGAGAATTACTAAGAGAAGTATGCTCGAGGGATATATGCTGAAACCAGTTTTATTTAACACCCTCAAAACCAGGGGTCCCAAACTTTTTACACAGGGGGCTAGTTCACTGTCCCTCAAACTGTTGGAGGGCCGGACCATAAAAAAAAACAACTATGAACAAATCCCTATGCACACTACACATATCTTATTTTAAAGTAAAAAAACAAAACGGGAACAAATACAATATTTAAAATAAAGAACAAGTAAGTTTAAATCAACAAACTGACCAGTATTTCAATGGGAACTATGCTCCTCTCACTGACCACCAATGAAAGAGGTGCCCCTTCTGGAAGTGCGGAGGGGGCTGGATAAATGGCCTCAGGGGGCTGCAGTTTGGGGACCCCTGCTCAAAACCATCTGGAGATGGTTATATTCATTGAAATAAAGAAATACATTTTAACAATTTCACCAAAGCAGACTTACTACTGTGTATTACCATTTCCTGTAACAGAGAGACCCCAATCTTACTCCCGCCCTGCACTCTTTGCTCTCCCCTGCCCCCCACCTCATCCGGTTTGCATATTACTTGTATGCCTAACAGTTTGTATACAAGCTATGGCTACGTGACCTTGAATAAAAAGAGCCCTCTCAAAGACATCATATCAAAATGTCACCTATCCACATTACGTTTAATGTGTAGATTTTCAGAAATTTAGTATGTTGAGTTAAATGAACAACAACAAAAAAAAGCAACTCTGTTAATAATGTAATACTCTTTGAGCTCTTAGTGAAAATACAGGGAAGAAAGTCTGGAATCAGGATCAGTTCTGCGAAGGCAGGGCCTGGGTCTCACTGATCCTTTTTGGCCCTGTCCTGAGCAAAGGCTTAATTAATATTTGCTGAATTGAAAGAGGCCAGTGAAGATCAAGTAACCCATGAAGACGAGTTTGGAATTAGATTTAAGAATCCCTATTTTATTCCGACTCAATGTTAAATCGAAATAAGGAGGCAGTTTTAGTTAGTGCACTGAACCAGCAAGCGGAAGAGGTCTGGGTTCAAAAAAGAAAATCTTCAGGGCGATCGAGGGGCTTGGACGAGAATACAGACTCTCAGGCTCCCGGAAGTGGAAACCACTGAAATAAACTCATAGATAAATAGATCTATGATGCATGTGGATAGGAATTATATTCACAAAACCCTTAAGGAGAGAGCATCGCAAAGTCTGGGAGAGTTAGCCTGCAGACAAACGAAAGGAATTATGTGTTTCTTTACATAACAAAACCGGGGCCGGTTTCATGGCTGTGCAAGCCGTACACTTGCACGGGGCCCTGTGCTTGGGTCAGGGCTTTGCTGCTGAGGTCTACAAGTTCTCAATAATTTAGGAACAAGGCACCCCACATTGTCATTTGGTACTGGGGCCGTGAATTATGTAGGTGGTCTTGGAATAATATGGATAAGTAAGTAATCCTAAGAACTGTTGAAGCAGACAGTAACAATACGGTAAAACTGAGTTTGGATAATTTCGTGAATTAACGTAGAACTCTGATGGGGTCTGTTTTAAAAAGATAAAGACATTTTGGGATTTTTTTAAACCTTTGAGAATGATGTAATAAGAGCAACTACCAACAGAGGGCCTAACAAAAAATAGAAATCCTTTCTTCTTATTTATCTGAAAGCCAAAGTGAGGCATGTCAGGGCTGCACGTCTGAGTAAAGAAAATGCAGTAGAAATACCAGCAATTCTTTTTCAAAGGAAAAAAAACCTTGAAATAATAATTAATAAACAGTATTTTGGATGAATTGTAACCCCTCCCCACCTCTTTCTCAGCATTTAATGGAATTTTAATCTCTTGCATTGCTGATACTTATGTTCACCAGTTTTCTGAGCAGCTTTCTTGTTCTAACTATGTATTTAAATAATCTCATCCCTTTTCCAGTTAGACGGGAACCACAGTTTCTGGCTGGAGAGCGTTGCAGAGAGGAGACGGATCCCCGCCCCTGCCTGTGGAGGGCTGTCCCAGCCACAGACGGTTCAGCTTTGCGCATGTCCGAAGAAGCTACTTGGAACCTGGAGGTCCCGAAATCTAGTCTTGAAATTGAAAGAGTATGTTAATAAGTTACTCAGGGGTATTTGCCAAATGGATTTTGTATGCCCCATGTAATGAATTTGATAGGAAAACAAACTTTCTCTTAAAAAAGGCCTCTGGGTTTTAAAATTACAATAGTCTTAATTCGGAAAACTTCAAATTTTGCGAACAGAACCCTTGGGGTAAAATGCAACAGCTCTCCAGGTAAAATCCGACTTCATGTACTGGCAGCCTCCTCATACACATCACTATTTAGGGACCTGGACTACCTCTGAAAAATGTCAAGGCAGCCCTTTCCCAGCGAGAGCCAAGTCCCAGGGGGAAAGTACTTGACTGCTGTTAGGACCTGACATTCTACTTTCTACTTACCTTAAGGCGGTTTTCAAAGCATCTTCCCTGAGCCAACAGCATCACCCGAGACTTGCTGAAAATGCAAATTCTCAGGGCTCAATCTAGCACCTAAAAACTAAATTCTGGAGGTAAGGTGTAGCAATTTCTACTTTAACAAGCACTCCAGTGATTCTGATGGTAAAGTCTGAGACTATAGCCTTGGGGCAAGTGAACAAAGGCTTTCTGGGGGCATGTCCTTAAAAAAATGAGGATCTTTTGTATTTTAATTTCCAAACAAGTGGTCAGATACCAGAACACAAAAGTTCAAAGACTGGCTTTGAGGACCATAAACAACGAGTAGGATTCATTCTGAAGAAGATAAAAATAGAGAACAAAAACTATCTGAAAACGTGAATTATAATGTCATAAGGAAGTTCAGAGTGGCCCTGGATGGGTGGCTAAATGGGAAGAGCACTGTCCCAGCATGCCAAGTCATGGGTTCAATCTCTGGTCAGGTCACGTTCGAGAAACAACCAATGAATGAGTGCACAGTTCAATGGAACAACTATGTGCAACAATGAGTTGATGCTTCTCTCTCTCTCAAATCAATGGACATATTAAAACAAAACTTCATAGTAAAATAACATACTTTTCATTTATTACTAATATTTTAAATTTTAATATGTAAACATTTACATTGATAGGGGTCAGTGATGGTTTTTATCCTGCAAAACTGTTTCTGTTTCTAAAAAATGCCATCTTATTTTTAACACAGAAATAATGTATTGTTTTAAAATCTGGACTTAAAAACATGTTATAATAAAGAAATCAATTGGAAACAACAAAACACGCATTAGGTAACCAGCAAATGCACTGAGAGAGAGAGACACCACTCGCATATCCCATTATGTAAATGAATTCAAAGATATCTCATGACTGATCAGCTGGAAGGGACATAATGATTTATAATTCAAATAACTGAGCACTGAAATCAAATTGTGCTAATATATATTTCTAAATATGCAAACCGGAAATAATTGTTAAAAAATATAAATCAACGCACCCGGGTTAAAACCATTCATATCCCTTAGTTTAAAATGTTATAGCTTTTAAACCTATCTAGTAAGTTTTCTGAAAATATGATTTTTATTAACTTCAGGAAGTGCTCAAAAGAAACAAACAGCATATATACAAAAGGTTATGATTTTAGGGTTAAAGAAGATACAAAACATAAGGTGACAGGAAAAGGATCTAAGATCAGACACAAATAAATTAGGCATTATGCAAATCACACTAAAAAGAATACAAATCAAATTAATTTTATATTAGATTTCAATTCCAATCTAAAAAACGGGGTAAATCTAAACAATAGATATGTGCTATAAAATCACATAGATTCTTTCCAGATAACATGCTCTCAAAGTAATTCACTGTGGGAAGGCCAGAGTTTGCAATACTAGGAAGTACTTATCAACCACTTCATACGTTAGAAATAAAGAGTATTTCAGCATTATTATTTTAAAAAATACAGCTTCCGGTTTTTTTTTCCTAATAAGAAAAAATACATATCTTGAAAAGCCAAAATGACCACTGGAATTGGGCTGTACATCACTTTCCAGTAAAAAGGAAAACCAGCCTGGACAGGTGTAATTTATCATTTTTCTGATTTAATATCAAAGAAATATATTAAAATAATAAAAAGAATCCTGAAATCCTCAAAATTTGTAGTGATAAATAGCCCTCCCTGACTTTATTGCATTATACCTACTAACAGAAATATTGCATGGTGGATTTTGCCAGACAAGGACGATTATTTTCCAATAAAAAGTTGCATATTAAATTCCAGCACAAAAGTGGGTGTCTAATACTTTAGAAATCTTTTATGGTTTGCCAAGAAACACAATTTAAAAGTTAACTAATATCAACATATTCCTGAAGGGGACCTACATTTAAGATTTTCCTCCAATGCCACCCATTTTCAGAATGTTATCCCCCTATTAACATATTGGTGAATCTTGGTGGTTAAGTAAACCAACATTTATTTGTCACAACTCCTATGATATGATAGGTAACATATAAAGGACAAACTACATGCTTCTCCCTCATTGGTAGATACATGACAGTATCATCCATTAGAACCGAATTAGAAAAGATGATTCTGGTTTTAGATTTTAAAAAACCGCTCAGAGAAAACTAAACATTTAATGTGTCCTGAGAAACCTCATTTTAGAGTAAACGAGATGTTGATTTGGTAAGGCTGATAATCAAAAAAGTGTTTAAAAAACTTAAAAGAAATTTCTTCCTTTGTGCCTTTTAATTAATGAGAATAATATTCTTTTCAATTGAACAATAGTGAAGATATATTTATTCTTAGGAATGCAGTTTGTATAAGATGATATTTTTAGAACATTAAGATCTTCTTAAAATTAGTTCCATGCTTTTTTTTAAAACAAGAACATCAAGACAATTATGAAAAACCATGGGCTAAAACATGTAGTAGCATTGTTTTTTATATAACAATTTATTAACCTGGATGGGTATAAACAGAACGTTAGTTAGGAATCTATACACCCACATACATTCACTGTGACTCTTAATAAATGCTTTATAGTACAGTATGAAGCTAGTATAAATCTTTCAAAAGCATGAGTTGACAGATAAGCTTAAATAAATAAAAGGCTTTTTATTTAAATATAACTTGCTAAAATTATAAACAAGAAAACAGCCAACAGAAAGCACTTGTTAGGCTGTTTATAAAATTATCAGATATATAGTGAAAAGGATATCCAACAGAAAGGTCATTTAGGAACTGAAGAGTCCTTGAAATTACAGGCTCACATCTTCCCCAGTATTTAAGGTTTGTGACACTAAATATAAAAAAAAGAAGTTTTTAATTGTAAATAAGGTATTCACTTGTATAGGGAGAACATGGAAATACACGTACATTCATGTAAGTTAGGAAACTTAAATCACAAAATACCAATGGGACATTTTCTATTCTATTCTTTTACAGCACATTCAGAATTGTATACAATCAATGTACAACGAACACTACACTCCTAATGTCCAAATGGTGTATAATTCTATATATTTAGTATTACAAATTAAAAAGTCTCCTGTTTCACAGGAGAAGCATTAAGTTTATATCTAAAGCAAACACCTTTGGGAATGACAACAGGAGTTACAAGGGAAGTCTAATAGTGGTTCAGAGCTACCGCCAAGGAATGAGCCATTCAACTTGGAGTTCCAAAACTCATTACTTATGATCATGATGGTTTATCTAGCTTTATTCTCTATAAGCAAGACAGTTCTACTTATGAGTTACACAGATAAAGTGGAGTGCCACATGGAGGCATACCAGGTTAGGCTAAGTGGGCAAAGTTATATCTAAGACTAAAAACTAGTGAATTCTGCTAATGTTATCAGGATAATTCAGTTTCCATGGCTATGTCTCTGACAGCCAGCCACTGGTTTCTACTGGAGTCGATGACCACCCTGTCTTAAGGCAATCAAACCCTCTTGCAATGATTCCAATTTGCAATAAACTCTTCACTTGGTCTTTGAAACTGCATATTTTCTTTTCAATTAAAAAAATGCTGCCTCATTGACTTGAAGAGCCCAAGTCTGTGAGATGCCTATAATATTTTGATGTTGCACACTGCCACTGTAGGAGGGCCTGGACAATAACTCCTCTGGATGGTGAACTCTAAGTATGAGAAATCAAGTTTCAATTAACAACCAAACTACCATTCTGAAAATTAAAACCTAATTTTTAAAGCCTTTTATTAAGGAAATTAGTATTTACAAAGTGATTTAAATACAGTAAAAAAAAACATCTACTAGATCTAAACTAGCAACAACAAAAGAAACATCCGAGACACAAAGCAGGAACACAGGAACTCACATTTTCGTCATGAATGTCTCGAGAACATGGTTGTCATCTGTTATTCCTAAGACTTCCGACATACGGGCATACATCTGCAGGAAAACAGCTCATTGTTAAAAGCTTCCTCATTAATATATATTTTAAAAGATTACACATGGAACAAATGTAAGATTTAATGCACTGCTACCTCCACACTGAAGGGGGGAGTAGATGGGGACAGCAAATGAGGACTTTTTAAAATCTTTATAAATTTAAAATTTACCCTCTTTTTCTTCCAGGAAGCACCTCTTTTATTTTAAAATACATACATACCCTCCCTCACATACTCCCTTTACTCCCAGCACACTACATAATCTGTTTTTCAAAGTGGTAAATCACCCCTTTATCAAAGATGAGGGCTACAAGCTGAGCTGCCTCAGCAAAAGGCTCCAACATTTACAAAATTTCCATCCATTCCAGATTCCAGCTAACAAGCAAATAATTCAGGATGACGGTAGGCAGTTATAAGACTTTATAGAAATTCTCCTGGAATATCTCTCAATCAAGCTCCCCCAATGCAGAGATAGGTCTTACTTTCCATACCGAAACGGAAGTCCTACGCTCAGGAATTCTCTGCTCAGTGCACCAGGGCCTGGGAATCCGCTTAGCTTCCAATTAGGGAGAGTCGGTTGCAGAGTTTGGGGTGCAACGTTTCAGTCCCGATCCAAGCCACGCTAAGCGGATAAACACATAGCCCACTTCAATTGGAAGACGCCGCCGGCAGCCAATGGAACATTCCCTGGTAGCCTGGCAGAGCTGCGAGGTGCGTTAACACCTCCGTGCTCCCTGATGCTCTGGTGTGGGTCCAGGCCGCCCCTGCCAGACACCAGCTGTATGGGATTTCACTTCTGCGACCTGAGCCCCTGTGACTGTGTTTTCTCACTTTCTCCTGGCCAGCCTGTTTCCCGTGGCATGGCGACTTGGCTTTCCCTCTCTGCCTTGTTTCCGCAGGTAAACAGCAGCCTGACCCACCAAGGCGAGGTGAGTCAGGAAGGGGAGAAGGAAATCCCAGGGCCCGGGAGTGGCAGGGTGACCCAGGGGAGGCCCACTGCTCACGGCAAGCGTGTCTTATTCGGATTGTAAACACTACTCAAACCAGAAGCTTGTGTTCCAGGCTTTCAACCTGAGTCCTGAGACCGAAAGCTCCTCCACGTGGAGGGTCAAGAGGTAGGAGAAGAAAGGAAGATTGGGATCCAAATTCCTGTTGCCTCTTCTGCCTTCCGAACCCGACAGAAAGGCATTTCTACTTCTCTATCTGCGACTCTGCTCCTGAGAACAGGCCTCCACCTCTTACAAGACTGAAGCTATCTATGTGCTGGTGAGACGTCTGGAGAAAGGAGGGAGCTAGAAAGAGAATCCAGGGAAGTGAGTCATCACCAGCCTCAGTGAGCAGAAGCCTTTCAGCACCTCGAAGGCTCACAGGAACAGTGTGCAGAAAGGGGAGTTCCTTGGCAACTCTGATACTGATCTGATCAATGGCTCGCAAGGCCCTTCACAACTTGACTCCAACCTACCTCTCAACTAGCGTTTCCCTCAGCCTGAAGCCGCAAGGCCATGGTGCTGGAGAACTGAGGTTTCTCCTGGTTCCAGATCTCTATGGGGTCAGGTGCTTGCATTGTGCCTGAATCTGCCTTCCTCCTCCTCTTCCCCGGTTCCCAGTCATCTCCCTCTGAACCCTTCCCTCCCTCCCGGCACTGAGCTGCACTCCCTTTCTGTACCCCCCCAGGTCCATTCCTCCATCACAGCGGGCACTGAGCTGCACTCCCTTTCTGTGCCCCCCCAGGTCCATTCCTCCACCACAGCGGGCACTGAGCTGCACTCCCTTTCTGTGCCCCCCCAGGTCCATTCCTCCATCACAGCGGGCACTGAGCTGCACTCCCTTTCTGTGCCCCCCCCATCCATTCCTCCATCACAGCGGGCACTGAGCTGCACTCCCTTTCTGTGCCCCCCCCCAGGTCCATTCCTCCATCACAGCGGGCACTGAGCTGCACTCCCTTTCTGTGCCCCCCCAGGTCCATTCCTCCATCACAGCGGGCACTGAGCTGCACTCCCTTTCTGTGCCCCCCCAGGTCCATTCCTCCATCACAGCGGGCACTGAGCTGCACTCCCTTTCTGTGCCCCCCCAGGTCCATTCCTCCATCACAGAACTTTCCAATGTGACTGTTGGGCGTCCGTCTCCTCTCCTCCCACCCCAACTCCCCACCCGCACCCCCGTGCTGTATTTTTTTTTTTATAAAATGAAATTTTACATTTTCAAGACTTTATAAAATGCTTTTTTTATGGCAAAACTCAGGATTAATCTAAGTTTGGTTTTACTCATGCCACATCAAATGATAAAAATATAGTAACTGTGATTTTAGACACTGAACACTTTTTCACCTTTAAAAGACTATCCTTGTTTATTGATGGTTCTCAGAAGGAGGTTTTCTGACGTGTCCCTGGCACTCAAGGCGGGTCTGTTGTGCTTTGCTGTCAAAATAGCTTCTCAAAGCATCAGATTTGACCCAATAAGATACTAGAAAAAACAGTCAACATTGACACATGGCAGTGCTTTAATCCACAATTATCCTTGTAACTTGCACAGTTCCTTTTATCACCCATTAGCTTTGATTCCCATTATCCCATCCCGAGCTGTGTCAACGCTTTTGTCCCGGGGGATTTCTCTCTGCTACCAGGATCTGACAGTCGGGCTTGAGTACTAAACAGGATCATTACCTCTTAAATCCACTTATCTGATCTACTGAATAGCAAATTGAAAAGCTCATTAACAGCAACAATCTGATTTGTTTTCACGTGTGACAGGGTCATTTAGAATCAATGTATGATTACTGCATTTCTTTTTAAAAGACTGTCTCACATTTTCCAAGGCACCTTATCATTCAGAGAACACAGATAATATAAAAATGTCTTTGAACATTTGGAATTTCATCATGCCACAGACACACATAATTTAGGGGTGGGAAGTAATCTGTCCAGTGAGAAAAGTCCTATAAAATTGTTTATCATAAAACAAGCCAATGAAAGTCTTCTACAGAAAAAAAAAATTCTAATACAATATTTAGAAATTTTGACATTAGCTGCAACTTCTATCACTTCACCAAAAAAAATTTCTTTTTCGACAGCCAGAAGAAACTACATGGTGATACTCATTTTCAGGAGGACACAGAAGTTGGCGCAGAAATGCAAGGAGAGGTCATAATTCACTTAGTTCAGATTCCTAATCATTTGTTTCAAAATTGATAGTTTGATCACAGTGAAAAATAAGCAAAAATCTAAGAAAGAAGAGACTAAGGCCATTTGGATTGTCCACCCGTCTGAGGGAGACAATGAGGTTGAACAAACGCTACACCGTTGGTCCTGTGCCTCAAGAATCAGAGATGCACACAGTGCAACCCCGTGTTCACCTGTCGGCCCGCGCCTCTCCACCCTTCTTTATAAGTATGCCTGGGTTTCTCGGTTAGCCTGCAAGCTCCCTGTGGGCACAGGTGATGCTCTGTCTTTTATCTCTCATGCCCGGTACTCGATACACGCAAAAGGACTAAGACTGCAATGTCATTTCATTCAAAATTTTTTAACACAAGGAAAACAAGCCATATAAGGTTGCTTTAGAGAATCTTTTTCTCTAAAAATAATATCCCGCAAATTCCACTCACCGGGTACCCACTGGTAAACTTTTGTTATTTGGAAAGATGTGCTTTGAATGCTTAAATAACATTTCCGGAAGAAGCTCTTCCTGTGGTCTCAGTGAGAAGAGCACCCCCCATGGCTCCTGAGAGCGCCCACTGTCGCCAGCCCATCCACAGCACGCCTCAGATTATATAACAGAATAGACCGCGTTTTAGAATTAACTTTCCACGTGAATTTGGAAAATTCATTTTCCTCCACTACTTCCAGCAAGTGCTCTAGCATTTCCTCAGTATTTCGAGCAAGTGTCGCGTGAGAGCAGGGAAATGTCCATTTCTCTTTATACCCCCAGACGTCCTTACAACACCGCCTTGATACATTTAGCCACAGACAAAGCCCTGCTCAGGTCCGCAGACGCCTGGATCTGCACACTAGTCTACCACGAACGAGGTTTACTTACAATCCCTGAACCTGGTTTCCTATCTGTACAACAGGCATAACAGGACTAACACCTACTTTGTGGGCTTTTTGGGAAATATAAGTGATGATGCCTAACACAGAGCCTGGTACTTAGTAGTTACCCAACAACTGCTGCTTCCCTTCCACCGCCATTTCATGGACCCTGTCTTTCAGCAGGTGGTAAAACTCAACTAATGCCTTTCCGAGAAAAGATTCATTCCATAAAAATAACAGGAAGAAAAGAAGGAGCTTACCTTGAAGACTTTGACATGGAACAAAGAAGGTTAAAACAAAACCTTACAATTTGTACTAACTCTGCAATCTTTACACACACATTTGGGCAGCACACTCTGACCAAGGTCAGAAATGGCCTTTGTTAAAGGTATAAAGCTTTGAAAGTTTATGATGCAAAACCAAATTCTTTCTACTTCTAAATACTTACTGCCTTAGACACTAGGACATTTGCTCATTTTAAGCAGCCATCCATCTCTCTAGCTCCTGACATACGGTAAGTTGTTAGAAATGTAAGCAGTTACCATTATCACAGACTTGAGAAGGCATGTTCCTAAAGAACTGTTAGGTTTGTTTTCTTATCTCTATTTTACTATGGAGCTTCTTTTAATTTTCAGAAAAGAGCATTTGGATATGTATATAATGCTTCAATGACCCAACACTTCTCTAACTTTTCAACTAACCAAATGACAAATATTGTTTGTGCATGCTTAAATCATCTTATATCTGGTTTTTTAAAAGGAAGCTAGACGAGATAAGAACACCAGACAAGGGAACAAACATACAAATAGCAATAAAAGTTTGGGTTGTAAATTTAATTTAATAAAGAATAAAAGCACCTGGCCTGTGGTGGTGCAGTGGATAGAGCATTGACCTGGAACGCTGAGGTCGCCAGTTTGAAACCCTAGGCTTGCCCGGTCAAGGCACATATGACAAGCAATCAATGAATCACTAAAGTCAACCAACTATGAGTTGATACTTCTTGGGCCCCTACCTACTCTCGAGGAAAATAAATAAAATCTTAAAAAATATATTTTTTTAAAAAAAGAATAAAAGCATATGCTGTGACAATTTTTAAATTACTTTTCTTTTTCCAATCCTAATCCTTGGTTGTGAGTATTTGCAGTATTGTCGCTAACATTCTGGTTATAACTTTGAAGAAACTAATTATATCAATCCTTAAATTTGAAGTAGATTACAGAACTGGGAAACCCAGAATATTAGTTCCGAAAGGTTGTATGGATAGATAATGACAGCCACAGAAATTCAATAACAGCCCTCTATGAAATGTACTCAAAAGCACCACATGAAACAAATTAAAAAGAACAATGAATCGCTCATTCTGTGCAAATAAAAAAATAAAATAGAAAAACTGGTTCTGTAGGTTTTCATAAGAGTTGTTATAATGAATTAAGATTCTGGATAATGAATCTTCAGAAAATTGCAGTAAGTTAATACCCTGAGGCCTCCTACAAATGTTCTCGGCGAGCTTTAGTGAGCGGGCCCCACGCAGAACGGAGCGCCGCTGTGACAATCTACAACAAGTCTGTGCGCTGCCAGCGGACGATGTATTTTCCTGAGCCCATTTATCCTCAGAAACTCACGTCCCATAATACAAGACTGATGCCACAAAATTTAAAAAAAATGGACAATTGTTGTAAATTCTCAACTATTATTTTGATCTCATGAAATGACTTATCAATCAAGATTTTTAACTGGTTGTACTTTGGCAAAACAAAACCTGACACCAGAAAAGATCCACTATAATGAAAGAATGAACATTCCTTAGAAAAAGAATCTCCTCACTGAGCGTGAACTTATTTATATGAGGAAGAAACCCTTATTTCTGTCTTAGGCTTCAAGTGCACTTGAGGTCAGTGCAGTGCCGTCCCTGAGACCCACGTCCGCAAGGGGAGGGACGGGGGGTGGGGGGCTGAGGGGACAGAGCGTTTAATTACTTGGACGTAAGCCGTTTGGAACTCAGATACTGAGCTCTTTCATTACCATTTGAAGCAGAATAAAATATGGCCATCACAATTAACTTATGATCACATTAAGACAATGAATAGTACAAACACCACCGCTGCCTATTAAGTATACAAACTCAGCACTACTCAATAGATCCTGTTAAGTCTTGGCTGAATCACTTTCCCGTATCACTTAGAATAACATCCCAAAATATAGAACCAGAATTATAGGTAAAAAAAAAATCTTTTACCAGAATTTAATTTTAAAACCATAATGTATGTTGGAAAGGAAGTGGTAAATGTTTAGGAATCTGCTGGACTTATTCAGAATGGCATCTGATAAAAAGAAATGGCTACGGAAGTATAAAATAAAAATGAACGTGAAGTATTTATTTCAACAGGAATATCTGAGCCCACCATCTGTGGTGGCCATCTTGCTGAGGGGACATGTACCTAACAAATCTCTTAAGAGGCGTTCCCAATCTGCTTGGATAAGCTATTGTCTAAGGAAGCTCGGGCCGCCCCTTGGCCTGCCGTCGCCTTTGCTCCACATCCTGTGGCACAGAGCAGAGCCCAGCAGGCTGGGGCGCAGGGCTGCCTGCTGCCTTGCGATAATCCCCTCTCCCAGTAGGGGCCTCCACTGATGCATGGCTAAGAACATGCTTCCTCTTCTGCTTGCACCCCAGTGGGGTTTCCACTCCTGACTTGGGCCCAAATCCAGACTGCCAAGGAAGGGCTCCAGATGCTGCCGGAGATATTTTTGGATTAGTGTCTCAACAGTCGTTTATTAGAAAAAGGAATACAGGTAGAGTGGGGAAACCAGCAATGCCGGTCATTTTGGAGAGAGTCCTGCCCGCACACGCCCGGGCAGATCTGAGGTCTAACGACCACCTGTTCAACAGAAGCTGGCTGTGTGCCTTCCTTTCCTTCAGGGAGCCACTGGTTAAGGATCTCCACCAGCATGAACCTAATGTCCCCCGACAGGCCTTTGCTAGCCAAGAGGGACCTGGGTCGAGCACACCAGTCACTAGTCGCAGGATACACAGCCACAGAAGGACCCCTGTGGTGCAAGCAGCTGAGAGCCAGCTAGAGAAGAAGGACAGTGTACATTTGTCCTGACACAGCTTCGCTCCTGCTGGCTGCCAACCCACTCCCTGTCTGCGGCCAGGCTTCTGTCCGCCTGGTCTTCCGTGGCCACAGCCATGGCGCAGCCCGGGGTGAATACATTATCTTCCCCAGATCACACAGCCAGCAGCTAGCCTCGGCCTCGGCGCAGGCAACAGGGAGGCTGCGCTCATTTCGGTCGGGTGGAGACCATGATTTGAAGGGGGCATTTCAGGCATTTCATCTATAATCTTTGCAACAGCAAATCTGTAAGATGACATGATTAGATTTTGGAGCAAAGATGTGGATGCTGGATAAAGTTTGTGAGAGGATGATGGTAGAGGAAATCAGGAATTAAAAGATTTTATTTATGCTAATCCCCCACACCTCTCCGAGGTGTCCAGCAGATACCCTTTCTGGCGCATGGGATACATGTTCAATAACACGGCTTGTGATGCTATTCAATAACAGATGCTCGTCGACGTAGCCAAATAAAACTTTCTCCTTTCAGGGACAAATAACCGGTAGAACTGGCCACCTCAGGAGTGGTATGATCAAGAAACGCAGGGTGTTCTCACACTAAAGTTGAGTGTGTTTCACACTTACTGTTTAGTGTCTTTAGTGCAAGCACACTAAACAGTCTTGGCAGTTAATGCTGCTGATTAGCCGACCAGTGAACATTTGGTTACTAAATGCGCATAAAGAAAGGGACCAAGACAACACACCTGCCCACGCGGCCGTGAGCACCTGCCCACTCTGGTCCCAAGGACGTGGGCTGCAGTGAGGCGAGCATGAAGACTGGTGTCCACCGTGCCAACCAGCAACCCAACTCACCTCAACTACTTTCCAAGTCTCCTCTGGAGCTCTGGACGCATTGCTCCTCAGGCGTACAACCTAAAGAGCACAGAGTTTAGGGACCTGCCACCTGGTGTCAGAGAGAAGGGAAGAGCAAAACGCCTTGCCAGCTTCAGATACAGTGAGAACAGCGCTCAGGATCTTTTTTCTTTTCTTTTCTTTTTTTCTTTTTTTTTTTTTTACAGAGACAGAGAGAGAGTCAGAGAGAGGGATAGATAGGGACAGACAGACAGAAAGGGAGATAAGAAGCATCAATTCTTTGTTGCGACACCTTAGTTGTTCATTGATTGCTTTCTCATATGTGCCTTGACCGCAGGCCTTCAGCAGACCAAGTGACTCCTTGCTCGAGCCAGAGAGCTTGGGTCCAAGCTGGTGAGCTTTGCTCAAACCAGATGAGTCTGTGCTCAAGCTGGTGACCTCGGTATCTTGAACCTGGGTCTTCCGCATCCCAGTCCAACACTCTATCCACTGCACCACCACTGGTCAGGCAAAAATTTTTTCCTTTTTTAAAAAAAGATTTTATTTATTTTAGAGAGGAGAGAGAAAGAGAGAGAGAGAGAAAAAGGGAGTGAGAGAGAGAGAGAGAAAGGGAGGGAGAGAGAGAGAAGGGGGGAGGAGCAGGAAGTATTAACTCCCATATGTGCCTTGACCAGGCGAGCCCAGGGTTTCGAACCGGCGACCTCAGTGTTCCAGAGCACTCGGGGTCTTTGTGGCTGTCACTTAAGATATTCTTAGGACTTTGATTTTATCCTGGAGGCCATGGGTAGAGGCCTGGGGCTGTGCCATTCAAAGCCTAGACGTGGTCATATGGATTACAGTGGGCTTGCTTCGTGAAATAATTCAAGAAACCCATTACTAAAGGATAGCTTAAAAAAAAGGAGCAATTTTAAATAATATTGACAGGACTATTTTAAAGAACATGTTGGTACTATTGCTTCCCATGAAGTACTCTTGTTATGCACGTATGGCAAGTAGGGCTCAAGATTTAAGTAGACCAGTCACCTTCTCATGGGTAAAAGTAGATCTTTAAACATGGAACTAATTTCTAGTCATTCAGAAGGTATGTGAATCATATTGAGCCTTTCATCACTGAATCAGATTCTTACGCACATACACTCTCCTCCCCAAATCCCATAAAAGCACACCAAATTATAGTTACGGTGGGTGTTAAGACCTTTACCAGGTCCTTGTTTCCACTTCTAACATCGTTATTTTATTCATACACGTCTCCTATTAATATTACTCTATTTTTGCCTCCATATTGCCTCTCTGAAACTTGTCCCATTTTCTACATTAAAACAACTTCTGTACCTTTCTCCTGAGAGGTACTCACCTCTCTGTTCTTCTGGAGGAACCACCTGACATAAAGAGTATAGGAGTAATGGCCCCGGGGATAAAGAGAGGTAGCAATGACATCATCTGTATTATTTTTGCTACTTGGTCAAATCAGCTAGTTTTCTTAATAGTCTCAAATTTTAGTCAAAGATCTTGTTCCTATAGCCCTTTGACCTTTCAACTTGTCTGTCCACTAGCTAGTTGGTGACAACTTTAACTTACCCAGACGCAGTGGATCAGAGCTCACCTTCTGATGGCCACTGACACCCTCCCACCCAGTACCTGGATTCTCTGAGCAGCACACTGTGTGGCGCAAGGCCAAGTGCTGCCTCCAGCCTACTCTTCCTAGTGAACTTCTGTGTGGAAAATTAGCTACAACATATGCAAGAGCCCAACCGGTGGACACAGTTGCCAAGGAAGCATTTTCCTCTCTCAGTGAAAAGACAGAAATGAGTAAGTTAATAGAGCAGATATCTTAGAGAACTTCAACTTGGAGGAAACAGAATGAACAGGCGGGCAGGGCGACACATGCAGGGTTTAGGGGGGCTGCCACCTGCTGGTCGTGCACAAGCTTGGCCACGCAGGCACTGAATCAACATCTCTATTTAATGAATTAACTCTATAATCCTATACCCACTCAGCCTCTCAGTTCTTTGTCTGTAAAATGGAAAAAATAGCATCACAACAGGTAATCTCACAAATTAGGAGGCAGTCCAGTGAAGAGGTTAAGGATAGATTCTGATGGCCAAGACTAGTTGGATTCTACCACTTACTAAGTGATTTTGAACAAGTTAACAGAATCTTTGGGAGGATTGAAGTAGTTAATTTACGTAAAGCACTCAGCACAGGCCTCGCACATAGTAAAATTTCCGTTAAGTGTTAGCTATTATTATTGTCATCATGTCCTACTATATACAGCACCGCCGGCACAGGGTCAGAAACACTTGGAAAGCTTTAGGACACAGTCAGCCCCAGATAAACATTAGCTATCAGCCATCTGAACAGATGATCAGTAAGTGGCTGCTATTATTAGGTAATATATAATCAAACATTAGTCTGAATGAAGACTATTAGGCATGTACCAAAATGATAGTGTCCTTTCTTTGTGCTTTATCCAAACTAGCTGCTAGAAAACAGATTACGTTCTAAGTTGGTATGTCGGTAGCTTTAGTGGTCAGAGTGATCAGAAGGGAAACAGCTCTCACGAAGCCTAACTCCCAATCTTCTATCTTCCGCCTGAACCGTCTACTTTACAGGAAGAGGAGCAGGGACAGCGGTGGGGTGGAGGCAGGAGGTGACATCGCGTCTCCCGGGCTCATCTGCATTACCTAAGTCCCCAACTTTAAAGCTCTCATCCTCCTCTTTTTCGAGTCATTACAAATTCCGATTTCCTTTCTCCAACTTACTGGGTTAAGTAGATGATTTACATCCCTGGGTCCAATAAATTATCAAAGTCTTACCAATTCAGATCAGTGAGTCCACCCAGTTCTCAGTTTTCTTTGCTAAATTAATGCACACACACTAATACCTTATTGGTTTCAAACAATCAAGAGTTTTTGGTAAAGGGTCAAATATATGGTGTTGGTTAGAAAATGGACTTTTGGTGATAAACACTCGATAAGTTATATAGATACCAAAATAAAATGTTGACACCTAAAATTTATATAATGTTACTAACCAATGCTACCTCAATTAAAGTTTTTGGGTGGTAGGCTCAGTAAGAACAGAAGTGGAATGTCTTTCAGATATAAATATAATAGTGATCTCTGACATTAGACTACGAGTTGAACTGCTTCTCCTGCAGTAGGATGGGTTACATCAAATATCTAGGATCTGGCTTAGCTCTCTTGTGACTGATGGCTAGCCAGGACTAGACATCAACCTGTGGTTGTAGAGGTAAGTTTTTTTTCCTGGGTAGTGCAACAGAAAATATAGGAATGAAACTTGTGATACGGGTTTTATCAAACATTACCCTTAAAACTGATCATGCCTGGACTCATGGCTAAACATACACATGGGCAATGTAACAGAGTAGAAAGTGAACTTGTGTTTAGAATGTAATGATTTGGTCAAAACTAGGGGCTGCTTCTGAACAAGTTTATAACTTTCCTGAAATCTTTTTAATACACTGTAAAATGAACGTAATCATACCTTCTAAATAAAATATTGCTAGAAAGACTGAACAAGAAACGTAATGATTACACAAAATGGTTAAGCACAAAGTAGAAACCCAATATATAAAAATTAAATTAAGGTTGAAGACAAAGCATTCTCAAATGGTGTTTCCTAGGCACTTCTCAATCTACATGACCTGAAAACACAGAATGTATAAGTTATAGCGTGGGCAATGTTTTCATACCCAGTGCCTTGGACTTTAGGAACGTTCAGTATTGTGTGAGGCAGCTGCACCTGCTAGCGAGTGCGCTATTTACAGCCCCTGTGTCATAAATACTGGTGGCCAGAAAAAAGACAGTTGAGAACTGGGACCATCGAGCATGAACATTTCTAATGACTGAAGAAAGCGGACCAAGAGGAAGTATGGAAGGAAGTGGTCATGGACACCTGGAGATAAGAAAGGACAATAAATGACTGAAAACTCACCTGAAACTAACATATTGCATGTCAACCATGATTGAAAAATTTAAAAAGTCAAAATGTACTAAAAAGAAGAAAAGAAATAAGTGATCAAGGCTAAGCTTAATGGGTTAAAACAAAAACTGAAGAGTGCAATTCTCAGCAAATGCAAAGCCATCCATGCACTAAGGTGCTTTGCACGTTTTGGTACAGCCTAACATTTTACAATTTCCCTCATCGAAAGGTGTGAGAGATGGTCCACGGAAGGGCCTTGCTAATTTTGCAATGGGAATCAATCAGAAAATGTCATTCCCGTCGGAGAAAGTTGTCTCAAAGCCAACTGTGCTGCAGCACATCCATTCAGCAAAGCGAGGGGCACAGGCGCCGGGGAGCCACGCGGGCCCGGGGGGAACAGCAGCCCAATAAGTTGGCCAAATGTGCTTTTATATTTCAGGACTCCCTCAACAGAAACATCCTGGGAGATAAAAATTAGGAAAACACTGCACTTAACGAATTCGAAATGCTGAGAAAATATTTTTCATTTGTGTTTTAGAACCCAGTGTTTTTCCCACATTTGTCCCAAGGCAGCAGAAGCGCTGTATTCAACCAATGCTAATACCAGCCGTCGGAACACACTCTTTGGCGAGGCAGAAATAAGATAATTGTTCAACATAAGCTGGCTTTTCAGAAATACTGGAAGCATTGCCTGTAATTATAGACATCTGTCACTGCTAGCCACTCAGTACTAACCCTGACATCAATATCTACAGCCGTAGCCCTGAACTGCCTGCAGGCACGGCGACGGAGACCAGACACGCAAGGCGGGCAATCAGCTGCCTCATCTAAACTATCTGTCAAAGGTTCCCAACCACAAATAGCTCTTACATTTTGTATCCTTAGGATAATATGTTGATTTATTTTAGATTCTCTAATATTTACAGTCTGGGCCATCTACTAAAATAAAGAAACAAAACTTATGGCTAATGGAGGCAGTTACTGTTCACAGTCATCATAAAAGGTCATAGCTCAACCCTCAAATGTTAAAAATTGATGGCAGCTTTAACCATGCACTATTGTACAGATGTTTCCTTTTGTAGAGGCAATTATTTTCAAGAGCAATTCCAAATGGTAAATACAATCTTTCATCAGCAAGTATGTTGCCACATTGATCTAATAGAAACGCTCATATTTTAAAGCCCTTTTTTGAGAAGTAAAGATACGTTTCAATGTTGAGTACTGAAGAACCCAGATGGTCAGTTGGGTTTAGCTGTATATCTAGTTGTGTATCAAGCAATGTTTTTTTTTACATATACAAATGATGCAATGTCTAAAAACTAGGAAATTATATTGAAGAATAAAATACTTGGTTACTCAATGAGTCAACTGACATATAACATTGCTGGATGTAAACCTTATTGAAATATTGTACAGGTACTTTCATATTTTTAAAAGCCCAAGGATATACTGTAGCTTTAAACATCATTCTCTCTTTTTTTCTTTGAAGCAGGCAGAGAGGCTGAAAATTATTAGACATTTAGACTAATTAGGAGTAAACACACAATTATCATAATGTGTTACTAGAAACCCAGATATTTCTTGGTCTGCTCACAATAGCTCATGCTGAAGAAAAACTATTAATTACTGACAGACAGTTAGCTTACAAGTGAGCTGCATCTTAAAAACCTCTTTTAAAATACAATTGCTAAATGCCTTACAGTGTTGTAATGTGAGACAGGTTCAAATCTTATTACTTCACTGAAATTAAAACCTAAGTTTTAATACTGTTCAAGTCGAACAATGATTCCACACTTTATTGCTTTTGAAGTCCCTTGATGATCATAGGGAAAATGCCCCCAAGAAAAAAAGACTGTTTTCGATAAACAGAAAATACAGTTTGCACTCTTAGCCTCTTTGTCATCACAAAAAAAGGATTTAATGCCAATTCTTTAAAAAAAGACTTTTTTCCCCACAAAATGTGCACCTTGTGTGCCATTTGTAAAATCAGTTCACTTTCTTTTATTTATTACTGCGGTGCGGCAAAGGCAATAAAGCAGCGACCGATAGCTAATAAATTACATGCCTTTTATAACAATTCTCTTGCTACGAAAACATGTAACTACAAAGGTTTACATTTACATGGTACATCACATGAAATGTCTGTATTTGTGTCCTATTAAACATTTTGGCAAATTGTGGATTTTTACCAAATAGCTGATAGGAATAAAAAAGATTCACAAATGTTGATGTGGTGTAAGATAAAACCACATTTCTAGTAAACTACTCTTAAGCTTTTTGCACTTTCTAAAAATCCTCCAAAATGTATTTTAAAACATGTTTCAATAAATTATTTTATGTATCAAAAACGTATTAAAAGATAGTCTAGTCAAGGTTAATTTAAACTTGAGTCAGTGAACGCTAAGACTGAAGGAATACTCCCCCCCCCAATTTATGCTGCTAGTTATCAATGCAGTCTTTTAAAAATAATAGCTCCCAGCAATTACTTAGAACAAATGATAACGGCAAGATCACTGGCTGTAAGGCAAAAGTGGCCCAAATCTGTTCCTTAATATATTTTGTATTTTAGAACCTGGGAGGGGGTAAGATGGTGATGGGGGGAGACCTGACTGGGGAGGGAGTGAACACACAATGCAATAGACAGATGACGAATTGTAAAACTGTGCACCCGGAATCTGTATGTTATCAGTGTCACCCCAATACATTCAACAAAAATATTTTAAAAATTTTAAAAATGCAGAAACTTGGTTATTTAAAAAATATCCACATCAAACATGTCTTGCTTAATTATAATGGTTCTTTTAAAAGAATGTATGTTCACATATTCACAAGAACTGCTAAAAATCCTGCTCTATTAAGTAAGCTGTTTATTTAGTTTTTCTGGCTTACCTACGCATAAATGAATTTCTAATATCTGTACTCAATTCCGGGATTAAACTTAAATTAATCAGGGATTTGCTTAATGTGCTCAATCCTCCAATCCAGCGATTTTCAATCAGGGTGCCGTGGCACACTGGGCGCCATAAGAATTTTTAAAACAAGCAATACCTGACTCTTTAGTCAGGGGCACTGACTTCTTTTCCCTTAGGTGTGAAATAAAAAAAATTGCAACAGCCAACACAACAATAGCTGTCCTGGGTGAATGAATCAAAATTATGCCTATTTTATAGTTAGACTGGCCAAAAAAAAAAAAAAAAAAAAAAAAAAAAAAAAAAATATATATATATATATATATATATATATATATATATATATATATATATATATATATATATATATATATATATATATATATATATATATATTGTATTTTTCTGAAGCTGGAAACGGGGAGAGACAGACAGACTCCCGCATGCGCCCGACCGGGATCCACACGGCACACCCACCAGGGGGCGACGCTCTGTCCACCAGGGGGTGATGCTCTGCCCCTCCGGGGGGGGGGGGGGTGTCGCAATGTTGCGACCAGAGCCACTCTAGCGCCTGGGGCAGAGGCCAAGGAGCCATCCCCAGCACCCAGGCCATCTTTGCACCAATGGAGCCTTGGCTGCTGGAGGGGAAGAGAGAGGCAGAGAGGAAGGAGAGGGGGAGGGGTGGAGAAGCAGATGGGCGCTTTTCCTGTGTGCCCTGGCCGGGAATCAAACCTGGGACTTCTGCACGCCAGGCCGACGCTCTACCACTGAGCCAACCGGCCAGGGCCGGCAAAAAATATTTTATTTTTGGTGTGCTGCAGAATTTCTGCAATTAGTTTATATGTGCCGCAAGATGAAAAAGGTTGGAAATTGCTGCACTAAACTCAGGACAAGCATGTATTTATGAGGCAGTGTACTGTTTTTTATTATTAATTTCTTCCATTTCCTGTAACAGCGATCATAGCTGTGGCCTTTTTTTGTCTCATACCTATCAAATTTCAACTTGATTCAATTATGCACAATGAAAAATAATTCAATTTTCAGAGCACAACTTTGTTCCATTTCATCTGAACTCTCAGATGATAACCCACTACACCAATGACTACAAATGCCAGGTCTGACAACTCTCCATTTCTTTACTCAGACCTATTTTTTCTTCCCTTTCTCTTGATACCAGTGTATGACAATTAACAATTAGGAATTTGTAGGAGATACCTTTTTTGAAGAGTTCAATGAAATAATTTTATTTCATCTTCACCGATTTCTAGAGGGAATCATTACCACCACAATAATATTCTATAAATTACATGTCTGTATATGCAGAAAACCTTAGTATGTATTATTTTTTACTTTGCTTCTTTTCAGTACTAGTAAATCCTTGTGTGTTTTGAAAATCCTGACCTTCCCCCGTACTACGGCTGATGCGGAATGATAAAACTCTCCATCGGCAACCAAGAAAAATAGCTGGCCAAATATCTACTGCCTCCCCCCCCCCCTCCTCCTGTATCTCCCTGACAACATTTTATTCTAAATCTTTAATACTTGGGTTATCTTCTCGGCTGGGAGAGGGCTCACATTCTTTGCACTGTCTTTCCTGGATCACTAAGAATGTGATCAAAGCAGGTAGGGCAAGTACCATTAACCTCATTTTTTTAGATGAGGAAAATAAAGAAAATGGTGAGGAGACTGCTGAAGATTCCACAGTAAATGGCTTCTCCAACTTTGTAGTCACAGTTCTCACTGGTGGACAACACCGCTTCCTATTCTGGCTATTAGGGGAAAATATGTATTCATGGACACTTATTCTACCGAATCAATTACACTTTCTATTGAGTGCTGTTTTATTCAATGGGTGGAAGATAACCTTGACTTATATCTGGCACCTCCATTAGAGAGGGAAGTGGGTAGTTCTTGACGCCAAATGAGAGGGGCAGGGGAGCTCATTTGTTTTTCTAATTATCTTCTTAGAAGCAACAGAACATTGATTTTTGTCATCAACCGCCTTAATTTGGTCAACAATCTAAAGTATAGTAATATTTATTTTTCATGGTCTTATTTTGTAATCCTTTTTTAAAAATTAATTAATTTATTTTGGTGACAGAGACAGAGAGAGTCAGAGAGAGGGACAGATAAGGACAGACAGACAGGAAGGGAGAGATGAGAAGCATCAATTCTTCATTGCGACACCTTAGTTGTTCATTGATTGCTTTCTCATATGTGCCTTACTGGGGGGCTACAGCAGACCGAGTGATCCCTTGCTTGAGCCAGTGACCTTGGCCTCAAGCTGGTGAGCTTTGCTCAAACCTGGGTCCTCTGTGTCCCAATCCGATGTGGGACTATCCACTGTCTGTGTCTCTACCCACTGTGCCACCGCCCGGTCAGACTCATTTTGCAATCTTGATGGGGAAACGGAAAACGTGTAGCTGGACACTTCTGATCTCTTTGCACCAATATGCAGCGAACTCCTAGTTTTATTTTATTTCCCTGGCTGTGTAATAAACAGAACCGAGTGACACTAACAGAAAGCCCAAGCACCCTCTGGGACTTCTTCCCAAAATTACATTGGGTATCTTCTTCTCTGTTCCCACTGTTCTGCATATCAGTCATGGGCTCATCACACTGAGCGGCGATCACCTGTCGGTTTGGTCTGTGCTCTCCGCCAGTCTGTGGTGGCAGGTCTCTCTCTGGTTAAATTTGTGGCCCGCTGTTTATAGTAGGAGGCACAGAGTAGGCAATTACATGTATTTGAAATTCTAATGTGTTTTACTCCCTAAAAAAAAATCATCAAGTAATTCTCCAATTCTCAGTGGACACTGATCAGGGGATTCCACGATTTTAAATCCATTCTGACACTATCTCTTCAGAGATAATGGCAGATCCCACAGGTGAAGGGCTCAGTCCCACAAGACTGCCCCTAATTCAGATGGCAACTCAAAGTCTAGGTCATCATCCCTAGATCAAAGATCAAAGGTTCCAATGACGCCCCCCTTTGGTGCAATTTGCTAGAAGGTCTCACAGAATGCAGAGACACAGTTTACTTGATTACTGCTCTATTTAAAAAGATATAGTTAAATAGATTACTGCTCTGTTTAAATAGATAAAACACTTAGGAAAAGGTATGTGGGGAAGGGGAGCCGAGCTTCGTGCTGAGTGAGCCACGCTCCCTGAATCTCCACGTGTTCACCCACCCAGGAGCTCTCCAGACCCTGTCCTTTCCATATTTTATGGACGCTTCATGACGTAGGCACAACTGACGGAATCACTGGCCACGGGTGGTGAATGAACTCAATCTTCAGCCCCGTCTCTTCCCAGAGGTCAGGGGGTGGGACTGAAAGTTCCAACCCTCTAATCACTGGTTGGTTCTCCTGGCAACCAGCACCCATTTTGGTGCTTTCCAAAAGTCGCCTCATCAACAAAACTCTGGGATAATTGAAAGGGGTTTGCTAAGACTATCAAGACACCTTTATGAGCAGTTAATCACTTAGGAAATTCCAAGGTTTTAGGAGCTCTATGCCAGAAAGGAGAGTGAAGAGCAAACATATTTCTTACTAGAAATCACAATATCAGAGTAATTATAAGTGCTGGAATAATGAAAGAAGAGTGGTCCTGATCTAGCCCCACGTGACACTATAAAAACCCTTTTCTAACTCACTATCCTTACAAAGAGAACGCTGGCTCCTTCTAAATCACTGTTCCTCAATCTATTAATGTTCTATTTAAGAACACCCATTGGGAAAAATGACCCGTATTGGCATACCATTTCTCTGCTCCTGTCCCCATCTATCCTGACCGCCTCACCCTACCTAATCCATAGTCAGTCAGTCAGTCAGTCAGGAAATAGCTGTCGGTCTAGCACCACCCTAGCTCTATTGACAGATGTAAGATATGTATAGGACATTGCCTCTGTTCTCAAAATTCTCCAACTTTGTTAAAAATATAAGGACACAGCAGAAAACACTTAAGAAGCAAGACTGGGAAGGACAGCTCATCATTGCATGAACTCAAGAGTTAGACCTACACATCCGATCACATGCCTGCCACTTCCTCCGTTGTTTGCTTAGTCAAGTTCCTTTATCGGTAGAGCTGGGGTTAAGAACACATTCATCATGAAGATTTTTTTTTTTTGTCTTTTTCTGAAGCTGGAAACGGGGAGAGACAGTCAGACAGACTCCCGCATGCGCCTGACCGGGATCCACCCGGCACGCCCACCAGGGGCGATGCTCTGCTCACCAGGGGGCGACACTCTGCCCCTCCGGGGCGTCGCCCTGTCGCGACCAGAGCCACTCTAGCGCCTGGGGCAGAGGCCAAGGAGCCATCCCCAGCGCCCGGGCCATTTTCGCTCCAATGGAGCCTCGGCTGCAGGAAGGGAAGAGAGAGACGGAGAGGAAAGAGAGGGGGAGGGGTGGAGAAGCAGATGAGCGCTTCTCCTGTGTGCCCTGGCCGGGAATTGAACCCGGGACTTCTGCACGCCAGGCCGACGCTCTACCACTGAGCCAACCGGCCAGGGCCATGAAGATTATTTTGAAGCTTACAAGACATAATGCATGTAAAAGCTTACTGTCGCAGTGCCTGGCATATAATAAAGAATAAATGAGTGCCAGCACTCTCATTGTCATTATTATTTAACTGATTTTTAACGAAGATGATCCCAGTATTAGGAACTGTTAGAGCTAAGCCTGAGTCGAGTATGGCAGGGTGGGAAGCCTGCAGGCTGCAGGCTGGAGGAGGAGGGGAGGGAGAGGAGATCACAGTGTAGTCTACCAGAGGGCGGCTGTGGGCACTAACACTGGCCAGCAGGGGGCTATAGCTTATGGAGGATCTCAGAAGCCAGAGTACTGGCTTGATGGAGGGAACAGAGAGGTCTTCCAGTGGAAGAGTCCTCTGACTAAAGTGGAGTTTGAATTTGTCAACGACAGTGTGTGTGATGGACCAGGGACAGAGAGGTCAAGCTGTTACCCTTCCGCAACCCTTTGCCTGACACCCTGTGTTTCATCTCCTCGATATTCTGACCTTCAGGGACACACTGCTCTGGCTTCTTCTTCTAATTCTTCATTTTCAGTTAGAGATTTCTGCTCTCCACATCCTTGAGCTGAGAGTGCCCTCCATCCGGATACACCTAGTTCCTTGGGGGAAGGTTCATTTAATAATAAGATTTCAATGAAATAAATATGTATCAAAATAACTCCAAATCCATAGTTGCAAAAGCAAGTGCTGACTGGAAGAGGAATCCCTCTGCATCAGCTGTACTGCTGAAGAGAGGCAGCGAGGGCTAGGGGTCGGGAAGGAGGGTCAAGGTGGCAAAGCTGGGACCATTCAGGCTGTTTTGTTGAACAAGGTCTGGGGCAGGCCAGAAACTTGAAGGAGACCACTCTACCTTAGTGGATTGTACACGGATGCAACAGACCAGCCACGGAGCGCATTGGGTTCATTACTGTCTGACTCCTTCTCCAGTGACCTACTCTCCAACCGTGCCCTCAAAAGGGTACAGATAGAAATTTCCAAGTCCAACCAATATCCCGATTAAAGAAAAAATCTGATCCTCCTTTTAAGTGTTCAACTTTCTAGGCTGAAGAGACCTAATATTTTCATGTTTATTTCTATCGTGTATATGAAGCCGTGCTCTAAAAGAGATATACAGATTATATCTAGTAACTCTATGCTTTTAAACCAATTGGACTATTGCATCTTTTGAGTCTGTTTTTTTTTTTTTGCTTTTTTTTTTTTTTCAGAGACAGAGAGAGAGTCAGAGAGAGGGATAGATAGGGACAGACAGACAGGAATGGAGAGAGATGAGAAGCATCAATCATTAGTTTTTCATTGCAACACCTAAGTTGTTCATTGATTGCTTTCTCATATGTGCCTTGACCGTGGGGCTACAGCAGATCAAGTAATTCCTTGCTCCAGCCAGCGACCTTGGGTCAAAGCTGGTGAGCTTTGTTCAAACCAGATGAGCCTGTGCTCAAGCTGGTGACCTCGGGGTCTCAAACCTGGGTCCTCCACATCCCAGTCCGATGCTCTATCCACTGCGCCACCACCTGGTCAGGCTTCTGAGTCTGTTTTTCACAGAACATAATTTCAGGTAGTGACAAAGTTCAAAACCGTGTAGGAACATAGCCGTTCAATTCCAACTCTAATCTTAACTTTATGTTGACAGATAGAAAGCCCAAGGAAAAAACAAATAAGTTTTGTAAATTTTTAGAAACAGGACACACTTGTTCCTGTCTTTCTTTTTAAGTGAAATCATTACAAAAAAAAAAAACTTTGAGAAAAGTAGAAACGAGGACCAAGTGTCAACACTACTTCTCAATGAGAAGAAAATAAAATGCCCATGTACTATCAGAGGCTAGCAAGAGGCAGGCTCTTCATAAACAAAAGGAAGTGTGCTCTCACCCACAGTGAAATAAAGTGTATCGCCTGGTCCCTATGCGGAAACCTTCTCTTACATACCGAAGCGCCCTGCTGACGGGACCTTTTGAAAAGCAGTGTTCAAGAGCAAGAAAAACTGCAGCTCAAATCCCAGTCTCAGTTGTGACCCTGAACAATTTTCTCAACTTCCTGGTAGTCAATTGCTTCATCTGCAAAATGAAGACAACACCTACCGTGTGAGGCTGTAGAGAAAGGATTAGCAATAAGTGGGACAAAATGCCTAGCACAGTGTCTGGTGCCCACTAGGCATTTTATAAGTACTGTTGTTATGGAGAACATCAGCTGAATACTTAGAATATAACTAAGCTTCTAAAGAATTAGAGATTTTCATTAAATTGTACAATGCTTTTTCTTTTTTAATGAAAAGGGATAAATAAACCATCATTTACATTCAATTACTATGCATCTATTAATATGTCACACTATTTAGGCAATTTAAATTTTGATGTCTGAGAGTAAGTAATTGGGAAGGAGGAAAACATTTTTAATTACACAACATATAACATGTGGTACCTAAATTAAAAAGCAAATAATCTCTCGAGCTTTAAATGGGAATATCCTAAAAGCATAAAGTTTTTAAAGGGCAGCATGGACTGACTCCTAGCTTCCTGTGAACAGTTCTCGATGACTTTTAAAAGCTTTTTAAGAACTCCAAAATGGCAGACGGTAGGTAGAAAGAATATAAAAGCAGATGGTTCGGACAGTCTAACTATGAAAAAGCAGGTGCTTAGCAAAACAGAAGTGTCTGCCCGTTTGCCAACGTGGCCGGTTCCGCTTCCACACTTGCTGCAGCCCCCCCCCCCCCCCCATGTGCTCACTGGTGCTCCTGCGTACATTCATTTGACTCAGAAGATGAAGAATAGTGACCTGCAGATCAAGAGCCTACTGAGATCTGTTACTTAAAGAAGGAATTTCCTGTGCTTTGCAGGGGTTCTCTCACTATTTTCATCTTAGAGTGGTGTAAAAACTATCTTTAAAATTAAGACACATTTCTTTGATTGAAGATACTTCTTTCAAAAAAGAGCGCAATAAAGGGGTATCAATGCTTCGCTTCTGGGACGCGTTAATATAGATAGATACAAACTAAGTCAAAGCTGAAGCCATGCTTGCAGATTACATTCGCTGCTTCCCAGGTACAGTGAAAGAAGAAATTGCTGTTAATTAGCTTCCTGAAACAGGAAGAATTCAATCACAGCATCTCTTTATCGTGTGCAAGACCAAACTATGCGATACTTCTCACAAAGTATCACACTCTTCTTTGCCCTCTGAACAGACCAAGCTAGGGACTTCAAAGGAGAATATGATATAATATAGAAGGATGAAAACACAGTAAGTTGAAAGAATAAAGTTAACAGCCACATGGTGAGAGGACCCAGATGGGAGACAGTATTCTTCCCTTCCAGGTTCTCTTATTAGTGTGCCATGGGATTTTGGAAAGAAAAAACTCAAAAAAACAAAAAACAAAAAGAAAACTCCCCAAAACTATACTGTGTAACCACTCAGAAACTTAACGCTTGTGAAAAACGAGCCTAACTCAGATATCAATGAAAAGGAGGTGTCTAAGGACCCAGGGTATCTCCTAAAGAGGTTAGGGGTGCGGAGAGCGAAGATCAGTGGACATCAAACCAGCAAAGAGACCTTGCAGGGCGGTCAGGGAAGTGGGAAGGCAGCCTGTCAGGTTAGATGGCTAGCACGTGCTAGCTACAAAACCCACGGAGGTTTACCTTCCATTGCTGACGACCAGCCTCCTAGCTGGCCCCTCTATGTTCGCTCCATCACTTGAGGGTATGAAGTTCCAGGTCAGGGACAGTGACTATGATGATGAAGAGAATATGAGCAGCTATCACTTACTGAGTGCTTATTATCTGCGAGGTACTATGCTGAGTACTAAAATAATTCAAGATAAGAAATCTGGCTCGACTCTTCTTCACACATAGAAACCCTGGAATTTAATGTCTAGCCTTCACAGTATATGCTAAAGCACCTTTTATGGAACAGTAGCCCTTTCGACTGAGTATCATGCAAGCACCACCTGAGTCATTTGATACTACATTTAGTCACAGAGAAGCCAAATGAACCATAAGCTGCTTCCCAACAGGCCGCTTCTCCATACATCTTTATGCCTGAAGCCAAAATCCATTACGAGTGGGAAGACTCAAGAGAAATAATAATATAGAAATCATATCTCCTTCCCACTCTCTGTTTCCCTGAACTAGCGCCGAGCACTCCGTGGTCTGTGACATCCAAAAACGATGATGACAAAGGAAACTACAAATTATCCCCTCTCACAGTTGGTCATAATGTCATTTCAAGTGAAGCAAAACACAAAGAGGGATTTCACAGAGAGTCAAACACTCAGTTTTAAAAGGTCCTCCAAATCTAATCTACGCTGCGTTGTGACAGGCAGACACTCTAAAGGACAAAACACCTTTACCGAAACATCTAATGGATACTTGCTGTTGGAAAGGGCCCGGGGCACCTGCAAGCGTAGAGGCTTCAATGACTGAAGGGCAATATATAGCTTGTACTTCTTCCATCCAGGATTAAGATACCGTCACAGAAGAACTTCTCTCTCTTTAAAACAGTGTTTTTTTCCTTCTTTTCCAAGTGAGAAGAAAGGCTGTAGAGAGAGAGACTCCCTTACGCACCCTGACCGGGATCCACCTGGCAACCCCCGTCTGGGGCGGATGCTCTGTCCATCTTGGGCCATGCTCGCAACCAAGCTATTTAGTGCCTGAGGCAGAGGCTCCATGGAGCCATCCTCAGCACCTGGGGCCGATGTACTCCAACCAATCAAGCCATGGCTGTGGGAAAGGAAGATAGAGAGAGAGAAGGGAGAAGAGAAGGAGTGAAGAAGCAGATGGTCAATTCTCCTGTGTGCCCTGACCAGGATCAAACCTGGGACATCCACACATCAGACCAATGCTCTACCACTGAGCCAACTGGCCAGGGCCAGAAGAACTTTGCTGAAATACATAATCACTCCTCTAACCTAATTAAAAGTCATCAGTGGTGCTCTGGTTTCTATAGAATAAAGCCTTCTTCCCCTACTTTGCTGTGGCGCATTCTCTCTGCTCTGGCCATTCCCAACTGCAGGAGCACCCTTCCGCTAACTTGTGTTGTAGTGGCCAGGATTTTACTCCACAAAGCCCCCTGACATGGCTGCTCATGCCATGCTTTCATACTTCCCTGGCTTTGCCCACAGCTGGGAATAGCCGCCCTACCCTTTTCAACAGGGCAAAATCATCTATATCTTTAAGATCTAGTTAAAATGTAATTTCTCATGGAATGTTTCTCATTGACTTTTCACATGGCACGTCATTAGCTTCCTTTGTCATACTGTGCTGTCAACTGTTTATTCTTCCATCTCTTCCACAGTCCGTGAGCTCTAGGTGCAGTGATCGGGACACTGGAAGCAGTCAGTGACGTTAACTGAAAGAATGAATGAACTATTGCACTGAAAATCCTGGTCCAGCAAGTGAGGTTACCACGCAAAGGTGACTTGCTTCTCTGTGCCTTAAAATGCCATCTGTGAAATTAAGGAATGGTGAAAAAATGTTTTCAAGGTATGAAACCATTTCTTCAAATAAGGGCTTACCAGAGCACCTCGCATGAGTGACAGGTTACGGTCGAGCGCTGTTTCCTGAAAGGAAAGATGGCTGCCCAGCTCCTCCCGGTGCCCGAAACCACAGAGCCGGCTGAAGAACCACTAGAGTACATATTTTATGATTCCTTTCGGTTCTAATATTCTAGGATTCTATTGATACGATGCTCCTCAGTATTTCAAAGCAATGTGTACAAGGATTATTCAGTAGAAGACTTCCCTTGTTCTAGTGTCCGTCAGGAACAAAGGCCTTGATTTGGAACCACATCTTCTCATAGTGGATTATTCTGTAGATTTATCAAATGTGTACTCCCTAACTGCTACACAACTGAGTGATGATGCAGCCGTTTATCCTTCCCAGCTTATCAGAGAAGAGCAGGCTGCTTGTAATCATCATTAATTTTAAATACAATATGTTGCAATCAATAAAATAAGTCTAAAAAAATAAACTGTTCAGTAATCTTTTAAGAAACCAGGCCTTTATGACTTATGGCGAGAAAGAAAAGGCAAACACCTGTAACAATTTCAGTCTTCATGTGCCTGTGTAGTGTCGAGGTCTAGGTCTAAATCGCTACTCTGTAGATTCATTAGCTGTCAGTGATGCTCACTGACCGTGAGCCTTAATTTCCTCATCTCTAAAATGGGTACTCGTTGCACATACTTGTTAGAAGGACCAAAGTAAATGAAGTTATTTAGGCTATGGACTGGTACATGGTAAGCCTTCACCTTTACCCTGTATCTCACTCCCTAGTGAATACTAATGAACTGAAAGAGACAAGCTTTTAAAAAGTCATTTTTGGGTCACAGAAAACTCTCACAACCACCCATCTTACCCCTGGCAATTTACTGATTTATTTTTACAGAGACAGAGAGTCAGAGAGAGGGATAGATAGGGACAGAGAGATAGGAACGGAGAGAGATGAGAAGCATCAATCATTAGTTTTTCGTTGCGACACCTTAGTTGTTCATTGATTGCTTTCTCGTATGTGCCTTGACCGTGGGCCTTCAGCAGACCGAGTAACCCCTTGCTGGAGCCAGAGACCTTGGGTCCAAGTTGGTGAGTTTTGTTCAAACCAGATGAGCCTGCACTCAAGCTGGTGACGTTGGGGTCTCGAACCTGAGTCCTCCACATCCCAGTCCAACGCTCTATCCACTGCGCCACCGCCTGGTCAGGCCCCCTGGCAATTTATTGATATGAAAAGACTATGCTTGAATATACCCAAAATTTGCATTAGAACTGAAAAAGCAAATTTGGAACAATTCTGTAGTCATCATGGGTATAAAATATTACGTTACTCGTAAAGGGCAGGCAGAGCATTTGGGTCAGACTCCACCACCAGCCGCAATCCCAGCCTGGACTCTGCGGCCCCCAACAGAAGTGTGTCTTTACTAGATATCCAGTGAGTGACACAGGACTGACTACATACAGATAGCCTCTTAACAATTTTTCCTCAGTTACAGCATCAATAATTGAAACTAGTTTTTTAACAGAAAATTATGCTTAAAAAAGGACCATTATTATCTTAAGAGAGAGGCTCTATAAACACTCTAATGGGAGACACAGAGCACCGGAACCAGAGACAGCAGCTCCATTCTCATTCAACACCAGAACAAACCAGTGACTGTGTCAGGGACGAATCTAACACCTCAAGTCCCAGTATCAATATAAGAAAGATTCTGAACTAATGACAGGCCTTGTACATGTCAAACAATTTAAATGTTGACATTTCATCAATAAATATGAATTTCTTAGTCTTGATTTTACTCTGAAGCAACATATACTGTATATTTTTACATGCTCTATACTAAATAGGCAGAAGAAACCCAAAGAACTAGTAGAAAAAAAAAAAGGCAGCATATACAACGCACTTGACGGTACCAACTACCCTACGGCTGGGGGCACTCCGTGCGAGTCGTGGGCGTGGGCAGACTGCCCAGCTCTCCTGCTGAGGGCGGGACGGCAGTGACGCTCCTTCCAGCTCCACCAAATGGAAAATCAAGATCCCTGTCACCCCAATAAACTCCACTCAAAAAGTTAAAACAGAAAGTCTTCTACCATTTTTATCCCTAGAATTTGAGTCAAAATGAGAATTTGAGTTACAAATGAGAATAGTGAAACTCTAAAGAAAAAATAATAACCTCTTTGGATACGGAGTGACAGAGTCTGGGCAATTTTACTCACTTATACAGTGATTCATTATATACGGTATTTGGAGTAATGGAGAGAAAACCTGGACATTAAAAAAGCAAGAAGAGGGATTAAAATGAAACATGAAGACCAGGTGCAACACGGAGCCGAGTGAGAGGGCGGAGTGGGCAGGGGAGGAGAATGACCACATTCATTAAAGCAGGTTTTAAAGTTTCACACATGGTATAGTTGAGCCATAACTTGGTGCCAAATTTCCAGATGTCCAAAGTGAAAAATGAAACATTATTTTATAGTTTTTATTATCTATGAGAGGGATATATTTGTATTTCTTAAGCAAACAGAAGCATATCCTACTGCTAATTTTAAAAATAAATTTCTTTCATGTGGCTTCATATAGAAAACACTAGGAAATACGACAGGACATGTCTGGCAACAGCACCCTGAAACAAATACAGTTAACAGGTTTTATACAGATGTTGGAATTGGACCATGGCTAGAAATGTTAAGTGTTTTTCTTTCTTTTTTAATTTTTATTTATCTATTTTATTTAGCGAGAGGAAGGGAGGCAGAGACAGATTCTGCATGCGCCCTGATAAGGATTTGCCCAGCAAGCCCACTAGGGGGTGATGCTCTGTCCATCTGGGGCCCTTGCTCTGTTGTAACTAAAGCCATTTTTTAGTGCCTTAGGCGAAGGCCATGGAGCCATCCTCAGTGGCTGGGGCTAACTCGCTCTAGTTGAGCCATGGCTACAGGAGGGGAGGAGAAGAGAGAGAGGGAAAGAGAGTAGTCAAAGGGGGAGGGGTGGAGAAGCAGATGGGCACGTTTCCTGTGTGCCCTGACTGGAAATCGAACCCAGGCCATCCACATGCCCAGCCGATACTCTATCACTGAGCCAAATGGCCAGGGCAGAAATGTTAAGTCTTAAAATCTAAACCTATTTTTATTCTACTAAGCAGTTTGTTTGTTTGTTTGTTTATTTATTTACTTGTCAGTGAGAGGAGAGGAAGCAGAGACAGACTTTCACATGTGCCTCAACTGGAATCCACCCAGCAAGCCCACTAAGGAGTGATGCTCTGCTAATCTGGGACATTGCTCTATTGCTCAGCAACTGAGCTCTTCTTAGTGCCATGCAGCATCTTCAGTGCCCAGGGCCAACTCACTCCAATTGAGCCATGGCTGCATGAGGGAGAGAGGGAGGGAGGGAGGGAGAGGGAGAGAGGGAGAGAGGGAGAAAGGGAGAGAGAGAGAGAGAGAAGCAAGAAGGGGAGGAGTGGAGAAGCAAATGGGTGCTTCTCCTGTGTGCCCTTTCTGGAAATTGAACCCAGGACATCCACACGCAGGCCGACGCTCTACCACTGAGACAACTGGCCAAAGCTACTATGCAGTTTATACTACAGCATTTCACTAGGATAGTGAAATTATTGTCATTATACAAACGCTTAATGATTGCTAGTGATTCGGTTCATATCAAAACAACGATGTCCCAGGTTACAAAATTCTTTCAGATCTGAAGGGTCCTCATCAACTTGTATCATCATCTCAGTTTAGCTATGAAATAGATCATGAAAAATACTTTCTCGTAAAAAATGTAAGTATAGGCAAATTAAATTCCTACTCAGTTTAAAAACAAGTCTTTTAAAACCCAGCTAAGCTGACAAGGTATTTTCTCTTTAGGATGATATTGATGTCAATAATGGAACTTTATAAATATTTTAAAACAATTCCTAGGAATCATAAACAGAAGAAAAAGCATACAAAAGACCTGTAAGCCCTTCTGCATGGTCCACAACTTCCTGGAAAGAAGAGGGTCACAATCTAGACAGAAAGCCTGGGAAAAACAATCAAGAAAAAGAAAGAAATAGTCACTCTAGGGATAAGATTTCTTACAACTGCCCAAACCATTAGCTTCACAGCTCCAACCTTGAAAAGTTCGATGAAATTTAATTTTGTACATCAAATGAAAAATTAGTCATTTCTAAATTTCAATTTAGCCATTGAAGGTAGAGTGAGCTATAAAAGACCCAGGGTAAGAACTGATACATATCTACATAAATAAAAACATTAAGAGATTCCAGTTAACCATGAGTGTAACTAGAAAAAACAAACAAAAACCAAAAAACAAAAACCTCTATTAAAATGATGCTCTAACTTTCCATTTAAGAAGAGTACTGACAACCTCAGGAAAAAAATGCAAGATTGGTCTTGGATACTGTTCAAAATGCATCTACTGAAAGTGCTGGGAGACCGCCTCTTTGCACACTCCTACCTGAAAAGGTTCCTGTGTTCTGGGCCCAGGGGATAGAATTAAAGAGACTCCAGCTCGCTCTTTCTCTTAAAAAAAAAAGGGTGGTGGTGGTGGTGGTAGGGAGATTTGAGTGAAATGATAATTTTATATAAATAGATATGTTAGAAAAAAGAACACCTGGTGAATATTCTTGGGCATCTTGATATAGAGAAGATGATTTCACTTCCCATTTGGCATTAGCTAATTCATGGCTGAAGAAAGTAAATGCTTCTTAGTAACATAAAAGAAAATAACTTCTATAAACTAAAGGGAAAGAATGTTAGTTTGGCTCTATAATCCTGTAGCCTTTCAGCTGGGATGTTAGTAGATCTTAATGACAGAAATTATATGAGTCAAAGACCAACTAAATAAAAATTAAGATGAAAGTAAATGCATAAAACAAAATTAACCATACATGGCAAGTGCCTGCCTCTTAGCACCTGTCCTTACATGTAGAAAAGAACAGCAGCCTCTGACTGATTATTTCTTTTTGACATGATTTATCACCCAGTATTCTTTAAACTTGATAAAGCAAATTAATCTTTGATTGCAGGCGGCACTGGAGGTTGCCATTAGTCATGTAGTTTGGTGAGGCTCCCTGTGTTTCATTTACCAGGCACACAGAGAGCCCAGAAGCAATCGCCTCCGCCTTGACTTCTTTCCCAATCCACCCAGGAGAAATGATCAAAGAATTCAATATATGGTATTTTAAATTACTTCTATGGAACTGACCAATAAGGGGGGGGGAGAATTTTCTCTTTATCCTGTTTTTATAATTATTTTTTAACCAAGAACAAAGGAAGAGTTAGAACTTACGATTTTGACATTAACAACTGAGACTTGTTTCTTTGTTTGTTGTGGGGACAAGGACAGGAGGTACGGGGTAATTAAGAATTACGACTTTTAAAACCAGAATCTTAAGAAAGAAAGAACACCTGGGAATCGACTATGTAGGAATATGGAAACAGACAATCGATATTCAATATTAAAAAGATTCTTATCAAACCCATCGTTCCCATCTTTTACTGAAAAATATCTTCAGATTGGTAAACATTTTATCTTAAAATATTATCCAATTTTTGCTTGTCAAAAAGGATCAGTAGACAGTGATAGGAAACCTTTTTAAAGTTTATTCTTTTTGGGCTTATTTTATAATTTAACATTCAAAGAGCATTACAGTGGCCTAACACCATTACTCATCCTTGTATCTTGGTGTGCAGAAAAGAAAGATTTATCTGATGAAATAACTACTAAGGAATAATGCCTGAGTTAGAACTTACGGCCTTCTGCTTTTGGTCCTTTGCCTCACTGACAATGACCATCAGAGACCTTTCCCACAATTTTAAACGTAGATTCCTCTATTATACCGCCAGTAACAAACCATCACTTCATATATAATCTGATCATTTAATGAAATATTTCTTCAATCTAGCCTTTTACAATAGAATTGAAAATTTGATCACTAAGAAAGGTGACAACCTCTATTAGGCTAAATATTACATCTTCTAAAATTGGAAAAAAAACAATTTGAATAGACTGAAGAACTTAATAACCCCCCAATAATTAGGATAGCCTCACTTTCCAATTAGTTTGAAAGGGGGACATTTCTACACCTAACGGGGACAAAAGTTCTCTTTGTAGCTTAAACCTAACTTTCAGAAAAATTGCTTATTCTTTTAGAAAGAAATCCAAAAAATTAAATAATTAAATAATTGAAAACATCCAACTTCATTTAAAATTTATGCAGTGTCTTACCTGCATTTCAAAAAATTACATTCCATTAAAATTCACCAACTGAAGTAGGCCTAATATCAGCAAGTGTTTAAGCGGTTTAGGTGATGGCATCAGAGAACAAAATGCTGCAAATGATGGAAGTTTGGAAATAAAGGCATTGCGTGTGTAAATACCTGGAAGACCATTTTCTTAAAGGAAGGATAAAAGCAGTCCCACAATGCTTGAGAACAAGCTAGAGCAGGAGTCGAGAACCTATGGCTCGCAAGCCAGATATGGCTCTTTTGATGGCTACATCTGGCTCACAGACAAATCTTCAATAAAAAAATAATAACATTAAAAATATAAAACATTCTCATGTATTACAATCCATTCATTTCCTACCGCTCATGTTCATGGTTGCAGGTGGCTGGAGCCAATCACAGCTGTCCTCCGGGACACCACCAAATTTTTATTGGATAATGCCTAACGTACACGGGTCGTTGTATGGCTCTCATGGAATTACATTTTAAAATAGGTGGCGTTCATGGGTCTCTCAGCCAAAAAGGTTCCTGACCCCTGAGCTAGAGGCTCAACCACACCAAAGGTCTTTTTCAGAAAGAGGAACTGCCCACGCCCTATTTCAATGCCTGAGGAATCAGTGACCAGACTCCTGGTCACACACTTCAGTGCCAAGCACAAATACAATACCCAGGGTTCTGTCCATTTTCCCACCGACTGTTCATGAACTGAGGATCTGGGGTGGCCAGTGCACACAGATATTCACAGACCAAGCAGTTCCATGATCTTTTACAGTATTTATGAAAACAGTGTCACAAAATGTAATTTCCTGAAAACAATCCTCTATTTTTTCTTAATCCCCTTGATAATGTATTAGAAATGTCATTTGGTAAATTTTAAAGAGTTAGGAGTAACTCTTTACAAAATGATTACATTAACATACATGAATTTGGCATATACTGTCTCTACTAGCAAATAAAATGTTTGCATTAGTTTGGAATTATTTATAGAAACTTTAAAAAGCTAGCAGGATTAATCAACTATAATATTTACAATAATCAGAATTATGAAAACTATCCATCTCCTTATAGCAAATATTGTCATATGCAAACAAAAACATTTGTAACTGTATTACCCTTGAAAAACCATTATTTCCACATTTTAGCTTAGTTTATTAATAATACCAAGAGTTTTTCATGAAGAATTTACTTGCAACATTTTCTTCATATTGTTTAGAAATCTGAGTACATGAGAATTTAAAAACTGTCAGAATAGAGTGCTTGGAAGAACTTCAATACAATACATTAAAACTCAAAGAAAGGGGAAGTCAGAGGAACAATGTGCCCCATAATAAGGATTCCTTGATCTTTCCCCTCCCTTACTTCCTTCCTCTCTTCCCTCCCTCACTTCCACCCTTCCTCCTCCCCTCCCTCCTTACTTTCTCCCTCCCTCCCCCCTTTCTTCCATCTGCCTTCCCCTCTCCTTCCCTCCATCTCTCCCTTCCTTTTGAAGAAGGATATTTCAGAGAATAGCACATTCAGTATGACAATTACAAGTGTCTTTCCTTTTTTATTAACCCTAGTTGTAATGTGTATGCTTATTTAAAGCAGGTTCACATGTAATAACTTCCTATTTATATATGAATATACACTTAACTGCTTGCCTCCATTGAGAAACTACTATAAATTTCATCTATTGAACATTAGCAAAAAATTACATGTGTTTATCATCTGGATTATTCTCAGATTAATAGAGATAAATGACAAAACATAATCAGTAGCAGCTCTGCAACTTAATCATTGCATCTGAGCTATAGGAAGCACTTAATTACTCTCATTTACTAGGTTCAATCTAATGAGAAAGCATTAGCCAAATGAAAAGAATGCAGTACAAACAAACAAAATAGTTATACCATCATTAGAAAGAAACTCTGACAGTGCAGGTGACAGCATGGGCAGGATAAATTACTGTAATGTTCTAAATGCTGAGCTGTCAGCATGCTAATGCCGTGATCAGATGCCCTGGGAATCTCGGCACTATAGCTGTCAGAAACAGGTATCATAAATCACCTCTCTCTACTGTACTGCTCATTATCACAGCGACTGTGGACATGTTTTTCAGCATACTTCAGTACAAATTTGAAGGCAACGCTTATTCTTATGAGTGGGTCTGTTTACTCTTGCAGACACTGTAGACAATCCTCACCTAATAAATGGATACTTTATTTTGCAATAATGAACTACGGATCTTAGAACAGGATAGGCCTCTGCTTTTAATTCATAAACCATTTGAATGAACAGACTGCAAAAACAGCACATTCCCCAAGCTGTACAATACAGTAGCAGTGAACCACATAAATGAACACTATTCCATTTGAAAGAATATCATTATTTGGAAGCTATTCCTGGATCCAGAAAACCATAGTTGCAGCTACAAATTAGCAGCAAATACAGACCATTTCCAATGCCTATGAACATTTAAGGAAACCATCAACAAAATAAAAAGACTAAGGAATGAGAAAAATATTTGCAAATCATAAATCTGATAAGGGCTAATATAATACATATAAAAATTCATACAAGTCAATAGACTTAAAAATCTGATTAAAAATTAAATAAAAATTTAAAATTGGGCAGAGGATCTTCATGAACATTTTTCAAAGGAGAGATACAACTGTCCAACAGGTACATAAAAGGTGTTCAACATCACTAATCACCAGAGAAATGCAAATCAAAACCACAGTGAGATATCACCTCACACCTGTTAGAACAGCTACTATCAAAAAGACAAGAAAAAAAGGCTTGCAAGGGTGTGGGGAGAAGGCAGGCTGTTGGCGGGAACGTAAACTGGCGCAGTCCAGGGAAACAGCATGGAGCTTCCTCAGAAAGTTAGAAATACAACTCCTACGTGATCCAGCCATTCTACTTCTGAGTATTTCTCTGAAGAAAGTGAAATCACCATCTTGAAAAGATATCTGCACCCCCATGTTCACTGCAGTGTCATTTACAATAGCCAAACATGGAAACAACTTAAGTTACCATCAATCAATGAATAACAAAAATGTGGTATATTAACACAATGGAATATTATTCAGCCATAAAAAAGAAGATCCTGCCACTTGATACAACTTGGATGGACCTGAGGGCATTATACGGAATTAAAATAAGCCCGACAGAAAGAGACAAATCCTGCATGATCTCATGTATATGTGGAATCTACCCCCCCCCCTTTCTAGGTACTGAGAACAAACAGACTGGTGGTTGCCAGAGCTGGGGGTGGGGGAGAGGGGGCAAATCCTGCATGATCTCATGTATATGCGGAATCTACCCCCCCCCCCCATTTCTAGGTACTGAGAACAGACTGGTGGTTGCCAGAGCTGGGGGTGGGGGAGAGTGGGCAAATCCTGCATGATCTCATGTATATGCGGAATCTACCCCCCCCCCCATTTCTAGGTACTGAGAACAGACTGGTGGTTGCCAGAGCTGGGGGTGGGGGAGAGTGGGCAAAGCAGTTAAGGTAATCAAGAAAAAAAAAGGCAAAATCTTAATATTTTTCAGAGAAATTTCTTTTCCACAGGAAAAAAGAGCTAATATTTTTGAGAGCTTATTATATATAATCTACTTGAATCCTTACAACAGTCTTGTAAAGAAGTATTATTATTCTAACTTTAGAAGCAAGAAAGCTGAGGATGTGAGAGTTTGAGAAAATTTGCCCAAAGGTCGCTTGCTGGTAGACCCATTTCTGAACCCAAGTTTGTACATGGCTGTATCACTGGTGGACTTAGCAAAAAGATTTTGCAGAAAAAAATCTAAAAACATATAAAACATATGACAGACTTCTCAAAAAAGGTATATGAATAAAAACATGTACACTGTATCAGTGTAAATAAAATGATATCAACCTGCTAATTTCTATTTCACCAAAAGAAGCATTTTCACAACATAATTTGCAATACATTTGTGCCATGGCACATGGTCATTTATGATGATGTTATCTGTCTTCCCAAACTGGTTTTTACTAAAAAGCACAAAATGTGTTTAAGAAATAAAATTGTGTTTTTACATACAGAATAAAAGTATTTTAAAAGTATTTTGATTACGCATACAAATATAAAGAAAAAAATATTATGGTATATTCAAGAAGAATGACATTTTCTTTTAATCTGTTTGCAGTCTCCTGTGCTTAGTCCAACATGGAATTGTGTTTCTTACTGACTTCTTATGTTCGGTGGGAGGGAAGTGATGGAGGAAGAAAGTGTTACAAGATTTGTTGTTTTAACACTCTCCTGCCGAGTATTATTTAATTATATGTTGAAACCTCAGTTTTACTTTGATAACCCAGTTCTGTGTGCTAACCAGAATACTTATGACTGCACATTTAAGTCCTTCCCTGATTTTGATAGACAACACAGTCTATTATTCTTCTTTTAAAAAGTAGGTCTGCTTAATGTTCATTTTATTTCCTTATATTACACAAAATCGTTTCATTATTTTTGTAGAATTTGATCCTTTTGTGGCTTCATCTAATTCTACCTGTATGACTCAGAAACATGATACCGTGACTCATTTGTAGGGGCCTACGGTGTCCCAAGCACTTTACATATCATAACAGGGAAAACCCTGCGCGTGCGATGGTGGACCCGAACCCAGGTCAGTCTGAGACAAAGCCTGGGTGATACTATTCACTGTATAACACTGTCCTCTGCCATGTGTGTAAATCTGCTTCCCTAGATTGTCATGGGGAGAAAACTCTGTAAATATCATACTCATTCATTCCTCTGACACAACTTGACAGAATTGCTAACTGGAAATGGTCACTCTGATGGCTACTCAGCATCAGACATGCTTTGGAAATAGGAAGTTCTGAAGCTGCCAACTATGGGGAATGCATAGGCACAGGAACACTGCTCTGCGTCACCTCCCCTGACCCCTAGATGGCGCTATGGGCTCAACTGCAGCGCCAGAGTTAAGTAACTGGTAGATAGGGGAACTTTCCGGCAAGGAGGGGTGGGAACAGAAGGAACAGAAACCACTAGGGTTCAGATGCTGTCCTAGGTTAGCTTGACACTGTGCACTTCAAACTATGTTCAGAGAGTCTTAGGTCCAACTAGCTCTCATTTCATTGGAATAAAATTTGTAGTAGTAACAACTGGCAGGTTTTAAAAGATCTTAAATTTTGTTCCTGAAAAAGACTGTCATTAATGTCCAGGCTAATGGTACTCGCCATGTGGGAGTTCCAAGGCCCTTTGACCAGGAAACACTAGTCATGCTTGTTGGAATACCGCTAGGCTGAGCTAAGTAAGTATGTAAGTAAGGGAGGCCTTTAAAACACTGGTAGCTGCAAAAATTAAAATAGAAACCACTTCTCCCACCATTAATGGGGTACATATTCACTGTAATACACAGATACATAAAGTCTACACCTAAATGTTCTTCAACTTTCTGGAAAATATTGTTCCCTGCTGGCGATCACATGCACAACTCAACCATCTGTCTCACAGGGAACATTCCCTGGGCCGGCTCTTGAAACACAGTAGACAATGTTACCTCTTTTTACAATATCTTGAAGGAGACAAGATAAAAACATTTAGTCACTGTTTTAAAATATACTTAGCATTGTATTAGATGTCAATAATTTCTCTTTCATAGTGAAAGATTTTATTACTAATTAAATAATACCCATAAAATAGACTCCTGAGAAAAGAAACACAGATGACAGATTCTGATGAAAGAACAGCGTTAGATATAATTCTTACTTTCACTTTGTTTTAAAGAGTGATCATGTGAGAGCCACCATTCCTCCTGCTCAGCGAGCAGTGCTTGGTTACTTTTCTGACTCAGTGTATACACCGTGACTAACAATTATAAACAAAGAGGCAAGAATGGTTATTTTTTCTAAGGTAAGCTATATGGTTGGGATGGTGGGAACAAGGTAGTTCTGCTATGTAGAGTAATAACAGGAGAAGAGCCAGTTGATATTGTTTTATAAGAAACATTATTTACCACATGCAACCTGCTATTTTCCTATAAGTTTACTTCTTTTATTCAGTGTTTACTGTCTGTCATTTTTTCTAGGCACTAGATGAACAGAGGTGAATAAGGCACAGTCCCGAAATGTAAGGGGCACACAACCTAAAGGGGATCAGAGACGATTACCATAGAGTATGATAGGTGCTTTTATTGCTTTGTACCATGTGCTAAGGAGGCATATCTAACACACAGAGTTATCGCAGAGGGTTGGAAAGCATTCCAGAGAAAGTAAAGAGCTTGTACGAAGGCCCAAAGTATGAAGGGAGCACAGTCATGTTCAAAGAGCTGCGCCGGAGAGAGGCAGATGAACACAGTGCAGAGGAGGGGCGTGCCGAGTGTCCGGGTTCACCTTGAACGCACGGGGAGTTACCGAAGGGCTGGCACTTCAGAAAGACTGCCTTGGCAGCTCTGTCTCGGATGTCTGGGGAGGGCAATCAAGACTGGACTAGTGGATGAAAAAGTAAGATGGTCTGAATGTGGTAGAAGGGAAAGAAACAAGCAGAAATATTCAAGAGAATTGAGGACGGGGGAAGAGCCCAAACGTCTTCCATATCTTTCCACACCTGCCATTCCACTGATGCGCCTATGACACTCACTTAGCAGGAGCGAGAGAGTTTGGGGAGAAGGTGAATGGTTAAATCTCGGAAATGATGAGTCTGAAACGCCCAGGAGACACACAAGTAGAAGTTCACAGGAGGATGAGACACGAAAGCTAACAGGCTAGTGACCGGCCCATGGGAAAGCAGCAGACCGCTGCTGCGACACAGCCCTGGAGGGTCCGTGCCCAGGAGAGGGGACCAGACTACAGCGCTCAGCGCAGTCCGTGATCGCGCTTGCTGTAATTTCACACATGCTCATCTTCTCGGCAGCTTTACGAGACAGGCACTTGATCACCCCCGCTTTACAGATGAGGACACCGAAGCACGGAGAGATGCAAACAGTCGTGCAAGTCCACATGGCGAGGAAGGAACAGAGTTGGCATCTGAACCCGGCAGGCACTAGGTCAGGCCTCAGAGATTCTGCTAGGCTCCTGATGATCAGATTAAAAAATCATTACTTTTAGAGACCTGCAATTAATTTTTAATCCATATTTTCTGAAACTGGGGATAAAACTCAGAAATCATTCTAATTATTACAATCAGAATTTATTTTAAATTATAATTTTTATCAATATTCCAATAAACACATTTTATTAATTTTATATAGTACAATATGGAAATAAGAAAAATGGCATATAATACTACCACCTCAGGGCAACCACTCTTCACATTTTAGTGTATACAATACATACATAGAATACTTTCCTATGTCAACTTTACTTTTTAATCACACAATGGGAAGATGAGTAGATTATAATATCCATCACCAATAAGCTTCTTTAAGTATCAATTGACTTTGACCATAATTGATAACCTAAGCCAATAGTACATTTTGTTACAATTCCAGGTTCAAAAGGTTAATTATGGCCTGACCACAGGCTCATCCGGAAACCTGAAACTGATTGCTATATGCCTTCTTAATGAAGATGTACGGCGTGTATTATGGACGCATACTGACAAGGGATCGGAACAGCCAGCGTCGATGTAGCAAGCAAGCATTAACCTTTACCACGTCAATTTAACTGTCATCCTCACAGTTTATATCCCACCAGGTCCTTTTATTCTACGAGAAAGATAGTGTCTGATAACTGTATTTCCTTTGCAAAGACAAGATTTCCCTTTTCATTCTAATGAATGCAGGAATCAATAATGGTAAGTCAATTCAAACTACGTTATGAATTAACAATACCCAAGAAAGTTGAGGAGATTAGAGTGATGATGAGAGTTATCATTTGTCACCAAAATCTTTAATTTGCATGTAGATTTACTGTCCCAGCACACAGGGCATTAGGAAAATATCAGCATCTTTTCTTTCCAAGAGGCACTTACACTGTCCTCTTATTTACAGGCCGAGAAAGAAAATGGCAGGCTGAACTGTGCGCACCTGCTCACAAACAGAGCCTTTCAGCGACCAGCGTGGCTGAACCTAATGCTCACCGCCACTTTCAGGAGGAATAACTGCTAAGTTCTAAAACAGAGTTGTAAGGACTAAGATATCTTCACTACAGCATAGTTTCTGAATAGATCATGCGGCAATAACTAGCAACAAAATCATTTCTTTGGTGGTAGGCAGCAGAGAAGCAGAGTAGTGTTTGTTATAAAATGAGCCTAAGAACGTGACAGCTGTGTTCTTGACTATGTGTGAGGCTTTTTAACAAAACATGTAGCCTTTCTTGGTCTCAGTTTCTCTACCTGTAAAATAAGAACAGTAATTCCTATTTGCTTTAGCTCATGAAACAGAAGTTTTCACTCATGGCTACACGCTAGGATCATATCAACCTTAAAAAACAACAAAAGATAACTATGTCCCACCCAAGAAATTTTTATTTAATTGGTTTAGGGTAGGGCCCAGGCACAGATATCTTTTGGTGGTAGCTGTTAAGAAAAACTTGTTATAATTTTACTTCTTCAAATATATGTAAACATAATGGGACTACTTCAATGAACCCCAGGCGCCCGTCACCAAGCCTCAATGATTATCAATAGTTTGCCAGTTGTTTTTAATCTATTCCCCCCATCCCCTCCAACAACATTTAAACATTTCTGTTGGGAGTATTTTACAGCAAATCCACACTGGAATTAAAAAAAAATCCCCATGTGATTGTTGTACAGCCAGCACTGAGAACCGCATGAGAATTTTGAAAATATTTTCCAAATTACAAAAGAATGATAAAAACAAACCCACGCCCAGATGAATTATTAGGCGCATTTTTACTCAAACTGACTAATCAAGTCATTAGAATAAAACAGTTTGGTGAATACCATTTCAATCATTTTCTTTCTTCAAACTGACAAATTCTTTCACAAAACAGACCCTCCAGGGTCACAGCAGAAAAATGTCATTTCTCCCTTCACGCCCAATATCGTCATCTTACCCCCCAACCTTACAGACCCTTAAATGTGTTACTTCTTCAACCTGAAGAAACATATCCCCTCCCAGCACCCCCCCCCACCCCCGCCCACATGCCAACCTCCTGTTCGGCCTCAAAACCCAGAACAGATATCCCCACGAGGAAGTCTCTGGCTCCTGGCTCCCATCTGGTCCTGCTCTCCTCGGGCCCCAGGGAGGTGTCTATCCTCAGGGCTGCAGCAGCCTTGCCTTGGCCTCCCTCACAGCTTTATCTCCCCTTTAAGAGTCTATTTATTTATTTATTTATTAATAGCCACCATTTTTTGAAATTTTTTAATTGTTTGACTACAGTTGACATTCTTAAAGGTAATGATGAATTCACAATAGGTCTGGTGCATGATAGGTATTCGATGTGCTTGAGTTTTCAAAAACCTAGGTCAGCTGCTCCTGCCAGGAGCCCATTTAGATACATTCAACAGCCTGTGCACCCAGCTCACCGAACAATTTACCCCTTGCAGCTACGCTTCCATCATCTGCCTGAAGGGCAACACACCCACGTGGTGACTGCTTAAAAAACCAAACAGAGAAATATGTACAGTGAGTCCTAATTACATTTCCCCCCAACAATATGCCCAACCTCAGAATGGCAGATCGCCAAGAACCCTGGTTTCCGTATCAGACTAACATCTAGAGAGACTGATTCTAAAAAATACATACACGTTTTTGCCAAAGATATACAATAGAGGGACATTTTCAAAGAAAGAAAATCTTTCCTATCCAAAAGTTTTAAAGATACAACATGCTAAGAAGCAAAGCTCATTAACCTATACTGTATAATACATGGCCATCAATTACACACATTCCCTGTGATTATTTCTCCATGACTTTCCTTTGATTGAGTGGACCACTGGGAAAAAGAAATGACTATAATCAAAGATGATAATAAGTACAACTGAAACAATAATAGTAATAACAACATCAACAACGATGGAGGTATCTAATTCTTAACAAGCACTTTATGTGTCAGTTATCATAAGCATATTATCTCAATCCTCACATCACCCCTAAAAGTAGGTATTATTATCCACATTTTTATGATGAAACTGAAGCTTTGAGAGCTAAAGTACTAATGTAAATAAAAAGGAGAGACAATAGTAGCAGTATATGAACTTTATTTGTCTAACACAGTTCTGGAGGAGAGAACTAAAGCAAGAAAAAAACTAGAAAAGGAGCTAAAATGATTCAGATCCCCCCTCCCCCCGCACAGTTACTCACAGCTTGGAACAATTTCAGCACTGGGTTTAGAAAATTACTAAAGGCCCTGGCCGGTTGGCTCAGCGGTAGAGCGTCAGCCTAGCGTGCGGAGGACCCGGGTTCGATTCCCGGCCAGGGCACACAGGAGAAGCGCCCATTTGCTTCTCCACCCCTCCGCCGCGCTTTCCTCTCTGTCTCTCTCTTCCCCTCCCGCAGCCGAGGCTCCATTGGAGCAAAGACGGCCCGGGCGCTGGGGATGGCTCTGTGGCCTCTGCCTCAGGCGCTAGAGTGGCTCTGGTCGCAACATGGCGACGCCCAGGATGGGCAGAGCATCGCCCCTGGTGGGCGTGCCGGGTGGATCCCGGTCAGGCGCATGCGGGAGTCTGTCTGACTGTCTCTCCCTGTTTCCAGCTTCAGAAAAATGAAAAAAAAAAAAGAAAATTACTAAGGAAAATTTCTTCAGTAGCTCCTTAAAGCTGAAAGTAATCAAGTCTTTTATAAAACATCAGTTTATGAAATAAGATATGAAGTCAAGAATTTCAAACTTTAATTACATGGCCACAATTAATATTTTATAAGGTTACCCAAAACTATCATAATTCCTTCTGTACTAGGGTACGATTCTCTAAAAGTTCTACCACATACCTAGAATTTTCACTAGGATCTCAGAAATAATTCATAAACATAAGTCTCTTTTCTCTCCTCCACCCATTACTTTCTTCCTTGATTAAACCAGCCTTTAAGGTAGCCAGGTCTTTAGAAAACTTAACAAGAACTTAGCCCTTTCTTTTACAGATGCAAAATTCAGGCCCTATCCTGGTTACAGTATTTTCCTAAAATTATTCTTTCCCTGCAAGTTGCAACATTTCCTCCAAGTATATGTAACTGCACACCCAGCTCCAAACAGTCCAATCTTGTTTCTAACAACACACTCAAGTGCTTTGCAGCAACAACAAACCAAAACCACAAGTCATGCAGCTAAAGCCCGCACTGAGGAGAGAACTTTGACCTCCAGCTTCACCTGGAGCCAAAGTCTCCCCACTCCCCAAGCCCCATGGGACCAAAGGACCAGGATATAACCAGAACTTGGAAGATTCGGTGCTGAAGCTCCTCCCTTTTCTTACCATAATGGCCAAGTTCCAAAGCTTCCCAATAAAACCCCCTGGTACCACCGGAGATTCCGCAAACCAGCCTATTCCCCCCACCCTTAACCCTCAAGTTTTGCCTTTAAAAATCCTTGCTTCAAAGCCATCAGGGAGTCCGGGTTTTGAGCCTTTGTTTCCTGTTCTCTGTGCTCGGTGCTCTGCAAATGAAACAGTGTTCATTTCTCCACTGCAAACCTCCACGGTCAGTGTGGCAGAGCCTGGTTCAGAAACATGCTCGAAGTGGAATTAACTTGTCATTTCTTACCTATCTAATCTTACCTCTACTTGTTAAGATAGAACCTTTTATAGAAAACATTTCTCCATTTCAATGGCACACAACTTCTCTTCCAAAAGTCACTTCTATCTGCTAACAATACTCTCGTCAGCACATTGTATTCTGCCTATGAGGATGTGCCTCCCAAATATTTACTGCCCACACAGCAAACTAACTCAGCATCCTCACAAAATATGTGCCTCCTCTTTCCTCTCCCTTCACTCCTCTGGCCCATAATAATCTCCTCAATTCAACGACCTATTAGTGACCTTTACTTCAAATCCTTTTTGGAAGAAGGCAGGCAAAGCAAATTAAATAAATATACCAACACTGAATTTCTTTCCTCAAAGGATTAAAGGCCACTAACACTGTCTGATCATAAGGAGTTTAATACTCTTCATGATGAACAAAAGCCTTTTACATTCATTTCATGTCGTTTCATCTGGTCTTCATGAAATCTGCTGAAGTAGAAGGCGGGGCTAACATGCCCAGAGGAGTTAACCGAGGCCCAGAAAGCCTATGACCTGCCGGAGGTACCCTGACCGCTACACCTGCTGGATCCCAGGCACTTCTTTTTTTTTTTTTTTTTTTTTAATTTTATTTTATTTTATTTATTCATTTTTAGAGAGGACAGAGAGAGAGAGAGAGAGAGAGAGAGGAGAGAGAGACAGAGAGAGAGAGAGAAGGGAGGAGGAGCTGGAAGCATCCACTCCCATATGTGCCTTGACCAGGCAAGCCCAGGGTTTTGAACCGGCAACCTCAGCATTTCCAGGTCGACGCTTTATCCACTGCGCCACCACAGGTCAGGCCCCAGGCACTTCTTGATCAGCACCAACAACGGACCTTCTCTGGTAGGCCATCAATGTAATACCCGGTGGATAGGACTGTGCTTTTAAAAAATTTATAGCCAGCAATGTCTCAGATTGACTCTTAAATGACAAAATAGAAAAGATTCACACAGCCATAAAAATCAAGTGTACAGACATGTCAGTTCTGGTCATAACCTTCTCTTCCCCACGAACCACTGTAAACATGATTACAGTCGTCCCAACGAGTGTATCAAGGGGACAGAGAGGAAAGGAAACAAGATGGAGTACAATCAGACTCTCCATGCTTTATAAGCTATTTTGTGAGAATGGGTTTGGAATTCACACAGCTGACTTCATTAGAGATTCACAGGTTCTAAAAAAAATTAAATAGGAAAGTAAAGTTAAATGACATTATCATAAGGAAAAGGAAAGTAGGGGCAGAATACAGGAAATCTGAGTCTGAGCATGAGTCAAGTAGGGTTGCAAATCAGATAAAGATTGCACAAGGTGAAGGCACTCCTCTTGGGGAGACTGCAGATAAACCAAGCCTGGCCAGACAGCAAACTTCCATAATTCCTCTACGTGGAGAGAACATACTGTATTTTTCGCTCCATAAGACACATTTTTCCCCCCTAAGTGTGGAGGGGAAAACGCCCATGTGTCTTATGGAGCAAAAAATATGGTAATTTATTAAATATTTTAACACACCATTTGGTTCAGAATACTTTTTTCTTACTTTCCTCCTTAAAATTCTAGGTGTGTCTTTTTTTTTTTTTTTTTACAGAGACAGAGAGAGAGTTAGAGTGAGGATAGACAGGGACAGACAGACAGGAACGGAGAGATGAGAAGCATCAATCATTAGTTTTTTGTTGCGCATTGCGACATCTTAGTTGTTCATTGATTGCTTTCTCATATGTGCCTTGACCACGGGCCTTCAGCAGACTGAGTAACGCCTTCAGCAGACTGAGTAACCCCTTCCTTGAGCCAGAGACCTTGGGTCCAAGCTGGTGAGCTTTTTGCTCAAACCAGATGAGCCCACGCTCAAGCTGGCGACCTCAGGGTCTCGAACCTGGGTCCTCAGCATGTCAGTGTGACACTTTATCCACTGCGCCACCGCCTGGTTAGGCCTAGGTGTGTCTTATGGTCAGGTGTGTCTTATGGAGTAAAAAATATGGTAATTCTGAAAAATCAGAAGAATTAATGTTAGGAGACAGATTCAGGTGAGAACGGTAAAAAGTTAAGACCCTACAGGAGCTGATGAAGCATTTTTGCTCTCAGATGCCTAGGCAGCTTCTATGGTTATTCAAAAGATCCAATTCCGAGGAACATAAATATTGAGGGGCTCGACTAAGGCATAAACTGACATTTAAAAAAAAATTTTATTAATTGAGATGCGGGGAGGCAGAGAGACAGACTCCCACATGCGCCCTGACCGGGATCCACCCAGCAAGCCCCCTACCAGGTGATGCTCTGTTCATCTGGGGCCACTGCTCTGTTGCTCAGCAACTGAGATATTTTAGCACCTGAGGTGAGGCCACCAAGCCATCCTCAGCACCGGGGTCCAACATGCTCAAACCATTAGAACCATGGCTATGGGAAAGGAAGAGAGAGAGAGAGCAAGGAGAGAGAGAAAGAGAGAGAGAGAGAGAGAAGGGGGAAGGGTAGAGAAGCAGATGGTTGTTTCTCCTGACTGAGAATCAAACCCGGGACTTCTACATGTCGGGCAGATGCTCTACCACTGAGCAAACTGGCCAGGGCCTAAAATGACCTTACACACATAGATTATTATCTAAATATGATAATGATGATGATGATGACAATAATCATGAGAACAACAAAAATAAGAGATTCAATTTATAAAATTTATAAAATGCCAGCCACTTTAACCAGTAATTTTGCAGACATAATCACTAATCCTCATACTAACTTTGCAATGAAGGCACTGCTGGCCTATTTTCACTAACAAAATGTAACAGAGGTTAGTTCATCTAGTACTCAGTGACTTACCTATGGGTAGCCTAACATATGCAATTAAAAGTCAAACAGATGCTGGCTGCCACCATCTGGATTGGCATCTGATTACTACTATCTTCCATTACATAATAAAACCCACAGGCCTGTTGCAGTTCTTTCATTCCTTGGTCTGTTTCGGAACCTATTGCAGAATTAACATATGCCAGGAAATACTGCATGCTGGTAAACTGTAGTTCCAAGGCAATGGACTCCAAGTCCTTTAAAATAGTTTTTCACATCTAATGATTATTTGTAACATACATACTTTAAACTGAATTAATGTTGGCTACCATTACAGAGCAATTCATCATGATCTGGTACTGTATTGAGTGTATTATGTATGTTACCTCAATTAGTGGAGACCCAGGTCTATCTGATTGCCAAACCAGGAATCTTTCCAACTCATCCACTTGGCTCAAGCCCAGTGTTGATTCAGTTTGCGTTACTTCTTTGCCCAAAGCATGACATTAGACTGATGCAGACGGGGTTATCGTTACCAGTGAGAAAGGACACGGCACACACTCACTTCACTGGATTGTGTTACTAAACCGCATCAACACCAAACTGAAAATAACCAATACGTTTCTATGGTCATTAAAAAAAAACAAAACACAACTCTTTAGGGTCCATGAAAATTATAGCAGCAATTATAATTACATTTGTCCTTTGTCCCTGAAATAATATAACAGACAGTGACACTGGCAGGTTCCTTTCCAGATATGCCCTTATATAAGCTATCACATACACATAGGGTCTTGATTTTTTTTCTTGAAGATAAGGATCATCACAAAGGCAGTGATTATTGTTTTCAGTAATGATTCACCTATTACATGTATGTGGTTTTGTGTCATCGTCCACTTATAAATAACAACTGTCTATTAAGTGCTAAGCAGTAACAAACTCTAGAAGGAGACAAAAAATTAATAGAGTAATACTTCTGCCCTCGAGAAGCTTACAGTTCATAGGGGACAGAGTCACATAAAGACATATATTGACTGTCTATGATATGTAGAAAAATAAATGTGTTCGTTCGTTATAACCACTCTGGGGGACTAAACTACAGTTGTAAGGACTGAGATGTTGGTAGAAAACGGGTGGTATGGAGCTGACCTTACAACACACTTGCCTTCCCACTTATTCAGAGACAGAAGTTTTAGTGGGCATTCGCTCAATGTCAGCACGGAGACTAGGGACCAGAGATCATAGGTGAACGACAACTCTTCTAAGGACGTAAGCAACTCCGGTGTAGGAAAGGGTCCTTGGGCACTCTTACGGAGGTAAGAACAAGCTTGGCTTCCTAGGGTTTTCAGAAGCTGGATTAACTTTAGCAAAATCCAGTGTAAGCTCTTATTTCATAAATAAAACCTTAACAGGGTAAGGCCACATAGTTAACTGAGGGCAGAGTCTGGTATCTGGTTTGTCCTAATGACTGAGAGAGAAGTCTCAGCAAATCCCTTTACCTTAGTTTTCTATATGACACTATTATGAAAGGTGACTATTTATTACGGAAATCACTATGACATTATAGACCATCAGTCACAAATCGAGAACAATTTTGTTGTAAGAGCCACTGCAACAGAATAGATAGTCATAGATCTATCTATATCAGTGTTTTTCAACCAGTGTGCCCCGGCACACTAGTGTGCCATGAGACATGGTCAGGTGTGCTGTGGGGAAATTAAACATGGGTCCCCAAACTACAGCCCATGTGCCGGATACGGCCCGCAGAGGCTATTTATCCGGCCCACCGTCAGCCTTCTCCATCCGAACATAAACATTCCCCTTGCAATCCCTCCAGCTATCAGTGACAGGAAGAGTGGAGGCACAGGGAATGCTCACTGACCAATCACCTTCTAGGATTCATCCCGACCACTAGTGATGAACCAATAGTAGGCCGCCTCTCATCCACATCCAGGAAGGTCCCCACTCGGGCTGCCGTGCACTTGTCATTGTGTGGCCACGGCAAGTAGTTGAAGCTGCTTCTCCTCCCCATGGTCCCAATTTCTAATCCTGGTCAGGACTGGAGGTAAATGTTGCCACCACTAGATGAAGCCTCAGCCTCAGCTCGTTATGTCTATCCTGATGGTGTATATAGATATTTGACATTTTTCTTTTTAAAAGAAGCCCCCGCAGAGGGTGATATACAATGCATCACAATGTTATCTATATTGTATATGGCCTCCTGAAGGGTCATCTTCTTAAAGAGCTCAAATCTCTATATACACCATCAAAACAGACAGAATCAAGGCCCCTGCACCCAGCTGACCATGGGATTTGAACCTACAACCTAGGGTGAACTCTAGTATTTATCAGAATCCTTACCTAGAAAGTAAACTTCTCAATCTGACAGTAGAGATGCTCTGAGGACTTACGATGTTACACAAGTACCCAACATTTTCTAAAATTGATTTTGTCCAGTCTCTATATAGAGAGAGTATTTGCCAAATTGATTTGAACCCACAACCTTGATGAAAGCTCCAGTATCTATTAGCGGGACTGTATATATGAGGGGATACTTGGGTCTGTATATATGAGGGGTTACATGGGACTGTATATGTGAGGTTACATGGGACTGTATATGAGGGGATGTTACGTGGGACTGTATATATGGGGGTGTTACGTGGGACTGTATTTATAAGGGGATGTTACGTGGGACTGTATATATGAAGGGATGTTACGTGGGACTGTATTTATAAGGGGATGTTACGTGGGACTGTATATGAGGGGATGTTACGTGGGACTGTATGTGAGGGATGTTACGTGGGACTGTATGTGAGGGATGTTACGTGGGACTGTATGTGAGGGGATGTTACATGGGACTGTATATATAAGGGTGTTACGTGGGACTGTATGTGAGGGGATGTTACGTGGGACTGTATATGAGGGGATGTTACGTGGGACTGTATGTGAGGGGATGTTACGTGGGACTGTATGTGAGGGGATGTTACGTGGGACTGTATTTATAAGGGGATGTTACGTGGGACTGTATTTATAAGGGGATGTTACGTGGGACTGTATATATGAGGGATGTTACGTGGGACTGTATTTATAAGGGGATGTTACGTGGGACTGTATATATGAAGGGATGTTACGTGGGACTGTATTTATAAGGGGATGTTACGTGGGACTGTATGTGAGGGATGTTACGTGGGACTGTATATAGGGGGGTGTTACATGGGACTGTATATATGAGGGATGTTATGTGGGACTGTATGTGAGGGATGTTACGTGGGACTGTATATATGAGGGATGTTACGTGGGACTGTATGTGAGGGGATGTTACGTGGGACTGTATGTGAGAGGATGTTACGTGGGACTGTATGTGAGGGGATGTTACATGGGACTGTATATATGAGGGATGTTACGTGGGACTGTATTTATAAGGGGATGTTACGTGGGACTGTATATATGAAGGGATGTTACGTGGGACTGTATTTATAAGGGGATGTTACGTGGGACTGTATATATGAGGGATGTTACGTGGGACTGTATGTGAGGGATGTTACGTGGGACTGTATATAGGGGGGTGTTACGTGGGACTGTATATATGAGGGATGTTATGTGGGACTGTATGTGAGGAATGTTACGTGGGACTGTATATATGGGGTGTTACGTGGGACTGTATATATGAAGGGATGTTATGTGGGACTGTATGTGAGGGATGTTACGTGGGACTGTATGTGAGGGATGTTACGTGGGACTGTATATATGAGGGATGTTACGTGGGACTGTATATATGAGGGGATGTTACGTGGGACTGTATAAATGAGGGGATGTTATGTGGGACTGTATATATGAGGGATGTTACGTGGGACTGTATATATGAGGGGATGTTACGTGGGACTGTATGTGAGGGATGTTACGTGGGACTGTATGTGAGGGATGTTACGTGGGACTGTATATATGAAGGGATGTTACGTGGGACTGTATGTGAGGGATGTTACGTGGGACTGTATATATGAGGGATGTTACGTGGGACTGTATATATGAGGGGATGTTACGTGGGACTGTATGTGAGGGGATGTTACGTGGGACTGTATGTGAGGGATGTTACGTGGGACTGTATATAGGGGGGTGTTACGTCGGACTGTATATATGAGGGATGTTATGTGGCACTGTATGTGAGGGATGTTACGTGGGACTGTATATATGGGGTGTTACGTGGGACTGTATGTGAGAGGATGTTACGTGGGACTGTATGTGAGGGGATGTTATGTGGGACTGTATTTATAAGGGAATGTTACATGGGACTGTATATATGAAGGGATGTTACGTGGGACTGTATGTGAGAAGATGTTACGTGGGACTGTATGTGAGGGGATGTTACGTGGGACTGTATGTGAGGGATGCTACGTGGGACTGTATATATGAGGGATGTTACGTGGGACTGTATATATGAGGGATGTTACGTGGGACTGTATATATGAGGGATGTTACGTGGGACTGTATGTGAGGGGATGTTACATGGGACTGTATATATGGGGTGTTACGTGGTACTGTATGTGAGGGATGTTACGTGGGACTGTATATATGAGGGATGTTACGTGAGACTGTATGTGAGGGGATGTTACGTGGGACTGTATGTGAGGGGATGTTACGTGGGACTGTATATATGAGGGATGTTACGTGGGACTGTATGTGAGGGATGTTACGTGGGACTGTATATATGAGGGATGTTACGTGGGACTGTATGTGAGGGGATGTTACGTGGGACTGTATGTGAGGGGATGTTACGTGGGACTGTATATATGAGGGATGTTACGTGGGACTGTATATATGAGGGATGTTACGTGGGACTGTATGTGAGAGGATGTTACGTGGGACTGTATATATGAGGGATGTTACGTGGGACTGTATGTGAGGGGATGTTACGTGGGACTGTATATATGAGGGATGTTACGTGGGACTGTATATATGAGGGATGTTACGTGGGACTGTATGTGAGAGGATGTTACGTGGGACTGTGAGGGGATGTTACGTGGGACTGTATATATGAGGGATGTTACGTGGGACTGTATATATGAAGGGATGTTACGTGGGACTGTATATATGAGGGGTGTTACGTGGGACTGTATATATGAGGGATGTTACGTGGGACTGTATTTATAAGGGGATGTTACGTGGGACTGTATATATGAAGGGATGTTACGTGGGACTGTATTTATAAGGGGATGTTACGTGGGACTGTATATATGAAGGGATGTTACGTGGGACTGTATTTATAAGGGGATGTTACGTGGGACTGTATATATGAAGGGATGTTACGTGGGACTGTATTTATAAGGGGATGTTACGTGGGACTGTATATATGAGGGATGTTACGTGGGACTGTATGTGAGGGATGTTACGTGGGACTGTATATAGGGGGGTGTTACGTGGGACTGTATATATGAGGGATGTTATGTGGGACTGTATGTGAGGAATGTTACGTGGGACTGTATATATGGGGTGTTACGTGGGACTGTATATATGAAGGGATGTTACGTGGGACTGTATGTGAGGGATGTTACGTGGGACTGTATGTGAGGGATGTTACGTGGGACTGTATATATGAGGGATGTTACGTGGGACTGTATATATGAGGGGATGTTACGTGGGACTGTATATATGAGGGGATGTTATGTGGGACTGTATATATGAGGGATGTTACGTGGGACTGTATATATGAGGGGATGTTACGTGGGACTGTATGTGAGGGATGTTACGTGGGACTGTATGTGAGGGATGTTACATGGGACTGTATATATGAAGGGATGTTACGTGGGACTGTATGTGAGGGATGTTACGTGGGACTGTATATATGAGGGATGTTACGTGGGACTGTATATATGAGGGGATGTTACGTGGGACTGTATGTGAGGGGATGTTACGTGGGACTGTATGTGAGGGATGTTACGTGGGACTGTATATAGGGGGGTGTTACGTCGGACTGTATATATGAGGGATGTTACGTGGCACTGTATGTGAGGGATGTTACGTGGGACTGTATATATGGGGTGTTACGTGGGACTGTATGTGAGAGGATGTTACGTGGGACTGTATGTGAGGGGATGTTATGTGGGATTGTATTTATAAGGGAATGTTACATGGGACTGTATATATGAAGGGATGTTACGTGGGACTGTATGTGAGGGGATGTTACGTGGGACTGTATGTGAGGGGATGTTACGTGGGACTGTATGTGAGGGATGCTACGTGGGACTGTATATATGAGGGATGTTACGTGGGACTGTATATATGAGGGATGTTACGTGGGACTGTATATATGAGGGATGTTATGTGGGACTGTATATATGAGGGATGTTACGTGGGACTGTATGTGAGGGGATGTTACATGGGAATGTATATATGGGGTGTTACGTGGGACTGTATATATGGGGATGTTACGTGGGACTGTATGTGAGGGATGTTACGTGGGACTGTATATATGAGGGATGTTACGTGAGACTGTATGTGAGGGGATGTTACGTGGGACTGTATGTGAGGGGATGTTACGTGGGACTGTATATATGAGGGATGTTACGTGGGACTGTATATATGAGGGATGTTACGTGGGACTGTATGTGAGAGGATGTTACGTGGGACTGTGAGGGGATGTTACGTGGGACTGTATATATGAGGGATGTTACGTGGGACTGTATGTGAGGGATGTTACGTGGGACTGTATATAGGGGGGTGTTACGTGGGACTGTATATATGAGGGATGTTACGTGGGACTGTATTTATAAGGGGATGTTACGTGGGACTGTATATATGAAGGGATGTTACGTGGGACTGTATTTATAAGGGGATGTTACGTGGGACTGTATATATGAGGGATGTTACGTGGGACTGTATGTGAGGGATGTTACGTGGGACTGTATATAGGGGGGTGTTACGTGGGACTGTATATATGAGGGATGTTACGTGGGACTGTATGTGAGGAATGTTACGTGGGACTGTATATATGGGGTGTTACGTGGGACTGTATATATGAAGGGATGTTACGTGGGACTGTATGTGAGGGATGTTACGTGGGACTGTATGTGAGGGATGTTACGTGGGACTGTATATATGAGGGATGTTACGTGGGACTGTATATATGAGGGGATGTTACGTGGGACTGTATATATGAGGGGATGTTACGTGGGACTGTATATATGAGGGATGTTACGTGGGACTGTATATATGAGGGGATGTTACGTGGGACTGTATGTGAGGGATGTTACGTGGGACTGTATGTGAGGGATGTTACGTGGGACTGTATATATGAAGGGATGTTACGTGGGACTGTATGTGAGGGATGTTACGTGGGACTGTATATATGAGGGGATGTTACGTGGGACTGTATGTGAGGGGATGTTACGTGGGACTGTATGTGAGGGATGTTACGTGGGACTGTATATAGGGGCGTGTTACGTCGGACTGTATATATGAGGGATGTTACGTGGCACTGTATGTGAGGGATGTTACGTGGGACTGTATATATGGGGTGTTACGTGGGACTGTATGTGAGGGGATGTTATGTGGGACTGTATTTATAAGGGAATGTTACATGGGACTGTATATATGAAGGGATGTTACGTGGGACTGTATGTGAGGGGATGTTACGTGGGACTGTATATATGAGGGATGTTACGTGGGACTGTATATATGAGGGATGTTACGTGGGACTATGTGAGGGGATGTTACATGGGACTGTATATATGGGGTGTTACGTGGGACTGTATATATGGGGATGTTACGTGGGACTGTATGTGAGGGATGTTACGTGGGACTGTATATATGAGGGATGTTACGTGAGACTGTATGTGAGGGGATGTTACGTGGGACTGTATGTGAGGGGATGTTACGTGGGACTGTATATATGAGGGATGTTACGTGGGACTGTATGTGAGAGGATGTTACGTGGGACTGTGAGGGGATGTTCCGTGGGACTGTATATATGAGGGATGTTACGTGGGACTGTATGTGAGGGATGTTACGTGGGACTGTATATAGGGGGGTGTTACGTGGGACTGTATATATGAGGGATGTTACGTGGGACTGTATATATGAAGGGATGTTACGTGGGACTGTATATAGAGGGGTGTTACGTGGGACTGTATATATGAGGGATGTTACGTGGGACTGTATTTATAAGGGGATGTTACGTGGGACTGTATATATGAAGGGATGTTACGTGGGACTGTATTTTATAAGGGGATGTTACGTGGGACTGTATATATGAGGGATGTTACGTGGGACTGTATGTGAGGGATGTTACGTGGGACTGTATATAGGGGGGTGTTACGTGGGATTGTATATATGAGGGATGTTATGTGGGACTGTATGTGAGGAATGTTACGTGGGACTGTATATATGGGGTGTTACGTGGGACTGTATATATGAAGGGATGTTACGTGGGACTGTATGTGAGGGATGTTACGTGGGACTGTATGTGAGGGATGTTACGTGGGACTGTATATATGAGGGATGTTACGTGGGACTGTATATATGAGGGGATGTTACGTGGGACTGTATATATGAGGGGATGTTATGTGGGACTGTATATATGAGGGATGTTACGTGGGACTGTATATATGAGGGGATGTTACGTGGGACTGTATGTGAGGGATGTTACGTGGGACTGTATGTGAGGGATGTTATGTGGGACTGTATATATGAAGGGATGTTACGTGGGACTGTATGTGAGGGATGTTACGTGAGACTGTATATATGAGGGATGTTACGTGGGACTGTATATATGAGGGGATGTTACGTGGGACTGTATGTGAGGGGATGTTACGTGGGACTGTATATATGGGGTGTTACGTGGGACTGTATATATGGGGATGTTACGTGGGACTGTATGTGAGGGATGTTACGTGGGACTGTATATATGAGGGATGTTACGTGAGACTGTATGTGAGGGGATTTTACGTGGGACTGTATGTGAGGGGATGTTACGTGGGACTGTATATATGAGGGATGTTACGTGGGACTGTATATATGAGGGATGTTACGTGGGACTGTATGTGAGGGGATGTTACGTGGGACTGTGAGGGGATGTTACGTGGGACTGTATATATGAGGGATGTTACGTGGGACTGTATGTGAGGGATGTTACGTGGGACTGTATATAGGGGGGTGTTACGTGGGACTGTATATATGAGGGATGTTACGTGGGACTGTATATATGAAGGGATGTTACGTGGGACTGTATATATGAGGGGTGTTACGTGGGACTGTATATATGAGGGATGTTACGTGGGACTGTATTTATAAGGGCATGTTACGTGGGACTGTATATATGAAGGGATGTTACGTGGGACTGTATTTATAAGGGGATGTTACGTGGGACTGTATATATGAGGGATGTTACGTGGGACTGTATGTGAGGGATGTTACGTGGGACTGTATATAGGGGGGTGTTACGTGGGACTGTATATATGAGGGATGTTATGTGGGACTGTATGTGAGGAATGTTACGTGGGACTGTATATATGGGGTGTTACGTGGGACTGTATATATGAAGGGATGTTACGTGGGACTGTATGTGAGGGATGTTACGTGGGACTGTATGTGAGGGATGTTACGTGGGACTGTATATATGAGGGATGTTACGTGGGACTGTATATATGAGGGGATGTTACGTGGGACTGTATATATGAGGGGATGTTATGTGGGACTGTATATATGAGGGATGTTACGTGGGACTGTATATATGAGGGGATGTTACGTGGGACTGTATGTGAGGGGATGTTATGTGGGACTGTATTTATAAGGGAATGTTACATGGGACTGTATATATGAAGGGATGTTACGTGGGACTGTATGTGAGGGATGTTACGTGGGACTGTATATATGAGGGATGTTACGTGGGACTGTATATATGAGGGGATGTTACGTGGGACTGTATGTGAGGGGATGTTACGTGGGACTGTATGTGAGGGATGTTACGTGGGACTGTATATAGGGGGGTGTTACGTCGGACTGTATATATGAGGGATGTTACGTGGCACTGTATGTGAGGGATGTTACGTGGGACTGTATATATGAAGGGATGTTACGTGGGACTGTATGTGAGAGGATGTTACGTGGGACTGTATGTGAGGGGATGTTATGTGGGACTGTATTTATAAGGGAATGTTACATGGGACTGTATATATGAAGGGATGTTACGTGGGACTGTATGTGAGGGGATGTTACGTGGGACTGTATGTGAGGGGATGTTACCTGGGACTGTATGTGAGGGATGCTACGTGGGACTGTATATATGAGGGATGTTACGTGGGACTGTATATATGAGGGATGTTACGTGAAACTGTATATATGAGGGATGTTACGTGGGACTGTATGTGAGGGGATGTTACGTGGGACTGTATATATGGGGTGTTACGTGGGACTGTATATATGGGGATGTTACGTGGGACTGTATGTGAGGGATGTTACGTGGGACTGTATATATGAGGGATGTTACGTGAGACTGTATGTGAGGGGATTTTACGTGGGACTGTATGTGAGGGGATGTTACGTGGGACTGTATATATGAGGGATGTTACGTGGGACTGTATATATGAGGGATGTTACGTGGGACTGTATGTGAGGGGATGTTACGTGGGACTGTATGTGAGGGATGTTACGTGGGACTGTATATAGGGGGGTGTTACGTCGGACTGTATATATGAGGGATGTTACGTGGCACTGTATGTGAGGGATGTTACGTGGGACTGTATATATGGGGTGTTACGTGGGACTGTATGTGAGAGGATGTTACGTGGGACTGTATGTGAGGGGATGTTATGTGGGATTGTATTTATAAGGGAATGTTACATGGGACTGTATATATGAAGGGATGTTACGTGGGACTGTATGTGAGGGATGTTACGTGGGACTGTATGTGAGGGGATGTTACATGGGACTGTATATATAAGGGTGTTACGTGGGACTGTATGTGAGGGGATGTTACGTGGGACTGTATATAGGGGGGTGTTACATGGGACTGTATATATGAGGGATGTTATGTGGGACTGTATGTGAGGGATGTTACGTGGGACTGTATGTGAGGGATGTTACGTGGGACTGTATGTGAGGGGATGTTACATGGGACTGTATATATAAGGGTGTTACGTGGGACTGTATGTGAGGGATGTTACGTGGGACTGTATATAGGGGGGTGTTACATGGGACTGTATATATGAGGGATGTTATGTGGGACTGTATGTGAGGGATGTTACGTGGGACTGTATATATGAGGGATGTTACGTGGGACTGTATGTGAGGGGATGTTACGTGGGACTGTATGTGAGAGGATGTTACGTGGGACTGTATGTGAGGGGATGTTACATGGGACTGTATATATGAGGGATGTTACGTGGGACTGTATTTATAAGGGGATGTTACGTGGGACTGTATATATGAAGGGATGTTACGTGGGACTGTATTTATAAGGGGATGTTACGTGGGACTGTATATATGAGGGATGTTACGTGGGACTGTATGTGAGGGATGTTACGTGGGACTGTATATAGGGGGGTGTTACGTGGGACTGTATATATGAGGGATGTTATGTGGGACTGTATGTGAGGAATGTTACGTGGGACTGTATATATGGGGTGTTACGTGGGACTGTATATATGAAGGGATGTTATGTGGGACTGTATGTGAGGGATGTTACGTGGGACTGTATGTGAGGGATGTTATGTGGGACTGTATATATGAGGGATGTTACGTGGGACTGTATATATGAGGGGATGTTACGTGGGACTGTATATATGAGGGGATGTTATGTGGGACTGTATATATGAGGGATGTTACGTGGGACTGTATATATGAGGGGATGTTACGTGGGACTGTATGTGAGGGATGTTACGTGGGACTGTATGTGAGGGATGTTACGTGGGACTGTATATATGAAGGGATGTTACGTGGGACTGTATGTGAGGGATGTTACGTGGGACTGTATATATGAGGGATGTTACGTGGGACTGTATATATGAGGGGATGTTACGTGGGACTGTATGTGAGGGGATGTTACGTGGGACTGTATGTGAGGGATGTTACGTGGGACTGTATATAGGGGGGTGTTACGTCGGACTGTATATATGAGGGATGTTATGTGGCACTGTATGTGAGGGATGTTACGTGGGACTGTATATATGGGGTGTTACGTGGGACTGTATGTGAGAGGATGTTACGTGGGACTGTATGTGAGGGGATGTTATGTGGGACTGTATTTATAAGGGAATGTTACATGGGACTGTATATATGAAGGGATGTTACGTGGGACTGTATGTGAGGGGATGTTACGTGGGACTGTATGTGAGGGGATGTTACGTGGGACTGTATGTGAGGGATGCTACGTGGGACTGTATATATGAGGGATGTTACGTGGGACTGTATATATGAGGGATGTTACGTGGGACTGTATATATGAGGGATGTTACGTGGGACTGTATGTGAGGGGATGTTACATGGGACTGTATATATGGGGTGTTACGTGGTACTGTATGTGAGGGATGTTACGTGGGACTGTATATATGAGGGATGTTACGTGAGACTGTATGTGAGGGGATGTTACGTGGGACTGTATGTGAGGGGATGTTACGTGGGACTGTATATATGAGGGATGTTACGTGGGACTGTATGTGAGGGATGTTACGTGGGACTGTATATATGAGGGATGTTACGTGAGACTGTATGTGAGGGGATGTTACGTGGGACTGTATGTGAGGGGATGTTACGTGGGACTGTATATATGAGGGATGTTACGTGGGACTGTATATATGAGGGATGTTACGTGGGACTGTATGTGAGAGGATGTTACGTGGGACTGTATATATGAGGGATGTTACGTGGGACTGTATATATGAGGGATGTTACGTGGGACTGTATATATGAGGGATGTTACGTGGGACTGTATATATGAGGGATGTTACGTGGGACTGTATATATGAGGGATGTTATGTGGGACTGTATATATGAGGGATGTTACGTGGGACTGTATGTGAGGGGATGTTACGTGGGACTGTATATATGGGGATGTTACGTGGGACTGTATGTGAGGGATGTTACGTGGGACTGTATATATGAGGGATGTTACGTGAGACTGTATGTGAGGGGATGTTACGTGGGACTGTATGTGAGGGGATGTTACGTGGGACTGTATATATGAGGGATGTTACGTGGGACTGTATATATGAGGGATGTTACGTGGGACTGTATGTGAGAGGATGTTACGTGGGACTGTGAGGGGATGTTACGTGGGACTGTATATATGAGGGATGTTACGTGGGACTGTATGTGAGGGATGTTACGTGGGACTGTATATAGGGGGGTGTTACGTGGGACTGTATATATGAGGGATGTTACGTGGGACTGTATTTATAAGGGGATGTTACGTGGGACTGTATATATGAAGGGATGTTACGTGGGACTGTATTTATAAGGGGATGTTACGTGGGACTGTATATATGAGGGATGTTACGTGGGACTGTATGTGAGGGATGTTACGTGGGACTGTATATAGGGGGGTGTTACGTGGGACTGTATATATGAGGGATGTTATGTGGGACTGTATGTGAGGAATGTTACGTGGGACTGTATATATGGGGTGTTACGTGGGACTGTATATATGAAGGGATGTTACGTGGGACTGTATGTGAGGGATGTTACGTGGGACTGTATGTGAGGGATGTTACGTGGGACTGTATATATGAGGGATGTTACGTGGGACTGTATATATGAGGGGATGTTACGTGGGACTGTATATATGAGGGGATGTTACGTGGGACTGTATATATGAGGGATGTTACATGGGACTGTATATATGAGGGGATGTTACGTGGGACTGTATGTGAGGGATGTTACGTGGGACTGTATGTGAGGGATGTTACGTGGGACTGTATATATGAAGGGATGTTACGTGGGACTGTATGTGAGGGATGTTACGTGGGACTGTATATATGAGGGGATGTTACGTGGGAGTGTATGTGAGGGGATGTTACGTGGGACTGTATGTGAGGGATGTTACGTGGGACTGTATATAGGGGCGTGTTACGTCGGACTGTATATATGAGGGATGTTACGTGGCACTGTATGTGAGGGATGTTACGTGGGACTGTATATATGGGGTGTTACGTGGGACTGTATGTGAGGGGATGTTATGTGGGACTGTATTTATAAGGGAATGTTACATGGGACTGTATATATGAAGGGATGTTACGTGGGACTGTATGTGAGGGGATGTTACGTGGGACTGTATATATGAGGGATGTTACGTGGGACTGTATATATGAGGGATGTTACGTGGGACTGTATGTGAGGGGATGTTACATGGGACTGTATATATGGGGTGTTACGTGGGACTGTATATATGGGGATGTTACGTGGGACTGTATGTGAGGGATGTTACGTGGGACTGTATATATGAGGGATGTTACGTGAGACTGTATGTGAGGGGATGTTACGTGGGACTGTATGTGAGGGGATGTTACGTGGGACTGTATATATGAGGGATGTTACGTGGGACTGTATGTGAGAGGATGTTACGTGGGACTGTGAGGGGATGTTCCGTGGGACTGTATATATGAGGGATGTTACGTGGGACTGTATGTGAGGGATGTTACGTGGGACTGTATATAGGGGGGTGTTACGTGGGACTGTATATATGAGGGATGTTACGTGGGACTGTATATATGAAGGGATGTTACGTGGGACTGTATATAGAGGGGTGTTACGTGGGACTGTATATATGAGGGATGTTACGTGGGACTGTATTTATAAGGGGATGTTACGTGGGACTGTATATATGAAGGGATGTTACGTGGGACTGTATTTTATAAGGGGATGTTACGTGGGACTGTATATATGAGGGATGTTACGTGGGACTGTATGTGAGGGATGTTACGTGGGACTGTATATAGGGGGGTGTTACGTGGGACTGTATATATGAAGGGATGTTACGTGAGACTGTATGTGAGGGGATGTTACGTGGGACTGTATGTGAGGGGATGTTACGTGGGACTGTATATATGAGGGATGTTACGTGGGACTGTATGTGAGAGGATGTTACGTGGGACTGTGAGGGGATGTTCCGTGGGACTGTATATATGAGGGATGTTACGTGGGACTGTATGTGAGGGATGTTACGTGGGACTGTATATAGGGGGGTGTTACGTGGGACTGTATATATGAGGGATGTTACGTGGGACTGTATATATGAAGGGATGTTACGTGGGACTGTATATAGAGGGGTGTTACGTGGGACTGTATATATGAGGGATGTTACGTGGGACTGTATTTATAAGGGGATGTTACGTGGGACTGTATATATGAAGGGATGTTACGTGGGACTGTATTTTATAAGGGGATGTTACGTGGGACTGTATATATGAGGGATGTTACGTGGGACTGTATGTGAGGGATGTTACGTGGGACTGTATATAGGGGGGTGTTACGTGGGATTGTATATATGAGGGATGTTATGTGGGACTGTATGTGAGGAATGTTACGTGGGACTGTATATATGGGGTGTTACGTGGGACTGTATATATGAAGGGATGTTACGTGGGACTGTATGTGAGGGATGTTACGTGGGACTGTATGTGAGGGATGTTACGTGGGACTGTATATATGAGGGATGTTACGTGGGACTGTATATATGAGGGGATGTTACGTGGGACTGTATATATGAGGGGATGTTATGTGGGACTGTATATATGAGGGATGTTACGTGGGACTGTATATATGAGGGGATGTTACGTGGGACTGTATGTGAGGGATGTTACGTGGGACTGTATGTGAGGGATGTTACGTGGGACTGTATATATGAAGGGATGTTACGTGGGACTGTATGTGAGGGATGTTACGTGGGACTGTATATATGAGGGATGTTACGTGGGACTGTATATATGAGGGGATGTTACGTGGGACTGTATGTGAGGGGATGTTACGTGGGACTGTATGTGAGGGATGTTACGTGGGACTGTATATAGGGGGGTGTTACGTCGGACTGTATATATGAGGGATGTTACGTGGCACTGTATGTGAGGGATGTTACGTGGGACTGTATATATGGGGTGTTACGTGGGACTGTATGTGAGAGGATGTTACGTGGGACTGTATGTGAGGGGATGTTATGTGGGACTGTATTTATAAGGGAATGTTACATGGGACTGTATATATGAAGGGATGTTACGTGGGACTGTATGTGAGGGGATGTTACGTGGGACTGTATGTGAGGGATGTTACGTGGGACTGTATATAGGGGGGTGTTACGTCGGACTGTATATATGAAGGGATGTTACGTGGGACTGTATGTGAGGGGATGTTACGTGGGACTGTATATATGGGGTGTTACGTGGGACTGTATGTGAGAGGATGTTACGTGGGACTGTATGTGAGGGGATGTTATGTGGGACTGTATTTATAAGGGAATGTTACATGGGACTGTATATATGAAGGGATGTTACGTGGGACTGTATGTGAGGGGATGTTACGTGGGACTGTATATATGAGGGATGTTACGTGGGACTGTATATATGAGGGATGTTACGTGGGACTGTATGTGAGGGGATGTTACGTGGGACTGTATGTGAGAGGATGTTACGTGGGACTGTATTTATAAGGGAATGTTACATGGGACTGTATATATGAGGGATGTTACATGGGACTGTATATATGAGGGATGTTACATGGGACTGTATATATGAGGGGATCATCCTTTTTTATTTAACTTTTTTTTCTAATAAATGTAATTTATTTAAACTTTAAATAAATTCTAACAGAGTGTCATTTTGGTAGGTGGTGTGCCCCAGGATTTTGTAAATGTAAAAAATGTGCCGCAGCTCAAAAAAGGTTGAAAATCACTGATCTATATAGTCATAGATCAATTTGGCTAAGTATTTTTAGATCATCAACATAATTTGAAATATCACTCAATATATCATTAGCAGTTCACCATACGCCAAATGCAGAGCTAAAGAAATCAAAGGTAAGTGAGAGCTGCTGAGGGTGTGGGGCGGACACAGAGCGCTGTGCAGTGCAGCTGCTGCAGTAGAAGAATGTATAAGTAGTCACAAAAAGAAAAAAAAGTCATAGCAATTTTGAGGAAAATAACTTGTTTTGGTATTAAGTCATTTAATTAGGCATAAAAACCATTTTTCATGATTTAAGAACGAAATATTCAAATTTAGAGTTTGCCAAGAAAATAGGAAACATGTATTCTTTAAAATAACAAATGTCCGTAGGTAGGACCGACACGACATAATCATAGTTTACCGTACTTAACACTAAGTAAGATTTGGGGGCAAAACATTTTTTTTTTTGCTTTACTATAATTTTTTAGGTATCAAGTCATATTTTCCCACTGACTTTAATAAATTTAAATCACATTCTTGGGCAAAATTTCTGGCCCCCAAAGTACTGTAGATATTAATAGAATGAACCATTAAAGATCATGTCACCAAAATAAAATATTTAAACATACAAACCTATAGTAACCAGTGTAAAATATAAATGCAAAGTAACAAGGAGTTGATTTTATATTTAACAAAAAGATTAATAGTTGAAAGACAAGTAAGAAAAGAAACTGGACTACACAGAACACTCTACACTGAAAAGACCTCTCTTCATTTGTCTAACCTGTAATCTCGATCATGTTTGGGAAACAACTGTCTTTTTTCAAATGTACATGTTTACTTCATAAGAGAGGCTAGAATGAAAACCGTGAAACACCAAGTCGGTAAGTGAATGAATAGACACAGCAATACGTTGTTTTAGAAATAATATTTAGTCATACCTGAAAATTTGTAGTGTAAGAAAGAATTTAAGATTATACATCAAACCCAGGTAACAAAAACTTATATTAGCAAGATACGTAAATATACTATTGTCTAATAAAGCAAAGCAGCGATTATTTAGGAGATCAAATGCCTTCGTATGTGTTCATTCAAATAATTTTCATAACAATCCTGTCTAGTATATACTATTATCCCCATTTTGGAGATGACAGAGCTGGGCCCTCAAAAGGTCGCATGACCCTGATAACTTACGTGACCAGTAACAAAGTGGAGGAGTCTGACTAGAACAAGGGATCTCGATTTCTACTGCACTCTCTTCTCAGAGGTCTTGAGTCAGTGTCAGTGTGAGCAAAGAGGAGATAGACGGCTACTCTGATTCCGAGATGCCTGTGTTTTTTACAGTCTTTCCTATACTGAACTTGCCTGAGAATACCAGTCTTCATTCTCAAGTTCAACTATTTCCTACAAGCTCAGCAGTAATATACCCAAACTGGTCAATTTACTCCTTTAGTAAATACAGAATCAATCCACATGTACCTGAAAACTTGAGGCTCCCAGAAAACCCAAGAAAATGGCTGATAATGGTTCCCTGAGCAGCACCCTTAGAATGCCGGTGTGACAACGTCTTATGTTTTTCTAAGAGAGACAGAGGTGAGCCCGAGCCAGCTAAACCACACGGCAGCACTGAGTCCGAGGGGACCACTGGGTATTAGAAAAAGCCATTTTTAAGGAGCAAAAGGGATACATTTAAAATGTTATAGTAAAAGTTACTTTCAAAGATTATTTTATTACTTAAAAGTATGCGATAAGAAAACAATGACTTCAAAATTCTAAACCTAAAGTATTATAGAACTCTTGAGTTAGGAGGGTTATCAGGACATTTAGTTCATTTCAGTTTCTAAATAAGAAAACGGAGAGCCTGACCAGGAGGTGGCGCAGTGGACAGAGTGTCAGACTGGGACGTAGAGGACCCAGATTTGAAACCCTGAGGTCGCTGGCTTGACCCCAAAGGTTGCTGGCTTGACTTGAAGCCCAAGGTCTCAGGCTTGAGCAAGGGGTCACTCACTCTGCTCTAACCCCACCCCCCCGCCGTCAAGGCACATATGAGAAAGCAATCATTGAAAAACTAAGGTGCCAACAAAGAATTGATGCTTCTCATTTCTCTCCCTTCCTGTCTGTCTGTCCCTAGCTGTCCTCTCTCTCTGTCTTTGTCAAAATAAATGAAAAAATAAGAAAGTGGAGAATTACAAAAGTTAAGTGACTATTCCATGAAGGAATGCACATTTCATCTGAGTTTTATATTCAACATATCTAACCAGTATTACAATAAAATGGTAAAGAGCTAGCTCATCTTTTCCTTTAAATTTTCCAGTTAATTAACTAATGTACCCTTAAGTCTAAATTCACATCAAATCAGGTTCAATGTGAAAATTTTTATTTACAGTATGTGGTTCACGATTACATATTATCAAAAGCTGAGTTTGTAGTCTTCGTTTGAGTTAAAATGAGTATTTTCAAATTAAAAAATAAATATCTTACTTTCTGCAGGAGAAGAGCTGCACAGTGTTATCTGTGAAGCAGTTGAATATCTGCAAAGTCAACTGCTCTGCAATGGCAAGTTTTCCATGTTTTTAAGGTATTTAGAATAAAAGCATTTTTTTTTTTACAATAAAATCCATAAATCTATACCGTAAAATAAAGGATACCGCATGACATGTTTGGTTAATATTTGAATACTTGTGTCAGATTCAGCTTATTGTGAATATACTGCTTAATGCTGTATCAATCTACAATCTTATAAATCATTCATGGAAAACAAATCGGCAGAGTATATTGGGAAGTTCTCAGTTTACATCCCTTCATTCAATGACCATGGGGTAGCTCTCATCCTCTTATTAAGTGATACGGAGATCTGTCACTTAAGTCAGTTTTACTGACAGGGCAAAGAGGATAGAAAGGAAATAGGAGATACAACTACTAAAGAAGTAATGTCAAAGGTGAGAGCACCTCTTACGTGCCTGTCCTCAGAATGTAGTTGGAAGAGTGGTAAAACGCACGCTTCAGACTTTATGGAGCAGGGTTTTAAGTACCAGTTACATCACTAAGGAGATGACTTTAGACAGAGGCTCTGAGCCTCAGTTCCATGGATGCCGTGGAGCCATTTGACCGGCCTGAACGTGCCCTGCAGTCAGTGACCAGTGCAATGGAGGCGCGCTGGAAACAACAGCTGCTACTACTGGCGTATGAATTACACATAAGACAAAACCAAAATGGTGAGGAATGGCCCTCTTTTTTCATACAAAAATGCCCCAAAAGGCTCTATATTACCACGGGCAGTCATACACAATTTCTTCCTTATAATAATGATGAAGAGTGTTCTATAAAGAATGTTCTGTTTGCAGCTGTGATTCACTGTGTGCATGGAAAAAAGTGCTGACGCGCCAAGAAGACATTTTCCCGTAAAAGGTTGAAGTCCTTAAGCAGCAAAAAACACCAACGTCCATCATCTTTAAACCCTATTGATTTCTGGTGAAGATTTAAAAGGCTGTTTACTTATTTCCCATCATTTCTGTCGGAGCTGTAACAGTTCTCTTCCCACTGAATAAACCTCTCATGACCCTCCTGGTGATTAAGGTCAGACAAAATGTCAAACTCCTAATGCTAAGTGCTTTCACATTAAAAATTCATATCAAATCACCAAGTAAAATCCAAACAAGAAGTCAGACATGTAAACAGTTCACAAAAAAGGGTTGCGGTGACCATTACAAAATATAGGTGCAGTGCAAACGTGAAAAAGGGGTTGGCAACAGGTCTGAACACCACCCTTTCCTCCAGGCACCTTCAGGGCATCTTCACTGTCATTTCCTATTTTAGAATTAGTGGCTGTACTGGACTCAAGTTGTGTGTGTGTGTGTGTGTGTGTGTGTGTGAGAGAGAGAGAGAGAGAGAGACAGAGAGAGAGAGAGAGAGAGAAGGAAAAGGAAGAAGAGGAGGAAGAAGAGGAAGAGGGAGCAGATGGAAGGAGGGAGGGAAAGAAAATCTCACCAGTATCACTTTAAATTATTAACAGCCATTTGGTTCTACAAGTTCAGCATGTCTTTTGTTTTAAAACAGGGAGCAGGCGTGGAGGGAGTATGTACTCAGTCTCTGAACCCATCACTGCTGGAGCATGGCTGGATCGCTGGACCCAGGGGCCAGAGAAATAGTGTCAGGATCTGTCTCTCTCCATCTCAGTATTTCATTTGGTCTGATCATTGCAGTCCTTCAACAGCTCTGAGACTTACTTTTTCCCTGCTACAAATTCAGTGGAAAGAGAACTTCTCTTCCTGAATAGTTTCAACAGGTCTCAGAAATTAAACCTCATTGACCTGGACTTAGCTTGGTTCAAATGTTCATATTAAACCAATGACAGAGGCCAGGAAATGAGGTCAGTTCCCCATGGACTACACGTCGCAGAGAAAGCAGAGAACTTACTTGATAACAGAAATCAGTAACAACTATAAACAAATGCACGAGCAACAAAAGAATAAATAGATAAACTGGACATCTACTAAGTTAAGAACCTTTGTGCTTCAAAGGACATTTTCAAGAAAGTAAAGACAACCCACCACAGGAGAGAAAATATTTGCAAATCATATATCTGATAAGGGATTAGTAACAAGATTACATAAACAATTCTTATAACTCAATAAGAAAAAGACCAACAACCCAATTAAAAAATGGGCATAAGACTAAAATAGATACTTCTTCAAAGAAGATATACAAGTGCATAAAAATATGCTCAACAAAATTTGTCATTAAGGAAATGCAAATCAAAACCACAATGAGATATCATCACACACACACTAGTATGGCTATAATAATTATATATATATATATATTTTAGTGGTGAAAGGATAGGAGAGGGGTTGAGAACTGTCAGAACTATCAACCCAGAATTCTATATCCAGAGAAAAAAATTACTTCATGAATTAAAAGAATGACCACTCTCAGATGACGGAAAATGAAAAGACTTCATCGTCAGCAGACCTGCTCTGTAAGAGATGTTAAGGGAAGTTCTATAGACAGAGGAAAACGATATGAGAGAAGAACCTGGAACATCTGTTATGAAAAGAAAGAAACAGAAAAAGTAAATATATGGATAAACAGAATAGGATATAATTTTCCTCTTACATTCTATAAAATATATATAATCATTCAAAACTAAGGTGACCAACTTTTTTACAATGAAAAGGATAAAAATAAATCGAATAAAACACTATCATAAATAAAACATTTTATTCATTGCAGCAATAATACACTATATGATAAATGAATAATAAAACATTTGTAGTATTTTATATTGTAATTATGCTTACATGCCTATTAATTTTTAATAATAATTATAAGAAAAAAGTACTCATTTAGATACAAATACATCACATCTCACACAATGGATCAACTTTGCATAGATCGAATATGGACATTTACAGATTAGTCTTCCAATATCAAAACAGAGGACATGTAGGAGGACACTTTTCGAGGGAGGACGGAACTTACAAAAGAAGGACGGTCCTCCCTAAAGGAGGACGATTGGTCATCTTATTCAAAACAAAAGTTCTATCATTATTTGAGGCATTTTCAATGTATGTACATGTCACATACAATGCAACTACAACAAAATGAGTGGAGGATAAAGGGATCTATGTTCTACTTCAAGTAGTAAAATATTAATTTTAAACAGACTGTAAAAAGTTAAATATGTACATTATAATGTTTAGAGCAACCATGAAAAACCATTTAAAGAGACATGAGACTGGTGAAATTACATATACATAACACAGTGTTATAGAGTAGAAAAGCAAATCCTGGAGGGAAGGGGGAAAGATGTTGGGGGTAGGGGGGCAAGGGGCATGTTTAGGGGAATACTTGTATCTATGTAAACACAATAAATTAAAATCAATTAAAAAAAAGAGACAAAGTAAAAAATTCAGGGCCCTGGCCGGTTGGCTCAGTGGTAGAGCACCGGCCTGACTTGTGGAAGTCCCAGGTTTGATTCCTGGTCAGGGCACAGAGGAGAAGCAATCACCTGCTTCTCCACTCCCTACTCCCCTCTATCTCTCTGTCTCTTCCCCTCCCACAGCAGGGCTTGAGTTATTCAAGCAAAGTTGGCCCCAGGCACTGAGGCTGGCTCCATGGCCTCAGCCTTGGGAGCTAAAATAGTTTGGTTGCTGAGCAACAAAACTGCAGCCCAGCCCAGCAGAGCATCTCCTGGTAGGGGCTGGGAGGGTGGATCCTGGTCGGGAGCATGCAGGAATCTGTCTCTGCCTCCCTGCCACTCACTTAATAGAAAAAGAATGAAAGAAAAAGACAGTAGATAATATAAAAGGGAATACTACCAGATTTAAATAACTTAAAAGGAGGCAAGAAAAAAGAAATAAAGAAGGAACAGAAAATTAAAAAAGGTAGACTTAAATATCCAAATATCAATAATAATTAATTAAATGTAAATGGTTTAAATATACCTACTGAAAGACATAGAGATTGTAAGAATGAATTAAAAACAACCCAATGACATGTTATCTACCAGACATCCACATTGAATATAAAGACACATTTACGTTCATAGATAGATTAAAGTAAAAGGATAGATAACCCAGGAGACATATACAAAAATGACACAATTTAGGAGGATATCTTTGTGTCCTGGGACTAGGCAGAGTTCTCATGCATTGCTCATTTAACACTGCATGATACCAAAAGCATGATCCACTAAAAATAATTCATAAATGGGATTTCATCAAAATTAAAAACATCTGCATCTTAATGGACACTGTTAAGGAAATGAAAATATAAGCTCTCTACTGAACAGAAGACATTTCTTAATCACATATCCAGCAAAGGACTCGTATCTAAAATCTACAAAGTATTCTAAGAACTCGAGAACATAAAAACAAATTTTAAAATGGGTGAAAGACTTAAACAAATACTTTCCAAAGCAAATATATGGAAGATGATTAGGTACAAAAAATAATGTTCAATATCATTAGCCACTAGGAAAATATAAATTAAAATTACAAGATACCACTATAATTCTATTAAAATGGCAACAACCTCCCCCAAATACAAACCTCAAACAAAAACCTACCAAACACTAAAACCTTGCTGGCACTTTTTTTAAAAAGTAAGATTGTGTTGAATATATAAATCAATTTGGAGACAGCTGACATCTTAATATTAAGTTCAATTGCATTATTATTTAATGAAATACAATATAAAATAAAAGTAAGAAAATTTCAATGACTAGATCTGCAAAGATCACAAAGAAGGACAATGATGGCAAAGTAAGAGTGTGTACAAATTGGTACAATGTTTTTGGAAGGCAAATTGTAATCCATACAATTTTTTTTGGTGTTTATTCTTTTAGCCAGCAATTTCATTTCTAAGAGTTCTTAGAATATACATGCAGAAAAGATATGCATAAGAATGTTTACCGCAGCATTAAATGTAATATATTTTTTAATTTTAAAATTATTTTTAATGCAATATATTTTTTAAAAATCTAAGCATAATAGTGGAGACAGATTAAACAAAATATGGTACATCTATAAAATTGCAATGCAGACAATTAAAACAGAACTTTATGGGTGAATAAGGGCAAAAATCAAATTCTAGTTATGATGGGGATACTCTGAAGGAGAACTAATTTTCCCCATGGGTAGATCATTTATAGTAACTGGACAAACTGATATTATTGTTATTATATTCAATTTGGAGGGGGGTAAATAGGAAACAAATTACTGATAATACTAAAACATGGATGAATCTCAAAGGCATTACGCTGGGTGAAAGCCAGTTTCAAAAGTCAAATACTATGAGATATCATTTATATGACATTCTGGAAAAAGGCAAAACTATAATGAGTAGGAAAGAGATCAGTAGTTGCCAGGGGTTAGGCACAGGGGTGGCTGTGATGGAATTCGGAAAGATATTTTTCTAGGTGATGGAACTGTTCTGTATCCTGATTGTAGCAGTGATTATATGGGTTAAAACTCATAGAATTGTACACCCTCCCAAAATTAAAAAGTGTTTATTATTGTCTGTTAATTTTTAAAAAAACAAGGTTTTAGATTGCATACTCTTTGGAGATTATTTTGCTTTTCCCCCCAGAAAGACTAAATTAGAATGCTTTATATATTTTTTCACTACTAAAGCTTTTGTTCTCATTTATTTCTGATTCAAGACAATTAGAATTAGTCTGTTAAGTGAAAGTGATTAAAAGGCACGTTGTTTTTGACATCCACAATGAGTTCTTAATACACATCTTTCTGCTTGAGGATGCAGATAGAGTTCTTCTATTTATAGTAAGGACATGGGGAAAAAGCGTCTAGCTTGTAAAATAAGAATTAAATCTCTTATACTACACCGTGTCTTCAAGTGTCAAGTGAATAATACCATGTTAGATAAACTAGCAAATCTCCAGTTTCATCTTCTCCTGAATGAAATCTGTTCATTCTTCTCATTCGTATAATTATGTCAGTTACTACATTGGATACTGAGGGGTTTTTATTCTCTCTATACACAAGAATTGCCATTCTTTTGGTCTGAATTAGTGTTATACCTTTATCTTCATGTAATCCAGAAATAATGTGTTCTCTTGCACAAGAGAACACATTATAAGCATTTCAAAACTGCTCAAATTGTTTGTTAAGTTATATATTATAATTAGTTTGGCAGAGTTAATACAAATCACATTTACAGACTAACAATAATAAAATTGAAGTACCAGTTAAATATCCAAAATAATTAAAGGAATCATTTTTAGCCTGGCATAATTAGCTAATTCACTTTACAAGCATTTATTAAAATGAATTCACATGTTATTATTCTATAGGTAGTTACAATAGTGTTTATACAGGAAAAAATAATGAACCAACTCTTTGTATCCAGCCCTTCACAATTAAAATGAAGACTCCCCAAGTAATATCAATCTAGGATAGACTAATTAAGTTTGGTTTGATAACCATTCATTTCTTCTACTGCCTCTGAGCAAATTGTTTATTAGAGAAAGTTATTTTACACAAATCAAATCAAACTGGGTAAACCATTATATTTGAGGGAAACTTTAGCCATCAGTCAATTAATCCATCATTTTCTCCAGACACTATTGTTTAACGAGCAGATCATATTATCAACAATTTAGAAATCACATGATTCAATTATAACAGTAAATTTATTGACAGTTTCTCTAATACTTTTATTATGAGTAAATTTGGATTTCTCCTTACCTTTGTGAACAAAAGCAAAACCAATCTGAGTATTATAGTCAAATGTCAAACAAATATAAAATTTTCTACAAATTTTATAATGGTTTTTATTACCAAAGGAAAAATAAGACTTAATGAAATAAAATTGATAGTAAAAATATTTCAACATAAAAAATAATTACTAAAATATTTTCTTATATACTGAAATACATCTAGACTACCTTAAAGTTATATTAAAAATTCATTTTAAGTATAGACTTAGGAAAATATTAATTTGTACCCATATACTATTAGAAAAAATTTGTCACTTTATTTATTTATTTATTCTTTTCCAAGTGAGAGGAGGGGCGACAGATTCCTGCATGTGCCCTGACTGGGATGTACCCGGTAACCCCCCCATCTGGGGCCAATGCTCTGCTCACCTGGGGCCATGCTTGCAATCAAGCTATTTTTAGTGCCTGACTGATGTGGAAGCTCCACAGAACCATCCTCAGCGCCAGGGCTAATGAGCTCGAAGTAATCAAACCATGGCTGTGGGAGGAGAAAAAAGGGAAGGAGGAGAGAGGAAAAAAGACAAGAAGGAGAGAAAGGGGTAGCAGATGGTCCCTTCTCCTGTGTGCCCTGACAGGGAATCTAACCTGGGACATCTATACACTGGGTCAATGCTCTTCCACTGAGCTAACCAGCCAGGGCCACTTTAATTTTAATAGTCAAGCCATACATCAAATGAAGGCATAGTCTGGTTCATTCAATTTCTAGGAATACAGATTTTACAGGAGGCATTGAAATAAAAATGCCATGTTATTTTTATTTATGGACAGCATAAGAAAACTAACATCTTCCAACACCTGCTTGGAATATCATATTTAAGATCATAATAGAGCAATAGCATTGAGTTCTAGTTCTTAGTAGGAAATGCATAAATGCACTTGTTAGTTTACCTAAATTATAAAATCTCAAGCAAATACTTATTCTTAATCTAAGCATTTTAAAACAGATCCTTTCTATATACCTATTTCTCTTTATAATCCAAAACATTTTACTAATATTTTGTTAATAGGTTGTCTCTAATCCTTTATTTTGGCTAGTTTCATCTCACCAATCTGAGTCGGAAGCCCTCAGAGTTATGGACTATGGCTAAGACTTGCTCTCTACCTTATAAGAGGAAAGTTCTAGGTTCTCTATTGAATAATAGAGTGGTAGGTGTTGGGAAGGAGCTTCTGATTGGACTGAACCCAATAGTCTTTCATTATATACATATAAAGAAATTAGAATTGGATGTGTCTGAACTCATAATATACCTAATTATCAGTACAGTTAGACAAACACGTTGACTAACAATAACCTGGATATCCAGTACACACATTCCTGTTGAACAACTACATTGCTGCTAGTTAGTGCATGTGATCTAACAGTGACACCAAGGCAGAGCTGCCTGACAGCCCAATGGACAGAACATGGTCTATGAATGACGAATTCCTATGTGAGTCCATAGTTCTCTAAACGCACTGCTCAGAGGCGTAGGATGTAGAGACATTTCAGGGGTCCCGCCGAGAGAGTAAAGACAAAGCCATTGGAACACCTGGCTCCCTGAAACCCCTGTGTCCTCATTTCAGTCAGAGCCATTCGCTTTTATGTAAAACTTCATTTACGGCCCTGGCCGGTTGGCTCAGTGGTAGAGCGTCGGCCTGGCGTGCAGAAGTCCTGGGTTCGATTCCTGGCCAGGGCACACAGGAGAAGCGTCCATCTGCTTCTCCATCCCTCCCCCTCTCCTTCCTCTCTGTCTCTCTCTTCCCCTCCCGCAGCCGAGACTCCATTGGAGCAAAGATGGCCCGGGCGCTGGGGATGGCTCCTTGGCCTCTGCCCCAGGTGCTAGAGTGGCCCTGGTCACAACATTGTGACGCCCCAGAGGGGCAGAGCATTGCCCCCTGGTGGGCAGAGCATCACCCCTGGTGGGCGTGCCGGGTGGATCCCGGTCGGGCGCATGCGGGAGTCTGTCTGACTGTCTCTCCCCGTTTCCAGCTTCAGAAAAATATTAAAAAAACCCAAAAAACAAAAAAAACCCACTTCATTTAAAACACAGGTGATTGTGCCCTGGCCAGTTGGCTCAGTGCTAGAGCATTGGTCCGGCATGTGGAAGTCCTGGGTTTGATTTCTGGTCAGGACACACAGGAGAAGCAACCATTGGTTTCTCCATCCCTCCCCCTCCTCTTGCTCTCACTCTCTTTCTCTTTCTCTCTTCTCCTCCTGCAGCCATGGCTTGAATGGTTTGTGCGAGTTGGCCCTGGACACTGAGGATGGCTCCATGGCCTTGCCTCAGGCGCTAAAATAGCTCGGTTGCCAAGCAATGGAACAGTGGTTCCAGATGGTCAAAGCTTTGCCCGTAGGGAGCTTGCTGTGTGGATCCTGGTCGGGGTGCATGCAGGAGTCTGTCTGTCTCCTTGTCTCTCAATTAATAAAATAAATAAATAAAATAAAAATAAAAAATAGGTAACTGTAAACCAGTTTGAAACTACTATCCTGTCCTATGTATTTCCCGGAATCTTCAGAATGAACTATTTTAACTAAGAAAAGCATGACCTTAGGGTTTTTTATAAAAGAAAAACACTTTGCTTTACGTATTTGCCTCAAAAAGATTTACTTATTACAAAGTAATTACAGGAACATCTGCATGAAAATGCTGTAGTCAGGTCATTTGATAGAAATCAATATTTGCATAGTACAGATTGTTTAACATTAAGTACAGGAAAGCAGTCATAGTCAATATATAACATCAGCCATAGCTCTTTTTCTGAATTTGTCCCGTATTCATCCACTTTTGTACCCCTCAAGTACATTCTTATTATTAATTTAAGCACATGACTATATCCTCTTTCAAATTACTATAGAAGAGACTCTTTCTCCAAATATCTGTAACATGTACTCCCTTCACACAAAGCACAGATTTCAGAGTAGGGGTCTTTCTGTGACTTTGGTTTCCCAGACAAAAAGACGATGCCCCCTCTAGGGTGGGTTATTACACCCATTACATGGTTCTTAGGAAACACTCAGCTCTCTGCACTATCACTTGGTTTTGATTTATATTTATAATTAATAAAGGCAATGCAAAAAGGACACCAGTTAGAGCCTTTCAATCCAAAGATGATTCAGATGTGAGTGCTACTGTAATAAAATCATACTTGATGTTCCGCATCATGCACAAGATATTATTAAAGGGAGAATTCCTTTTTGATCCAAACAACTCACCAGCATTAATTAATCATCTCTTTCACCACAAATATTTCATTAACATTGAAAACAACAAATGTATTTAAGTATATCATCAGCTCATAATGATGTACTACAAAATTATTTCAACCAGGATAGATAGAAATCCCTTCAACAAATAAAAATACTTGTTCATGCTTTATCACAGGTTCGATTGTAAAGGGGGTGGAGGCAATAATTTGGCTTCTTTATTTGTTTTGGAAGATATGTTGCTTTGTGCTCAGTAATAGTTCACAAAAAAAGAGGAGTCAGAAGATATAAAGGAAGCAAGTGGGTGACATCAGTTACTGAAATGGTTCACTGTTTAATAAATATTACAGAATATAACCCCGAATTTTTCCAGAAGCTTTCTAGGGAATAACACAAATGCCTTCAGATATTGGATAGTTATCGCTGCCTCAACCACTGCGGGAAAGGCTGAGGCAGTACGGGACTCAGCCGATCGCTCAATCACCCAGTGAGTCAAGATTTCAGTCTCTTTAACCAGATCTCCCAGGACGAAAGAGTTAATGTTCAGTGTGTGTTCCCTCTCAATGAACACACACTGAACATTAACTGTGCGTGAAAATTATTAATCACCTACAACAGGGCTGATACTGTGTGAGACATATGTATCTCCATTCACACTCTGGGCTCTCGCTGTCCCTCTGGTATTACTATTAGGTATAAGTTTCCCTACTTTCAAAAACAGTACACTAAGGTTCAAAGGGGAGACAAAGCTATTTATTTTCTATATTTTACCAACAAAAAAATTTCAGACTTGTAGAACAACTGCAAATATAGTTACAAAAAATGCCTATACATCCTTCACTCACAATTCCTATATGGTCACGAGGCTTTGAAGAGATGTGGCTAGCACCTAAGTACTAGCTTTTTTACTTCAAGTGAGAAGGCTTTCAACTACCCAATTCTTTAAATCACTCATGAGGTGTGAAAGGTACAAGAAATTTTAAGACCATAGGAGAGACCACTGCAAACATCTAGACATTCTGCATAGACTATACTAGTGAATAATAATCACATACTACATAGAATCCCAAACCATACACAATGGTTTTCAACACTAAGAGACTTTCAACAGGACCACGACCAAGAAGCAGAAGTAGCGCAGCACAGAGTTCCTCCACGTGTAACTTCCTATGGCTCTGGGTTTCTATATGGACTGCGGTGTAACTTCCTACGGCTCTGGGTTTCTATATGGACTGCGGTGTAACTTCCTACGGCTTTGGGTTTCTATATGGACTGTGGTGTAACTTCCTACGGCTTTGGGTTTCTATATGGACTGCGGTGTAACTTCCTACGGCTTTGGGTTTCCATATGGACTGCGGTGTAACTTCCTACGGCTTTGGGTTTCCATATGGACTGCGGTGTAACTTCCTATGGCTTTGGGTTTCCATATGGACTGCGGTGTAACTTCCTACGGCTTTGGGTTTCCATATGGACTGCGGTGTAACTTCCTACGGCTTTGGGTTTCTATATGGACTGCGGTGTAACTTCCTACGGCTTTGGGTTTCTATATGGACTGCGGTGTAACTTCCTACGGCTTTGGGTTTCCATATGGACTGCGGTGTAACTTCCTACGGCTTTGGGTTTCCATATGGACTGCGGTGTAACTTCCTACGGCTTTGGGTTTCTATATGGATTGCGGTGTAACTTCCTACGGCTTTGGGTTTCTATATGGACTGCGGTGTAACTTCCTACGGCTCTGGGTTTCTATATGGACTGCGGTGTAACTTCCTACGGCGGCTTTGGGTTTCCATTTGGACTGCGGAGTAACTTCCTACGGCTTTGGGTTTCTATATGGACTGCGGTGTAACTTCCTACGGCTTTGGGTTTCTATTTGGACTGCGGTGTAACTTCCTACGGCTTTGGGTTTCTATATGGACTGCGGTGTAACTTCCTACGGCTTTGGGTTTCTATATGGACTGCGGTGTAACTTCCTACGGCTTTGGGTTTCTATTTGGACTGCGGTGTAACTTCCTACGGCTTTGGGTTTCTATATGGACTGCGGTGTAACTTCCTACGGCTTTGGGTTTCTATATGGACTGCGGTGTAACTTCCTACGGCTTTGGGTTTCTATATGAATTGCGGTGTAACTTCCTACGGCTTTGGGTTTCCATATGGATTGCGGTGTAACTTCCTACGGCTTTGGGTTTCCATATGGATTATGGTGTAACTTCCTACGGCTCTGGGTTTCTATATGGACTGCAGTGTAACTTCCTACGGCTTTGGGTTTCTATATGGACTGCGGTGTAACTTCCTACGGCTTTGGGTTTCCATATGGACTGCGGTGTAACTTCCTACGGCTTTGGGTTTCCATATGCTTTGGGTTTCTATATGGATTGCGGTGTAACTTCCTACAGCTTTGGGTTTCTATATGGATTGCGGTGTAACTTCCTACAGCTTTGGGTTTCTATATGGATTGCGGTTTAACTTCCTACGGCTTTGGGTTTCCATATGGATTATGGTGTAACTTCCTACAGCTTTGGGTTTCCATATGGATTACGGTGTAACTTCCTACAGCTTTGGGCTTCTATATGGATTGCGGTGTAACTTCCTGCGGCTTTGGGTTTCTATATGGATTGCGGTGTAACTTCCTACAGCTTTGGGTTTCTATGTGGACTGTGGTGTAACTTCCTACGGCTTTGGGTTTCCATATGGATTACGGTGTAAGAGCAGTGCCCGGGACAGTGCCTGGGACGTGGCAGATGCTAAGGAATTGGAAGCTGCCATGTAATGAATACTCCATTTAGAATTCATTATTAAATTCCATTTAATATTAATTTTGTGTTGTAGGCCCCTGTGATATATAGGAAAATGTCAGAGTTGTAATTATTGCTTCCATATCATGGGAAGCACATTTGGACAGCATGAAGTGTACTAAGTTGCCAACTATTAATATAACTTGTATCTGTTGTTCAGGATGGAGAGAAAAATTGTCAATTCTTTGCCATTACAGGTAGTAACTCATTAAGAAGAGTAATAATCTAATGATGAGACTCCATTACCTCCACTTTTTATCATAAAAATTTTCAATGTACAGAAAAGTTGAAAGAATTGTACAATGAACAGCCATATATCCACCATCTAGATTTCACAATGAAAGTTTTGCTGTATTTTGCATTATTATATATCATCTATCCATCCATTAATCCATCAGTTAGGGGGAGGTTTTAAGCCCTTAGATTAACAAGTTTTTAGTAATTACATGTGTATGGTCCTTGCTAAATGGACTCCTGAACTTCAAAACTAGTCAGCACGGAGATTCCAAGTTTCACAGGGAGACAGGGCAAGCTGCACAGCCAGAGAGTATCACTCTGGTAACTAGAGCTTTGGCCAGAAGACTGTTGGGAGTCCTAGGAAAGGAGACGAGAGCACATGTGAGCTGCAATCTTCTGCAAAGAGATTTACAATCTCTTTTCAGCTAGACTGACTCCCTAAATGTGACGATGAGGCCCTTCGGCTCAGTGTGGGTATCAAGCGGGCAAATAAAAACCCAGGGAAGCCCACATTCTAGGCCTGGGAGAGGGAGAGCTGAGGAAGTGAGCTGCCATGTCGTAAAGACAATCAAGCAGTCTTTTTAAGAGTTCCACGTGGTAAGAAAGTGAGGCCTCCTGTCCACACCCAGCAAGAAACCGACGAGGTCCCTTACAACAGCCAAGTGAGCAGGACACCCTACTACCCGGTCCTCCAACTCCAGCCGAGTCTGCAGAGACCACAGCCTCAGAGAGACACCCTGACTGCACCTCACGGGCACCTCTATGCCGAAGCCACTCAGACTTCTCCCAAACTTCTATTTCCACCTGTCAGTCACTCCGGTAAATGAAACAGCATCACTTCACAAGTTTGCATGGCGCTCTGGACTGCTTTGAAAGAACCATTAAATAAAATAACATCTGTCTTGACTGAGTGCTCAAAATAAATTGAAAAGCTATCTAACAACGTTTTCCAATTACGAGTTCGTAAAATATACAGGCAAGTCCACAATTCAGACTCTGAGACGTTCTGCCATACTTATTGAAAAGAAAAATCTAGATCCCACTAAAGGTATACACGACAGAGTGAACATTTAAATGTATATTCAAATAATTTAAAAGTATGTTGCTTCTACTATATTAAGAAAGCTATTGGAAGTATCATTTGAGTTTGAACTATCTAACAGCAAAAATGTAACCAAACAAAAACAATATTTAATGGTATTAAAATGACTATACATCTTTAAAAACACTGAGGTGCTATTTTTAATTCCGTAAGTTTCCCCTTATTTACTTGCTAAGCCACAGTGGCCTTGCTGCTTTGCACATAGACCAAATATGAACCACTGTATCCACTCTTCCTGGGACATGTTCACCGCAGAAACCATTTCGGCTTCTTGTACACTTTATTCAGATTTTTGCTAAAGTGTCATCTCATTAGAAAGGGCTTCTATAAATATCTGATATAAAACAACCCTACCCAGCACTCTCGAGCCTCCAGGTCCCATTTTGCTTTTCTTCCTAGCACTTACTGCTTACTTATTTTTTTATTATTTTTTTATTTATTACTATCTCTCCAACTAGACTATTAAAAAAACCCAAGAATTATAATTTACTTTCCTCATGGTCTCCCTTGTTCCCCAAAAGATTTTGAGGCAGGTAGCAAACTTAATACAACATCAAATCCTGCTTGAAATTCTATTAAGTGCAACATGAGTCATAGATGATTTTAAAGATTTCAAACATATCTTTCTAATGTCTCTAAACTTGGCCTCCCTCTATTACTCTGGCATATTGCTTTTGCACTGCTTCCCTTGTTTGTTCTTAGTATGGAACATTCTCATGAGAAGTGATGAAATAAATCAAGAGAAAGTCACAAAAATATTCATATAGTTCAAAATGGCTGTGTACTCTGGCTGGCACTGAATTTGATTAGTTAAGAGGCTTTACAGATTTTACATCTTTCTTTTTTTTTTAAATTAAGTGAGAGGAGGGGAGGCAGAATGAAAGGCTCCTGCATGCACCCCGGCCAGGATCCACCTTGCAAGCCCCCTATCGGACAATGCTCTGTCCATTGGTAGCCACTGCTCTATTGCTTGGCAACTGAGCTATCTTAGCACCTGAAGTGAGGCTTTAGAGCCATCTTTAGCATGTCTGGGGCCAACTTGCTCAAACCATTGCAGCCATGGCTGTGGGAGGAAAAGAAGGAGATGGTAGCTTCTCCTGTGTGCCCTGACTGAGAATCGAACCCGGGACTTCCACATGCTTGGGCTGACGCTCTACCACTGAGCCAACTGGACAGGGCCAGATTTTACATTTAAGAATGGACTAGTTACAGCTGGCTGAGGTCTGCGTCCCCTTAGCTGGTCCTGACCTTGCGATGCAGCACCCCTCACTGTAGTTAAGACATACTTGACAAGTGTGCAGGTTTTATAGCACTGCAGCACTGTACGTGTTATAAGTAGAAAATACAGTTTACAGAAGGGTGGGAACCACATCGTGATAAGCCTAACAGTAATGCCTAACAATGCAGCTATAACCTGAGCACCACGTTACCCATTTGGCAGCATGTGTTGTGATCTCTAACTTTGCAGGTGGTTATTACTGCTTTAGCTAAAAACTCACATGTCATGCACTTTATAAACAGGAATATATTTTATGCCAGCTTTTCTTTTTTCTTTTATATTGTAATTTGCTGTTTAAATTGTTAGGGTGCCAAATAACAATGAGGCTGAGCTCAGAAAGCCAAATGCTGTGAGCAGAACCCTGGTTTCAACAATGGTCTTAGCTCAAAAGTCAGAACACGGGGCACTTCACTGCTCAAAATAATCCTCTCCATGTTCTGACTCATAAACGAGGCTCAACAGAGAGAGCAGGAGCATACGTACAATTTAACTAACAAGTCCTAGTGTCGTGGGATTTTTGTTGTTAATAGGCAATATATTTCTTCCATTTCCCTCTTTGAGACATCAAAAGCCTTTTACAATCAGGCCCCAGGCAACTGTTCCATATTTTACCTCTCTCCGTTGCTTAGAATACTGTTGCATTCATACATTTATTATTTCAACTAAAGAGCCTGAAGACTACTGACCTATTCACGCTGTTAATCATATATAGACAGTACTGAAAAATATCCTAAAGTTCAGAGGTTATTACCCACCCACAGAAATGTCAGGCAGAGCAGCAGGAAAATGCCTAACCTAAAAAAAAAAAATTCTAATCTTTCAAGTGGCAAAATGCAGAGATTCCAAGTCCAGTCCTGAGCATTCAAAGTGCATGAGACTACAGACTTCAAAAAAATATATTTGGGGAAAAAATATTTACAAAATATTAAGAGGCTATGATTCATGTCATATATAAACAATAACCTGAGCATAACAAATGTGTTTGACCTTTAAAGTAATAAAAACAAATGTAAAAAGAGTCTCTAGTTTTCTATTACCGCTAAGTTTATTTTCCTCTTAAGTTGCATCCCATTATGGTACAATAACCCCTCATTAATGCAGCACAATAATGCATAGTCTATACTCCACCTATAGTTGTCTTGTGTCTGTTTAGTTTTATAGCAAGCAAGCAATTTGAGAATATGATAATAAAGCCTCAATCACAGTAATGATGTATGATGGGCTGTAATTTCCCCGTGCTAATGGGTTACAAACAGTATTACAGCGATGACGGGAATCTCATTGATTCATTATATGACTGCAATAATATCAAAATGACTTAATATAGATCACTATTAAGTCATGCCCACGCTGCTAACAACCTCTATATTTCACTATATAGATATATAGGGAAATAAAATTAATACCAGTCTTTCTATATAAAAGTTCACGCAGCACACAGCACTTCATGCTGAGTACCCTACATCAATGTTTAAAGTTGGAATTACGGCACTGAACTGGTTCTTTGAAAAGAAAACCATTGATTTTAATCTGCTTGAAGCAATCAATTACTCCCTGTCCTCTTTATTCCAAACTGTAATGAAAACTAAACTTCGTTGTCTTGCAAACTAAATGTGAAGATGATCATAAACAGAATTTAAACTCCATGGATTATTCATATCTACCCATTTAGATTTGCCATTTCCATTATGAGTACATTTGCCACGAGCATTTAATGGACATCTAAAAGGGAATTCATTAAAGCAGGAGCTGTTGGCAGCACTTATGGGCCTCAGACTGCTTTATGCTTGCCTTTAATAGCTCACTATTATAAAAGTGATATATTGTGTTCATCCCATTAGTAGTTTGCAGAACGGTCTGCAAGACATAACAAATCCTTCTGAATATTTTCAGAACCAAAGTAAATCCTTGTTTTTTTGTTTGTTTGTTTGTTTGAAGCATCATATTCTAGCAATGCACAATTTTAGTGTCTACTAAATTTAGTTGTTTCAAGTCAAATAAGATTTTAGCAATCATAGACATACTTATGAAGCAGGCACCACCTTTTGGAAATAGTCGATGGTTATTAACTTGAGACATTAGTGGCCGTCAGGCAATCTAACCAATTACTCGAAGGCATGCCAGGGGTAATAGTACAATACACATTTCTATGAGTTAATGGCAAGACAGCATCCCACGAAAAGCTAGGCCGAGTACTCCTGCACACACTGCAGCTGCCTCTGTGTAGGAGCACGGAAGAATTCTTTCTCTCATTATGGATGCCTTAGAAGAGCTTCTTTAAAGAATGACATTCACTGGTCTTTTTTTTTTCTTTGGTGGACACAGAAAATGAACTTGAAGAAACCCAAAATACTCGAATGCCAAAGCTTTTTAGAGTAACGCAAGTCAATCCTAGTGGGAAAGGTGAACAAGGAAAGGGTCCTCAATTTTAGCATGTAATCTCTGTAACACCACATATAAACTAGGCATTAGTCCAAACCTAACGTATTTTATTAGAAGAGAACTCAAAGCTTATGGTGGGTTAGCAGCATGTCTTTGTATTAGAAAGGGAAGATCAATCTTATCCATACACTGAAGAATCCACAAGTCATATATTTGGTTTTGAAATTCCATTCCTTTGTTTTCATAGCAAATTTGCGTTTCTAATTTTGTTTTTGCTTATAGTAAAACATAGCTAGCATGTCCATTTTTATACATCCCAGGTGTCTCTGGAATGTGTTAACTGGTGTAGAACAGAAATGCTGTCACAGGTGATCTAAATCTATAAATCTGAAGTCTGTAAATCTCTGGTTCCATTACGTTTTAGAAACTAAAAACTGATCTTTTAAGTCTAAATTTTAGTTCATTCATTTATTGAAACAGATGTAATGACTTCTCTGCCAAAAATAAGGAAATGTCTCAAGTTCACATATGCATCTACACAAAAAGCTACTGGTTACCAAAGTAAGGGTATGCGGAGAATAAAAGTAGGAAAGCTTATTTTAAAACTTACTCTTTAGATACACAACTACTTCCAAAGCCAGTCAAATATAATCCTCTAGTTTCATTCATAATTGGCAAATTTCTTCAAAATTACACTCCTTAAGCAACGTTGCTGATTAGTCCGCCCAAGAACAGCATGGTTGAAATCTGTGCTATGTCCTAAGCTTCTGAATCATAGCCACGGAGTTCATTACAATACAGATTCTAATATTTAGCAAACATCTTCATGTGTATGACGTTCCTAACTGAGTCATGTAATTCAGATTCAAAGTATTTAAGTTACTTTACCTATTTATGTGACTGGGTTAAAATATGTTCACATACTCATATGATGCACATATAGGAACCGAATCATGTTTAAAAACAGTGGTGATTTGCTGGGAAATAACTTTCTCTTAGAACCTGAAGCATAATTAAATACTTTTCCTGTTTAAGAGAAACATGGAAGTTTTTTAATACCCAATAAATATTTTCTGTTCTTTTGCACATGCTACACTAAACATAAGGGGATTAAAAAAATAAAAAGCAAGGGATTCGTACCCAACAGATTTTGTGTCTAAGTCCATACTAACTGAATTGTACTGAAATAAAATCAAATAAACAACTACTTTAGTTAGGCTCTAAATGGTAAAATATCAGGTGGTTCCAAATAATGAATGCTTGAGAAGCTGCTTTTCTAGGCCAAAAAAATTTCACCTGCTCAAAACTGTACCGATTTTGAGTAATAAACACAGAACAATGCATTCCAAAAACCCAACAGTAAAGAGTAACACAACCATTTAGCTTCACGCCATCAAACTTCAATGTGGTAGATAATATTCTTCGCAGTGACTAGGAGTCACTCTTTACTGTAGTAAACTCACTGAAGTATATTCAGTTTGTGACCTAGTCTTTCGGTGAGTTAGCCAATAGAAGGAACTATTTAGTCCCATCTACGTGTTGGCAAATGGCAGAGACAAGGTAGAGTCGAGTAGAACTACTTTTGTTTTCCTCACAATGAAACACATACAGTGTCGTTATCATGAGTAGAATTATGTTTTCTAATACTGACAACTTATTATGGTATATCAAGAGTCACCTAAAACAAATTAGATATAATGCACAAATGCATTTTGAAGAATAGACTATCAGTATCAGACAGAATACAAGGCAGATTTTATTTTCCCCAATTAAAAAAAATAAGCTTTTGAAAAATAAGTGGTCTCGAACATAGCCTCATAGCCACAGACCTAATTCACCTTCCAACTTAAAGACAGCATCAAACTGTAAAGCTCGACTTCATTCAGCTAAATACCACTTGGCTGAGGAGCAATCATAAATTTCTTTTTATAACTAGCACATGGAAGCTGGAATCAGAACTGGAAAATTCTTGTCTCTTTCCTCAATCATTCTGACATTACATAAAAGAAATCACGACAATCAACAAAGACCATGCTGACAACCATGTATGTATACGTTAGCTCCAATATTCTGATCTACCTCTGGTTTTCAAGACATCCAGAAACACAGTTAAAAGCTATTAAAATTACAAGGGCACACGGCTATATATATGCTAGATTGATTGTCAGTGGTTCAAAACTCTTACAAGTTTGATTGAAATGGATAAAAAAATCAGTACTAAAACTACAACTAGAAAGATCTGTTTCAGTATGTCTTTCTCTCTCGCCATACATACATACTCCTTTTAGTATTTCTGGAATTAAAAATGAGTAAGTATCCTCATATGATTACACTTTATAGCAAAAAAAATTTAATCATTAATAGTTTAGGTGGATCCTAAAATTAGTGGCTGGATGAATTGAGTCTCTCTCTCTCTCTCTCTGTGGACTGAGAAACCTTAAAAAACTAAGGCCGACTGATGCTGAGTGAGCTCAGGCCTGAGTATAACTTACCTGACCAGAAAAGCAATTGGCTTAAAATACAGACTAACTTGCCCTCACCTGGACCCTTAGAGAGTGATCCCTGGTTCAGATGATGATGGATCAGACTGTTCTCAAGGAGGCGGAAACCCGAGCTGGACAGGTTTGCCACAAGCCCTTCAGAGGAAGTTGTCAATCTTCTGTGCAAGACAAAAAAAGAGAAGAAAAAAGGTACAGTGGCAGTGGATGAAGTCTCCTTTCTTAGGAGAGGGGAAAGTCAGGTCTGCACGCCCTCCGTCAGCTACCGCTTTTCCGGACACAGGCAAAGGTCTCTGCAAACGCTGGGAGAGACAATGTATCAAAAATCGAAATCGTCTTGGGATGGAGATGAAAATAATGAAGATGCTAATTATAGCTTATCCATTTCTCTGGGATGTTCCATTGTGTTTTCATAGGTATAAAATATCTTATTGCAGTTTCAAACAAGAATTCTAAAAATAGTTGTTTCTCCAAAATTGGTGATTTCTTTTTTTTTTAAATTTAATTTTAGGAACTATATTCAAAAATATGTCAGTCTTCTTCATAGATATGCATATTTTTATTTTAGAAAATTAGTAAACTCCTGGATTTTATAACGTCTAGTCTGTCTTTCTAAACACAACTTTGTTTTTTATTTTAAAAATTTGGGTTTGGGGGGGGTAGGGCCTTTAAAGTAGAATATTAATTTAACTGTGGTGAGATGTATTCAAAATTAGACTGGCTGAAAAAGTTCAATTGCTATTCTAATAATCTAATAGGCCAACTCACTAAGAGGTAACACATTTATATGAAATCAACGTGCCTCCTTCAATTCTAGTTCCCACCTCCCATTCTACAAAATAACCGCAACTACGACACCTGGTGGTCCATGTTCTTCTCTATCGTTTGAGGCAAATAATAAAGTTGACCTCTATAGAGAAAAATCACTAAATGATGCTACAAAGTTTAGCATTTAAACTTAAGTGTGAGAGGAAATAAGAAGCAAAGCTTAATAGTAGCAGTATTATCATGATTAATTCTATGCTGCTCCTGGGGTTAGTTCCAATGCTTTATGGATTCATTTTACACATACAAGCAGATGAGTTTTTTTATACAAGGAAGTTATAAAACAAAAAATTCCAGAGAAGTGCTACAATACTTTCTGCACAGCTCACTAACAGAAGGGGCAACGTTTTTCGCTTTACCAAGGTATCATGGGTAATTCAGTTCATACCCCACGAACAGGGTAAGTGGCTAAGATGCTCCATGGCAAAAGGGGCTTGCTGGTACTGTGAGGGAGGGCAAAAATGAACTCCTCACGATACTAACTTATCACAGGAGCAGCTGAGTCTTTAAGATTCCCAAACCATGCAGTAACCACAGAAGAAAGCTAAGCTACAGTCTCTCCTTGCCTGACGTAATAAACCCATTAAAGAAACAAACTCTTAAAGAGCCATTCAAGTTTTACAACATGTTCTAAGGTAGAAAAGATGTCAAGGATTATACTATTTAATGTGAATTTGTGAGTAATTTCTCAACTTAGAATCAAAGCCATTAATGACAATAAAGAAATAAATTGAACACCAATTAGTAAGTTCATATAGAACCTGGGTGTAATTTCTGCATAGCTATTCTAGAGCATCCCTTTAAAGATCCAAACCAAATTACTAAATTTCAGCATTTCCTCAGTATTTTACAGATGTCTGTTAATCTAAGAAAGATATGCCTGTCTACAATTATGTGAATATTAACCATTAAAGAATATATATGCTAGGATGAATTGAGACTAACTTTAATCCCTTTAGTTAAGTGGAGAGTAAAAGGAGAAAATTGTTAAGTTAGAAACTGCAGAAGTTTTCCCATAGTAAACTGGTTCAGAGGCTGCTATACAAAGCAAGATAGTGTAAGAGCCTATGGAGAATGACCAACTGGATTTGAATAATGGCTCTTCTACTTACTGTGTGACATTGAACAAGTAAAATACCCTCTCTGAGCCTCCGTCTCCCCACATAAGAACAGCGCAGGGTTGCTGTGAGGACTCAAGAAGACCCTGCGTGCAGCACAGTGAACAGCAAGCACGTGCAAGGGCTCCGTACATCGCAGCTACTATCACTGCTTTTTACTAAATTTCTCCCAAGAAACTTAAAGGTCTCCCAAAGAGAACAAATTATAAGGTTTTTATAATTAAGACACATAACATACTCATTTATTTCATTTCACCAATATTTACCAACTGTCAAAAAAATGCAATTGGTATGAGGATGCCACAGTGAACCAGCGAGACAACTTCTTTCCTTATGGAGTTTACAGTTTTGTGGGCAACACAGAAAAACGATTACATTAATTATAGCTGCAATTAGTCATAGTGTGAGAAGTGCCTTGAAAACTAGAGGCCAAATCATATGTCTTCCTATAACTAGAGACCCAAAGACAGGAAGGAAAGGTTGCCCACAGAAAGTCATGTCAGAACTGGCCGGGCAAAGAAGAGAGAAAGATCACTCCAGGTAGAAGAAACAATACACGCAGAGGCCCTGCGAAAGTATTAGGAGAATTCAGGAACTAAAAATAATGCTAGTGCACCTACAGAAATGAGAAGAAAGGAAAATGGTTTAGGATAAGGCTGGCAAGGGAGACAGAAGACAGTTTCTTTAGTACATTCTATAAGCCATGGAAAAGATTTTGGTCTTTATGTTAAAAGCAATGGGAATCCACTGACTTTCATTTTAAACATTTAGGCTATGGGATCTGATGTACCATTTTGAGAGACGCTAGAAGGCATACAGGCACACCTATAGGAAACTGCCACAGAGACCACGAAAAGGTGTCCTGAACTAGGAACACACTAATACAGACAAAATGATACAAAATAAAATACCTAGTAGTTTAAAACTGAAAAGTCTTAGTAGCTATAATGATGAGTTCTAGGTCATCTATACAAGCACCAGGAATCATTTACTGCATAGAGAGATCTAAGTGTAAAGCAGCGTTTGCTGGGATGTTATAGATTCTGTATAGAGCCTCTTGAATTTAAGATGACAAGCAGATGTCAAATAGACAGGTGAATACATAAGCCTGAAGCCCAGAAGACGGGCCTCGCTACCGACACACATTTGGAGTCATCAGGAAATCCATGGTAATTGGGGACACCAAAGTGTGCGAGTAGAGAGAAGACAGAGAGGACGGACATGGAGTCCCGTGAGCCCAGCCCCAACAAGCTCCAACGTTTAAAAGTCCAATTCAGGAACACTAGGATACAAAGAAGCGGAGAAAGAACTCTGAGAAAGCTGATGTTTTAAAATGCAAAAAAAGAATGAACTGGAAAAACCTGGTGAGAATGAACGTGAACGGGCTGAGAAGCGAGCGGGTGAGGCGGCACCGCGACAAGGGGCACACTGCCCTCTCAGAGGTCTGGGTCTGAAAGGGAAGAAGTAATGAGCCGGTAACCACCAGGGAGCCGTGCGCTTCCCAGCAGGGAATTTGGTTCAGAGTCCAATGGTTGACAGCTCCGCCTGGGTGCTCCACTGGGGCTGGGGACTGGATGGGCAGCAGCAAGCCAGGCAAGGTCATGCCGGGCACATGGCAGATGCTCAAAATAAAAAGCTGAGTGTTGAGATCTTCTCTGAATTTGGGAGCCACTTCAAACATGTTCATACGGAACTGCAAGCAGTGTCAAATTCATGGTTGTTCAGTAGTATTACCGCACCATTTTTAAGGCAGTTCCAAAATGATTATGTACACGAACCCAGTAGAATGTATCTTCTGAGATGTAACTCCAGAGTCAAAATAGACAATCAGAGATTCTGCATATCTTTCACCAATGACTGCTTCCTTATTTGGGCTAACTGAAGGGCTACCAGGTGAAATATGAAGCTATACAAGACATCTTATGTGATGGGAGAAATTAACATGTGACTCTTCTATGATCTGATCATACCTACAGTAAGAGTATATATTCATGTGTTTTTATTGTTTGTTTGTTTGTTTTTAAGTGAGATGAGGGAAGGCAGAGACAGACTCCCACTAGTGCCCCCACCAGGATCCACCCAGCAAGCCCACTACAGGGTGATGTTCTGCCCATCTGGGGTGTTGTTCTGTTGCTCAGCAACTGAACTATTTTTAGCACCTGAGGCAGAGGCCACAGAGCCATCCTCAGTGCCCAGTGTCAACTTGCTCCAATTGAGCCTTGGCTGCGGTTGGGGAACAGGGAGAGAGAGAAGCAAGCGGGGGGGGGGGGATGGAGAAGCAGATGGTCACTTCTGTGTGCCCTGACAAGGAATCAAACCCAGGACATCCACACACTGGGCCGACACTCTACCACTGAGCCAACTGGCCAAAGCCTATATATTCATGTTTTTAAAAGTATTCTTTAATTTAGAATCTAAGTAAAATAATAGTATGTGAAAAAAGTCCAAGGTAGAAAGTTATAACTTTAGCATGCACAAAACTATCATAAAATCATGAGTCATATGAAAATAGAACAGCAAATAATCATTTAAAGAACAGTATCTTTTTTTTATCACTCTTTTGATTTGAACACTGAAAATGTCTCAATTGACTATTTAACAATTTCTACTTTCAGTTATGGGAAGCATACTTCTTGCCCAAACACTTTTTCCCTTTTTAGTAAAGGGTCAGAATCCCGATCAAAAAACGGTTTTCTCAAACATATCCCAGGAAACTGTAAAACAAAACTATAATATTCCAGGTGTAGGAAACAGATTTTTCATCAAGGACATATACACTAAAGAGACTGTAAATTTAAAAATAACAATAGACTCTTCCCTTGGGAGAATACTAAAAATTAGCTCATTGCCTAAACACAAGACAAGCCGGGGAAGGCTGGCAACCCCAGAATGCAGACTTGCTATCTGGAGAAGGCTCTTGTCAAGTTAAGGTTCGCTGTTCCTGTCATTGCATCTGTTTGCTCCTCAGTTCACTATTTGTCTACAGCGCTCTTTTTGCAGAAGTTTTATTAAAACTTATATTGTCTTAAGTATGTAGTGTTCTTGGCAATATTGTTTAAGCAGATCTAACACTGAGGCAATCAGCCAAACAATACAATTTGCAGAACTTTCCATAAAACAGCTAGCACGGAGTCCTCAAGAAAGTATCATGAGACAGTAATAACAGGTGGTAAAAAAAAATGTTAGATTAAAGCAAAATAACTAAACTCAATACATACTGCTCACAAAAATTAGGGGATATTTCAAAATGAATATGAAGCAATAAAATATCCCCTAATTTTTGAGCAGTATATAGGTAGTCCTTGTGGCATTAAATAAAGCTATGCATGACATTATTGTGACAACTGGAGAAACTTAAAATAGACCTCATATTAATGATATTCTTGTGCCATTATTACAGTGGGGCAAAAGTAAGCTCACAGTTGTTTATAAGGAAAATAATAACTACTAAATAATAATCCAAGAATAAACTGTTTTTCACATACTTAAAACCATAAAACTACATCCGCCCCACCCTGTATACTGAGTGTGACAATGGTATTGTGTTTACATATGAGAATGTCCCTGATCTCAGGAGATCAGTGAAAAGTATTAGGGGTTAACTGTCAGGATGTGTGTAACATACTCAGATGGTTGAGAAAAAAGGTTTATATGTAAAGTGTACATGTGTATATAGACAAAGAACAAGAGATTAAACAGATATGATCAGATGTAGGGCATAAAGATATTTGTTATGGTGTTCTTTAAACTTTGCTGTAGATTTGAAAAAATTTTAAATATGTAATCAGAGAAAAATAATTTTCCATAATTATCATGAACATATGTCAAAATTCAATTCCTTCAGAATTAATAATATAAAAAAATTACAGAAAGTTGTTACAAAAGTACTAAAGAAGACAATAGTGGCCATAAATGATATTAACTATCTTCATATTAACACCCTGGTCATTCCTGATTACAAATTGGACACTAACATCAATTAGTTATTGATATATAAAAATGTCACACATTAAAGAAAGCAGATATAAGCAGAACATTATCCACTATTAACTGAATTAATCTTAAATTGATTATAGTCCTTTCTTTCAGATATAGTAATTAGCTTTAAGTATAAAATTATTGGAAGCTTTTGAGTTCATCTTCATGAGGTGTATTGGTAAGAAACCTTTTCTAAAACGTCCTTGTTGGGTTTTGGTATTGGGGCTATATTAGACTCATAAAAGAGAAAGGGAAGTTATTTTCTCTTTTCTGAAGGTTTGTCTTTAGCTGTCCAATTTATTGGCATAAAAGTATCCATAATGTTCCCTAATTATCCTTTTAATGTCTATAGGATTATACTGATGTCCCTTCTTTCAATCCTGATAATTTATGGTTTCTTTATTCCTTAATCCACCTTGCAGGGTTTCATGTGTTTTGTTAATCTTCTCAATAACCATCTTTTCATGTCATTGGGGCTCTCTATTGATTATTTTACATTTCATTGATTTCTATTCATATTTCAGTAATTTCCTTTCTCCTACTTACTTTGGGCTTAATTTGCTCATCTTTTCTGACAATATGAGGTAGCAATTTATCAGCAAGTTGATTTTAAACTTTTCTTTATAATGTTAAGCACTGCTTTAGCTTTGTCCCATGAATGTACTGAGACCTGCTTTACTGCCCAGCATATGGCCTCCCTGTTATCCATGTTTAACAGAAAGGTCTACTCTGCAACTGTTCAGGGTAGTGTTCTAAAAATGTTTTGCTTTGGCTTGACTAAGTTTTCTAAATTCATACGGTGTTTTTTTTTTTTTGTTTTGCTTTGAAATAAAATCTAGAATAAACTTGGCCAGTCTTCTTTTATTTTATTTTCTGTCCTTTCCCACCACTTTCTGGAACTCCAACTGCACAGGTGCTAAGCCACCTGACACCGTGTCGTGGGTCACGGGGCTCTCTGTTCATGTGCCACTCAGTCTCTCTCCTCTCTGAGCTTTACCTTTGATGATTTGTACTACTCTGTCTATAAGATCACTGGCTCCTTCTTCTGTTGTGTCTAATCTTGTGATGATCCCATCCACTGATTTTTTTTTTAATGTAAAAAATGGTAATTTTCAGTTTTAGGATTTTTATTTGATAAAAAAAAGATTTTCATACTTGTTCAAATAATTCCACACTTACTCCACCCATTATTCTTTCTTCTTATAAAGATCCTTCAACAGTTACGATAATTATTTTATTTATTTATTTATTTATTTTTGTATTTTTCCAAAGTTAGAAGTGAGTAGGCAGGCAGACAGACTCCCACATGCGCCCAACCGGGATCTACCCGGCATGCCCACCAGAGTGCGATGCTCTGCCCATCTGGGGCGTTGCTCCGTTGCAGCTGGAGCCATTCTAGCACCTGAGGCAGAGGTCATGGAGCCATCCTCAGTGCCTGGGCCTACTTTGCTCCAGTGGAGCCTTGGCTATGGGAGGGGAAGAGAGAAAAAGAGAGAAAGGAGAGGGGGAAGGGTAGAGAAGCAGATGGACACTTCTCCTGTGTGCCCTGACCGGTAATCAAACCCAGGACATCCACATGCCAGGCTGATGCTCTACCGCTGAGCCAACTAGCCATGGCCATGATAATTATTTTAAAGTTCTTGTCTACTAACTCTGACATCTAAGTTAACAGCTGGTCTAGAATGTTTTCTCATATGCATCACTTTTCACTTTTTTTTTTTCACATGCCTATTCATTTTTTATTGTTTACCAAATATAATATTTAAATTCTGTAATGCACTAGAGCTTTTTCCAAAAAATAATGAGTTTACTTTTGCAAGCAACTAAATTATTAGAGGTGCTCACCTTGACCTTGACAGACCTGTTTTAGGGTTTGTTAGAACATGTCTATTTCAGTTTGGCTTTGGTTCTATCACAGAAATGTTTATCCTAGAGAGTGATGTATATTCCTTAAGTGTGGGACATTCCAGATTTTCCACAGTAAACCTGAGGAGTTTAACACGTTCCTCTAACCTGGCAGGACTGGGACTCTAAACTCTAGCTCAGCTACTGTTAGATCACTGAGAAGCTTAGCGTGTCTGTTTCCTGACCTGCCCCAAGTTCCTTGGATTCTTGCCCTGTAAGGACCCAGGGGAAATTTGGATACAAAATCTGGAGTTCTCCACTTTGTGTGTCTTCCTTTTTCACATCCCTCTCAATGTTCAGCTGCTCTGCCAACCCCGATTTTCACCCTCTAGTTAATCAAAAAAGAAGTCTGGTTCTGCTGGAGCTGTATTTCTGTGCACTGCATGAACATGTGAGTTCCTTCAAGGAAAAAGCCAGGTAAGTGTGGATCTCAGCCAGTTTTGTTCTTTTCTTTCGAGGAGCAATGTCTCCAGTTTCTACTTACTTTTGGCCACTCTCCAGTACTTTAAAACAGTGTGCGTGTGTGTGTGTGTGTGTGTGTGTGTGTGTGTGTGTTTAATATTTTATCCAGAGGTTATAATTCAACAAGAAGGTTATTTGATATAACCTTCTGATATAAGTACTCCACATTACCATAAGCCAGAAGATTATAATGATTACCTTTGACAGCAAAGGTCTCGATTAAAAAATCTGTTTCAGAAAAAATTTCCCGCCCTGGCTGGTTGGCTCAGCGGTAGAGCGTCGGCCTGGCGTGCGGGGGACCCGGGTTCAATTCCCGGCCAGGGCACATAGGAGAAGCGCCCATTTGCTTCTCTTCCCCCCACCCCTTCTCCCTCTCTGTCTCTCTCTTCCCCTCCCGCAGCCAAGGCTCCATTGGAGCAAGGATGGCCCGGGCGCTGGGGATGGCTCCTTGGCCTCTGCCCCAGGTGCTGGAGTGGCTCTGGTCGCGGCAGAGTGACGCCCCGGAGGGGCAGAGCATCGCCCCCTGGTGGGCAGAGCATGCCCCTGGTGGGCGTGCCGGGTGGATCCCGGTCGGGTGCATGCGGGAGTCTGTCTGACTGTCTCTCCCCGTTTCCAGCTTCAGAAAAATACAAAAAAAAAGAAAAAGAAAAAAGAAAAAAGAAAAAATTTCCCTATTCTAGCCACACTGAGGTTGCCTGTGTAGCATATAATTATACATTTTTATCACTAGAAAAGAAGTTGGGAGATCATCTAGTGTCAGTATTAATCCTTTCTGAAGACTTAAAAACGACTTGAAGAGGTTAACGGGGAGATAAGTGGTGATGGAAGGAGACGATGTGGGGCGGTGAACACACTATACAAGATACAAATGATGTTTTGTAGAACTGTGTACCTGAAACCCATGTGATTTTATTAACCAATGTCACCCAGTTCTACTGTGAACAGAATTTACATATGTTTGATTTTTATGGCTAACAGGTGAGGATATGGAGAAATTAAAACCCTTGTGCACCGTTCATGAGAAGGTAAAAATGGCACAACCATGGTGGAAAAGAGTACGGCAGTTCCTCAAAATATGAAAAATAGAATTATTGTATAATCCAGCAATTGCACTTCTGAGCATTTACTCAAAAAGGTCTGAAAAGCAGGGTCTAGTAAAGATGTGTACCACTCTATAAAATGGTGTACCACGTTTATAGGAGCATTATCCACAATAGCTAAAATGTGGTGTCCACTGACAGATGAACGGATAAACAAAATGTGGTATAAATATACAACAGAATATTATTTAGCTTTGAAAAGGAAAAAAACTCTGACACTACCTCAATGAACCTTGAGGACATGAGCTAAGTGAAATAAACCAATCAGAAATAGACAAATACTGTATGATTCCACTCATACGAAGTACTAAGAGCTGTCAGAATCTTAAGAGACACAAAGTATAAAGGTATTGTCAGGGACTGGCGGCAGGGGACAGTAAGAGTCAGCTGTTCCTGGGAGTGGGATTTCAGTTTTGCAAACTAAAGAGAGATCTGGAGATGGTGGTGGTGGTTGCACAATATATATACCTAACACTACTCCATACTTAAAAATTGTTACGATAATAAATTTGATATTTTACAACAAAAATAATTGGGGAAAATATTTATACTTCAGTATGATTGATATGTATCAGGTTATAGCAACTGCATTAAAAGTCATTCAACTCAACTCATATTTTTCAATCATCTTTGAGAATTCACATCGTATTTTTCTAAGCATATAAGAAACCAATCAAACTGTATATACAGTATTCATTTTAAGTTTGCAAAAGATAGTATCAATTCTGAATCATTTAAATACTAGTTTACAAATATTGCTTATAGTTTAATAGCATTGTAGATGCAGCTTCAAAAGATATTGGCTCTAAACAGTAATTAGACATTCAGCCTAATGTTTCAGTTAATGAACCGCATCTCAGTGATAATTGCAATGCCTGAACATAATATGCCTTTATTAGCAGTATAAAATAAAGCCAGCTATGTCAATTGAAAAAACAGCCTATTTATTTTTATAATTGCTTAATTTTTTGGTAAAAACATTATCAAAAGGTAAAATGAAAACCTGCAATAAATATTAGTATTTTGTCTACAATATTGGAAATATATATAAGAACTTAATTATGGGGAACACTGACATAAGCGATTATTTGTTAAAAATGTATTAATGTAATGATCTCAAATAATTAAGCAAAATTATTAGATGAGGAAAAGAGAAGCTTCAATTTTAGTTTGCTAACCCCTACTAGCTCTGAGGCCTTGAGTAAGTCCCTCTCACTGGGCCTCCCTATTCAAATAGGATTACTAAAACTTTTTTTAACTGCCCCAATGTAGCAGACGATTTGTCAATATCCTTTCTAGTTGTAAACCTTCCAATGCTATAATCACATATAAATATAAAATAAAAAAACCTAAGAGTAGGCCCTGGCTGGTTGGCTCAGTGGTAGAGCGTCGGCCTGGTGTGCAGAAGTCCCGGGTTCGATTCCCGGCCAGGGCACACAGGAGAAGCGCCCATCTGCTTCTCCACCCCTCCCCCTCTCCTTCCTCTCTGTCTCTCTCTTCCCCTCCCGCAGCCGAGGCTCCATTGGAGCAAAGATGGCCCGGGCACTGGGGATGGCTCTGTGGCCTCTGCCTCAGGCGCTAGAGTGGCTCTGGTCGCAAGATGGCGACGCCCCGGAGGGGCAGAGCATCCCCCCTGGGGGGCAGAGCGTCGCCCCATGGTGGGCGTGCCGGGTGGATCCCAGTCGGGCGCATGCGGGAGTCTGTCTGACTGTCTCTCCCCGTTTCCAGCTTCAGAAAAATACAAAAACAAACAAACAAAAAAACAACAAAAAAACAAAAACAAAAACAAAAAGTAAGTAATGTGAAAATCCTTAGACTTTTACTATATAATCAAGTCCATTGCGAAGATATAAAAAATGGTTACACTTAATGTGTTTCTTTTAATAATACATGGTGGACGAAAGTAGGTTTACAGTTGGGAGTACTCAAAACACAGTTTCCTCTTACTATTACTTATTGAATGATTTTCTATCTGAACTATACACCTACTTCTAATCCATCCTGTAATACTAGAAAATACAGAGAAGTAGAAGAAAATTTTAAAATTCTCTATAACCTGTCATGAGAGATAAAGAAAAATGAGTATTTTGGTTCATTTCCTTGTAAGTCCTTCCCCCCCCCCTTTTTTTTGTATAGTTGGGTCTTATTACATATTTAATATTATGTGCCATTTTCTATTAACATCATAAAAGAAGCATTTTTGAATGATTTCAGATTTCATACTGATGTCTTTTTATACCAAATTTATTATCTATAAATACCAAAGCAATAATTGATAATTTCCAATTAATACATTTTTAGATATGGCATTACTAGATCAAAGGGCATGCACATTTTTATGGCTCCTAACATGTACTGTGAATAACTTAACAAGAATATTGGAATTGTCTACGGTTCTCTAACAGTGCAGAATAAAAGGCCCAAAGACACAGATATCAAATAACTGTTGAATCAACCAGCATTTATTTAACTAAGAGTGGGTATGTAGGACTTCATTCACTAAGCCAAACAGACAAAGAGCAGTATAAATCAAGCAAGCCAGAAAACTGTGGAGGACTTATAAAGTCATCCATCACCCTTGGTAGTGTATCCAGAAGGACTTTTGAACAAGTTCAGAGAACACCAGCATTACAATTAGGAGAGTAGTTATCACAATAATGGGTCCCACCCAGGCCCTGGTTGGTTGGCTCAGTGGTAGAGTGTCAGCCTGGCATGTGGAAGTCCCGGGTTCGATTCCCAGACAGGGCACACAGGAGAAGCGCCCATCTGCTTCTCCACCCCTCCCCCTCTCCTTCCACTCTGTCTCTCTCTTCCCCTCCTGCAGCCAAGGCTCCATTGGAGCAAAGATGGCCCGGGCACTGAGGATGGCTCCATGGCCTCTGCCTCAGGCGCTAGAGTGGCTCTGGTCGCAACAGAGCGACGCCCCAGATGGGCAGAGCATCGCCCTCTGTTGGGCATGCCGGGTGGATCCCGGTCGGGCGCATGCGGGAGTCTGTCTGACTGCCTCCCCGTTTCCAGCTTCAGAAAAATACAAAAAATAATAATAATAATAATGGGTCCCACCCAGATCTAGTGCATCAGACTCGGAGAGATTCAGGAATCTGAATTTAACACCCTCCCCTCCACATGAGAGGCTTATGTCCAACACAGATTGAGGAACCACTACTCCAAAACTCACACTGAGGATTTGGAGCTATAATTTGGGATTTAACTGGAATTGTTATTTTTCTTGTAGCTACCAATTCATTTTCCAACTTTTGGGGAAACTTCTAACAAATAGAAACACAAAGAAATCTTATCTTTTAGTAAAGCTAGAAAAAGATAAATGAACCCTTTCCAATAAAAAAGGTTGTAATGATGACAATGTGACTTGAGATACAACTTTTATTTCCACAATCAGATGGCAGACTTAGGTGGAAGTTAGAAGCTACAGGGCAAGTGTTTGGAGTCTGACCAACCTAGGTCTGAAGTCTGTCATCACCACTCTTTATCTGTGAAACTTTTGGCATGTTATAACTCTGACATCAAAATTCTCCAGAGGAGAAAAGTAACTTTTCTTCATTCAACCAGTTTGGTGGTTGAAAAGCTGCTGGTTAGCAGTGTATGAAAGAAATAAATTCCAGATTTAAAATGACCAAAATATCTGATCTTAGGAAGATCACTTTGGCATCCTCTGAAGTGCATTTCAGGTATATTATTATACAATCGCTTCACCTAATTCACATTTTTGTAAAAAAAAAAAAAAAAGTTGTTTCATCTATTTTTTATCTCATTGACATAACGGCCTACTAGTATCCCATCTTTTCATTCATTGCCTTGTTTTCTTTCTTCTTCTTTTTTTTTTTTTACAGAGGCAGAGATAGACAGGGACAGACAGACAGGAACGGAGAGAGATGAGAAGCATCAATCATCAGTTTCTCGTTGCGAGTTGCGACTTCTTAGTTGTTCATTGATTGCTTTCTCATATGTGCCTTGACCGTGGGCCTTCAGCAGACCGAGTAACCCCCTGCTGGAGTCAGCGACCTTGGGTCTAAGCTGGTGAGCTCTTTGCTCAAGCCAGATGAGCCCGCGCTCAAGCTGGTGACCTCGGGGTCTCGAACCTGAGTCCTTCCGCATCCCAGTCTGACGCTCTATCCACTGCGCCACTAACTGGTCAGGCCATTGCCTTGTTTTCTTGGGGGGGGATGACTTCAGCCAATATTTAAATTTAGTAACAACGAGAAGAGGGTCCTTTAAGCACCATCTTTCAGACTTGTAGATTTCTGAGCCATTTTGATGTAGAAATATTATCCCTTATCTACGTGCTTTTTTTTATTACTTGGGGGGCTATGGAGTGTAACTAAAAGTACACAGACCCAGAGATAAACTTTACTAACATTTTAATATGTTATTTTCTGATCTTTTGGGTGGCTTTTAAAAATATTTATAATTTGTTCTCCTTTTTAAAAAAGGCAACACTATATCATAACTTAATCCATCTTCTACTCTTTAAGTATCATTGGAATGAATACCTGGGTACATGAAGTGTTGCCTTTATTAGGGGGTGAAAATGGTGAAGGGATTAAGCCAAAAAAATAAACCCTAAAAACTCAGACACTGACAGGGGTATGCTGATTACCAGCGGGAAAGGGGGTGGGTGAGGCAGAAGAGGGCACAGGGGATCCGTGTGATGGAAAGAGACCTGACTTGGGCGATGAGCACACGACACAATTTACAGGTGATGTATTATAGAACTGTAGGCCTGAAATCTATATAATTTTATTAACCAATGTCACCCCAATCAATTCAATTAAAAAAGATTAAAAACAAACATAAATAAATAAAATTATTTCTGTAGTCTCTTCCAGGCTATAACATTTTGTAACTCTGAAAACACTGTGTGTTGATGGGTTAAACTGACATAGAAAAGTGACAGCCACATGGCTGTCATTGCTGTTGTCGTCACCATTACCGTAGCAGTTATCATTTATTGAGCACTATGCCAACTGTTTAATGTGCACTCTTTTCATCTCAGAACTCTCCTGAGAGGTAGGGACTATTACTCTTAGTTTCCAGATGAAGCAAGACTGTCTTAGAGAGATTATATGTTTACCCAAAATCACAGGATTATTAAGAGATGGAACTGGGAATTAACTCCAAACAGTCTGACTCCAGAAACTGAGAAGAGTGTGACTTCTGACCTCATCTTGCTCTTGTCTGAAAGACTTTTCTGAAAAAGTGTTGATTTTTACCAGTTACTGAGCCCATTGGTAGCCGGGAGTAGAATATACTTAAATGTCAACAAAAGGGAAGAGCCACAACATTGGAGAACTCTGTTCAAGGTATTAGTTCACATTGTAGCTTTCTTTAAAATAAAAATCAATATATCAAGAGAAATGATTTAAGAACAATTTTATCTTTAAAATATATGCCTCTAAGGAAAAAAAATTACTAATTTTAACATTACTTATAATGTAAAAATAAATGTTGAAAAATAGGGATAAGATTAGGATAACTCACAGTTTATCACATATGTTCCCTTGTATAACGACACACATTTTCCTTTTGGGGAGAGAACACAGGTCCTATCAACTTACACTGTCTCCTAGTGTATTTTAGCACAATGTTGAACATGTAATGGACAAGTGGTCACTTTCTCCTATCCTTCACTAGAGCTTAGGTTAAAATAAAAGCAAGAAAGGAGTAGGCATTCAAGTAAAGGTAGGGGGAAGGGAGTTACAAATTTAGTTCTTTATGATGATTTAAATAAAAAAGAGCATCTCTCTCCAAGCAAGTAATTCAGCGGTCCCCAAACTTCCGTGAACATCACCTGAAGAGCCTGTTACAGCATCGATTGCGGGGCTGGGGGATCCCCTTCTTAGAGCTTTGCTTCAGCAGGTCAAGCGCAGGAGGGCCAAGAAGTTACATTTCTAACAAGCTTCAGTGAACTAACTAATCTGCAGACCTGGGGCCTCATGGGAGCCCCCGCTGGGACTCGCGAGTTCTAATCCTGATGACCATTAAAATCACAACGTCCTTTCTTGGATTCTGCCACTCTGCCACTCTCCTTCCCCTCCAGGAGACAAACCCATTTGCCTTCTCTTCAGAATTACTGTTTTAACTGTTAGCTTGTTTTGGGTCAGTCTGTAAACAGGTGAAAGGTACTGCTGTCATTTTTCATGTAAACACGGAGACACATGCAGTGCTTCCTACTGCACAACTTATGTTCGTGTGTGTATCTTCAGTTACTGTTCATAATTCTAATAAGCTGATATTGCTTATGTTTTAAAGTAATGCCAGTATTCACATTTGATACATTGTAAAATGCCCCTTCTGCTCTCTTCTCTTCCTATTTTAATTGTATATTTGATTTTTTGGACAAAAGATTCACCCTAACAGATGCTGGCATAACTGATACAATTTATTCTCAAAAGAGCAATAGGTATCATTAGTTTTATCTACTGCCAAGGAAAACAAAGTGGGAGATGTTTACTGTGACAGACCCAGTTAGTGGCCTGTGAACTGCATACTAAAACTCCACCCACCCCCAAAAATATAGCAGAGGAGAGGCCAAAGAGGAGGGAGGGAGTAACAAAATCCAACATGAGCTTCGTAAGCAAGAGGATAGAAAAATAGAGGTTCTGAACCAAGTATAGAGCTGATCACGTCAAAGGTCACACTTTTCTCTTTTTCTAAAGGGGCTTCAGGACCAGACTGACTGGTCTTAATCCCTAGCTCTGCCTGGCATTAGGAACAAATGTGAACTTGGTTTATTAAGTTTATCTCTCTATAAATATTACCAATATTACCTGCCAATATTACCATCACTAAATATTTTCCCTCAAGATGAACTGTATCCAAATTCTACACACACACACACACATACACGCACACATGCATACACACACACACACACACACACATACACACACACCAAAGTGTGATAAATCAGTTGGTTTCCAAACATCAGGCATTACATTAGATATTCTAAAAATTAGATTACATGAAATTCTTTCAAGGAGAATTTTCTCATAACATTAAATTTATAGAGAGATAAACTTAAATACTTTTTATCCTATCTTCTTATTCTTATCAATAACAGCATATTTTTTGGAGTATCCGCATCACATTAAATACTATATTATGCACTTAATTCTCTGTAAGGGGCATTGGTCCTGTTGACAGGTGAGGAAATGGATACTAAGAAAATTCAGGGTTTGCCAAGAGTGGTAAGAGTAGGAGGAGCAGACAGGCTGGAGGGCTGTTGGACTAAAATCCCAAGCTGCTCCTCACGACAACACTGCATCTTTATTCTAAGGAGATGAATCCTTTCTTGCAGGATTGTGTGACAGCTATCTTATTTTAGGGAAGAAAAAAACCCCGGCAAGTTCAGTTTCTAAAACACAGAGCCTGTAATTCTCCAACATTATCTACCAGAAATAAACAAGGTGACCACCTTTACAATTTCTACCGTGGGTTGCTTTTTAAAAATTAAAAATAAATAATCACCTTATCTTATTATTACATATGACAGAGGTTACATGCAGTTCTCATTATGATGCTTTCTAAAACTCTAACTGCTAAACTTAAATGAGAGGCATTTGGTACAATCTGAAAAATATTCAGTTCAATTAAAAGTAATTGATGCATGGTGAAATAATTCTTCCCAAAGCTGCTGTAAAATCTTCAAAAAAAATAAAGCTACTTAATAATTTTCATCTCCTACAGGCTAGAGAGAAGCATTATTGCATATTAAAAATTGGAGTGCAGTTTTCCCAGAGGTAAAAGAAAGTTATTAAAACGACCTATTTATTGTTGATATAACTATCCATTTGTGCCACACAAAAAGTAACAAATTTCAGTACATTAAAAGAAAAGCTAATTAAGGTCTAATTAGTATTTTCTGTATTTTGATAATTAGAGGTTAGTTGGCTATTCCTTTTAAAATTTCTATTTGCTGCACCCCGACAATGCCTTTAATGCGTAACTAACGCTGCAGAATCCCTCGTGGCAGAGGGGTTTGGTGACCACTACTACATTGCTTCCATTCATCACTGCCTCTTTACCTATAAATTAATCTAGCCCTGTAGCTATGTTGATCTACTTTATATCAATTTCTTCATCCATATCAGCTGAATATGTATGGCATTAACCTCATTTGCTAGTTGAGAAAAGCAGAATTAAAATGAGATCTAATTTCTGGTGCACAGCACAATTTCAAAACTGCCTGCTAATTTCCACCACCTGTCAGTGTGAAGAGCCTTTACTTTCTGGTAATTAAATAAAACAGTATTTTTTTTTAGCAGCTCTGAAAAATGCTAATCCTTCAAAAGTGTTCAGTGATCATTAATCATGAGGACAGTAAAGGAGCCTTGTTCAGAATGTTCATTTACCCTTTGTTTAAGCTTAAAAAAATTTTTTTGGCCTTTTCACATAAAAAAAAATGTCCAGATGGAATATAAAAATTAACTATTATAATTCACACTAATAAAGTTTTTATTTATTTAGTTTACTGCCGCATGGTGAGAAGAGGCTTAACATTACATAACCTGGAAGTAGCCAGTTTGGCAAAATAGACAGACATATAATAGGACGCAATATCCTCTGAAATCAGCAGGAACCCACCCAGTAAATGCACACTGCATCCACCCACATGTAGTGGAACCTAAATCTATTAGACTTAGAATGCAGTATAATTTTTGACAACACTTCTCAACAAATTCATTCAATAAACTGCCTACTATGCTGTACATTAAATAGTTGCCTGAAAATATTATTTGAACAAAGGCAGTACCATTCAGACTTAGAAACAATTTAGCATTTTTAATTGGATTTTCCAAATATATATAACATAATCAGTAGGTAAAATCTGAAAATATTTTTTTTAAAAAACTAAAAGAATATGTCATTTTAGAGACAGCAAATTAATATTTTACATTTCTTATGTATTTTTCTAATAAGTCCGTTTTTATTGTCTATTTTACATCATTGTAATCATTCTACATATGTGAAGTTAATACATAGCTTTCAGTTCTGGCTTACCATTCATGTCTATTCTTCAGTAATTCCACCCTGTTAATTTTTCTTCCTAGTTTCAGATAACATGAATTAGCAACAAACAGTATATATTTGAGGAAGAAAAATATAAATACACACATATACATCCCCAATATACTATTAAAATGTTTTAACTACTAGTACCAGGCTAGTATATTATAGTCTTCAAATACTAATGTGCCTTGGAAATAATAGCCTATGTTTAACCTCTTACAGTTGTCCTACCAAAAATGCAAAACATATTAGTACCTAAGTAATTAGGTAATTAATATAGAGTTTTAAAAGAATTATCAAATAAGTGATTACCATTTTTTCCAAATGATTAAAAATCCACAATACTCTTCATTCAGTTTACAGTAAATGTATGACACAATAGGATCATTCTTTTGAAGCCTAAAATTCTATTGGGTATATTTCAACCTCATTTATTTACAAAGTAGTAACTAAATCGATTGTTCTTATTCCCTTGATCATCATCTAGTAGGTATTAAGCAGTCCACGAAGCACAAGAAACAAAGATGTGGGAAGGGTGATTTACAAATTCTGATTAGCTTCAGGTTTTCTGCAGAAGTAGGATGTATCCTGTCTCATCCCGACTCCCTTCAAGCAAGTTATTTAAAGCAATTATGAGCAAAAGAAAGATAATACTTTCAGGGGCGTAGAAGATTTTCACTGATAACTACTTTGACTAACAATAAGAAAGATAACTAACTTTAACACTAGCATTATAGGTGAACACATATTGGGCAGAAATTCAGTAGAAGATTTACATCGATCTCTATCATTGAAATGTCAAAGTTAATGATATATTGTTACAGATGAGCTTCTTTTAAGAAACTCGAATAGCAGATTTCACTCCAGGACTCCTTTAACTAGTTTTGCCATCCCTATCTTACAAAGTGGTCAATGAGGCATTCAACAAATTCTCTACATTTTCAAGGGCATCCATCATTATCCTAGAAATAAGAACTATCCAATAAATGCAGATGTCATGTGTATGTTTATGTATATATATTGGGGTTTGCGTGTGCGTGTATACACATATATTTATATAATGAATTGCTAACATAATTTAAATGATGGAAACTCTTTCTCCGGGAAACCATTGTATACTGGAGGGCTCACCTTCTGGTTTGCAGGGAAAGACAGTCTTGTGCCATAATTTCCACAGGACCTAATGACTACGAAGAAAAACCACAGACCAATGGGGACAGACAGGACATTTCTGAGTTGTAAAACATAAAAACTAAAACTTCTTTAAATTATGAGTGTCCTTTAGTGCTCGTCAAACATATATAGTATCTTACTCACATACTACCTCATACTTTATTCTTAGCACAACAATTCTTTAAATTGTTAAAAAAATTTCAAACATCCAAAGAAAAGTTGGGATAAATATACCTTAGGCAGAACACTAATACATCACTGCCAGAAGAAATAATTAACTTCCACCTTACTTTTAGAAAATTAATCAAGGGAACAATTCAAAACATGCTGTTCGTTATCTGTGAATGCACGTGGAGTATTTTACCTTGTGCATTTTGTCCACAGATGTCAAATTTTGTAAACGCTTTAGAATTTATAATCATTAAAAATAAATGAACAAAATAAGAAAATATAGGTAAAAAATACTGTGTGGGTAAGCATACACTTTATCATGTAATCACAAAGAATCATTATCTTTGCATTGTTTAGGGTTTAGCATAGTGCTGGGCACAGGAAGACAAGTAAGTGTGTAGCAAATGCACTTATAAAGAATTACAACATTACATGGCAGTACAGAAGATTTGATGCCAAATAATGGTATACTGAATTTAGTGTGATAAATAAATAATAAGTCAGTTTTTAAAAATCTAATCCCATACTTTCCCATTTAAGTCCTATATTTCTCTTGCATCATACTTTCAATTATTCATGGTGGCTAAGATTTTAACTACAATAGGTTTTTCTACTCCAAACCTTCTAGTCTAGTACTTAATGCTCTTGAATCAACACTTAAATGCACTTAGGGAGTTCATACTTAAAAGTATAACTTGGCAAATCCATTTGTAAAGCAAAAACATTAAAAAAATAAAGTAAGCAGGCTTTCTATCTGCTTTGTTCAACTTTTTGTTAAAGCAGGGGCAAAGAAGGTGTTTATTTTTAAAATATATACATATATCATTATATCAGATGAATTAAGTGGGAAGGGGTATAGAGAAATCATTTTTTAAAAAAGAACCTATCTTAATACTGATGTATTATATGTATTAGATATGTTATATGATAATTGAAAGAACAAATCCTTGACCAAGATAACATACCAATGTAAGCATTAACCTGGACAATAAGCACTAACCATTCTCTTAGAGGGGACACCTAGCTCGCTCTGATAACACTCTATCACAGAGACAGTTACAATACATTGCACAGTAAATGTGAAAAGAGCATATAATTAAAGTTCCAAAAGTTTAAAAACGTTTAGATAACATTACAAAAGTCATCGATCATTATTCTCTAACATTCAAATGTCAAAAATCTTAACTTTCTAAGGTACTTTTCCCTTATAACCTGCACGATATACCTATTATACTAAAGTATTTTTAAATGTTTAAATCAGTGGTGGTGAACCTGGTCCCTACTGCCCACTAGTGGGCGTTCCAGCTTTCATGGTAGCAGAGCAACCAAGTATAAATAAAAAGATAGTTAACTACAGTAAGTTGTTTTATAAAGATTTGTTCTGCCAAACTTAGCGAAAATCCAACATAAAGTACTTGGTAAGTAATTATTATTATATGCTTTAACTTGCTGTAACTCTGCTTTGTAAATTTTATAAAGTAAAATTACTTCCCTACTTTATAAATCACCATTACTATGGAACTGGTGGGCGGTTAGAAAATTTTACTACTAACAGAGATACAAAAGTGGGCGGTAGGTATAAAAAGGTTGACTACCCCTGGTTTAAATGTTCACTGTTTAAAAAGTTTTAAAGCTGCTACTTATTTTACACGAAAGTGAAAAGGCGATGCACAAAATAGTTCCTTATGAATTGAATGTTATAAACGTCTTTCCTTAAAATTGTTGTCAATTACAAGGACACGTTTGCCAACAATCAAAATATATCCAATTCCCTACAAAACAGCAAGGACATCACTTCAACACTGGACTGCACTTCTAGTCACAGCAATCCTTGAAGTTACTGTTACAATACAGTTTTATGTTTCATCATTCAAGTGCTTTCCTACTCAATCTGCCAGTAACTGTTAGTATCAGTCTATACAAGAGAACCTAACAATTGCAGGGAGAGAATGCCATCTGCTGCTTATGTGTGTACTCAACAGGAGGAGCAAAGCTGGGTAACAGGTGCAGTAATTATATAGAACTGAAAAGTCTACAAACAAAGATAATGCTTGGAAGATGAAGTATTCCCTTTTTATTTGGGACAACTTGGAAATACATACCAATAGGCACTTACTGTTTTAATGCAAATTTCAAGTTATTCCACAGAATTCAAGTACAAAGCTACAATGTGCTTATACATTGCTAGTTCACAACGCTTATAAACAAGGCTTTTTCTCAGGTTTGGAGAGCTGAGAGTCAAAATAAAGAGATTGGTTGCCTAGCCTTCACAAAGCTCTGAATTACTACAATATCTTATTTATAATCGTGTGACTGAGAAATGTGACCACATTGACTTATAATGCTCACAGGGACACTTTTGAGAATGAAAGGTAGAAATTAACTATCATCTATGCCAGGACAAGTGTGAACCCAGAGTGTCCCAGGCAAACCTAAGTCTTGGTCACCCTATTTATAAAAGACGATGCTATCTTTGCTCCCTCAGGCTTCTCAACCTTCCCAATGCCTGCAGAACCCTCCTGAAAGGTAATACGGAAAATTTAGTACACAGCTAGATTCAGGAGGAGGAGAAAAGAAGCGGGACAAAAGCTAGTCCCTCCCAGGTGGAATCTAATGAACAAACAAGCAGAGACAGACTCAGAGAGCAAGTGACAGCTATGAGGAACGGAGGTGAAGGGACAGAGAGAAAAAGGACAAAAACACCTCATGGACACGGACACGGACAGCAGCGTGGCGCCTGCCAGGGGAAGAGGGCGCAGGCACAGGGGGATACATGGTGATGGACAAAGACTCGACTTGGGGCTGAACACACGACACGGTGTACAGAGATGTGGACACCTGGAACCTGTATAATTAGGTTAACCGGTGCCATTCCAATAAATTCAATTTAAAAAAAAGTGGGAAACCCACAATGCAGTGAACTCCCAGACCAGATAGTACCTGGATCTAAGTAGCTACCTCAACACTGCCTGGTTTTTTACCTACTTCCCTTTGCATTTGAAATTCTCTGGCATTAATAAATACTTTCATTCATCCTTAATTGGAATGCTTTCCTTTTGACATCTGGCAGATGCTAGGTATTTGGGCAGATAGCAAGTCTGTAAGGTGGTGTGTGTGTGTGTGTGTGTGTGTGTGTGTGTTGTGCAGAGAGTGGGGACTGAGAAAAGAGGGGAACTGCTCATTTCAGACGTGAAATCAATCCCTCTGGTGGTGGCTGGCTGGACAGGATGTCAAAACTGCGAGGAAAGGAGAGAAAATCTCCAAGACTAACGCCTATTTCAAACTTGAAATCCTAAGAGGGAAAAGGAACTTGCTGTCTCCTCAATTTCTGATGCCTTAGTTTAAGAGGCCAAAAATCAGACTGCTATTAAGACTAACGCTTATCAGTGTCATTGACTAAATAGCTCTTTGTAGATCTATTTTAAAAGGAAAATACATTCCAAGGTCTGTAGAACCACATTTTAACTAACTTTTGAAATTTCATTGATTAGTAAGATTTTTGTAACCAACCAAAGCAAAACTGATGTTTATGGTAGAGTTGGCTTGAATTAATTAGGGATCTAAAACCAAGTTCAAAACTTCCAACCTTTGGTACATATTCAGAAGCCAAGATGTATATGCGTGTATGTGTGTTTAAAATGGTTCCTTCTTACTTAAAATTTGTAGATATGATTTTAATTGGACTGAAAAACTGAACAAACTTTTCCCAGTAAAAGAATAAACACTAAATTTAAAAATGTAATGTTTAAAACCGTTCTCAATAACTGGAAGCAATTGATAATTAGGATAAATGTTGGCATCTTCTATATGAGATCAAAGAAAGCACTAGTAATATTTATCAGAGAACTGATGAATACAAAAATATTACAAAAATTCTGATATGCCCTACAATATTTTAAATTGTACCCCAGTATTTTAAATGGGTGATCTATTTACATATACAGTTTACCAATTAGTTACACTTTTGACTAGTACATTTTATGCCAAGAGCATGTTGGATTACTTTAATTACAGTGATATGAAGCTCCAGATAGACTATTTCAGAAATAACCCACATAGTTGGACGACAAGCTGGTCAGTTTGCAGAGGCCTGAATTTGCTACCTTCCACCTATACTTCCGGTGATCTATCCCAGGCAGGCTGCGTGTGACCACCACGTCTCCTTCCCAGACGTCTCCCTCTTAGAAAACCCTTTTACATACGTCAGTTATACACATATGTGCTCTGTGCTCCCATGACACCATGTGCTTCCTGTTATCTCTGCATGTATACAATGATGTTGTAATTGTCCAAATTAATTTGTATTTCTATAAAATTATACACATCATTTAAAAATCGAATAGTAACAACAAAAAGCCTGCCATCCTGACACACTCTTCCACATGTCCGATTCCAATACAGGGGGTCCTCGGGTTACGACATAGCTCTGTTCCTACGACAGCGAAGTAACCCGAATTTTGGTGTAAGTCGAAACACACCCTAGCCTAAGTCACTTACCTAGCCTAACACAGTTGTAAAATCATAATCTAGAACATAAAAACACAACTAGGCCATAAAGAAGGAAAAGAACATAAATATACTGCACTGTACACTGTACTGTGTATTCCTCCATCGCATGCAACCAAACTAGTTCGCCCACGTAGTCTGTAAGTAGGATGCTAATGGCGTAAGCCCAAACACATCTCAATTTTCTTAAGTTTTTATGGGAGTAAGTGTCATAAACTCAAAATGTCGCATGTCGCGACTATTGTAACCTGAGGATGCTCTGTGCTCAGTAAACTCGGACACACTTTAGCTGGTTCTTTATTTTCATCCATTCTTCTAAATAACACAGGTACGGCTCTTTGTCGAATTTTGAATTTTAGCCATTCTCTCTTGATTCCCTAACATATTTATAATGATGTACCTGCCATTCACAGGTAAGCTAAACAGTTCTGCTATAACCAGATTTCCTTTCCTGTACATTTAGTCTGACACACTTTTCATTCGAGTTTTCTATGTTTCTATGCATTGCAAATTGATCCTTGAACTCTATTACAGATCTGTAAAACTCCTCATGTCTCTATGTGATCCAACACATCAGGTGATCAATCAGTTCCTTAAAAAAAAGATAAAAAGAAAAAGAAAAGCCAATGACCTCGCACCTGTTCCAGTCTAAACTGATTGGTCTCTGCTGGAGGCTCAGCGTAGGGTCAGGCTGGGGACTCCCTTTGCCTCTCTCCTGTGTTGGGTTCTCCAGTTCTCAGATCCCACGCCTTCCTTCTTCTTTCTGGGTTTACTCTCTTAATGTGGTGAAATACAGCTTCCAGCAGCTTCATGTAAGGATGTAATAAGGGAAGTAAAGTTGGAGACTTGGTCAGACTAAACATGTCTTGTTTGACTGGATATAAAATTCTCGGTTGGAATTCAGTTTTTCTCAGAACTGCGAGGGCACTGCTCCAGCATCTTCTAGCTCTAGTGTTGCAACTAAGAAGGCCGGCATAATTCTCATTCCCAGTCTTTCCAATGTAACTTGTTTTATCTCTCTGGAAGCCTTCAGGACCTGCTCTCCCCTCCCTGATCGTAAGAATGCCCAAGGATGCACCCTGATACAGAGCTTCTTTCACTGGCTTTGCTGGGCCCAGCACAGTCCTTCTCAATCAATATAAAATCTCTTATCCTTCATTACAGCTAATTTTCTAGTATTCATTCCTTTCCTCTTACTGGAACTAATAATATGTTATTAGTCCACTGTTGGGCTTACTGGATTGTCTAATTGTCTTAGTTTTCTCTCAGAATTGTCCATTTTTATTTTAACCTTCTGTTCTACTTTCCGGGTGATTTTTGCTATGTCATCTTCCAAGTCTTCTACTAAGATTTAATTACTGCTATCGTGTCTTAAATTTCAAAGAGCTCTTCCTTCTCCAAATTATCCTTTTTATAGACTCCTGTTCTTGTTTCGTGGTTATAATTTAGATCATTAGTTTTTGTGCCCATATCCTCGTTTGTTTTGTTTTCAATCTGATTTTCATATAAGGGGCTTTCTTTAAAAGGCTGGCAGTTGGCAGCTGTCTGTTCAATTCTTAGAATGAGGCTCTAAAGACTGACTGTTCACAGCAGGGCTTGTCATCCAGTAGAGTTCACTGTAGGGTCATAAGGTAGGCTGATTTTAAACTGGGATCCCACACATCTGCATCTGTAAAACTCTCTCAGGTAAGTTTCTTACTCCTAAATGCATTCCACCAACCTCCCGCTTTGGAGTTTCAAGCCCAGCTAACGGTGTTAGGACAGTAAGAGTTAAGGGATGCCTGGGGGTATTTTCAGCCTAGTGTCTTATTCTCATCCCCAGCTGTTCAAGCTTCCATAAAAAATAGTTTGTCTCAGGTGTGCCATTCCACAATACATCGTCTGTACACTGCACTGTGCATTCACTATCCCAGAAACCTATGTAATTTTATTAACCAATGTCACCCCAATAAATTCAATTATAAATAAATTCCTATCTCCTATGAGAACAGAGGAGGAGTCTAGCTGTGCTGGGGTAGGTAGGTGCTGGGAATCTATTCCTAACACACATTTAAAATCAGTTCTATTTTTAGCAACAGCCTGAGCTCCAGCCTCCAAATATATCAAACATCTCCAAGTTTTGAGCTTTTCCAGGATTCTTAGTGCACGTCATAGGCCTAGTCACTGGCCTTCTCCACTGAAGGCATTCACGGCTCAGCTCTCTCAGGCATACAAGACAAATACGACTTGTAGAACTGGGCAGTAGATTCAAGTGTTCAATGTGTAGCATCTCGCTCCTTTTTTTTCCTTGAAAGTATATTTCTTTTCTAGTCATTTACTGTCACTATAGTAGGGTTTCAAGGTGCATCGGAGGATAAAAGTGAATATTCAATTTGTTAAGTTTAACTAGAGTGTCTATAATTATTTGTTTTGTAGATTATTAAAAATCTCAAATATAGGAAAAAGAATAAATTATAACAATAAATATCCATACAAACCCATCATGAAGACTAAGAAATAAAATATTACCAGCTGAAGTCTCTTATGCCTTCTTACCTAATCCCACACTTCTGCTCAGATAACCAATATCTGAGTTCAATGCCATGCACTGGTAAATATATACAGATACATATATATATATATATATACACACACATATATATATATAAATATATATATTTACTGATATATATAGAACTCATGAATATATAATACTTAACATTTGATATATGTGTGTGTGTGTATGTGTTTATGTATGTACTGTATTTTTCACTCCATAAAACAGTTTTTTTCCCCCAAAAGTGGAGGGGAAAATGCCCGTGAGTCTTATGGAGTGAAAAATATGGTATTTTATTAAATATTTTAACAAACCATTTGGTTCAGAATATTTTTTTTATTTTCCTCCTTAAAACCCTAGGTGTGTCTTATGGTCAGGTGCATCTTATGGAGCGAAAAATACAGTATATATCCTTCTACAACTTTTTCATACAATAATATGGAGGCTTTTAAAAAATGTATCCAAAGAATGAATGTACTTTTCAAAAATGATTGTTTTTATTGTACAGAGTCTCACTATATGACTACACAATAATTTTACTTATCAGCCCTGGCCAGTTGGCTCAGCGGTTAGAGCATCAGCCCAGCATGTGGAAGTCCCGGGTTTGATTCCCGGCCAGGGCACACAGGAGAAGCACCCGTCTGCTTCTCCACTCTTCCCCCTCTCCTTTTTCTCTTGTCTCTCTCTTCCCCTCCTGCAGCCAAGGCTCCACTGGAGCAAAGTTGGCCCTGGCACTGAAGATGGCTCCATGGCTTCCGCCTCAGGTGGTAGAATGGCTCCGGTTGCAATGGAGCAACACCCCAGATGGGCAGAGCATTGCCCCCTAGCGGGCATGCCGGGTGGATCCCGGTCAGGCACATGTGGGAATCTGTCTGCCTCCCCCTGCTTCTCACTTCGGAAAAATACAAAAAAAAATTTTTTCACTGAGGCATAACATACATAAAGTGTTTAAATGATAATTGTAAGCTTAGTGAATTTTTACATCTGTATATACTCACATCATGCCCATCAAGATAAAAATATTACAGCTGTCAGAAAGCTTCCTTGTTCAACATCTCTAGTCAATATAGTCTCCCACCCCAAAAGTAGACTTCATTCTGACTTCTACCATAAGTTAGTTCTGAGTAAAGAAATTAAGTAGAATCATAAAGTATGGACATTTTGCATCTAACTTTTTTCATTTATCATCATGGTTAAATTGATTATCCTAAATTCACTCAAATTTTTGCACGTAGCAAAATGTTTGTCCTTTTCTTTTACTGCTATGTAGTATTACATTGTATCACTACATGTTAATGTATTTACCCACTGGACTAATGGGCATGGGTTTCCAGTTCTTGGATGTTATAAACAAAGCTGCTATAAACATTTTTGTACATGTCATTTGGTGGATATATAAACATATTTCCTTTGGATTTACATGTAAGAATGGAACTGATCAGTTATAGGGTAGGCTATGTTCAGTTTTAGTATATATCATCAAATAGTTTCCCAGAAAGGTCACATCACTTTACACCACCAGTAAGATACAGCCGTTTCATGAATTCTACATGATCATCCAGGTTTGGCGTTAGCAGTCTGTTTCATTTCTAGCCATTTTGGTAGGTGTATATGGTGTTGCATGTGATTTCACTGATGATTAACAATGTTGAGCATCTTTTTTTGTGATTATTGGCCATCTAGATATCTTATTTCCCCCATCTTAAAAGTGAGTTTTTGTCTTCTTTTGGTATTGGCCGAAACCCATTCACCTATTTAAAGCATACAATTCAATGGTTTGTAGTGTATCCATGACATTTGCAACCATCATCACAATCAATTTTAGAATATTTTCAACACATTTAAGACACTTTTCCTGGGTAACCAAAAATCTACTTTGTTTTATACATGTGCCTAATCTGGAAATTTCACATAAGTGACATCACACAATATGTGCCTTTTTACGGCTGCTTCCTTCACTGAACACCATGTTTTCAAGGATCATCCATATTGTAGCAATACTCCAGTCCAACTTATGACTGAGAAATACTCCGTTTTTGCATCTACCATATTTTATTTACCCATTGTTCAGTTGGGGGACATCTGGATTTTTCTTCTTTATAGCCATAAAAGCATTATTTAGGAACAACGCTCTGTGAACAGTTGTATAAAGTCTTTGTGTGGATGTATTTTTTCCTTTTTCTTGGGTATATACACAGGACCGAACCTGCTGGCTCTGTTTAACTTTTGAAGAACTGCTGGACTGTTTTCCAAACTGGTTTCACCCCTTTCCATTCCAACCAGCAGTGTATGAACAGGTTCAACTTCTCCACATCCTCACTCCTATTTATTATCTGTCTGTATGATTATCTCCCTCTTAGGGGGTATGAAGTAGTGTCTCACTATAGCATTGACATGAATTTCCCTGAATTATCGTGATCTAATTTTCCATAAATTACAGTGATGTTAAACATCTTTTCATTGCTTACTGGCCATTTGTGTATCTTCTTTGGAGAAATGTCTGTTCAAATCTTTTTCCCACTTTAAATTGGGTTATCTTTTTATTATTGAGTTTTAAGAGCTCTTCATATATTTTTAGATTCAAGTCCTTTATCAGATAAATGATTTGCACATATTTTCTTCCATTCTGTGGGTTGCATTTTTACTTTCTTGACGATGTCCTTTAAAAGCTTTTGGCCCTTGCCTGACCAGGTGGTGGCGCAGTGTATACAGCATTGGACTGGGATGCAGAGGACCCAGGTTTGAGACCCCAAGGTCGCCAGCTTGAGCACAGGCTCATTTGGTTTGAGCAAAAGCTCACCAGCTTGGACCCAAGGCCGCTGGCTCAAGCAAGGGGTTATTTGGTCTGCTGAAGGCCCACGGTCAAGGCACATAGAGAAATCAATCAATGAACAACTAAGGTGTCGCAACAAAAAACTGATGATTGATGCTTCTCATCTCTCTCCGTTCCTGTCTGTCCCTATCTACCCCTCTCTCTGACTTTCTCTCTGTCCCCGTAAAAAAAATTAATTAATTTTTTTTAAAAAAGCTTTTGGCCCTGGTTGGTTAGCTCAGTGGTAAGAGCATTGGCCCGGTGTATGGATGTCCCAAGTTCGATTCTCAGTCAGGGCACACAGGAGAAGTGACCATCTACTTCTCCACTTTTCCCCTTTTTGCTTCTTTCTCTCTCTCTCTCTCTCTCTCTCTCTCTCTCTCTTTCTTCCCCTCCTGCAGTCATGGCTCAACTGAAGTGAGTTGGCCCAGGGCACTGAAGATGGCTCCAGGGTCTCTGCCTCAGGCACTAAAATAGCTCAGTTGCCAAGCAACAGAGCAGCCCCAGATGACAAAGCATAGGCTCTGTTAATTAGGACTCCTGGGTTCAAATCTGGTGCAATCAGTTATACACATCAATTAACTATTACAAGACTTAGTTTCCATTTTGCAAAAAGAGGTAAGGTGGGTGTTAATAAAAATAAGTACTTCCATGAAGTTTATGTTGGATAAAAATAGATACTGTCGAGTGCTGTGCAAAGTCTTCAGCAGAGATTAACTGTTAAATGTCTACAGCTACTACTGATGGTTCTCACTCACAGGACATACTCACAGGACACACTTCTCTACATCACCTACGACTCCTCAATGATTCCATCTTGGTTCCTGAAACATTTATTTCTATAAATTACATTATTTTTCATATGCAGACTTTCATAAAATTTTCAAGATGTTTAACAGTACACCCCATTTAAAATTGCCCAATAATTTCACTGAAGTCAGCATCATTTTCTTTTATTATCCTTTATCACCTGAAAGTATTATCCATGACGTCTAGACCCATTTCCTGTGAAACTCTACTAACTGTACACATTCAACCGCTACGAAATAGAAAGCATTCAAGCAATATGCCAGGCACTTGGAGGTGATAACAATTAGAAGGCAGAAACAGTCCTCACAGAAATTATAGTCCACATATGTTTTACTCGTATATGTGATTACAATGCAATGTAATACTGCTGAAACAGGACACGGGGTGCTAGGGAACACGGGAAAGACGTTCCCCCAGTCTCAGTTCAGAAGGCCACCCTAAGGGACGGGGTGCCCGACGTGAAAGATAGCAGGTGTGAACAAGGCAGAAGTTGGATTTGAAAGAAACAGATCGTAGGCAGAGGAAACACACTGTTCAAAGGCCCGGCCCAGACAGAATGAAGACGCTGAAGGAGCTGGAAAAGTTGGGCACATGAAGTGTGCACTCCGAGTGGGGAGCACTGAGGCATGAAACCAGGCTGCAGAAGAGAGACTGGGAAGAACTTCGTGAACCGTACTCTATATAACCCAGTGAAATGAAAGAGGCTAATGAATGGTTAATACAGTGTCGGGTACAAAATACGTGCTCAGAAAACAAAGCATTATTAACTTCATGCAACCGAACACTCTCCCCTTTTAACTATATTGTGAAATGCAACAAGACACCAGCCAAAAAATACTTTCCATCTAGTCTTTCTCAGTTGGATGCCAGGAACATAGTCTGAAGAGAATTTATGTCTTAGACAGTCTGTTCTTTCATGTGTAAACGGGAACAACAGCAACAGCCTCTCAGCTTATTGTAAGGACTAGAAAGAGCATGAAGAGCTCACAGAAGAGTGTCAAGGCACATTGGTAATGACCTTAAGAAACAGTTCCTATTAAGACAGACTGGTCGACCAGCCAGAGAAAAAGGAAAGCAGAAAGCTTGCCTTCACTCTGGGGTCATGCAGTAGGAATGCCTTGGAAATAACACCATCTTAGGCCTCGACTCTCTTTGAAAGCAGGGTAAGATGCCATACACCAATAATGTTAACGTTTTACTAATAGAAACAACACTAGCCAGATTACGCATTAGGGAAAAAGCAGCACGACATCTCTTTTAAAAAAGAAAAATGGGTCTTCTATAATTCATTCTTTCACAATTACCTTATATTAACGTGTGTGTGTGTGTGTGTGTGTGTGTGTGTGTGTATTTCCCAAGTCCCACTACCCTAAAACAACTACTCTTATTTTACATATTTCTTTCCAAGTACTTTAAACACAACATTGGAAGGTTTTTCTACTCTATATTATACTGTTCTGATTTAAGACCCAGACCAAATGGATATTGAATTAGTAATGTTTCAAGAGTATTCACTTTGCAAAAGCAAAACAACAAACTCTCTGGGTACATGTAAAATGAGACGATTAATCATAACTCAATTTACATTCAGCCTCTGAGTAACACATCTAGGATTTTAAAAGAGGCACCCTGTATAAATTTTATACTATGTAATTTTTGTCTGATTCTAATTTGTTTTAGTGTCAACCTAGCACATTTACTTCCAGCTACTCCTTTTTTTCTTTCTCGTCCCATTCAATAGCAGCTTAATTCTAAGAAAATGTTATTGATATTAATCATAAATGACAATAAAATATCATGATGTATTTGACAAAAAAAGAATCAAGCTGTAGCTCTTTCTTCAAAAGCAAACAAAGAAAACTATCTGAAATAAACTAAAGGATAATCTTAACAAAATCAAATATGTATATATATGTTTTTCACACTACTGCACAATTATTATTATCAGAAAATCATAAATGAATAGAAGGTTAAGCTATATTTCCCAGGGGAAAAAAAGCTCAGTTCAATATAAAACTCTTATTCTAAAATATTCAAATAGGAAAAACTTTCACATTACTAACACAAACTAGAAATCCAAAGGAGATTAAGACTATTCTGAGGACTTTTTACAGGTTTTGGAAAGATTTGCTAATTTTAGGATGAAAAAAAAAATCTCATAGATCTTAGTGTCACAACTACTACTAAATACCTGGTTAGGATTCAGATACATGCCCACAATAATCCCTCATAAAACCTTAGGATCAATTCATCTCAATTTGCTGATGCTAATCTTTCAGTTACCACAGGACAGGTGTTCTCCACATTAAGGTGATGTAACTGTGACCTCTCAAAGATATAGCTACCTCTCCTTGTCATCATAATCTGTCATGTAAAAATGCCAAGGAATGAGCAAAAAATACACTGGAAATCACATAAATAAATAAGTGTCCAGAAAAAAACCAGAACTACTAAAATAGCATATGTTATGTTTTAAGCCTTGAAATAGAATACAATGAGGCAGAATCCATTAAGGTCTTTAAAATAATCTTAACCATTTAACGACTAGCCACATAAAATGCATGCACTGTCAATCAATCTTCAAAGAAAATGGTAAATCCAGGCATAAAACGAGCAAACTCATCTCACAATGCCTTCAATACCAATTAATCAATTGATTTCAACCGATCAATTACATTTCTTATGTAGAAATTGCCCAAATATATCATTCAGCTCAAAGCTGTTATCCGTGAACATCTTTCTTAATCTTCAAAAACATTTGTTTGAATCTCTAGTAAAAACCTACCTTTGAGGTTCTTTGAAGCTGATCACCAACATATGTTTTACGAAATTGATCCAAGAACCACAGAATTGCAAGCTCTATTTTCTCATTAGAACACTGAGGCAATCCGGTATCCATTAAAGATATAAGCTGAAAAACTCTTTTCATGAAGAAAAAAAGAAGCTTCAGTAAAAATTCTTAGAGAAACATCACTAAAAATACATTAAAATATTTACTGTAAACATAATAATTAATGTAAAAAGTAGAAAAATAAAATGCTTATAAAAATACTTAAAATTATTTAAAATCCTATCACTAAGAAATACCACAATTTGATCTAATTCCTTGTAATCTTTTTTCCCTAGACATATATATGTAATACACATATAAGCATACAAACCTACACAGACAAATGTATTATTTCATAAAGAAGTTATATTTAACTACATATGACAGCCTGACCAGGCGGTGGTGAAGTGGATAGAGCGTCAGACTGGGACGCAGAGGACCCAGGTTCAAGACCCTGAGGTCGCCAGCTTGAGTGCGGGCTCATCTGGTTTGAGCAAAGCTCACCAGCTTGAGTCCAAGGTCGCTGGCTTGAGTAAGGGGTTACTTGGTCTGCTGTAGCCCCCCAGTCAAGGCACATATGAGAAAGCAATCAATGAACAATTGAGGTGCCTCAATGAAGAATGGATGCTTCTCATCTCTCTCCCTTCCTGTCTCTCTGTCCCTAACTGTCCCTCTCTTTGTCCCTCTTCTGTCTCTGTCACAAAATAAATACATACATACATACATATGATATATAAATGTAAGTATATAATAATATACATAGATATAAGTAAGCATCTATAGTTTTGCATATAATACATAGGTATTAATACCTACGTATATATAAACTTTTAGTAAAAAAAGAATGACATTAAGTGTTTTTATGTATATATAAAATTTTAGTAAAAAAAAGAATGACATTAAATGTTATTTTGGGTTTTACTTTTTCATTATATTTTATATTTTTATATAATGATCTATTTTGGAGACACATGATTCAAAATACAAAAAAATATTAAGAGGTATACCTATCAAGTTATATCACTTTCTTAATGAATAATGAAAATTTTATCTGAAATAAATTACAAGATGATCTTAACATAATCAAATAAGTCACAAAAACTAAAGGTTAAGTTAAATTTCCTATAGAAAAAAAACTTAGTTTAGGCCCTGGCAGGTTGGCTCAGCAGTAGAGCATCAGCCTGGCATGTGGAAGTACCAGGTCTGATTCCCGGTCAGAGCACACAGGAGAAGTGCCCATCTGCTTCTCCACCCTTCCTCTCTCCTTTCTCTTTATCTCTCTCTTCTCCTCCCGCAGCCAAGGCTCCACTGGAGCAAAGTGGCCTGGGTGCTGAGGATGGCTCCATGGCCTCCACTTCAGGCGCTAGAATGGCTCTGATTGCTGTAGAGAAACGCCCCAGAGGGGCTGAGCATCGCCTCCTGGTGGGCATGCCGGGTGGATCCTGGTCGGGTGCATGCGGGAGTCTGTTTGTCTGCCTCCCCCATCTCTCACTTCGGAAAAATACACACACACAACCAACAACAAAAAATTAATTTAGTATCATGAAAAATTTAGTCTAAAAATTTCAAAAAAGAAATCCTTTTATTATCTATTGCCATTAAAGTTTTCCAGTGGATGGCAACCAAGTGTCTGGTGCTAACATCAGCATATTACAACAACCTCTTTAAGAGACAGAAGTAGGGCCCTGGCTGGTTAGCTCAGTGGTAGAGCGTAGGCCTGGTGTGCAGAAGTCCCGGGTTCAATTCCCGGCCAGGGCATACAGGAGAGGTGTCCATTTGCCTCTCCACCCCTCCCCCTCTCTTTCCTCTCTGTCTCTCTCTTCCCCTCCCGCAGCCGAGGCTCCATTGGAGCAAAGATGGCCCGGGCGCTGGGGATGGCTCCTTGGCCTCTGCCCCAGGCGCTAGAGTGGCTCTGGTCACAGCAGAGTGATGCCCCAAAGGGGCAGAGCATCGCCCCCTGGTGGGCGTGCCAGGTGGATCCCGGTCGGGCGCATGCGGGAGTCTGTCTGACTGTCTCTCCCTGTTTCCAGCTTCAGAAAAAAAAAAAAAAGAGAGAGACAGAAGTAGAGGCTATGAGGAAGTAGCCCCTTTCTGTACATTTTTTTGTTTTTTAAGTGAGAAGAGGGGAGGTACAGAGACAAGCTCTTTCATGCACTTCAACCAGGAGCTACCCAGCAACCCTGTCTGGGGCCAATGCTACACAGGCAACCAAGCTATTTTTAGTGCCTGAGGTGGAAGCTCCATGGATCCATCCTCAGTGCCTGAGGCCAACGTGCTCCAATCAATTGAGCCACAGCAAGGCAAGGAGAGGAGGAGAGGGGACGGGAAGGGAGGGGAGGAAAGGGGAGGGGGAGGGGAGGGGAAGAAGCAGGTGGTTGGCCTCTCCCGTGTGCCCTGGCTGGGAATCAAACCTGACTCTTCCACATGCCAGGTCGATGCTCTACCCCTAAGCCAACCAGCCAGGGCCTTTTCTCCATTTTCTAACCGCACAAAGGCAGCTGTGCCCAGCCTTGACCCTCCTGCCTCCTTCCATGTGTGCACACAAGACATAAACACACACATAGCTAATAGTTTATGTGTCCTTTCAAGGATGTTTAAAAATGTATGTACAGACAAAAACAGCTATATATTCTTCTCCTAGCTCTTTTAAAAAATACAGAGCATATTATACTTATGGTTCTAAACCTAGTTTTTTGCATTGCAATATATCTTACAGATCTTTCCATATTAGACATAAAGAGCTTCTTCATTCTTTTTTGTAGCTGTTAAACATTCCATTCTATAAATGTTCTATAATATTTTCAAACATTCCCCTATTGATGGACACCAAAGTTGTTTATAATTTTTTGCTGTTACAAAAATGTTGCAATTAACTATCTCACTTCCAGATTCAATTTATTATTGTTTATTTTTTTTCTTTATTTTAAATTATTTTTGGTAAAAAACACAGAGGGAATAAAAAGGTAAGTATATCATTAAATAGTTCTGACCCAAATATAAGTACACCATTCTAAATACAAAGAAATAAATTCTGGATAATCATTTTATAGTCTCCTGAATATCCAATTAAAAAGTATTTAATCAACAAATATTTGAGTGTCTACTACATGACTGGTGTATGTTAGGTGTTCAGAATACAACAATGAGCAAGACATATATAATATATATTCCCAGTCCCCCAAAATCTGTTGCCTATGCAGGGAAAAACAATAAAACAAGCAACTAGAATAAGTATTGACAAGTGTTACAAAGAAATGAGCGAAGATTCCTAATGTCCTAGGATGGAACAGGACAAAGAGCATCACGAGAAAGGGAGAAGCTTGGATAGCTACCTAGAGAGGCAAGAAGAAAGTTTAAGAGCTGAAAAAGTTCAAAATGGCTATAAAGCCATCGGCTGCCATCGATGAGGCTAACGAGACAGGCAGCAGCGAGGTCAGGAAGCGCCTGGCGAGCCGTGTGGCTCTGATCCCAAGCGCAGCGGAAAGGAAGTCCTTGCTGAATGCAGAAGGCGCTGACATCAGACCACATCCTCAGACCTGCGCTATAGGGAGCCAGAGAGCAGGCGTCCACCGCCCCCAGTGGCACGAAGCCGGGTGAAAGACCGCGGGGCTGACGTGGCTGGGGAGACGGAAATAACTGGACTAATGGAGGTAACTAGAAGGTAGAGCTGACAGGACCTGATCACTACATGGAGGCTGGTGAGAGAAGAAAGAAATATAAGGCTAACCCCCAGGATTCAGGCTTAGGCAACTGAGTGGAGAGGGAGTGATGGACACAGAGGGAGTCGAGGCTGGGAGTGGATGGAGACGTTTACCTTAGTCCCTGACCTGGAGGCGCCGGAGGGATGGACTGCGCATGCGGAATGGTTCTGTAGGTGTGTGGACATCAGAAGAGGAGAATTACTGAAACACAGAACCACTGAGTGACCCTGAGCACTCAGTTAAGGTAAAAACACCTTAACTGACAATGGTGCCCATCTACATCGGTGCGCGATTTCTCTTATTATCACTCAACAAATTAGAGAAAACTCATTCTTTAGGGTTAAGGTTTTTCCAGGCAGATGAAATAACAATAAAGGAGTAAACAAAGCATATAAAGTGTATTCCCTCCTTTATTCCTTTACTATGAAATGAACAAATATATGTCAATGGGTAAAAGTACCATAAAAAAAATAAAGTCAGGTAAGACTTATTCTGGACAGGGAGGTCCAAGGTGGAAGAGACATCTGATCGAAGTGAGGCATACCGTACAGACGTCAGGGAGACAGCATCCCAAGCAGAAGAGAAGCCCAAGGCCCTCCCAGCGAGAACACTTATAATACACATAAACACAGCGAGGAGGCAGCATGGTCGACTTGCAGTAGCAAGGCTAGGAAATGAGGCCAGAGAAGCAGGCCAGGATGCTTTAGACCATGGCAAGGACTTTGGAATTTGTCCCATATGTGATGGGAAGTCACTGGATGCTTATGAGTAGAGAAGTGTACCATTATATGTTGGGGAAAAAGTCAAAGTCATCTATATGATAGTAGGATTTGGGAGAGCAACATTTTGTGCTGGTTGTCAAAGTCTTTGAAGGATGATGAGGGACGACAGAGAGGAGCGGGTGGGACACCGGGGAAGCACAGGATGCTGTGACTGGGAAGACAGAGCCTGGGAGAGGCGGCCACCCTACCGGCAAACCAAACCGAGAGGGCACAGGAACAGGGCAAAATCCCCCGGGGCAAGCTCTCAAGAGCCTTCCATTCCGGTGTGGATGGACGAAACTGAAATGACTACAACATTACCCTCATTTAACTAGAACTGTGTGGCCTGAGCACACATATAGTTATTTGTTTTAATTACAATGATCACAACGTTGGGAGCTTTTATGAATATTAACCTTTTCCTGATAAAAGGGCACATAGGTTTTTGGCAGATGCTTCGCAGTCTTCTAATCTGGTAGCGTGCTCCCAGGAGTCGGAAAGGTATCACATAGCAACACACAGAAGGCAACGGTATTGTGGTTCCAGTTACTTGGAATTTCTTTACATGGAACTGATATTGTAAAATATTACAGAAAACATCGTTCTTATTTAATTTAAAAATCTCATTTTAAAACACAGATTTATACAGTTTTCTAGACAAAGTCGGGAAGTCCCAGTATATGCCCCACCCTGAACCTGCTTGGTATTTTTTCCACGCCCCCCCCCACCGCTTCCCACCTGACTCCTGGCCTCAACGACTTGCCTTGCAGCCCAGTGAAGCTTCACACAGTTCCTGTAGGTTTAAGTCCTGACCCTGGGAGAGGAGTGGGCTGCCACGCTCCAGCCCCAACCTCCAACTCAATAAGACCAACACAAGCCCTGCCTTCCCCGGCTCTGACTCCCCCAGCGGCTTCTCAAAGAGGCCAGGGAACACAACTAAGACATATGAAAAAGTGACACCCAGGAGTAGACTTCAACAAATAGGAAATGGGAGAAATCAGCAAACAGACAAAGCACTTTCCCTCAGCTCCCACCCTCCCCAATCACCACGAGACTGCTTTGGGGCAAAGTGCTTCCAAGTGGTCTTTGGAGAAAATGCCTGTAAAACTGAGCCACCAGGTGTGTAATGCACCACCTTATGCAGGCGACACTCATTATTCATGGTAGTTCCGTTCTATAAAGTTTCTGCGAAAACCAAATTAGTGAATACTGAACCACTGCTCCTAAAAGAAATGCAGGGTTAGGCTCCTGAGGAACTATGGTCACAATATTTTCATCAACTGATCAACACATAACCTTACTTTACATGTGTTTCTGTTAAAAGATACCCTATTTAATATAGACTGTTGATTCATTAATATTGAACTCACAACCAACTGCACTACAACTTGCCTAAACGAGGCTTACCCAGACACGTGCACTTTCTCTGTAAGGCACATGACAGCTTTCTTGGGTTTAGAAACACTGGCCAGCACTTCAGCGTAATGCTGGAGGGACCATTTTAAACAGCAAAACCACCAACAAAAATGCAAAAATGATGGCACTAAACAGACAGCAAAAAGAATACATTTAGAGCATGAGAGCCAAAAAGAAGGCAGGCATTTGTTCAACCACAGCTGGGCAAGTGTGCATCTAGTGACTCAAATTTTTTGTCATATGTCCAAGAACAACTACAATAGCACCGCAAGTACTGATTAGGGGTACAAATAAATTTTAGCAAGTGCAAAAATGGACTCTGTGAATAATGAGGGTTGACTCTATTGGTTTTCTCTTATCCTCTCACTTCCTTTTCCTTCCTTTTTCTTCCCTGAAAATGCACCCTTCACCGCCACCATCCCTTAGAGAAGCCTCCATCCACAAATTTCACCAAAGGTTCTACTTTCTAAAAAATGCAGAATAAAACACAAAACAGATCTTAAAGTTACACATGTTTGCTGCTTAAAGAGAAAATTAAAATTTTCTACTTGGCAAATAGACACACTCTTTCGTTTACTTCCTGTTATATATTTCTCAGGAAAATAGTGCTAATGGGTATTTCCCTACTTGATGATAAAAACTTTTAAAAATCAAACTATAGCAAAATGTATACTTAATTTCCTTTTTACTAAATCTGTAATGTTGTATAATGATGATTGTGGAGGCAAATTGTTCACTTGGTTTAAAATTAACCAAAGCATTTTAAGAATGCCCCCATTCATATTTTAAAGTGATTTAATATCGGAAATAATAAACTTAAACAAAAATATGTACGTTTCATTCAAATTCAAATTTCATTGACAAGAGCAAGTTTAAAGGTTGAAATGAGTGTGGAATGAAGGGAAAATGCAACTAAAAGAATATTTGCCTTAAGGCAGTTTATAATAAGAAAAAATTGAGAAACAATCTCAATTTCCCAAAACAAGGGTCTGTTAAAAATCATGATAAAGCTTAGACTATTTCTTGTCTAGGTGAAATGTTCACAATATTATGCCTGATTTTTAAAAATACAAGTTATGAGGTTTTTTGTTTATTTGTTTTTTAGTAACACAGTACATATTATTTGCCAGGCATTGTTCTAAGCATTTAAAAAATATTTACTCATTTAATTCTAATAATTGCCACAAATAAATTATTAATATCAGTATCCCTGATACTGATTAGTTTACAAAACAATAGTATAATTTTTGTTTAAAAAAGTTGAAAAATACACATGTAGTATACATATACCCTCAAGCATGAATTTAAAGGACTCAAGATCTACCACAATGATAGTAGTAGTTATCTCCAAATTAATATGACTTTGCATTTGAATTTTTTAAGAGTTCAACAAAAACACCCACTACTTTGTTATAAAGATGTTATTTAAAAAATAGAGTATATGTAAAACCCACTCACTCATATTATTCATATATAGGCATTTTCCTCAGTTTAGAATAGAAAAGTGAACTGCTTCTTATCAAGGCTATGGTCATGAGGTGAACAGTCTAGACAGCCATCATAAACAAAGCTTGGACTACCCATCGCTTTTTGACTGGATGAATGGCACCCCAATATTGCCACCATCTAATTCTGCATGCTTCCTCAGGTCCTAAGAAACAAAACACAGCCTAAATCTTCATCACACTATTTAAACACATTTATAATAGAGTTGACTATATAACTTACCTAGAGGTTTGACATCTACAAATCACTTAAACTCTAAGCTGTGGTATGCTCACCAAGAAAAAGGAAAAGAATACCTTCTTCAAAAGGTCAAGTACAAAATGCTTTAGCTAATAATACCCATTCAGTAACTCTAGTTCATTCACCTAGTAAATGTTGGTAAATTCCATGGCCATTGCTTACCGACAGGACAATTCTCCATCCATAGCATCGTGTTCATCTGTACTGGTGTATGTTAGTCTTCCTCCAACAACGGTCCCAACTAAGTATACCAGCCACGCAAGACGTCCTGATATATATAATAAGAAAGAAAAATGTTTAGGAAGTATTGTAGAAGGAAAGCTTATTTTTTCATAAAATTCTAAAATGAGTAAAATGATCTATTCTTCCAAACAAGTAATAAACTCCTGGGAACTCAGTCTTCAGAGTGGAGAGCTGGGTTCTAAGTTTATCAAGGCAGTAAGGAGAATAGTAAAAATGACAGATTTCAGAGCCAGAGAAAACTGAACCCTAGCTCGAACAATTTGCTATGGATCTTGCATAAGTTACTTACCCCTCTACATCTTAGGGTTTTCACCTGCAAAATGGAGAAAACCGTATCTACCCTGAAGACTTATAATTAACAACATACCAATTATCTGGCTAAAAAGAAGTTTTGTGCTATTCATGGGGACTGATTTTTTGAATTGTGCAGAATATTTCATAATACTGAAATCAATTATGTTTCTGTACTGGGAAACCTTTTCAAGTGAACGAGTGGGTTTTTTTTTCTTTTTACAAGGTATTGAACAGTAAAGAAGAGGCTGGGTGTACTTGTAAGAAGACTTAGGAAAGATGAACAAATAAAAAGTAAGTAGCAAAACGACAGTCTTCCTATCTACCTATGGATACTAACAGTCATTACTGTACAACTAATCAACAACCACTTCAAACTTCCGGAGAGACATCGGTCTACTGAGGTGACAGACTTCCTGTAAGTTTGAAATGTAACCTGGCGAAGACCCAGACGCTTTAATCTATCACTGAACAACAAAGAGTAACTGCAGCCTTGTGCGTTAGCAACGTGAAACAGGTTAAATAAGAGGAAATGAATCATTAAATTGATCAAGTAATTCAGTTTTATGAATTACTAATGTATACAGTAATTAGCAAAAATGGTAAAAAGAAAAAAAAAAGCCCATGTAGAAAACTGAAGATATTAGAGGGTTATCTTATGTCCTTCAAAAGTATTTTATGATCGGTATAAAAGTCACTTACTAACAAGCCCTATCCCCATGGCCCTGCTTTCTCTGGGGGCCCTTGCAAGTGCTGACTGACTTCTCTTCCGCACCTCTTGTATCTTGGGCCTTGAACATGGAGTAGGTGTTCTTGATGGTCCTCACTTCGACTTCCAGAACATTCTCTCCCTCCCCACCCCCTCTCCACCATAAAAGTACTCAGCTTTACATCGTATATCATCAAATTATCCTACCAAATACCCTTTCTTGTTACAATTCTCAACTCTCCCTCAGGTTACGTGTCCTTATTTTTCTTTTAAGGACTTGCTGTTATTCTTTCCAACAATATTCCTGTCACAATCTGTGGTGATATCTATACCGACAAAGATGAAGTCTCCAACAGGCCTTCATTCTACTGGGCACCTCCAATCCTTAAGGCTTTCACTTTTTTTAAAAAGAAACTTTACTGTGATATTATTACTTGATGAGCCACTCAATTTTGGCAACAGATAACTAAACCATAACCTGCCAACATTTCATATCCCCCCTTCCCTGCTTTTTTTTTAAATTTCAGCACTTATCACACTTCCTAACATGATATATATTTTCCTTGTCTATCCTCCTTAGTCACCTGTCTGCTCCAATAGACTGTAAACTGCATGACAGCTGTCACTTTCCGTCTGGCTGTCTGTTGCCATCTCCAGAGCCTAAAACAGTCCCTGGCAATAGCAAGTAATCAATAGGCATGGGCTGCTGAGCTAAGAAATCGTTACGTAGAAAATACAGCATAACAGGCAAGAAAAAGTCAACGTTTTATTATCAACTGAATAAACATTAAAATGTGGAGTCGTTATTAAAAATGAATAATGGTAATTTATAGTTCTATTACTCAAAAAATTAAGCAACTTCTCAAAGCATATTCAATATATAACATGTCATACTCTGTCCTCATTATTTGCAAATAGATGCTGTTATTTGAAAATATGTCTACTTGGTAAAATTTATTTGTAAGTCCAAAATCAATACTTGCAGTCATTTACAGACAAGTACAGAGCAACCAAACATTTGAGTTCTAGTCCAATGTGCTTGTTCCAAGCTGAGGTAAAACAGAGCCAAGCCCTGCCTGCCGGTTTCATCTCAGACTGCAAACAAGGACACATTCTCCCCATGGTCTTTTTTTGTCCCCCATCTTTTGCGCTTTTGTATCTTTTGTTGATGATTTACTGTTTAAAATCATCATCAAGATTAGTGCTGAAGTGCCATCTAGTGTCCCCAGGTGGAAAAGAGGCCATTATGTGCCATAAAGAGAAAATATGTGGTTAGGCATGAGTTGTAGTGCTAGTGGCCGAGTTTAATATTAATGAGTCAACAATATCTATTAAGTAAGGTGTCTTTACGCAGAAAAGTGCATATAAAATAAGATTATATGTTGAACAGTTGATGAATATGTGACCAGAATCCTATAGGAACCTAACCTGGCATTTCTGCTAAGAGCAATGGTGTAATATTTGCTAATTCAATGTTCACAGCAACATTATAGAACATAAATACTGAGTAATGAGAATTAACTATCTCACCAGTTCTTACAGAGGTCATCATTAATAGACTATGCTCCAACTGTGTGTGGACCACACACATTACGTACAATGAATGTGAGTCTTAAACACTGCGAGCATAATTTCTGGTGAGTTTCTACTGTAAAAATATCCTGTTGCAACTTATTTTTCAAAATGAAAAAAATTATTATTTAAATATAAATAATAACTGTTTCATCACTAGCTTTTAGATATTGGTATCTCTTAAAGCTTTTACTATTACTAAAGATAACAGCAGAATTTCTATAGTACTATGTACTAGGTACTGTTCTAAACATTATGTCTATTATCTGTATATATTCTGTTGGTATCACAAATCCCTATTAAAAGGCACAGAGTTATGATTCCAATATAGGCAACACATTTCTGACAGTCCACTCTCTCACTATAATATTTACCACTTACTAACAAGACTGATAAAAGGGAATACTCAATACAGCTGTCAATTAACTAGACAAATCCTGGTGATCTAACAATATCTTATGATCTAACAATCTCTTAAGTGTTTATTTAAATATTTAAATTCCTATTCCTGTATTGTTCTCTACCTATTTCCCAAATTCTGACCACAGATGAGATTGCATCTGCCTTTGGGACCATTTCTAGAGCTTTCTACACTTCTTTACTCCCAAATCACCCCCTATAAAACCAAGGACATGTGACACATAAAATGAGTATTTCTTGAATAGTTTAATTTAAAATAAGAAAGTTTATTTTAGACATTTATCACTAATGTAAACATAGAAACATTTGCTTACTAGCTCTTGATAAAACAGACCTTTTTTTAATATGGTATTTTTTTTTAAAGATTTTATTTATTCGTTTTAGCGGGGGAAACAGAGAGAGAGAGAAGGGGGGTAGGAGCAGAAAGCATCAACTCCTATATGTGCCTTGACTAGGCAAGCCCAGGGTTTTGAACCAGCAACCTCAGTGTTCCAGGTCGACACTTTACCCACTGTGCCACCACAGGTCAGGCCCAGACTTACTTTTAAACAAAGAATTCATCATGCATGTAATTTTTGTATTTCTCTCTTGGAAGGTCACTATTTAAAATATGGAGGCTGTACAATTCAGCTACTAAGAGCAAAGCCTGGGTTCAATTCCTGTCTCTACTTATGTAAGTGACCTCATCTCTCTTGGCTTTCACTTCCTCATTTATATATCCAAAGATAATAATACCTGGCTCACGGGCTTATGTGACAAGCACTAAATGGTATTCTGCAAGTGAAGTACTCTCTACCAAAGAGGCTTGTTGCAATTAAAACTAGTTACAGTTAACCATATATACTTATTAAACACTGTTTGTAAAACAAACAAAACACCCTAAACTAAAAAGAAAAAATTCCCAAGTGAAACACACTGAGAAAAGTATTTGCTGAGTACCTGATGTCTCGTGTCTGCTGCAGGGATGTAACTACACATGTGGATGTATGAAACCGTGTGAGAAGGGAGAGACCCCCATGCCAATCAAACTGAAGCTAGTGCGAGCACCAGGCAAGAGGGAAAAATGATTTTTTCTGCCTTTTTTTAATGATTTCTTTTCAATGCAGTGTGATGAGTATCATTGTCTAATAACAGAAGACAAACATTATTTTTATTCTTTAATTCATCACTCTGTGACTTTGAAATTAAAACTTTTATATCAAAGAATATTACATAGCATATGATCAGTTGTATTATAAATTATGATAAATTCTGAATGTACATTTACTTAGAAAAAAATAGATGTATATTTATTCTTTCCTTGTTATAGAAAACAATGATTTCAATCATACAAAAACCAGAAAAGGGCCCTGGCCGGTTGGCTCAGTGGTAGAGCGGCAACCGGCCTGTGGAACCCAGGCTTGATTACCGGTCAGAGCACACAGGAGAGGCGGCCACATGCTGCTCCCCCAGCCCCTCCTGCTTCTCTCTCTCTTCTCCTCCCATAGCCATTGATTCGAGCAGGTTGGACTCAGGTGCTGAGGATGGCTCCATGGAGCCTCCACCTCAGGCACTAAAAATAGCTTGGTTGTGAGCCTGGCCCCAAATGGGCACAGCATCAGCCCCAGGTGGCAGTTGCTGGGTGGATCCTGGTTGGGGCACATGTGGGGGTCTGTCTCCGTATCCCCCCTACTCTCATTTAAAAAAAGAAAAAGAAAAAAAACCCAGAAAAGCAGGTATTTCTTTTACCCTTAGAAATGTAACATCTATTGACTGAATAAATTAGGGTTAGTGTTAGAAATTAACAATGAAATTTAAGGGCATTATTAAGCTATCAAGTATAATTTTCATATTCAAGTAAATGAGAAGTGGTATTTCTCATATACATTAAATCTTTCCCTAAACCTCAACAATTCTAGATGGACAGTTTCTAAAATAATAAATGTTAAGAAGTTACTTTAGTTATAGAATTACTTCCACAAAGTTTTTAAAAAACCATCTAAGTCCGTCCATCTAAATTCTATTTAGAAATATAAATATCCAATACAGGAATTACATACATATCTATAAATTTTAAAAATATCTCATCTTATAATAAGACTAAATTTCCTTTTTAATTTTCCATTAAAGTTCAGGGCACTTGTTTTAGCAGCTGTTCGAGCACAGAACATTTTTTCCTTTAACAAAATAATTATTGCTGTAATAATCTGTAATTATGGTTTATAACTGCAATAATCCCAAAGAAATCAGTCATTACCATAGATCACAAGTAATCATTAACTACTGTTAATGACCTATTTCTTAGGGATTATTGTTTTTGTAAACTGTGACCATATCACCACAAATATAGAAGAGCAAGACAATATAATACAAATGAGATCATAATATAATAATAAACTTATTTTGTAACATTAAAAGCCATTAAGCATCTAAATTAAAGCGCACATAACGAGAGTATATAATTTTCTTTGTTCAACACTAACTGAAGTGTTTAGTCGGCACAAAAGAAACTGAATACTACTACTATATGCAGTAGTGAAAACTAGAGCCCTGTTAGGTCGTTTTCGTAATACAAAACAATCATTTTTGAGTAGACCAAAGATATCTTTAAAAGGTGGACAAATTCCTTCCCACCGAGCTTTTGCCTAGAAAAAACCACATTTATTTAAAATATGCTATGTATCAGGGATTACCTTAGAGGCTCTGAGTTGTCATTTTATCAAGACTACATAATGTATTACTATAAAAACTCCTTGAATCTTTATTAATCAAAAATCAGTTTGACTTATTTTACTCAATAAACAGACCTACTTTACATTAGTGAATTATTACTGTTCTATTAATTCCAGTCATAAATTGTAGGAAAACAGGTCTTTGATCTCACAACTGCACCCCTTCATGTTGTAATATTTACAGATATAAAATGCATGTGATGTATATAGGAGGTGTAATAAAACAAACACCTGTGAATCCAGGCTTTACAACAGACCCACTCCTACCTCCACACCCCCCCAGCTTGTCTCCTGACCTCCCCCCCAGAGGTAACCATGATCCTACATCTGGACCTCACTAGTCTCTTGACATTATTTTCCCATTTTATCACTTGAACATATCACTACATGTTCCTAAACAATGTATTTTCAGTTTCACTTGTTTTGTGGCTTTATTAAGTATTTCAAACTATATACAGTTTCCCAAGAATTGCTTTTTTTTCACTAAATATCTTATCTCTGACACTCATCTTTAAGTATACCTGTAATTCATTCATTTTATTGTTAAATAGTATTGCATTGTATAACTATATTACGATCTATTTATCCATGTTTATGTTGATGGGACACTGGAGCTGTTTCCACTTTTTGGTTTTATGAACAATTAGGCCATGGACATTCTCACACACGGCCTCTCGTGTGGAAAATATTTTCTTGAGGACACACCTAAGAGTGGAAGTGCCAGTTCAGAAGCTATTCGAATGTTCTACTTTACAATGTAACACCAAACTGATTTCCAATTGATTTTACTTTATACTCCTACCAGAAGTATATAAATATTACCTTTGATCTATATTCTCCTATTTCTTATTTTTTGCCAACCTGGGCATAAAATGGTATCTCATATACCTTAGAAGTATGTTTGTAAAATTCCCAAGAGCATGGAGTTTATTATTATCTTGGCAATTAAGTCTTCATATAACTGCAAATTAGGAAGAAAATGTGGACTCTATGTGGTTAAGTCACTGAAATTTGTTGAGAATTGCTTTATATATTAATAGTTGGTCAATTTTATAAAAATGAGATATAATTGACACATAACAATATGGTAGTCTCAGGTAAATAACAATAATTTGATATTTGTATATATCACAAAGTAATCACAATAATAATAATAATAAAAAGGAAGAAGGAGAAAGAGAGGAAGAAGAGAAAGGAGAAAGGGGGAAGGGGTGGGGGAGGAGGAGGAGGAGGAAGAAGAAGAAGGAAGAAAAGGAAGAAGATAAGGCCACCTTATAGAATTTTTTACTGGCTGAAATGGGCTCTGACTTTGTAGTCTTTTCTTTTTTTTTTTTTTAATTTTTTTTTTAATTCTATTTATTCATTTTTAGAGAGGACAGAGAGAGGGAGAGACAGAGAGAGAGAGAAGGGGGAGGAGCTGGAAGCATCAACTCCCATATGTGCCTTGACCAGGCAAGCCCAGGGTTTCGAACCGGCGACCTCAGCACTTCCAGGTCGATGCTTTATTCACTGCGCCACCACAGGTCAGTTGTAGTCTTTTCTAACAAAGAAGGAAACATGATCAATTGGATTAGTTAAAAGACAGTTATAAGAGAAAATTAACTATCAAGCCACCAAAATATCCAGAAGGTTAAAAAAATTAATGACTTATTGGAGGTAAAGAATTGGGGAAAATATATAAAAATAATTTGCATAAAATTATGAAAATGATTAATGAAACCACTTAAAATTCAACATGATACCACATAATAGTCAGATGAAATACACCGACCTTCCTGAATTGCCATGTCCACAGTTATTCGAGAAGCAGAATGCAAGAGCTTTTGGTAATTCTGAGCGTTCTGGTCAAACAACTGCACTAGAAGCGTACACGTCTTCTCATATTCACACCTGCTGACAGTGCACAACTGCTCCAACTGCTGAAACACAGTGGCCGTGTCATCCAGTGGGTCATCCAAGTTATCTCTGCACACGAAGAACAAGTCCGCAGACATTAGAATGTGAAGCATTTCTATTTGCCACAAATCCACTTCCTTTGTGTTAAATAAAATTTCATAATGGATAAAAAAAATAAAAGACAAATAGATTGAAAAGTAAGAAATAAAATATCTATATTTGAAGATGACATGATTATGTCAACTTAAAAAATACCAGAAAAAGCTACTTGTACTAAGAGGTGAGTTTATCAAGATCCTGGCATACCGGGTCAATATACAAATGAATAACTGAAAACCGCAATTCAAAAAACACTATCTTCCAAAGGCACCAGAAAACAAAATACTAATCAAATCTAATTGAACATCTATACAATCTGAAGGCCACCACTATGAAACATTGGTGAGAGAAATCACAGAAGAGCTAAATAAATTCAAAGGTAAAAAGGTAAACATTCTTCTTGGCTGAAAAACTCGATATTGCTTAGATGTCACTTTTCCCCCCAAATTACTACATAAATTAAATGCAATCCCAGTAAAAATCCCATCAGAATTTTGTTGTAGATATTGACAAGAAAATTCTGAAATTTACAGGAAAGGCAAAAGAAGTAAAAGAGTCAAAATAATTCTTTTGGCTCCCTCATTTCCATAAAAATGTTACAGTGACATAGGACACACATACAGAAGAGGACACAAATCTCAGGTGTACAGCGTGATGAATTTTTACAAAGTGAACACACGAATGTGACAGGCACTCAGAACAGAACCCAGCACGTGCCCATACCTCAGAATCTGCGCTGCCTCCAAGTCCCTCCTACATACCCGAAGGGGGAGCACAGATCCATTCTGCCTGATTTTGAACCTCATGAAGTGTGTATACAGCCTGTACTCTTTTGTGTCTGTCTTTCTTAATGTTTGTGGGATTCACCCATACTACTGCAAGTAATTGTAGATTTATTTCACTAGAGACAAAATAATTTTGGGAAAAAAAATGCCAGGTGAAAGAGTCATACTATCTGATTTCTCAAAGCTTATTCTAAGACCACAGTAATCAAGATAGGGTACTGCCTGACTGGTGGTGGCGCAGTGGATAAAGCATCGACCTGCAACGCTGAGGTCGCGGGTTCAAAATCCTGGGCTTGCCTGGTAAAGGCGCATACGGGCTCCCCCCTTCTCAATCTCTCTCTGCCTCCCATCTCTAAAATGAATTTTTTTAAAAAAAGATAGGGTACTGGTACAAGGAGAAGCACATTAAAGAAATAAAACCAAAAAAAAAAAAAAAAAAAAAAAAAAAAAAAAAAGAAATAAAACCACAAGCAAATGGTCAATTAATTTTGAAAATTGTGTAAAGGCAATTCAATGGAGAAAGAACAGTCTTCTCTACAAGTATACAAATAAAACCCACAAAGGTTTACTCAGTCTGCTGAAGGCCCACGGTCAAGGCACATATGAGAAAGCAATCAGTGAA